>NC_140002.1:43712900-45106869 GCF_964263955.1 Coregonus lavaretus
CACGGTAATTGAATGTTAATTAACATAAACACATTTAGCATCTCCTGGCTTACACACATAGCGTACAAGCAACTGATGCAGACCTTTGGAACATCTACATTTAAAAAAGTATAATAAATCCATGTAATATAGCCTACACCTTCACAATAAATCCATTATTTATTTTTGTCAGGTCTAAAGAAGCATGATATGAAGAAAATGTAGTCTATTTCAGAAGAACAGAATAGCATACTCTGAGTTGTCCTTATGTTAGGTCCTGATGTGGCTATGCCAAATGGCTGTGGGCTACACTAGTTCATTTAGCAGGCAAGATTTGCTTAGAATTCAGTGGCATTATTTTATAGTATGAAGAATACAATTGAACAAAGCTGAATAAAATAGAAAGGATTTTATCCAAACCATTTGAGGGAGTGTGCACATGTGACTATTCTGTGTTGAGCGGTTAACAAAGAAATAGGTACTCCTATATGCTTAATTTAGAGTTAATAATGTAACTTTAGTTGTTCTACAAACGTTGGGCTATATGTTTAGATTTTTAATACACTACCAGTCAAAAGTTTGGAGACACCTACTGATTCAAGGGTGTTTCTTTATTTTTTACTATTTTTTACATTGTAGAATAATACTGAAGACATCAAAACTATGAAATAACACATATGGAATCATGTAGTAACCAAACAAGTGTTAAACAAATCAAATATATTTTATATTTGAGATCCTTCAAATAGCCACCCTTTGCCTTGATGACAGCTTTGCACACTCTTGGCATTCTCTCAACCAGCTTCACCTGGAATGTTTTTCCAACAGTCTTGAAGGAGTTCCCACATATGCTGAGCACTTGTTGGCTGCTTTTCCTTCACTCTGCGGTCCAACTCATCCCAAACCATCTCAATTGGGTTAAGGTCGGGTGATTGTGGAGGCCAGGTCATCTGATGCAGCACTCCATCACTCTCCTTGGTCAAATAGCCCTTACACAGCCTGGAGGTATGTTGGGTCATTGTCCTGTTGAAAAAAAAAGATAGTCCCACTAAGCCAAAACCAGATGGGATGGCGTATCACTGCAGAATGCTATGGTAGCCATGCTGGTTAAGTGTGCCTTGAATTCTAAATAAATCACAGACAGTGTCACCAGCAAAGCACCCCCACACCATCACACCTCCTCCTCCATGCTTCATGGTGGGAACCACACATGTAGAGATCATCCGTTCACCTACTCTGCATCTCACAAAGACACGGTGGTTGGAACCAAAAATCTCAAATTTGGACTCATCTGACCAAAGGACAGATTTCCACCGGTCTAATGTCCATTGCTTGTGTTTCTTGGCCCAAGCAAGTTTCTTCTTCTTATTGGTGTCCTTTAGTAGTGGTGTCTTTGCAGCAATTTGACCATGAAGGCCTGATTCACGCAGTCTCCGCTGAACAGTTGATGTTGAGATGTGTCTGTTACTTGAACTCTGTGAAGCATTTATTTGGGCTGCAATCTGAGGTGCAGTTATTCTAATTAACTTAATCTCTGTAGCAGAGGTAACTCTGGGTCTTCCTTTCCTGTGGCGGTCCTCATGAGGGCCAATTTCATCACAGCACTTGGTGTTTTTTGCGACTGCACTTGAAGAAATGTTCAAAGTTCATGAAATGTTCCGTATTGACTGACCTTCATGTCTTAAAGTAATGATGGACTGTCGTTTCTCTTTGCTTATTTGAGCTGTTCTTGCCATAATATGGACTTGGTCTTTTACCAAATAGGGCTATCTTCTGTATACCACCCCTACCTTGTCACAACACAACGGATTGGCTCAAACGCATTAAGAAGGAAAGAAATTCCACAAATTAACTTTAACAAGGCACAACTGTTAATTGAAATGCATTCCAGGTGACTACCTCATGAAGCTGGTTGAGAGAATACCAAGAGTGTGCAAAGCTGTCATCAAGGCAAAGGATGGCTACTTTGAAGAATCTCAAATATAACATATATTTTTGATTTGTTTAACACTTTTTTGGTTACTACATGATTCCACATGTGTTATTTCATAGTTTTGATGTCTTCACTATTATTCTACAATGTAGAAAACAGTAAAAATAAAGAAAAACCCTTGAATGAGTAGGTGTGTCCAAACTTTTGACCGGTACTGTATGTGTGAAATTTGTTTTGACTTAGAACGGACCATTATCATGCACCTATCTCGAAAGAGGGGTCGGGAAAAAATACATGTCATCTATGCACTTAAATAGCGAACGGAGGAACGCTTTTCCCTTGGTTCATGTCACGATCGTCTAAGGAGGAGGACCAAGGCGCAGCGTTGAAGGTGAACATATTATTTATTATACTGATCACACGATCAAAACAACAGACGATAACGTGATGTCTACGGTTTAACACAAACCAAATAAGAACAAGAAACCACAAACACAAAGTGAAAGACAGACAGTTAAATATGGCTCCCAATCAGAGACACCCAGCTGACACTCGTTGCCTCTGATTGGGAGTCACTCAGCCCAACATAGAAAATCAAACATAGAATTACACACCCTGGCTCAACATAACATTGTCCCCAGAGCCAGGGCGTGACAGTACCCCCCCCTAAAGGCGCGGACTCCGACCGCGCCAACTAAATCCCACAGGGGAGGGACCGGGTGGGCACTCCGCCTAGGCGGCGGATCCGGCTCCGGACATGACCCAGGCACGGGTTGTGCCGGACTGACGACGCGCACCCCCGGCCCGGTGCATGGAGGAGGAACGGTCCTTACCAGGCCGACGACGCACACCGTAGGCTTGGTGCGTGAAGCAGAAACAGGCCGGACTGGGCTGACGAAGCACACCACTGACCTGGCGCGGGGAGCAGGAACGGGCCGGACCGGGCTGACGAAGCGCACCCCTGACTTGATGCGGGGAGCTTGGATGGGCCGGACTGGGCTGGCGACGCGCACCACAGACTTGGTGCGGAGAGCAGGAACGGGCCGGACAGGGCTGACGAAACGCACCATAGACTTGGTGCGGAGAGCAGGCACGGGCCGTGCCGGACTGACGACGCACACCACTGGCTTGGTGCGGGGAGCTTGGATGGGCCGGACTGTACTGGGGACACACACCACTGGCCCTACACCGGGATCTGGAACGGGCCGGACCGGACTGGCAACACACGCCAGTACCTCTCGCCGTGCCTCTACTTCCTCCATCCCCTCTTCGACCAGTGGACCCCGTAACCCGGCGGCCTCCTCTGGCAACCCACTGGACCGCTCTATCGCGGCCTCCTGCTGGTCCAACGTCGTGAGCCCCCCCCTAAAAATGTTCTGGGGTTCTCTCCTCCCCGTGGGCCAGGCCTCCATCGTTCTCGCCCAGCTCTCGCTCTTCTGCTTCCAATCGCCGCCCTTCAGCTCCTCATTCGGCTTGACCCAGTCTAAGCTCTTCCTCCACTGTGCCCAAGTCCACCCTCTCTGCTCCTCACTAGGCTTGACCCAGTCGAGGTTGCCACGGAGATCTGTTAGCGATGGCTCCTGGACACGCTGCTTGGTCTGCTTTTCGTGGTTTCTTCTGTCATGATCGTCTAAGGAGGAGGACCAAGGCGCAGCGTTGAAGGTGAACATATTATTTATTATACTGATCACACGATCAAAACAACAGACGATAACGTGATGTCTACGGTTTAACACAAACCAAATAAGAACAAGAAACCACAAACACAAAGTGAAAGACAGACAGTTAAATATGGCTCCCAATCAGAGACACCCAGCTGACACTCGTTGCCTCTGATTGGGAGTCACTCAGCCCAACATAGAAAATCAAACATAGAATTACACACCCTGGCTCAACATAACATTGTCCCCAGAGCCAGGGCGTGACAGTTCATTTTCATGCCAGCCAGGTAGGCAATATTCCTGTTGTATTATGTTAAGCAATGTGTTTAATATTAGGAAAGTTGAGAAATAAATATAGTAGGCCTATCGTATAGAAAGCTGATGGGATCCTCCTCTTTCTAATAGAGGCTATCACTCTGTTTTCTTGCGCAATTGCATAGCCTATAGAAATGTTGCGCAACATGAGCTCATGGGCTCTCATTAAGTGTTTGATTCGATTTTCGATTACATTTGCATTGATGTCAGAGTGATTAGAGGGACAATAGAGTGCTTAGTACCAGGCAGTTAGCAAGTTTGGTAGGCTACTAATAACCATCAGCAGCATCAGAGCTTGGAGAAGCCTAATTACCGTGACTAAACGGTCATGTGGAATTTGACTGCCTTCATGACTCGTGACCGCCGGTATGGCGGTAATACGGTCACCGCAACAGCCCTACGTGTGTGTGTGTGTGAGCACTGTGTGTGTGTGTGAGCACTGTGTGTGAGCACTGTGTGTGTGAGCACTGTGTGTGTGTGCACTGAACATGCCCAAGTATGCAACTTATATTTATTGACTCTTGCAATAGTTACTGTTATGTATCGTGAGTTTCATATGCACATCTTTAATAATGATGAACGGGAAACAGGAGTTCAGTTCAACCACTTATCTAGAACGTGATCAGTCAACGCATGCAAACCCCCATGATGCTCTGTAGCACAACTACGGCAAGTATGGAGGTGCAAATGGTACAGCCCTAATACATAACAACCTCTCCTCTCACACATGAACTGTTCTCACCAGTCCAAGCGTTTTGGTGCCCGCCTATCTCTCGTAGGGTAACGGCGGTCAACCTGACTCAACAACAATGTCTTTGGACTGTGGTGTTGACACAGGTGTAGTCATGTGAGTAGCCTGTCACAGTTTCATAACACACTTGTGTGGGTGTGGCTGAGTCAGTGTTCTGAGAACGTGACTGTGAGACTTTTGGTCTGAAAGCATAAGGTACATCTGGCTTAATACTAAGCTTCACTGTAATGTCTTTCATACTACCCAGCTCTCCGTTAAAGACTTATAGAAGTTTCTTTAAGACGGCGGGTTTCTCCATATGTCATTGTACGCACTGATGGCCAGTCGAGTTCGATTTTCTCCAACCATGAACGTCCCAGTAGTGATGGATAGTCTTGTTTCACAACGTAGTGGCAGCTTTTCAGTTTGTCCGTTTAACTGAACTAGGACCTCAGTGATACCTCTCACAGCGACAGATACACCTGTGCAAGTCTTTAACACATTGTGCGCTGGCCAAAGTAAAAGGTGTTTCAGTGTCTTTTTGTGGAATGTGTCTGACACGAGATACAGCTGCGCCTGTCAATCTCCATACGTGCTGGTTGCCCCTCTAGCAAGGTAGAGACGTAGTAGCCGTGCGGACACCCAGCAAAAGTCAGTATATTCAGTGTGACATCTGATGTCTTATTTTCAGTCTTGGATATTTTCTCTGAGCTCTTTTTGTTTCTGCAGGCTCATTCAATGTGGCCATTTTTACCACAGGCTCTGCAATCCATGTCCTTACACCAGCATGTAGATGCCTGATGTCCCGCTTTGCCACAGCGGAAGCATGTGCCTTGATTTCCCTGTCTCTGATTTTTAGTTGCAACTCTGTGCACTCGTCCTGATGAACCCAACTGCTGAGCCTCTTTAGTAGCTAGTTCCATGGACACTGTCACGATCGTCGAAAGGATTGGACCAATGCGCAGCGTGGAATGCGAACATACTTTATGAAATATACACCACACGAACAAAACAACAAAACGATGCGTGAAGTCCTTGGTAACAAAACACAAACCATACACGGAACAAGATCCCACAATACACTGTGCCAAACAGGCTGCCTAAGTATGGTTCCCAATCAGAGACAACAAGCAACAGCTGATTCTCGTTGCCTCTGATTGAGAACCACCCCGGCCAACATAGATACACATGAACTAGATCCTAAACACAGAACACAAACACATAGAATCTACACACCCTGGCTCAGCATATAAGAGTCCCAGAGCCAGGGCGTGACAGTACCCCCCCCCCCCCAAAGGCGCGGACTGCGACCGCGCCAAACATAAACCGAACAGGGGAGGGCCGGGTGGGCATTCCTCCTCGGAGGCGGATCCGGCTCCGGGCGTGACCACCACCCTCTAATAACCCCCCCGTAGTGCCCCTGGTCTGGTCTGGCCCCGCTGGCTGGAGCTGGACTGGACATCAGTGGAGCAGATTGCTTAGGCGCCGGTGTGGAGCAGCTGACCGGTACCTGACCAGGCACCGGTGAACCGGGCAGGGGCTGTGCCGGACTGACGACAAGCACCACAGGCTTGGTGCGGGAAGCAGGAATGGACCGGACCGGGCTGACGACGCGCACCCCTGGCTTGGTGCGGGGAGCAGGAACGGGCCGGACCGGGCTGACGATGCGCACCACAGGCTTGGTGCGGGGAGCAGGAACGGGCCGGGCTGGGCTGACGAAGTGCACCACTGACTTGGTGCGGGGAGCAGGAACGGGCCGGGCCGGGCTGGCGACGCGCACCATTGGCTTGGTGCGGGGAGCAGGAACGGGCCGGGCCGGGCTGGCGACACGCACCATAGGCTTGGTGCGGGGAGCAGGAACAGGCCGGGCCGGGCTGGCGACGCGCAACATAGGCTTGGTGCGGGGAGCAGGAACAGGCCGGGCCGGGCTGGCGACGTGCACCATTGGCTTGGTGCGGGGAGCAGGAACAGGCCGGGCCGGGCTGGCGACGCGCACCATAGGCTTGGTGCGGGGAGCAGGAACAGGCCGGGCTGGGCTGGCGACGCGCACCATAGGCTTGGTGCGGGGAGCAGGCACAGGCCGGGCCGGGCTGGCGACGCGCACCATTGGCTTGGTGCGGGGAGCAGGAACAGGCCGGGCCGGGCTGGCGACGCGCACCATAGGCTTGGTGCGGGGAGCAGGGACAGGCCGGGCCGGGCTGGCGACGCGCACCATTGGCTTGGTGCGGGGAGCAGGAACAGGCCGGGCCGGGCTGGCGACGCGCACCATAGGCTTGGTGCGGGGAGCAGGCACAGGCCGGGCCGGGCTGGCGACGCGCACCATTGGCTTGGTGCGGGGAGCAGGACAAGGCCGGGCCGGGCTGGCGACACGCACCATAGGCTTGGTGCGGGGAGCAGGAACAGGCCGGGCCGGGCTGGCAACGCGCACCATTGGCTTGGTGCGAGGGGCAGGAACAGGCCGGGCCGGGCTGGCGACACGCACCATTGGCTTGGTGCGAGGGACAGGAACAGGCCGGACCAGGCTGACGACGCGCATCACAGGCTTGGTGCGAGGGACAGGAACAGGCCGGACCGCACTGGGAACACACACCACTGGCCTTATACAGGGATCAGGAACGGGCCGGACCGGACTGGCAACACACTTCAGTACCTCTCGCCGTGCCTCTACACTTTCCCTCCCTCTAATCACCAATGGCTCCCGTAACCCGGTGGCCTTCTCTCCTCGTCCACAAACTCGCCCTTTATCTGCCTCCAGCAGCCCCGTCGCCCATGCCATGTGCCCCCCCCTAAAAATGTATTGGGGTTTCCTCTCGCCTGTCCGACGACGACACTGTTGGTGCCGTACCTCCTCTCTTGCCAGGGCTTTAACCCTTGCCCATGGTCCTCTGCCCTCGAACATGTCCTCCCAGGACCACCATTGGCCCACCTGGGCCATCGCCAACTTCTCCAGCTCCCTACCCGGCGTTTGCTCCGAAACACGCTGCTTGGTCCAGTTAAGGTGTGATCTTCTGTCACTATCGTCGAAAGGATTGGACCAATGCGCAGCGTGGAATGCGAACATACTTTATTAAATATACACCACACGAACAAAACAACAAAACGATACGTGAAGTCCTTGGTAACAAAACACAAACCATACACGGAACAAGATCCCACAATACACTGTGCCAAACAGGCTGCCTAAGTATGGTTCCCAATCAGAGACAACAAGCAACAGCTGATTCTCGTTGCCTCTGATTGAGAACCACCCCGGCCAACATAGATATACATGAACTAGATCCTAAACACAGAACACAAACACATAGAATCTACACACCCTGGCTCAGCATATAAGAGTCCCAGAGCCAGGGCGTGACACACACTGACTTCAATGGCCTTTGCCAAGGTCAGATTACTTTCAGTCAATAGTCTCTTTTTTGTAGCTTCACTCCGTAGCCCACATACCAGTCTCTAATGGTGTAATTTAGAACATAATTAAACTCACAGTGCTCTGACAGTTTCTTTAACGCAGCAGCAAATATTGTCACTGATTCTCCCTCTTCCTGATTTCTTCTGTGGAAGCTAATCTTTCAGCAATAACTAGTGGTTTTGGTGAAAAGTGTCCTTTCAGTATTTCCACAATATCCCCATTTGTCTTATTACCTGGACTTTCTGATGATGATGAGACAGCCTATAGGGAGGAGGTCAGAGACCTGGCAGTGTGGTGCCAGGACAACAACCTCTCCTTCCACGTCAGCAAGACAAAGGAGCTGATTGTGGAATATAGGAAACAAAGGGCCTTCACATCGACAGGGCTGTAGTGGAGCAGGTCGAGAGCCTCAAGTTCCTCGGTGTCTACATCACTAAGGATCTATCATGGTCCACACACCCCAACACAGTCATGAAGTGGGCATGACAATGCCTCTTCCCCCTCAGGAGGCTGAAAAGATTTGGCATGGGCCCTCAGATCCTTATTTGCTTAAGTATTCAGAACCTTTACTCTGAGACTCGAAATTGAGCTCAGGTGCATCCTGTTTCCATTGATCATCCTTGAGATGTTTATACAACTTGATTGGAGTCCACCTGTGGTAAATTAAATTGATTGGACATGATTTGGAATGATACACACCGGTCTATATAAGGTCCCACAGTTGACAGTGCATGTCAGAGCAAAAACCAAGCCATGAGGTCGAAGGAATTGTCCGTAGAGCTCCGAGACAGGATTGTGTCAAGGCATAGATCTGGGGAAGGGTAGTAAAACATTTCTGCAGCATTGAAGGTCCCCAAGAACACAGTGGCCTCCATCATTCTTAAATGGAAGAAGTTTGGAACCACCAAGACTCTTCCTAGAGCTGGCCGCCCGGCCAAACTGAGCAATCGGGGGAGAAGGGCCTTGGTCAGGGAGGGGACCAAGAACCCGATGGTCACTCTGACAGAGCTCCAGAGTTCCTCTGTGGAGATGGGAGAACCTTCCAGAAGGACAACCATCTCTGCAGCACTCCACCAAATTAGGCCTTTATGGTAGAATGGTTAGACAGAAGCCACTCCTCAGTAAAAAGGCACATGACACCCCGCTTGGAGTTTGCCAAAAGGCACCTAAAGGACTCTCAGACCATGAGAAACACGATTCTCTGGTCTGATGAAAACAAGATTGACCTCTTTGGCCTGAATGCCAAGCGTCACGTCTGGAGGAAACCTGGCACCATCCCTATGGTGAAGCATGGTGGTGGCAGCATTTTTTCAGCGGCAGGGACTGGGAGACTAGTCAGGATCGAGGGAAAGATGAACAGAGCAAAGTACAGAGTGATCCTTGATGAAAACCTGGTCCAGAGCGCTCAGAACCTCAGACTGGGGCGAAGGTTCACCTTCCAAGAGGACAATGACCCTAAGCACACAGCCAAGACAATGCAGGAGTGGCTTCGGGACAAGTCTCTGAATGTCCTTGAGTGGCCCAGCCAGAGCCCGGACTTGAACCCGATCTAACATCTCTGGAGAGACCTGAAAATAGCTGTGCAGCAATGCTCCCCATCCAACCTGACAGAGCTTGAGAGGATCTACAGAGAAGAGTGGGGAAATCCTCGCCAAATACAGGTGTACCAAGCTTGTAGCGTCATACCCAAAAGACTTGAGGCTGTAATCGCTGCCAAAGGTGCTTCAACAAAGTACATTTACATTTACATTTACGTCATTTAGCAGACACTCTTATCCAGAGCGACTTACAAATAGGTGCATTCACCTTATAGCCAGTGGGATAACCACTTTACAATGTTTTCTTTTTGTTTTTTTTGGGGGGGTTGGGGGGGGGGGGGTTGGGGTAAGGGGGTTGGGGGGGGGGTAGAATTATTACTTTATCCTATTCCTTAAAGAGGTGGGGTTTCAAATGTCTCCGGAAGGTGGTGAGTGACTCCGCTGTCCTGGCGTCGTGAGGGAGCTTGTTCCACCATTGGGGTGCCAGAGCAGCGAACAGTTTTGTCTGGGCTGAGCGGGAACTATGCTTCCGCAGAGGTAGGGGAGCCAGCAGGCCAGAGGTGGATGAACGCAGTGCCCTCGTTTGGGTGTAGGGACTGATCAGAGCCTGAAGGTAAGGAGGTGCCGTTCCCCTCACAGCTCCGTAGGCAAGCACCATGGTCTTGTAGCAGATGCGAGCTTCAACTGGAAGCCAGTGGAGTGTGCAGAGGAGCGGGGTGACGTGAGAGAACTTGGGAAGGTTGAACACCAGACGGGCTGCGGCATTCTGGATGAGTTGTAGGGGTTTAATGGCACAGGCAGGGAGCCCAGCCAACAGCGAGTTGCAGTAATCCAGACGGGAGATGACAAGTGCCTGGATTAGGACCTGTGCCGCTTCCTGTGTAAGGCAGGGTCGTACTCTCCGAATGTTGATGAGCATGAACCTACAGGATCGGGTCACCGCCTTGATGTTAGCGGAGAACGACAGGGTGTTGTCCAGGGTCACGCCAAGGCTCTTCGCACTCTGGGAGGAGGACACAACGGAGTTGTCAAACGTGATGGCGAGATCATGGAACAGGCAGTCCTTCCCCGGGAGGAAGAGCAGCTCCGTCTTGCCAAGGTTCAGCTTGAGGTGGTGATCCATCATCCATACTGATATGTCTGCCAGACATGCAGAGATGCGATTCGCCACCTGGTTATCAGAAGGGGGAAAGGAGAAGATTAGTTGTGTGTCGTCAGCGTAGCAATGATAGGAGAGGCCATGTGAGGATATGACAGAGCCAAGTGACTTGGTGTATAGTGAGAATAGGAGAGGGCCTAGAACTGAGCCCTGGGGGACACCAGTGGTGAGAGCACGTGGTGCGGAGACAGCTTCTCGCCACGCCACTTGGTAGGAGCGACCGGTCAGGTAGGACGCAATCCAAGAGTGAGCCGCGCCGGAGATGCCCAGCTCGGAGAGGGTGGAGAGGAGGATCTGATGGTTCACACTATCAAAGGCAGCAGACAGGTCTAGAAGGACAAGAGCAGAGGAGAGAGAGTTAGCTTTAGCAGTGCGGAGAGCCTCCGTGACACAGAGAAGAGCAGTCTCAGTTGAATGACCATTCTTGAAACCTGACTGGTTTGGATCAAGAAGGTCATTCTGAGGGAGATAGCAAGAGAGTAGGCTAAAGACGGCACGCTCAATAGTTTTGGAGAGAAAAGAAAGAAGGGATACTGGTCTGTAGTTGTTGACATCAGAGGGATCGAGTGTTGTTTTTTTGAGAAGAGGTGCAACTCTCGCTCTCTTGAAGACGGAAGGGACATAGCCAGCGGTCAAGGATGAGTTGATCAGCGAGGTGAGGTAAGGGAGAAGGTCACCGGAGATGGTCTGGAGAAGAGAGGAGGGGATAGGGTCAAGCGGGCAGGTTGTTGGGCGGCCTGCCGTCACAAGTCGCAAGATTTTATCTGGAGAGAGAGGGGAGAAAGAAGTCAAAGCATAGGGTAGGGCAGTGTGAGCAGGACCAGCAGTGTCATTTGACTTAACAAACGAGGATTGGATGTCGTCAACCTTCTTTTCAAAACGGTTGACGAAGTCATCCACAGAGAGGGAGGAGGAGGGGGGGGGATTCAGCAGGGAGAAGAATGTGGCAAAGAGCTTCCTAGGGTTAGAGGCAGATGCTTGGAATTTAGAGTGGTAGAAAGTGGCCTTAGCAGCAGAAACAGATGAAGAAAATGTAGAGAGGAGGGAGTGAAAAGATGCCAGGTCCGCAGGGAGTCTAGTTTTCTTCCATTTCCGCTCAGCTGCCCGGAGCTCTGTTCTGTGAGCTCGCAATGAGTCATCAAGCCACGGAGCTGGAGGGGAGGACCGAGCCGGCCGGGAGGATAGGGGACATAGAGAGTCAAAGGATGCAGAAAGGGAGAAGAGGAGGGTTGAGGAGGCAGAATCAGGAGATTGGACGGAGAAGGATTGATCAGAGGGAAGAGATGATAGGATGGAAGAGGAGAGAGTAGCGGGAGAGAGAGAGCGAAGGTTGCGACGGCGCATTACCATCTGTGTAGGGACAGAGTGAGTAGTGTTGGAGGAGAGGGAGAGAGAAAAGGATACAAAGTAGTGGTCGGAGACTTGGAGGGGAGTTGCAGTGAGATTAGTAGAAGAACAGCATCTAGTAAAGATGAGGTCAAGCGTATTGCCTGCCTTGTGAGTAGGGGGGGACGGTGAGAGGGTGAGGTCAAAAGAGGAGAGGAGTGGAAAGAAGGAGGCAGAGAGAAATGAGTGAAATGTAGACGTAGGGAGGTTGAAATCCCCCAGAACTGTGAGGGGTGAGCCATCCTCAGGAAAGGAACTTATCAAGGCGTCAAGCTCATTGATGAACTCTCCAAGGGAACCTGGAGGGCGATAGATGACAAGGATATTAAGCTTAAATGGGCTAGTGACTGTGACAGCATGGAATTCAAATGAGGAAATAGACAGATGGGTCAGGGGAAAAATTGAGAATGTCCACTTGGAAGAGATGAGGATTCCTGTGCCACCACCCCGCTGACCAGATACTCTCGGGGTATGCGAGAACACATGGTCAGACGAGGAGAGAGCAGCAGGAGTAGCAGTGTTTTCAGTGGTAATCCATGTTTCCGTCAGAGCCAAGAAGTCGAGGGACTGGAGGGTAGCATAGGCTGAGATGAACTCTGCCTTGTTGGCAGCAGAACGGCAGTTCCAGAGGCTGCCTGAGACCTGGAACTCCACGTGGGTGGTGCGTGCAGGGACCACCAGGTTAGAGAGGCAGCAGCCACGCGGTGTGAGGCGTTTGTGTAGCCTGTGCAGAGAGGAGAGAACAGGGATAGGCAGAGGCATAGTTGACAGGCTGCAGCAGATGGCTACAATAATGCAGAGGAGATCGGAATGAAATGAACTAAACATCTGGGAAAGGAGAGAGCGGGGCCTCCCTCACCACAACTCCCAAATATAACTCTCCCAACTTCCACCTCAGAAACTATAATTGTTTTAAACTACAGCGGTTCAATGTTTTCTAGGAATAGACTAACTTAGTTTATTCAGCTAGCTAACTAGGTGCAGTATTATTCCGTGAAAAACGTCCGGGCACCTCGTCATAAGACGCCACAGCCAGCTAGCATGCCGGTCTCCAACAACACGGTTTAGCGCCAATACTCAGCCACAACAAACCACCAGTGTATCAACACGCAAGCAGATCGTTCGTGTCCGTGTCTAACGTTGTGGGTTAGTCCCGACAGCTTGAGCGAGTCCGTCGTCAACTTATTCAGCCAGTTAGTTAGCTAGAATAGTTAGCAAACTAGCTAGCCATTGCTTTCAGACAAAGAAGAACCCCTCCTTTCACGGCACGAACACACAGAGAGAGCCAAACTAACGTTAACTAGTCACCCATGTCCCGAATTCCTTGAACGACTCGGGCTATCAATATGTAAAAAACAAAACACAAGTGTAGGTTATGACTTACCCCTAGCAGCTACTGTTAGCTAGCCAAGTGCAAAGCTAGCCACTGAATTGACTCAGCCAGTTCGCGTCTGTTCGCTCGGTCGTTCCAGCTATTGTTTACTAGTAGCTATCCAGGTAGCAAAAAGCTAGCTAAATTTCAAGCACAGTAGCCACTTGCTACCTAACGTTAACGGTTCAGACAATGAGGTTAGAAAACAGCTGAATGGTAGGCAATTATTGTATGTAATTATTGTAGGCAGCCAGCTGGCGTAATTACAGGCACTCTCAGGCGTGAAACAACTATACCGTTGCTAATAGCTACTCGCCAGCTAGTCCAGGTGGTGAGTTAGCTAGCTAGCTAGCTTTGTGCTACGCCCGGCACAGCCGAATACAATACTAACCTACAATAATTACATACAACAACCCACGATACCTACCTACAATACCTAACTACAATCTAAATACATAGTTTAAGCCTTATTCGACAAAGCCCAAGCTATGTATAAAGCCAAGCTTACCCGACATGTCATGTCTGTAGCTTGTGTTCCTTGCAGTAAGTCATGACTGTAGCTTGTGTTCCTTACAGTAAGTCGTTGCTAAGTAAAGGGTCTGAATCATGTTTTTGCTTTGTCATTATGGGGTATTGTGTGTACAGTTGAAGTCGGAAGTTTGCATACACCTTAGCCAAGTACATTTAAACTCTGTTTTTCACAATTCCTGACATTTAATCCTAGTAAAAAGAATGTGAAATGTCAGAATAATAGTAGCGAGAATGATTTATTTCAGCTTTTATTTCTTTCATCACATTCCCAGTGGGTCAGAAGTTTACATACACAGTAGTATTTGGTAGCATTGCCTTTAAATTGTTTCACTTGGGTCAAAAGTTTTGGGTAGCCTTCCACAAGCTTCCCACAATAAGTTGGGTGAATTTTGGCCCATTCCTCCTGACAGAGCTGGTGTAACTGAGTCAGGTTTGTAGGCCTCCTTGCTCGCACATGCTTTTTCAGTTCTGCCTACAAATGTTCTATAGGATTGAGGACAGGGCTTTGTGATGGCCACCTTGACTTTGTTGTCCTTAAGCCATTTTGCCACAACTTTGGAAGTATGCTTGGGGTCATTGTCCATTTGGAAGACCCATTTGCGACCAAGCTTTAACTGATGTCTTGAGACGTTGCTTCAATATATCCACATATTTTTCCTTCCTCATAATGCCATATATTTTGTGAAGAGCACCAGTCCCTCCTGCAGCAAAGCACCCCCACAGCATGATGCTGCCACCCCCGTGCTTCACGGTTGGGATGGTGTTCTTCGGCTTGCAAGCCTACCCCTTTTTCCTCCAAACATAACGATGGTCATTATGGCCAAACAGTTCTATTTTTGTTTCATCAGACCAGAGGACATTTCTCCAAAAAGTACGATCTTTGTCCCCATGTGCAGTTGCAAACCGTAGGCTGGCTTTTTTATGGCGGTTTTGGAGGAGTGGCTTCTTCCTTGCTGAGCGGCCTTTCAGGTTATGTCGATATAGGACTCGTTTTACTGTGGATATAGATACTTTTGTACCTGTTTCCTCCAGCATCTTCTCAAGGTCCTTTGCTGTTGTTCTGGGATTGATTTGCACTTTTCGCACCAAAGTACGTTCATCTCTAGGAGACAGAAGGCATCTCCTTCCTGAGCGGTATGACGGCTACGTGGTCCCATGGTATTTATAATTGCGTACTATTGTTTGTACTCATGAACGTGGTACCTTCAGGCATTTGGAAATTGCTCCCAAGGATAAACCAGTCTTGTGGAGGTCTACAATTTTCTGAGGTGTTGGCTGATATCTTTTGATTTTCCCATGATTTCAAGCAAAGAGGCACTGAGGCCTTGAAATACATCCACAGGTACACCTCCAATTGACTCAAATGATGTCAATTAGCCTATCAGAAGCTTCTAAAGCCATGACATCATTTTCTGGAATTTTCTAAGCTGTTTAAAGGCACAGTCAACTTAGTGTATGTAAACTTCTGACCCACTGGAATTTTGATACAGTGAATTATAAGTGAAATAATCTGTCTGTAAACAATTGTTGGAAAAATTACTTGTGTCATGCACAACGTAGATGTCCTAACAGACTTGCCAAAACTATAGTTTGTTAACAAGACATTTGTGGAGTGGTTGAAAAACAAGTTTTAATGACTCTAACCTAAGTGTATGTAAACTTCCGACTTCAACTGTACATTGATGAGGGAAAAAAAACAATTTAATCTATGTTAGAATAAGGCTGTAACGTGACAAAATGTGTAAAAGGTCAAGGGGTCTGAATACTTTCTGAATACACTGTATGTACATATCCACCTCAATTACCTCGTACCCTTGCATATCGACTCGGTACTGGTACCCTGTTTATACTGTATAGCGATTCATTGTGTATTTATTATTACTTTTATTATTATGTCTTATTACTTTTCTATTATTTCTCTATTTTCTTTCTCTCTGCATTGTTGGGAAGGGACCGTAAGCAAGCATTTCACTGTTAGTCTACACCTGTTGTTTATGAGTAAATTAAATGTCTTTGGCACCATTACACAAACAAATGTAGGCACGATTTTGTCCTCATCAATGCCATTTGCAGGAACAAAATATTCAAACCGTTCTGTATGCTCAATACTTTCATCAAACTTACCAATGTTTCCAACAATTCCAGGCATTTTTAGTTTCTCAATAGGCTCCTGATTGTCACTCACTTCAATATTGTCCTCAACCATGGCAATATTTTCCTCAGTCACATGATCTTCATTCACTTCACTCATTAATGTTTCATCCTCAAATTCGCTCATTTAACAGTTTTTAATTCCAAGGTTCGTCTTCACAGCTTAATAAATGTCCTTTCCTTTACTCACTGTTTATTCCTCCTTTTTAATCACATTGTTTCCCCACTCAAATACTTTTCTGCCATCCATGACGATGCTAACTCTCTCTCTTAGCTAGCTCAACTATGCACTTGCCTCTGCTAGTAGTACACTGTGCTTACATTAGCCTAGACTGTCCCACTGAAAATAACAGTTTTAAACTTGTAAAACCCAACTTCTTCCGGACAGAATAGTTCCTGTAGGTTCAGATGAGTAAGTCGGAAGTCTTTTGTTATGTCTTGTGTGTTTCACAATCATAACAGTTAATGATTGAGCTTTGATGTTATTCATGTGATAAAACTTGTTTACCTTCCCTGCCCATCTGCTATCCTTGCCAACTAAGCCGACGAACAGGTAATACAGGTGAGACCATGCTGCACAGATTTGTCGTGCATAGCCTACACACCGTCAATGTTGTCAGAAAGCAGAACAACCACAAACCCCTTCAGTGTCAGGAGGGTAAGGAGTCTACTAGTTCCCTGGCCTGTTATCGAGCTTGTCTGAACATCGCATTTGAGCAGAACAGAAGAGTAGCGACAAGGTAAAATTTGAATAACCTTTTTAGGTCACAGTCACTGAATTGGCTGAATTTGTTGAGTAGGCTAATATTTAATTTTAGATTTCAATATGTTTTTAAAATTTAAAACACTTTGTTATGCAGAAAACTAGCCTTCATGTTCATTCATAGTTATTTCACATGCTCGGAACAAGTGCAGGTGTTTGTTACCTTTGAACACAGAACAGCATGAACTCAGTTGTGTTTCGGAGCTTATAATGGGGGATAAGCCGACGACTGTAGCTGAGAGCAACATTTCCAACATAAACTATTAAAGATGCAGTCCGGGATCTTAAGAACAACACATTTGTAACATATTGTATGAATTGGATTCATAACATATATCATACGAAGTGCAATAAAAAAAAAACTGTAAAAAAACATATCATACGAAATGGATGGCGTAATAGATAATTGGATGACGTAGCACACAAAACATGGGGACCCGTTTTGGCTCGTGAGCACCACTCTCAAAACGAATAGCTGAAATTATACAAAAGTTCTGGAGCATCTCTTTAATGCCCAAGCACACATATTGTTTTTTCCCCCATGAAATAACCATGACAATATTTTCATGTATTTTCACACGGAAACGCAAACTTTTTGTAGGCTTATAAACATTTTAAAGAAAGAGCAACCATTGTAGCCTACCTATAAACTGTGAGGAAAAAAAAGACAATGAGATCATCCCCAGAATCTGTCTCGGTAGGCCTATGTGTCAAATCAAGAGATTATTCAAAGTAATAGTAATAACAAAGTGATAATAGTTGCTATAACATTTAAGACTACTATTCTAGTGTATTTTAATTATTATGTTTGAATGTGTTTGGTCTTTTGTTAGTTCAATGAACTATTTTTCATATTAAAAGGCCTTATTAAGATGAAATGTGTCATTTCAGACGTGTTTGTGCCCTAGGTGTCTCCTACTGTGCTTTAGATGTCTGCACTCCTCGGTCCAGACATGCCTGTGCCAGTACCTAAACCACGTGCTCGTTACAAGCGGGCTGGCGGGAGCTTACAGAGCCAGCTCTCTTCTGAGAGGCGAGCTATCCTCATTACTTTTACTTGTTTTGCCAAACACCTGATATGTTCTTGGGGATTGTTTTCTAATTATTTGTTTTTACATTTGTTTTCAAGGGATTTGCTATGTGATACACCTGATCCAGCAACAAGTACAGGAAATCATAGCAAAGGTAGGCCCTGGTGCTTATCATGATAACAATGACATTATTTGATCAATGATAAAGATTTGGACAAAATATACATTTCCTTTGAAACAAGATGAGTTTTGTCAGAACTATGGCTGTAGTTGTGTAATAACAGGCCATATTCAATTGACTCAGACACAATGCGTCAGCTAAACAGCTCACTTTTCAACAACTCACCAATGAGCAATCTGCTATCAGGTTAAACAAGATTTGTTCCATGCAAGTCATAATAGAGACTCCTCCCCCACTTGTCACTCAAGAAGTCTGCATCCTTTCAAATGTGATGCTGAGTTTAATATGTAATCTCCAGTAAAACATTCCTAAAGCTAAAGATAGCTCCAGTGCACTGTCATGAAAGCAACGTGAGAAAAACTGGTTTTGTTCTAGACACAAATACTTGTGATTCAGTGACAGACTTCTGTAAGATTCACTGCTTTGATTTCTCACCAGACAACGCAGCATCTTTTACTGTACGTCATTTTATCTTGGGTTCACAGATCCTCCACCCACAAATGATTTGCTGGTAGAAAGTGAAGACAACCATGCCATTATTCTAAATAAACCTTCATTCAGCCCTGCCATCCCCAGCCCAGCTGATCAGAATCAAAGCCAGCATAACTTCCCTTTCTTAAGATCTGATTCTGGAGTGACTCCGTCTAGCCCATTACTGGGCAGTAATGATCCAGATGGACTCCACGACAGATCTGCCTGGCCATCCTCCCCTCCATACAGTCCTGCTGCAGATTATTACCCCGATATCACTGTAGTAGCTGACTGGGCTAAATACCTTGGATCTGAATCGTCCAATGATGACGATGCCTTTACTGGAGAAATAAAGAACCCATCTCACATGAACAAGTGAGTTTTAGCTATCAGGTTTAAAGGCATAGGTCACAAAACAGTACAGGCCATGGCCAAAGGTAGGGCAGAATATGTACATCAATTTACGTAATTATATGTAATAAGCTACAGGTCACAGAAAACATGAAATGGTGGTAGAAATGTTGAAATGGCTTTGTCTCATTCTTCTATGCCTCAGTTCAATTGTGGTGTCAAGGCAGATTGGTGTTGTCCCCCAGCCTCCTGTGGACCAGGCGTCTATGCAGACCAGACCAATCAAACAAAAGACCCCACGGTACGTCACAGCACCCCATCACAGCAGACAGACAGTTAACAGACAGCTTTCATTGGGAGTTCAATTAGAATACAAATGATAGAAATGACTACCTAATCAACAGAAATGTTAAGATAGTACCTTACCAATATTGATATATTTCATGGTTGTAATGGTATGATATAATTGAAAACCCATTGAAATTATCATTTGGGTGTAGCCGGATCAGACATCACGTTGAGCGGGATATACTTGTTTGTCTACTGATCTGTGAACTCTACAAGCGTTTTGTTGATCTATTCAGATCACTGTATTACACATATCTATACCTACAGCACCAGTCAAATGTTTGGACACACCTACTCATTCAAGGGTTTTTCTTTATTTGTACTATTTTCTACATTGTAGAATAATAGTGAAGACATCAACACTATGAAATAACACATATGGAATCATGTAGTAACCCAAAAAGTGTTAAACAAATCTAAATATATTTTATATTTGAGATTCTTCAAAGTAGCCACCCTTTGCCTTGATGACAGCTTTGCACACTCTTGGCATTCTCTCAACCAGCTTCACCTGGAATGCTTTTCCAATATTCTTGAAGGAATTCCCACATTTCAAATCAAATCAAATCAAATTTTATTGGTCACATGCGCCGAATACAACAGGTGCAGACATTACAGTGAAATGCTTACTTACAGCCCTTAACCAACAGTGCATTTATTTTAAACAAAAAAAGTAAGAATAAAACAACAACAAAAAAAAGTGTTGAGAAAAAAAGAGCAGAAGTAAAATAAAGTGACAGTAGGGAGGCTATATATACAGTAAAATAAAGTGACAGTAGGGAGGCTATATATACAGGGGGTACCGTGCTGAGCACTTGTTGGCTGCTTTTCCTTCACTCTGCCGTCCGACTCATCCCAAACCATCTCAATTGGGTTGAGGTCGGGAGATTGTGGAGGCCAGGTCATCTGATGCAGCACTCCATCACTCTCCTTCTTGGTAAAATAGCCCTTACACAGCCTGGAGGTGTGTTTAGTCATTGTCCCCCCCCCCCCCCCCCCCCACACACACACACACCTTGTCACAACACAACTGATTGGCTCAAAAGCATGAAAACTGAAATTAATTCCACAAATTAACTTTTAAGAAGGCACACCTGTTAATTGAAATGCATTCCAGGTGACTACCTCATGAAGCTGGTTGAGAGAATTCCAAGAGTGTGCAAAGCTGTCATCAAGGCAAAGGGTGGCTATTTGAAGAATCTCAAATATAAAATATATTTTGATTTGTTTAACACTTTTTTGGTTACTACATGATTTCAAATGTGTTATTTCATAGTTCTGATGTCTTCACGATTATTCTACAATGTAGAAATAGTAAAAGTAAAGAAAAACCCTTGAATGAGTAGGTGTGTCCAAACTGACTGGTAGTGTAAATGTGTGGCATATTTGATCAAGATAGCTGACAGTTAATGAAATATTTGTCATGTGTATGTTTCTTTGAGATAACCTTTCTATTTGTTCACAGTGCTGCCACCATCCGTGTCAGCAGGAGAAAGCAGGCAGCAGCGAGCGGTGGTGGTGCCCAGATAGCAGAGTCCTCTCGTAGGGAGAGTGTGGTGTCCCGTTCCAGCTGGCTGGATGTATGGAAGGGACGCAGGTAATTTGGGACACTGTGGGTTATATGTACTATTACTGTTCAGCAACACCTTACTGAAATCACATTCTCTGGTATGACGTTTCAGATTACTTTCCAAATATCATTGCCTAATTTCTACAGTGAGGGAAATAAGTGTTTGATCCCCTGCTGATTTTGTACGTTTGCCCACTGACAAAGAAATGATCAGTCTATAATTTTAATAGTAGGTTTATTTGAACAGTGAGAGACAGAATAACAACAACAAAATTCAGAAAAACGCATGTCAAAAATTTTATAAATTGATTTGCATTTTAATGAGGGAAATAAGTATTTGACCCCCTCTCAATCAGAAAGATTTCTGGCTCCCAGGTGCCTTTTATACAGTTAACGAGCTGAGATTAGGAGCACACTCTTAAAGGGAGTGCTCCTAATCTCAGTTTGTTACCTGTATAAAAGACACCTGTCCACAGAAGCAATCAATCAATCAGATTCCAAACTCTCCACCATGGCCAAGACCAAAGAGCTCTCCAAGGATGTCAGGGAAAAGATTGCAGACCTACACAAGGCTGGAATGGGCTACAAGACCATCGCCAAGCAGCTTGGTGAGAAGGTGACCACAGTTGGTGCGATTATTCGCAAATGGAAGAAACACAAATTAACTGTCAATCTCCCTCGGCCTGGGGCTCCATGCAAGATCTCACCTTGTGGAGTTGCAATGATCATGACAACGGTGAGGAATCAGCCCAGAACTACACGGGAGGATCTTGTCAATGATCTCAAGGCAGCTGGGACCATAGTCACCAAGAAAACAATTGGTAACACACTACGCCGTGAAGGACTGAAATCCTGCAGCGCCCGCCATGTCCCCCTGCTCAAGAAAGCACATATACATGCCCGTCTGAAGTTTGCCAATGAACATCTGAATGATTCAGAGGAGAACTGGGTGAAAGTGTTGTGGTCAGATGAGACCAAAATGGAGCTCTTTGCCATCAACTCAATTCGCCGTGTTTGGAGGAGGAGGAATGCTGCCTATGACCCCAAGAACACCATCCCCACCGTCAAACATGGAGGTGGAAACATTATGCTTTTGGGGTGTTTTTCTGCTAAGGGGACAGGACAACTTCACTGCATCAAACGGACGATGGACGGGGCCATGTACCGTCAAATCTTGGGTGAGAACCTCCTTCCCTCAGCCAGGGCATTGAAAAGGGGTCGTGGATGGGTATTCCAGCATGATATTAACCCAAAACACACGGCCAAGGCAACAAACGAGTGGCTCAAGAAGAAACACATTAAGGTCCTGGAGTGGCCTAGCCAGTCTCCAGACCTTAATCCCATAGAAAATCTGTGGAGGGAGCTGAAGGTTCGAGTTGCCAAATGTCAGCCTCAAAACCTTAATGACTTGGAGAAGATCTGCAAAGAGGAGTGGGACAAAATCCCTCCTGAGATGTGTGCAAACCTGGTGGCCAACTACAAGAAACGTCTGACCTCTGTGATTGCCAACAAGGGTTTTGCCACCAAGTACTAAGTAATGTTTTGCAGAGGGGTCAAATACTTATTTATCTCATTAAAATGCAAATCAATTTATAACATTTTTGACATGCGTTTTTCTGGATTTTGTTGTTGTTATTCTGTCTCTCACTGTTCATATATTAAAATTATAGACTGATCATTTCTTTGTCAGTTGGCAAACGTACAAAATCAGCAGGGGATCAAATACTTTTTTCCCTCACTGTATGTATTTGAAAATGGAGATACTTTTTGTCCGTGAAGGCACAATGTTCTGTGGGCCACCCTGGATGGACAGTTGGTATCACTATGGAAGAAAACCACAGTGAGTGAACCACAAGCACCACACCATGGTCCATTGGACCCTTATTATTATTGCATCTCCCAGGCTATGCCTCATACTATTCACACATCTTCTGTGCTGCAGGACAAGTTCACCGAAATAGTGTTCCACGTGTCAAGCATCACCGACGTCCGTAAGCAGGACAAAGGACGCTTCTCCATTTACTTCAGCAAGAAGCACTTTGAGTTCATGGCACACAACAAAGGTGAGCTGCTGATGGGTATAGAGTCTCCTTTTGGTTCCAAGTGTTTTTGTGCTGAGCCTTGACTATCTCCCCACCTCTCTTCCTGGTCCCAGCGGTGCAGGAGGGCTGGGTGACTTCCCTTCTGGCTTCTCGTGGACAGAACCCCCCAGTCCCTCCGGAGCAGCATGGAGCCCTGACCATGAAGGACCCTCGTAGCAGAGTGTACGCTGCCATCTGTGGACACAACCTATGGATCTACAACAATAAAGAGGTTGGGAAAAGGAACAGGACTCAGCTATGCTCCATCAGTTTATGATTGTTTGATGATTTGGGAGGACATCTTCAGTGTATTTTGTGTCGCTCAGTTATTGTCATTGTGCCATGCAGGACTTCCAGTTGGGGGTTGGGATGACCTATGTGTCCATGAACGTGGCTTCAGTGAAGCAGACGGGCCGTCATAACTTCAGCCTCATCACACCGTATAAAACCTTTAAGTGAGTGTCCAGCTCCTTCTCTCTCTCTCTCACTGTCTCTCAGTCTGATCTGACTCAAGACAATTGCTCTTCTATCAGATTATCCCATTATCTGTCCCGTGCATGTGAGCATCTTGCTTTAGTAATTACTGAGAAACACAGTCTTTGTATCTCTAGTTTCTCCACAGACTCATTGAAGGAGCTGGGCGTGTGGCTGGGGAGCCTGACCCAGGTGATCCGCAGTGCCCTGTCATGCAGCGAGGTGGCCGAGCGACTCTGGGCCAGCCCATGGAACAAAGTGTGTGCCGACTGTGGCTGTGCCAACCCTGAGTGGGCCTCCGTCAACCTGCTGGTGGTCATCTGTGAGGCCTGCGCAGGTGAGCTGGGACTGCGGTGAGGCTAAATAAGTAGGCACAGGATGTGTATGGATTGTGACATTTGCTCTACACAACCTTTGTTAATAGTTTCCCAATTGTTTCTCTAAGGTCAGCATCGGTCTTTGGGCATCCATGTGTCCAAAGTGAGAAGCCTGAAGTTGGACAGTAAAGTGTGGACCGAACCTCTGATTCTGGTGAGATTACTTTTCCTGTAATAGTGCTACAGTGTAAGTCTTGCCAAATACTCAGTCTAAAATAACACAATGTTAAAATAGGCACTACTATATAAATATACACATGATATTCTCTCTTTCTCCCATAGCTCTTTGTCCATTATGGAAACAAAGCAGCCAATGATGTGTGGGGTCACAACGTGCCGGGTGCAGAGCAGATCCTGCCGGACTCCTCTGTGGATCAGAGAGGGGACTTCATCAGGGCCAAGTACACCAAGGGCCGATACAGACGGACCCATCCACTAGCCTCCAGCCAGAGACTGCTCAACAAGGTCAGCCAGCCTCAGCTTACTCTGCTGCTCTCAACCAGCAGAGGACAGTGTAGTTATTCAGCTTTTCATTTAGATCCCTTCCAAACTTGTGTTATGACACATTTGTAAGTATACATTTCTGATTCCTATCAATCTTAAAAGATAGCAACATACACCTCAACCTCCCAGAGTCTGTACAGGACAAATTGTGCTGAGTGAGATGTGTTATTGGTTGTTATGGCAACATCATCCCCTCACCCTGTGTCCTCCAGAGGCTGTGTGAGATAGTGTGTGGCCCTAATGTCCCAGAGACCATGTCCCTGCTGTGCTCGGGGGCGCGGGTCCTGTGCCACTCAGGGGACCCTCAGTGCCCCTCACCCATTTCACTGGCAGAGCAGGCTGGACAGGCCATGCAGACTGAGCTCCTCAGATACAACGAGTACACAGGTACTGACATCAGGGGTCCAGCCTCTAAGATCCACAGTACTGCTGCTGTTTTGTGTTTTTGCGTAGTCTCAACTTGTCACTTTCATGAAGTCAGTGCATCAAATGTCGGTCTTGTTCATCATGGTTTCTACGATCTGTTTGTTTTTCTCCTGTACAGAGGCCCCTCCTTATGCTCATCAGAAGCCCAGCAGAGACCCTGCTTCCTCTGTCCCCTCTTCTGCTGCAGGTACACATATACTATGAGTGCATCCCAATAGCCTAAAAGGGGACTTTGCAGTAGGTGTAAAATTGTAAATGTGTGTGTGACAGGAGAGGAGCTCCATGGGAAGTTGGAGGAGGACCGCTTCCTGTTCTCCCAGGAGAATGACTCTGCTGCCTGTGATGTTCTGGACCTGAGGGAGGTCATCTCCATCTTTGACCGCTCCAACGGGTATTGCAACCTTATGATGTTAGCATTGTGGGAGAAAATACAAATTCTTATGCTTTGATATGTGTTGATAAGATATTTGGGTGACTGTTGATTTCTTCCTCCCCCCACAGACCAACTCATGCATTTGAGCTGGTGACTCTGACGGACCAGTTGCTGTGCAGTGCTGATACAGAAGAGGGTCTGCTCACACACCTTCTCCATATTCTCAAGGTAGCACAATAACAGCTGTGATGATAGCGACCATTGTGCCAACTGTACTCTATACTGTATAGGGTACATATAAACAGACAGAACAGATAGAGTAATGTGGTTAAAACTGATAATATGTTCTCCCCCCGTCAGGTGGTGTTGCCCGGGCCCATAGATGAGGAGGAGCTGGACAAGGGGTTTGCTGTGTCCCGGGTGTCTCTGAGGGAGGGAGGAGGCCTGCAGCACACCGAGGTCTGGGCAGTGCTCCGTGGAGGTCAGGTCCTCATCTATCCTACTGACCAGCAGCGCCACAGAGAAAGGCTAACACTCAACCAAGAGTCTCAATACAGTAAGTCACATCTCACCTCATTGACCTGACTGCATGTTTACACAACATGATGTTTCTCTACGTGCCTTGTGCAGATGAGCAGAAGTTTCATGATTAGGTAATATGATTATGTATCTCACCCAACACTGACAGTGTTATTTCCTGCCCACAGAGATAGATTCCTCTGTGAACACCATAGAGCTGGTCACTGGAGAGAGGTCAGTACTACAGGAACACTTTGTTATAAACAGGAACACTTTGTTATAAACAGGAACACTTTGTCACATTCACATTTACTTATATCATAGCAGCGGTTCCCAAACGAATTTCAGCATCTGTCATTCAAAGGAATGTGTCCAATGGATCTATTGCTTGCTCTCTTCTTTCGGCTAGAACCATGTCCATGCAGTTTGAACGAGACCACAGCTGTCAGTCCTGGCACACCCTTCTGAAATGGGCAGTGACCACAAAGAGGAAGCCGCGCCAGCTGCCCCCCACCGCCATTGGCAAGGTGCCCCCTGCCATCGAGAGGTGTATCTCACACATCACAAAATATGGTGTGTTCCATTTGATACTGGAACAAGTATTGTAGTGATCTGGATAACAAGGAAAAATAATTCTCACAATTGTACAACTGCATCTGCTCTACTTCTCTCTCCCTCCCAGGTTTAAAGGTGGATGGGCTGTACCGGCGCTGTGGCTTGGCCACTAAGATCAGTTATCTGGTGGAGGCCCTCAGCAGTTCACCTAAAACTACCCCTCTGGAGACAGACGAAGAGGGTCTCCTGGAAGCTGCAGGGGCCCTGAAGCAGTATATCCGCCAGCAGGTGGTGCTCATCCCAGAGACACACAGGAAACTATGGGTAGAGGCTGCAGGTACTCTCCTTCTCATCTTAAACTCTTGTGGACAGACTATGTAAACATAAATGGTACCGTAGATCTGTCACGATACAACGGGACGCGTGAGGTAACGAGAAGCATTAGTTCCGGTGCTTTGGACAAATCACGATCCCGCAGGTGTTAGCATCTTTTGAATATCGGAAGGGGAGGGGATATTTGGCCCATTGACTTGCCTTCAACTTGCAAAGAGAGAGGGTGGAGCTCTTTGTTCCGGTTCCGATCATCGTTCTATCTCTTCTCTTAACACGTATGGACCCAGAACTTAATCAAGCATCTGACCAATTACGCAAGACTTTAGTTCTGGGTTAACTAAGATTATTCTAATCTCAAACAACCCCAATCAGACAAGTAACATTGGGAGCATTCAACATTGCAGCTGACTTTAAAGAGCGACTGCCCCTAAAAAGCAACTTCTCATTTTATAAATGGCCTTGGTGACATCGATACGAGTCAGAAACATTTATTCTAGTGTTAAAATTGACTACAAAGTGTAAATAGGATAATTTTGGTCCTCAAGTCAGTCTCGTCCAAAACGGAGATTTGCGAGATGATAAGGGAAAAAAATATGTCACGGAATGAAGGGTACCGTTACAGTTTTCCTTGGGTTGGGTTACTTTAAATCCTGCCCACATGCTCACAGTTGGCAGCACCCAATTAATTATCAATACGGAGCGCAGCTGCATGCGACCAGATCGTAATGCCCATGGTCAATTTGGTTCGATATCCCTATGGGGCTAGTTAGGGACCATCAGTAAATTGCACAATGTACACGGGACAATATTTTAAAAGGTCAATAGCTTCAATGACTTAAAAACCTCAAACCAACTATAAATTGTAGAAATTCATACACAAATATTGAAAGCATTTAATGAGAAAACTAAACGATGTGCAACATGAAAATAGTCCCATTTACATTGTGTAATTTATTGAAGTCCCTAACTAGCCCCAGAGATAGGCTATCCAATGTCAAACCAATTTTGTCACAGTCGCAAACCAGCCAGCTGAAGCTAAGTTTAGGATCCCCACAGTTTAGGGTCACCATGGACATATTTTACCAGCATCTAGATTAACAAACAAACCCTGATGCAGATGCAAGTTGTTTAATACAAGCTGTGATTTAAATAATGGGGTTCTCATTCATCGCCTTTGTCACCATAGCTCACACAGAAGAGACCTTCAGACTGGCTGCCTACCGCAGACTACTGAAGAAGCTGCCCCCTGACAACAGAATCACACTCAACGCCCTCTGTGGACACTTCTACATGTAAGAACAACACATGATCAATTATTGTAAAATTGAATAGGGCAACATAATGAACCTGCATGACTAATGTTCATTGTTGTCAACCCCTTCTTCTAGAGTTCAGCTGTATAGTGCAGAGAACCGTATGACAGCTCAGAACCTGGCGCTGGTGTTTGTCCCCACACTATTCCAGGAGCTGGCCATGAACACTGACCTGGTGCACCTCACTAGAGAGCTCATTATCCACCACACACTCCTCTTCCTGGTAAGACACTTTGAACTCCATCTCTTCTATTGGGTCATGGAACATATAGCAGCATAAAGCAGTGAAAGACTGACAGTGGACTAGACTAACCTTTATACCTAACACCACGTCTTGTAATCTACAGGGTAAAGAAGAGGAGTCTGACATGGAGAGTGAAGAACTGATAACAAAATTATAGAAAATATATATATTTGCCTTTGGCTGTCAAAGAAATCTTATATTGGAAATATATTTGGTTACAGGGTGCCCTTTCACCTTCTGCTTATTGTGGGGTTAACAAGAAAATGTTATCAATAGTAGTTTTCAAAAGTTCTTGAACTATACATTTAGGTCATGGACGGGTTCAAACATTTATTCTGCTATATTGTCATTTAGGTGATTGCAAAATAATAACAAACCATGTTAAAATGTTGATGTTGTTACATCAAACTGTTTGAAACAGTATAATGACAAACCAAGAAACATGTTTTTTTCCCTTATTTTACCAGGTAAGTTGACTGAGAACACATTCTAATTTACAGCAATGACCTGCAGTATAGTTACAGGGGAGAGGAGGGGGGATGAATGAGCCAATTGGAAGCTGGGGATGATTAGGTGGACATGATGGTATGAGGGCCAGATTGGAAAGTTAGCCAGGACACCGGGGTTAACACCCCTACTCTTACGATAAGTACCATGGGATCTTTAGTGACCACAGAGGGTCAAGACACCTGTTTAGCGTCCCATCCGAAAGACGGCACCCTACACAGGGCAATGTCCCCAATCACTGCCCTGGGGCATTGGGATATTTTATTTTAGACCAGAGGAAATAATGCCTCCTATTGGCCCTCCAACACCACTTCCAGCAGCACCTGGTCTCCCATCCAGGGACAGACCAGGACTGACCCTGCTTAGTTAATAGAGACATTGATCTGTTTGTGTAAAAGCTGCAAAACATTGTGCTCCCATTCTCATTGATGGTTACATTTCCAAAAATAAAGATAACAAGTAATCAAAACTATACACAATCTAGTATTCCACAAAATACAAACAGGATTTCTAGCAAACAATATATTGCAAGATCTTCAGATGTTCTAAATATTCCAAAAGATGCAAGAGGGGAGAACATTAAAACGTAGTTCTCTTCGGCTTCTCCCTGAAATAAAAAAGAGTCAAATGAATATAGAACAGTGTGAATTTAACATACATTTATCAACATAATTGACAATGTGCCTTTTATGTTTAAGCAATAAGGCATGAGAACCCGGGAATAATCGTGTGAATAACTCCCGACTAAGGGCTGTTCTTGGGCCCAAGACAAAGCGCTTAGGAGGGTGTTATTCACAATAATTCCTGGGTTTGAGGGCCTTATTGCTTTTAGAAATCTGTTGCCAACATATTAAAAACAGATTAACGACATGTTTCATTAAAACATTTATTTTAACTAGTTTTATTTCATCCTTTCACCAGACAATATAGTACGGGCAAATGCCAGTTGTTAATTCTGAGGTTCTGAAGTTGCTAGCCAAACATGCTAGTTGTTAGTTCTATTGGGATGTTTTGACCCGGTCGTTCATTCTATTCATTCTACAGTATTTGCAGTGCTGCTATGCTAAACAAATCATTGGCATCAATGGGGTATATAAACCCTGGATTGCTGATGCTATGTATTGGCCAGTGAGAGGCTTTGAACCCACCGGTCGGCCATATTGGCAATCCCCAGAAGGAGCAGTGCTCCGTAGGAATTAATGGAATTCTACAGTTTTTCAATTAAATGTTTAAAGCACAAAATTACATGTATTTAAGTATTTTGTTGTTGTTCCTCCGACTTTAACACCATACAATCACACCTTCTATAAGCCAAATTGAAAGCACTGGACATCACCCACACCTCATTCACTGGTTTCACTCATTTATCAGTGACAGAACTCAGTTGGTCAAGGTAAACAAAACTCTTCCCCTTCTGTGGTCACCAACTGCAGGGCCCTGCAAGGTTGTGTGAGCTCACCCGTCCTCTTCATTCTGTACACCAACGATTGCACAAGTCAAAACACCAAGCATCACATCATTAAGTTCTCAGACGACACCGTCCTGCTGGCCCAAATGGATGACAACAGCGACCTCCCACTGTACCTAGGCAATGTAAACAGCCTTGTGCAATGGTGTGACACGAACTCTCTGGTCCTGAATGTCAAAAACACAGGAGGTTATCTTTGACCCCAAGTCAGTGGCTGACTGGAGCCAGGTCGTCATTCACAGTGAACACATCCAGCAGGTCGACTCCTATAAATACCTGGGAGTACATGTTGACCATGCCCTGAGATGGAGTGTCCATGTGCAGTGGTGTGTATTCATGGATGCCAAGGGAAGCCAGGCTTCCCCAAATAATTCACCAATAAAAAAAATTACAATTATAAAATAATTTATATTTTGTCTCTGTCTGTGTTTTCATAATTTTCTATCAATTCACAAGTAGCTGAATCTCACCAGAGAAATCATCCGAGCGAGGGAAACAGCGCCCCTCTGTCTCAGTATGTGTAGCCCATGTATCTGATGTTGTCTGGACCAAAAATGTATAACATGTTGCCGCCATAGCATTTCATTGATTGATGCCAGCAAGCATTTGGCCTCTCTTGATTAAAAAATATATAAATGAATTAGCCAATCAGTGTTGAGCTGAGCTCAACTGTGGGTTGTCCTGGTGCAGAAAAACACCCCCAAGGGAGGCCAGTTTGGATTTGGCTTCAGACCAATCAAATCACTTCCTTTGCAAAACGTCATTTTCAGAAAAAGTTGTGTTTCTGGTCTGCTTGTGTTGATGTCCTGCAGTACCTAGCTTGCTAAATCGGCCCTTTCCTACGCCATGGATGGAGATGGGGATTTGGACTTGTGGTTTTGACTTAATTCTCTGTACAGGCCAATGATTATGACGGCGATTCTGATCTAACCATTCGTTTATATGTTGTGCCAGTAGCCTGAGACAATTGAAGTTCAATATGTAGCCTAGACATAGCCACATCGACAGCCACATGATATTTAGCAACATTGATTGGACTAAATTGTTTTTGGTATCTTAAAGTTTGTTTTCAGTGTATTAAATGATGCATATATAGCCTTGTGGATTTGATTATGTTTAAATGTTTAAGTTGAAATGGTGCTGGAATAGCAGAGGCAGTGCTCCTGTTGTCTTTGTGCTGACTTGCTGTAAGTCTCTGTGGTTCTAAATCAGTAGTTGTTTATTTAGTAAACTGTCGAAAACATTAACTTGCTTGACCATGCTGCAGGTCATATAACTGTTTGTTACATGCAATATTTGCTTTGTGGACTTCACCGGACAGATGTTGCTCTCCGGTTTTGTGATGAAACAAATGTGTGGTTGAATTTATTCTGCCACTGTGTGACTGCTGTCCTTTTGTTGTCACAGCCTTATTTTATATCACGTGGCATATGAACGAATGGGTTATAGAGCAAACAACGGAAATATCACAACATAGATTGTAATATGGCTTTTTTTTACTGGCTTGGCTTGGCTTCCTCAGTGATTTTACCCACGCACCGCTACTGTCCATGTGGACTACGTGTGTGCTAAGGTGCAACAGCGCATGTATTTTCTCCACAGGCTGAGGTCTTTCGGGGCAAGCTCGTAAATACTGAACTTGTTCTTCTGCTCCACTATCCAGAGTGGTTTGCAGTACTGCATCACTGCTTAGTACAACAGTGTCACGGTACAGGCAAAAGCCTTGGTGACAAGTCTGCTGATAAAATATCGAAAGCCCCCCAACAAAACTTTTCTGGACAGCTACCACACAAACATGCTGAGGAAGGCAAATAAAATAGCAGACGACCCCTCCCATGTGCTCAACTCAGAGCTTGTGCTCCTGCCACCAGGAAACGTTACAGACTCCCCTGTGCAAACTGGTCAGGTACAAAAACTAATTTGTGCCACACGCACTGACCCTTATGAACAAATAAGGAGGACATTAGGAACGATTCACTCATTTAAAAAAATATATATTTAACCTTTATTTAACCTTTATTTAACTAGGCAAGTCAGTTAAGAACAAATTCTTATTTACAATGACGGCCTACACCGGCCAAACCCAGACGACGCTGGGACAATTGTGCGCCGCCCTATGGGACTCCCAATCACGGCTGGTTGTGATACAGCCTGGAATCGAACCAGGGAGTCTGTAGTGAAACCTCAAGCACCGAGATGCAGTGCCTTAGACCGCTGTGCCACTCGGGAGCCCAAAGAGCAATTGTGAAAAGTGATAAGTGAAATATAGCTAACTGTGTAAAATAATAATGGAATCATGGACATTGAAATTATAGGGTAGTACAATAACATTATGTGCAACGCTCAGGGACCTTGGACATTAAGGGGATGTGTAACGTTAAGTATAGGAGGGACAGCTATGTAATGTAGAAGGGAGGGGTAAGAGCCCTTAAGCCGGCATTCTTGTTTTGTTTTTTCATGAATGTTTGATGTTATGTCTGGCCTATTCCATGTCTATGCCACATCGCAGTGCATTTTCTTGTACGTAACGTTATCTGTGAAAATCAGACAATAAAGAAATATCTTAAACTAGAACATTCAAAAAATAAGGAAAATGTTTATATATATATATTTTTTTTTTGTTTGTTTAGCTCACATAATATAATTTCAAAGTAGGCATTAAGGTGTCTGTAATAGAATAAACGTGATAAAAACAAATGTAGACATTAATAAATGCATTTCTATAGCTTCCAAAATAATTTTTACAACAGTGGGGTAGTGCGAAGATGGAGGCGTGGTGGCTTCAAAACAGCGCCCTCTGTCGGTCATCTAGTGTACATATAAATCATTGATTGGCATATACAGTGAGGGAAAAAAGTATTTGATCCCCTGCTGATTTTGTACGTTTGCCCACTGACAAATAAATTATCAGTCTATAATTTTTATGGTAGGTTTATTTGAACAGTGAGAGACAGAATAACCCCCCCAAAAATGTATAAGGGAAATAAGTATTTGACCCCTCTGCAAAACATGACTTAATACTTGGTGGCAAAACCCTTGTTGGCAATCACAGAGGTCAGACGTTTCTTGTAGTTGGCCACCAGGTTTGCACACATCTCAGGAGGGATTTTGTCCCACTCCTCTTTGCAGATCTTCTCCAAGTCATTAAGGTTTCGAGGCTGACGTTTGGCAACTCGAACCTTCAGCTCCCTCCACAGATCTTCTATGGGATTAAGGTCTGGAGACTGGCTAGGCCACTCCAGGACCTTAATGTGTTTCTTCTTGAGCCACTCCTTTGTTGCCTTGGCCGTGTGTTTTGGGTCATTGTCATGCTGGAATACCCATCCACAACCCATTTTCAATGCCCTGGTTGAGGGAAGGAGGTTCTCACCCAAGATTTGATGGTACATGGCCCCGTCTATGGTCCCTTTGATGCGGTGAAGTTGTCCTGTCCCCTTAGCAGAAAAACACCCCCAAAGCATAATGTTTCCACCTCCATGTTTGACGGTGGGGATGGTGTTCTTGGGGTCATAGGCAGCATTCCTCCTCCTCCAAACACGGCGAGTTGAGTTGATGCCAAAGAGCTCCATTTTGGTGTCATCTGACCTCAACACTTTCACCCAGTTCTCCTCTGAATCATTCAGATGTTCATTGGCAAACTTCAGACTGGCATGTATATGTGCTTTCTTGAGCAGGGGGACCTTGCGGGCGCTGCAGGATTTCAGTCCTTCACGGCGTAGTGTGTTACCAATTGTTTTCTTGGTGACTATGGTCCCAGCTGCCTTGAGATCATTGACAAGATCCTCCCGTGTAGTTCTGGGCTGATTCCTCACCGTTCTCATGATCATTGCAACTCCACGAGGTGAGATCTTGCATGGAGCCCCAGGCCGAGGGAGATTGACAGTCCTTTTGTGTTTCTTCCATTTGCGAATAATCGCACCAACTGTTGTCACCTTCTCACCAAGCTGCTTGTCGATGGTCTTGTAGCCCATTCCAGCCTTGTGTAGGTCTACAATCTTGTCCCTGACATCCTTGGAGAGCTCTTTGGTCTTGGCCATGGTGGAGAGTTTGGTATCTGATTGATTGATTGCTTCTGTGGACAGGTGTCTTTTATACAGGTAACAAGCTGAGATTAGGAGCACTCGCTTTAAGTGTGCTCCTAATCTCAGCTCGTTACCTGTATAAAAGACACCTGGGAGCTAGAAATCTTTCTGATTGAGAGGGGGTCAAATACTTATTTCCCTCATTAAAATGCAAATCAATTTATAACATTTTTGACATGCGTTTTTCTGGATTTTTTTGTTGTTATTCTGTCTCTCACTGTTCAAATAAACCTACCATTAAAATTATAGACTGATCATTTCTTTGTCAGTGGGCAAACGTACAAAATCAGCAGGGGATCAAATACTTTTTTACCTCACTGTAGCTACCTACCAGAGGTAAAATGATGACGAGAAACAAGAACTTCAATAAATAATGATTTAATAAATAATTTATAAATTAGGCAACAACCAGCTGATTGCTAGGTAGGCAACTAAAGCTAACACACAATAACATTAAGCAGCTGAAATGACAGCAAACTATGTGCATTTTTGTTTGTTTACCTTTGTTTCTATTGCCATTTCTTTGAATATATCCATTATAATGATCCTGATAAATGAATTTGCCTGGCTCAGAGAAGCTGTCAGTCTCATCACGTTCATATGCATGGCTAGCCTGGACAGCTGCTAGTGGGTGCTATTCTCCACTATCGTCTAGACTTACATGCCCAGCCGGTGATAAATTCGTAGCCCCGGCAATCAGTTCGTACATAAAACATCCTCCATATAGGCTGCAAAGGCATCAGTTTCCTAATTAACTCGATTTAATGGCCCGTCGGTAAAAAAACAAAAAGGGAAAATATGCGTACCGTCTTAATAAAACACAATATTCCAACACCATTTCCTAATTTTCTGACAACTTCCAGATGTTGCACACCGCGTGAGTCTGTTGTTTACCCCTGGGTGAACACGGTGCACAACATCAGGAAGTAGCATTAGCCACCTTAGCATGGTGGTGGAAAATGTTGTTTTATTAAGACAGTATGCATACAGTGGCTTGCGAAAGTATTCAACCCCATTGGCATCTTTCCTATTTTGTTGCGTTACAACCTGTAATTAAAATGGATTTTTGGGGGGTTTGTATCATTTGATTTACACAACATGCCTACCACTTTGAAGATGCAAAATATGTTTTATTGTGAAACAAACAAGAAATAAGACACAAAAAAACAGAAAACTTGAGCGTGCACAACTATTCACCCCCCCAAAGTCAATACTTTGTAGAACCACCTTTTGCAGCAATTACAGCTGCAAGTTTCTTGGGGTATGTCTCTATAAGCTTGGCACAAGGCAAAACTGCTCCAGCTCCTTCAAGTTGGATGGGTTCCGCTGGTGTACAGCAATCTTTAAGTCAAACCACAGATTCTCAATTGGATTGAGGTCTGGGCTTTGACTAGACCATTCCAATACATTTAAATGTTTCCCCTTAAACCACTCAAGTGTTGCTTTAGCAGTATGATTAGGGTCATTGTCCTGCTGGAAGGTGAACCTCCGTCCCAGTCTCAAATCTCTGGAAGACTGAATCAGGTTTCCCTCAAGAATTTCCCTGTATTTAGCGCCATCCATCATTCCTTCAATTCTGACCAGTTTCCCAGTCCCTGCCGATGAAAAACATCCCCACAGCATGACGCTGCCACCACCATGCTTCACTATGGGGATGGTGTTCTCGGGGTGATAAGAGGTGTTGGGTTTGCGCCAGACATAGTTTTCCTTGATGGTCAAAAAGTTCAATTTTTGTTTCATCTGACCAGAGTACCTTCTTACATATGTTTGGAGAGTCTCCCACATGCCTTTTGGCGAACACCAAACGTGTTTGCTTATTTTTTTCTTTAAGCAATGGCTTTTTCTGGCCACTCTTCCGTAAAGCCCAGCTCTGTGGAGTGTATGGCTTAAAGTGGTACTATGGACAGATACTCCAATCTCCGCTGTGGAGCTTTGCAGGTCCTTCAGGGTTATCTTTGGTCTCTTTGTTGCTTCTCTGATTAATGCTCTCCTTGCCTGGTCTGTGAGTTTTGCTGGGCGGCACTCTCTTGGCGGGTTTGTTGTGGTGCCATATTCTTTCCATTTTTTAATAATGGATTTAATGGTGCTCCGTGGGATGTTCAAAGTTTCTGATTTTTTTTTTATAACCCAACCCTGATCTGTACTTCTCCACAACTTTGTCCCTGACCTGTTTGGAGAGCTCCTTGGTCTTCGTGGTGCCGCTTGCTTGGTGGTGCCCCTTGCTTAGTGGTGTTGCAGACTCTGGGGCCTTTCAGAACAGGTGTATATATACTGAGATCATGTGACAGATCATGTGACACTTAGATTGCACACAGGTGGACTTTATTTAACTAATTATGTGACTTCTGAAGGTAATTGGTTGCACCAGATCTTATTTAGGGGCTTCATAGCAAAGGGGTGAATACATATGCACGCCCCACTTTTCCATTATATAAAAGTTATTTGTTTCATTTCACTTCACCAATTTGGACTATTTTGTGTATGTCCATAACATGAAATACAAAAATAAATAATTTAAATTACAGGTTGTAATGCAACAAAATAGGAAAAACGCCAAGGGGGATAAATACTTTTTCAAGGCACTGTATTTTCCCTGTTTATATTAAATCGAGTTAAGAAGGAAACCGATGCCTTTGCAGCCTGAATGGAGGATGTTTTATGTACAAACCGGTTGCCGGGGTACAAGAGTATATTACCATCTATGCAGCTTAATGCAGGATGCGAATGACAAACGACATAAGGAATAATAGTGCCATCTGGCGGCAGCATGGAACGGTGGATATCGCAAAAAATAACTGCAACATGTTGCACACGTCAGAGACAGACAGTAAGGTTAGACAAACCCAAACGCTAGGCTAGTAGCATGGAGAAATATTGTCTTCAAGCTTTTTTCCTGGGGAGATGAAGTTTAGAAATTGCCTGGCTGGGCTTTTATAAATTGCCTGGCTGGGCCATTTGATATATCAAATAGAACTTTTAACAGGTATTACCTGGGGATTGCGGAGAATAACTCCCTGCTATCAACCAATCAGCATCCAGGATCCAAACAACCCGTTTTATAATTGAGAATAATACAGACAGCATCTTGTATGATGCAGTATTTCTGGAGTAGGGAGATGAGGCAGTTAAAACTTGAGAGATTTTTCTCCTCCTTTCTGAGTGTGAGCAGAAAGTAGGTCACCCCTGTACAGCACATTGAGCAGCTCTGACAGTCTCTCAGCTAACACCGCCATCTTCGCATCATCGTCCGGTCTTTCTGCCTGCTCTCAGTCACATACACTAACTGTAGGATGAAAAACAGAATGAAGGAAATGTACTCACCCATCTGCCTCAGCCTTCTTCCTCTTCTCGATGATCTGTGAGGGACAAAGCACACGATTAATAAGTCACAACCTCTTTATACCCTCCCTGACAACACTGTCACAACCCTGTTAACGGAGCCATTAAACGATCCACTCACAGCACTGATCTTCTTCCCCTGCCTGTCCAGCTCTGCCTACTCATAGGTCTCCTTGAAGTGACGAGTCTTCCTCCCCTCAGATATCTTAATGCCATAATGGAAAGCAACCCTGAGAGGACAAACACAGTTTTTCAGCAATTAATATTAAATGGCCTGATTAAAAGCATTTCATAGAAATGGCAAAGGAATCCAATTATGTTAATATTATTATATAGGCTGTGATGAAATAAAGGCCTGGAACGAGGGATTCCAGGTTTATTGTTGAGATAAAGCTCTAAGATTACGTACTTTGGAAGAGACTCCTTGTTGTTTAATGTATTCACTGTATTCGTCCTGACTGTCAAAATCCCAGAAAACCAGAGGACCCTTCTTCTTACCCTATAGAGAAGGACAGACAGCAAAACTGAGGTCAAAAGCATATCAACCACAACAAACAACAACATAGGTCTAGCTAAGAGGAGACTTCAGATCCAAAGCACCCACCTGGTCCATCTAACTGTAGTCCACTGTCCACAGCCAGGTCGTCCATACTGAGCAGAGAGCAAGAGAGAGAAAAAAAAAGAGAGAGAACGCTCAAATCAAACAGGTACACCCACTGAATCAAATTGAGTACTGTAGTATATGAAATGTACTGTGGGTGACAAGGATTAATCAGAGGACTCACGTGGCTGGGTAGCACTCAGCATAGCTGTTGGACATGCCAAAGAACTGGCAGGCAATGTCAACTTCTTCTTCTTTGGGATTGGGTTGGCGGATCGCATCCAACTTAAAGGTGCATACACCGCCACCTACTGTACTAAAGTGTGAGGTCAGTCACGGCCTACCTACATTAAATTATCTTCATTAGTCCTGTTCCTAAAAGGAACAACTTGCACCACCAACTAACCCTACACCTATATACCACTATTTCATAAAAATACAAATCATCACCCATTAACTCTTCTGCAGTAAAATCTCATACACCCATGTACTTCTCTGCAGCTGCCACCTACACTCATTAAAAACCCACTACCCCATTTCACTACTTTGACCCTATCTGCTCCTGCACCATGCCAACGGCCTGGGAGGCCACCCCTCAACACACCCTGTAACTCTTCTGAAGTCAAATCTTGTATACCCAAATACTTCTCTGCAGCTGCCACCACAACATATATTCTCTGTGATTTACGTTCTATTTCTGCGGTACAGTTGATAACCATTGCTATGAACACTATGAAGCCAACCATAATGAAGCATAATCTACTACTCACTGGGATCCTTGCAGGATGCACCCTTGACCCATTCTCCTCCACTGTCTTCACTGCCTCAGCATATGACACCCTCTGTCTGCATTAGTCTGACTCTGGCCACTTCAACTGGCCACTCTCGCACTGGACACGTCCGATCCCCAGCAACATGAGCACCCCTACAGTTGATACATACAACTTTATCCACCGAAACTACACAATTCTCTGTCCCATGCACACTTCCCCCACATCTTGGAATCTCCCTCCTACACAATGCTGCAACATGCAGTGGTGTAAAGTACTTAAGTAAAAATACTTGAAAGTACTACTTAAGTGTTATTTTTGGAGTATCTGTACTTTACTATTTATATTTTTGACAACTTTTACTTTACTACATTCCTAAAGAAAATAATGTACTTTTTACTCCATATATTTTCCCTGACACCCAAAAGTACTCGTTACATTTTGAATGAGATGGCAGGTAGCTTAGTGGTTAAGCATGGTGGGCCAGTAACCAAAAGGTTGCTGGTTTGAATCCCTGAACCAAATAGGTGAAAAGTCTGTCAATGTGCCTTTGAGTAAAGCACTTAACCCTAGTTGCTCTGGATAAGAACATCTGCTAAATGACTAAAATGTAAATGAATGCTTAGTAGGAGAGGAAATTGTCTAATTCACACACTTATCAAGTGGTCATCCCTACTGTCTCTGATCTGGCAGACTCACTAATCACACGTTGTTTTGTTTTTTTGTAAATGATGCCTGATTGTTGGAGATAGCCCCCGGATATCCGTGAATTTTAAAAACAAGAAAATGGTGCCGTCTGGTTTGCTTAATGTAAAGCATTTGAATGACTCCTACTTTTACTTTTTATACTTAAGTATATTTTAGCAATTACATTTACTTGTAATACTTAAGTATATTTAAAACCAAATACTTTTAGACTTTTACTCCAGTAGTATTTTCCTGGGTGACTTTCACTTTTACTTTAGTCATTTCTATTAAGGTATCCTTACTTTTACTCAAGTATGACAATAGGGTACTTTTTCCACCACTGGCAACATGACCATAAACGTTGCACCTAAAACAGCGCAGTGGATTCTGCACAAAAGCTCTATCAAAATAACTGATATATCCTAACATGCCTTTGTCTGGTACAGACTCTGACTCAAAACTCAAACGGACTGACAATGACTCCTCTGTTTCTCCACGTTCCCCACCGGGTCTGCATCGCACCAAACGGCAGGCGTCAAAAAGACCAGGAATTTTCAACTTTAATAGCTCCACCTCCACATTTAACGCTACCCGGAAATCACCACTTTCAATGGTGCCCTGTTCCTATGACCAAAGCAAGAAACAGATCTTGACTCAAGTTGCGTTACACCGAGCGCCTGCTCCCTCTGGTCAGAAGAAACACAAACATATCACAAGTCCACTACAGGTTAGAGAAAGCGTTTTTACCATAGTACCGGTAATAAAAACAATTATGGATAGATTCTGTTATATAAAGACATTCTCAGGGAGAGGCGAATGCAGTTTCAGGTTTGACTTTGCCTCAAATACTATCCGCTGGAGCCAAAATTACCCCTGTGCGTCTGTAACAATAATTACACATTGGCAGGGTCTGAACATTAACACGCATCGCTTGCGGTAGTTTTGGAAACACAAGGACATAATTTTTCATATCTGCGATAAATACTTTTTAAAAAACAGAAGGATAAATTACTAGAACCTTTATAACGTTAGGGTTCCCACAAGGCCATATTTCCATGTGACAAGAACACGTTGTAGTTAATTAGCTTGTTAATTGTTCACACATTTTGACTGCAGTGTCTAGCCAAAAAGGACTCGTTTTGAAAGTTGGATCATGTTATCCTTTGAGGCTTTAAAAGTGTTCTTACACTAGCGATGATTTTCAACATTCAAAGCAACTGTGTTTTGAGCCAGGAAATGTGAATCCAAATATATGCAGTGAACATTGCATGAGTAATTCAACGTGTATACACAACATAGTCCCTTGTAGTAGAGCATGGCGCTTGCAACGCCAGGGTTGTGGGTTCGTTTCCCACGGGGGGCTAGTATGAAAAAATAAATGTATGCACTAACTGTAAGTCGCTCTGGATAAGAGCGTCTGCTAAATGACAACAACAACAAAATCAGGGACGTTAGCTAGCTAGCTACTAACGCTAGTGGTAGGTAAGATGGTTAGCTAACTAGCGCCTAGGCTAAAGTATAACCTCAGATAGAACAATGACAACATTTTACATTTTAGTCATTTAGCAGACGCTCTTATCCAGAGCGAATACATATTTTTTTTTATACTGGCCCCCCGTGGGAATCGAACCCACAACCCTGGCGTTGCAAACGCCATGCTCTATCAACTGAGCTACATCCCTGCCGGCCATTCCCTCCCCTACCCTGGACGACGCTTGGCCAATTGTGCGCCGCTCATGAGTCTCCGGGTCGCGGCCGGGATGGATTCGAACCAGGATCAGGATCTGCGCCACTCAGGAGTACTACAACATCTTTGGTATAACGTTAACTCAAACAAATCAAAAATAAATTTAATTTAGCTACTTTCTCGTGCTCCTCGTTCTTGTTCGGCCATTTTGAAATAAATTGATCTCACTCTCAAGTAAAACACCGAGTTTGTGATCAACTAATACATAAGAGTTAGCATGTAGTTAAATTTATAATCGCTGCTAGCTGAATTATTGATCACAGAAATGACAATCCGTTAAATCAACAGTCAATTGCTGCTCGATTTGTGCCAATCTTCATCGATTGGTATAGTCTTGATTTTCTTCTTGGCCTGAATTTTACGTTAATCCTTAACGTGTAAAGTAATTGGTTGGAATTACAACGCTTCTTTGAAGTGATTTGTTGATATGCAGAGTGGGCGGCTTCAGGGAATATTCACCCAAAGCAGAAGAACCATCATGGCCGCTGCCGTAGTAAGAGGTATTGGCTCTAACCTTGCTAAAAACCTTCGAGAGATTCGTCTACATTTGTGCCAGACATCGCCTGCGAGCCAAGGAGCAAGGTAATTTCTCAAATGTGATTTGATGGAATCGAAATGTGTTAACCAATGTTAGCATTATCATCATAGCTAGGTACTTCGCCAGCGGTCACAGCAACCATCATATAACTAGCCCAAGCTACTGGACTGCCAGACAGGCGTTAACGTTACACGTAAAGAGTTGGCAAACAATTGCAATCAGCTCAACTGAAATCATTTGCAGATCACGCACTTATCTAACTAGTTACAGCTCTACAACATATTTTCTATGATTTATCGTGATATTCATTCAACAGTATGCATCTAGAAGTTGCTGCTTAATCAGTCAGCTACATTGCTCTTTGCCCGTTACCAGTGAGATAATTGGCTCCCTTGTTTAATAGCTAGCTATTTCACTACTATGGAATAGTATGTGGATAGTAAATAGTATTATGAAATGGTGAAATAACTATTTCACTGTTATTCCATGTTCTTCAGGGATTTTGTGGAGCAGCACTATGTGGAACTGAAGAAGGCAAACCCCACATTCCCCATCCTCATCAGGGAGTGCTCGGGTGTTCAGCCTAAACTTTGGGCTAGATATGGTGATTGACATGTTTTAACTGTATGCCAATTCAACTGCAATGTTTATGGCCATGTATTCATTTGGTTCTTTCAAATGTACCTTTTTTTTTTGCAGATTTTGGTAAGGAGAGCAGTGTGGCCCTTGACAATATGAACGCTGACCAAGTGGCTAAAGCGCTGGAGACAGTTGTGAAATCAAAAGCATGACCAACCCAGCACTCTAAAGACACCTTTCCAACCATGAGATAGTGTCCATTTGTAAATTACATGTATCACAAATCTCCATTGCTGTTCTAATAAATCTGAGTACTAACTTGTAACTAGCTGCTGCATTGATGTGTTCATTGTTTGTGTGTTCATGTGAATTTCATTCCATTCATAGGCATGTGAAGCTTGTAGGAGTGCTAATATTGGTAAGTAAATTATACAACATTATTTGATGTGCACCCAATACTGTCAAACTCAGAAGGTTAATGAAGCCCTGTTCTATGTACCCAATGGTCTATCCGAGAGAATGCACCCAGTCTATCAGCATTGCAGTGCAATGTTCATACACAAGTGTCTGGCAACAATGTAATTTTATATACATGCTATAGATATTCACACTTTAATCATTAGCTATCTTCCTTGCATAGGTAGGACTGGGACTGAAATTAATGATGTTCCCCATTTTAATCATTTATTTTATTTATTTATTTTATTTCACCTTTATTTAACCAGGTAAGCCAGTTGAGAACAAGTTCTCATTTACAACTGCGACCTGGCCAAGATAAAGCAAAGCAGTGCGTTTAAAAACAACACAGAGTTGGGGTAAAACAAAACAAAGTCAAAAATACAACAGAAAATATTTATACAGTGTTCAAATGTAGCAAGTTATGGAGGTAAGGCAATAAATAGGCCATAGTGCAAAATAATTACAATTAGTATTCACACTGGAATGATAGAGGTGCAAATAATCATAGCTTGAAGACCAGAAAATATAACTCACAACATGCAAGAGTACTACACTGACAACGTTATCTAGATAGCCACGCTAAACCAAGCATATATTAATGCCTAATAAGTATTTTATAATTAGGTACCTTGGCAAATACACTAAAGATGGGTTTGCAAACGTTGTCAGGCAGTTCAAATGTGTTCGCTACCCAGTTCAATCCAATGGGAAGGTATGAGTATTTTGCCTTTTCATGTCAATACATGCCTGGTTTAGCAAGGTTACTACATGTATAAAATATATGGTTAAAACGTGTTGTACGTAACACAATACAGATGTTCCCTAAAACAGAGTTGCATGTTTTATTTTTTTGCCCTAGCACTACACAGCTGATTCAAATAATCAAAGCTTGATGATTATTTGAATTAGCTGTGTAGTGCAATGGCACAAACCGAAACGTGCACCCAGGGGGGGCTCCAGGACCGAGTTTGGGAAACCCTGCCCTAAAATGCATGAATAGAACCATAAGCACGTACATGTAGAGGACAGAACTCATCTTTCCCCTTCTTTCAGAGGAAACCTCAGGCACCAGTGTGATTGAGATGGTCCTATGATTCAAACGTTAGCAGCGCCATTCCATTCCCTTGAGATGATGCCCACTAAATCCTACAGAGAAACAGCTTTGAGATAAATTATTTCTGTAACACATTTTGGGAAAATTACAGAATATACAGTAATATGATGCATCATTTACCTAATATTTACTCATTGGATAATTTCTTTATGGAGGACATAAAAAAAAGTGCTATTACATTACATTTTTGTCATTTAGCAGAAGCTCTTATCCAGAGCGATTTACAGGAGAAATTAGGGTTAAGTGCCTTGCTCAAGGGCTCTTAACTCCTAGACTACTTTATTTTCTGCATAATTTACATAATCCATACTTTTCTGTTTATATGCACCAATGCCCCAGACCTTAGGCTGCGTTTACAAAATAATGAATTAAAGGTCTTTAATCTGCTGATTCAGAGCTCTTCATCCTCACTGCCTGCAGGATTTCGCCAAAAAATGTACAGCGACTACGCCCCCTTCGATGTGCATAATGGGACATGTAGTTGAGATGCACTTGAGTCTTTTCATTTTTAGTACAGTATTTGACACCTTATTGCCCCTTATAAGGTGTTATCATCTCATGGTGATCTCAAAATTCCCTACATAGAGAGACATAATACATTGTAAGCCTTATAAGTCACTCTAAAGGCTCATGCATGCTTATAACAAGTAACAAACCATTATACCGACAGTGATATCAATGATTTCAGGACCATGTGAGTGACATATGTCCTGGGGATTCAGCCCCCTTGCCCTTGAGAGTACAATTCGTTTGTGTAATCTGCAATAAGCTACATCACACGGTGCAATACGAGAGTGTTGGACTGTGGGATCCCTTCCTAAATGTGGATCACAAGCTAAATTCAAGTTTGTGATCCACCTCCTAAAGCCGTTTGACATTAATAACCCACCAAATAGATACAATCATATTGAACTGTCCCAATCCACCTGTGGGTCTCAATCCATCATTTGTAAAAACGGTCCTGATGATCGTTGGTAAGAGTGACATAGAAGTGTGTCTTTAATCATGAGCTTATTTCCTGGTTTACAATTCATCAACATACCACATGAGGGCTCCCGAGTGGCGCAGCGGTCTAAGGCACTGCATCTCAGTGCCAGCGGCGTCACTACAGACCCCCTGGTTCGATTCCAGGCTGTATCACAACCGGCCGTGATTGGGAGTCCCATAGGGTGGCGGACAATTGGCCCAGCGTCGTCCGGGTTTGGCCGGTGTAGGCCGTCATTGTAAATAAGAATTTGTTCTTAATTGACTTGCCTAGTTAAATAAAGGTTAAATAAAAAAATGGCATCAAACACCCTCCAACTCTCACAGAAATGAAGCCACAAGAGGTTGTGGAAAGTAATATAGAAAAAGATCTAACATTATGCCAAAATGGGGGTGGGACATTACAAACACCAACTAAAGCACATTCTCGGAATAGCTGTCAAACACATGGCTTAAAATGCCAGGTTCAAAAACTTGAGAAGATAATATTACAGTACAAGACTTAAAGTAGCCTGTGTCTACTTTGAGTTATTTGTCATAACATAAAGGAATTGTGTTGCATCAACAACAAACCTACACAGAAATCCATTCACTGTCTTCAGTTTGTGCTGAGGGAACCCACACTGGTAGCCATACTGATAGCCATGGCTGATAGCGCCCTTTCATTTTGTACCTTTATTCATATTAAAGTATTTTTTTTGTATTAACATTTTTACATCAGCTATTTATTTTTTGATTGCTCTTTTGAATTTGTTGTAATTGGTCATCTTGACCAAGATTCAAGACTGATGTCTTATTTGACTTAGCTAGCTAGCAGCGAGCTATGGACTGTTTGGGTTTGAATGCTCCAACACCAGCTTGATGAAAAGTAGCGAAAAAAAGTAGCTAACTGCATACGAACATGGCTTGTACTAGTGAAGATACTCTCTTTACTGTTAAAGTTCCAATGCAGATGTTTTTAAGTCAATATCAAATCATTTCTGGGTAATAATTAAGTTAGTGGAGAGGAGTAGCTAGCTAGTTAGCTAACCATTAAGCTACTAAACCCGGAGCAAGGACGTTGGGGACAGGACAGCGAGGTGCGCTGCTGAGGCTGCAGACCTGACTGTCTCACTGACTCTGACCGGCTCCCTCCTCCATGACCATCCATGCCTGAAGCTCCTCCACTCTTAATGCCATCATAACTGATTCAATTCATCATTCATTCTTCCAGTCCCTAACTTCCATACTGTGTTATGTCGTGTATTGAGATTATGACGTTGTTAATGTTTTAAGAGGAACCAGAGAGGACGTTAATTTTAGTATCAAGAGGGAATGTTTTAGTGTAACGCCACATACAACAGACAGGAAGTGTGTTGTAGACAGGGGATTGGACAGTAGAGGGAGCCACCCACATCTTGGGGAGTTTATATATACTGGGGGAAAAATGAAGAAGGGTCAGGAGCATTCAGATTATTTTGGACGGTGCTCCTCCAGACACCGCGGGTCTGTAACTTATGCTGTAACCTCGTGATTTTAATAAAAGCCTCTAACACGGTGCAGCCTAAGCGGACTCCTTGATTGACAGCAATAATTGCCAGCATTCACCCGATACGACAAATGGCGCCCAACATGGGGCTGGTCTGCATCTCTCCTTTGCTCATTCGTAGCCGCCAGGCTAACTCAAGCTAACTCGGTCTGAAGTCATGACCGGACAAGGGTGAGTGTTCCTCACAGCTTGGTTTGGATACTGCGTGTGTACACTGGAGGGGTGTACCAGAAATGTGCCTCATGTGGCGTTATTGCTGTCGACTAGGAGGCTGCCTAAAATGTTATTCCATTGGAAACGGCAGATAATTGGAATTTAAGAGCATAAAACGGTAGGAATTAAGTATTGAAGGTGTACAATTAAGGCAGATATGCGCATTCATTAGGGCACTGTACCGCTTAAAGACCCCAGGGGGGCCATTTTAGATAATGGGCCGACAAATCCGCTTGCACGATAGAATGTGCAGTCGGTGGGTTTTAAAGAAAACTCGGTTTGATGGGGTTTATCTGATTGTGATTATGGTTCGACTTTCGTCCGACGGGGGGTTTGATTGGGTCTAATTTCTCGGTGAAATGGTCATTAATCCACGGTAGCACAAAATGGTAGGAAAATATGTTAAAAAGAAAATGGGCAGTGCAGGATGCTTATGTGTGTGGTAGGCCGCAGTTAGCTAAAGGCTAAGGCTAATGTTAATGCTAAATGCTGGAGTGTGGGTCATGCTACATTATACATAGCGGCTAATGCTAAATGCTAATTGTGTTGCGTGCTACATGCTAACGTATCCTTAGAGGTCCTATTGCGATAGGATAAGCCTCTTAAACTTGTTTGTGTGTGTGTAGAATTCAAAGTTCTACGCAAATGTGAGCTCTGTTATGTGTAATTGTGTGAGTATAAGGTATAAAATAGTGAAGCTGTAGCGTAATGCTATCGTTCTATTGTTTGAGAATCGTATCATTGGATGCATTTGCGCATGCGTTTAATTTTATGACACTACACTACAAAACATGGGAGTTGTAGTTTATGGCACGAGATTAGGACACGTTTTGGGTTACGGTACTAAACTACAACACGTTTTTGCTAATGGGTCATATTTCTGTTGGGGGCTGCAGGAAGACAGAGAAACACACAGACAAAGAGATATTTGGACACGAGTCTTCTAGTTGTAAAGCGGCGGTTGGTTAAAGATGAAACTTGGTTTGTGACGTATTGAATTGATAAATGAGAGAGATATATTGACGGATTATAATAAATTGAATTAGAAGACGATTAAAATTAAATAAAATGTTTTTGAGCGATCGATAATTAGTTCTGAGTTTAGTCTTAGAGTGAATAATGGGTGAACGAAGGAATGTTGAATATGGTTGAGATAACTCAGTGATTGCATTAACTACTAAAATCTTTTCCTGTGTCTCTGTTCTTTTGTCGTATGAGAGGAACAAAGGAGAGAGAGAGAGGAGGGGCTAACGGGTGACTGACGTACACGTCTCGTGACGCGGCAGAGGATCAAGTCAAAAAGGTTTTGAGACTGGTCTGGTTACAAAATATTTGATGTTATGACAATTTCACATAGGCTTGGCAAACTGATTCATTAAAAATTGCATTTTGGAGGCTATGTGCATCACTTGGGTTAATTACAGATGTGTTGGGAATCAAGGACTGACATTATTCTGTAAAATTAAGATAAGGGTTTATGGGAATTGTAGTGTTGAAGGGTTAGAGGCTTTGTTTTTGGGATTGCTTTGAAGTTGACTAACTTACATTTGCATTTGATGGGTTGTGGTAAGATAGCCACCACTAACTGATAAATTGGTGACATAGGATATAGGAATAAAAATTGGTTTTAATTATTCATGATTTTTAATTGATTTATTTAAAGAAAAAAATTGGGTTGTTTGGGTTATATTAATAATTGAAGGGGGGAAGCCATAGGCTATATAGTCTAAAATAAAATAATTCACGATAAAGGAATATAAAAGGGTTGTTACAATGGGGAGAAAGGACAGCAAGGCTATAAAAGTCAGTACACCGGTTGATATAGTACAAAATGGTAATCCTTTAGTTAAGAGTATTGCTAGGTTATCCGGCAAATGAAACAAAAGTTGCCCTTCATTCTCAAACAAAAACTGATAAAAGATTCCAGCGATAAGATAAACAAAGCTATAGAGATAAGGCTAAGGGAAGTAGAGCTTAGGGATGTTTATCCTCAGCTTCCAGGGATCATCCAGGAGGGTGATTGTTGCATCAGAGATGAAGACGAATAATAGATAGAGGACAAGCAGAAACGACAATGAAGATGAATCCAAAACTCCAGAAGGAAGAAAATGAGATGTCTGAAAGAGAAGAGTGAGGTTAAAGAAGACGAGGATGATGAAGATGAGAGTGATTGAGAAGAGGTCATGGGTGGATATGACTCTGTGATCAGAAGGAAGTTGGCAAGAGAGGAAAGAAGAAGGATACTAGAGATTTGATCTCTGATGGAAGTTGAAGGAAGAAGGATACAAGAGATTCGAGTTCAGATGAAGACAGCGATAAAGAGGGGACTAAAGGTGCTGTGTATTCAAAAGGAGGTTATCCTACAATGACTAGCAAAGAAGAAATAGAGATATAGACCGATGTTTATCATGCCTGGATAAAGCAAATAGTTTAGAAGAAGTAACACAGCTGAAGATACAGAAGAGGAGAAACTGCTGAGAAAAGGATCCCAAGAATTGGAGAAGAAGAAGGAGAAGAGAAGCTTTGGTTAGGAAGAATCAGAGTGAACCAAATCAACAATCACTGTTACAGCTTCAACTGAACAATATCAAATGCAATGTACCAGCCACCAAGGGGGGTACCAGATGTTCCATATCCACAGCCAGTTTCTGGACAGACACAGAATTGGAGAGGAAGAGGACGAGAAGGCTTAGAAGGAGGAGGAAGATTTCAGCTACACTTCCAGCAACTTTCAGAAGACTGTTATAATTATGGACAGATTGGTCACTTTACCTGTGAGTGCAACAAGTCAGGAGGAAACAACAGAGAACATTTTTAAGGAAGATACAGGGGCCAGTCAAGATCACCTGTTCTCCAGGTGAACCCTAAGGATTCTAGAGCCTAGAAGATACGAAGGGGGGTGTCAGCTGATAGCACCGATTAGAGAAGAAGAGAAAATATCCAACAATTGAAGTAAAACCAGAGGACTATGAGAAATAATGGTGAATAGTGGAAAAACTTATCTGTGTTCAGCCTAAAGAGGTTAAACATCTCACTATGTAAAATTAACTAATTAGGATAGGGAGTTGAGGTAGTAAAACAGTTAATTACTCTTAGGGAACCAATTGAGCTATGCTATAAGAACTCAAAGAGAAATTAAAATAGACATACTAATATTAGAAGATACTGTTATTGCAGTGTTGGGAAGAGATGCATTGTTTAAATTGAATTGTACAATAAGATGTACACTAAACGGATGTCTGGTAGAGGATTTTAAAAAGTAGGGTTTTTGGGAATCATATTTGCTTAAAAAGATAATATCATAGGAAGGATGATAATCTATTAGACTGCCTATTAGACAATCTGTCTGAAAAAATAAAGTTAAAAGGGGTGACTGTTATTCTGGGTTACATTCTTACACCAAGAGATTTCAGGCTAGGCTAAAAGGTGTTTAGTCGTTTGCCAAGTCTGTGTGTAAAGAAGTCAGAAGCAGGTGGGGACTTTCCCAATCACATATTCTAAAAATTTGGTGGTAAAGGGATTTTGTGAATAAATCAGTGGGAAAAGGTTTTTAAAGGTTAGGAGAAAAGATTAGATTAAAAAAGTTAGGAGAACTAGGGTTGAAGGAACTCTAAGACAGTAAGCTAAGTTTCAAAGTTAGTAGTAAGAGAGAGAGAACAGTGGTGAAGGACACTTTAGAGTAGGGGGATCAAGGTAATTATAGGTGTATTTTTATAATCAAAAGTTTGAAAGTTAGGGTTTAGAGTGGGAAAAAGTGACGCTTATGATGGAAGATTTGAAGTCTGTTGAAGTTTCCACAGTCACCGAAGGAGTTCAGGAAGTATATTATTACAGTAGACACTCCAACAGTAAATAATACACATAGGATATCGGTAGCTTTCGCACTAGAAGTAGTTAAGAGTGTTAATACATCAACTAAGTCAACTACTTTAATGGTAACTGTGGAAAGGGATTAATGATACGATGGCAATAGCAAATGTAGGAAGTATGACACCGACAACAACTTTTCTGAAATTAAAGGGGGTAGCAAGAAGGACTCGGGTTTATGTTACGGATGGAGAGTGCTGTCAATGATAGTACGAATAGGGTTAAAATAGGAGAACAGATAGTAGTGGAGAGAATATAGATTCATCATGGAGGTACAGGATGAGGTCTTTGATTTTGATGACAGACAAGGAGAGGTATCTGATCAGTACCGCTCGTTAGGGAAGAGAGAAACTAAATGCATGTAGTTTGATTCTTCTGTTGTGAAAATTAAAGATAGCAGGTAGGAATCTTTGGTTCCAGTAACTCATTCTGTAATATCAGTGAGGAATCTTGAGGGTCCATGTCTGTTGAGAATTCCAGTCAAACATTTTAGAGACGGTCGCTCGACCTCTATCAAGTATGTGTCAATTTTATGCTTTGTCATGACTGTGGTATCAGCAACAGTCAGTAACAGATAAAATAATGTCGTTGTCAAAACATTTGTTTAAGCCTAGGGTTAGGTGGTATTGGGTTGAGTGAATTAACTTGTGTGCATTTGTTAGATGGGAAGGAAACTCAGGTAACAGCAAACCCTGAACATTGGAGGTGAAAGCAGTGAGGGCTAAAAGTTGTTTGGTTCTAATAAAACATATGAGGTAAGGGGTATGTTTATGGGAATATCAGATTGTGATGTTATATGATAACTTTGGGTATGCATGACCTTAAGGGTAGTAATGAGAAATATAAAGCAGGACTTTGATGGTTAAAAGATTAGCTTTTGCCTGACAATGTGACTATTGGGAATTTTAGAGATATTTGGAGGGTTTGTGGTGATAAAGCGTATATATTCTTACCCTATTGATGGATAGGATGTTGTTACATGTCAACGTTGAAGCTTCCATATGAGGTTTCTACCATTAAAAGAGGGGTACCACCGGACACAGATAAATCTAGGGTTGGAAATAGGATGAAAAAGACATGGAGGCATGTCATAGTCTTCAAGCCTATCATTGAAGGATAAATCTAAGGGAGAAGGGGGGACTTTTTCCATGGTATGGTGTAACATTTAGGAAGATCCTATTGATAATGTTAGTTATACTTTGAGTCCAGATAGTTCAGATATTATCACTAGGGTTATATATGCATTGAAGAATATAAGGGATGCATTTGGTATATCTGAAGGAGCTGGAAGTCAGCGAAGACTTGGTTGCAAGATCAGGTAGGCCCAATAGGAGCGTTGATGGTTCAGATTTTAGTCGCAGCTCTAATAGCGTTGTGTGTCATGTTTTGCTTTTGTACTTTGTTACTGACCTTTGCAAAAGCTATGATATTAAGATGGGTTGGTGTTGTGATGCCTGGAGACAACACTCAGATGCCGTTGTTGATTGTTCCTGATCTGGATGAAGATGGACAAGGGGGTCTGGATGGACTACTGATGGATAAATATCCTTTTTGATTATTTGATCATTTTTCAATTTTTTCAATATTAGTGTGATTCTTAGTATGATTTTATGAATCAAGGGGGGGAAGAGGATAATGTGATTCATACATCATTTATATATCATTTTTATATTCTTAGTTGATATCATTTATATAGCATTTTTATATTCTTAGTTGATATTGATGTTTAATTTGAAAGTGTTGTTTTGCAAAAGATACTGTTTGTTTTTTTCTTTTCTTCCAGAAGCATTTGGGGGAACATGTGGAGATTGAAATACTCAAACAAGGACAATATGAAGGGACAATATGACTGGAGGAGATGAAACAAGGAGGGTGTGGCCGATTCCATCATCAACAATTCATTGGAAGTCGAGACTACGGGGAGATGAAGTGTAGTGGACTACATTCCAGTGTCTGCAATGAAATATAGACATATTTGATGTGTAATACATAATTGTGTCATATTCTTAGGTATTAAGTTTTGTAGAGTGATGTTTGATGTTATTGAATACATGTGAGGAACTTAGATGTTTTTGTTTATTTCGTGAATGCTTAGGGACAGGGAGTCTAGGCAGGGAGAGGTCCACTGTAGGGTCCAATGGGTTGACCAGCCTTAGAGTGGATATTTTTTGGATAGGATTTTGTTTGAAGGGGCTTACATGTGTATTTAATTGCATCATAGTTTCAAATGCATTTACATTGTTTATGAGGTTATCTGGAGTACCGAGGTGGTTGCCTGGGGCAGAGGGACCGTGAGAGAATTTTACTGTCTTGATTGATGGATGGATATCTGAAAAGATGGCTGCCGGACAGTTTTTCGCTCTTACACTCCATAAAGATTTGTTCATATTTCATAGTAATGTATTCACACTTCATAAACAGTTATTCATATTTCATAGAAAGGTATTTACACTCTAGAGAAGAATGTTTTTGGTTTAATGTTAAAGATACTCAATAAGATAAATTGTTACTTGTCATAATCCTATTCTGTTTGTTTTCGAGACTTTTAGTTCGTCTCGAAGGGGGGAAATGTCGTGTATTGAGATTATGACGTTGTTAATGTTTTAAGAGGAACCAGAGAGGACGTTAATTTTAGTATCAAGAGGGAATGTTTTAGTGTAACGCCACATACAACAGACAGGAAGTGTGTTGTAGACAGGGGATTGGACAGTAGAGGGAGCCACCCACATCTTGGGGAGTTTATATATACTGGGGGAAAAACGAAGAAGGGTCAGGAGCATTCAGATTATTTTGGACGGTGCTCCTCCAGACACCGCGGGTCTGTAACTTATGCTGTAACCTCGTGATTTTAATAAAAGCCTCTAACACGGTGCAGCCTAAGCGGACTCCTTGATTGACAGCAATAATTGCCAGCATTCACCCGATACGACAGTTACAATGTTATTGTTTTGTTATGTGCGTTTGTATACGCAATTCAGCTTTTAGCTGCCATGTATACAAAATTAAACTGAACAAGAACAACTAGTCACAGAACACATTTTCTAATCTGATGTCATACCTGGCTTCTGGTAGAGAATAGATATGGCCTAAATCAGCCCAACCAAACAACAGACTCTTCCTGTTCAAACTCTGGTTCATGTGACTAGCAATATCTTCTCATACTAAAACATCGCTATTATTGTCAATGCACCATTAATATATTGTCTCATTTACTCTCTGTATGTATATCATGACAAAACCGTCAGATAATGTTGGAACAGATGTGTGAGTTTCAGTGAGTAGTTCAGGCATTAGAAATATGAACGCTAACCACATGGGCATAGTCTTGTGCTTTTCATATTGAAACTTGATACGTTTGCCTGTTACCCTCCACCTCTATTTTCCTTCCACCAATGCCAACTACTCATTCCTTTGGCCCAACCACTTTAAATATAGGAAACTCTTCAAATGTTAATTATCATTGGCAGCATAATGTCTGCCATTCAGTAAACATGATATTGGATCTTAAATAGTAATCTATCGTTATTTCAAACACATTACTACAACACAGACAACTACAGTAACTTTACCATTGAATTACACCTGTGAAGGAGAAGTAGAGAGTAAACGCATAACCATGCATAATCAGTAACCTGTTCAATGAATGAATGCCCATTGACAACTCCCCTGTTGGCTGTTACTTTGCGCCAAAGGATGGGAGGGAGGAGAAAGAAAGAAAATATTTTCCCCTTACAAATAAAATCTTACAAGGGTTTACAGAGGAACTGCTAATGTCATTAAATCTCTGTCAATAAACATAGAGGCAAGTAAAGTTTCATGTAAACCTTACTAATGCCTGAACAAATCCGGTGTATGGTTTGGTGTTATTGCAGTCTAATAAGACTAACACCCTGCTTACTGTGAGTGTTACAACTACACCCCCTCTCAAAGCAGCTCTTTGCATTGGGGAAGTTTGCACCATATCCTGTGACTTCATACACACTTCTACCACGAGGACAATTAATCCATCAATTCAATAGAAAATCAACAGAGTTCACTCTCATACTCTCTGTTTTGTTGGAACTTTCCCCTTCACAAAGCAGTACAGTTTCAAAGTTGTTAATGCAGTGTCTCCTTACAAATAACTATTTCCTTTTCAGTGTGGGAGGATAGGACTTTCAAGGACAGAAGGCAAACAGAACGTTTCAAAAACCTCAGTAACGAAACTATGGAATACAGCTCTTGTGAACTGAGGTAAATAATCAGAGGCACTACCCTCTCCAGTGGACTATGGAGAGAGAAAGGCAATGTTCAGTGGTGGAATGCTACAGAGCGGTAAAAAAACCACTGTCTGTTTCCCAATGCCCAGGTGCACCATAAATATCCAGTTTGAGCCAAGTTAAACACTAACACTGGAGCTGGATCTAACCCCATGGCAGCAGACCCCCCTCTGATCTGGGGCTGGTTAACAAGGTTATTATAGGTACACAGGCATACTTCCTATTAAAATAAGAAAACAGTAGATAAAGAAAACATTTGCAGGCATAGATGTTAGTCAGGCAACGTTGGTGGATTCTTGACGCTGATACAAAACATTGTGCTATGACCACTTTTTGGTGGTGGCATAGCAGTGAAGCAGCAAAAGCATTGATTTGTGGTGAGTGAAAAGGGATGAACTTTTGGCACACTGTAGTTGCACTCTAAAGGTAATATCGTGTCCAGGGGGATAGAGGGAAGAGGGATGTGCTTGTTAGGCAGTGGTGGAAAAAGTACCCAATTGTCATACTTGAGTAAAAATAAATATAGGCAAGTATATACCTTAACAGAAAATGACTCAAGTGAAAGTCACCCAGTAAAATACTACTTGAGTAAAAGTCTAAAAGTATTTGGTTTTAAATATACTTAAGTATCAAAAGTAAATGCAATTACTAAACTAATACTTAAGTATCAAATTCCTTATATTAAGAAAACCAGACAGCACAATTTTATTTTACATTTACGGATAGCCAGGAGCACACTCCAACACTCAGACATAATTTACAAATTAAGTATTTGGAACATGACACGTTTGCCTGTTGCCCTCCACCTCTATTTTCCGCCAGATCAGAGACAATAGTGATGACCAGGGATGTTCTGTTTATAAGTGTGTGAATTGGACCATTTTCCTGTCCTGCTAAGCATTCAAAATCTTACTTTTGGGTGTCAGGTAAAATGTATGGAGTAAAAAGTACATTATTTTGTACAGGAATGCAGTGGAGTAAAAGTAAAAGTTGTCAAAAATATAAATAGTAAAGTACAGATACCCCAAAAACAACTTAAGTAGCACTTTAAAGTATTTTTACTTAAGTAGTTTACACCACTGTTAGGTTGTGTGTTTGATTTGACAGCATGAAGCGTTCCATGTGAACACACAAGTAAAGTGCAGGGGCCTCGGACGCTGACAGGTAAATCTGATTCTCCATCAACCTTATATATATATATATACGTTCTCTTTGTAGCTACACCCTATCTGAGGGCATGAAGTCTATAAAGGGATATGTCATGTAGTGCTAGATTACTGCACACATAGACTGATTATGAGGTACAGTTGAAGTCGGAAGTTTACATACACCTTAGCCAAATACATTTCAACTCAGTTTTTCACAATTCCTGACATTTAATCCTAGTAAAAATTCCCCGTCTTAGGTCAGTTAGGATCACCACTTTATTTTAAGAATGTGAAACGTCAGAATAATAGTAGAGAGAATGATATATTTCAGCTTTTATTTATTTCATCACATTCCCAGTGGGTCAGAAGTTTACATACACTCAATTAGTATTTGGTTGCATCGCCTTTAAATGGTCAAACGTTTCGGGTAGCCTTCCACAAGCTTCCCACAATAAGTTGGGTGAATTTTTGCCCATTCCTCTTGACAGAGCTGGTGTAACTGAATCAGGTTTGTAGGCCTCCTTGCTCGCACATGCTTTTTCAGTTCCATAAATTGTCTATAGGATTGAGGTCAGGGCTTTGTGATGGCCACTCCAATACCTTGACTTTGTTGTCCTTAAGCCATTTTGCCACAACTTTGGAAGTATGCTTGGGGTCATTGTCCATTTGGAAGACCCATTTGCAACCAAGCTTTAATTTCCTGACTGATGTCTTGAGATGTTGCTTCAATATATCCACACAATTGTCCTTCCTCATGATGCCATCTATTTTGTGAAGTGCACCAGTCCCTCCTGCAGCAAAGCACCTCCGCAGCATGATGCTGCCACCCCCGTGCTTCACGGTTGGAATGGTGTTCTTCGGCTTGCAAGCCTTCCCCTTTTTCCTCCAAACATAACGATGGTCATTATGGCCAAACAGTTCTATTTTTGTTTCATCAGACCAGAGGACATTTCTTCAAAAAGTACGATCTTTGTCCCCATGTGCAGTTGCAAACCGTAGTCTGGCTTTTTTTTATGGCGGTTTTGGAGCAGTGGCCTTTCAGGTTATATCGATATAGGACTTGTTTTACCGTGGATATAGATACTTTTGTACCTGTTTCCTCCTGCATCTTCACAAGGTCCTTTGCTGTTGTTCTGGGATTGATTTGCAGTTTTCGCACCTAAGTACGTTAATCTCTAGGATACAGAACGCGTCTCCTTCCTGAGCGGTATGACGGCTGTGTGGTCCAATGGTGTTTATACTTGCGTACTATTGTTTGTACAGATGAACGTGGTACCTTCAGGCGTTTGGAAGTTGCTCCCAAGGATGAACCAGACTTGTGGAGGTCTATAATTTTTTTTCTGAGGTCTTGGCTGATTTCTTTTGATTTTCCCATGATGTCAATCAAAGAGGCACTGAGTTTGAAGGTAGTCCTTGAAATACAACCACAGGTACACATCCAATTGACTCAAATTATGTCAATTAGCCTATCAGAAGCTTCTAAAACCATGACATCATTTTCCTGAATTTCCCAAGCTGTTTAAAGGCACAGTCAACTTGATGTATGTAAACTTCTGACCCACTGGAATTGTGATACAGTGAATTATAAGTGAAATAATCTGTCTGTAAAGAATTGTTGGAAAAATTACTTGTGTTATGCACAAAGTAGATGTCCTAACCGACTTGCCAAAACTATAGTTTGTTAACAAGAAATGTGTGGAGTGGTTGAAAAACGAGTTTTAATGACTCCAACCTAAGTGTATGTAAACTTCCCGACTTCAAATGTAGGTGTCCTGTTTCATGATTCTCCCCTATAAGGGGCATGGTCTGATTTTACAACCTTTGGAATGCAGCAGTAGCCACAATATAAGCCTAAATGTAGGTTGACTGAAGCCTACCTACTCCAATTCTAACTTTAAATATTAGAATTAGAGTTATTATCATGTCATTAAATATAAGGTCTGTCTTAGAACCTTTGAAATGCAGAAAGTCTACTTAAATAATATGGGCATACTTGAACACAAGATAGGCCTAATTGTAGTATGTTCACTGTAGGCCTACTCCCATTCTAACTTTAATAATATAGTTATTCTACCCATAATCAGAGATTTTAGATTTCTGTTCGTTTAAAAAAACTTGGGGCATAAGAAACATTTATGGGATGCTTTTTTTTCAATGCAGGGTCTAGACAACTTTCCTTGAGATGAGGCGCACCGGGCTTTCCTTGTACCAGAGGCAGAGGGTGGGTCATGAAGGGTCTTGTTTCATATTCTGTGATGAGACGCGGGCGGAGTTACAACAACCACTGTGAGGAGGGATAGTGGAAAAGGTAGGCTAATGTAGGCTACTGTTAATGTCAAACCCTACTTGGCCGGCCAGTGTTTAGTGGGGACTAGGGAATGGTTATCAGCGTGCCTGGAAACTATGCAACTTTCTAATGTGCAGTAGTAGCTTTCAAAGTTTAGAGGCCAAGTTTACAGAAGAGAAGCTTGGACGTTGTAAGCGCAGAAGACGGTCATGATGACGAATGAGAATCTGTGGCGGAAATGTTTCAACTCTGCATTCTAGGATCATCAATTACGCGCGTGTGTATTCGTATTATTTCAAGAATGTGTGTGATACAGAAAGAAAAACCAGTGACTAGAGTGCGAGTACCCTAACGACTCTGTCCAAGAACATTCTGAAGCTGTAAAAATGCACGCAGTTACCAGCCTCTCAATGGTCAGTTTGCTAAGTTTTGGCTACTTATCCATGGACTGGATCAAGCCGAATCAAGTGGAGGAGCACATTCAAAACGATGCCTCTATTAAGTTTGAGCCTAAGCAACCACCACACATCATATTCATACTGACGGATGACCAAGGCTTCAATGACATAGGTTATCACAACCCGGACATTCTGACTCCAACTCTGGACAAACTGGCCGCGGAGGGGGTGAAGCTGGAGAATTACTATGTTCAACCTATCTGCACTCCGTCACGCAGTCAGTTGATCACGGGCAGGTAAGCATAAAAGCCTAGTATCACTTCACCATCAGCATCAGACGTTTTGACACTGATATTGTTGAACATGTGCATGCAAGTCGTTCTCTTGATCACAGGTTGAACATAACACCTATTGTTTTATGTTGGCAACATTATCTGCAATGACAGTGTACAGCAAGGTGAGTAATTACAAGTATAGAGAAACTACATAACGTTATAATGCATCATTTCATGATCAAGATGCTGGGTGCATTTGGTGATAAATATGTGCATGCATGGTACAATGCATTCCTTTATTAGCCAACTTGTGTACCCCTCAGGGCCTCAGAGTTCCTAAGACTGAACAGTGCAATGCTGTAACTCATATAGAGTACTTTGAAATGTCTCAGCACTGAAAACAACTGTTAAATGTTTGCACTAATGGTGTGTCCCTTGAGCAGATGTGTATAGTGATCCTCCTCATCCAGAACAATTGCAACATTTACTGGAAGTACTACTGCTGGCTTCGACAGTATGTCATAACAGATGAGTCCGAGGATCATTCATAAGGTTATGAATTGTCAGCAAATGAAGGCGAGTCAGCAAAGCTAAACAAAATTGGTTTGTTTTCCCACAGATATTGAACAGAGATTGAATACATCTACAATAGAGGTCAGGGATACTGTCATTTGCCAAATAGTCACTTACTTTACTATAACTTACCAGGAAAGAGCTGTAAACTGTTGGGGAAGATAAATGCTGTAGTAGATACCTCTGTTTCTACTCAAGGTACATAAGCAGAAACATCTGCTGTTGAGAGCAATGTGGAGAGCTGCAGGATGAGGCCAGGATTGTGAAACAATGGTTGAGGGCTAAAGACTGGATAAACACAACCATATGAGCACCCGAGTAGGAAAATAATTGAAAGGGAACAACAGGAAATGCTCCTCAAAGTCATGTGTCTGAAGCACACACAGGCTATATTCCCTCAAGTTAAATAAAGGTTAAATAAAAAAATATAAAAAGATTCCCTCTATCATAGTACTCAGAGTAGGTTGTACTTGTTGATATGTCCTAACATCTCTTAAAGTTCCCAACGTTGGGAGGTCGTATCAGGACAATGTAAAGGCGTTTGCTTGACCGACTGTTCACGAGTGGTGATGTTGACATACCACACAGCTGCTGCACTACATCCTTAACAATAGCTGTGGGGCCGTCAGAGCACTTTGTGTGTGTGTGTGTGTGTGTGTGATGGGGTTGGTTGGTAGCCTGTCACTAGGGGATCTCTCTCGCAAAGAAACAGTTCACCCCAGAGTCTGGATCTCCAGAGTGTTTCTAAGAAGAATTGAATTAGCTGTTGTCTCCCCAGCAACTCTCAGGTAATGAACAACCTACAGGGGAGGGTGATGAACAGGAGCAATAAAGTAGTTTTTTAGGCTCAGGAGTGAGGACATGACACACTCACTATGTGCCTGAAAGAGATGTGGACAGAAGGCCAAGGCCTAATAGCCATCCACCCCATTCAGAGACCGTCCTATTGACTGTTAAAGCTGTGAGGAAGGGAGAGAGAGAATAGAGCCATGGAATGGTTCTGTATTGGTGTGTGTACATCTACACTGCGTCACCGATTACATGAACTCCCAGTGGAATCTCTCTCACCACATGCTCATTCGGACTTGACGTGGGTCGTGGGAGGAAGGGGCTTGTCTGAAGGAAGTGGAGTGTGTCTGCTTACTGCAGTGTAGACCACCCAAAATATCATACCACGCTAAGAACCTGGGTGGCCAGACAATAGTTATATAGGGACAAGGTGCAAGTGTTTTTGTGCGGTACAATGTAACTGAAGTACTACACAATAAAATAAATAGGTAAATGTTCATGACTGATGAAAACTTCAATATATCTCTTCTTTTACCTAGAATGTTTTGGTGTTTCTGTTAGTGGCCGCAGCACCTTTTCAACATCAGCCATCGTGGAGTTTACTATAGTTCAATAGGGGGATATACTTGTTCTTCTGATTCCTCCAACATTCCTTTGCTCGCTCACCCATATCCTTGTAAAGTATCCCAATAGTACCCTTCTCCTTCCCTGGTGGGTGACAAGCTGTTGCACACTCCATATAAGCACACTTCTGGCAGAAAACACATGCTTATGTTTAGAAGAGTTTCCTTAAAGACAAATTTACTTAATTCATTGCCTTTTATGTCTTGAAAGCTGCAGTCAGGCTGTAAAACAAGCTTTGCCAACCACACAGTAATTTAATGGTTGGTAGAGCACAGCCTACTTATCTGTGAGGAAAGTGTATCTTCAATAAGAGTGTGCTCAGCATCATGACTATATTTGAATATCAGCTCCAGCATTGAATGTGTTTATTTTACATAATAAATGAAGATTAATAAGATAAGCTGTTTGACATTATTTCTCTCTACACAGATACCAGATCCACACAGGCCTCCAGCATTCCATCATCCGGCCTCGCCAGCCCAACTGCCTCCCCCTGGACATGACCACGCTCCCACAGCGGCTGCAGGAAGCGGGGTACGCTACTCACATGGTGGGCAAATGGCACCTTGGCTTCTACAGGAAGGAGTGTCTGCCCACGCGCCGAGGCTTTCACAGCTACTTTGGCTCTCTGACGGGCAGTGTGGACTACTACACGTATGGCTCTTGTGACGGACCAGGCCTGTGTGGCTATGACCTCCACGAGGGGGAGACAGTGGCCTGGGGCCGGGGAGGCAAGTACTCCACCCACCTCTACACGCAGAGGGTACGCAAGATCTTGTCCACTCACGACCCGTCCCACCAGCCCCTGTTCATGTTCCTCTCCCTTCAGGCCGTACACACGCCCCTGCAGTCACCCAAGGCCTACATCTACCCCTACCGCGGGATGGGGAACGTAGCCAGAAGGAAGTACGCAGCCATGGTTTCCATCGTAGACGAGGCTGTACGAAATGTCACCTATGCTCTGCGCAAGTACGGCTACTACCGCAACAGTGTGCTCATCTTCTCCACTGACAACGGTGCCCAGCCGTTCACTGGAGGGAGTAACTGGCCCCTACGGGGGCGTAAGGGAACCTACTGGGAGGGAGGGGTCCGTGGGGTGGGCTTCGTACACAGCCCCCTGCTGCGTCACAAGCGGAGGGTTTCCAAGGCCCTCCTGCACATCACTGACTGGTACCCAACCCTGGTGGGTCTGGCTGGGGTTAACGTGTCACTGACTGAGGGTCTTGATGGCTACAATGTATGGCCAACCATCAGTGAGGGCAAAGAGTCCCCACGCCTGGAAATCCTCCATAACATTGACCCACTCCACCGGCGCTCTGGCCTGGCGTCTGGGTCTGGCCAGGAGGCCCAGCATGTGTGGGACACCACGGTCCAGTCTGCCATCCGGGTGGGGGACTGGAAACTGCTAACAGGGGACCCGGGCCATGGAGACTGGGTCCCACCACAGGTACTGGCCAACTTCCCAGGCAGCTGGTGGAACCTGGAGCGGAACATTGAGGGAACAGGGAAGTCTGTGTGGCTCTTCAACATCACAGGAGACCCCTATGAACGCAGTGACATGGCGGTGCAGAGGCCTGATGTGGTCAAGAAGCTGCTAGCACGTCTGGCCTACTACAACCGCACTGCCGTCCCTGTCAGGTTCCCCAACGACGACCCCCGGGCCAACCCAGACCGCAACGGGGGCGCCTGGGTACCCTGGGTCGGGGGGGACGAGGACGAGCCAAAATGGAACGGGGTCTATAAGAAAGGGAGGAATAAAAAGAAGAAGAAGAAATGCAAGCTGTGCAAACTGATATCCTTTTTTAAGAAACTGAATACAAGGATAATGTCCAATAGAATATGAGGTGGGAATGTCAATGACACTCAGTCACAAGTAGCCTATACATTTTACACTGCAAGAATAATCTGAGCCAGCAACTCCTTGTGTGTGTGTGTGACAATGGAAAACGATGTTTACTGTAGTGCATCTCTTTGACTGTGCTTTCATATGTTTTTGGATGTAGGACTATTGGGTTCTATGGTGTTTATCAATTTTTCTATTTGATCCATTTATAGTGTGTAGCTAAGTGAATTCAACATGTATACAGTACGTTGACCTACTCACTTGGGGTTATTTGAGTAGTAATGACTTGAACTGACCAGTTTTTTTATGTTTTTGAGAATATCTAAGTAAAGAAACAACTGTTTTAATTAAACAGAAACTAATGGGTGAAACTAGAACAAAACAAGGCCATGATTTTTAGGATTTTCATATAATTTAATCGATAGAAGGGTCCTTTGGAGGTAGGATTGTTGACATATATTTGACATTTGTATCTTAAAGCATAATTGAGAAATAATTAATTGAAGTTGGAACATCTGTGAAATTTTGGCCTTACCCAGGCCTCCTTTAAAGCTGCGATCCGCAATAGGCGAAACAGCGCCTTTGGCTGCCCCAAGCGCATTTGTTATTGTTTTTGTTTGAGGAAATTAGCATCCAGTATCGTTGAAAAAAAAAATTGTTGTACATGCTATACTTTTCTATTGCGCGTGCAATGATGTGCTATGATATCTGAGGGAAAAAAACTGTCTTAATTGTTTAAAGTAACATCTTTGTAATTGTAATATTGCAAATGGACATGGCAGTTTCACCGCTATCGATTGCAGCTTTAAGACTCGATAATGTCTTACCGCTTGCTCTGTAATATGAGTTGTATTTTGATTTCAATAATAATTTTCTGACATTAATTAATGCATGTTTTAAAATATAGACATGGAAAATGTACAATTTTTGATTAGGCAAATGTTTCTATATATTGTTGAACATAATATATTCAATGGGCATATCAACGTTCCAGAGTGGGATCTTTGTTTTAAAGTAATGGTCCATTTTATACAGAAAAATTTGCATGTTAGGCAGGTTTCCATTGATGTTTATTCGGCAAAAGCAATGTCGCAAAAAACATTGCGACGTGAAACTGCAGCTATAGGAGAAATGTTCTAAAGATCAACCAAATGTTTATTCATTCGACAGGGGTGGGTTTTTCTTTTGTCAAACTTTGTTTATTGCGACAAATGATCTAACCAGTGTTTTTCGAATAAATGATGATTGCAGAATCATCACATAACTACAGTGCCTTCAGAAATTATTCATCACACCCCTTGACTTTTTCCACATTTTGTTGTGTTACAGCCTGAATTTAAAATGGATTCAATTTTGATTTTTTTTGTCACTGGTCTACACACAATACCCCATACCCCATGGGCCCCATGTAGCTCAGTTGGTAGAGCATGGCGCTCGCAACACCAGGGTTGTGGGTTCGATTCCCACGGGGGGCCAGTATGAAAAAAAAGAAAAAGAAAAAGGTATGCACTCACTAACTGTAAGTCGCTCTGGATGAGAGTGTCTGTTAAACCACTAAAATGTAAATGTATAATGTCAAAGTGGAATTATGTTTTCGAAATGTTTATAAATGAATGAAAAATAAAAACTGAAATGTCTTGAGTCAATATGTAATCCTACCCCTTTGTTATGGCAAACCTAAATAAGTTCAGGAGTAAGAATTCACATAATAAGTTGCATGGACTCACTCTGTGTTCAATAATAGTGTTTAACATGATTTTGAATGACTAGCTCATATCTGTACCCCACACATAAAATTATCTGTAAGGTCCCTCAGTCGAGTAGTACATTTCAAACATAGATTAAACCATAACCTCGCAAAGAAGGGCACCTATTGTTACATGGGTATAAATAAAAAGATCTGACATTGAATATCCCTTTGAGCATGGTGAAGTTATTCATTACACTTTATATTGGCGTATCAATACACCAAGTCACTACAAAGATACAGGCGTCCTTCCTAACTCAGTTGCCGGAGAGGAAGGAAACCGCTCAGGGATTTCAACATGAGGCCAATGGTGACTTTAAAACAGTTACAGAGTTTAATGGCTGTGATAGGAGAAAACTGAGGATGGATCAACAACATTGTAGTTCCTCTACAATACTAACCTAATTGTCAGAGTGAAAAGAAGGAAGCCTGTACAGAATAAATAATATTCCAAAACATGCATCCTGTTTGCAACAAGGCACTAAAGTAATACTGCAAAAAATTTACTTTTGTCCTGAATACAGGTGTTATGTTTGGGGAAAATCCAATACAACACATTACTGAGTACCACGCTCCATATTTTCAAGCGTAGTTGTGGTGCATCATGTTATGGGTATGCTTGTAATCGTTAAAGACTGGGGAGTTTTTTTCAAGATAAGTAAGAAACGGAATGGAGCTAAGCACAGGCAAAATCCTAGAGTAAAACCTGGTTCGGTCTGCTTCCGCTAGACACTGGGAGATGAATTCACCTTTCAGCAGGACAATAACCTAAAACACAAGGCCAAATCTACACTGGAGTTGCTTAACAAAAAGACAGTGAATGTTCCTGAGTGGCCGGGTTACAGTTTTGACTTAAATCTGCTTGAAAATCTATGGCAAGACTTGAAAATGATTGTCTAGCAATGATCAACAACCAATTTGACAGAGCTTGAAGAATTTTGAAAATAATAATGGGCAAATATTGTACAATCCAGGTGTGCAAAGCTCTTAGACATTTACCCAGAAAGACTCCCAGCTGTAATCGCTGCCAAAGGTGATTCCAATATGTATTGACTCAGGGGTGTGAATACTTATGTAAATGAGATATTTCTGTATTTCATTTTCAATAAATGTGCAAATATTTCAAAAAACATTTTTCCACTTTGTGATTATGGGTATTGTGTGTGAGAGAGAAAAAATCTGTTTAATCCATTTTTAATTCAGGCTGTAATTCAACAAAATGTGGAATAAGTCAAGGGGTAGGTATGAATATTTTCAGAAGGCACTGAATAAAGCTCCACTCCACAATGCCTACTGCTTGCTAAATCTATTTTTCAACTATGAAAAGAATGTTTCTTTGCAGGACAAGGATTGTCTTGACTTTCAAGAATGCCTGAATTGCTTCGCCTTGCTTTTCTGGTTGGCTGGATGCAAGTTTCACCATCCAATTATTTCAGATCTACAGGAGTACATGTCTCACCTTAGCGCGGACCGTGGCAATAGGCTAATTTGGTACATGAGAATTATTAGAATATGGCAAATATTAGTTTACTCTTGCATTCTATCCATGCTGACTTTTGTGGGCTACCTGAGACATTAAACAGATAGGTGGGAGGGCATACAGGCTGTCGCCAATTTATTAATGTGCAAACTGCCTAAATGGATTATGGAAACACTTCAACCACTTCATTTTTATTAGACACTAGGTTTTTGCAAAAAAAGTTGTTTTTGTTTGTGTGATGTCATTACGTTCAGCTGTTTTTATCGACACTAGACAGTTTAAATGAAACGCACTGTAGCAGGCAATTGTTGCATCTATTTTCTATGTGAACTTTCTAAATGTCGACAAAAAAAATCACTGGACAAGTTAATGGACACATACAGTTGAAGTTGGAAGTTTAGATACCCCTTAGCCAAATACATTTCAACTCAGTTTATAAAAATTCCTGACATTTAATCCTAGTAAAAATTCCCTGTCTTAGGTCAGTTAGGATCACCACTTTATTTTAAGAATGTGAAATGTCAGAATAATAGTAGAGAGAAGGATTTCTTTCAGCTTTTATTTCTTTCATCACATTCCCAGTGGGTCAGAAGTTTACATACACTCAATTAGTATTTGGTAGCATTGCCTTTACATTGTTTAACTTGGGTCAAACGTTTCAGGTAGCCTTCCACAAGCTTCCCACAATAAGTTGGGTGAATTTTGGCCCATTCCTCCTGACAGAGCTGGTGTAACTGAGTCAGGTTGTAGGCCTCCTTACTCGCACATGCTTTTTCAGTTCTGCCCACACATTTTCTATAGGATTGAGGTCAGGGCTTTGTGATGACCACTCCAATACCTTGACTTTGTTGTCCTTAAGCCATTTTGCCACAACTTTGGAAGTATGCTTGGGGTCATTGTCCATTTGGAAGACCCATTTGCGACCAAGCTTTAACTTCCTGACTGATGTCTTGAGATTTTGCTTCAATATATCCACATAATTTTCCTTCCTCATGATGCCATCTATTTTGTGAAGAGCACCAGTCCCTCCTGCAGCAAAGCAACCCCACAGCATGATGCTGCCACCCCCGTGCTTCACGGTTGGGATGGTGTTCTTCGGCTTGCAAGCATTCCCCTTTTTCCTCCAAACATAACGATGGTCATTATGGCCAAACAGTTCTATTTTTGTTTCATCAGACCAGAGGACATTTCTCCAAAAAGTATGATCTTTGTCCCCATGTGCAGTTGCAAACCGTAGTCTGGCTTTTTTATGGCGCTTTTGGAGCAGTGGCTTCTTCCTTGCTGAGCGGCCTTTCAGGTTATGTCGATATAGGACTTGTTTTACTGTGGATATAGATACTTCTGTACCGGTTTCATCCAGCATCTTCACAAGGTCCTTTGCTGTTGTTATGGGATTGATTTGCACTTTTCGCACCAAAGTATGTTCATCTCTAGGAGACAGAACGCGTCTCCTTCCTGAGCGGTATGACGGCTGCGTGGTCCCATGGTGTTTATACTTGCATACTATTTTTTGTATAGATGAACGTGGTACCTTCAGGCGTTTGGACAATTTTGATTCTGAGGTGTTTTTTGATTTTCCCATGATGTCAAGCAAAGAGGCACTGAGTTTGAAGGTAGGCCTTGAAATACATCCACATGTACACCTCCAATTGACTCAAATGATGTCAATTAGCCTATCAGAAGCTTCTAAAGCCATGACATCACTTTCCTGAATTTTCCAAGCTGTTTAAAGGCACAGTCAACTTAGTGTATGTAAACTTCTGACCCACTGGAATTGTGATACAGTGAATTATAAGTGAAATAATCTGTCTGTAAACAATTGTTGGAAAAATTACTTGTGTCATGCACAAAGTAGATGTCCTAACCGGCTTGCCAAAACTATAGTTTGTTAACAAAACATTTGTGGAGTTGTTGAAAAACGAGTTTTAATGACTCCAACCTAAGTGTATATAAACTTCTGACTTCAACTGTAGCTAGTGTAACCAATCACAGCCCTCCTTTTACATTGCACATCCTGCAAATCACCAGCAGAGGGTGACCATTTTAAATCCATTTTCACATTCACTTTTTTGGTAATGCTTACAAATTGGATAATTTCTCTATAAGTAGCAGAGATCCACTCCAGAACTTTGATATGCATCCAGAGTATATTATGCTCAATAATATATTGGAAAAATAAGCCAAATACATGTTTTTGGTCAATAATTATAAATGAATGTAAGAAAATACTACTCATATTACAGAGCAAGATGTGAAGCTTCATATGAGACCAATTTCTGCTTTGTAGCACCTACAGATGACACATTATTGAGTAACAGACATTTAGGTAAGGCCAAAATGTCACAATTATTCCAACTTCAATTAATTATTTCCCAATTATGCTTTATGATACAAATGTCAAATATATGTGAACAATCCTTCCTCCAAAGGACTCTTCTATGGATTACATTTCGTGAAAATACCCAATATCATGATCTTGTTTTGTTCTAGTTTCGTGAGGAATCACCCTAATGTCATATTCCTCTTCACTTCTTTGTGAAAACCACAGACATCCTCACCTTGACAACAGACACAGACCATTGGTGGGTTATACAAGTCACCTCCTTGAAGGGACTGTATGTCATCCTACACCAGCTGGTAGGCCAGCCTGGTCGCATAGACTAGACGTAACATCATAAATATAAATCCGGGACACTGAAATTAGTATGATATGTTACGTTTGGTATGGCTACATTAGACAGATGGATATTTAAGGACAAAATTAAAGTAGGGTGGTTGGGTGGATGTATAATGCGAATGTCTAGCAACCCAAAGGATGCAAGTTCGAATCTCATCACGGATAACTTTAGCATTTTAGCTAATTAGAAACCTTTCAACTACTTACTACTTTTTAGCTATTTGCAACTAATTTACTTAGCATGTTAGCTAACCCTTCCCCTAACACTAACCTTAACCCTTTTAGCTAACCCTTCCCGTAACCCTAACCTTAACCCTTTAACCTAACTCCTAAACTTAACCCTAACCTTAACTCCTAACCCTAACCCTAGCCTAGCTAACATTAGCCAGCTAGCTAACGTTAGCCACCTAGCTATAATTCGTTTTTGCAAATTCATAATATATAGTATGTTTTGCAAATTCGTAACATTTAGTATGTTTCGCAAATTCGTAACATAAATTATGAATTGTAATTCGTAACATATAATACGAAATGGGTAATGGACATCCACAAATTAATACATACCATACGAAATGTAACATATCATATTAAATGGAGTGTCACAGATTTAAGTACAGAATGATATGAAATGCTCTGAGACCAGGTTGGGTAGGCAACTGTGCACAACCTAATGAAAACTGAAAAGAAGAGTGTTGGTGAAATGCTTAGTCCGTAGTTATTATTTTCCGATTGCTCTCTTAATGTCACAACAGTCTGGAAAAAGTTGTTGTTAAGGGGCTGTGCTGATATTGTCTTGTCTCCAATGGAAACCATTAAACTCTGTAGTTAAAGATGCACTATGCAGAAATCGCTCAGCCATTTCCTGGTTGAACAGATCTACCACTTCAAAGCTGCAATATGTAACTTTTTGGGAGACCCAAACAAATTAACATAGAAATGTGAGTTATAGATCTGTGATTCTCATTGAAAGCAAGTCTAAGAAGCAGTAGATCTGTTCTATGTGCGCTATTTCTATGCTTCCCATTGTTAAGTTTCGTTTTTGCATCTTTTACTTTGGTTTTGTACACCAGCTTCAAACAGCTGAAAATACAAACTTTTCGGTTATTTAAAATATATTTCACAGCGGTTTAGATGGTACAAAGATTCTCTACTTGCTTGTTTTGTGACATAAACTGAAATTAGGCGAACTATTAGAATTTTAGCAACCAGGAAATGGCGGAGCGATTTCGGCATAGTGCATCTTTAATTATTTATTCAGAAGTCTACCAAGAAAGTACTGTAAGCGGAGCTCTTAGCAGTGAATTTAAACACAAAGGTCTGTCTGGCCCTCATAGCCCTTTCCTGCAGTCAAATGACCTAGTGGCCTCATGGGTGGAATGTTATTCATATTTTTCATAATTTCATAATTAATAAACTTTATTTTAAAACACCCGCCGAAAATCAGGTGTTTCTATGTCAAACGGTTTTATTATATTTCAGTCTTCTGTGATGTACAGTGAGGGGGAAAAGTATTTGCATTGAGCCCCAGGCCGAGGGAGATTGACAGTTATTTTGTGTTTCTTCCATTTGCGAATAATCGCACCAACTGTTGTCACCTTCTCACCAAGCTGCTTGGCGATGGTCTTGTAGCCCATTCCAGCCTTGTGTAGGTCTACAATCTTGTCCCCGACATCCTTGGAGAGCTCTTTGGTCTTGGCCATGGTGGAGAGTTTGGAATCTGATTGATTGATTGCTTCTGTAGACAGGTGTCTTTTATACAGGTAACAAACTGAGATTAGGAGCACTCCCTTTAAGTGTGTGCTCCTAATCTCAGCTCGTTATTAGTATAAAAATACCTGGGAGCCAGAAATCTTTCTGATTGAGAGGGGGTCAAATACTTATTTCCCTCATTAAAATGCAAATCAATTTATAACATTTTTGGAATTTTTTGTTGTTATTCTGTCTCTCACTGTTCAAATAAACCTACCATTAAAATTATAGACTGATCATTTCTTTGTCAGTGGGCAAACGTACAAAATCAGCAGGGGATCAAATACGTTTTTCCCTCACTGTATATAAAGTGTAATATTGGGATGCAAACTCAAAAACGGAATACATTTCAACTCTATATCTGACATGGTACAGGTGTCTTCTTTTTTCTAAGCCCATAACCATGTGTGTGAGGTGTATACTTTTGTTTCAAAGTAGATTTGTTTAAGACTACCAAGAAACACTCTGTGTGACCCTGATTTAGCCCACTGCAGTTAAAGGTTAAACACAGCTGAGGCCTACTCCTTCTACACACTATAAATAATGTATTCACCAAAACACTACAGTTTTAGACTGACTCTGCTCTCCGTCTTCCAATTTCCCTAAGAACAGCATGACACAAGCTTTCAGGAAGCTAACCAAGTAAACAACTCAACTGTAGTAGTAAATCAAAGTATTTACTGTGGCTTTCAAAAAGACTCAAGAGCGTTAGAGGAGTGGATACAGAAAGACTCGTCATCTCCAAAAGTAATTACCGGTATCTCCTGACCTAATCAGAGGCATCCAAGAAAAACAAAATGTCCAGGAAGAATACTCGGGCCATTATCTCTTATCTGCAACTGTTCAGTAAAGTAGATGTAAATTGATAGTTTAATGGCTTGGGATAGCTGACAACGTTCTTGGTTGAATCTGGCAACTTATTAAATATTTTCGGTTTTTCTATCAGAAATTGATTTATCCATTTAATATCATTGGGCTCATGCCCAGAAAAGGGATACAGTTGAAGTCGGAAGTTTACATACACCTTAGCCAAATACATTTCAACTCAGTTTTTCACAATTCCTGACATTTAATCCCAGTTAGGATCACCACTTTATTTTAAGAATGTGAAATGTCAGAAAAATAGTAGAGAGAATGATTTATTTAAGCTTTTATTTCTTTCATCACATTCCCAGTGGGTCAGAAGTTTACATACACTTAATTAGTATTTGGTAGCATTGCTTCTAAATTGTTTAACTTGGGTCAAACGTTTCGGGTAGCCTTCCACAAGCTTCCCACAATAAGTTGGGGGAATTTTGGCCCAATCCTACTGACAGAGCTGGTGTAACTGAGTCAGGTTTGTAGGCCTCCTTGCTCGCACACGCTTTTTTCAGTTCTGCCCACAAATGTTCTATAGGATTGAGGTCATGGCTTTGCGATGGCCACTCCAATACATTGACTTTGTTGTCCTTAAGCCATTTTGCCACAACTTTGGAAGTATGCTTGGGGTCATTGTCCATTTGGAAGACCCCTTTGCGACCAAGCTTTAACTTCCTGACTGATGTCTTGAGATGTTGCTTGAATATATCCACATAATTTTCCTTCCTCATGATGCCATCTATTTTGTGAAGTGCACCAGTCCCTCCTGCAGAAAAGCACCCCCACAGCATGATGCTGCCACCCCTGTGCTTCACGGTTGGGATGGTGTTCTTCGGCTTGCAAGCATTCCCCTTTTTCCTCCAAACATAACGATGGTCATTATTGCCAAACAGTTCTATTTTTGTTTCATCAGACCAGAGGACATTTCTCCAAAAAGTATGATCTTTGTCCCTATGTGCAGTTCCAAACCGTAGTCTGTCTTTTTTATGGCGGTTTTGGAGCAGTGGCTTCTTCCTTGCTGAGCGGCCTTTCAGGTTATGTCGATATATGACTTGTTTTACTGTAGATATAGATACATTTGTACCTGTTTCCTCCAGCATCTTCACAAGGTCCTTTGCTGTTGTTCTGGGATTGATTTGCACTTTTCGCACCAAAGTACGTTCATCTCTAGGAGACAGAACGCGTCTCCTTCCTGAGCGGTATGAAGGCTGCGTGGTCCCATGGTGTTTATACTTGCGTACTATTGTTTGTACAGATGAATGTGGTACCTTCAGGCATTTGGAAATTGCTCCCAAGGATGAACCAGACTTGTGGAGGTCTGTCTTTAGTTTTTTTTGCATTGGATGTGTCGCAATCCACCACATCAGTTGTACCCAATTTCACGTGTACAACATCTACAAAAGTGGGTTTATTCCTTTTTATTGGCCAACTAGACAGGATGTAATGGAAGAGGTGATTGTCGTCTACAACAAAGTGCGAAAGGAGAATACCGTTTTAATTTATTCAGCTCTTCTAGAGCGCAAGTAGCCTAGGGAGGGTAGGGCTGCTAGGGCATATATTTACAATAAATAATGTTATGGTTTCAGCAGAGTTTCCTGGCAGGGGGCCAAGCAGGCAGCTGGTTAAGGTTTTTTAATTATATCCCCCTCATCGCTTCCTCCCAGGGATCTATCTAACACACACATACACACACAAACAAACAAATACCTGTATTTGGTAGTTTTGTGCCTACCCAAAAAAGGGGTTAAATATTTCCTGAGCTTTCTTATATCTCCTAGATATACGAAAAACACTTCAAAACCTTGATTCTTCTGATTTCGTTTTTTACTGTCTTTTTTGCGATGTCTGAATGTGTTATGCAATGAGTTTATCTGGGCTATAGTAGTAAAGGTTTTTTTGATACCTAAAAGGGTCCTAAAATTCAAAATCAAATAGCTAAATGATCCATAGTATGACCATCTTAAAACAATTCCATATGTCATCTTTTACAATGTGAAGAGCTTTTACTATTTGAGCTACAATCCTCCTATGACCTTTACCAGTATGAAAAGGAGCTTGGACGGTGTAAAATTTGCATGATTCACATAATGACAAGAGTGTATTTCAGACACTATCTCTCCTGTGCTATCCACTTCCTATTAGGGATTTGTTAGACAGGTGTATTTGTACATCTCACCACCTCCTATTAATAATCCCCTCAGAGAAGTAATCTCCACAATGACACAATAATGGCTGTCCCCCATTCAGTGGCATTAAAGAGCGACTGCCTTTAAAAAGTAAAGAATCCCTTTGAAAACGACCTACAGTATGTGGCATCGATATAAGTCAGAAACAGTTATTCTAATGACAAAATGTAGTACAAAGTGTAAATAAGATAATTTTGGTCTTAAACAGAGTTTGGAACCTCCGTGCATCACAACTGGTAAATGAAGGTTGGGTTTTGATTTCACGATGTCCATTTGCCCACTAACATGGGGTGAATAGTTGCGGTGATTGCTCTCTATCCAATAGCATAGACAGTGAGAGAGACCTGCCCAGCAGCTCCGACTTCGTTTACAATTTTTTTTAAATTGAGAAATACTGAACCAAACACCTTAGTTAGATGGAAAATTGCGCAACAAAAACATCCTTGGCAAAAACGTCTAAATTAATTACATATTTCTTGAGTTACAGTATCTTAGATTCATTCGGGGGTTTTGACGAAGTGAAATAGGCTTCCGCGTCTACAGTGTCTCATAGGGGACAAACATCATTAACCAAATTTGACATCGGTCAGGAAACACACCTCCAAGACTGAAATCTTGTTTTTTTAAATGAGCAACAGATAAACACACCTGTTCAGTGGCTCTTTAAACACCAGCCATGATGATAATACTCCTAACAGCCCTCTAGAATATCTTCATAGAAAATTGTTAATTGTTATTGTCAATTCCTTGCTTGGAATATTAGACACATCTAAAGGGAAATGGATGGATGTGGTAGAGGATGATTTATGATTTTTTTCCAGAATGATGGAACATTTCTATTAGTGAGCTCTCAGAAAATATGCTTGTTGAAGTTCTTAGCTCAGTGCAGTTCTTAACTTGTCAGTAGACCTACTGAGCACAGACGTCAGTCAATTCAACGTCTACTCCACGTTGGTTCAACGTAATTTAATTGAAATGACGTGGAAACAATGTTGATTCAACCAGTGTGTGCCCAGTGGGGAGGACTGTGCTGAGTGACTCATGCCTCTTTCACTCTCTATGTTCTTTGTTTAGGACTGTAACTTCCTAGTTCTCATCATTGTGGTTCACTCCTTATGACTGAGGCAGATTTATTTCAGGACATTTCAGTCAAGAACAGGTTTTACACTGCTAGCTCATTGCCTGCCAGTTCTCTTTTATAACTTGATTCTATGGTATGCTGTAGCCCTGGCTGCACTCACAGGCCCTGCAGACAAACTCAACCTCAAAGTCTCCTAATCCGATCCAGCACTCTGCCGTACTGTCATGCCTCAGCCTCATCTCAGATTACCATGCTTTATTGACTAGAACTGCCAAAGAATGTTCTCTGCTCACTGGTGGTCTGGAGACTGGGTTTGGACTATTGACTTCAGTTACACAGTCACATCAACCCCTGTTGCTACCTGTGTACTACTGGCTTCTGACATCTCTCTCTCTCTCGCTCACACACACACACACACACACACACACACACACACACACACACACACACACACACACACACACACACACACACACACAGACTGCCTACATGTTAGCGTTATATTGACCTGCTTACTACGTCATTGGTTCAGTAGTAGGTAGGTTTCCTGTCAGTAATCATAGCTAATGATCTCATCCAGAGGTAATCTAATAATTTGGACTAGCAGATCCTACAGGCTCCTAGCTTCTGGATTGTAGTGCACTTCATCTTGCACACCAGCAGTTTCTCATGCGAGTGGCAACATGCAATAGTGGGGGAACAAGGTTATGGTCCACTGCAATGTAGAAACATACAGTACATAACTGAGGCTGTCAACAAAGTTGATGTTCATGTGATTTACACTCTTCAGCATCATTAGCATCATGGAGCCTGGGGGATAGTCAGACTTGACCTATGCCTTGACTCGCTCTCACGCACCTCTGCATTTTCCTCTACATAACGCACAGCCTTTTCAATCATAGTACGATTGGAGTGGAAAGATCTGCTCAGACTTGTTAGACCTCAGCTTGACTTTTGTCTACAGAGCATTCCTCGCCAATAATAGTACAGTAAATCTAATAAATAGCCACATATTGGGCTGTGGCGGTCACAAAATTGCGTCAGCCGGTGATTGTCAAGCAAATAACTGTCGGTCTCACGGTAATTGACCATTCATTAACATAAACACATTTAGCATCTCCTGGCTTCCACACATAGCCTACAAGCCACTGATGCAGACCTTTGGAACATCTACATTTAAAAAAGTCTAATAAATCCATTTAATATAGCCTACACCTTCACAATAAATCCATTATTTATTTTAGACAGGTCTAAAGAAGCATGATATGAAGAAAATGTAGTCTATTTCAGAAGAACATAATAGCATACTCTGAGTTGTCCTTATGTTAGCTCCTGATGTGGCTATGCCAAATGGCTGTGGGCTACATTACTTCATTTAGCAGATTCTAATATCGACTGTATACCCCTTACCTTGTCACAATACAACTGATTGGCTCAAACGCATTAAGAATGCATTCCAGGTGACTACCTCATGAAGTGGAGTGTGCAAAGCTGTCATCAAGGCAAAGGGTGGCTATTTGAAGAATCTATTTTGATTTGTTTAACACTTTTTTTGGTTACAACATGATTCCATATATGTTATTTCATAGTTTTGATGTCTTCACTATTATTCTACAATGTAGAAAATAGTAAAAATAAAGAAAAACCCTTGAATGAGTAGGTGTTCTAAAACTGTATATGTTTAATTTAGAGTTATTAATTTAACTTTAGTTGTTCTTCAAATGTTGGGCTATATGTTTAGATTTTTAATACATTGTAAGGCTGCATGATGCGACTCTAATGATGATTTGAAAAAAGTTCCTTTGTTTTTTGCACAGGCTGTACACACTTCATTAGTCTCTCATTCACAATTTGACAAGCACTTTATAATGCCTCGAATTTCACAGCGCCATCCCCTTTGTGGCCGTAATGCACTCAAAACAAATCCATGCCTTTTGCGGCCAGTGGCCGTTCTGCCCTTGGCCCGGGAGTGCTGTGTTGTGCCCTTTTCCCGGAGTGCTGCGCAATCCGAAGCGCCTCTCACTCACATGGCTCTCCATCACTTGATCGGGTCTTTCTCACAGGCTACAAGTGAAGACAGACACATCGGGGACGCAACTGCACGTCCTTATCCAATTCCGAGGTGCAAATTGAAGATATTGGAAGAACTGTCCACATTTACTTTTCGTCAGTAACAAGATGAGTAGGCCTAACGAACAGCAAAAGCACTATGTCAATCAAAAGCCGACCTATTCTATTATGTGCGAGAAATAAATATTCCAAACATAGTCTGGGACAGTTGTGGGATGCAATAGATCCCAAATTAATACAACCACTAGCATAAAAAAAATACACAATGTGGCTGACGCAACAGATCAGAACGTTTAGCTTAAAATGTTGACAAACTATTAGGCTATTTCTTCACATTATAAATGCAGCAATGTGCACATGGCAGTAGGCTATAAGCACAAATGTTCCATTAGCGGGAAAACACCATTATCAAAAGTGGCCCGCAAATGCGATTATGCATGTAATGCTTTTATTATAAAGGTGTATTTTTATGGTGAAAATTATCTTCCCCAAACTTGAAACTCACGCGCTGCTTAGGTATGCCAGTTAGGCTCTAAACCCCTTGTAAAGCAGATTAATGTGCTTAATTTTAAGAAGATATTTTGCCACTTTGGTTGTGATACAAACCTTATCAAAACATATAGGCATATGGGCTAGGCTACATGAGGTGTGTGACTCTGATTCGAAAAAGTCGCAATAGAAAAGGCAGTTTCTTATGCTGGACATCATTCACAAGTGATACTATATAATTCACAAGTGATAGGCTAATATTGTCACCCATCAGACTATTCTTGATTTAATCTTGTCTTTACATATACTTAAGCAATAAGGCCCGAAGAGGTGTGGTATATGGCCAATATACCACGGCTAAGGGCTGTTCTTAGGCACTACGTAACGCGGAGTGCCTGGACACAGCCCTTAGCCGTGCTATATTGGCCACATATCACAAACCCCTGAGGTGCCTTATTGCTATTATAAACTGGTTACCAACGTAATTAGAGCAGTACAAATAAATTGTTTGTCATACCCATGGTATATGGTCTGATATACCATGGCTGTCAGCCAATAAGTATTCAGGGCTCGAACCACCCAGTTCATAATAAATAGGATATGTATGAAATTTGTTTTGATTTAGAATGGACCATTGTCATGCAGCTGTCTCGAAACAGGGGTAGCGGGAAAAAATACATGTCATCTACAGTTGAAGTCGGAAGTTTACATACACTTAGGTTGGAGTCATAAAAACTTGTTTTTCAACCACTCCACAAATTTCTTGTTAACAAACTATCGTTTTGGCAAGTCGGTTAGGACTTGGGAATCATTTCACTTACAGTGACTGAAAAAAGTATTTGATCCCCTGCTGATTTTGTACGTTTGCCCACTGACAAAGAAATGATCAGTCTATAATTTTAATGGTAGGTTTATTTGAACAGTGAGAGACAGAATAACAACAAAAAAATCCAGAAAAACGCATGTCAAAAATGTTATAAATTGATTTGCATTTTAATGAGGGAAATAAGTATTTGACCCCCTCTCAATCAGAAAGATTTCTGGCTCCCAGGTGTCTTTTATACAGGTAACGAGCTGAGATTAGGAGCACACTCTTAAAGGGAGTGCTCCTAATCTCAGCTTGTTACCTGTATAAAAGACACCTGTCCACAGAAGCAATCAATCAATCAGATTCCAAACTCTCCACCATGGCCAAGACCAAAGAGCTCTCCAAGGATGTCAGGGACAAGATTGTAGACCTACACAAGGCTGGAATGGGCTACAAGACCATCGCCAAGCAGCTTGGTAAGTAGGTGACAACAGTTAGTGCGATTATTCGCAAATGGAAGAAACACAAAATAACTGTCAATCTCCCTCGGCCTGGGGCTCCATGCAAGATCTCACCTCGTGGAGTTTGAAGTTTGCCAATGAACATCTGAATGAATCAGAGGAGAACTGGGTGAAAGTGTTGTGGTCAGATGAGACCAAAATCGAGCTCTTTGGCATCAACTCAACTCGCCGTGTTTGGAGGAGGAGGAATGCTGCCTATGACCCCAAGAACACCATCCCCACTGTCAAACATGGAGGTGGAAACATTATGCTTTGGGGGTGTTTTTCTGCTAAGGGGACAGGACAACTTCACCGCATCAAAGGGACGATGGACGGGGCCATGTACCGTCAAATCTTGGGTGAGAACCTCCTTCCCTCAGCCAGGGCATTGAAAATGGGTCGTGGATGGGTATTCCAGCATGACAATGACCCAAAACACACGGCCAAGGCAACAAAGGAGTGGCTCAAGAAGAAGCACATTAAGGTCCTGGAGTGGCCTAGCCAGTCTCCAGACCTTAATCCCATAGAACATCTGTGGAGGGAGCTGAGGGTTTGAGTTGCCAAACGTCAGTCTCGAAACCTTAATGACTTGGAGAAGATCTGCAAAGAGGAGTGGGACAAAATCCCTCCTGAGATGTGTGCAAACCTGGTGGCCAACTACAAGAAAAGTCTGACCTCTGTGATTGCCAACAAGGGTTTTGCCACCAAGTACTAAGTCATGTTTTGCAGAGGGGTCAAATACTTATTTCCCTCATTAAAATGCAATTCAATTTATAAAATGTTTGATGTGTTTTTCTTGATATTTTTTTGTTATTCTGTCTCTCACTGTTCAAATAAACCTACCATAAAAATGATAGACTGATCATTTCTTTGTCAGTGGGCAAACGTACAAAATCAGCAGGGGATCAAATACTTTTTTCCCTCACTGTATAATTCACTCTATCACAATTCCAGTGGGTCAGAAGTTTACATACACTAAGTTGACTGTGCCTTTAAACAGCTTGGAAAATTCAGGAAAATGATGTCATGGCTTTAGAAGCCTCTGATAGGCTAATTGACATCATTTGAGTCAATTGGAGGTGTACCTGTGGATGTATTTCAAGGCCTACCTTCAAACTCAGTGCCTCTTTGCTTGACATCATGGGAAAATCAAAATAAATCAGCCAAGACCTCAGATTTTTTTTGTTGTTGACTTCCACAAGTCTGGTTTATCCTTGGGAGCAATTTCCAAACGCCTGAAGGTACCACGTTCATCGGTACAAACAATGGTACACAATTATAAACACCAAGGGACCACACAGTCGTCATACCGCTCAGGAAGGAGACGCATTTTGTCTCCTAGAGATGAACGTACTTTGGTGCGAAAAGTGCAAATCAATCCCAGAACAACAGCAAAGAACCTTGTGAAGATGCTGGGGGAAACAGGTACAAAAGTATCTATATCCACAGTAAAACGAGTCCTATATCAACATAACCTGAAAGGCCGCTCAGCAAGGAAGAAGCCACTGCTCCAAAACCAGCCTACGGTTTGCAACTGCACATGGGGACAAAGATCGTACTTTTTGGAGAAATGTCCTCTGGTCTGATGAAACAAAAATAGAACTGTTTGGCCATAATGACCATCGTTATGTTTGGAGGAAAAAGGGGAATGCTTGCAAGCTGAAGAACACCATCCCAACCGTGAAGCACGGGGGTGGCAGCATCATGCTGTGGGGGTGCTTTGCTGCAGGAGGGACTGGTGCACATCACAAAATAGATGGCATCATGAGGAAGGAAAATGATGTGGATATATTGAAGCAACATCTCAAGACATTAGTCAGGAAGTTAAAGCTTGGTCGCAAATGGTTCTTCCAAATGGACAATGACCCCAAGCATACTTCCAAAGTTGTGGCAAAATGGCTTAAGGACAATAAAGTTAAGGTATTGGAGTGGCCATCACAAAGCCCTGCCTTCAAACCTATAGAAAATGTGAGGGCAGAACTGAAAAAGCGTGTGCGAGCAAGGAAGCCTACAAACCTGACACAGTTACACCAGCTTTGTCAGCTCTGTCAGGAGGAATGGGCCAAAATTCACCCAACTTATTGTGGGAAGCTCGTGGAAGGCTACCCAAAACATTTGACCCAAGTTAAACAATTTAAAGGCAATGCTACCAAATACTAATTGAGTGTATGTAAACTTCTGACCCACTGGGAATGTGATGAAAGAAATAAAAGCTGAAATAAATCATTCTCTCTACTATTATTCTGACAATTCACATTCTTAAAATAAAGTGGTGATCCTAACTGACCTAAAACAGGGAATTTTTACTAGGATTAAATGTCAGGAATTGTGAAAAACAGAATTGAAATGTATTTGGCTAAGGTGTATGTAAAGTTCCGACTTCAACTGTATGTACTTAAATAGCGAATGGAGGATGCTTTTCCTATGGTTCACTTTCATGCCAGCCAGGTAGGCTATACTCCTGTTGTAAAGATAAACAATGTGCTTAATATTAGGAAAGTTGAGAAATAAATATAGTAGGCCTAATCTATAGAAAGCTGATGGGATCCTCCTCTTTTTAATAGAGGCCATCACTCTCGCGCAATAGCATAGCCTATAGAAATATTTGATTCGATTTTTGAATACATTTGCATTGATGTTAGAGTGATTAGAGGGACAATAGAGTGCTGATTACCAGGAAGTTAGCAAGTTTGGTAGGCTACTAATGACCATCAGCAGCATCAGAGCTTGGAGAAGCCTAATTACCGTGACTAAAAGGTCACCTGGAATTTGACTGCCTTCGTGACTTGTGACCGCAAGTGTGGCGGTAATGTGGTCACCGCAACTGCCCTAGCCACATACACTGAGTATACCAAACATTAGGAACACCTTCCTAATATTGAGTTCTACCCTCCCACCCTTTTGCCCTCAGAACAGCCTCAATTCGTCTGGGCATGGACTACAAGGTGACGAAAGTGTTCCACAGGGATGCTGGCCCATTTTGACTCCAATGCTTCCCACGGTTGTGTCAAGTTGGCTGGATGTCCTGTGGATGGTGGACCACTCTTGATACACATGGGAATCAGTTAAGTGTGAAAAACCCAGCAGCAGTGCCGTTCCTGACACAAACCGGTGCGCCTGGCACCTACTACCATACCCCGTTCAAATGCACTTAAATTGTTTGTCATGCCCAGTCACCCTCTGAATGGCACACATACACAATCCATGTCTCAATTGTTTCAAGGCTTAAAAATCCTTCTTTAATCTGTCTCCTCCCCTTCATCTACTCTGATTGAAGTGGATTTAACAAGTTACATCAATTAGGGATCATACATTTCACCTGGATTCACCTGGTTAGTCTATGTCATGGAAAGAGCAGGTGTTCTTAATGTTTTGTATACTCAGTGTATTTCTATTATATGAAATGAAATCTTCATACTTTTTATTCTAAAGTCTTCTAACATCTACGTCCACTGTGTTGACAGTGTGACAACTCTCCATTGAGTAGGCAGTGAGGGAACAAGTCTCCACTGGAGGCCCCGATCAGGAATAAATGTCAATGGGCAGCTCTCTTGGAGACACTGAGCCTAGCATCGCAGAGGTACCACTGATGCTGATCCTGTCTGTCAGGTAGCCAAGCTCCACAGGAGCAGAACTGCAGGAAGGAGCCTCGGGACTCCCTGGGGAACTCATGGCATTCAGTTCTAAAATGGGGTGATTAGATAGGCCAGTGAATGTCATTCAATTAAAGGGTGGAGGAAGTTATTTAGGACTTGTTGTGGGGTTTTGCTCTTGATGCGGTGGAACTAGAAGACTGTTAAAGCAGAAACTACAGTTATCTGTGTAATCACTTGTACATGTGTCAAGTTACAGTCGCTAGTGAATGTCTACACACCCCTTGCACAGCCTTCAGATTTTGGGATTCAATTTGATTTCTTTGCTACCGATCTACACAACTGACTGGACATACAGTACATCCTTTGTATTTATCCTCTGTATTCCTCTGTATTTTCAAGAATGTTGGCGGCAGCATCATGTTATGGGTATGCTTGTCACCAGCAGGGACTGGGGAGTTTGTTAGGATAAAAACAAATATTTTAGAAGCAAATCCCAGGTAAGAAGTTATAGGAAAACCCACCGTAGTCTTGAGTTTAATTTTTCAACAGGACAATTACACAAATGTTAATGCCAAAGACTCATCAGAATGGCTTACCAAGAGGTGTTGAGTGTTCCTGAATGTTCCAGTCTCAGTCCTGACTTAAATTGAATATTGCTGTCCATCAATGATTCCCAAACACATCTACTGAGCATGAGAGACTTTGACACTAACAATGGATATGCCCTAAGAGTTTTGCAAAGTTGCAAAGTTAAAATCGTATTCAAAATGATTCACAGCTGTAATGGCTGCCAAAAATGGTTCCACCAAGTAATAAAATCAAATTTTATTTGTCACATGCGCCGAATACAACAGGTGTAGACCTTACCGTGAATGCAAACAGTCTGGGTGGCCATTTGATTAATTGTTCAGCAGTCTTATGGCTTGGGGGTAGAAGCTGTTAAGGAGCCTTGGGGACCTAGACTTGGCGCTCCGGTACTGCTTGCCATACGGTAGCAGAGAGAACAGTCTATGAATTGGGTGACTGGAGTCTTTGACAATTTTTTTGACACCGCCTAGGTCCAGGATGGCAGGAAGCTTGGCCCCAGTGGTGAACTGGGCTTTACACACTACCCTCTGTAGTGCCTTACGGTCGGATGCTGAGCAGTTGCCATACCAGGCGGTGATGCAACCGGTCAGAATACTCTCGATGGTGGAGCTCTATAACTTTTTGAGGATCTGGGGACCCATGGCATATCTTTTCAGTCTCCTGAGGGGGAAAAGGCGTTGTCGTGCCCTCTTCACAACTGTCTTCGTGTGTTTGGACCATGATAGTTTGTTGGTGATGTGGACACCAAGGAACTTGAAACTCTCGACCTGCTCCACTACAGCCCCGTCGATGTGAATGGGGGTGTGCTCGGCCCTCCTTTTCCTGTAGTCCACGATCAGCTCCTTTGTCTTGCTCACGTTGAGGGAGAGGTTGTTGTTGCCTCTGACCTCCTCCCTGTAGGCTGTCTCGTCATTGTCGGTGATCAGGCCTACCACCGTTGTGTCGTCAGCAAACTTAATGATGGTGTTGGAGTCGTGCTTGGCCACGCAGTTGTGGGTGAACAGGGAGTACAGAAGCGGACTAAGCATGTACCCCTGAGGGGCCCCCATGTTGAGGATCAGCGTGGCATATGTGCTTTTGCCTGCCCTTTCCACCTGGGGGCGGCCCGTCAGGAAGTCCAGGATCCAGTTGCAGAGGTGTTTAGTTCCAGGGTCCTTAGCTTAGTGATGAGCTTTGTGGGCACTATGGTGTTGAACGCTGAGCTGTAGTCAATGAATAGCATTCTCACATAGGTGTTCCTTTTGTCCAGGTGGGAAAGGGCAGTGTGGAGTGCGATTGAGATTGCGTCATCTGTGGATCTGTTGGGGCAGTATGTGAATTGGAGTTGGTCTACGGTTTCCGGGATGATGCTGTTGCTGTGAGCGATGACCAGCCTTTCAAAACACTTCATGGCTACCAAGGTGAGTGCTATGGGGCTGTAGTCATTTAGGCAGGTTACCTTCGCTTTCTTGGGCACAGGAACTATGGTGGTCTGCTTGAAACATGTAGGTATTACAGACTCGGTCAGGGAGAGGTTGAAAATGTCAGTGAAGATACTTGCCAGTTGATCCACGCATGCTCTGAGTACACGTCTTGGTAATCAGTCTGGCCCTGCGACCTTGTGAATGTTGACCTGTTTAAAGGTCTTGCTCACATTGGCTACGGAGAGTGTGATCACACAGTCGTCCGGAACAGCTGGTGCACTCATGCATGCTTCAGTGTTGCTTGCCTCGAAGTTAGCATAAAAGGCATTTAGCCCATCTGGTAGGCTTGCGTCACTGGGCAGCTCGCGGCTGGGTTTCCCTTTATAGTCCGTAATAGTTTGCAAGCCATGCCACATCCGACAAAAGTCAGAGCAATCTTAGTCCTGTATTGACGCTTTGCCTGTTTGAAAGCGGCAGCTCTAGCCTTAAGCTCGATGCGGATGTTGCCTGTAATCCAATGCTTCTGGTTGGGATATGTACGTACAGTCACTGTGGGGACAACGTTGTTGATGCACTTATTGATGAAGCCAATGACTGAGGTGGTAAACTACTCAATGCCATCGAAAGAATCCTGGAACATATTCCAGTCTATGCTAACAAAACAGTCCTGTAGCGTAGCATCCGCGTCATCTGACGACTTCCATATGGAGTGAGTCACTGGTATTTCCTGCTTTAGTTTTTGCTTGCAAGCAGGAATCAGGAGGATAGTATTATGGTCAGATTTGCCAAATGGAGGGCGAGGGAGAGCTTTGTACATGTCTCTGTGTGTTGAGTAAAGGTGTTCCAGAGTTTTTTTCCTCTGGTTGCACATGTGACATGCTGGTAGAAATGAGGTAAAACGGATTTAAGTTTGCCTGCATTAAAGTCCCCGGCCACTAGGAGCGCCGCTTCTGGATGAGCATTTTCTTGTTTGCTTATGGCCTTATACAGCTCGTTGAGTGCGGTCTTAGTACCAGCATCGGTTTGACGTCTATGAAAAATACAGATTAAAACTCTCTTGGTAGATTGTGTGGTCTACAGCTTATCATGAGGTACTCTACCTCAGCCGAGCAATACCTCGAGACTTCCTTAATATTAGACATCACGCACCAGCTGTTATTGACAAATAGACACACACCACCACCTTACCGGATGTAGCTGTTCTGTCCTGCCGATGTACGGAAAACCCAGCCAACTGTATATTCCTTGCCGGGAGCATGCACGCTGACTTCGGTCGCCAGCTGTACAGTGTTTCCTCTGACACATTGGTGCGGCTAGTTAAGTGAGCAGTGTGTCAAGAAGCAGTGCGGCTTGGCAGGGTCGTGTTTTGGAGGACGCATGGCTCTCGAACTTCGCCTCTCCCGAGTCCGCAAGGGAGTTGGAGCGATGGGACAAGATTGTAACTACCAATTGGGGAGAAAAAGGGGTAAAAAAAAAACTGTATATTATCAGTGTCGTCGTTTTTAATGTCCTGTTGGTAGGATAGTCTCGAATGGAGCTCATCCAGTTTATTCTCCAGTGATTGCACGTTGGCCAATAGAACGGATGGTAGAGGCGGGTTACCCACTCGCCAACGTCTTTTATTTGTATTTCTTTAATTTTCTTTCCCTTTGAAAATGTGGAGTAGGTTGTGTAGATCTATAGTGAAAAAATCTAATTGAATCCCTTTTTAGATTTAATTTCACACACACACACACACACACACCCACACACACACACACACACACACACACAGAATACATAAACAGAGAAAGAAAGACAGGGAGAGAGAGAAGGGCCAGCTGTGCTCCAGAGATCAAGTGATGATGACTCATACCTTTGCGTTGCCATGGAAATGTTGGAATTTTCCTGGTAGAGGTACTGACTGAGTGAAGCTCGTGAACATACAACAATAGCACAACTTGTTAGGAGGCAGCCGAAACACACACACCTATGTAGGCAATAGATTCAGCTACTCATCTCCCTTAGGGAGGCCAGAAATGGGGCATAGAAATGCATCTTCGTATCACTGATAAATTGCAAGACATTTGTTTGTTCCTTCCAGGATTGTTATATGATTCACCCTCTATGAGCTCACACTCATTGCAGTCTATGTCCTCACTTCTATCTTTACCTCTCCTATTATTCAAGGCAAAACCAGGACAAGTGAGAATATATAGTGTGTATTTAACAGTTGTAGTTGTATAAGTGGTGTGCAGGACCATGACTCTGTGAAAAGGGTTCTACCTGGAACCCAAAAGGGTTCTACCTGGAACCAAAAGGGTTCTACCTAGTACCAAAAAGGGTTCTACAAAGGATTATCCTATGGGGACAGCCGAAGAACCCTTTTAGGTTTTAGATAGCACCTTTTTTTCTAAGAGTGTAGACCTTGTGATCTAAAGCTGTTTCTGTTTAAATTACAATTTGTAAGACATTAATTAGGCCTAAGAAAACCTGTCATCAAATTAGATATGTGAACCTTGATTCACATGACCAAAAATATAAACGCAATATGTAAAGTGTTGGTCCCATGTTTCATGAGCTGAAATAGAATATCCCTGAAATGTTCTGTACGTACAAAAAGCTTATTTCTCTCCAATTTTGTGCACACATTTGTTTACATCCCTGTTAGTGAGCATTTCTCCTTTGCCAAGATAATCCATCCACCATGTGCAGTTTTGTCACACAACACAGTGCCACAGATGTCTCAAGTTTTGAGGGAGCTTGCAATTGGCAAGCTGACTGCAGGAATGTCCGCCAGAGCTGTTGCCAGAGAATTGAATGTTAATTTCTCTACCATAAGCCGCCTCCAACGTTATTTTAGAGAATTTGGAAGTACGTCCAACCGGCCTCACAATCGCAGACCACGTGTAACCACGCCAGCCCAGGACCTCCACATCCGGCTTCTTCACCTGCGGGATCGTCTGAGACCAGCCACCCGGACAGCTGATGAAACTGAGGAGTATTTCTGTCTGTAATAAAGCCCTTTTGTGGTGAAAAACTCAATCCAAATGACTGGGCTCCCAAGTGGGTGGGCCCATGCCCTCCCATGGCTGCACCCGTGCCCAATTACATTTAAGTAATTTAGCAGATGCTCTTATCCAGAGCGACTTACAGTGCATACATTTTTCATACTGGCCCCCCGTGGGAAACGAACCCACAACCCTGGTGTTGCAAGCGCCATGCTCTACCAACTGAGCTACAGGAGGCCCAATCATGTGAAATCCATAGATTAGTGCCTAGTGAATTCATTTCAATTGACGGATTTCCTTACATGAACTGTAACTCAGTAAAATAGTTGAAATTGTTGCATGCTGTGTTTATATTTTGGTTCAGTATAGATTCAACTCATTGATGTGTGTCATACCTCCTGTCAACACTTGGGGACAGTAATGATCTTGCGTTATGCCCCACTCCATTAGTGCCTCGTCTTCAACAGGGGGCAATTATGATGTTTGGTGACTTAATGCAGGGTTTGCCAAACTTGGTCCTGACCCCCCCCCCCCCCCCCCCCCTGGTGCATGTTTTGTTTGTGCCGTAGCACTACACAGGACCGAGTTTGGGAAACCCTGATTAATGCACCTTGAGAGTCCTTGAAAGCCCCTCTTCTCACCACGAGGCAAATTAGCAGCTCTGTGAGTTGCCTGAATAGACGTGTGTTCTAGGCACATTATAAACAAATATCAACATGAGCAGGTTGCTCTGATTGAGGTGATAGGCCGCCTGCCAGAAACCAATGGTGGATCTGAGTTCATTGAGTAGATTTGCCATGAGGAAATATTCCAAACAATTCTTCTTAATGAAGACATCAAATAATATGAAATTATTTTATCAATCCAATGTGCATCGCCAGAGCCTCTTTATTTAAACCTACTCTATTTGGTAAAGAAGGATGGAAATAACTATAAAAACATTCCAGATCCACAATGCCAGAACTCCTGTCCAAGAGGAGCTTTTAAAGAGTCTTTGGCACACTCCAAATCTAGGCCTAATGTCTTTGAGATGGCTGTTGAGAAGAGGTGTGTTTGAACATGATTTGAGGGACTGAACCTAACATTAATCCCATATGCCCTGGCAAAGGCTTTCATGAGATTGGGATTTGCAGATGAGGATCAACACTGACCAGCCTGTATCAATCCATCTGTGGGTTAGCTCTGTCCTTAGCTGCACAGATAGAGATGCTCGGTCTGACTTCATCCATAGAGTTAGATAGAGGACTCATCTTTGTATCTGTGCTATTATGGCATCTGTTACAGCACAGGCAGTGCCATTCAGGCTATCTCCATTTTAAAGTAGTAATTTACTAACCATAGGCAACCCAAATTGAAGAAGGATATAATGCTCTGTGCATTGGCTGATTGCTCCCAACCCATAGGAATCCCCACCCAGTTGACTACTTTAAAATGGTGAAAGCCCTTAATGGCAATGCCATGCTAAAATGGGTTATATCCATCTAGATCAGGGATGGGCAACTCAGGGTCAGAGCTGGCCCTATCCTTGTTGGGGGGCTCCCCCCACCTTGTGAGCAAAACCTTTTAGCGGCACCATTCTTGACAGCAGAGAGAAAGTTTTTGAGTAAATTTTCTCCATATTTTTAGATCCAAACCCTTTCCATTCTCTAGAGCAGAATTCCGCAACTAGCGACCAACTGGCGACTTTTTCCACATTTTGCTTTGTTACAGCCTGAATAAAAAATGTCTTCAATTGCGATGTTTTGTCATTGGCCTACACACAATACCCCATAATGTCAAAGTGGAATTATGTTTTTAGAAATCTTTACAAATTCATAAAAAATGAAAATCTGATATGTCTTGAGTCAATAAGTATTGAACCCCTTTGTTATAAATAAATACACTACATTACCAAAAGTATGTGGAACATCTCATTCCAAAATCATGAGCATTAATATGGAGTTGGTCCCCCATTTGCTGCTATAACAGCCTCCACTCTTCTGGGAAGGCTTTCCACTAGATGTTGGAACATTGCTGCGGGGACTTGCTTCCATTCAGCAACAAGAGCATTAGTGAGGTCGGGCACTGATGTTGAGCGATTAGGCCTGGCTGGCATTCGGCGTTCCAATTCATCCCAAAGGTGTTCGATGGGGTTGAGGTCAGGGCTCTGTGCAGGCCAGTCAAGTTCTTCTACACCAATCTCGACAACCCATTTCTGTATGGACCTCGCTTTGGGCACGGGGCATTGTCATGCTGAAACAGGAAAGGGCCTCCCCAAACTGTTGCCATGAAGTTGGATGCACAGAATCGTCTAGAATGTCATTATATGCTGTAGCGTTAAGATTTCCCTTCACTGGAACTAAGGGGCCTAGCCCGAACCATGAAAAACAGCCCCAGACCATTATTCCTCCTCCACCAAACTTTACAGTTGGCACTATGCATTGGGGCAGGTCTGTCAGACTGCCAGATGGTGAAGCGGAATTTATCACTCCAGAGAACGCATTTCCACTGCTCCAGAGTCCAATGGCGGCGAGCTTTACACCACTCCAGCCAACGCTTGGCATTGCGCATGGTGATCTTAGGCTTGTGTGCGGCTGCTTGGCCATGGAAACCCATTTCATGAAGCTCCCAATGAACAGTTATTGTGCTGACGTTGCTGGCAGTTTGGAACTCGGTAGTGAGGGTTGCAACCGAGGACAGATTAATTTTACGTGCAACGCGCTACGGCACTTGGCGATCCCGCTCATGGCCTACCACTTCGCGGCTGAGCCGTTGTTGCTCCTAGAAGTTTCCACTTCACAATAACAGCACTTACAGTTGACCGGGGCAGCTCTAGCAGGGCAGAAATTTGACAAACTGACTTGTTGGAAAGGTGGCATCCTATGACGGTGCCACGTTGAAAGTCACTGAGCTCTTCAGAAAGGTCATTCCACTACCAATGTTTGTCTATGCAGATTGCATGGCTGTGTGCTCGATTTTATACACCTGTCAGCAACGGGTGTGGCTGAAATAGCTGAATCTACTTATTTGAAGGGGTGTCCACATACTTTTAAATATATAGTGTAAGTTCAGGAGTAAAAATGTGCTTAACAAGTTACATAATAAGTTGCATGGACTCACTGAGTGCAATAGTAGTGTTTAACATGATTTTTTAATGACTACCTCATCTCTGTACATACAACTATTATGGGTATGCTTGTAATTGTTAAGGACTGGGGAGTTTTTCAGGATAAACATTTACGGAATGGAGTTAAGCACAGGCAAAATCCTAGAAGAAATCCTGGTTCAGTCTGCTTTCCACCGGACACTGGAAAACAAATTCACCTTTCAGCAGGACAATAACCTAAAACATAAGGCCAAATCTACACTGGAGTTGCTTAACAAAACAACATTGAATGTTTCTGAGTGGCTTAGTTACAGTTTTGACTTAAATCGGCTTGAAAATCCATGGCAAGACTTGAAAGTGGCTGTCTAGCAATGTTCAACAACCAACTTGACAGAGCTGGAATACTTTTTAAAAGAATATTGTGCAAATATTGTACAATCCAAGTTTGCAAAGCTCTTAGAGACTTGCCCAGAAAGACTCACAGCTGTAATTGCTGGCAAATGGGATTCTAACATGCTGTCACGACTTCCTCCGAAGCTTCCTCCCCTCCTTGTTCAGGCAGGCTTCGGCGTTCGTCGTCACCGGCCTTCTAGCCACTGCCGCTCCATATCTCATCATTCCATTTGTCTTGTCTTGTCATTACACACATCTGGTTCATATTCCCCTCATTAGTACGTGTTTAAGTGTTCCCTCTGCCCCCTTGTCTTTGTGGGTGATTGTTCATTGTGAGGATTAGTAGCTCGGTTGAGCTCAGTATTTTGTATTGCCGGGGTATTTTCCCCGTGTGCATGTTTGTTCCAGTGCGCCTGTCAATAAGTTAGCAAACATTTCTAAAAACATGTTTCACTTTGTCATTATGGGATATTGTGTGTAGATGGGTGAGAAAAAATTATCTTTCCTCTGTTTTGAATTCAGGCTGTAACACAACAACATGTGGAATAAGCCAAGGGTTACGAATACTTTCTGAAGGCACAGTAAACGTTCTATCTCAATAATGAACATGGTGTAATACAGTCTCATGCTGTACAATCTCAACTTTCAACCATATGGTTGAAGGTTGAGGTTGTACAGGTTGTAAGTTGAGATTGTGCAGCTTGAGACTGTATTCCACCTTGAGACTGTATTCCCAACACTGCCCCCCCCCCCCCCCCCCCCTCCTTCTCATCCCCTGCTTTCTGAGGAGATGCTCTCCCACCCAGCAGACCATGAATGCTCAGCCTTGTCCAGGCTTGACAGAAATGCTTTCACTCCAGGCAGAACAAAGAAGGCAGTAGCTGGAACAAAGCTGTGTCGCTGACACGTGGCCGTGGCCTGTAACAGAAGTGATTCACTCACAAAGCCCTCCAGCGATCTGCTGGAGTTAGAAGAGGGGACTAGAGTGGAACCTTGTTGTTGTATCCCCCCAGGGTTCTGTTTAGCAGGAGTGTCAGTATTTAACATTTTAGCAGACACTCTTATCCAGAGTGACTTACATTTTTCATACTGTTCCCCCGTGGGAATTGAATCCACAACCCTGGTGTTGCAAGCATCATGCTCTACCAACTGAGCCCCTGGATGGTAGGGGGTGGAGGGGGTCTGGGCAGTGATGAAATCTCAATGAATCTCCTAAATGTGTCAGAGACCGACTGTGTATGTCACCAACAAGAAACAACCTAGTCAAGCTGTTTGTAGATTTTAAAAAACAAACATTTAAACAACCATTTTTTGTGATATCCAATCGGTAGTTACAGTCTTGTCCCATCGCTGCAACTCCTGTACGGACTCGGGAGAGGCGAAGGTCAAGAGCCATGCGTCCTCCGAAACACGACCCTGCCAAGCCACACTGCTTGCTTAACCCGGAAGCCAGCCGCACCAACGTGTCGGAGGAAACACTGTACAGCTGGCGACCAAAGTCAGCGTGCATGTGTCCAGCCCGCCACAAGGAGTCGCTAGAGCGCGATGGAACAAGGACATCCCGGCCGGCCAAACCCGGACCAATTGTGCACCGCCTCATGGGTCTCCCGGGCACGGCCGACTGCGACACAGCCTGGGATCAAACCCAGGTCTGTAGTGTCTTAGACCGCTGCGCCACTTGGGAGGCCCTAAGTTTTTTGTTTTTAATCTGTTCCCTATGGGGTCTGCAGGTTCACAGTGGCCTTAATGTGTTAGTGACTCAATAGGTTGTGATTGACAAAGGGGGTATTAAGGAATCATCAATGACAAATACACTACTTCATGGATAATTATATCCCTTTAGGCTGTATGTGACATGGTTTGCTCTCGAATAGCGTCTGGTCACTTTGCCATGATGTGTAATGCATTAATTTGTAGGCTATAACTAAAGTAGATGATTCCTCTATTCTGTCTTATTCTGTATTCATTGTTGGGTCATAGAGTTTCTTCCAAGCTTTGCCATTATTTTCATAATTGTACATCAGGGAAATATATTCAAGCTAAAGCAATAGAAAGATCAATTATTCCTTAATCAAAAGTTAATTATTGATATCTTAATATCTTTGGGGCTTTGATTGATTGCTTGATTAGTTACATTAGTGGATTGAAATGGCTGTATATGGAATTGATGATTGCATTAATATTACACTTTGGTAAGTATTTGAGTGTATGCACGTGTTTATATGTGTTTGTGCTCGTGTGTGTGCTTTTCCATATGTGTGCACTGTTTGAACGCCAGCGTGTGTAGCTACCTCCTCTCCTGCCTGCCTGTCTGTTTGTGAAGTGCGCTTGGAGAGGATGGGGATGCAGTTGCCATGACAATGGGGCTGTGTATTCAGGAGTGCAGTCAGAGCTGCGATTGGAGGAACCAAGCGAAGCGGGCGGGTGAAATGCTGGAGCAAACCTGTCAGCCAGCATCCCCCATTCACTTCCACTCCGTAGATCAGGAAAGTGATAGACGCTTGGCTCTCATCAAGGATTCCAACCATCCTCTATCTGCCGCTTCCACAAAACATTCGACTAAAGGCAAGGACCACCTGAAACCCATCACCTCAGATCCAACATGGCCACCATTACCTGCACCCGCTTCACTGAGGAATTCCAGATGTTTGAGGAACTGGGCAAGTAAGTTCCACCGGAGATTTGACAATTTTTAACTCATCCAAAGTGGTATCTGGAATTGCATTTCGGGCTTGTGTGACAATGAAAGATGACCTATTTGTTCAGTTTGAGTCAGAGGCATATGTTTACCGCCAGTGAGGGAGGCAGGGTTGATTAAATATCTGGTGGCAGAACTGAATAACATTACGCTTCTGAGGGATCACTTTATGGTAGGAGAGGGGAAAGGTATTTTAGCTGACAAAATTGAATTTTTATGAGAGAAGGGGAGAGAAAGAATGAAGAGAATGATGAAGGGATAAAACAGAGTGAGAGAGAGAGAGAGAGAGTGGCTTGGTGCTGAGAGTTTAAGAAGGAACAGGTGGAAGTGGAAACTCAGGGAGAAAGGTCTCAGTTCTGATGGAACAATGTGACACGAAATACATTTCTCGCCTGATAATTATTTCAGAACTCTTGACAAATTCAATTTAGCTTAATGGAGTGCATCTTGAGAGAGGAGCATCATCAGTCAGAAGACACAACTGTAAGTAGCTAACTGTTATCGCAGGAAGCTGGATGATGTCACTGAGTGTCTTATTGGAGATTCAGCGGAATGAGGCGAGAAGACGAGGCTTTAATATTTTATATCAGTGCTCGGTGGTTCACATTCATCCTCTGGTGGTAATACACACATACACACACATGCCTGCACACTCACACAAAACACACATTCTCCTTCTTTCCCATTATCTGCTGCTACGAGACAGCTCATTGATGTCGATCGTCTGACAGTTCTCAAAGAATTCACACCAAGTCAAAGAATATCGAATTGTTCTCTACCAATCGAAATGGAAAGAGGACACATTGAATTAGCTTATTCTATGTGTATTGTGTTAATTGTTAGTTCACTATTTCAGATAGTCCTTAGGGGTGTAGGTGTTTGTGCTTGAGATGTTAAATTGTGCTGGATTGAAATGCTTGATGGTGCTACATAAAATGCTTGACGGTGCTACATGAAATTATTGATAGTGCTATATGAAATGCTTGATGGTGCTACATGAAATTCTTGATGGTGCTACATGAAATGCTTGATGGTGCTACATGAAATGCTTGATGTGCCCCTTATGTTTAGAGCATTATACTGTACCTTGATGTATACAGTACAGTATGTATGCTAAGGAACACAGAGTGCTCAACCATCTGAGAGTTGTGACACATCTACAGAAAGGGTCTCCAGACCCTTACTGGCCCCCACCCACACTGCTACTCCCACTCTCTCTCTCTCTCTCTCTCTCTCTCTCTCTCTCTCTCTCTCTCTCTCTCTCTCTCTCTCTCTCTCTCTCTCTCTCTCTCTCTCTCTCTCTCTCTCTCTCTCTCTCTCTCTCTCTCTCTCTCTCTCTCTCTCTCTTCTCCTCTCTCTCTCTCTCTCTCTCTCTCTCTCTCTCTCTCTCTCTCTCTCTCTCTCTCTCTCTCACTCGCTCTCTCTCACTCGCTCTCTCACTCTCTCTCTGTCTCTCTCACACTCATGCACGCACACACGCACACACACACACACACACACACAGCCAAAGCTGCTTACATAATTTAATTTGGGAGTGGCAATCCAATAGTTTGACATGGACATATTCCATAATGTAATATATATATATATATATATATATTATTAACGCTTTACTCTCACAGGTGATGGTTGTGCTGGGCACACATCATGTCTGATGACTGATCAGAGCCGACATTTTGACATAATAAATGTAATGTGAGTGCAATTGTCCAGATCAGAACAGATCTGGACAATGAAAGTGACAATGATGATTATGGCACTGACAGATCTATGGCTGTGTCCCTTCTGTTTCTGACCAATACCGGCCTTTTCCCTGATGTGTACTGACAGTAGTACTGAGGAAATACATGATGTTACAGAGGCCAGGGTGAAACCCTGTCTCAATCTGGATCCATTACAGTTGGCAGCACACAATCAAGTTCATGTGTCGTTTCGAGACTAACAAGCAATTCCTAACACAGTAACTCAATTAACCAATCCTTCCAGAGCAGAGCCACAGGATTACCTTGAGGAAGTGCTTCTGAGAGAGAGAGAAAGAGAGAGAGAGAGAGAGAGAGAGAGAGAGAGAGAGAGAGAGAGAGAGAGAGAGAGAGAGAGAGAGAGAGAGAGAGAGAGAGAGAGAGACGATGCTGTCTGTTTCATCTGGTTTGGGCAGAATGAACTGTCTTGTCTGCCCTCTACATACACGCACGCACGCAGGCACCCACACACACACACACAAACGCACACACACACACACACACACACACACACACACACACACACACACACACACACACACACAGCCAATCCACAAGGCTCCTTTGATCCCTTCCTCAAGGCCACTTGAGCTACGCACACAAAGGGAAAAGGCCACAATGGTTGAATAAAAGAGGTGGCAGATTAGGTTTGGTTTGGAACAGAAGCATGTCTCTGTCTTCAGTTTGAAAGGTGGTGGTGTCTTTTAAATTCAAACCTGATCTATCTGGGATTGTCAGTCAATACCTGATTTTGTTGCAATCTTTTTATTGTACAACTCAGAAGTGTTTCATGCATAATGGCAAAATGCCAGTTCAGATTTCAACCACAGTATTTGACACATTTTCCAAAAGAAGGCCCACAGTCCAATCAAGAAGGCCCATTTTCCAATCAAACTGTTAAAGAGTGCTATAGCCTTGGTCAGCATTTAGCTTGCAGTTTAAATTTTGACCATGAAATTAATGAGGCATTAACCATTTTAGGTGCAAAAACATTACATTCAAGTTAATTGGAAAACTAAATGAATATTCACCATAACTGTGCAGTTCAATATGCATTTTTGTCTCCTGCTTTTTCCCAGGGGAGCTTTCTCAGTGGTGCGTAGATGCGTCAAGGTCCTCTCAGGGCAAGAATATGCTGCTAAGATCATCAACACCAAGAAGCTCTCTGCCAGGGGTAAGTCTCCCTTCTCCCACTCCAACTCCCCTAAATATGTTTTAACAGACCTTATGGTGCAGACAGGAGGGTTTTTGTTCAGAAGATTGTTATTGTGTAAAATACTTCTCCATAGACACCAAATTGCTATGGCCTTTAATCTTAGTATTGCTGGTCCATTGAAATTAATAACCTTAAAACAATTTGAGACAAACAAGTAGCATTGAGTTCATAATAGTTCATAATAGTTCATAATAGTCAGTGGCAACAAGGTGCCTTAAAACTGGAATCCTTAATGATGAAACTGCCACGTCCGTTTGGGGTATTACAACAACAAGCACAGTTGTTTCCCCCAGACATCATTGCACGTGCGATAGAACAGCAGAATATGTACTGCTATTTGTTTACCACACTGCTCGACGCTCCTCGCCTCCGTTTCGTCCGCTAAACAAAAACAATGATAGAGATGCTGAGGGAGGACAGTGGTTCTGTTTCCCCTAATGCGTATTCCGTCTTTAACGTTAATTAACAGGTTGGCATATACCAAGGCATTTTGAGGGACCACACACCAGCCAAAGTTTTCCTCTGTTGAGATGAAAAACCTATGCTGTGTCTAAAATGGCATCCTATTCACTACTTTTTACCAGGGTCCTAGGGCGCTAGGGCCCTATATAGGAAATAGGATGGCATTTCGGATGCAGCCCTACTGTCTGGTAGGAGTGTGGGAGGAACCAGAATGCCCCACAGGTACGTTAGTTATCAGCAACTCACACCCCCTACACAATTTGTATTTGATATGCTGTTCATCAATGTATGTACCGTATGATATAAAAGTATAGAAATCGATATATATCTTGTATAAAAATCTATAGATAATATACACATGCATGGCACGCACGCCACACGCACGCCACACGCACTCACTCAAGTCAAAGGAATCCATCCTAACTCAATCGATGGAAATAATGTTTAAAAATTGTATTATATTTATTATTGATATTATGAATATAAACAGTGGAGTTATGTCACATATGCAGCTATCAAAAATATATGGGAATGGCTGCTCAATCCATACTTACAGTTGAAGTCGGAAGTTTACATACACCTTAGCCAAATACATTTCAACTCAGTTTTTCACAATTCCTGACATTTAATCCTAGTAACAATTACCTGTCTTAGGTCAGTTAGGATCACCACTTTATTTTAAGAATGTGAAATGTCAGAACAATAGTAGAGAGAATGATTTATTTCAGCTTTTATTTATTTAATCACATTCCCAGTGGGTCAGAAGTTTACATACACTCAATTAGTATTTGGTAGCATTGCTTCTAAATTGTTTAACTTGGGTCAAACGTTTCGGGTAGCCTTCCACAAGCTTCCTACAATAAGTCGGTTCTTCTTTCTATAGGATTGAGGTCAGGGCTTTGTGATGGCCACTCCAATACCTTAACTTTGTTGTCCTTAAGCCATTTTGCCACAACTTTGGAAGTATGCTTGGGGTCATTGTCCATTTGGAAGACCCATTTGCGAGCAAGCTTTAACTTCCTGACTGATGTCTTGAGATTTTGCTTCAATATCTCCACATAATTTTCCTTCCTCATGATGCCATCTATTTTGTGAAGAGCACCAGTCCCTCCTGCAGCAAAGCAACCCCACAGCATGATGCTGCCACCCCCGTGCTTCACGGTTGGGATGGTGTTCTTCGGCTTGCAAGCCTTCCCCTTTTTCCTCCAAACATAACGATGGTCATTATGGCCAAACAGTTCTATTTTTGTTTCATCAGACCAGAGGACATTTCTCCAAAAAGTATGATCTTTGTCCCCATGTGCAGTTGCAAACCGTAGTCTGGCTTTTTTATGGCACTTTTGGAGCAGTGGCTTCTTCCTTGCTGAGCGGCCTTTCAAGTTATGTCGATATAGGACTCGTTTTACTGTAGATATAGATACTTTTGTACCTGTTTCCTCCAGCATCTGCACACGGTCCTTTGCTGTTGTTCTGGGATTGTTTTGCACTTTTCGCACCAAAGTACGTTAATCTCTAGGAGACAGAATGTGTCTCCTTCCTGAGCGGTATGACGGCTGTGTGGTCCCATTGTGTTTATACTTGCGTACTATTGTTTATACAGATGAATGTGGTACCTTCAGGCGGTTGGAAATTGCTACCAAGGATGAACCAGACTTGTGGAGGTCTACAATTTTGTTTCTGAGGTCTTGGCTGATTTCTTTTGATTTTCCCATGATGTCAAGCAAAGAGGCACTGAGTTTGAAGGTAGGCCTTGAAATACATCCACAGGTACACCTCCAATTGACTCAAATGATCTCAATTAGCCTATCAGAAGCTTCTAAAGCCATGACATTATTTCCCTGAATTTTCCAAGCTGTTTAAAGGCACAGTCAACTTAGTGTATGTAAACTTCTGACCCACTGGAATTGTGATACAGTGAATTATAAGTGAAATAATCTGTCTGTAAACAATTGTTGGAAAAATTACTTGTGTCATGCACAAAGTAGATGTCCTAACCAACTTGCCAAAACGATAGTTGGTTAACAAGAATTTTGTGGAGTGGTTAAAAAACAAGTTTTAATGACTCCTACCTAAGTGTATGCAAACTTCCGACTTCAACTGTATACCCAACTGATTGCAGCATTACCACAAAAATGGAGGAGGCAAGTGGAAAAGGGAGAAGGTAGGGAACTTGTTTGCCTGCCATATATTAAAGATACAAATTGGCTGAAAGGAATAGGCATAAATAGAAAAATATACCAGTTTCATTTGAGGACAAAAATGTTGACAGCTGCACCATACAGGTTGCAAAATAAATGGGAAGAGATTTTCGATGTACCGATTCCATGGCACATGGTTTATGAACTGGTACAAAAAACAACACTTGATTCAACACTTCGAGTTTTCAATTTAACTCATTATACAAAATTATTGCTACCAACAGAATGCTATATACAGTGGGGGAAAAAAGTATTTAGTCAGCCACCAATTGTGCAAGTTCTCCCACTTAAAAAGATGAGAGAGGCCTGTAATTCTCATCATAGGTACACGTCAATTATGACAGACAAAATTAGAAAAAAAATTCCAGAAAATCACATTGTAGGATTTTTTATGAATTTATTTGCAAATTATGGTGGAAAATAAGTATTTGGTCACCTACAAACAAGCAAGATTTCTGGCTCTCACAGACCTGTAACTTCTTCTTTAAGAGGCTCCTCTGTCCTCCACTCATTACCTGTATTAATGGCACCTGTTTGAACTTGTTATCAGTATAAAATACACCTGTCCACATCCTCAAACAGTCACACTCCAAACTCCACTATGGCCAAGATCAAAGAGCTGTCAAAGAACACCATAAACAAAATTGTAGACCTGCACCAGGCTGGGAAGACTGAATCTGCAATAGGTAAGCAGCTTGGTTTGAAGAAATCAACTGTGGGAGCAATTATTAGGAAATGGAAGACATACAAGACCACTGATAATCTCCCTCGATCTGGGGCTCCACGCAAGATCTCACCCCGTGGGGTCAAAATGATCACAAGAACGGTGAGCAAAAATCCCAGAACCACACGGGGGAACCTAGTGAATGACCTGCAGAGAGCTGGGACCAAAGTAACAAAGCCTACCATCAGTAAAACACTACGCCGCCAGGGACTCAAATCCTGCAGTGCTAGATGTGTCCCCCTGCTTAAGCCAGTACATGTCCAGGCCCATCTGAAGTTTGCTAGAGTGCATTTGGATGATCCAGAAGAGGATTGGGAGAATGTCATATGGTCAGATGAAACCAAAATATAACTTTTTGGTAAAAACTCAACTTGTCGTGTTTGAAGGACAAAGAATGATGAGTTGCATCCAAAGAACACCATACCTACTGTGAAGCATGGGGGTGGAAACATCATGCTTTGGGGCTGTTTTTCTGCAATGGGACCAGGACGACTGATCCGTGTAAAGGAAAGAATGAATGGGGCCATGTATCGTGAGATTTTGAGTGAAAACCTCCTTCCATCAGCAAGGGCATTGAAGATGAAACGTGGCTGGGTCTTTCAGCATGACAATGATCCCAAACACACCGCCCGGGCAACGAAGGAGTGGCTTCGTAAGAAGCATTTCAAGGTCCTGGAGTGGCTTAGCCAGTCTCCAGATCACAACCCCATAGAAAATCTTTGGAGGGAGTTGAAAGTCTGTGTTGCCCAGCGACAGCCCCAAAACATCACTGCTCTAGAGGAGATCTGCATGGAGGAATGGGCCAAAATACCAGCAACAGTGTGTGAAAACCTTGTGAAGACTTACAGAAAACGTTTGACATGTGTCATTGCCAACGAAGGGTATATAACAAAGTATTGAGAAACTTTTGTTATTGACCAAATACTTATTTTCCACCATAATTTGCAAATAAATTCATTAAAAATCCTACAATGTGATTTTCTGGATTTTTTTTCCTAATTTTGTCTGTCATAGTTGACATGTACCTATGATGCAAATTACAGGCATCTCTCATCTTTTAAGTGGGAGAACTTGCACAATTGGTAGCTGACTAAATACTTTTTTTCCCCACTGTACATGGGGCATACAACAATCTCAGCTCTGTAGATTTTGCTGCGAAGAGACAGAAATACTAGATCATTTATTCTGGTATTGCCCCTATGTAGCTTGTTTCTGGTCACAGGTTCAGGAATGTTAAAAAAATCACATTATTCACTTAAAATTAACATTACAAGTAGCAGTGTTGGGCGATTTGGAAAGCCATAGTCAGTCAATAAATAATATAATAATACTCGTAGGAAAGGTTTTCATCTTTAGCTAACAATCTGTGGATACCATACATTTACATTTATATTTTCGTCATTTACAGACGCTCTTATCCAGAGCGACGTACAAATTGGTGCATTCACCTTATGATAGCCAGTGGGACAACCACTTTACAATTATTATTATTTTTATTTTTTGTTTTTTTGGGGGGTGGGGTAAGGGGGGGTAGAAGGATTACTTTATCCTATCCCAGGTATTCCTTAAAGAGGTGGGGTTTCAAGTGTCTCCGGAAGGTGGTGAGTGACTCCGCTGTCCTGGCGTCGTGAGGGAGCTTGTTCCACCATTGGGGTGCCAGAACAGCGAACAGTTTTGTCTGGGCTGAGCGGGAACTGTGCTTCCGCAGAGGTAGGGGGGCCAGCAGGCCAGAGGTGGATGAACGCAATGCCCTCGTTTGGGTGTATGGACTGATCAGAGCCTGAAGGTACGGAGGTGCCGTTCCCCTCACAGCTCTGTAGGCAAGCATCATGGTCTTGTAGCAGATGCGAGCTTCAACTGGAAGCCAGTGGAGTGTGCGGAGGAGAGGGGTGACGTGAGAGAACTTGGGAAGTTTGAACACCAGACGGGCTGCAGCGTTCTGGATGAGTTGTAGGGGTTTAATGGCACAAGCAGGGAGCCCAGCCAACAGCGAGTTGCAGTAATCCAGACGGGAGATAACAAGTGCCTGGATTAGGACCTGTGCCGCTTCCTGTGTAAGGCAGGGTCGTACTTTGCGAATGTTGTAGAGCATGAACCTACAGGATCGGGTCACCGCCTTGATGTTAGTGGAGAACGACAGGGTGTTGTCCAGGGTCACGCCAAGGCTCTTTGCACTCTGGCTTGAGGTGGTGATCCGTCATCCACACTGATATGTCTGCCAGACATGCAGAGATGCGATTCGCCACCTGGTTATCAGAAGGGGGAAAGGAGAAGATTAATTGTGTGTCGTCTGCGTAGCAATGATAGGAGAGGCCATGTGAGGATATGACAGAGCAAAGTGACTTGGTGTATAGCGAGAATAGGAGAGGGCCTAGAACTGAGCCCTGGGGGACACCAGTGGTGAAAGCACGTGGTGCGGAGACAGATTCTCGCCATGCCACCTGGTAGGAGCGACCTGTCAGGTCGGGGGGCCAGTATAAAAAAAAAAATATGTATTCACTAACTGTAAGTCGCTCTGGATAAGAGCGTCTGCTAAATGGCGTAAATGTAAAAAATTTTAGGTAGGACACAATCCAAGAGTGACCAGTGCCGGAGATGCCCAACTCGGAGAGTGTGGAGGGGAGGATCTGATGGTTCACAGTATCAAAGGCAGCATATAGGTCTAGAAGGACAAGAGCAGAGGAGAGAGAGTTAGCTTTAGCAGTGCGGAGAGCCTCCGTGACACAGAGAAGAACAGTCTCAGTTGAATGACCAGTCTTGAAACCTGACTGGTTTGGATCAAGACGGTCATTCTGAGAGAGATAGCAAGAGAGTTGGCTAAAGACGGCACGCTCAAGAGTTTTGGAGAGAAAAGAAAGAAGGGATACTGGTCTGTAGTTGTTGACATCAGACGGATCGAGTGTAGGTTTTTTGAGAAGGGGTGCAACTCTCGCTCTCTTGAAGATGGAAGGGACATAGCCAGCGGTCAAGGATGAGTTGATGAGAGAGGTGAGGTAAGGGAGAAGGTCTCCGGAAATGGTCTGGAGAAGAGAGAAGGGGATAGGGTCAAGCGGGCAGGTTGTTGGGCGGCCGGCCGTCACAAGTCGCAAGATTTCATCTGGAGAGAGAGGGGAGAAAGAAGTCAAAGCATAGGGTAGGGCAGTGTGAGCAGGACCAGTGGTGTCATTTGACTTAACAAATGAGGATTGGATGTCATCAACCTTCTTTTCAAAATGGTTGACGAAGTCATCCACAGAGAGGGGGGGTGGGGGGGAGGAGGATTCAGCAGGGAGGAGAAGGTGGCAAAGAGCTTCCTAGGGTTAGAGGCAGATGTTTGGAATTTAGAGTGGTAGAAAGTGGCTTTACAGCAGAAACAGAGGAAGAAAATGTAGAGAGAAGGGAGTGAAAAGATGCCAGGTCCGCAGGGAGTCTAGTTTTCCTCCATTTCCGCTCGGCTGCCCGGAGCCCTGTTCTGTGAGCTCGCAATGAGTCATCAAGCCACGGACCAGGAGGGGAGGACCGAGCCGGCCGGGAGGACAGGGGACATAGAGAGTCAAAGGATGCAGAAAGGGAGTAGAGGAGGGTTGAGGAGGCAGAATCAGGAGATTGGAGGGAGAAGGATTGAGCAGAGGGAAGAGATGATAGGATGGAAGAGGAGAGAGTAGCGGGAGAGAGAGAGCGAAGGTTGCGACGGCGTAGGGGAGAGTGAGTAGTGTTGGAGGAGAGCGAGAGAGAAAAGGATACAAAGTAGTGGTCGGAGACTTGGAGGGGAGTTGCATTGAGATTAGTAGAAGAACAGCATCTAGTAAAGATGAGGTCAAGCGTATTGCCTGCCTTGTGAGTAGGGGGGGACGGTGAGAGGGTGAGGTCAAAAGAGGAGAGGAGTGGAAAGAAGGAGGCAGAGAGAAATGAGTCAAAGGTAGACATAGGGAGGTTAAAGTCACCCAGAACTGTGAGGGGTGAGCCATCCTCAGGAATGGAACTTATCAAGGCGTCAAGCTCATTGATGAACTCTCCAAGGGAACCTGGAGGGCGATAAATGATAAGGATGTTAAGCTTGAATGGGCTAGTGACTGTGACAGCATGGAATTCAAATGAGGAGATAGACAGATGGGTCAGGGGAGAAAGAGAGAATGTCCACTTGGGAGAGATGAGGACTCCTGTGCCACCACCCCGCTGACCAGATGCTCTTGGGTTATGCGAGAACACATGGTCAGACGAGGAGAGAGCAGTAGGAGTTGCAGTGTTTTCTGTGGTAATCCATGTTTCCGTCAGCGCCAAGAAGTCGAGAGACTGGAGGGTAGCATAGGCTGAGATGAACTCTGCCTTGTTGGCCGCAGAACGGCAGTTCCAGAGGCTGCCGGAGACCTGGAACTCCACGTGGGTCATGCGTGCAGGGACCACCAGATTAGAGTGGCAGCAGCCACGCGGTGTGAGGCGTTTGTATATCCTGTGCGGAGAGGAGAGAACAGGGATAGACAGACGCATAGTTGACAGGCTACAGAAAATGGCTACAATAATGCAACGGAGATCGGAATGAAATGAACTAAACATCTGGGAAAGCGAGAGAGCGGGGCATCCCTCACTTACGTTTCACTGAAACACTCAAATATAACTTTCCCAACTTCCACTTTAGAAATTATAATTGTTGTAAACTACAGCGGTTCAATGTTTTCTAGGAATAGACTAACTTAGTTTATTCAGGAATTTAACTTGGTACAGTATTCTTCCGTGAAAACTGTCCAGGGCACCGAATCCTATGACGCCATAGCCAACTAGCATGCCAGGCTCCAATAACACGGTTTAGCACCAAGACTCGGTTACAATAAACCACCAGTGTGTTAACACGCCAAGCAGATCATTCGTGTCCGTGTCTAACGTTGTGTAAAGTTTTGGGTTAGTTTTGACAGTTTGAGTGAGTCCGTCGTCAATGTATTCAGCCAGTTAGTTAGCTAGAATAGTTAGCATAGTAGCTAGCCATTGCTCTCTGCCAACGAAAAAACCCATCCTCCCAAGGCACGAACACACAGAGAGAGCCAAGCTAACGTTAACTAGTCACCCATGTCCCGAATTCCCTTGAACGACTCTGGTTATCAGTATGTAAAAACGAAACACAAATGTAGGTTATAACTTACCCTTAGTAGCTACTGTTAGCCAGTTAAGTGCAAAGCTAGCCACTGAATCGATTCAGCCAGTTCGCGTCTGTTCGCTAGGTCGTTCCAGCTATTGTCTAGTTAGCTATCCAGGTAGCAACAAGCTAGCTACATTTCGAGTACAGTAGCTACTAACTACCTAACGTTAACGCTTCAGATAATGAGGTTAGAAAAACAGCTGAATGGTAGGCAGCTAGCTGGCATAATTACAGGTACTCTAAAGCGTGAAATAACATTGGAAACAACTATCCACAGTTGCTAATAGTTACCAGTAGCTACCCGCTACCTAGTCCAGGTAGTGGGTTAGCTAGCCTCATGCTTCACCGGGCTCAGCCGAATACAATACTTACCTACAATAATTACCTACAATAACCTACGATAATCTACGATAACTACCTAGATAAACTATCTACAATACCTAACTACAATCTAAATACATGGTTTAAGCTTTACTCGACACCATATAAGCCAAGCTTACCTCCCGCCAGAGAGAGACACAACCGCACCCGACGACCTTCAGCAAGTTATATGATTAGAAAGGTTCAAAATGTATTTAAAACATCACAGCACAATTGAAAGATGTATGGCACATGGAAACCAAACGAGGGTGGTCTATGGTGATATTGAGATGGGTTGAGAGTGGCTGAAGTGTGGGATTAAAGAGCTTATGTTTGGTAATGTATTATTGTTATGTGATTACTTTATATAAAAGCACCATGTATGTAAAATGTGTATGTAAAATGTATATGTAAAATGTATATACACTACCGGTCAAAAGTTTTAGAACACCTACTCATTCAACGTTTTTTCTTTATTTTTACTATTTTCTACATTGTAGAATAATAGTGAAGACATCAAAACTATGAAATAACACATATAGAATCATGTAGTAATCAAAAAAATGTTAAACAAATCAAAATATATGATATATTTGAGATTCTTCAAATAGTCACCCTTTGCCTTGATGACAGCTTTGCATAATCTTGGCATTCTCTCAACCAGCTTCATGAGGTAGTCACCTGGAATGCATTTCAAATAACAGGTGTGCCTTCTTAAAAGTAAATGTTTGCCTTCTTAATGCGTTCGAGCCAATCAGTTGTGTTTTGACAAGGTAGGGGTGGTATACAGAAGATAGCCCTATTTGGTAAAAGACCAAGTCCATGTTATGGCAAGAACAACTCAAATAAGCAAAGAGAAACGACAGTCCATCAATACTTTAAGACATGAAGGTCAGTCAATACGGAACATTTCAAGAACTTTGAAAGTTTCTTCGAGTGCAGTCGCCAAAACCATCAAGGGCTATGATGAAACTGGCTCTCATGAGGACTGCCACAGGAATGGACCCAGAGTTACCTCTGCTGCAGAGGATACCAGCCTCAGAAATTGCAGCCCAAATAAATGCTTCACAGAGTTCAAGTAACAGACACATCTCAACATCAACTGTTCAGAGGAGACTGTGTGAATCAGGCCTTCATGGTCGAATTGCTGCAAAGAAACCACGACTAAAGGACACCAATAAGAAGAAGAGACTTGCTTGGGCCAAGAAACACGAGCAATAGACATTAGACTGGTGGAAATGTGTCCTTTGGTCTGGAGTCCAGATTGGAGATTTTTGGTTCCAACCGCCGTGTCTTTGTGAGACACAGTGTGGGTGAACGGATGATCTCCGCATGTGTATTTCCCACCGTAAAGCATGGAGGAGGAGATGTTATGGTGTGGGGGTGCTTTGCTGGTGACACTGTCTGTGATTAATTTAGAATTCAAGGCAGACTTAACCAGCATGGCTACCACAGCATTCTGCAGCGATACGCCATCCCATCTGGTTTGCGCTTAGTGGGGCTATCATTTGTTTTTCAACAGGACAACGACCCAACACACCTCCAGGCTGTGTAAGGGCGTTTGACCAAGAAGGAGAGTGATGGAGTACTGCATCAGATGACCTGGCCTCCACAATCCACGACCTCAACCAAATTGAGTTGGTTTGGGATGAGTCGGAACGCAGAATGAAGGAAAAGCAGCCAACAAGTGCTCAGCATATGTGGGAAATCCTTTAAGACTGTTGGAAAAGCATTCCAGGTGAAGCTGGTTGAGAGAATGCCAAGAGTGTGCAAAGCTGTCATCAAGGGAAAGGGTGGCTACTTTGAAGAATCTCAAATATAAAATATATATTTTGATTTGTTGAACACTTTTTGGGTTATAACATGATTCCATATGTGTTATATCATAGTTTTGATGTCTTCACTATTATTCTACAATGTAGAAAATAGCAAAAATAAAGAAAAACCCTTGAAAGAGTAGGTGTGTCCAAACTTTTGACTGGTAGTGTATATGTAGCAGAAAAGCTGTAAAAAAAACAAACAAGATATGTGTCCTCCGGAGAGGGGTGGTGGTGGATGGGTTAATAAAAACAAAAAAAACAAAAAAAATCAAGACTCATCATGTCTCCTTGGGAAACACTGTAAGGCTGTCAAGCACTTGACGTCTGTCAGACTGCATCCACTTGCAGTAATTTTGCGTGGTGCTGAGCTGAATTGGCTTTCTGGGGTTGAGCCGGAGCAGCAGCAGCAGTTGAGTGATACCACTCAACTGAAACATGTTGACATCTCTGCTACAAAGAGACTGTGAAAGAATACACAAGTAGTACATAACAAGGGCAGGGAGTATGCAGGAATGAGTTTATGCAAATTACATATTTACATAATCTTACTGCCACCTATGGTCTTTTGACCTGGTGAGCCAGTATTTGGGTTTATACTTAGAGTAGCTACAGCATAGCATTAGCATTACTGAGGGAAATCCATGGAGTGGTGGTAGACCTATGTTGTCAAGCTCTATATAGTGGGCCTTGGCTGTTAGGCTGATCAATCAATTCAAAAGCAGTATTGGGTGAAATACATTTTTGATTTGGCTGAATCTCCTTTTACAAGCATGTTACAGAGTGTGTAGGTGGTGGAGTGCAGGGAGCATGACTCCACATCGAACCCATGTAGCTGCACTGTATCACTGAGCTGCTGGCGGGCAGACTGGCAGAGAAAGTGCACTGAACCAGAGGAGTGCAGCAGAGAAAGAGACAAAAGACAAGCAGAGCTATTCATGAAAGATTTCCTCTCCTCTCCTCCCTCTCTGTCGGCCTATTAAGAGAGAGAGAGGGAGAGGGAGAGAGAGAGAGAGAGAGAGAGAGAGAGAGAGAGAGAGAGAGAGAGAGAGAGAGAGAGAGAGAGAGAGAGAGAGAGAGAGAGAGAGAGAGAGAGAGAGAGAGAGAGAGAGAGAGAGAGAGAGAGAGAGAGAGAGTGAGTGGGTCTTGTATTAACCGGATGGAGGATATTCTAGCCTGAGGTAACTTCTTACTTCTGAGAATGAAATGAACAATAAATAGGCAATGGGGATCTCCTCCATCTCTTCACTTAGATCTGTACTGTACCTACAGTTTTATGTGATATATTTTAATCTGCGTCACAATATTTCATTATGTATGAGTTTTTTTAAACTTGAAAACAAACATACAATGTTTTTGATGTAAGATTTCTGAATTACAATTCTACACTTTTTACATTGCTAACAGCCACATGAAATGTAAACATCATGGCCGTGTGTTGTAAACTGTTCATCTTAATTTGGGCATTTAATGGCTTTTTGGCCATTCAGATTAACAGAGGAATGTGCTTGTTTTTTATAATTGTATTTCTGTATTTTTTGGTGTTTCCTATGCTCTGCCTTGATTTAAGTATTTGTGTGTCTAACTTTTAATATGTAATTGCTGCTGATCTTGTAATGCAGGGCTCCCTTGCAAAAGAGACCTTGGTCTCAATGGGACTCCATGCTAAAATAAAAATAACAATACAAATTAAAGAAATTCCCTAATCATCGTTACGATTCCTGAACAGATCACGGCAGCAAGCCCTGAACTCTTGTGACCCCGGCCAAAATCCATGACTGTTAAGTTAGCTAAGTCAACTACTGCTGTAGTCAACAACTGAACAAAAAGTAAATTCAGAGTTGACAAAGACAAGGTCATCATCAGTGAGAGAGAAGTGACTGTGTACCACAGCCACGCACACCCACTCACTGCCTGTGTGTCGACACACAGAACACTGTTGCCTGCGGAGGCATGAAAGCGTCAGCGCCTCCTTTGTTCGGCAGCAACTCACATCTGAAGTCATTAGGCTGTGGCAGACTGTCAGGGAATGGAAGCACAGCCATGACGACAAGTGTAATCTGACAATCTCCCCTATACATTCCTACAGTTCAGCAGGGTAACAGGGTAACAGCTTGGGCCCAGGTTCACTCCTCTCAAACAAGGGGCAAACACTGATCCAGTTTTAATTAGCTAGCTACAATGTCAGCAGAATCCAACTGGTTTGAGCATGTTGTTGGGTCCTCATCCCCTGGTTAAAGATTGATTCTAAGAAGAACAGCTTCCTTGGCCCCCTCACTTCAGCTGTGAAGCCCACTGCCTTACAGTGGCGGTCAGTGCCGTTTAAGATTAGGGAGGCCGATTTTCTTTTCATGAGCATGGCCTTATTTCTATTACAGCATATTGGATGACTGTCATTCATATTCCATTCACCCAGTTCAATGTAACCACGATAGGTTTAGGCTGCTACACGATACTCAAATTTTCCCTATACCCATCATGAGGTTGCTACAACCTAGCCTATGAATGACAGTTTACAATGTAGGTGCACACAGGTCGAGAGACAAATTTGAGGTGACAGACAGTAACACATGAACAGACAGTGACATTCAATACAGCCTTGCACACTCTTGCCTGCATCTAGCTAATATTGGGTATAATCATTAGTCCAACAGTTGTAAATAAGTTTCTATTGGACAAATTCAGGTATGTTTATCCCGTTTTGTTCTGTTTGCTTCCGTTTAAGAAAACATTTTTCAACAGAATCGGTGGAATGAATACACCCCTGATCACGCGAAAACACAGTTAATATAATATGCCATTTAGCAGACGCTTTTATCCAAAGCAACTTACAGTCATGTGTGCATACATTTTTACGTATGGGTGGTCCCGGGGATCGAACCCACTACCCTGGTGTTACAAGCACCATGCTCTACCAATTGAGCTACAGAGGACCACCAGTTCACTTTCATAGCAGCCACGTTGTATTTCTTCTCGCATCTATGCGCTCTCCTCCTCTCACCTTTTTGCTTCGCTTGTGGACTTCAATGCACAACACATCAGCTGTATGTGACCAGGCAAAAAAAACGTTCCAAGGCAAACCGCTACACAAATCCTACATCGTTGTCACCATATTATTATTTTTTTATTTTTTTATTTCACCTTTATTTAACCAGGTAAGCCAGTTGAGAACAGGTTCTCATTTACAACTGCGACCTGGCCAAGACAAAGCAAAGTAGTGCAACAAAAACAACACAGAGTTACATATGGGGTAAAAAAAAAAAAACATAAAGTCAGAAATACAACAGAAAATATATATACAGTGTGTGCAAATGTAGCAAGTTATGGAGGTAAGGCAATAAATAGGCTATAGTGCAGAATAATTACAATAGTATTAACACTGGAATGCTAGATGTGCAAGAGATTATGTGCAAATAGAGATACTGGGGTGCAAAAGAGCAAATTAAATAACAATATAGGGATGAGGTAGTTGGGTGGGCTAATTTCAGATGGGCTGTGTACAGGTGCAGTGATCGGTAAGGTGCTCTGACAACTGATGCTTAAAGTTATTGAGGGAGATAAGAGTCTCCAGCTTCAGAGATTTTTGCAATTCGTTCCAGTCATTGGCAGCAGAGAACTGTAAGGAATGGCGGCCAAAGGAGGTGTTGGCTTTGGGAATGACCAGTGAGATATACCTGCTGGAGCGCAGACTACGGGTGGGTGCTGCTATGGTGACCAATGAGCTAAGATAAGGCGGGGATTTGCCTAGCAGTGATTTATAGATGGCCTGGAGCCAGTGGGTTTGACGACGAACATGTAGTGAGGACCAGCCAACAAGAGCGTACAGGTCACAGTGGTGGGTAGTGTATGGGGCTTTGGAGACAAAACGGATGGCACTGTGATAGACTACATCCAATTTGCTGAGTAGAGTGTTGGAGGCTATTTTGTAAATTACATCGCCGAAGTCAAGGATCGGTAGGATAGTCAGTTTTACGAGGGCATGTTTGGCAGCATGAGTGAAGGAGGCTTTGTTGCGAAATAGGAAGCCGATTCTAGATTTAACTTTGGATTGGAGATTCTTTATGTGAGTCTGGAAGTTGAGTTTACAGTCTAACCAGACACCTAGGTATTTGTAGTTGTCCACATACTCTAGGTCAGACCCGTCGAGAGTGGTGATTCTAGTCGGGTGGGCGGGTGCCAGCAGCGTTCGATTGAAAAGCATGCATTTAGTTTTACTAGTGTTTAAGAGCAGTTGGAGGCTACTGAAGGAGTGTTGTATGGCATTGAAGCTCGTTTGGAGGTTTGTTAACACAGTGTCCAATGAAGGGCCAGATGTATACAAAATGGTGTCGTCTGCGTAGAGGTGGATCTGAGAGTCACCAGCAGCAAGAGCGACATCATTGATATACACGGAGAAAAGTGTCGGCCCAAGAATTGAACCCTGTGTCACCCCCATAGAGACTGCCATAGGTCCAGACAACAGGCCCTCCGATTTGACACACTGAACTCTATCTGAGAAGTAGTTGGTGAACCAGGCGAGGCAGTCATTTGAGAAACCAAGGCTATTTAGTCTGCCAATAAGAATGCGGTGGTTGACAGAGTCGAAAGCCTTGGCCAGGTCGATGAAGACGGCTGCACAGTACTGTCTATTATCAATCGCGGTTATAATATCGTTTAGGACCTTGAGCGTGGCTGAAGTGCACCCATGACCAGCTCGGAAACCGGATTGCATAGCGGAGAAGGTACGGTGGTATTCGAAATGGTCGGTGATCTGTTTGTTAACTTGGCTTTCAAATACTTTCGAAAGGCAGGGCAGGATGGATATAGGTCTGTAGCAGTTTGGATCTAGAGTGTCACCCCCTTTGAAGAGGGGGATGACCGCGGCAGCTTTCCAATCTCTGGGGATCTCAGACGTTATGAAAGAGAGGTTGAACAGACTAGTAATAGGGGTTGCGACAATTTCGGCGGCTAGTTTTAGGAAGAAAGGGTCCAGATTGTCTAGCCCAGCTGATTTGTAGGGGTCCAGATTTTGCAGCGCTTTCAAAACATCAGCTGTCTGAATTTGTGTGAAGGAGAAGCGGGGGGGGCATGGGCAAGTTGCAGCAGAGGGTGCAGAGTTGGTGGCCGGGTTAGTGGTAGCCAGATGGAAAGCATGGCCAGCTGTAGCAAAATGCTTGTTGAAATTCTCGATTATTGTAGATTTATCGGAGGTGATAGTGTTTCCTAGCCTCAGTGCAGTGGGCAGCTGGGAGGAAGTGCTCTTATTCTCCATGGACTTTACAGTGTCCCAAAACTTTTTGGAGTTAGTGCTACAGGATGCAAATTTCTGTTTGAAAAAGTTAGCCTTTGCTTTCCTGACTGCTTGTGTATATTGGTTCCTAACTTCCCTGAAAAGTTGCATATCGCGGGGGCTATTTGATGCTAATGCTGTACGCCACAGGATGTTTTTGTGCTGGTCAAGGGCAGTCAAGTCTGAGGAGAACCAGGGGCTATATCGGTTCTTAGTTCTGTATTTTTTGAATGGGGCATGTTTATTTAAGATTGAGAGGAAATTACTTTTAAGGAACAACCAGGCATCCTCTACTGACGGAATGAGATCTATATCCATCCAGGATACCTGGGCCAGGTCAATTAGGAAGGCCATATTAGCTAAAGTAACATCATAGTCAGCATAGCTAATAGATCTAACGCGTTAGTAAACCGGCTACAATCATGCAGTAACGTCAGTAAGCAGTTATTCCGGTGGGCCCCGGTGGCAATAAATTAGTAAAAACAAAAGCTTACCTTGACATGGAAGAGTTGGAAAGTCATAGCCAGCTAGCTACCATAGCATCCCTCTGTTTGAGCAGGGTGTTTGAGTAGATCAAACTAGCTAGCTGCATTTGCTAGTTAAGTAACATTAAGTGAAACTGAAAGTGAAAAAAATGACAAAATCTTTCTCTCTCACTATTTCGCTCTTGCTTCTCCTTCATTTTGGAAGAAATTAATTTGTTCAAAACTGTTCAACTACTGTCTTTCTCTCTCTTTGGGTCAACTACTCACCACATGTTATGCACTGCAGTGCTAGATAGCTGTAGCTTATGCTTTCAGTACTAGATTAATTATCTCATCCTTTGATTGGGTAGACAACATGTCAGTTCATGCTGAAAGAGTTCTGATAGGTTGGAGGACGTCCTCCGGAAGTTGTCATAATTACTGTGTAAGTCTATGGAACGGGGTGAGAACCATGAGCCTCCTAGGTTTTGTATTGAAGTCAATGTACCCAGAGGAGGACGGAAGCTAGCTGTCCTCTGGCTACACAATAGTGCTACCCTACAGAGTGCTGTTGAGGCTACTGTAGACCTTCTTTACAAAATAGTGTGTTTTAATCAATTATTTGGTGATGTGATTATATTTAGTATAGTTTTGTCTAAAAAGGATCACTTTTTAAAATGTTCCCCTTCCTCCACTGAGGAGCCTCCACTGCTGCCTTATTCTACCTCACCCTGTCCCACCTCTGTACATAGTCTGGTCTCATAGACGTAAGATAGTAAAATGTAAATCCGGGACACTCAAATTACCATGATATGTTACGTTTGGTATGTTACATAAGAGAGAAGGTTACTTAAAACAAAAACTGAAGTGGGGTGGATGGGTATGCGTATAATGCAAATAGCAACCCTAAGGTTGCATGTTTGAATCTCATCACGGACAACTTTAGCATTTTAGCTAATTAGCAACTTTGAAACTACTTACTACTTTTTAGCTACTTTGCAAGTACTTAGCATGTTAGGTAAGCCTTCCCCAAAGCCCTTAACCTAACTCCTAACCCTAACCTTAACCCTAAACTGAATCCTAAACCTTGACCCCAAAGCCACCTAGCTAACGTTAGCGTGAGCCACCTAGCCACCTAGATAACAATGGAATTCGTAACATATCATACAAAATGGATGATGGACATCCACAAACTAATACATACATACGAAACGTAGCATATAATACTAATTGGAGTGCTCTGGATTTATGTTTACTATGTTACGTCTACCAGTCCAGGTTGCTGTACTGTATCATCCTCCTCTCCTGTCCTTTATCTCTGACACACATCTCCCATTTCACCCGGTCTCCCATCTCTCCTCTGCACAATAGATTCTTATTTTATCCATTCCTTTTCCACTAAAGCCCAGCACCATCAGTCCTATTAGGGGATTTTAAGGGTCACTGTCTGTTCAAGACGATGCATTTTATGTGGCCATGATTCAGACTTTGTTAAGTGTCATGATGAAGCATTGACTGTAAACTTGGCTTTCCAGGTCTTTTGCTTCACATTTGTTGAAGTATTTCTGAACAGCATTAGTCACCAAGGTGGGAGAGTTACACAATTGTATACCTTCCCCGTGGTGGGAGTTTGTGAAATGTGCACATTCTTTGTAATACCAAGTCACTTTGTGTCTTGCGTGGGAGACTTTACTGAGAAAGACTGTGATGAATCAAACGTTCTGATGCATTAATATTAATGAGGTAACAATTCCTGCCTTTGAGAGTCATCAAAGGTTTTTCTTCAATTGGTTGTGAGACAGCCCATATAACAACCACCTGAGCTGCTGAAGGAAAGGCTCCTGAGCCAACTGATGGCTCAATGGAAGACAACATCAATGCTAATACATGTGCTTAAAATGGGTGAAATGTACTTGTATTGCTAGGAGGAATGTATATTGTACATTTTAAATGGTCTTTGATATTTCCAGAGTTTACCTGAGATACTGCTCTTCCAGATAAGCACCACTTGCTTGATATTTACAATGCCATTTGGTGAGTTTAAATAGGTAGTGTTGTGTATTGTATTGAAGTATCAATATTTCAAAACCATTCTATTGTATGAGAGCTACACTACATATCTCATCACTAGTACCAGAGCATTGTGACACTGACATTGACCACCAGAAGATTCTGACATTGGCTCGATGTTCTGACCATGTCCTCCTACTGGGCTCTCATGTGAAGGGCGAACGGTGACACATCATTTAAACAACAAGGAGAGGCCGTGTTGGACTGCTGTGTGCAGCCTGATTGAAGGGCCCTCAGAGGACCTGGCGTGGACCTGCTGATTCACCTGAGAGGGAGGAGGTGGAGGGAAGAGAGGAGGGAAGGAGGGAAAAGCGAGGAAGGAGGGAGGGAAGAGAGAGGAGGGAGCGAGGGGAGGGAGGGAGTGAAGAGGGAGTAGGAAGTGGAGGTATAGGCAGTAGGAAGGGTAGGGGAAGGAGGGGAAGGGGAGGGTGGCAGACTCAGCACATGCTGACTCTGTAGCTACTGACTCTCCCTACTGACTCTCCCTACTGACTCTCCCTACTGACTCTCCCTACTGACTCTCTAGCTACTGACTCTCCCTACTGACTCTCTACCTACTGACTCTCCCTACTGACTCTCCCTACTGACTCTCTAGCTACTGACTCTCCCTACTGACTCTCTACCTACTGACTCTCCCTACTGACTCTCTACCTACTGACTCTCCCTACTGACTCTCTACCTACTGACTCTCTACCTGCTGACTCTCTACCTACTGACTCTCCCTACTGACTCTCTCCCTACTGACTCTCTACCTACTGACTCTCCCTACTGACTCTCTACCTACTGACTCTCCCTACTGACTCTCCCTACTGACTCTCTACCTACTGACTCTCCCTACTGACTCTCTACCTACTGACTCTCCCTACTGACTCTCTACCTACTGACTCTCTACCTACTGACTCTCTACCTACTGACTCTCCCTGCTGACTCCCTACTGACTCTCTACTTGCTGACTCTCCCTACTGACTCTCTACCTACTGACTCTCCCTACTGACTCTCTACCTACTGACTCTCTACCTACTGACTCTCTACCTACTGACTCTCTACCTACTGACTCTCTACCTACTGACTCTCCCTACTGACTCTCTACCTACTGACTCTCCCTACTGACTCTCTAGCTACTGACTCTCCCTACTGACTCTCTACCTACTGACTCTCCCTACTGACTCTCCCTACTGACTCTCTAGCTACTGACTCTCCCTACTGACTCTCTACCTACTGACTCTCCCTACTGACTCTCTCCCTACTGACTCTCTACCTACTGACTCTCTACCTACTGACTCTCTACCTACTGACTCTCTACCTACTGACTCTCCCTACTGACTCTCTACCTACTGACTCTCCCTACTGACTCTCTACCTACTGACTATCCCTACTGACTCTCCCTACTGACTCTCTACCTACTGACTCTCCCTACTGACTCTCCCTACTGACTCTCCCTACTGACTCTCCCCACTGACTCTCTACCTACTGACTCTCCCTACTGACTCTCCCTACTGACTCTCTACCTGCTGACTCTCCCTACTGACTCTCTACCTACTGACTCTCCCTACTGACTCTCTACCTACTGACTCTCTACCTACTGACTCTCTACCTACTGACTCTCCCTGCTGACTCCCTACTGACTCTCTACCTGCTGACTCTCCCTACTGACTCTCTACCTACTGACTCTCCCTACTGACTCTCTACCTACTGACTCTCTACCTACTGACTCTCTACCTACTGACTCTCCCTGCTGACTCCCTACTGACTCTCTACCTGCTGACTCTCCCTACTGACTCTCTACCTACTGACTCTCCCTACTGACTCTCTACCTGCTGACTCTCCCTACTGACTCTCTACCTACTGACTCTCTACCTACTGACTCTCTACCTACTGACTCGCCCTACTGACTCTCTACCTACTGACTCTCCCTACTGACTCTCTACCTACTGACTCTCCCTACTGATTCTCCCTACTGACTCTCTACCTACTGACTCTCTACCTGCTGACTCTCTACCTACTGACTCTCCCTACTGACTCTCTACCTACTGACTCTCCCTACTGACTCTCTACCTACTGACTCTCCCTACTGACTCTCTACCTACTGACTCTCTACCTGCTGACTCTCTACCTACTGACTCTCCCTACTGACTCTCTACCTACTGACTCTCCCTACTGACTCTCTACCTACTGACTGTCTACCTGCCATGTTTGACTCTCTATTACTGCTTTCGCATAGGATTTCCGGTATTTTGCCTGTAAATCTTTTTGGCCCAATGTTTATATGACCCCTTACAAGCAAGCCCATTTTTATCACATTTTTTGCCTGCATACACTTTTTATACCTCCCGTGCGCATGCAGGCATGCCGGGAAAGCGTGGTAGTAGTGGTGTGCCGATGTGGGTGGGTGTCTATTTTAATAAATCCATTGAGAATATACACCATCAAAAATAAATGTCATTATTCATTCGTTTAGGCAGGTCCTAAGAAACATAAGACTAATAAAATGTATTTTCAAAAGAATAGAATAGCATATTTTGAGTATAATTAGGCCTATGTTACGGGTCTGTTTTGCCATGGCTGCCATCCAAATGAAATCAATAGTTCATTATTTGGTTCATTAAACAGACAAGACACACCTACCCAATCACAGTTAACAGACATATATTTTATAGTAAAATTATAATGGAATATAACAAAATAAAATACAAATAATATTCTTGATTTAGGCTACATTATTGCATGCTAAATGTTTCTGATGAGTGACAGATGAGCAAACAAATAGATTAGCTATACCACCTTCACTAATTTGCACAGACAGTAACCAATTAAACAAATAGAGATTCAGTGAAACAAAATCTCAAATTGAGTCACAGGCTTTTGGTCGGGAGCAGGCCTAGGCTACTAAGCGACTGGGAGCAAAATAATCCACTTGTTAAACTACATACTATGGCAAAATGTTCTAATAAATGAGACAACTAGACAAGATGATCATGAGCAGCATTTACCAGAAGGGACTGTATTAAATACCGAACCCCTCCTTTGAGATGACGAAGAGGCACCTACATCACGATTTCAATGGTAGAGTTGAACTGCTAGGGGCAAAAAGAGATAGATGTACTACTAAAATACCAGAAGATATCACTTTTGCAACGAACTGTCAAAATGACAACGAACTGTCAGAATTTACGTGTTTCACTATAACTAAGCCAAAAACAGTTGGTTTTCGAGAAAACATTTTTTTTTCATTCAAGTTACTCTTTAGGAGCGTAGTGGTGCCAATGCCGCCTCAACATTGCGGCTACGTTTCATACTAAGCTGTAGACAAAACTTTACTGAAATTATTGCTAGGTTGTTTGGCAGAATTATAAGTTTTGGCTTTGATACTGGCAATACCTTTCAGATATAAAGAAAAGGCGGAAGAAAAGTTGGTGGTATGGTAAAGTTGACGGAAAAACATCTTAGTATGAAAGGTACAACATTTGCCGTTTCTTAAAAGGACGTATTTGGGTATTTTATGGAGACTTTAGTCATATTTACCGATGGCCCCCATACTGCAGAACGAGCAATAGGAAGTCTATTGCTGGTGCGGTAAGTTTCTCAAAACCAAATGAAATCTTGAAAAACAAGCTTCTGGACACTTCTATAACGTGCCTTTTACATCAAAAATAGAGATTTGGTTAAAAAAAGTAACCCACTCCTTTAATATGACCTCCTCATGCATAAAATCACATCACAATAATATGATGCACATAATGAAGTTACTGTCTAATAATTTGGTGTGCCTCTGTAATTGGCTATGGCAAACTTGGCAGACATTTCTTCTGGAGATAATATACATGCAAATGCTTTGCTCCAAAATGATTTGTGAGGATTTTACATTTACTATTTACTATTTACACAAAGCCTGCATCTCTACTTGCTATGTGGAGACTGACTTTTGGGTTGGGGACCCACAGGTGTAATGGTGAACAGAATGGATTGCATGGAGCTGGGAAAGACATCTGGCTGAGTAGCAGAGGAGGCTCATTAGCGTTCTGATAATGTACCGCTAGGCCAGGAGGAACATTTAACCCAAATCAGCTGTGAATGAGCTGTTATTCTGGCTTTAGATTTTAAAAAAAAGGCATCACACCAAAATGTGTATTAGCTCTGGGAAAATCACTCAAGGCATCAAACTATCCAAAAGTGTATTTATTGTGTGTCTACATGGAGACAAACTGTGTAGGTTTAAATCCAGGGTCAAGTCCATGTTTGCCTAGATATTAGCCTTACAGGTTGAAGTGCATGCAGCACTTCAAAATAAGATCAGCAATTGGCATGGTGTCAGTGTCGATGTCTTAATCAATACTGTACATACACTACCAGTCAAAAGTTTGGACACAGCTACTCATTCAAGGGTTTATCTTTATTTTTACTATTTTTTACATTGTAGAATAATAGTGAATACAGTGGCTTTCAAAAGTATTCACCCCCTTGGACATTTTCCTATTTTGTTGCCTAACAACCTGGAATTAAAATAGATTTTTTGGGTGTTTGTATCATTTGATTTACACAACATGCCTACCACTTTGAAGATGCATTTTTTTTTTATTGTGAAACAAACAAGAAATAAGACAAGAAAAAACAGAAAACTTGAGCGTACATAACTATTCACCCCCACAAAGTAAATACTTTGTAGAGCCACCTTTTGCAGCAATTACAACTGCAAGTCTCTTGGGGTATGTCTATATAAGCTTGGCACATCTAGCCACTGGGATTTTTGCCCATTCATCAAGGCAAAACTGCTCCAGCTCCTTCAAGTTGGATGGGTTCCGCTGGTGTACAGCAATCTTTAAGTCATACCACAGATTCTCAATTGGATTGAGGTCTGGGCTTTGACTAGGCCATTCCAAGACATTTAAATGTTTCCCCTTAAACCACTCAAGTGCTGCTTTAGCAGTATGCTTAGGGTCATTGTCCTGCTGGAAGGTGAACCTCCGTCCCAGTCTCAAATCTCTGGAAGACTGAAACAGGTTTCCCTCAAGAATTTCCCTGTATTTAGCGCCATCCATCATTCCTTCAATTGTGACCAGTTTCCCAGTCCCTGCCAATGAAAAACATCCCCACAACGTGATGCTGCCACCACTATGCTTCACTGGTGTTCTCAGGGTGATAAGAGGTGTAGGGTTTGTGCCAGACATAGCGTTTTCCTTGATGGCCAAAAAGTTCAATTTTTGTTTCATCTGACCAGAGTACCTTCTTACATATGTTTGGGGAGTCTCCCACATGCCTTAGGGCGAACACCAAATGTGTTTGCTTATTTTTTTCTTTAAGCAATGGCTTTTATCTGGCCACTCTTCCGTAAAGCCCAGCTCTGTGGAGTGTATGGCTTAAAGTGGTCCTATGGACAGATACTCCAATCTCCGCTGTGGAGCTTTGCAGCTCCTTCAGGGTTATCTTTTGTCTCTTTGTTGCCTCTCTGATTAATTCCCTCCTTGCCTGGTCTGTGAGTTTTGGTGGGCGGCCCTCTCTTGGCAGGTTTGTTGTGGTGCCATATTCTTTCAATTTTTTTATAATGGATTTAATGGTGCTCCGTGGGATGTTCAAAGTTTCTGATATTTCTTTATAACCCAACCCTGATCTGTACTTCTCCACAACTTTGTCCCTGACATGTTTGGAGAGCTCCTTGGTCTTCATGGTGCCGCTTGCTTGGTGGTGCCCCTTGCTTATTGGTGTTGCAGACTCTGGGACCTTTCAGAACAGGTGTATATATACTGAGATCATGTGACACTTAGATTGCACACAGGTGGACTTTATTTAACTAATTATGTGACTTCTGAAGGTAATTGGTTGCACCAGATCTTATTTAGGGGCTTCATAGCAAAGGGAGTGAATACATATGCACGCACCACTTGTCCGTTATTTGTGTTTTTGAATTTTTTGAAACAAGTAATTTTTTTCATTTCACTTAACCAATTTGGACTATTTTGTTTATGTCCATTACATGAAATCCAAATAAATAACCATTTAAATTACAGGTTTTAATGCAACAAAGTAGGACAAACGCCAAGGGGAATACTTTTGCAAGGCACTGTACATCAAAACTATGAATGAACACGTATGCAATCATGTAGTAACAATGTTTTTTATGTTTTTAAATCAAAATATATTTTATATTTTAGATTCTTCAAATAGCCATCCTTTGCCTTGATGACAGCTTTGCACAGTCTTGGCATTCTCTCAACCAGCTTCATGAGGTAGTCACCTGGAATGCATTTGTGTTTTGAAAAGGTAGGGGGGGTATACAGAAGATAGCCCTATTTGGTAAAAGACCAAGTCCATATTATGGCAAGAACAGCTCAAATAAGCAAAGAGAAATGACAATCCATCATTACTTCAAGACATGAAGGTCAGTCAAAACAGAACATTTTAAGAACTTTGAAAGTTTCTTCAAGTGCAGTCGCAAAAACCATCTAGCGCTATGATGAAACTGGCTCCCATGAGGACCGCCACCATTAATGGAAGACCCAGAGTTGCCTCTCCTGAAGAGGATAAGTTCATTAGAGTTACCAACCTCAGAAATTGTAGCCCAAATAAATGCTTCACTGAGTTCAAGTCACTATGTGAATCAGGCCTTCATGGTCGAATTTCTGCAAAGAAACCACTACTAAAGGACACCAATAAGAAGAAGAGACTTGCTTGGGCCAAGAAACATGAGCAATGGACATTAGACCGGTGGAAATGTGTCCTTTGGTCTGGAGTCTCTCTGCATGTGTAGTTCCTACCGTAAAGCATGGATGAGGAGGTGTTATGGTGTGGGGGTGCTTTGCTGGTGACACTGTCTGTGATTTATTTAGAATTCAAGGCACACTTAACCAGCATGGCTACCACAGCATTCTGCAGCAATACACCATCCCATCTGGTTTGGGCTTAGTGGGACTATCATTTGTTTTTCAACAGGACAATGACCCAACACACCTCCAGGCTCTGTAAGGGCTATTTTACCAAGAAGGAGAGTGATAGAGTGCTGCATCAGATGACCTGGCCTCCACAATCCCCTGACCTCAACCCAATTGAGATGGTTTGGGATGAGTCAGACGGCAGATTGAAGGAAAAGCAGCCAACAAGTGCTCAGCATATGTGGGAACTCCTTCAAGACTGTCGGAAAAGCATTCCAGGTGAAGCTTGTTGAGAGAATGCTAAGAGTGTGCAATGCTCTCATCAAGGCAAACTGTGGCTATTTGAAGAATCTCAAATATAAAATATATTTTTATTTGTTTAACACTTTGTTGGTTACTACATGATTCCATATGTGATATTTCATAGTTTTGATGTCTTCACTATTATTCTACAATGTAGAAAATAGTAAAAATAAAGAAAACCCCTTGAATGAGTAGGTGTGTCCAAACTTTTGACTGGTACTGTATGTTACGTTGTAAATCCATTCACTAAACAGTGAACACCAATAATACTGTACAAAGTTCCACTGGCATAGTGTATTGGACATATCATTTTCTATGGCTTATGTCATTTGCTGTTTGATTGTTGTTGGGTAAAAAATTATTGGGAAATTGTTTTGTAAGGTTCATTGTAGTCTCACACTTTCGTATATTGCCATTGATTTGTGCTCAGTGCTGTTGAAGCTTTTATTTGAATTCTTCCCTATTAGAGGATTTGTACAGGGTTAGATAACTGAATTTGCTGTGAGTTTTCCCTCTGTAGTTTTTTAAAACTCATATATCTTATAATTCTATTTTTGGTATATTGCGCAGGGTTGCTTAGCAACACCAAGTCCAGAGCATATCTTTGCTTATACATTACAGTGGATACAGTACAGGAGGTCAGTTAGAGGGATGATTGTCATACACTTATTAAAACCCTGGTACAACAGCAAATATTATAGAATTAAATAATTCGATTATATTTGTTTCATATCTTATATGTCTAATTGTGGAATTACTGAAACATTACTTATTGATAATGATAAATGTAGCTGCTACACAGCACATGGGATTTTGTGAAGCTCCTGCTCACACAAGAAAATCCTGGATTATGGAGGAGGCTTGGTTTATCTCATCTCCGATTCGATCATGAACTTGATAAAGGGGCAATGCTTTTGCACAACTTTAGGACTGATACAGCCCTTCTCCATCCCTGATTGAGCTCTACAGATTGTGCAGACAGTGAAGGGCTGTATGAACAGAGGGGTAGAAATTAGGAGGGAAAAGGGGGTCTCCTCTTCCTCATCTGCCAATTTGGATTGCTCATTAATACTGCAGAAAGCCCCCCACTCTCGGACAGGAAGGTAGCATTTATTTGGCAAAGCGGCATTGTTATCTCGCTGGCTGCCCTCCCCCTCACTTTCATTAGTGGGGAAAGTGGCTCGTAGCGATGTGACCTCTCTCTCTTCCCGAACGTCCTCCTTTGCACCATGCCCACCATCACCCCCTTCCTCCCACCCTGCCAACCACACCCTCATTATACACCACCCCACACCATTACCAGCACTGTTAACCATCAGCATCTACAGTGCCTTCAACCCCCTGAGTCAATAAATGTTAGAATCACATTTGGTAGTGATTACAGCTGTGAGTCTTTCTGGGTTTGTCTCTAAGAGCTTTGCACAGCTGGATTGTACATTGTTATTTTTTAAATTCTTCAAGCTCTGTCTAGTTGGTTGTTGATCATTGCTGGACAGCTATTTTCAAGTCTTGCCATAGATTTCCAAGCCGATTTAAGTCAAACCAGGTTTGGCCTGTGCTTAGCTGTATTCCCTTTCTTTTTATCCTAAAAAACTCCTCAGTCCTTGTCGATGACAAGCATACCCATAACATGATGCAGCCACCACCATGCTTGAAAACATGAAGAGTATTGTGTTGTGTTGGATTTGCCGCAAACATAACGCTTTGTATTTAGGACATAAAGTTAATTTCTTTGCCAAATTGTTTGCAGTTTTACTTTAGTGCCTTACTGCAAACAGGATGCATGTTTTGGAATATTTTTTATTCTGTACAGGCTTGCTTCTTTTCACTCTGTCAATTAGGTTAGTATTGTGGAGTAACTACAATGTTGTTGATCCATCCTCAGTTTTCTCCTATCACAGCCGTTGTAACTGTTTTAAAGTCACCACTGGCATCATGGTGAAATCCCTGAGCGGGTGTATTGATGCACCATCCAAAGTTTAATTAATAACTTCACCATGCTCAAAGGGATATTCAATGTCTGCTTTTTAAAACGTTTACCCCATCTACCAATTGGTGCTCTTCATTTGCGAGGCATTGGAAAACCTCCCTGGTCTTTGTGGTTGAATCTGTGTTTGAAATGCACTGCTTGACTGAAGGACCATACAGATAATTTTATTGTCAAAGCTGTTGTCAAAGCAGCAGCTGCTCTTGCTGCAGTCCACACTAAACATGAAACATGACATAATACAGAACATTAATAGACAAGAACACCTCAAGGACAGAACTACATACATTTGCTTTGCTTAGAGGTGTTGCTTTATCTGTTTTTTGAATTCAGGTTTGCTGTTCACTTGAGCATCTGAGATGGAAGGGAGTTCCATGCAATCATGGCTCTATATAATACTATTTGGAGACTGTGAAAATGTCTGGTGGGGTAAGTGTGTGTGTCAGAGCTGTGTGTAAGTTGACTATGCAAACAATTTGGAATTTTCAACATATGAATGTTTCTTATAAAAATAAGAAGTGACGCAGTCAGTCTCTCCTCTACTTTTTGCCAAGAGAGACTGGCATGCATAGTATTCATATTAGCCCTCTGATTACAATGAAGAGCAAGACGTGCCACTCTGTTCTGGGCCAGCTGCAGCTTTTTTAGGTCCTTCTTTGCAGCATTTGACCATGTGACTGGGCAATAATCAAGATTAGATAGAAATACAGCCTACAGGACTTGCTTTGTGGAGTGTGGTGTCAAAAAAGCAGAGCATCTCTTTATTACGGACAGACCTCTCCCCATCTTTACAATCATTGAATCAATATGTTTTGACCATGACAGTTTACAATCCAAGGTAACACCAAGTAATTTTGTCTCAACTTGCTCATCAGCCACATTATTCATTATCAGATTCAGCTGAGGTCTAGAATGATTTCAGATTCAGAGAAACAGAGTGTTGAATAGTCACATGTACAGGGTTGCAGGTGTTATTGTAGGGTACAGTGAAAATCTTAGGCTTCGAGCTCCAACATGCAGGACTAGTGAAATAAAAGAATGAAAATGGTAATCACGAAACAAACTGATTAAGAAAATTAGAGAAAAACACTAGAAAAAACAGCTGGACTGTCTATGGAGCTCGAGTCGAGGCACCCTCTGTCGGCGCCATCTTAGCCATCTATCTGCAGATAACCAGCTCCATAGACATTCCATCATCACAGAGCTGCTGCACCAGAGCCAGACCAGCCCTGGCCTGACAGTTGAATTATTACACAGTTCTGTACATTGTATTTGACAAGGAACCTGACAAAAGGCCAATTTCTGGGAAAGAGACATACTGTATTCTGCATTATGAACATGTCTGTGTGCTTGGTTTCAGATCACCAGAAGCTGGACAGAGAGGCCAGGATCTGCCGACTGCTGAAGCACTCAAACATTGGTGAGTTCTTTAGTTCTGGAGGCCAATCAGGTCATGCTGGCTTCTTCATCCTACTCCCACTCTTTCAGTGTATCTCAGAAGCGCTATGATCCATTCAAATTATTTTTCGTTATTCTGTCTCATTGATTGGCTGATTCCACGATATTCGTTTTCCAATGTGTTACATTATATACATTCTTTCACACTACCTAATATTAAGTAGTTCAGATTGGGACATTTCAAAAAGATAAGTCACTAACCTTGGGTCAGATTCTTTTGGGAGCATAGTAAACTTATAGTTCACTATAGTATAGCATTGATGTAATCTGCCTCCATTGAGCAGAATCATGCACCCAGTGAAAGTGTGACAGTCATCCAGAGAGACAGACAGCTAGCTGACTGTTGTGGTTCACTCTGTGACAGCCTGAGGCGTGGCACCGTCAGAGCCGACTAAGAACCACAATGTGTAATTTACTGATGAATAGACACCCATTCGTGTTTAGTAATGCATCCCGCCTGCTTCCGTCTGGACTACTGCAACTCTCTGTTGGCTGGGCTCCCCACTTGTGCTATCAAACCCCTGCAACTTATCTACAATGCCGCAGCCCGCCTGATGTTCAACCTTCCGAAGTTCTCCCATGTCATCCCGCTCCTCTGCACACTCCACTGGCTTCCAGTTGAAGCTCGCATCACGACAAGACCATGGTGCTTACCTACGGAGCAGCAAGAGGAACTGCCACTCCCTACCTTCAGGCTATGCTCAAACCCTACACCCCAACCAAGCACTCCGTTCTGCCACCTCTAGACTTTTGGCCGTCCCACCCCTTACGGGGGTCAGCTCCCGATCAGCCCAGTCCAAGCTCTTTTCTGTCCTGGCACCCCAATGGTGGAACGAGCTTCCTCCTGACACTAGGACAGCAGAGTCCCTGCCCATCTTCCGAAAACGTCTGAAACTCCACCTCTTCAAAAAGTATCTTAAATAAGACATCTCAGTCTTATCCCCCCCCCCCCCCGAAAAAAGGTTTCACTTGTCTTTTCCTAATAGCACTGACTTTGTTGATAACTTCTTTATTGAGGAAAAATAGCTATTTAAAGATGAATACAATACTTGTAAGTTGCTTTGCTAAATTACTAAATTGTAAATATATCTGCATTATTAATCCAAATATATTTTCATCTGTTTGAAGTGTGAGAGAGAGAGAGAGAGAGAGAGAGAGAGAGAGAGAGAGAGAGAGAGAGAGAGAGAGAGAGAAAATGACAGAGGAAGAGAGGGAGTACGACTCGACTGTACTGTATGTCTAACCCAGCCTCTGAGTGGTCAGAGAGAGAATCAACACGAGTGTGACCTGTGGATGCCCTCAGATAAGTTTGTATGCTGTTTTGTGATCTGTCAGGGATAGGGAGAGGGATAGAGACAGGGGGAAGCTGAAACATCCAGCCTTCTATCAACACGAACAGGATTCCTCCTGCTCCTCAACAGACAGACTGTGAGGAAAGGAATACATTATCTGCTGTCATCTCGCTGAAGATTTGCCCCTGTGGCCGTGTATGCATTTTAAAGCCCTTGTGGGAAATTTGCCTGCGCAGACTGCAGCTCAATAGGATAAAGATCATCAGCGTCAAGCTCTCCCCTGTCAATGTAGAAGTCAAGTTCCCAGTTCTGTAAAGTATAGGCTCTGACGTAAGCTAGCTGCCTTTTTCTGAATCAACTGGATGCACTGAGACACACTGCCCTCATCCTGTGCTCTCTATCCCTGAGCCTAACCGACCATCACAGGCTATTAAAGAACTGGCCCATATCCAGCGATCTTCATGTGCTCCTACATCCACCATGCTGGTTGAGACGGTGCAGAGCAGCAGTTAGATCCTCCAAATTGACTTTGCAGCTTTGAGAGTGACTCGTTTTGTTTATCGGCACATTCTTTACATGGCAGCCTTCCTCTGCAGTAACCGGGGGCGGTTATTCGTCAAAGAGCCGAAGTCCGCCCACATAGATCCAGGAGAGGAGAGAACCAACGTGTTGGATGAATTGGCTCTGATACTCATAATTCAGGCTCAACACGCCAAGGGCTAGGGGCCAAGTTTGGTACGTTTGGTTCTCAATAGTCACAGAATACGCCTGTTCTTTGTAAATAGTGCGATTCCTGGGAATGGATTTTGTAGAAGAACCACTCAAACCCATTATGCCAGTGACACCCATATAATGGTTTGGAGATTTCCTAAAGGCTCATGCTTATCATGCTTGGTGGATTGACAGCAGTCCCTACCTATACGATGATGTCGCCACATGTGAAGGTATTGTTTACTGCTAGGGATAATTGACGTATCAGTCCTGTGTAGCTCAGTTGGTAGAGCATGGCGTTTGCAACGCCAGAGTTGTGGGTTCGTTTCCCACGGGGGAGCAGTATGAAAAAAATGTATGCACTCACTAACTGTAAGTCGCTCTGGATAAGAGCGTCTGCTAAATGACTAACATGTAAATGTATCAGTGTAGAGGCTCTCAACCGTGTAATAAAGCTTTCCTTGTTGTGTTGTCATAATGCTTTGTGGGAGAGACAAAGTACTTTACTATCCCATCCCATTAAGCTAGAATTCCTTCTTGAATTGTGGTGGTAAATGCTGTCCTTTGACTTTGACACCATGTAAAAACACTTTAAAATGACAAAAAATTGACAAAGCATACATTTCCATTTTATTTAACTGTTATTTAATAAGAAAGCATATGTAAGTCCGTTATACCGCAAAACATCTATTTGTATGCATTGTAGAAACTACTGGGGGCTAGTAAATTGGCTTGCCCGACTGGTGATGTGTAGAGGTGTAGTGATATGTTTTTGGGATTTAGAGAAATCTATCTATGACAAAATTATTTAATATATTGTATAGATCAATAGAAACAAAGGCTTTTAAAATACCTATTTTTACTAGTATAATGTGTGTCCTTCAGTTTTATGTCATTGGTGTTACTGCCTGATTACAAAGATATACAAGGACCTTGAGCATTCTCTCCAGTGGCAAACTGTTATAAGGTGAGGGGTCTATATTAAATACATTATTAGCTAATCAAACCCTTTTAATTTTCATACATCTGAAAAAATGTCATTGATAATTTGGTGTTTCAAATTAAATGAAGGGAAATAACATTGTGAGCAAAATAATTAATCATATCACTTTTGTAAATTATTTTTAAAGGTTTCATGACTTTAGATTTCAGAAAATCCTAATTTACCAAAAATGTCTCGTTGGTGTTACTACTTCTACTGGTTATCATTATGGTAAAATACAATAAATGCCATGCCCAAATGCCACCGTAATTCTAGAACAACCCAAACACATCTCTATTCATTTAACCTTTCCTGTAGGGATAGATTGATAACAACAGCCTGGACAAGTGATTTGTAAAGGAAAGACTCTTAAGGAGGCTGAGATCAAAGATTTCCATCAAGAGCTCTCAAGAAATATACTCTTTAGTGACTTAACCTAGTCACATCCCATAACAGAGGGAAGAGTGTTCTCTCTGCTGATATGGAAAGCCCTGCCAAGGGAACCAAACACAGACAGTGACAGGCCAAAAGCACCACCATCAGTCAGTAACACCAGATTGGCCTTTTCCTCCGCGAGATCCTCTCTGTGCACTCATACAAAACAGCAGCTCAGGATCACAAGGCTATCAAAATGGATGAGGACATTTAGGATGTCGCTACTTCCATTACCTCTTTTAAAAAGTTCCCTCTCTATACCTCTGTTTAGCATAGGATTTCTGCCGTTTTTAGGAAATAAAACATGCTTTAAGTGTAGACAAAAACTAGTGGGGGTGTTGTTTAGCAATGTTGATAGTGGCGAATGCAAATCAAAGTATTTTCAGGGAATGTTAAGGAGAATGAAGTGAGATTGCTGTTTCAGGCTTATGTAATGGTGAGACGGTTGCTATGCATTGGTGTTGGCAGGTGAAGGTATCCAAACCGCAGTCTTCCACTTGTTATCCTTTCTATCTCAGCACCCACACACAAACGCACACGTGTCCTCTCCCTCTCCATCTCTCAGTGCATACACGCCCACACACAGGCACACAGAGCAGCACAACACGCTGCCTGCTGGGGGAGGGGAGGAGTGTGTTGGGCACTGGTGGGTAGGGGGGAGAGAGAGAGAGAGAGAGAGAGAGAGAGAGAGAGAGAGAGAGAGAGAGAGAGAGAGAGAGAGAGAGAGAGAGAGAGAGAGAGAGAGAGAGAGAGAGAGAGAGAGAGAGAGAGAGAGAGAGAGAGAGAGAGAGAGATTCTCTCCATCATGGAGATAACATAGGGACAGCAACAGGACACCAGAAGCACTATCTAAGCTTGACTAAAGTAATTAATGAACAGTGTGTACCACATCACTTCAGTTAGGCCTACTTATAATCAAAACCTAGATATTCTTGAAAACAGTATGTGGACACCGGCTCGTCGAACATCTCATTCCAAAATCATGGACATTAATATGGAGTTGGTCCCCCCTTCCCTGCCACTCTTCTGGGAAGGCTTTCCACTCAATGTTGGAACATTGCTGCAGGGACTTGCTTCCATTCAGCCACAAGAGCATTAGTGAGGTCTGGCACTGATGTTGGGCGATTAGGCCTGGCTCTTAGTCAGCGTTCCAATTCATCCCAAAGGTGTTCGATGGGGTTGAGGTCAGGGCTCTGTGCAAGCCGGTCAAGTTCTTCCACACCGATCTAGACAAACCATTTCTGTATGGACCTCACTTTGTGCACGGGGCATTGTCATGCTGAAACAGGAATGGGCCTTCCCCAAACTGTTGCCACAAAGTTGGAAGCACAGAATCGTCTAGAATGTAATTGTATGCTGTAGTGTTAAGATTTCCCTTCACTAAGGTGCCTAGACCGAACCATAAAAAACAGCCCCAGACCATTATTCCTCCTCCACCAAACTTTACAATTGGCACTATGCATTCAGGCAGGTAGCGTTCTCCTGGCATCCGCCAAACCCAGATTAGTCCGTCGGACTGCCAGATGGTGAAGCGTGATTAATCACTCCAGAGAACGCTTTTCCACTGCTCCAGAATCCATTGGCGGCGAGCTTTACACCACTCGAGCCGACGCTTGGCAATGTGCATGGTGATCTCAGGCTTGTGTGAGGCTGCTCGGCCATGGAAACCCATTTCATTAAGCTCCCGAAGAACAGTTCTTGTGCTGACGTTGCTTCCAGAGGCAGTTTGGAACTCGGTAACAGAGGACAGACGATTTTTACACGCAACGTGCTTCAGCACTCTGCGGTCCCGTTCTATGAGCTTGTGTGGCCCATCACTTCGCGGCTGAGCTGTTGTTGCTCCTAGGCGTTTCCACTTCACAATAACAGCACTTACAGTTGATCGGGGCAGGTCTAGCAGGGCAGTGACGAACTGACTTGTTGGAAAGGTAGCAGGTAGCTTAGTGGTTAAGAGCGTTGTGCCAGTAATCGGAAGGTTGCTGGTTCTAATCCCCGAGCCAACTAGGTGAAAAATCTGTTGATGTGCCCTTGAGCAAGGCACTTAACCCTACTTGCTCCTGTAAGTCGCTCTGGATAAGAGCGTCTGCTAAATGACTAAAATGTGTTATTGTATAACAGTGCCACATTGAAAGTCACTGAGCTCTTCAGTACGGACCATTCTACTGACAATGTTTGTCTATGGAAATTGCATGGCTGTGTGTTCGATTTTATACACCTGTCAACAATGGGTGTGGCTGAACAATGTGTACACATACTTTTGGCCATATAGTTTATTTTGGGGAATGTGGGACACTGTGATTTGACATATGCAGTGGACTGGGTGATTAAGATGTGTGATTTAGACATTTGAAGTTTATTGACTATGCAGTCTATGTGGGAAATATTAACGCTTTCAATCCCCGCACGTTGACTTATTTTCTCTCTTTATCTCCATCCAGTGCGTCTCCATGACAGCATCTCGGAGGAGGGGCATCACTACCTGATCTTTGACCTGTGAGTAATGCACTGCAGTGAATCTATCTGCAGCACTGTTCCATCTGCTCTCACACACACAGCGGGGAGGCTTGACATTAATGGCACAATGATTCTTCTAGTCTGGAAGGTAGCTTGATGTGAGTCTTGATGTGTGTCCTACTCACACTGATCAGAGCAGCCTGTGTAAGACGGAACCATTAATATAAGTAGAGGTCCTGAATTCAATAAGCTCCTCAGTAAGCTATACACTATAGGCTGTGGTTTCTAACCGCTAATTATGGCTAAAGAGCCCAGTAGTGCTGAGTGTACTCCGTTTGAGTGCTCCATCATAGTTCTGTAAAAGTCACTACTAGAAGCATTTTAAACACTCTAATGTTGTAATACCTTTCAATGCCTTTCAAAGAACTGTTGATTTCAGTCTGCAAAACATTGATTACAGTCCCCTGGAGGTGTTGAATGCTTTTCATTACAGAAACTGGAAATGTTAACATTGGAAAAGTACTACAGTATTGTAACTTTAAGAGAATTCTTCTTGCATCTGTTACGAGGTATCTTCTTTTACCTGCCTCTTCCCTGTTAATGTCTCTGAATGAAAAACAGCTTTGTACGTGTGAGACAGTGAGCAGCAGGACAAAGTGTTGCATAAGAAGATGACAATGCAAGTTGTTCTTAACTGATTTGAAACAGCAAGGTATTGTTAAGAAGCAGTCCCATAAGCACAACTCCATATATTCTCTTTGATTATTGTGCCCTATCAGAGAGATCACATTTGCTTAAAGTCCCAGTGCAGTCCAACATGTGATTTCCCTGTTTTATATATATTTCCACACTATGAGGTTGGAAAAATGCTGTGAAATTGTGAAAATGATGATAATGCCCTTTTAGAGTAAGAGCTGTTTGAAAAGACTGTCTGAAATTTCAGCCTGTTGTGGTGGGATGGAGTTTTGGCCTGCCTGGTGACATCACCATGCAGTGAATTTGTTAATAGACCAATAAGAAAGAGAGTTCCAAACCTTTCTGCCAATAACAGCTAATTTTCAGTTTTCCCCTCCCCACTCATACCACTCCCAGACAGTCCTAGAAAAATTTTTGCTTGAGAAATTGCTCTTGCTAAGAAGCTATTTTTGTTTCTTTTTGATCATTTTGATTGAAAACAATCACAGTAAGGTACTTAACTGTTACCCAGAAATGTTTTAATATTGAGATAAAAATGGCTGCATTGGGCCTTTAATTCTATGAGATCAGACACAGATACTTACTGAAGGTTTCAAAAGGACACAAATGAGAGACTATGAAAATACAAACTAAGTCATCTTGGATATTCTTTAAAGCTGACACATTTTGGAGCAAACTGCTTTGTCAGAGCCCAATCATTTTGTACTAGCAGGTTTACAAAATAGGTCCACAAATATCTAACTTTATCTACTTATTATTATCGATAATGTTGTGTATGCTTACATGCTGTACCACATTCATATATTTGGCGATACTTGGTCAGTGTGTGCCAGTCTATGTGTGTATCCTATGAAGGCATGACTGGGTAGCATTTGGCTGTGTCCCAGGGCGACAGTGACTCACCAGCACCGCAGGAACCAGCTCCCAGCTCCCAGGTGCAACATTTCTCCCATGCAGCAGCAGCAGCTCTGCTCTGGGATTCACAGGCTCTCTCTTAGTGGAGGCTGTCTGATGGATGGATGGCCTCACACCCACCTATTAAATGGGAGCATGGAGTTCATCATACTGACAAATTGACAAGGCAATTTTCCCACACTGAAGGCTGCTTTGAACTTTGAAATGTCAGCACCCACACCCTTGCACTCATTGCAATACATTACACAAGCTGGTATGTGTTGCCGTGAACACATAAAATTCATATTTTAAAGGGTACATAGTCTGTACTTTGCAACAGTGAGACAACTGCTTGTGCCTTTTCTCACGTCAGAAAGGTACCATTGAGGTGCCTGTTAGGTTCCATGTCAACACTCAGTTGTCAATGTGTCTTAGTGGCTGATATGAAGGGTACAGGGAAGGGTGTATTTATCTCACGTTGGCTCCATGCTCCAGGTCACCTGCATCCTCTTGAGACAGGCAGCCTAACAATCCCCTCTCTTCCTCAGAGTCACGGGCGGGGAGCTCTTTGAAGACATTGTTGCTCGAGAGTACTACAGCGAGGCCGACGCCAGGTCAGTGAAACCACCTCACAACACACAGCATACACCCAAAATCAGATCTGTGAGAAAAGCAATTTAGAGACTTCAACATAATAACTTGAAGTGTAACATGTATTAAATTAAGTGAATTATACAGAGGTCACAGCACTCCCAAACCAGAGAGATTAGAGAGGACCTAAAGGCATAGATAGAAAACCCTGATATGCTGTACATTCAAGGCTTTACAACCCTTTTTTGTGATGTAGTCAGTCAGAGGCCTTTCTTTCTTTTCTTTAATTATTGGACTGTTCATTTGGATTGAACAGCTTTACCTGTATAAGCCCATTCATGGATAGAGCGTCTTCCCACTTCACCTAACCAGTGAAAGATACTGACTGGGCCATTGATTTGCAGTGACAGAGCGACAGGGCTACAAAACAAATTAATGAATAGAATCAAATGGAAACAGATGGTTGTGGAGGTGTCGGAGGTGTCGGAGCGACCTCCAATCAATGTACACGTTTCACTCCGGGTTTCTGCGGACCGGGCTCTCGCTGCTCCACTGCTTGATTGACAGCTGAGTGTAGTGGCTAATTAGCCTCCCACTGACGCCCAGCCCAACATGCAGAAACTCATCAGACAGGCTTTGGCCCATGCTACTGTGTTGATCGACAGCTTTAGAAAAATGAATGAACATATCTTACGTCTCGGTGTGTCTTGTATCGTTTTAGAGGTGCATAAACAATTTTCTCCCAAAATTCTGTGTGGATTAATGCTGAATTAAAGCCCATTTTCAATAGCACTCAATTTAGCGCCGCCGAACTCCCAGCCCACTCAGTCTTTCTGTTTTCTCTCTCTCTCCTTTCATAGTCATTGTATTCAGCAGATTCTGGAGGCAGTGCTTCATTGTCATCAGATGGGAGTCGTTCACAGGGACCTCAAGGTAAGATTTAATAAGGAATAAATTAAAAGACACAGACGGTATTTGGCACAGTCACAGACTGTTTATCCACTGCAATATACTAACTTTGATGACATTGTTGTCATTTGATTGTGTATCAAAATTCCGTTAAAAACATTGGATTTGAATTTAAAGAAACTATACCCAGAATCTTTAGATTATATATTTGTTTGATATTTTCATTAATTGAAATACATTTCAACCATTCATTTTAGTCATCCAGACTCTTTAATTTGAACCTTAAAGCGACAATCAGCAGTTGAAACAATAACAAAGCGGTCTGCCTGCCGCTGTTTCGGTAAAAAGCTGAGGGATGCGGATGGAGAGACGTAGCCACTCTCAAATTCATAGAGGGAGCTATGGATGCAAGGAGTCACCATCCATGATATCAAAAGTATAGTTTGAACCATGTTTTGAAGCTATACAGGGTTTGTTTACGTTTACTTTGCAAACGTTGGAGTAAAACAAGCTTATATTTTGGGTTCTGGTGGGGTACGACAGTTGAACTAAGCTCATATGAGGCATTTATAAGTTATATTCTTCAAGAATCAATGGGTATACAGTATATCATTAATTTGTTAGTCCAAAAATGGATGTAGCAACTGCAGATTACCCCTTTAAGGACACATCTATGTATTCAATGTTTGCTCAGGCAGCGGACAACAGGCCATTTGGGCTGTGATTAGAAGCTTTGTTGCTACTGAATGGTTCTGAGAGGACCACCTCTGTGAAATGTGTGACATAATTGCACTGTGGTTACAGTGGGGAGGGAGCGTGGGATGAGATGGGATGGGATGTTAGCAAATCTGTTTCTAGCCATCACACCCCCACGCTGTTCTCACAGAGGTCTGATGGGAAGAGGAGGAGGAGGAGAGGAAGAGGGAGAACTAGTCATACAACATAAGGTTTAGTCGGCAGCATATGGGCAAATAATAACTTTGTCAATACCTCTGTAGTGCTCAAGTCATACTTTATTCAATTCAGGGACATTTATTTTGGGAGGTTCAGCACCACAAGTTCATAGCAGGTCAGTCCAGGTGGAGCTGGGACTTGATGGGTGGTTGATTAGAGAATCCACCTGTCACCTCCTCTGGTCCCCACATTGAGTCAGGTGTTACTAAAGACTCCTGACCTGCCTCACCTCATGACTTCGTCCTCTTGTGTGCCATAACTCTCTACAGTCTCAACTGCATTCTTAAACTGTATTTATATTTTCTCATGATTTATAGTCCAGGCAAAACATTTATTAAAACCGATTTTGATAATACAACGTGCTGTAGCGGTCAATCAGTATACATATTTATTTTCTCATCATCATGTCCCATTAAGCCTGATTAGCTTAAAGGCCACAATCACCTGAGATGGTGATTGCAACTCAAAGTCATGACTGGGGTTGTGTGACCGTGATAACACTCTGTTTGGTCCTGTCTGTTCCATATGTCTGGAGTCTGGATGTCACTGCTGACCTGATTGAATAGGCATTCACTTACAATGCAACAAACATCAATCCATTGTTCTGTTGTCAACTTATCATGTACAGTACATGTACTTCATATCTCAATGTCAGCTCGAGGGACCCTTAAAAGAGTGTGGTTTCTCATTTACAGTAAAAGCGGCAACAAACCCTCACACCATCTCCATCATATCAGAAAGCATTGGTGTGTGATACAGTATCTGCAATGTTGTAGTTGTAATGAATATTCAGGGAGAAAAAGGTGTAGATTCACGCACAGAGCGCGGAAGGTGTTTGTTACGCCTTCGCAAAAGGCAGGAATCGTGATCACAGGCAGGCAATGGTCATACACAGGTAGGCAAACAAGCAGGAGAATCAAAACTAGGACTGAAGGCTATAACTGGTTCTCACAAACGAGCTATGAAAAGGCTTAGTAGAGTCAAAACGAACAATACCTCACAAGGCACAAACAGAATGAACTGAACTAAATAAGGAGCTAATGAGACCAGGTGAGTAACAAACACAGGTGAAATGAAAGAGGGCTATGTTCAAGAACACAAAGAAACAGGACTACGTTCAAGAACACAAGGTTGACTATGAAAATAAATACAGAACCTTACAGTAGTGTCAATGAGGGACAGATAAAGCACAGGGTTGGTTCCAGTACTGTCCCATTTATTATCACACATGTTCAAGTGCCGCTATCCACAACCCCACACTCTTTTTGCCTGGACTTTAAATCAATAAAGCACAAAGTCATCATGAGAAAATATCAATACAGTTTAAGAATTTACACAGGCAGCCTGATTCTGATCATTTTTCAACTCATTGGTCTTTTGACCAATCACATCAGATCTTTTCACATCAGATCTTTTTCAGAGCTGATCTGAAGACCAATTAATGAAAAAAATATCAAAGTTGGGCTGCCTGTGTAAACGCAGCCTTCTTGTTCAATCTTTCAAAGGTACATTTTTGTTTATTCCATCTTTTTTATATTTCTTACAGACTGCTTCAACACTCACACTGTTATTAACATCCACTAACACATTCCTGTACAAAGATACCCTCCTCCTGCCCCAGAGATAAATGTTCCATTCACATCGTTTTACATCTCCCCGAGGGAAGGTGGAGTGCTAAAATGGATTTGTGTGGGCTGGGATGTTAAGTGTGTGTGTGTGTTTGTGCGTGTGTGTACGTGTGTGTGTGTGGTGTATGTCTATGTGTATCAGAGGGTAGATAACATCTCATAGCAGTAGCAGAGTGTGTGTGTGTGTGGGGGGGGGGATTCATCAGAGCTCTGTAATGCTGCAACCACAAACACTATTCAATTAGGCCCACAATCATGTCTGTCTGCCACCGTATTCCTGCTTGTGCTCAGGTCTCTTGTCTCCTCTCACTGACTGATTGGCTATTCTCTCTTTGTACCCAGCCTGAGAACCTTCTGCTTGCCTCCAAGTCCAAGGGAGCTGCAGTGAAGCTGGCAGACTTCGGCCTGGCCATCGAGGTTGAGGGGGAACAACAAGCCTGGTTCGGTAATGGCTAATGGCTGATATGAATCGTAATTACACACACACACACACAAAAACTGAAATGCAAATATGGACTGGCTTCTAAAGCATGTCTACTTATGCAAGATTTAGGATGTATAATCAGCCGGGAAACTGCATAGGGGGACACATAGAGTCATGAATGAAGAATAATTAGTTTTCTGAGCACAAAGAATTCCAGTCTGAACCTTCAGAGGGAAATAAATAATTAAAAGACTCCTGTGGAATCCAATCAAACAACTCTTTGCCTCGAACATCCTCAAAAAAAGAAACAGCTACTCTGGAGAAATACCAACAACTAAAAACAAAGGGAAACATATCATAAAAGAACACGATCAAGGTTAGGAAAAAACAACTTCCGCAGCGTCATGACTACCACAGGGGAAAGAGAAAACGGGCTGCTTTCTGCTTGTTTTATTTATGAATTGCCATCCAGAAGTAGAAATGTCACCACAGCGCCATCCTGACTCATTAGTAGTGAGGCCTGCTGTGTAAAACCATCTTGTCAGAATAGGTTAGGCACAGCTCATTTTTCATCACTCTGCTCTAAATAACCTAACTGACTGACTGGTGCTGCCTTATGATTGGTGCCCTTAGGTCAAGAACAGGGCCGTGCACAGACCTTTCCAGGGGCTGGTGCTCATAGGCCTATTTATTTCTGCAACAACACACTCATTCATCACAAATTGTAAGAAAGCTAGTTACAGTGCCTCCTAAAGACATGAAGGTCACAGAAAATCTATGATTTTTAATCCAGCCAATCCCATGAGCCCCTGGGATAGGAGCTCTGTCTAAACCAGGATGGAAGTCTCTCTCTGCTGACCCAATGCTGTGGTTTTCTATGTCTGTCTGAGGATGTCCTCTGTCATTTCTCACAGTGTCTCTCTTTCAGATGTTTCATCAGCCTGCCGCTTGGCACTGTGCTGTGTTCAAAGACGCATGGAGCAGAATGTCTGGTGAACAGGTCAGGGTTCCATAGCCGCAGGCAAAACAGCAGAAACTCTATCAGCAGCACAACCAGGTGGACTGGGGACGGAGACAGCCAGGAGTCGTTAGGCCAGGTAGTCCTGAGGCATTGTTCTAGGGCTCAAGTCCTCCGGGAGGGGAGAGAGTGAGAGAGAGAGATGGGAGAATTAGAGGGAGCATACTTAAGATCACACAGGACACCAGATAAGACAGGAGAAATGCACCAGATAGGACAGTCTGACCCTAGCCCCCACGGCACATAAATGAATGCAGCATAGATACTGAGTACTGAGACAGGGTGGATCGGGGGACACTGTGGCCTCGTCCGACAATACCCCCAGACAGGGCCAACCAGGCAGGATATAACCCCACCCGCTTTGCCAAAGCACAACCCCCACATCACCAGAGGGATATCAACCCACTACCCTGAGACAAGGCGGAGTATAGCCCACAAAGATCTCCCCCACCACAAGAACCCGAGGAGGCGCAAGACCGTACAGGAAGATAACGTCAGTGACTCAACCCACTCAAGTCGAGTATAGCAACAAAAAAAGCCTGGCAAGACATGATGCACGCCTCCTAGAAATGGCATGGGAGAGCACTAGCAAGCCAGTGACAGTTCCCGTAATGGGGTCAGAGGCAGAGAATCCCAGTGGAGAGAGGGGAGCCAGCCAGGCAAAGACAGCAAGGGGGGTTTGTCACTCCATTGTCTTGCTGTTCACCTTCGCACCCCTGGGCCATACTACACTCATTCATTGGACCTGATGAAGAGATGATTATTCAGTAAAGACTTAAAGGTCGAGACCGAGTCTGTGTCTCTCACATGGATTGGCAGACCATTCCATAAAAATTTAGCTCTGTAGGAGAAAGCCCTGCCTGCAGCTGTTTGCTTAGAAATTCTAGGAATAAGCAGGCCTGCGTCTTGTGATCGTAGAGTACGTGTAGGTATATACGGCAGGACCAAATTGGAGAGATAGGTAAGAGCAAGTCCATGTAATAGTTTGTAGGTTAGCATTAAAACCTTGAAATCAGCCGTAGCCTTAACAGAAAGCCAGAGGTTAGCACTGGAGAAATATGATCTTTTTTTTTGGGTTCTAGTCAAGATTCTAGCAGCCATTTTTAGCACTAGATGAAGCTTATTTAGTGCTTTATCTGGGTAGCCGTAGAGTAGAGCATTGCAGTAGTCTAATCTTGAAGTGACAATAAACGTTCTGATTTTTTGCAATGTTACGAAGATGGAAAAAGCTGCTCTTGTAATATTTTTGATATGTTCATCAAAAGAGAGATCAGGGTCCAGAGTAACGCCAAGGTCCTTCCCATTTTATTTCAGACAACTGTACAACCATTGAGATTAATTTTCAGATCAAACAGCAGATCTCTTTGTTTCTAGGGACCTAGAACTAGCATCTCTGTTTTGTCCGAGTTTAAAAGTACAACATTTGCCTCCATCCACTTCCTTATGTCTGAAATACTGGCTTCCAGAGTACGCAATTTTGGGACTTCACCGAAATGTACAGCTGTGTGTCGTCTGCATAGCAGTGAAAGTTATCATTGTGTTTTCGAATGACATCACCAAGAGGTAGCATATACTGTATAGTGAAAACAATAGTGGTCCTAAAACAGAACCTTGAGGAACACTGAAATTTACCATTGATTTGTCAGAGGACAAACCAACCACAGAGACTAACTGATATCTTTCCGACAGATAAGATCTAAACCAGGCAAGAACTTGTCCACGTAGACCAATTTGGATTTCCAATCTCTCCAAAAGAATGTGGGGATCAATGGTGTCAAAAGCGGCACTAAGGTCTAGGAGCACAAGGACAGACACAGAGCCTTGGTCTAACGCCGTTAAAAGGACAATTACCAACTTCACGAGTGTGGTCTCAGTAGTATGATGGGGTCTAAAACCAGACTCTCTTCAGGAAAGCATTGAGTTGCTGAGCAAAAGCTTTTTTTAAATGCTGAGAGGAATGGGAGATTTGACATAGGCCGATAGTTGTAAATGTCCGGTGAACAAAAAAAATCTGGGTCAAGGTTTGGCTTTTACACGAGAGGCTTTATGATAGCCGCGGGAAGTAGGGGTGCTGAGGATGTTGCAGAACCCCCTGAAAAATTATCAAACTTTGATACTTACATTATGGTCACCGCTTGCAAGATCCACCGTCTTCAGGATAAGCTTCCTGGCAAGACCCGTCAAATGCTCTCCCCAATTGATAAAGCAACTTCACTCGAAATGTGCACTGCACATGCGTGACCAGATCGTAATTTTCCGTTCAGCCTGTCCACCCGAAATGAAAAGCAGCCACTGCTGTCGGATGTCTTCATTCTTCAGAAAATAAAGTTACACTATGGCATCCAGTCACAACACAGTGTGCTTTTGCTGGCATGCTAGCAAGTAGCTTGCTAGCTAACAGTCACACCACAGATGAAAGGTTACCAGTATCTTTGGGAGTATGTTCTGCTTGAGCTTACGGATTGTAAACAAAGCCAAAGCAAGTTATAGGCAGACATGTGTTGATGGTACATATTGAAATTATCAAACCATTGGTGTATTACATTTCCGGCATTATGTATTTGTATTTGTATTTATTATGGATCTCCAAGGCAGCAGCTACTCTTCCTGGGGTCCAGTAACATTAAGGCAGTTATACATTTTAAAAACTTTACAATATATTCATAACAGATTTCACAACATATTAAGTGTGTGCCCTCAGGCCTCTATTCTACTACCACATATATATAACACAAAATCCATGTGTACATGTGTGTATAGTGTGTATGTTATCGTGTGTTTGTATGCATGTGTCTATGTTTGTGTTACTTCACAGTCCCCGTTGTTCCATAAGGTGTATTTTTATCTGTTTTTTAAATCTAATTTTACTGCTGGCATGAGTTACTTGATGTGGAATAGAGTTCCATGTAGTCATGGCTCTATGTAGTACTGTGCGCCTCCTATAGTCTGTTCTGGACTTGGGGACTGTGAAGAGACCTCTGGTAACATAACTTGTGGGGTATGCATGGGTGTCCGAGTTGTGTGCCAGTAGTTCAAACAGACAGCTCGGTGCATTCAACATGTCAATATCTCTCACAAATACAAGTAGTAATGAAGTCAATCTCTCCTCCACTTTGAGCCAGCAGAGATTGTAATGCATATTATTAATGTTAGCTCTCTGTGTATGTCAACCACCGCATTCTTATTGGCAGACTAAATGGCCTTGGTTTCTCAAATGACTGCCTCGCCTGGTTCACCAACTACTTCTCAGATAGAGTTCAATGTGTCAAATCGGAGGGCCTGTTGTCTGGACCTATGGCAGTCTCTATGGGGGTGCCACAGGGTTCAATTCTTGGGCCGACTCTTTTCTCCGTGTATATCAATGATGTCGCTCTTGCTGCTGGTGACTCTCAGATCCACCTCTACGCAGATGACACCATTTTGTATACATCTGGCCCTTCATTGGACACTGTGTTAACAAACCTCCAAATGACCTTCAATGCCATACAACACTCCTTCAGTAGCCTCCAACTGCTCTTAAACACTAGTAAAACTAAATGCATGCCCTTCAATCGAACGCTGCTGGCACCCGCCCACCCGACTAGAATCACTACTCTCGATGGGTCTGACCTAGAGTATGTGGACAACTACAAATACCTAGGTGTCTGGTTAGACTGTAAACTCTCCTTCCAGACTCACATTAAGCATCTCCAATCCAAAGTTAAATCTAGAATCGGCTTCCTATTTCGCAACAAAGCCTCCTTCACTCATGCTGCCAAACATGCCCTCATAATACTGACTATCCTACCGATCCTTGACTTCGGCGATGTAATTTACAAAATAGCCTCCAACACTCTACTCAGCAAATTGGATGTAGTCTATCACAGTGCCATCCGTTTTGTCACCATAGTCCCATATACTACCCACCACTGTGACCTGTACGCTCTTGTTGGCTGGTCCTCACTACATATTCGTTGCCAAACCCACTGGCTCCAGGCCATCTATAAATCACTGCTAGGCAAATCCCCGCCTTATCTTAGCTCATAGGTCACCATAGCAACACCCACCCGTAGTATTCGCTCCAGCAGGTATATCTCACTGGTCATCCCCAAAGCTAACACCTCCTTTGGCCGCCATTCCTTCCAGTTCTCTGCTGCCAATGACTGGAACAAATTGCAAAAATCTCTGAAGCTGGAGACTCTTATCTCCCTCACTAACTTTAAGCATCAGTTGTCAGAGCAGCTTACCTGTACACAGCCCATCTGAAATTAGCCCACCCAACTACCTCATCCCCATATTGTTATTTATTTTGCTCATTTGCACCCCAGTATCTCTATTTGCACATCATCTCTTGCACATCTATCATTCCAGTGTTAATACTAATTGTAATTATTTTGCACTATATCCTATTTATTGCTTTACCTCCATAACTTGCTACATTTGCACATACTATATATATATTTTCTGTTGTATTTTTGACTTTATTTTTTGTTTTACCCCATATTTAACTCTGTGTTGTTGTTTTTATTGCACTGCTTTGCTTTATCTTGGCCAGGTCGCAGTTGTAAATGAGAACTTGTTCTCAACTGGTTTACCTGGTTAAATAAAGGTTAAATAAAAATAAAAATAAAACTTTTTAGTAGGCTTAAAGATATGGCAAATAGGAGTGGCAATATCGTCTGCTATTATCCTCAGTAATTTTCCATCCAAGTTGTCAGACCCCGGAGGCTTGTCAATGTTGATCGACAATAATACTTTTTTCACCTCTTCCACACTTACTTTACGGAATTCAAAATTACAATGCTTGTCTTTCATAATTTGGTCAGATATACTTGAATGTGTAGTGTCAGCGTTTGTTGCTGGCATGTCATGCCTAAGTTTGCTAGTCTTGCCAATGAAAAAATCATTAAAGTAGTTGGGAATATCAGTGGATTTTGTGATGAATGAGCCATCTGATTCAATGACTGATGGAGCAGAGTTTGCCTTTTTGCCCAAAATTTCATTTAAGGTGCTCCAAAGCTTTTTACCATAATTATGGTCATTTATCTTTGTTTCATTGTGTAGTTTCTTCTTCTTTTTATTCAGTTTAGTCACATAATTTCTCAATTTGCAGTATGTTTGCCAATCGGTTGTACAGCCAGACCTGTACAGCCAGACCTATTTTGTGACGTTGCATGAAGCCAAAAGTAAATCCTAATGCCTGCCTCCTGAATCCAAGTGTTTGACACAGGGGAGGGGACCAGTAACTTTATGATCAAACTTTATCAATGTACCAACTACAGTCATTTGTCATATTTGGGTCACCCTACTTTGAACTGGTTTCATTCTATCATCATCATGTGCAACTTAATACAAAAAAATCCCATCTCAAGAGGTTTAATTAAACAATGACTTTAGTAAGTGCCTATTAAGTGCCAAATAAAGTACAGTGCCTTGCAAAAGTATTTATCCCCCTTGGCATTTTTCCTATTTTGTTGCATTACAACCTGTAATTTAAATTGATTTTTATTTGGATTTCATGTAATGGACATACACAAAATAGTCAAACTTGGTGAAGTGAAATGAAAAGAATAACTTGTTTCAAAAAATTATACAAAATAAATAACGGAAAAGAGGTGTGTGCATATGTATTCACCCCTTTGCCTTCAGAAGTCACATAATTAGTTAAATAAAGTCCACCTGTGTGCAATCTAAGTGTCACATGATCTCAGCATATATACACCTGTTCTGAAAGGCCCCAGAGTCTGCAACACCACTAAGCAAGGGGCACTACCAAGCAAGAGGCACCATGAAGACCGAGGAGCTCTCCAAACAGGTCAGGGACAAAGTTGTGGAGAAGTACAGATCAGGGTTGGGTTGAAAAAATATATCTGAATCTTTGAACATCCCACGGAGCACCATTAAATCCATTATTAAAAAATGGAAAGAATATGGCACCACAACAAACCTGCCAAGAGAGGGCCGCCCACCAAAACTCATGGACCAGGCAAGGAGGGCATTAATCAGAGAGGCAACAGAGACCAAAGATAACCCTGAAGGAGCTGCACAGCTCCACAGCGGAGATTGGAGTATCTGTCCATAGGACCACGTTAAGCCGTACACTTCACAGAGCTGGGCTTTACGGAAGAGTGGCCAGAAAAAAAGCCATTGTTTAAAGAAATAAATAAGCAAACACGTTTGGTGTTCGCCAAAAGGCATGTGGGAGACTCCCCAAACATATGGAAGAAGGTACTCTGGTCAGATGAGACTCAAATTAAGCTTTTTGTCCATCAACCCAACACCTCTCATCCCCCCGAGAACACCATCCCTACAGTGAAGTGTGGTGGTGGCAGCATCATGCTGTGGGGATGTTTTTCATCGGCAGGGACTGGGAAACTGGTCATAATTGAAGGAATGATGGATGGCGCTAAATACAGGGAAATTCTTGAGGGAAACCTGTTTCAGTCTTCCAGAGAATTGAGACTGGGACAGAGGTTCACCTTCCAGCAGGACAATAACCCTAAGCATACTGCTAAAGCAACACTTAAGTGGTTTAAGGGGAATGTCTTGGAATGGCCTAGTCAAAGCCCAGACCTTAATCCAATTGACAATCCCTGGTATGATTTAAAGATTGCTGTCCACCAGCGGAACCCATCCAACTTGAAGGAGCTGGAGGGGGGGGGGGGGGGGGGGGGGGGGGTCTGGGTGAATAGTTATGCACGCTCAAGTTTTCTGTTTTTTTTTTGTCTTATTTCTTGTTAGTTTCACAATAAAAATATTTTGCATCTTCAAAGTGGTAGGCATGTTGTGTAAATTTTATGATACAAACCCCCCAAAAATCCATTTTAATTCCAGGTTGTAAGGCAACAAAATAGGAAAAATGCCAAGTGGGGTGAATACTTTTGCAAACCACTGTATAAGGGTTGACCGTAACAGCGTTGACCGTAACAGGGTTGATGATTTAATCTTAAAGCTGCAATATGTAACTTTTTGGGCGACCCGACCAAGTTCACATAGAAATGTGAGTTATAGATCTGTCATTCTCATTGAAAGCAAGTCTAAGAAGCGGTAGATCTGTTCTATGTGCGATATTTCTATGCTTCCCGTTCTTAAGTTTCATTTTTGTGTCTTTTACTTTTGGTTTTGTACACCAGCTTCAAAAAGTTGAAAATACAATATTTTTGGTTATGGAAAATACATTTCACAGCTGTTTAGAGGGACAATGATTCTCTACACTATACTTGCTTGTTTTGTCACATAAACTGAAATTAATTGAACTATTAGAATTTTAGCAACCAGGTAATGGTGGAGGGATTTCAGCATAGTGCATCTTTATTAAATCAGACATAAATCCCCTTGTGACAGGGTAAATGGAAACTTGTTGTGTGCAACAGGGAGGGGCAATTGACTGCAAGCTTAAAAAAAACAACAACTTTAAAATCATTTCATTTCTGTTTATCTATGGGTAACAGGATTGTGACGTGTTATGCTCAACCCACTAGTTTTCCACCACCAAAACAAATGGCCAAAAAGAGTAGAACCAGCTCACCTGCTTTCACACTATGATTTCACTATTAGACATTCAATGTTTCTTTTGAAAAAAATATTTAAAAAGGTATAGTTTCACCATATTAAAACGAGAGTTCAGTTCATGTAACAGGGTTGACTTAAAATGAATAAAAAAAATTGAAATCACTAATCACATATATAAATAATATTCTTTAGAAATGACTTTGTCAAAGCAACAATATAACTAGATCTTTACAAACTTTAGGGTTAAGTGGGTTAAACTCTTCCTGGAAGTCACAGAGGGTGCACGAATACTGAAAATGCTGATTTTTGGTACTTTAGCAAGTATTTTTTCATATTACAAATCTGATTTATCGAATTCTCTTTGTGGTCTATAATAAAGGGCACATCATTGAATATATCAGCCTTTTAAAATTAAACATTGGTGCACAATTTCTACTTAAAATATTAAACAGACGCAAAAGGCACTCATTTGGTTGAACAACCCATAAATGTTTTAAAACTAGGAACTAGGAATGTCTTTTAGAATTCAGTTCATTTTTAATGAACCAGAGGACACTTATCCAATACCCACAATTCATTTTTAAAGACACACCTCTCTTAGATCAGGATGATGTTCTAAATCCTTTGGGGGCCTGGTGGAGCTGTCACATCCAGCTCTGCTGCTCATTATAATCAGGGTTGGGGAGTAAGTGATTACATGGAAGGAGTTACATGTAATTTGATTAAAAAAACTTGTTTTAACTGTAATCAGTTATGTTACTAGCAAAAATATTGTGGTCAGATTACAGATACTTTTGAAAAACTAAATGATTACTTCTTGGATTACTTTTGCAGAAATATACATTATGAAACCTTTCTGTTTTCTCAATGAAATTCAATTCAGAATTGAAGAAAATGGTGCAGCTTTATGTTTGTTCCACCTGAGCGAGTCTGACCACAAGTCAGAGACCACTATGATGACACAACACATGCCTATGATGGATCCTTTGGATCCTTTGTCTTTTTCTAATGCCTCTTAAGGGGAAAGTAACTGAAAGTAATCCAAAAGTAATGTTACTGATTACAATTTTGGACAGCTAACTAGTAACTGTAACGAATTACATTTAGAAAGTAACTTACCCAACCCAACACATACACATTCATGGAAATGAGTCTCGATATTTCAACCTTTAATTTGCTGACAGTGTGTCAAACCCCAGGCTGGTTCCATGGGTCTGGAGAATAAATGGAAGAATGTATTCTTCTTCTCTGTTTGATGATTGATATATAATCCATAATCTATCCAAGTAGCAAGCAACCTTGTTAATTGTCAGTGATAATCATTTCACATGCTTTGCAATCCATAGTCTCTCCCATGGGCAAATTTATTTAGTTTAGTGAATCTGCTGTGTCACAATGTCTGGAACAAAACAAGGCTGGAACATGAGAAGACGATGTGAATCATTAAAACAAGAGTGAAATAAAGGTCTCATCACCCCTCAGAAAGAGTTAATGACCAGACTTACACTAGAACGTTAGAAACCTGTCTGGTTAGGGTAGGTAATAAGGATATGGACTGCATACCACAAATGAAGCCCTGTTGAGAGAAATGTGAGGCAGGTGGCCCCAGGAACCTGTGGATGATGTTATTAAGTTAATTACTCTCTCTTACATTCCGGAGAAGATAATTATCAGAGCATATCTCTTTAACACTGTGCTCAATGGATTTTCTATCCATTGTTGAGGGCTCCAGGAAGACTTCTGTCTTTTCTTTGTTATATTGCTCCGAAGGTTGAAGTATTCTATGCATTCAAGAATGTTAAGGTGCTTATCTCTCATCACTTTACTGTACTGTATTACAGTATATAATGGATTGATATGGTTAGTGTCACTTCACACATAAAACAACATGTGCCTGTCTCACAGCATCCACTGTCTCACAGCCCATCCAGGCAATTCATAAACTTTATCTCCACTGGGAAAAAGCATCTCGACATGTTTTCCCATTGCTTATTGACTAGCATTTGATTTTCAACTGAGCTGTATTATCTGTGACTCACTGCCTCTGTCTGGATGTGATGCAGGCTTTGCAGGGACACCTGGCTACCTGTCTCCTGAGGTCCTGAGGAAGGACCCATATGGCAAAGCTGTGGACCTGTGGGCATGCGGTAAGCAGGACGACTTTCAGATATCCACCTCTTTCCTTGTTTGTTTTTGTCTACGTCTGAGTTGCTACTCCCTACAGAAAAGACTTCACACCTGGTGTGATGAGTTTCCTCATTTATACATCTCAAGCTTTATGTTATCTCAGTTGGCCAGACTGGGGATTGCTTCATATTCTAACCTACTAAACCTATGATTTAGTGCACCAGTTTATTTATGGGGGTCTGTCGGTTTCATCCCAAGGTTCAGAGATATGCTCTCTGTCAGAGCAGAGGAGAGAAGGCAGCAGTGCGTTGATCTGATCTGAGCTCTCTCTCCACTCTTTGGGTTCCAAAAGGGTACTTTTTAGTTCCAGGTAGAACTCTTTTGGGTTACATGTAGAACCCTCTGTGGGAAGGGTGCTACATGGAACCCAAAAAGGTTCTACCTAGAACCAAAGGGTTCTCCCTGGAACAGCCAAAGAACCCTTTTTGGTTCTAGATAGCACCTTTTTTTCCTAAGAGTGTATGTCTATGTACATACTGTACCACAGGCCTCTGTGTCATCAAGGTGGCAGAATTCACGCTCCAATTGGCCATCCTTTGGTCTATTTAGATAGACGATCTAAATTATTCCCGATGTGTGGACAACTTTTACCTTGAATGTATATATCAATATCAAATGAATCATATATAAACATTGACAATATGTAGTGGTACTGGGACTTTTCACATTGAGCTGAGCAGCTAAACTTGTCACATGCTTTGTAAAAAACAGGTGTAGACCACAGGAGGTTGGTGGCCCCTTAATTGGGGAGAACATGCTCGTGGTAATGACTGGAGCGGAATCACTGGAATGGTATCAAACACATCAAAAACATGGTTTCCAGGTGTTTGATGCCATTCCATTTGCACCGTTCCAGCCATTATTATGAGATGTTTTCCCTTCAGCAGCCTCCTGTGGTGGAGACTAACAGTGAAATGCTTACTTACAGGCACTTCCCAACAATGCAGAGAGAAAAATATAGAAAAAAGAGACAATGAGTAACACTAACTATATACACGAGGTACCAGTACCGAGTCAATGTGCTGGGGTACGAGGTAATTGAGCTAGCTATGTACTGTACATATAGCAGTGGCGGTCAGTGACGTTTAAGATGAGGGAGGATGTTTTTTTTTGTGACACATGGGCTGACGGTGACATTCAATACCGCCTTGCACACTCTTGCCTGCATCTAGCTGATATAGGGTGTAATCATTAGTCCAACAGTTGCAAACGAGAGTTTATAGTGGACACATTTCCAATGGTCCTCCCCTTCCTCCCCTGAGGAGCCTCCACTGACATATAAGTAGGGGTAAAATGACTAGGCTACAGGATAAATAATAAACATTAGCAGCAATGTATGTGATGAGTCAAAGTAGTTAGTGCAAAGAGGGTCAATGCAGATAGTTTGGGTAGCTATTTGGTTAACTATTTAGTAGTCTTATGGCTTGGGGTAGAAGCTGTTCAGGGTCCTGTTGGTTCCAGACTTGGTACACTGGTACCGCTTGCCATGCGGTAGCATAGAGAACAGTTTGTGACTTGGGTGGCTGGAGTCTTTTTTAGGGCCTTCATCTGACACCGCCAGATATAGAGGTCCTGGATGGCAGGGAGCTCGGCCTAAGTGATGTGCTGGGCCGAATGAACTACCCTCTTTAGCGCCTTGCGGTTGGATGCCAAGCAGTTGCCATACCAAGCGGTGATGCAGCCAGTCAAGATGCTCTCAATGGTGCAGCTGTAGAACTTTTTGAAGATCTTTTCATACCAAATCTTTTCAGCTTAAATAAATGGGGAAATTATATTATTTTATACTAATAGAATTGCTCAGAGATATTAATGTAACCACATACACACACACACACATACTGTACATGCATACATATGTGAGGGATCAAGGTTCAGAAGTATCGATTTCTGCAGAACCTTTTATTTTCACCAAAGATAGAGAGATGTATGTGATATATGCTAGTTCATTCTTGAGTAACTAGAGTGATGAACAGTCTCCTATTGTATAGTGATGTATGATGTCTGTGCCAGGTGTGATCCTGTATATCTTGCTGGTGGGCTACCCTCCATTCTGGGATGAGGACCAACACAGACTGTACCAGCAGATCAAGGCTGGGGCCTACGATGTGAGTCACATCCCTCCTAGCTCCTGTTCTTAACAATACGATACCCCTCCATTACTCTACTGCTCACGGCTGCTGGGGAACAGTTGAAATGCAGTGTCTCTCCAGGATTGTGTAACGCACCAGTTTCCAAGGAGATTAATCATCTTAAATTCAGTGCCTGGTATAATGGTGGCTTTCTGCTGGTAGGAAAAAAAGATCTGCATGTTTTTTCTTCTTCAATTACAGTCATAGTATCCCATGGCACCCTTTCTTATTCATCTACTCTGCCTACAGACTTTGGAAAATCGTTTGGAAAATGGATTTTCGCTCATTCGAATATAATCACCAGCTTTAATTCCCATGATTTATGTATATGTAAAGGCCATCAGCTCTGTGCTATGTCTCCTCTTATATATATACTGTAGTTCCCCTCGCCGGAGTGGGACACTGTTACACCAGAGGCCAAGGATCTCATTAACAAGATGTTGACCATCAACCCTGCCAAGCGCATCACAGCCTCTGAGGTCCTCAAGCACCCGTGGATCTCAGTGAGTACAGAGCATGCACATCCGTACATTCTCACAATGATCACAATGTGCAGTAAGATTCGGCCCTGTGTCTAACCAGACTTTTGTTTCTCGTTTTCTCTCTGTCTACAGCACCGCTCCACTGTGGCCTCCTGCATGCACAGACAGGAGACGGTGGAATGCCTTAAAAAGTTCAACGCCAGAAGGAAGCTGAAGGTATAGTAGAGCTTTGGGAGCAAAATGAAGTGTAGATATGATACTGGAACATGACATGGTAATCTCTGTATTGTCCAGAGTAGGGAAAAAATATCAGACATACTATGCCACTAGTGATGGGGGTTTCAGTCCAATAGGACGGTTTGAATGAGGACGGAAATGTTATCAAGGCAAAATGGCCTTCGTGGCGCGATCTATTGAGGCAAAATGGCTTTCATTAAACGAGTCAAGATGAGAGGACGTCTCTTTGTTTCATTTGTTTCACATGGAAACTGTCTAATGCATTTGGTTTTGTCAGTACAGTTTTTGTGTTTGCCCTTTTACACAACCCCTTTTAGGCAGATCCATTTAATTGTAATACATTCAGCTTCCACTTAGAAAATCTGAACAACCTACACCTTAAAACTACTGAATTGTGATATCATTCATGCAGTAATACCCACTGCTTTTTGAATAGAGTTTGCCAATGCACATTTTATTTGGTGCTGTTAAGACATAGCAACTGTTGAAGTACTCTAGGTCATTACCTTGACAGTAAGCAGCAATCCAAGCTGTTGATATTACATGTAAGCAACCTACTCAAGATGTTAACAATATATTCTCGCCAAGCTTGGTTGGCAACAAGAACACTGTGGCATTATAAACTGTAATTTTTTAGGAATCCTTTTGTTTTTTCATCTTATGTAACGATCCATCTCTCTTTGTTTAAAGGGTGCCATTCTCACCACCATGTTGGCGACCCGGAACTTCTCTGGTAAGTCATGTAGAGGTGCCTTGTCAGAACGTTCCTCCTCTCCATTCCTGAGTGAGAGTGGGCTTAATAATAATAATATGCCATTTAGCGGACGCTTTCATCCAAAGCAACATACAGTCATGCATGCTTCCTTTTTATTTTACGTACGGGTGGTCCTGGGAATCAAACCCACTACCCTGGCATTGCAAGTGCCATGCTCTACCAACTGAGCTACAGACTAGAGGACAGCTTAACGGTGTCCCTAGGGAGGTCACTATCCTAGGGGAGTGACATGGTCTCAGATGGCTGCTCCTAGACTGGGGGGCTCCAAGCCCATAGAGCAGGGAGGAGATGATGACAGCTTGTGGAACTCACTGGTCATGCATCAGGACACTTCCCCATGCCAATTGACACTCCCCTGTCAGACACTTAGGTCCGGATATACCAACACATTCCCTGTCACATTCATTGGAATGATGTCTGTGATTTCTGTTCAAAACGGACACATTGTAGGACATTTAATTTTCTCCAGAGACTAAAATCATTCAAGGACAGTTTGTGTTAAGTCTGTAAAGCAATAGCTTAATGATAATAGGGAGGCTAGAAGAGGCTGTCCATCTGTTAACTAAAAGGCTAGTTGTTATCACAATGTAGATTGTTGATTGACAAAGGTGCATGTGTTGTTGTCATCACAACCCACTTACTGTGGCTGAGCCATCTGCTTTTGGGTCCTCAGTCCCTCCATGACTTCAATCAGATGGTTCTGTGCCATGGAATCCACCACTGAACTAGTGGAACATAATGTGACTATTTACCATCCCTATGTTACTGTAATCTGCAATATTTTGTCAAAATCCTCTAATGAAGGAGTCACAGTTGAACATTGTTTCGAAATAACGTGGATGGAGTTCCATCTGGCATGTAGCCTTACTGTATGTGTCTTTGGCAGGCTCCCCTTACAACATAAGGCCATACAATCCCAGGATCAATGTAGGCACCTTCACCGACGTAGAGATGGAGGGATCCCCTTCCAATCTCACAGTTTACACATCTCTACCAATCTCCATCCAGCAGAGTTTATCTCCCCTCATAGCTCCACATAACCATTCTTATATTAAATACATGGACCTGAAGGGGACAACAGGGGAAAGTAATAGCAGTGAGGGGCCATCTTTACATGGGTCGCATTCTCATACCAGTCAGGAATAGACCCCCACCCCATATCTCCCACCTGCCAGGAAATTCTGTCTGAAAGCCAACCCCCACAGCACTGACCCTAGATGCCTTGTGGACTTAAAACCATCTCAGCACCTCTAAGCACTACCATTCATCTTTCCCTTTTTCCCAGTCTATCTTTACCCTCCAGATAGCTGTTGAGAACTACAGTCCACAGATACTGCATACGGCAAGATTACAGCTTCATGCCTATTTACAAAGCCCCCGCTATCCAGATATTGTGGCTGGAGCCAAATCTCCCCTTTAAGCTTTTAATAGCTTTTTTTCCGAGCCTATTAACTTCTCCTATTATGCTTGGGGTGGGTCGGAAGTGCTGTATAAACGCTGGTCCAAGGCCAGATTTGCTTTTAAGATGATAATTACTGCGATTTGGATTAGGGTACGGAAAGCGGATCTCAGGCCAGTGCTTGGGGTTACCAGAGCCATTCCACTGCAGACGGGAGCAGACCAGGGGGAAATCCCATCGGCATACAGCCACACCCCCCAGCAGCAGGAGAGAGTGGGGTCACAGTGCCAGCGGGCTGCGAGGCTGGGGATCAGGCTACGCCCCAGCTGACGAGAGGCTATGCTCCACATGGCCCAGGCCCACTCCAGGGCTAAAATTAGTAGCCATGTTGATGAAAATAAAGTGGGGGAAACACCCTGGCTCAGCTCTCAGGAAGAGGACATAAAATACATGATTCCAGCTCAGAGACGAGGAGGAGGAGGAGGGGAAGAGGATAGGTAGAGGGAGCGGGTAACAAACTGGACCAGAGCACTAGGAACAACAGGACGTGGTGTCCTTTATTGGTCACAGCCAAACTTTAGAGAGTGAGGGAGTGGGGCTGGAATGTGCCCATGCTATCTCCCGATCTCAAGTGCTCCTATATCAGGGATCCCTCTCAGCCACCCGGCCAGGCTCTGTAGCAGAGCCCAGTCTGGATCGCCAGAACCTCTGGTGTTACACAATAGAGTAAACCGTTGGATTATTATTATTATTTTATTTTTTTTGTGCTTTATTTCCCTAAATACTCTTGTTTGACCAGTTGAATGACCTGAGAGAATCTTCAACAACCCGCTTGGTTTGGATACTCCTATTGACTCTTTGGCAATATGACTGTCTCATCGAGTTTATGATCTGTGGAGATCAGGAAGAGGGCTTGATTTGAAGAAAATATCACATTTTATTTCCCAGGAGACATATGGATCTGATTTACTCCGTTTTCTTCTAACTCTTTGCATTTGACTGAGAGTGTTGGCCATGCCCTTCGCCCTCCTCTTCTGGGCTTTTGTGCCCTGTTTGATCGCCCTGTCCCTGTTTCTCTTTGTGTCCCGCGCAGGAGGTAACAAGGCCAACAAGAAGACGGATGGTGTGAAGGTAGGACTCCAGCTCCACAGGGTTCTCTTCTCACAGTGGAATAAACCTGACCTGGAGGAGGACTTTTGGAGGCTAGCCTTTTAGTGTATATATCACACGCTATCGATAGACCATTGTCATTTCAAAATCTGGACGTTATTCAACATTTTGTGAAAGGTGAAAGATATTTTCACATCAAACCTTCACTGCAAAACGGAATAATCAAACATGCTCTTTGAAAACGTGTGAACACAGATCCAAGTACAATATAGGATTATGGGAGTTTGACTGTCTGCTCCATTCTCTCTGAACATGCTGGCCCCACCCAAAGCCCTGATCTCCTCCAGTACAGTCCCAGTGTGCAGAACTGGAGCTGCTAATAGCCCCCGCTTCCCTGTGTGTTTGCCCCTGTACACAGTCTATTGTCTCGGCCCCATGCCTTGGAGTGAGACTGGGAGGTGGAGTGGAGAGGTGTTATGTTTAGTTTTGACCTCATGCCACACGGTTCAGATGCACAGAGACAGCTGGCGGAGAAGCAGTCCAAGTTCAGTCATCTTTCTTGACATGAGTCCTTATGTTTACAAAGATGTAAACGCACACATTTCCTGACTATTTCCCCTACCAACATATGCAGTAGTACACCGGGGAACAGAAGATTCATATCAACTCTGTTCAACAACATGATTTGCTGCAACATAATTCAATGTTCAGCATATTGTCAATTAGATAGGTAGCTAATGAGATTAGTGCTTGGACATCTTATCTGTCTGAGAGCCAAAAGGAGAGTTTGTCTATTTGTTGGTGTTGTTTGTCTGTTCCAGTATTATCAGTGTGTCTCTGTGAGTTAGTGTGTGTGAGTTACTATATACAGTAACAGTCCAAAGTTTGGACACACCTACTCATTCAAGGGTTTTTCTTTATTTTTTTTACTATTTTCTACATTGTGGAACAATAGTGAAGACATCAAAACTATGAAATAACACATATGGAATCATGTAGTAACCAGAAAAGTGTTCAACAAATGAAAATAGATTTTAGATTCTTCAAAGTAGCCACCCTTTGCCTTGATGACAGCTTTGCACACTCTTGGCATTCTCTCAACCAGCTTCACCTGGAATGCTTTTCGAACAGTCTTGAAGGAGTTCCCACATATGCTGAGCACTTGTTGGCTGCTTTTCCTTCACTCTGTGGTCCAACTCATCCCAAACCATCTCAATTGGGTTGAGGTCGGGGGATTGTGGAGTCCAGATCACTTGATGCAGCACTCCATCACTCTCCTTCTTGGTCAAATAGCCCTTACACAGCCTGGAGGTGTGTTGGGTCATTGTCCTGCTGAAAAAGAAATGATAGTCCCACTAAGCGCAAACCAGATGGGATGGCGTATCGCTGCAGAATGCTGTGGTAGCCATGCTGGTTAAGTGTGCCTTGAATTCTAAATAAATCACAGACAGTCACCAGCAAAGCACCCCCACACCATCACACGTCCTCCTCCATGCTTCACGGTGGGAACCACACATGCAGAGATCATCTGTTCACCTACTCTGCGTCTCACAAAGACACGGCGGTTGGAACCAAAAATCTCAAATTTGGACTCATCAGACCAAAGGACAGATTTCCAATGTTCTAATGTCCATTGCTTGTGTTTCTTGGCCCAAGAAAGTTTCTTCTTCTTATTGGTGTCCTTTAGTAGTGGTGTCTTTGCAGCAATTCGACCATGAAGGCCTGATTCACGCAGTCTCCGCTGAACAGTTGTTGAGATGTGTCTGTTACTTGAACTCTGTGAAGCATTTATTTGGGCTGCAATTACTGAGGCTGGTAACTCTAATGAACTTATCCTCTGCAGCAGAGGTAACTCTGGGTCTTCCTTTCCTGTGGCGGTCCTCATGAGTGCCAGTTTCATCATAGCCCTTGATGGTTTTTGCGACTCCACTTGAAGAAACTTTCAAAGTTCTTGAAATGTCCTGGATTGACTGACCTTCATGTCTTAAAGTAATGATGGACTGTTGTTTCTCTTTGCTTATTTGAGCTGTTCTTGCCATAATATGGACTTGGTATTTTACCAAATAGGGCTATATTCTGTATACCACAACTACATTGTCACAAGACAACAATTGGCTCTAATGCATTAAGAAGGAAAGAAATTCCACAAATTTACTTTTAACAAGGCACACCTGTTAATTGAAATGCATTCCAGGTGACTACCTCATGAAGCTGGTTGAGAGAATGCCAAGAGTGTGCAAAGCTGTCATCAAGGCAAAGTTGCTGTCACAAACACTTTTGTGGTTACTTCATGATTCCATATGTGTTATTTCATAGGTTTGATGTCTTCACTATTATTCTATAATGTAGAAAATAGTAAAAAATAAAGAAAAACCCTGGAATGAGTAGGTGTGTCAAGACTTTTGACTGATACTGTACATGTATCAGGGATACGCTCCACCTGTGGTAATCCCCCAGTTCCCCCGGGGACCTTAAGGAGCAGCCAGTCCATTCCAGGGTGTCTGATACTGGGATTAGTGAGGCATGGTGCTGGCCACTCAGACCTGCCACCTCTGCCTTATCAAAGGCATTCCTCTCTGACCACAGCCCTGCCTGGCCCGGAGGTTTCCTACATGACACACTGGCACACCGCCACACGGCCTGCCAACCAGACGGCTCAGCGAGGTGTCCGGGGGAGACGACAAGGGCACCGTGGCAATACGAACCCCAAACACACACAAACACCTTCAGCCTCAAACCCACACACACACACGTCATCCCTCTGCAGCATGGAGGTTTCCTTCTCCTCCCTCTGTTGCTCCCTGGCTTCCGTCTCCATCTCATTCTGTGTGTTCCTGTCTAACCTCTTCTCATTTCTCTTCCAGAAAAGGAAGTCCAGTTCCAGCGTCCAGCTGATGGTGAGTGTGATATCCCCCCACCCTCTTGACCGCGCGTCTCTGCCGCGCTCGGCTTTCCGCCTAACAGGGAAAGTGATAATAGCTTTTAAAAATCCAAACGAACCAAAGAACAAGCGAATAAAGCTGTCATTCAAAATGGAGCTGGACTTTCTTTTTTTATTTTTGTGTGTGAACATCCCATCTCTAACGTTGCCTAATCCCGCTGCTTTTTTATATGCTCTTGGGGTGGAGGTCATCGTGGGGTAACCCATCTCCTTCTCTAGGTGTTTCCCTCCCACCTGTTCCTCCCTCCCATTTCTCTCCCTACTCCTCTTACCACCCAGACCTCTGATTAACCAAATAGCCTGTTCTCTCTCTCTTAAAGGTGCAGACAGGGAGGAGGATGGTTGTCTGTCTGAGGTGTGTGTGTGTGTGTGGTGTGTTGACTCGGATCTTCCACTCACCCTTGTGTGGAGAGAACAACAGCTGCTGTAATTGCGTGTGAATCTCTGAACCTGTCTGTGTGTTGTTTCTAGGAATCCTCTGAAAGTACCAACACCACTATTGAGGACGAAGACACCAGAGGTAAGGTTATCCCCTCCTCTCAACTCTCACAGCCACACCACTAGCAGTCTAGACGTGTTAATAGGACAGGGTGACAGCTTTCAGGAGGAATATACAGTATCTCTGCTAAACTAAACAGATACCCTACGAGCATCATGTACTGTATGTTACGCACACTCACTCACACACAAATAGCTGTTGAGATATGACTTTCTCTGGCTCAGAAAGTGACATTCAAAAATGCTATAAATAACCCTAACAACAGCATAACTCAGCTATGAATAGGTTCACTCTTACTTCAGTTATAGTCCACTTACAGTGCATTCGGAAAGAATTCAGACCCCTTGACTTTTTCCACATTTTGTTACGTTACAGCCTTTATTCCAAAATGGATAGAATAGTTTTTTCCCCTCATCAATTTACACACAATATGCCATAATGACAAAGCATAAACAGGTTTTTATAATTTTTTGCACATTTATTAAAACTACAGAACAGAAATATCACATTTACATAAGTATTCAGACCCTTAACTCAGAACTTTATTGAAGCACCTTTGGCAGTGATTACAGCCTCAAGTCTTCTTGGGTATGACGCTACAAGCTTGGCACACCTGTATTTGTGGAGTTTCTACCATTCTTCTCTGCAGATCCTCTCAAGCTCTGTCAGATTGGATGGGGAGCGTCGCTGCACAGGTATTTTCAGGTCTCTCCAGAGATGTTCGATCGGGTTCAAGTCCGGGTTCTGGCTGAGCCACTCAAGGACATTCAGAGACTTGTCCCGAAGCCACTCCTGCGTTGTCTTGGGTGTGTGCTTAGGGTCGTTGTCCTGTTGGAAGGTGAACTTTCGCCCCAGTCTGAGGTCCTGAGCGCTCTGGAGCAGGTTCATTAAGGATTTCTCTCTACTTTGCTCCGTTCATCTTTCCCTCGATCCTGACTAGTCTCCCAGTCCCTGCCGCTGAAAAACATCCCCACAGTATGATGCTGCCACCATCATGCTTCACCGTAGGGATGGTGCCAGGTTTCCTCCAGACTTGACGCTTGGCATTCAGGCCGAAGAGTTAAATCTTGGTTTCATCAGACCAGAGAATCTTGTTTCTCATGGTCTGAGAGTCCTTTAGGTGTATTTTGGCAAACTCCAAGCGGGCTGTCATGTGCCTTTTACTGAGGAGTGGCTTCCGTCTGGCCACTCTACCATAAGGCCTGATTGGTGGAGTGCTGTAGAGATGGTTGTCCTTCTGGAAGGTTCTCCCATCTCCACAGAGGAACTCTGGAGTTCTGTCAGAGTGACCATCGGCTTCTTGGTCACCTCCCTGACCAAGGCCCTTCTCCCCCGATTGCTCAGTTTGGCCGGGCGGCCAGCTCTACGGAGAGTCTTGGTGATTCCAAACTTCTTCCATTTAAGAATGATGGAAGCCACTGTGTCCTTGGGGACCTTCAATGCTGCAGACATTTTTTGGTACCCCTCCCTAGATCTATGCCTCGACACAATCCTGTCTCGGAGCTCTACGGACAATTCCTTCAACCTCATGACTTCGTTTTTGCACTGACATGCACTGTCAATTGTGGGACCTTATATAGACAGGTGTGTGCCTTTCCAAATCATGTCCAATCAATTTAATTTACCACAGGTGGACTTGAATCAAGTTGTAGAAACATCTCAAGGATGATCAATGGAAACAGGATGCACCTGAGTCTCAAAGCAAAGGGTCTGAATACTTATGTAAAAAAAGTATTTCTGTTTAAATTTTTAAGAAATTGGTTAACATTTATAAAAAACAGTTTTCGCTTTGTCATTATGCGGTATTGTGTGTAGATTGATGAGGAATATTTTTTTATCAATTTTAGAATTAGGCTGTAACGTAACAAAATGTGGAAAAAGGGAAGGGGTCTGAATATTTTCCCAATGTCCTGTACATGGTTACTGACTGACAGAGAGGGCGAGCATATTAAAAAATGTCTGCTGTATGTTTTTTGAGACAGGTCTACCATGACGACTGACTACTGTGAAAACATTTCAGTTCATAAAGCAATACAAATAGCTACTGTATTGACTCCCATTTTATATATTGACTGAGGCAGTACCCTCATGAATGAATATGAGTAAGTCTGTTAGATAACGGTTGGTGGGGGAGTTGCATTGCTTTTGCTTATGTCATTAGTTTGAGCCTCCGTATTCTAGGGAATGGGAATAAGTAGATAAAAAGAGTATCTTCTCTCTCAGTAAACCTCCACCTCTTACCAACTACACTGAAACAATTAATACAAGTTATTCAATGGTTCTTCCTCAGCTCTTAAGGTTCCTTGGAGAACTCTTGCCCAATAAAGAACCTTTAATTCTTCAGAATTCTAAAAAGATTTTTTTGGTGTGTGTAGTTGGGAAGGGCCCGTAAGTAAGCATTTCGCTGTTAGTCTACACCTCTTGTTTATGAAGCATGTGACAAACAACATTTGATTTGTTTAGAAGGTTCTTGAAATGTATGGAAGCCTGCAGAAGTGTCCCTTTCCTAGCACACAGCAAATTGGCCAGTGTTGACTAGTGTTTATTTTTCAGTGTAACATTTCTAGTGTTGATTCAGTGGTGTAAAATAACCCCAGTGTTGGTGTTAATAGAGCTCGCCAGCTTGTAGTCCTAAAAACAGGAAATGAGTTACCTCAGGTTCGTTCAGCCATTCCTATGGGGAAAATTAATGGGGAAAGAATAATGTTTTGGGATGAAGCCTAAAATGACGTCTCAGGTTAACACAGTCTTAGGAGATCTTATATATTTTGTTCTAAATCAAATCAAATCAAATTGTATTGGTCACATACACGTGTTTAGCAGATGTTATTGCGGGTGTAGCGAAATGCTTGTGCTTCTTGCTCCGACAGTGCAGTAATATCTAACAAGTAATATCTAAAAATGTTATGTGCTCAGTCCCCTCCTGTACTCCCTGTTCACCCATGACTGCATGGCCAGGCACGACTCCAACACCATCATTAAGTTTGTCTACCCCCAAGCCATAAAACTCCTGAACAGCTAATCATGGCTACCCGGATTATTTTACTTCTGCTCTTTTTTTCTCAACACTTTGTTGTTGTTGTTTTATTTTACTTCTTTATAAAAAAATAAATGCATTGTTGGTTAAGGGCTGTAAGTAAGCATTTCGCGGTAATGTCTACACCTGTTGTATTCGGCGCATGTGGCAAATAAAATGTGAATTGATTTGATTAGAATTTGAATTTCACAACATATAACCAAAACACACAAACAAAGGAATTAATTAAGAATATATACATATATAGACAAGCGATGTTAGAGCGGCATGGACTAAGATACAGTAGAATAGTATAGTATACAGTGGAGTTGTCAACCGTGATGGCGAGATCATGGAGCGGGCAGTCCTTCCCCAGGAGGAAGAGCAGCTCCGTCTTGCCGAGGTTCAGCTTGAGGTGGTGAACCGACATCCACACTGATATGTCTGCCAGACATGCAGAGATGTGATTCGCCATCTGGTTATCAGAAGGGGGAAAGGAGAAAATTAATTGTGTGTCGTCTGCGTAGCAATGATAGGAGAGATCATGTGAGGATATGACAGAGCCTAGTGACTTGGTGTATAGAGAGAATAGGAGAGGGCCTAGAACTGAGCCCTGGGGGACACGAGTGGTGAGAGCACGTGGTGTGGAGACAGATTCTCGCCACGCCACCTGGTAGGAGCGACCTGTCAGGTAGGACGCAATCCAAGAGTGACCAGTGCCGGAGATGCCCAACTCGGAGAGTGTGGAGAGGAGGATCTGATGGTTCACAGTATCAAAGGCAGCGGATAGGTCTAGAAGGATAAGAGCAGAGGAGAGAGAGTTAGCTTTAGCAGTGCGGAGAGCCTCCGTGACACACAGAAGAGCAGTCTCAGTTGAATGACCAGTCTTGAAACCTGACTGGTTTGGATCAAGAAGGTCATTCTGAGAGAGATAGCAGGAGAGTTGGCTAGAGACAGCACGCTCAAGAGTTTTGGAGAGAAAAGAGGGGATACTGGTCTGTAGTTGTTGACATCGGAGGGATTGAGTGTAGGTTTTTTGAGGAGGGGTGCAACTCTCGCTCTCTTGAAGACGGAAGGGACATGGCCAGCGGTCAAGGATGAGTTGATGAGCGTGGTGAGGTAAGGGAGAAGGTCTCCGGAAAGGGTCTGGAGAAGAGAGGAGGGGATAGGGTCAAGCAGGCAGGTTGTTGGGCGGCCGGCCGTCACAAGTCGCAAGATTTCATCTGGAGAGAGGGGAGAAAGAAGTCAAAGCATAGGGTAGGGCAGTGTGAGCAGGACCAGCGATGTCATTTGACTTAATAAATGAGGATTGGATGTCGTCAACCTTCTTTTCAAAATGGTTGACGAAGTCATCCACAGAGAGGGATGAGGGAGGGGGAGGAGGAGGGGGATTCAGCAGGGAGGAGAAGGTGGCAAAGAGCTTCCTAGGGTTAGAGGCTTGAAATTTAGAGTGGTAGAAAGTGGTTTTATCAGCGGAAACAGAGGAAGAGAATGTAGAGAGGAGGGAGTGAAAAGATGACAGGTCCGCAGGGAGTCTAGTTTTCCTCCATTTCCGCTCGGCTGCCCGGAGCCCTCTTCTGTGAGCTCGCAATGAGTTGTCAAGCCATGGAGCAGGAGGGGAGGACCGAGCCGGCCGGGAGTATAGGGGACATAGAGAGTCAAACGATGCAGAAAGGGAGGAGAGGAGGGTTGAGGAGGCTGAATCAGGAGATCGGAGGGAGAAGGATTTAGCAGAGGGAAGAGATGATAGGATGGAAGAGGAGAGAGTAGCGGGAGAGAGAGAGCAAAGGTTGCGACAGCACATTACCATCGGAGTAGGGGCAGAGTGAGTAGTGTTGGAGGAGAGCGAGAGAGAAAAGGATACAAAGTAGTGGTCAGAGACTTGGAGGGGAGTTGCAGTGAGATTAGTAGAAGAACAGCATCTAGTAAAGATGAGGTCAAGCGTATTGCCTGCCTTGTGAGTAGGGGGGGACGGTGAGAGGGTGAGGTCAAAAGAGGAAAGGAGTGGAAAGAAGGAGGCAGAGAGAAATGAGTCAAAGGCAGACGTAGGGAGGTTAAAGTCACCCAGAACTGTGAGGGGTGAGCCATCCTCAGGAAAGGAACTTGTCAAGCTCATTGATGAACTCTCCAAGGGAACCTGGAGGGTGATAAATTCCAAGGATGTTAAGCTTGAATGGGCTAGTGACTGTTACAGCATGGAATTCAAATGAGGAGATAGACAGATGGGTCAGGGGGAAAAGAGAGAATGTCCACTTGGGAGAGATGAGGATTCCTGTGCCACCGCCGCGCTGACCAGATGCTCTTGGGGTATGCGAGAACACATGGTCAGACGAGGAAAGAGCAGTAGGAGTATCAGTGTTTTCTGTGGTAATCCATGTTTCCGTCAGCGCCAAGAAGTCGAGGGACTGGAGGGTAGCATAGGCTGTGATGAACTCTGCCTTGTTGGCAGTAGAACGGCAGTTCCAGAGGCTGCCGGAGACCTGGAACTCCACGTGGGCCGTGCACGCAGGGACCACCAGATTAGAGTGGCAGCAGCCACGCGGTGTGAAGCGTTTGTATGGCCTGTGCGGAGAGGAGAGAACAGGGATAGACAGACACGTAGTTGACAGGCTACAGAAAAAGGCTACAATAATGCAAAGGAGATTGGAATGCAATTAACTAAACATCTGGGAAAGCGAGAGAGCGGGGCCTCCCTCACTTATGTTTCACTGAAACACTCAAATATAACTGTGACGTTCTGGCTCCGGGACTCTTAGTTGTGAGCCAGGGTTGTCATTTTCTTTTGGGTGTATTTCTATGTGGGATCTAGTTGTTTCATTTCTATGTTTGGGTTTTATGTTGATTAGTCATATGACTCCCAATCGGAGGTAACGAGTGTCAGCTGTCGGCTCGTTATCTCTGATTGGGAGCCATATTTATACTGTGTGGTTTCACCTTGGTTTTGTGGGTTTTTGTTTCCTTGTTGCTGTTAGTCTATATCAGTATTGGACTTCACTTTCGTCATATTTGGTTTGTTGTTTTTGATCGTGGTTTCTTATTAATAAAGTCTACGATGTTCGCTCAACACGCTGCGCTTTGGTCTCCTCCTTTCGACGATCGTGACAGAAAAACCCACCACAAAAGGACCAAGCAGCGCGTCCAGGAGCAAAGGGTCTGGACATGGGAGGAGGCGCCGGGTCAGGAGAGAACGTTGGTGGATGTCCTCCTCGGCTGGGGACATATTACCCAGGAGGAGGCCGTCCGGTACCGGAGGGCGATGAAGGGGGAGAACCTGGCAGGAGAGGAGCAACGGCATCGGCAGGGCCATCGTCGGAAGGACGGGAGGCAACCCCAAAAAGTTTTTTGGGGGGGGCACATGGCTTGGGCGGCTGGGCAGCAGGAGGCTGCCACAGGGAGAAAAGGAGAGAAGGCTAACGGAGTACGGGAGCCATTGGCGAGTAGAGGGAGGGAAGTGTTTGTGGCACGGCGTGAAGGACTGATGTGTGTTGCCAGTCCGGTCCGGCCCGTTCCTGATCCTCGGTTGAGGCCAGTGGTGTGTGTTCCCGGTACGGACCGGCCTGTTCCTACTCCAAGCACCAGGTCCACGGTGTGCTACGCCAGCCCGACCCGGCCTGTTCCGGCCACTCGCACCAGGGATGCGGTGCGCGTCGCCAGCCCAGCCCGGCCTGTTCCTGCTCCACGCACCAGGGATAGGGTGCGCTTCGCCAGCCCGGCCCGGCCTGTTCCGGCCACTCGCACCAGGGATACGGTGCGCGTCGCCAGCTCAGCCCGGCCTGTTCCTACTCCACGCACCAGGGATACGGTGCGCTTCGCCAGCCCGGCCCGGCCTGTTCCGGCCACTCGCACCAGGGATACGGTGCGCGTCGCCAGCCCAGCCCGGCCTGTTCCTACTCCACGCACCAGGGATACGGTGCGCTTCGCCAGCCCGGCCCGGCCTGTTCCGGCACCACGCATCAGGCCTACGGTGCGTCCCCAGGGCCAAGCATGCCCTGTTGCTTCTCCCCGCACTAGCCCTGAGATGCGTGTCCTCAGCCCGGTACCTCCAGTTCCGGCACCACGCACCAGGCCTACGATGCGCCTCCGACGGCCAGTGTCTGCCGTCTGCCCAACGGGGCCTGAACTGTCCGTCTGCCCAACGCCGTCTGAACTGCCCGTCTGCCCAACGGCGCCTTAACTGCCCGTCTGCCCAACGCCGTCTGAACTGCCCGTCTGCCCAACGGCGTCTGAACTGCCCGTCTGCCCAACGGCGCCTGAACTGCCCGTCTGCCCAACGGCGCCTGAACTGCCCGTCTGCCCAACGGCGCCTGAACTGCCCGTCTGCCCAACGCCGTCTGAACTGCCCGTCTGCCCAACGGCGTCTGAACTGCCCGTCTGCCCAACGCCGTCTGAACTGTCCGTCTGCCCAACGCCGTCTGAACTGCCCGTCTGTACTGAGCCTGCAAAGCCGCCCGTCTGCCATGAGCCTTCAGAGCCGTCCGCCAGACCGGAGCCGCTAGAGCTCTCCGCCAGACAGGATCAGCCAGAGCCTTCCGCCAGACAGGATCAGCCAGAGCCTTCCGCCAGACAGGATCAGCCAGAGCCTTCCGCCAGACAGGATCAGCCAGAGCCTTCCGCCAGACAGGATCAGCCAGAGCCTTCCGCCAGACAGGAGCAGCCAGAGCCTTCCGTCAGACCGGATCAGCCAGAGCCTTCCGCCAGACAGGAGCAGCCAGAGCCTTCCGCCAGACGGGATCAGCCAGAGCCTTCCGCCAGCCATGAGTGGCCAGATCCGTCAGCCAGCCATGAGCAGCCAGATCCGTCAGCCAGCCATGAGCAGCCAGATCCGTCAGCCAGCCATGAGCCGTCCAGCCAGGATCCGCCAGAGCCGTCCAGCCAGGATCCGCCAGAGCCGTCCAGCCAGGATCCGCCAGAGCCAGCCAGCCAGGATCCGCCATTTAGTCAGGTGCTGCCCCTTAGTCCAGTGCTGCCCCTTAGTCCAGTGCTGCCCCTTAGTCCGGTGCTGTCCCTTAGCCTGGTGCTGCCTCTTAGTCCGGTGCTGCCCATTAATCCAGGTGGGTTTAAGTGGAGGGTGGTCATTGGGAAGAGGTTAAGAAAGCGGGTAGTAACTATAGTGGGGTGGTGGTCAAGCCCGGAGCCGGAACCGCCTCCGGGGAGCAACACCCACCCAGCCCTCCCCTATTGTGGGGTTGTGAGGCGCGGTCGCAGTCCGCGCCTTTAGCGGGGGGTACTGTGACGTTCTGGCTCCGGGACTCTTAGTTGTGAGCCAGGGTTGTCATTTTCTTTTGGGTGTATTTCTATGTGGGATCTAGTTGTTTCATTTCTATGTTTGGGTTTTATGTTGATTAGTCATATGACTCCCAATCGGAGGTAACGAGTGTCAGCTGTCGGCTCGTTATCTCTGATTGGGAGCCATATTTATACTGTGTGGTTTCACCTTGGTTTTGTGGGTTTTTGTTTCCTTGTTGCTGTTAGTCTATATCAGTATTGGACTTCACTTTCGTCATATTTGGTTTGTTGTTTTTGATCGTGGTTTCTTATTAATAAAGTCTACGATGTTCGCTCAACACGCTGCGCTTTGGTCTCCTCCTTTCGACGATCGTGACAATAACTCTCCCAACTTCCACTTTAGAAATTATAATTGTTGTAAACTACAGCGGTTCAATGTTTTCTAGGAATAGACTCTAACTTAGTTTATTCAGCTAGCTAACTTGGTACAGTATTCTTCCGTGAAAACCGTCCAGGGCACCGAATTCTATGATGCCATAGCCAACTAGCATGCCAGCCTCCAATAACACGGTTTAGCACCAATACTCGGTTACAACAAACCAGTGTGTTAACACGCCAAACAGATCATTCGTGTCCGTGTCTAACGTTGTGTAAAGTTTTGGGATAGTTTTGACAGTTTGAGTGAGTACATCGTCAACTTATTCAGCCAGTTTGTTAGCTAGAATAGTTAGCATACTAGCTAGCCATTGCTCTCTGCCAACGAACCACCCCTCCTCCGACGGCACGAAACACACAGAGAGAGCCAAGCTAACGTTAACTAGTCACCCATGTCCCGAATTCCCTTGAACAACTCTTGTTACCAGTATGTAAAAACAAAACAAAAATAAATGTAGGTTATAACTTACCCTTAGTAGCTACTGTTAGCCAGTTAAGTGCAAAGCTAGCCACTGAATTGATTCAGCCAGTTCATGTCTGTCCCGACGGAGAGAAAGCATCTCCAAATATTACAGCTAGGTCGTTCCAGCTATTGTTTAGTTAGCTATCCAGGTAGCAACAAGCTAGCTACATTTCGAGTATAGTAGCTACTAACTACCTAACGTTAACGCTTCAGATAATGAGGTTAGAAAAACAGCTGAATGGTAGGTAACTAGCTGGCATAATACAGGTACTCTTAAGCGTGAAATAACATTGGAAACAACTATCCACAGTTGCTAATAGTTACCAGTAGCTACCCGCTAGCTAGCTAGCTTATTGGTCCAGGTAGTGGGTTAGCTAGCCTCGTACTTCACCGGGCTCAGCCGAATAAAAATACTTACCTACAATAATTACCTACAATAACTACCTAGATAAACTACCTACAATACCTAACTACAATAACTACCTACAATCTAAATACATGGTTTAAGCTTTACTCGACACCATATAAGGAGCCAAGCTTACCTCCCGCTAGAGAAGACACAACCTCACCCGACCAGACCAGACCAGGTTTTCCTTGTTATATTAGCTGATCCAGCTGATTCCCAGGGTAAATTAGTTATCTGGTATCCAGGGGCTGAAATTGACTTACTTGTAATCTGGAGGGGTAATAATAGCCTCCCTTCCCCAACCTCATCCCTCTCTCTCTCCCTCCCAGACCCCAAGATATTGGGGCGGTAAGCAAATTGAAGTGGGTATAGGGTGGCAGGTAAGGTAGAGGTGATATGATCCTTGACTCTCAAAGCACATCATGATGACAGAGGTGAGTTCTACGGGGTGATAGTCGTTTAGTTCAGTTACCTTTGCTTTCTTGGGTACAGGAACAATGGTGGCTATCTTGAAGCATGTGGGGACAGCAGACTGGGATAGGGAGATATTGAATATTCTGTGAGATAATATCAGTCAGTTAACATGACCTTTATGAATTATTCAGCATTTATGTGCTTTTTTTTTATTACATAAATGCTTCAAAATTCACAAAAAGTTACGTTAGCTGATGAAGATTATCTCATAGAACAAAACGTATAAGATCTCCTAAGCCTGTGTTTACCACAGATCTTATTTTCGGTGTTTCTCCAAAAACTGTACAAAAACTCCATGACTTTTACCATAGGCTTTGGCCAACAAGCCATGACGGAGTTAGTGCCTACAAAAATACGCCATTACTATTGCTCTCTATGACCAGAGTTTAACCAAAACCATGCCCATCATTATCATATTTGTATTTGTATTTATTATGGATCCCCATTAGCTGCTGCCAAGGCAGCAGCTACTCTTCCTGGGGTCCGGCAAAATTAAGGTAGTTATACAATTTTAAAAACATTACAACACATTCATACATATATTACAATACATTCATTTCCCAGCATGCTCTATTGCAGATAGATTTTTGCAATTGTTTGTTTTAGTATCTATGTTTTTGCATGAACATTGATTGATTAATTAATCTTATGCTACTCAAATATATATAACATACATTTTTCTAAAATATTCCAATCTGTTACTTGGATTTATCGCACCCATTGCTGAAATGATTGTTCCAGTTTAGATGTTTAAGGTAGTCTCATATATTAGTCTTCCAAACAATGGCAGTCATTCTGAATTGGTTGCGGTTGAATAAAAAATCTAAATGTTAGATATCCCCACTCTGGCTGGATTCCAATAAGAATTACACATCACTTTGCAAGACAGCATATTGTGACTTGCAGATCTGATGTGGCTTGTAAACTATGAGTTTCAGGCCACTGTATTAGGGTAAAACTAGACCCTCAAAAGAAGGCCTTATGAAATATGTATTGTATTGTCTTAAATAATAACATTTTAATGACAACATATTCACTTAGGATCTCACTTGGTGAAGGCCACAGGACTGAAAATGAGTGAATGCAACCACCATGTCTCTGTCGCTAGCAAACATAGACATGTGTGGTACTGGTAACTCTAAGATAAACTCGAAAGGCACCCTGGGAGATATGCAAATAAGGCTTAAAGCCGTACAGCAGGGCTATTCAATTCTGGTCCTGGAGGGCTGAAACATTTCTGGTTTTAGATTTTTGTATGGATCTTCAAAGAACCATCCCATTTATGATTCTTCAGAGACCCTAAAATGGTTCCCTTCTGGCATCGCTCTCAAGAACCTTATTTGGTTCCAACTTGCACCTTTATTATTAAGAGTGTAGAATAGAAGGGCCTGTGAGTTAATGCTCCTCTTTGACTAGAGAAGCTCATTGATTTTTTTGGAAACAAATGTATACATTTCAACACTTTATCTCCTCCCACAAGAGTAGTTCCAGAAAATTGCATTGTGATTTCTCCAGGGAGGAGGGAGATACATGTGGCAGAGCTGCGATTCGGGTGATGGAGAGAAACTGTGTGGGCGGAGTGGGTGAGACGAGAGATAGAACAGTGTTCTCTGCAGTGGTTGGAGGAGGTGTTAGGGGGCTGAAGGAAGGCTATAGAGAAAGAGAGCAAAATATAATTCTATCAGTTCTGTATTTACTGAAGAGGAAAAGTGAGTTAGGAGGGCAAACTGTGAGGATGTAACCCCTGTTAGCGTCCCCTCTTTACCATATGCAAGGCGTGACCTTGCTTTCCAAACTCTGAGCTATGACCCAGAGCTGGTGGGAGTAAAGCTCTCGCGGCAGAAGCAGCTCTCCGTGTGGGCAGAGAACATTCCCCCTCACACTCAGCAAAGCACTGGGAGGCAGCAGGCAGCACACACACACACACACACGGACACACACGTGGACACACACGGACACACACACGGGCACGGACACACACACGGCCACACACATGCATGCATGTACACACACACACTCACACACACACACTTTACTCCTACTATATACTGTATATTTGAAATGGTACCTCACAGATTGTCTCATGCTACAGGGAAACTGTGTTGAATTTTAGAGGATATATAATCAAATCCCAGGGCTTTACGAAGGAGGGATCAAATTTATTTCTTCTAGTGCCAGGCATATTGGAAAGTAATGAATTTTACTGCAGTCCCATTCATCATGGTGATTGTTGTCAGTAGTTTCAGTGCAGAGCTGTACGTTAGTGCTGTGTGTTTGAGCTGTGTGTTTGTGCCGTGTGTTTGAGCTGTGTGTTTGTGCCATGCGTTTGAGCTGTGTGTCTGAGCTGTGTGTCTGTGTTTCACAGTGAGGAAACAGGAGATCATCAAGGTGACAGAGCAGCTTATAGAAGCCATCAGCAACGGAGACTTCGAGAGCTACACGTAAGTAAACAAACCATATACTGTACCTTCCCATTGCTGTTCACTCACAGTCTTGCTGTACATTCTTAGAAAAAAGGTTTCCAAAAGGGTTCTTCAGCAGTCCCCACAGGAGCACCCTTTTTGGTTCCAGATAGAACCCTTTTGGGTTCCATGTAGAACCCTCTGTGGAAAGGGTTCTACCTGGAACCCAAAAAGGTTCTACCTGGAACCAAAAAGGGTTCTTCAAAGAGTTATCCTATGGGGACAGTCAAAGAAACCCTTTAGGTTACAGATAACCCATTTTTTCTAAGAGTGCAGATAAGTAACATAGATGGAATAGAAACATATGTTAGTAACAATCTGTTTCAGTGCAATTCCACTGATAGAGTCTGATTAGCTCAATTGTAACAGTGTAATTGATAACTCAGGGTTTAGACGTTAATCTAAGATGGCATTAAGGTGGTTGTGAGGGGAAACTGCTTAGGTCTATGTCCTTACTGATTTAGAGATAGAGCATCAGTCCCAGTGCATTTGTCTTTTCCTCTAATCAAGGAGGGGAAAAAACTGTCTGCCAATCAAGGCCATTTGGAGGCTAAACAAGCTGATCCCTTGATCATGAATAGTTTGATGTACATATGCTGCATGGTAAGATATTCCATGTGAACCATATGAATAACGTTTTATTTCAGTATATGCAGCTCTAGAAATGTGTAAATGGTAAAAGTGATCAATTCAATATCCCAATATCCCATCTTGAAGTGCCTGAGTAGTGTGACTCTCCCCCAGCCCACTGCGCAGTGCCAGATATAGATTTCTTCAGCAGCATGTTTTTCTCCAAACTTGGCATTCTGAGTGAAGTAACAACCCCCCAGCCTGTCCCTCGCATGTCTGTCACAACTTGCAGCCAGGGGGTCATCAGAGCACCTGTTCAAAACCGAGGGTATAAAATTCCCATCCAGGGCAGGAGGCGATCTGCCATGGAAATGGAAAACACTGCACTTTTTTACACTGTGTCGAGTGAGTCACATGCCCCAAAATACTGCATGAGCAGCTCTGACTGGAGGGTCAGTCTCATCGCTTCACTGAAGCATTTCAAAGAGCAGAACAGAAGATAACCCTTGCTCTATTTCTCTCCCGTTGTCTTACTGTCTCTATCCCTGACTCTGTCTGTCTGCTTCTGTCTCTCTATTTCTTTGTCTCACTTTTTTCCTCTTTCTCCCCCCCCCTCTCTCTCTCTCTCTCTCTCTCTCTCTCTCTCTCTCTCTCTCTCTCTCTCTCTCTCTCTCTCTCTCTCTCTCTCTCTCTCTCTCTTTCTTTCTCTCTTTCTTTCTCTCTCTCTCGTCTCTTCCTCCTGTAGGAAGATGTGTGACCCCAGTGTGACAGCGTTTGAGCCAGAGGCTCTGGGTAACCTGGTGGAGGGCCTGGACTTCCATCGCTTCTACTTTGAGAACTGTAAGCTGCTCTGCTCCCTCCCTGCCTCCCCTTCATTCCTACCATATATCTTTTGAAATTATACATATACATTTTACATTATACACAGACAGTTTCACGCTATAGGAAAACTGTGTTGAATTTGAAAGGATATGTAATCAAATCCCAAGGCTGTACACAGGAGGACTATAAAACTATTGCTATACAGCAGTAACAACCCATTTATTGTCCCAGTGAGGGAGAGAGTGACACTATAGTATAATTTATCTTTGGAATGCACTTTAATAACCCCTTTGTGCCCATAACCTCTAGCTAACAGTATCCATAATAAGTGACAAAATGCAATTTATATTTCATTAGATGTGGTTAAGACTTTTATTTTATTTTATTTTACCATTTTAAACACAATACAACCACAAAATGCTTGATGAAAATACATGAAAACAAAATATACACAAGATTATAACATGAAAACAAAATATCTCAAATACATCTAATCAATATAAAATTGATTGCCAAGTAACATTCATTGAAACAATTATACTTTCTCTAAGCCTGTGCAGTTTTAAAGCATTTTGCCCATAAACCATTTCTTAAAGTTGATCTTAAAATTCCCTAGCGTAGGGATGGATTTTATATGGTTTGGTACACCATTCCATTCCTTTGCAGCAGTGTTAATGAAATAGCTTTTTCCAGCCATGCTCCTATATCGCAGTGGTCTGATATAGGCAACACTGGCTCTGGTGTGATGGCTATGAGAGTCTCTAATGAAATTAAAATAACCAGACAGGTAACTGGGGGCAAGATAATTTATAACTTTAAAAAACATCAACAGTTTGATCTGCACCACCAGATCAACTGGAAGCCAGTTCAGTTCCATGAAATTATTAGGACAAATGTGCGTCCTATGGCTGAGCTTGAGTATAATTTTCATTCGTTTATTTTGGGACGTTTGAAATTTGTCTTTCAGATTTTTTGTTATGCCACTGAACCATGAGATACAAGCATAGTCAAAGTGGCACTGTATCAGAGATGTTGCCAGGGTCCACATAGTCTCTGTATGCAAGAACTTGGCTACCCTTGCCAGGAACTTTGTCCTGGAGTGAACCTTCCCAATGACCTTCAGAGCCATGAGTTCACCTATCATGTGGTGGTCCAGTTCACATCCCAAGTGTGTAACAGAGCATTTTTCCTTCACCGCTACACCATTACACTTGACTGAGAAGTTGGAAGAGTTTAGCTCTTTGTGTTTGGAACCAAACAGGATACATTCTGTCTTGCCTAAATGCAAAGACAGTTTGTTGTCAGATAACCACTTACTGACTTTAGTCAGTTCGCTGCTTAGGGTCTCCTTATTCTTATGTGAAACCAAGAGGGCAGAATCATCAACATACAGGAACAGAGGGCATGGATAGGCGGAGTCCATGTCATTTATGTAGAACAAAAAAAGCAAAGGCCCCAAAATGGTCCCCTGGGGGGACACCACATTTGATCTCCTTAGCATCAGACAATGTCCTGCCCACATCCACCCTTTGGACCCGATCCGTTTGGTATGGATTCACCCATCATAAGGAGTTGGTGCCAAAACCAATTGCTTTCAGTTTGTACAACAACATATCATGGTTCACAGCATTACAAAGAAGTTGCCCTTGTCAATTTATTGCTTGATAAAATCTGTCAAGTATAGTAAAGAAGTGTCGGTAGAATATATAACTGGACTGAAGGTCATGTAAAATGTTATGGTCATCAATGGACTTTAGGATCTGTTCATGGAATGCTCTTTTTAAAACCTTTGACTACACACTCAAGATTGACACTGGTCTGTAGTACCCTTGTTCAACTTTGCTTCCTTTCTTGCACAAAGGAACAACTCTTGCATGTTTCACCTCTTGATTTTGAGGGTTACGTAAGGTCCAATACGATCAGCAGCATCACTCTTGAATCTAGCTGGGATGTTATCCAGTCCAGAATCTCATCTATTTTTGGCAGTAGACTACGTACATTAAGATGTAAACAATGCAAACCTCTGGAGGCGAGGGGCTTGAAAGAGTCTACCTCAGGAAGATCCGTTTGGGGCAATTGGTTGAGTTCACCCCCTGAGTTCTCCTTTTCACCAAGGAAGGCTGCTGACTCAATTGATTGGTCCTCTGTCCGCTCTCCCACAAGGGGTTCAACACTGTCCATCTTCACGCAGCATTGGGCCTCCGCCTCGGATGGTGGAGCGACCACCCCCTCCACCTGGCACCCGCCAGAGTTAGTCACAGCGAGTCTCCTTAGCCTCTGCCTCACTCCCCCTCTTCTCCCTCGCTTCCTGGGCTTTCCTATCCAAACATGGGATTGCTGTTGTGACTTGACTATATCCATCATCCCATTCAGTCCTGGTGGAGAGTAGAATTGATGTCTTAGAAGAAGCAGGCTCTCCCGTGTGTACCAGTGTCTAGTTGCATCTTTAGTTTCCATGGTTACCACAGGTGAGAAGCACATCAAAAGCAGCAGAAATGCAGCTGAAAGTCCTCTGATTGAAAAAAACCCTCAGTCCAGCAGTTGAAGCAACCATTCCGAAGCAATGTACAGATAACTACACACATGGCTCCAGGCGATGAGATGATCTAGGAAGATCTAGGCTGGTATTTCAAATCAAAACAGCTAGCTAGTTGATAAAAAAAAAAACTAGATTTCTGTATTCTATACTGTAACGAAGACGCAGGTAGTCAGGAAGCAGGTGCAGTCAGTGAGTTTAATAAGAACGAACATAGAGTGAATACAAGAATAAGAGTAGCGTCTGAACATGAACACAGAAACAATACTGCCTGATGGGTGATATCAACGGAGTGCTAGATAAAGGGGGAGTAATCAGGGAAGTGATGAAGTCCAGGTGTGCCTAATGATGAGGCACAGGTGTGCGTAATGAAGGTTGCCAGGTGTGCGTAATGATGGGTTGCCAGGGCCGGTGGTTAGTAGACCGGCAACGTCGAGCGCTGGATAGAGGGAGCAGTAGTAGCACTGTGGTGGCGGTCCGCCTGCTCCTTCTGGCGGTGGACAGCGCGTTGGAGCCTCACGTGGGCAGCATCCCAAATCTCTACGAGCCGGAACCACTCGTCCACCGCAGGGGCTTCGGTCTGGCTCGGGGTCCACAGGGCCAGGGCCGGCTGGTACCCCAGTACACACTGGAAGGGAGACAGCCCGGTGGAGGTGTGATGAAGTGTGTTCTGGGCATACTCCGCCCAGTTAAGGAACCAGGCCCACTCCCCCTGCTGGTCCTGACAGTGACTCCTCAGGAACCTCCCCAGTTCCTGGTTGGTCCTCTCCACCTGCCCGTTGGACTGAGGCCGGTACCCGGATATGAAGCTGACCATGATCCCCAGCTTCTCCATGAAGGCTCTCCATACCCGCGACATGAATTGGGGACCACGGTTGGAGACGATCTCCTCCGGAAGACCATAGTGCCGGAAGACCAGCTGCAACAGTGTCTCAGCAACCTGGAGAGCAGTAGGGAAACCAGAGAGAGGGATAAAACGGCAGAATTTGGAGAACCTGTCCACAACAACCATAACAGTGGTGAAGCCTTCAGATGGGAAGATCAGTAACAAAATCTATGGACAGATGGGACCAAAGCCGCTGAGGCACCGGGAGGGGAAAGAGTTTCCCTGCTGGAGCGTGCCGGGGAGATTTGGTTTGGGCACATACGGAGCAGGAGTTGACATAGCGGGTGACGTCCTGCGCCAAGGTGGGCCATCAGTACTTAATGGAGATGGATTGAGTGGTGCGGGTGATAACTGGGTGTCCAGCGGCAAGGGATGTGTGTGCCCAGGTCAATAGCCGATCCCTTACCTCCGTGGGAACGTAGGTGCGTAGGACAGGTAGCAGGCGCGGGTTCCCTCTCCAAAGCCTGGTGGATGTCCACATCTATGTCCCAAAGCATGGGGGCAAAGATCCGGGAGGGCGGTATGATGGGTGCACTCAGGACAGGAACCTCTCCCGAATCATGGAGACGGGACATGGCATCGGCTTTGATGTTCTTTGAACCGAGGCGGTATGACAGGGTGAAGTTGAATCTAGAAAGAAAAGGGACCACCTTGCCTGGCACGGGTTCAGCCGCCTCACTCTCCGTATGTATTCCAGGTTCTGATGGTCTGTGAGGATGGGTCCGTGACGCCCTCCAGCCAGTGTCACCACTCTACTGCCAACATCACCGCCAGGAGCTCCCGGTCGCTTGGAATACCGACAGAGCATTGGCTAATCCATAAGGCTTCACCAAGTACTCGTAGGGCCCAGACATCATACTGAAGGCCATCTTCCATTTATCCCCCTCCCCGATAGTCTCCCAGTCCCTGCCGCTGAAAAATATCCCCACAGCATGATGCTGCCACCACCATGCTTCACCTTAGGGATGGTGCCAGGTTTCCTCTAGACGTGACGCTTGGTATTCAGGCCAAGATTTCAATCTTGGACCCTTCTCCCCCGATTGCTCATTTTGGCCAGGAGGCCAGCTCTAGGAAGTGTCTTGGTGGTTCCAAACTTCTTCCATTTCAGAATGATGGAGGCCACTGTGTTCTTACGGACCTTCAATGCCACAGACATTTTTTGTACCTCGACACAATCCTGTCTCGGAGCTCTACGGACAATTCCTTTGATCTCATGGCTTGGTTTTTGCTCTGTCAACTCTGGGACCTTATATATACAGGTGTGTGCCTTTCCAAATCATGTCCAATCAATTGAATGTACCACAGATGGACTCCAATCAAGTTGTACAAACATCTCAAGGATGATCAATGGAAACAGGATGCACCTGAGCTCAACTTCGAGTCTCATAGCAAAGGGTCTGAATACTTATGTAAATAAGGTATTTCTGTTCTTTATTTTTAAAACATTTAAAACATTTCTAAAAAACAGTTTTTGCTTTGTCATTATGGGGTATTGTGTGTAGATTGATGAGGCAAAACATTTATTTAATCAATTTTAGAATAAGGCTGTAACGTAATAAAATGTGGAAAAGGTCAAGGGGTCTGAATACTTTTCGGATGCACTGTAACTATTATTTTATGTAATTCTAGTGCCCGATTTCGGGCACTGTTCACTGTTGTGAACAAAGAAAATATAATTTAGTTGTTCTACTTAAAAAGTGTGAAAAACATTGGGCCAACCAGAAATAAATGGGGGAAATCCGAAACCTGGAAAAACAAAACTGAGAAAACAAAATTTGGGAAACAAAATGGAATTAGGCAAAAAATTAAAACAGATTTTAAAAGGTCCTACAAATGTTTTTTGCTATGCATGACTGCACTTTAGAGCGTGTGTCATCCTGCAGCACAGCATTTTGGGGGGAAGTTGAGGTCACATTCAATATCGGCTATGCACCCAAGAGGGAAAGAGGTTGGGCAATCCTAGAAATGTTTTGGAGTAATATAATATAGTAGATACAATTTACCAGATGCTTTTATCCAAAGCAACTTACAGTCATGCATTTTTAATTTTTTTGGTATTTTACCCCCTTTTTCTCCCCAATTTCGTGGTATCCAATTAATAGTTAGTCTTGTCCCATCGCTGCACCTCCCGTACGGACACGGGAGAGAGTCCTCCGAAACACAACCCAACCGAGCCGCACTGCTTCTTGACATAGTGCCTGCTTAACCCGGAAGGCAGCCGCACCAATGTTTCGGAGGAAACACCGTACACCTGGCGACCGAGCCTGCCACAGGAGTCGCTAGTGCACGATGGGACAAGAACCTCCCTGTCGGCCAAACCCTCCCTTACCCTGGATGACGCTGGGCCAATTGTGCGCCGCCCCATGGTTCTCCCGGTCGCGATAGAGCCTGGACTCAAACCAGGATCTCTAGTGGCACAGCTAGCACTGCGATGCAGTGCCTTACATTTACATTTACATTTAAGTCATTTAGCAGACGCTCTTATCCAGAGCGACTTACAGTTAGTGAGTGCATACATGTTCATACTGGCCCTCCGTGGGAAACGAACCCACAACCCTGGCGTTGCAAGCGCCATGCTCTATCAACTGAGCTACAGGGGACCCTAGACCACTGCGACACTCGGCAGGCCCGCATGCATACATTTTTACGTATGGATGATCCCGGGAATAGAACCCACTATCCTGGCGTTGCAATGCTCTTCCAAGATGCATGACAAGGTTATAAATGCTTTGTGAAGCCTATTTAATATGATTTATAAAGCGTTGCTTATGTCACCCTTTATAAAACACATGGTTATATCACATTTGACATAGGTGGTTATGTCACACAGTTATGCCCTTTATAGAGCATGACATAAATGTGTGATTTGTGACACATTTATGTAGTATTTATGAAGGCTTTATGAAGTTTTTTATAAAAAACAATGCACATAAAAAACACTTAAAACAAATAATTATAAAGACATTTGCAGGAGTAAACTACCAAGGTGGCAATTACAGGATTACAGGAAGTTGTGGAGAACAGAACCTTGGGGCCAGTTTCTGTAAGTGAATATAGTGCTCATTAGCCGATGCAGTGGCTGTAGCCAGCCGTGGCTGCCGACAGCACGCTTTTGGTTCATTTGCTCCCTGATTTCTCATTTGTGATGAGTAATGGACCAACCCTGCTCCGCTCTAATCCTCTCATATCAGCCACTGTTCTCTCGGGCAGTGGAAACGGCTCTAATGGGCTTGATTGGCTAATTGGGAAAATGACAGAGCGAGAAAGAGGAAGAGAGAACGTGACGAAGAGAGAACTGGAGAGAAAGGGATAGAAACATAATGAGAGCGTGGCAGGCTGAGAGAGACATTAATGAACCCTCTCAAATATAAATTCCATAAAGCATTGATAATGGAACAGCGACATCATCAGTGTGAGAGAGAATATAGCACACCAAGTCATAAACCACTGTGAACATTCCTGTAGTCATAGAATGACTTATTCATTGACTAACCATTGTCTTATGTGTTTGCTACTCCTCCCCCAGTGTGGTCTAAGAACAGCAAGCCTGTCCACACCACCATCCTGAACCCCCACATCCACCTGATAGGGGAGGAAGCTGCCTGCATCGCCTACATCCGCATCACCCAGTACATCGACACCAACGGCATGCCTCGCACGGCCCAGTCTGAGGAGACACGCATCTGGCACCGCCGCGATGGCAAGTGGCAGATAGTCCACTTCCACCGCTCCGGATCACCCTCCGCCATCACCAAGTAAGTCAGTCTGGTGAGTGTCTACTGTCTGTACTGGAGACACTCATCTCAGATCAGTGCCTGCCATCTGGTGGGAGCTGTAGCAATTTCATGCAGGCCTACTATTACTCAATGTCAGAGATACGTTAGCTAGACAGGCATAGACTACTGTAATATGTTTTCAATGTTTCTTTTTCATATATTCTATTCCCTCCTATTTGTTTTTGAATGAGGTAAGTTTAACCTCTCATTTATCTGTCTATCCCCTTGTGCCCAGCTGAGCTCCAGAGAGGGAGGGTTTGAGTGAGACGTCTCTCTGAGTGACACTGGTGGGGAACCAGCTGGCTGCGTGGGGACACAGAGGGACGCCCACTGACCGGCCTGAGGAACCACGAGCCCACTGCATCTCATCTCTTTACTTGAAATCAGTTTACTCCTCTCAACTTCGTCACAAGCAAATCGCATAAATGTCACACCATGTCAGGCTCTCATGTATGTATATATGCTGTGCGTTTCAGGAACATCTCAGCCCTTGTAATTCTGTCTCTGCTCTGACTTTCTTTTTTTCTTGTCATATTTCTTGGCAGAGGCACAATTAGTACAAATGGATATATGAGTAGGATTGAATCTCTAAAGCAGTTGCCGTAATCGCCACCTAGATTTTTTTACACGTGACTTGACCTTTTCAATGCAGTTGCACTTACACCATACCGTTACCCACAGCAATGCAATTCTCTGAACCCAGACTTGAAAGCTATGATGGAAACATTAAAGATGTACCCTGTATCATTGAAGCCAAAATATCTACTGTATATGTTTGTTAACTTGACATGGATTGGATTATGAGTAGTGGGCAAGCGTTCACAGACAGTGAAATGTTCCTTTAGATTATGAATGTCTCATGGTGTATTCCACAGTTGATAATCCACCACCCCATGATCATGGTGCCTCGACCACATCTAACGTAGACAACAGAGGAAACCATACTTTCCCCTCACAGGTTTAAATGGTTAAATGGTGGACCGCTGGTCTGAATAGCCACTCACCTCATGTGATTATATTACTAGGGCAACAAACTGCAATTTCTGTGCTTCAATACTATACACAAACACATCTTCACATCTACAGAAACAGCTATATTTAACATGGGTAGAGTACTGTATGTGGAAGTAATATCAAAGCACTTCTTTAGGTTCTTCCAATGAGGACTGTGGGTATATAGATCTTCCCATACCTTTTAGTGTTATCAATACAAACCCTCTTGCTTGTTAGAGCAGTTTAACTTACTTGCAACGGACAGTGTAAAGTACAGTATTCTGCCTACTACAGTCCAAAGTAAGAAGCAATTTGCAAAAGACCACTAACACTACCCCAGGATTTTCTGCAATAAGTTAGATTGTTTTTTAAAATACTGAATAGCGTGTTCTGATAAAGATTTGGTGTGGATTTTAAAATGGCGATGATTTTAAGTGACTTTGTTTTGTTGATGTGTTCCATTCCTTCTATGTCTTTACTCTCCAGTGTTAATATCACAGTATATTGCATGCAAGTGTAAAATGAGCATTGGTTCTCTCTGCTTGGGTATCTAGTCCTCAAATTTGTTAAATGTGACATTTCAGATGTACTCTCAGAGATTTTACAATTATTTTATCTTTTTACTGTCAGAAGAATGTAAAAATTGGACAATTTTGAAAGTTATATAAACTCTATAAGCTACAGTATTTGTTTCCCTATGTGCTAATAATGAATTCCTCACAGAATGTTTGATAGTGCTGTGAAAAACTGCCAGAATTGAATTTTGATAATTTTTTTCAAAGTTGTATACTATTGGCAGTTCAATATAGATTTATATCACACTTTGTACTGTAAAGCAATTTGTGAACAAATTTGCTGAATATGACACGTTTTCCTCAAAATATTTGGATACTCCAAGAACCCCAAAAGCCAAATTCTCTGTGTCTTTTCTAGAACTGATTCTACAGATTGTATACTTGTTTTATACAGTAGTTTATTCTTATTGTGATAATGGCCAGGCCTACTGCCGCTTTAATACAGCATAAGAACTTCCATCACACTGTTGCTCTGATGTTGCTGTTGTTTCTTTCCTCGCACCATTGACAGGAGCACTGTATAGGAGCACGCCATATTAGTATGCTTTTTATTATTCTGGATAAGTGACACTTTCATTCTTTTGAGGCATGCAAGTTTGAAATGTACTGAAGTTGATGTGTGTGTTTAGAAAAATACATTTTCTAAAGGGTCAAAGTAGTAATTTGCAATTGTTATATAATATATTGTGAATGTGGGGCTGTAAATAAAAGCATATTATAATGTAAATGTATTGCACATCTTTTACAGTGTTTTAAGTGATCAGCGTTTTAGTAATGTGATCTATAGGCCTTCAATCATAGTATTATTTTAATGAATTTCATTGATTTGATTATCAAGACACTTTCCTGTTGCTGTGGAATAATGTTACTTTCTTTGATCTTTCTTAGAAACTTTGACCTTAAGGCGATTGAGTGTGACCTATTTTCTCAAAGCAGGATGCCATTTCTTTTCAAACTGCTCCACGCTTTGAGCAGGGCGAGTTTTATGAAACCACTTCTGAGAGATGGAAAATGAGACCCATCACTCCAGTTACACTTTGGTGCTCCTCCCACTCTGTTTTCATGTTTAGGCCTACGGTATCTGGTTTCCTTCCTCTATTGAGAGCCAGATGAAAGTTAATGTTGTTTTTGAATGAAGCGCCATAAAGTAGAGCATCTTGTTATTACATGCGTACATTAGAGTCCTTGTTGTGTATAGGACTGCACATCTAACACAGAACTAGTCCAGATTTTATTCACTTTAACTTTAATGGTGTTTTTCAACAAAGCACAATATTAATCAAAGCATGCTATTCCATCTGTAATCCACAAAGTCTGTCTAATCATTTATATGTGGTATCCCGGTCTTTTTGTGGAATCCCAGTCTTTTTTCCCCAAAAGACCAGGATACCACTAAATCTAACTGTGTGCTTGACATAGGCTTGCATGAAGATGTATTGTTACCTTGCATGAAACTAGTTTCATTAACGTTTTGTTTCATTTGTGTTTTGTCTAACTCAAAATAATCCTGAGGACACCTAACTTAACTTAAGAAACACCTTACAAATGGAAAGATCTGTTTAACTGTATATTTGGACTTTTATGATCTCTTTTTTGTGTGGAAACTATACATAGAAAATGTTTCAGCTGCCCATTAGGCCTTTAGACATACAGGCAGCAAATTTGGCCACAATCTGGTCACTGGCTAGTATGAGCGGATGTCAAGCGTCACACATTTATTTTCACACTGTAGAAGAGATGATAGCTATTCAAAGAGCATAACAATTCTCTATGGTACCATACATTTTGCTCACTTTCTCCAGGACTTTTTGCCATTTTGACTTTGGTAAGGTATTCTGGTCAGTAAATGTGTATGCATTTTCTCTATCTAATGAGTTATACAGTTACTGCATGAGTTATATGGATATGTCAGTTGAAACTTGAGGAAAAAGACTGGTCTATCTGAAATCTATGATAATGTAGGATCCAGGCTACTATAAAATGCATGCAATTAATCATAATTTGCAAATACAATGGGACATTATTTGGTTGAATATATATATGAATGCTTTCCCGGTTTTCCGGACACATTAGTCCTGGACTGAAAAGCTATTTCAATGGACATTCTTTATTGATAATGCTTTGGACTAGGATTACTCTCGGTTCAGGAAACTGTCCCATACAGAATTAACCTTCCCAAGGTACCATTGCTAATTTAAAAAATCTTTATTAAGAAAAAACAGTAACAGTTATTTAATTTGGATTAAAAAACCAACCAATGCACTTGGGAAAAACACAATATAGACCATGTTTTAAAAATCTGGGATTACACAGTGGTATCAGGAGATTTTTAAGGTTTTGGCTATGGATTTTGCGCTAGGATGAAAGGAAATTAAAACATTTATACTAAAGTTTGGCAGCCGATGCTGGACCATTTGCCTAGAAATTAAGTAACTTGTATTTATTCAGGGGAGCCCAACTGAGACCAGGGTCTCATTCTCAATTGTGCCCTGAGAACAAACAATTCACAAATCAACTTGATAATGCAATAAAACAGCAAAAATAAACTACAAGATACAGCAACAGTGTGTGATGCTTGACATCCGCTCATACTAGCCAGTGACCAGATTGTTGCCTGTATGTCTTAAGGCCTCGTGGGCAGCTGAAACATTTTCTATGTATAGTTTCCACACAAACCTCAGTGAATTCATCCATCATCCACGTTCTAAATTGCCCTATTGGCACAAGGGATTCAAAATGTAATGAGGTTTGTAAATGATTCCAAACATAGGAGCATTGACGCTAAAGGCTGATTTACCTAGGTTGGTAGAGACACACGGGACCTCAAGAGTTAACCAACCCTGTGAGCAGGTTTGGTGCCTCGTATTTTTCTAATTTAACAGAGAAGTGAGACATGTTGGATGCTTGCGCAGCAGAGCTTTGTAAACAAAAAGGGAGAAGTTAAGTGATCTACGGGAATTTAGAGCGGTCCAGCCGACCGACTGATAAAGGATGCAGTGATGAGTATTACACCTGTCACCTGTGATTAAGCGTAGCACACTATGGTACACTGCATCCAAGGGTTTTAGAGTAGTGGCTTCTGCATTCTGATAAATGGTGTCACCATAATCAAGAGCTGGCAGGAAGGCTGCCTGTACAACCTGCTTCCTGCTGTTTAGGGAGAGGCATGATCTATTGCTATAAAAGAAGCCTACTTTAAATCTCAGCTTCTTAACTAGCTTATCCGTATGTTTTTTAAATGTCACATTTTTGTCAATCAAAAAGCCCAGATATTTAGAGGAGGGAACCTGCTCAATGAGAAAACCATCCAATGCATAAATGTGTAAACCATCTGAAATATTTCTATGAGAATTAGAAAACAACATACATTTAGTTTGTCCCGCATTAAGTACCAATTTTAAATCAATAAGGGCTTTCTGCAAGGCAACAAAATCACATTGCAGGTCTAACATAGCCTGGTCAGCAGTTTTTGCAGATAGATCAATATTATTAATATTAATAGTAAAAAATCGACCCCTGCGGGACACCTTTAGAAATATAACTTAAGGTAACTTGACTTGAAACCATCAGAAAGCACACACTGTGTCCTGTCTGACAGATAGTTCCCAAACCACTTGCAAGACTCCTGGTTGAGGCCCATTTCAGACAACCTTCGAATGAGTAGTGAATGGTCGACAATATCAAAGGCCTTCGATAGGTCTATAAATATGGCAGCACAGTGATTGTGTTCCTTGGATTATGTTTTAGACAATCGGCATTAAAGAATATGTTATAAATGCCTAACCATGTTAAGTGGAATAAAATACAAAGTTTGCAAGCAAGCACAGTAGGCTACTTATGGTTTGCTATTCACATCAAGCATGCATGTGCACGGGCAAAGTCTGTCTGTCGCCCTGACAAACAAGCACGTTGTCTTGTCTACAAGCCTGTCTTTGATTTGTAGAGTTTCATCACATGTTGATCAGTTTAAGTCAAATGACACCTTTCTGAAGCTAATTTCTCCTCTGAGATTTATGCTTAATTTCACTCCTCTTAATTTCGTGCAGGCAAAAGAGAAATGGATCCCCTGATAATTATAGTTCTGGTAGTGACAGCAGCAACACAAGGTAAGACATTATATTACAGAACAGAGTATAAGGCCTAGCCAAGCCATAATAACAATCAAACAAACCAAAACAATCTGCAAATTATGCTAATTGTTGAAAATGTTCTGCTAATCCAATGTTCTGCTAATCCAGTTTCTATGATTACCAAATTTAAAAATATATATAAAAGAAAAAGCAGCACATATCTATAAGAGTGGGTTCACTGTTAAATAAATAATCAATAACTGTGTGTCTTCAGAAAGTATTCATACCCCTTGACTTATTCCACATTTTGTTATGTTACAGCCTGAATTCCTCACCCATCTACACACAATACCCCATAATGACAAAGTGAAAACATGTTATTAGACATTTTTGCAAATTTATTGGAAATTAAATACAGAAATATGTCATTTACATAAGTATTCACACCCCTGAATCAATCACCTTTGGCAGCGATTACAGCTGCGACTCTTTCTGGGTAAGTCGCTAAGAGCTTTGCACATCTGGATTGTACAATATTTGAACATTATTCTTTAAAAAAATTATCAAATCTCTGTCATGTTGATTGTTGATCATTGCTAGACAGTCATTTTCAAGTCTTGCAATAGATTTTCAAGCCAATGTAAGTCAAAACTAGGACACTCAGAAACATTCAATGTCGTCTTGGTAAGCAACTCCAGTGTATATTTGGCCATGTGTTTAAGGTTATTGTCCTGCTAATATGTGAATTTGTCTCCTAGTGTCTGTTGGAAAGCAGCAGACTGAACCAGGTTTTCCTCTAGGATTTGGCCTGTGCTTAGCTCTATTCCGTTTCTTTTTATCCTTAAAAACTCCCTACTCCTTGCCGATGACCAGCATACCCATAACATGATGCAGCCACCACCAGTCTTGAAAATATGAAGAGTGGTACTCAATGATGTGTTGTATTAGATTTGCCCCAAACATAACACTTTGTATTCAGGACATAAAGTTAATTTATTGCCACGTTTTTTTTTGCAGTTTTTCTTTAGTGCCTTATTGCAAACAGGATGCATGTTTTGGAATATTTTGATTCTGTACATGCTTCCTTCTTTTCACTCGGACATTTAGGTTAGTATTGTGGAGTAACTACAGCTTTCTCCTATCACAGCCGTTAAACTCCGTAACTGTTTTAAAGTCACCATTGGCCTCATGGTGAAATCCCTGAGTGGTTTCCTTCCTCTCCGGCAAGTGAGTTAGGAAGGACGCCCGTATTTTTGCAGTGACTGGGTGTATTGATACACCATCCATAATGTAATTAATAACTTCACCATACTCAAAGGGATATTCAATATCTGCTTTTTAAATGTTTACCCATCTACCAATTGGTGCCCTTCTTTGCGAGGCATTGGAAAACCTCCCTGGTCTTTGTGGTTGAATCTGTGTTTGAAATTAACTTCTTGACTGAGGGACCTTACGTATAATTGTATGTGTGGGGTACAGAGAAGGGGTAGTCATTCAAAAATCATGTTAAAGCTTAAAGCCTATTATTGCACACAGAGTGAGTCCATGCAACTTATTATGTGACTTGTTAAGCACATTTTTACTCCTGAACTTATTTAGGCTTGCCATAAAAAAGGGGTTGAATATCAAGGCTCAGGCTAAGACCCAGATGCAGACACAGGAGGCGGATAGTACGAGTCTCAGAGTTTATTATAGTACAAGGGGCAGGCAAAAAGGTAAGTCAAGGCAGGCAAAGAGTCGTAATCCAAATCAGAGTCAGGCAGGTACAGGACAGCAGGCAGGATCAGGGTCAGGACAGGCAGAAAGGTTAGAACTGGGAAGACTAGGAAAAACCAAAACTAGAGCACTGGAAACACGGGAAACACGCTGGTAGGACTTGACAGGACAAGACGAACTGGCAACAGACAAACAGAAAACGCAGGTATAAATACACAGGGGATAATGGGGGAAATAGGAGACACCTGGTGGAGGGTGGAGACAAGCACAAAAACAGATCAGGGTGTGACGGTTGAATACTTATTGACTTAAGACTTTTCAGCTTTTCATTTTAATTAATTTGTAAAAATGTCTAAAAACATAATTCCACCTTGACGTTATGGAGTGTTGTGTGTAGGCACAAAATCTAAATTTAATCCATTTTAAATTCAGACTGTAACTCAACAAAATGTGGAAAAAGTCAAGGGGTGTGAATACTTTCTGAAGGCACTGTGTATAAAATATTTGCTTAACATAAATATGAATATTTTGTATTGTGCTATTGTTATATTTTGATTTTTATATATTTTTAAATATTTTCCACTTAAATTTACCTTCAGACTTACAGTACATTCATGCAAACAGACATGCACTAACATGCTGACCTAAAATAATTACTCCACAGTTGGTGCCACGGCCTGTAATGTCTCTCACGGGAATGGAACTCATCAATGCTATGGGGCTTTGGGAGAAGCTTTGTCCTTTCACCTGGCTGTAGACTGTAGTATTGAAGAAATACGATTGAAGAAAGGTGATAAACTCATTCTGCAATACAATATTGGTAAAGGCTGGAAATCAAAATTGCACTCGGAGTTTGTGAATCGCACTGAGTTCTTTAATAATGGAACATTGAGGCTGGACAGAGTCTTGGAAAATGACTCTGGAGATTACCAAATGGAAATATATAACTCAAGGGGATCACTGTTGCGTTGGTTCAACATTCGACTTCAGATACAAGGTACAAAACCTTTTTGTTTTTTAGTTAGGCCTAAATACTTAATGCATCCTTTTCCTGGTGAGGGGGATTTCTGAAAGGTCGCCAGGATGTCAGTACTTCAATAGGTTTATACTGCATACTTGGCAGCAGTAATACTACACAGAAGAGGATATTGTTAAGACATATACTGTACTGCTTTAGATATACATTTTGTATGAATCAGTAGATTATATAGTGTCTCTGTGTTTGTGTCTGTCAGCCCCAGTGTCAGTGCCAGTGTTGTCTCACTACTGTCTGCCTCATGGAGAGACCATGGTCACATGCTCCTCAGAAGGAGATGGTCTTCAGTACAGCTGGACCATGAACAGCCAGACTCTGAGTGTAGCCTACAATGCTGTCACACTGAAGAGCAGTGATATGGCAGAATTGACCTGCATTGTTCATAATAATGTTAGCAGAAGCAACTCTACAATTGATCTCCCGGCCTGCCCAGGTAATGTCAGGACAATTGACTTCATTCCCACCTTTTGAATTAAGAGTACAAATCATTTCATTTGCATGAATCATGCAAACATGTACTGATGTTTTCTTTCTAGTTGTCTCTTCACAGTTTCCTTTTGTAGCTGTGAAAGTGGCTGTGGCTTTGACTGTTGGAACTCTCACACTACTTCTTGCACTGTATGTCGGTATTAACCATCTATGCAAGAAACTACGATCCAGATATGATACTTCAGGTAAAATAAAAAAAAGTTGTACTTTTGTGCAGAACATACAACATGTCCAGATTGTACAACAGCTTTCCTCTTCCTTCCATTTTTCAGAAAGCATTAACGAGGCTGAGGATCTTGTATACGCTAATGTGACAATAGACAAGCAAAGGAAGCAGAAGCCCCCTGCCACAGAGATGGTGGAGTGTGGACAGATCGAAATGGCTGGGAACCCGGATGTGGCAGGCAGCCCATAGACTCAAGGGTAGACATTTTAACCACACGTAACTTTATAAAGCAGAACTAAGACAAGGGTTGACTGAACATTCTGTGCATGCATGCCCTGGTTGAGTTGATCAGACAGACCATTGAACTAGTGAACATAAAGAGACGTCAACCAGAAAGACGCACTGCATGTCATTTTGTGAGTTTGTTAAGATGAATAAGTATAAACTTTTCTATTGTATGGTACAATGGTATGCCAATTTTTAAGTATTTAGAAATGTTTCCTTAAAACCATGCTATCAATTTGCCTGTATTTCAATGTTTGAATGGATCCCGACTAGGGTGCTGGAGAGCTTCATTGCTTGAGAGAAAGCATCTGAACATTTCTTGTAAACTGAGCCGCAACATAATACTGTAAATGTAATCCTTTACTTATTTTGAGGCAACCACATTGTTGTACCAACGTTTATTTGTGTTAAAACACTTATTTACAATTGTTATATAATATATTGTTAATGAGGGGCTGTAGATAAATAAATACATTGTACATCTTTTACAGTGTTTAACGTTTTTAGAGCTATTCATATCATTTGTGTTTTCTTACGTATATTTTTGCAGTGATAACGGTACAAGATTATATTCGTATGATAATAAAAGTTAAGACAAAACTATATTTTAGTTGTTAAAAAAAAGTTTACAAAATCTAACCTACTATAAGTTAATCAAATGTAACATTTTAAATCAGCAGAATGTGAGGCGGTAGAGAAATAAGTGTAGCCAACACTACGCCACTTAAGTTTGCCAAGAGTTAGGAACTCTTTCCATACAATAACAGCACACAGGTACTTTACAATTTGGTGGGAGCTTGCAACCTGGTTCACACAGAACCAGGTTACTAATTGTATTGTGGACACTTGTCTCTTATAAAATAGTTGCAAATAATCCAAGTATTTGAACAAAGAAACACAGAAAAAGAACAATATAACGACACCCCCTTTATGACACCCCCACTGTAATCTGTAGGCCCAGGTTGGTTTACTCAGTCCAGGAATGGGCTGTGGCACTGGTTCAGACTTCTAAACTCTTTGAAAAAAAGGTGCTATCTTCCACAGAGGGTTCTACATGGAACCCAAAATATTCTACCTGGAACCAAAAAGGGTTTTTCTATAGGGACAGCTGCAGAACCCTTTTCGAGCCCTTTTTTCTAAGCATGTAGGGGAGTAGCGTCAATTCCACACGGAAACGTCCACATAAGAACTGCAAGACAGAGAGAACTGGTGACAGTATGGCTGTCACGATCGTTTACGAACGAGAAGGACCAAGGCGCAGCGTGATAAGCATACATGTTTATTTACACAAATAAACCCACAACAAAAACAACAAACGAAACGTGAAGTCCAAGGCAGCACACAAACATACCTCACATGGAACAAGATCCCACAACTAACAGGTGCCAAAAGGCTGCCTAAGTATGGTCCCCAATCAGAGACAACGAGCCACAGCTGCCTCTGATTGGGAACCACCCTGGCCAACATAAATCTGCACATACTAGATCTAAAACATAGAAATCAACATAGATACACACAACACGGAAAATACACACCCTGACTCAACAAATACAAGTCCTCAGAGTCAGGGCGTGACAATGGCGTTCCACAATCACTCAACAACAATTGTTTAACAGGCTATAATGTCCAATAAGGGTGTCGACGAATAACCCTCAAAACCAGCCTAACACTATCGCTCACAGTGCTCACTCACTAGCCAAACACACACACACACACAGACACACACACACACACACACAAACACCAGCAACTACACCACTAGCGCTACAGCAATAACGTTCAATCTTCACTTTCAAATCCGCCCTCCACTCTCCACCACACACAAACAGTCTGGGACTAGCTCACCAGATATTGCAACTTGAGATACAAGGTACAGAACCTTTGATATACAAAATCTCATGCATCCTAGTGAGGGAGATAATTAAAACTTAACTGCCAGTATTATATCTACAGTATTAAAATACCATAAGTGTATTTGACACTGACCAGGAGTGTAACCTATGATGACCACTACCAGAGCAGTGTCATCACACCGAAGAGTGATACGACAGGAGCTGACCAGTAAGGTTCAGAACGAAGTTAGCAGCAGCAACTCCCCTATTCAACTCCTGGCCTGCCCAGGTAAACTATTAAAATAGAAAGACACAAAACACCATCATTGTGTAGTAAAACCATGAAAGGTAATGCACCTTAGCTGAGATATAGTGTTTGGAGGGTGTTTGAATGTAAACCCAATGTAAGTGTTATGATACACTGAATGTATTTCAAAACAGAATGGAAGTACTCTGAAACACCCAAAGTGGCTCTTCAATCTGAATAATTGTGTTTTTTAAGAGAGTGTTGTGGAAACAACTTCTGGTGTTTCAGTGCATGTAAAAGGCAGCATCAAAACACAAAAATAATATTTTGGCAGACTGTGTCTCTCATAAAATCAATTATTTGTAATTGCAAATGATTTATAGCATAAATATTGATTGGTTATAAATATTGATTACATTTTCTGTCAATATTTTGATGAACATTTTAAAGAAGGTGCTGGGAATTGAATACTTTTCCTAGGGTAGACTTTGGCGCTAATTATAGGCTACAGTTGCCAAGCATTTATAAATAATGTTACAATCAAAATGTTTAGGGCTATGTAAGTTATGGCAGAGGTCACATTTATAAAGTGGGCCATTATCACTAGTATTCATGTGAGGTGGATGTGAACCCGGGTTTCCTGCTTGTCAAAACACTGCCTCAGTCCACTCAGTCATTCTTTAGGACTAAAGTGTTGTGCTGAACCACCCTTGTTACGCTGATCACATGGGGCACCATTTCGATTTGAGATAAGTAGACTTAAAGATGCACTAAGCAGAAATCACACCGCCATTTCCTGGGTGCTAAAATTCTAATAGTTCGCGTAATTTCAGTTTATGTGACAAAACAAGCAAGTATAGTGTAGAGAATCATTGTACCATCTAAACCGTTGTGAAATATCTTTTCCATAACCAAAAATATTGTAATTTCAGCTTTTTGAAGCTGGTGTACAAAACCGAAAGTAAAAGAAGCAAAAACTAAACTTAAGAACGGGAAGCACATAAATAGTGCACATAGAACAGATCTACCGCTTCTTAGACTTGCTTTCAATGAGAATGACAGATCTATAATTCACATTCTATGTGAATTTGGTCGGTCATCCAAAAAGTTACTTATTATGTCCATGTTAAATCAACTTATTTCAAGTCTGAATAGGGCCTAAGGAGAATGTTATTCTGTGAAATTCCACCTTTATTTTTTCATACCTTCATATCAGAAGACACATGTTTAGATTAAAGGCAAAATGTGAACTTCAAACATTGTGCTCCTGTACTGTTCATAATCCCCCCAGTCTGCGGCATGGAGGTGGATGCCCTATTCGTGGCAGGTGTACCCTCTAGCAAACTCTTCCCTGTATTCGGGTCCTTCATGAACTCAGACAGATGAGATCACACCAAACGTCAGATGAAAGAAGGTATGCGTCAATGAAAACACTGCAAAATGTTATCAGATTGAAGGAAATGGAATTCACTCAATAAGAACATTTCTTTTGTGTAGCATTTTGGACGCTAATGCTAATAGTCCAACCAAAACAGCCATTTTTATTCATTGATCAGTTTTCTTGATGCTACATTTACTGTAGTTAATTGACACTTCATTGTGTGCACCTTCGTGCACTTTTATGCAAATGAAGGCCTGCTTTTTAGTTAATACTGCTGGCTTGTTTGCCTCCTAATTATATATGTTTTATCTACTGTTTGATGCATACCCCACATGCTATATGCTACACTAAATAGCCACTGCCATTTTAGCCTGCTCTAGCATTGGCCTACCACACCACATGTTATTGCATCCCACTTTTGAGATTAATTTTGTTATCTTGATGCTATATTTGCATAGCTTAATCACGTGTATGCTTTTTGCATATTGGTATTGATATGTTTAGTAATTCTATTCATATTGCAATGTATTAATGTTATAGCTTTTGATAATGTAATTATGCACTTATGTACTATCATTATTGCTTGTTATTATTAGCAATTTCTGTCTCCCTGCAGAAAAAAATACATGCATACTACATTACCCATAGGCTGGCCAATCCTAACCAAAGCCGACCGGGATCAAATAGAATCAAATCAAATCAAATGTTATTTGTCACATACATGTGTTTAGCAGATGTTATAGCGGGTGTAGCGAAATGCTTGTGCTTCTAGCTCCGACAGTGCAGTAATATCTAACAAGTAATATCTAACAATTTCACAACATATACCTAAAACACACAAAACTAGTAAGGAATGGAATTTCAGAATATATACATATATGGACAAACAATGACAGAGTGGCATGGACTAAGATACAGTAGAATATTATAGAATAGAATACAGTATATACATATGAGATGAGTAGTGCAAGATATGTAAACATGATTAAAGTGACTAGTGTTCCATTTCTTAAAGTGGCCAGTGATTCAATAGCCTCTAATGTGCTAGTGATGGCTATTTAACAGTCTGATGGCCTTGAGATAGAAGCTGTTTTTCATTCTCTCGGTCCCAGCTTTGATGCACCTGTACTGACCTCGCCTTCTGGATGATAGCGGGGTGAACAGGCAGTGGCTCGGGTGGTTGATGTCCTTGATTATCTTTTTGGCCTTCAAGTGACATTGGGTGCTGTATGTGTCTTGGAGGGCGGGTAGTTTGCCCCCGGTAATGCGTTCGGCAGACCGCACCACCCTCTGGAGAGCCCTGCGGTTGCGGGTGGTGCAGTTGCCGTACTAGGCGGTGACACAGCCCGACAGGATGCTCTCAATTGTGCATCTGTAAAAGTTTGTGAGGGTTATAGGTGCTAAGCCGAATTTCTTCAGCCTCCTGAGGTTGAAGAGGCTCTGTTGCGCCTTCTTCACCACACTGTCTGCGTGGGTGGACCATTTCAGTTTGTCGGTGATGTGTGCGCCAAGTAAGTTGAAGCTTTCCACCTTCTCCACTGTGGTCCTGTCGATGAGGATAGGGGGTGCACCCTCTGCTGTTTCCTGAAGTCCACGATCATCTCCTTTGTTTTGTTAATGTTGAGTGAGAGGTTAGTTTCCTAGCACCACACTCCCAGATCCCTCACCTCCTCCCTGTAGGCGGTCTCGTCATTGTTGGTAATCAAGCCTACTACTGTTGTGTCGTCTGCAAACTTGAGGATTGAGTTGGAGGCGTGCTTTGCCACGCAGTCATGGGTGAACAGAGAGTACAGGAGGGGGCTGAGCACGCACCCTTGTGGGGCCCCAGTGTTGAGGATCAGCGAAGTGGAGATGTTGATTCCTACCTTCACCACCTGGGGGCAGCCCATCAGGAAGTCCAGGACCCAGTTGCATAGGGCGGGGTTCAGACCCAGGGCCTCTAGCTTAATGATGAGCTTGGAGGGTACTATTGTGTTGAATGCTGAGCTGTAGTCAATGAACAGCATTCTTACATAGGTATTCCTCTTGTCCAGATGGGATAGGGCAGTGTGCAGTGTGATGGCGATTGCATCGTCTGTGGATCTATTGGGGGCGGTAAGCAAATTGGAGTGGGTCTAGGGTGACAGGTAAGGTAGAGGTGATATGATCCTTGACTAGTCTCTCAAAGCACTTCATTGACCAGCGTTGAGTAGTCCTTAGCATGGGTACTTCCTGTTTGAGTTTCTGCCTATAGGAAGGGAGAAGCAAAATGGAGTCATGGTCAGATTTGCCGAAAAGAGGGCGGGGGAGGGCCTTATAACAATCCCGGAAGTTCGAATAGCAATGGTCGAGGATTTTGGCAGCGCGAGTGCAACAGTCGATATGTTGATAAACTTCGGCAGCCTAGTCCTCAAATTTGCTTTGCTAAAATCCCTGGCAACAATAAATGCAGCCTCAGGATATGTGGTTTCCAGTTTGCATAAGGTCCAGTGAAGTTCTTTGAGGGCCGTCGTGGTATCAGCTTGAGGGGGGATATACACGGCCGTGACTATAACCGAAGAAAATTATCTTGGGAGATAATATGGTCGGCATTTCATTGTGAGATATTCTAGGTCGGGTGAACAGAAGGACTCGAGTTCCTGTATGTTGCTACAATTACACCATGAGTCGTTAATCATGAAGCACACACCTTCGCCCTTCTGCTTCCCGGAGAAATATTTATTCCTGTCTGCGCGATGAACTGAGAACCCGTCTGGCTAGACCGATTCCAACAGAATATCCCAAGAAAGCCATGTTTCCGTGAAACAGAGTATGTTACAGGCCTTGATGTCTCTCTGGAAAGAAATCCTTGCCCGGAGTTCATCGAGTTTGTTTACCAAAGATTGAACAATATACTCGGAAGCGGTGGGTGGTGTGCGCGCCTCCTAAGTCGAACCAGCAGGCCGCTCCGAGTGCCTCTCCTCCGCCGGCGATGTTTTGGGTCAGCCGCTGGAATCAGTTCAGTTGCCCTGGGGAGAGCAAACAAAGGATCTGCTTCGGGAAAGTCGTATTCCTGGTCGTAATGCTGGTGAGTTACCGCCGCTCTGATATCCAATAGTTTTTCCTGGCTGTATGTAATGATGCAAAACACTTTCTGAGCTAATAATGTAAAAACATTTACATAAAAAAACAAAATACTGCAAAGTTTCCTAAGAGCTAGTCGCGAGGCCGCCATCTTCGTCGGCGCCAGGATCACAGACTAATGCCAACTCAACTGTACTGTGATTCAATTAATCTGATGAATCTGCAATGCCATATACTGTACCATCATATGAATGTAAAGACTCAGGTCAGGACATTAGCATAATGATGACTGGTGGATCGCATTGAGCCCTGGGCTGAAGTTTTGTACCAGTTATTTATGAGTGCTACTTCTTACATTAGCAGTCATTGCCTCCATTTTTTCCCCCATGAATGTGAAATATAACGCCACATTTCTGTTGATTTTTCAGAATAATATAAATACCTTATTGATCTTTGAAATGTCTTTATCAATATAAATATGTTAAAGACCTGTTAATGTTTTGTTATTTAATAATTTGCAAATAAAATAAAGTATTTGAAGCTTTAATCATGTCTTGAAAAAGTAATTTTGTACTATCCTGGACAAATTTATTAACTTACTTTTACAAAACTATATTTTCTTGTGTCCTTTGTTTGAGCATAATACTGTACATTTGTCCAATGATGGGTTAATCAACACACCACATAAGAACAGGGAATATACAATAAGAGGGACTCCCATTTACAGTATTTGGAAACTCCAGAAGAAGGGATCTAATTCTGCACTAGACAGGATTCAAAACACCATCATAGTGTTTAGCAGCTTTTGAGTGGCAACACCAAAAGAGAAGTGATTAATTCTGCACTACACAGGACTCAAAACTATAATAGTGTTTTCAACCTTTTCCAGGTTAGTGCGCAACTCTTCAGTGGTGTTACAACAAACCATATGTTTCAGAACACCTCAGGATGAATATTTCAGTACACTTTAAATCTGTCCCAATATCCTCACAACCATGTTTCAATACTCCAGCAAAGTTAAGGTTTCGTCTCCTTTAAGGTGGTAGCAGCTCAGTTGCCACTAGTTATAATGTTACAAAGCACTTTGATTTAACATGTCAACACAGTTGACTTCATTCCTATTTTGCGACTTGCCTGATTAGATCATTTTAATGATAATTTGTATATTTACATGAGCCCAACTTTTCATACACACATTTAATTATCCTTACAGAAATCTGTCTCTTTCCAACTTTGCATGAATTTTGCATTATCTTTTTTTTGCAAGAACCATGTTTTGAGATTGTGAAAATTACTTTGTTCAAACGCTGTATCAGATGATTGTCAAAATAGCATAAGTATGACATTTTCAAAATTGCTGTAATATTTTCTAACATATCAAACTTTTTCAACTTGAAAACCCTTTTTACATGATTCATATGTACATATACTTTAATAAATACTGTTGCTTTATAAATCGTCTCCCTCAGTTTCTCTATGAATAACAACGCAGTTCTGTTTTACATTTAAGTCATTTAGCAGACGCTCTTATCCAGAGCGACTTACAGGAGCAATTAGGGTTAAGTGCCTTGCTCAAGGGCACATCGACAGATTTTTCACCTAGTCGGCTCGGTGGATTAGAACCAGCGACCTTTCGGTTACTGGCACAACGCTCTTAACCACTAAGCTACCATGTTCACACATCCTGCTATTGTACTGGAAATACATTAGTCAGGTTACAGTAAAGTTAGAAGGAGAAGTGTTTCCTTCAGTAATGAATCATCATGACCTCATAACCTCCGAAAAACACATATACAGGTTACCTCATGTCTCACAGCATATTGGCTACTATAATTGCTTAATACACTTTACCAGTTTGCAACCCATTGCTGTAAACAGTTTGGTTGCACCTCAGTTGTACAGTAGCCAGACTATTACGTTTAAGAAAATAAAATGCCTTCCATTGCACCGTTAATTGTCTTTTCAGAAATGACTTTCATTTTGAATCATATGCATCAGAAAAAGGTAACGATACTTTGCACTGCAAGTTCACTGTTATAGCAAGATGTTGTAAAAGTGTCCGAGGTGATTCACTTCTGATGTAAAAATTAAACATCTGATGCGCTTCATCAGTGCAAGGGAAACCACACTAGCTAAACTAGGCCCAGAGTGTAAAATGCATTGCATGGCTTAGCAGGTTATTCTATATTTGAGTGGTTAATGAGTTAATGTTTTGCAGAGTGACTCAAAACGAAACAGAACTACATGAGCAGTGTCCCTCTGCCACACCACAGCTTTTAATATAGCTGTTTCTAAAGCTCAGAAGCTCAGCTAGGCCTGGCTTGTGGTCAGCCTGCTCATTATGGAGAGAAGAAGTGAAAGGTGAGCTGAGCAGCAGGGCAGGCTTATGCAGGGGCTTACCGGGGCTGAAACTCCTGGGCCCAGGCCTGTGTGGGGGCCCAAGAGGAATCAAAAAAAGGAAATATATACAGTATTTGCCCCCTTTCTGATTTTCTCTATTTTTGCAAATTATTGATACTCAATGTTATCAGATCTTCAACCAAAACCTAATATTAGATAAAGGTAACCTGAGTTTACAAATAACAAAAAATATATATACTTATTTAATTAAGACGTTTTTCGTAATATCCAATTGGTAGTTACAGTCTTGTCCCATCACTGTAGCTCCTGTACGCACAACCCTGCTTGCTTAACCCAGAAGCCAGCCACACCAATGTGTCAGAGGAAACACTGTACAGCTGGAGCCAAAGTCAGCTTGCAGGCGCCCGGCCCGCCACAATGAGTTGCTACAGCGCAATGGGACAAGGACATCCTGGCCTGCCAAACCCTCCCCTAACCCGAACGATGCTGGGCCAATTGTGCGCCGCCTCATCGGTCTCCCCGTCACAGCTGGCTGTGACACTGCCTGGGATTGAACCCAGGGCTGTATTGACGCCTCAAGCACTGCAATGCAGTGAGTTAGACCGCTGCGCCACTCGGAAGGCCTTAATTAACAAAGTTATGCAACACAATTCCCCTGTGTGAAAAAGTAATTTCCTGCTTACACTCAATAACTGGTTGTGCCACCTTTAGCTGCAATGACTGCAACCAAATATTTCCTGTAGTTGTTGATCAGTCTCAAACATCGCTGTGGAGGAATTTTGGCCCACTCTTGCATGCAGAACTGCTTTAACTCAGAGACATTTGTGGGTTTTCAAGCATGAACTGCTCGTTTCAAGTCCTGCCACAACATCTCAATTGGGATTAGGTCTGGACCTTGACTGGGCCATTCCAGAACTTCAAATGTTGCTTTTTAGCCATTTTCTTGTAGACTTGATTGTGTGTTTTGGATCATTGACTTGCTGCATGACCCAGCTGCGTTTCAGCTTCAGCTCACAGATGGGTGGCGTGACATTCTCCAGTAGAATTCTCTGATACAGAGCAGAATTCATGGTTCCTTCTATGAAGGCAAGTCATCCAGGTCCTGAGGCAGCAAAGCATCCCCCAAACCATCACACCACCACCATGCTTGACCGTTGGCATGAGGTTCTTACTGTAGAATGCAGTCTTTGGTTTTCGCCAGGTATAATGGGACCCATGTCCAAAAGGTTGACTCAAGTTTGTCAAAAGCACCTGGAAGCACCTGGATGATCATCAAGACTCTTGGAAGAATGTTCTATGGACAAATGATTCAAAAGTATAACTTTTTGGACGACATGGGTCCCATTATATATATATATATATATTTTTTACTGCAACTGCCAACCACAGGAGGATTCAGGAGCCCGCTCTCAATGAGTGTAGACAGCCTGCTGCTGCCTGCTGCCGCTGTGCTAATCATCAGATGGGGGGAGGAGAGGAGGTAGGGGGCCCACTTGGGTAACTGGGGGGCCCTGCCGTAATTGGGTAACTGATTAATAAAAAATAAATACATTAACTGCATAATAAATAAATGTGACTGATCAATTGTGTGAGTCTGGGGCTTGGCCCAAGCACATAGAGGGCCCAAGAGGCAAGAAATAGAAAAAGATAATACATAATAAAAAATAAATTTGTCCAACCACAGGAGCCCGCTCTCAATGTTCAAAATAAACCAGAAAGCATAATTTAGCCACAGAGGATCAATAGTTTATAAAAAATAACTGTGGATAAAAGTTTATCACAACCACATACAGGTAACTGCCAAAATAAGGGAAACACCAACATAGTGTCTTAAAAGGGTGTTTGGCCACCACGAGCTGCCAGAACAGCTTCAATGCGCCTCGGGATAGATTCTACAAGTGGACCTAAACCATCCCAGGAAAATGCACCCCACACCATAACACAGGGTTCTTCAATTCCGGTCCTGGAGGGCCGAAACACCTCTGTTTTTCATCCTCTCCTTCTAATCAGGGGCTAATTCAGACCTGGGACACCAGGTGAGTGCAATTAACTACCAGGTAGAAATAAAAAACTGAAGTGTTTCGCCCCTCCAGGACCGGAATTGAAGAACCCTGCCATAACACACTATTTGTATCCCTCCTTTACTCAAGTGTTTCCTTTATTTTGGCAGTTACCGGTTACCTACAGTCGGGAAGGCTGCAATTTGGCCAGCATGTGTGCCAAATATACAGCTTGTTGCGTTGTGGCCATGGACATATAATCCATAGAAGGGTTTTGGAACCTCTTACCCTAGGTAGCTAGCAATGGCTGCCAGTCCTGACGTGAATGGGAACTGCCATCTATGGATTATATTTCTAGGGTTGGTTGCTGCTGTCTTTTTGCCTTTTGCAATTGTCAAAATACAATCGCGGGTAAAACGTACAGTTCGGAAAGCAAATGCCTACTGCTGAAAAGAGAAGGCTAATCTGTCTATAGAACCAATAGAAAAACAATTTCTCAACAACTCCCATTTTTTTGTGAACAGCAGCACTGTTTTTCAAAGTAGCCTAACTCATATTGAGATAGGCTACTGCCAAGACCCGTGCATCGGCCATCACCGTGAGTAGTAGCCTATGGCTTCATCTTCATTATTAGGTGAGTCAGTGTGCCACTGGAAATGTTATTTAGTAGCCTATTGTAGCCTATAATATACTGAACAAAATTATAAACACAACATGCAACAATTTCAAAGATTTTACAGAGTTACAGTTTATATAACAGTTTATACTGGCCCTCCTGTAGCTCAGTTGGTAGAGCATGGCGCTTGCAACGCCAGGGTTGTGGGTTCGATTCCCACGGGGGGCCAGTATGAAAAATGTATGCACTCACTAACTGTAAGTTGCTCTGGATAAGAGCGTCTGCTAAATGACTAAAATGTAAGTATAAGGAAATCAGTCAATTGAAATAAATTCATTAGGCCCTAATCTATGGATTTCACAAGACTGGGAATACAGATCTGTTGGTCACAGATACCTTCAAAAAAAGGTAGTGGCATGGATCAGAAAACCAGTCAGTATCTGGTGTGACCACCATTTGCCTCATGCAGTGTGACACATCTCCTGCACATAGAGTTGATCAGGCTGTTGGTTGTGGCCTGTGGAATGTTGTCCCCCTCCTCTTTAATGGCTGTGCGAAATTGCTGAATATTGGCAGGAACTGGAACACGCTGTTGTACACGTCGATTCAGAGCATCCCAAACATGCTCAAAGGGTGACATACAGTGCATTCAGAAAGTATTCAGATCCCTTGACCTTTTCCACATTTTGTTACATAACAGCCTTATTCTAAAATTGATTAAATTGTTTTTTTTTCCCTCATCAATCTACACACAATACCCCATAATGACAAAGCAAACACAGGTTTTTAGAAATGTTTTCAAATGTATTAAAAATAAAAAACTGAAATATCACATTTACGTAAGTATTCAGACCCTTTACTCAGTACTTTGTGTTCGTTGTCCGTAGCTTATGCCTGTCCATACCATAACCCCACTGCCACCATGAGCCACTCTGTTCACAACGTTGACATCAGCAAACTGTACACCCACACAACACCATACACATGGTCTGCGGTTGTGAGGCCAGTTGGACGTACTGCCAAATTCTCTAAAACAACATTGGTTGTTTATGGTAGAGAAATTAACATTCAATTATCTGGCAACAGCTCTGGTGGACATTCCTGCAGTCAGCATACCAATTGAAACTTGAAATATCTGTGGCATTGTGTTGTGTGACAAAACTGCACATTTTAGAGTGGCCTTTTATTGTCCCCAGCACAAGGTGCACCTGTGTAATGATTGTGCTTTTTAATCAGCTTCTTGATATGCCACACCTGTCATGTGGATGGATTATCTTGGAAAATAAGAACATTCCAGGTGACTACCTCATGAAGCTGGTTGTGAGAATGCCAAGAGTGTGCAAAGCTGTCATCAAGGCAAAGGGTGGCTACTTTGAAGAAATTCAAATATAAAATATATTCTGATATGTTTAACACTTTTTTGGTTACTACATGATTCCATATGTTCAAATTCCAATTTTTATATATACAGTGAGGGAAAAAAGTATTTGATGCCCTGCTGATTTTGTAGGTTTGCCCACTGACAAAGACATGATCAGTCTATAATTTTAATGGTAGGTTTATTTGAACAGTGAGAGACAGAATAGCAACAAAAAAATCCAGAAAAACGTATGTCAAAAATGTTATGAATTGATTTGCATTTTAATGAGGGAAATAAGTATTTGACCCCTCTGCAAAACATGACTTAGTACTTGGTGGCAAAACCCTTGTTGGCAATCACAGAGGTCAGACGTTTCTTGTAGTTGGCCACCAGGTTTGCACACATCTCAGGAGGGATTTTGTCCCACTCCTCTTTGCAGATCTTATCCAAGTCATTAAGGTTTCGAGCCTGACGTTTGGCAATCCGAACCTTCAGCTCCCTCCTCAGATTTTCTATGGGATTAAGGTCTGGAGACTGGCTAGGCCACTCCAGGACCTTAATGTGCTTCTTCTTGTGCCACTCCTTTGTTGCCTTGGCCGTGTGTTTTGGGTCATTGTCATGCTGGAATACCCATCCACGACCCATTTTCAATGCCCTGGCTGAGGGAAGGAGGTTCTCACCCAAGATTTGATGTCCCTTTGATGCGGTGAAGTTGTCCTGTCCCCTTAGCAGAAAAACACCCCCAAAGCATAATGTTTCCACCTCCATGTTTGACGGTGGGGATGGTGTTCTTGGGGTCATTGGCAGCATTCCTCCTCCTCCAAACACGACGAGTTGAGTTGATGCCAAAGAGCTCGATTTTGGTCTCATCTGACCACAAAACTTTCACCCAGTTCTCCTATGAATCATTCAGATGTTCATTGGCAAACTTCAGACGGCCCTGTATATGTGCTTTCTTGAGCAGGGGGACCTTGCGGGCGCTGCAGGATTTCAGTCCTTCACGGCGTAGTGTGTTACCAATTGTTTTCTTGGTGACTATGGTCCCAGCTGCCTTGAGATCATTGACAAGATCCTCCCATGTAGTTCTGGGCTGATTCCTCACTGTTCTCATGATCATTGCAACTCCACGAGGTGAGATCTTCAATGGAGCCCCAGGCCGAGGGAGATTGACAGTTATTTTGTGTTTCTTCCATTTGCGAATAATCGCACCAACGGTTGTCACCTTCTCACCAAGCTGCTTGGCGATTGTCTTGTAGCCCATTCCAGCCTTGTGTAGGTCTACAATCTTGTCCCTGACATCCTTGGAGAGCTCTTTGGTCTTGGCCATGGTGGAGAGTTTGGAATCTGATTGATTGATTACTTCTGTGGACAGGTGTCTTTTATACAGGTAACAAGCTGAGATTCGGAGCACTCCCTTTAAGAGTGTGCTCCTAATCTCAGCTCATTACCTGTATAAAAGACACCTGGGAGCCAGAAATCTTTCTGATTGAGAGGGGGTCAAATACTTATTTCCCTCATTAAAATGCAAATCAATTTATAACATTTTTGACATGCGTTATCCTGGATTTTTTTGTTGTTATTCTGTCTGTTACTGTTCAAATAAACCTACCATTAAAATTATAGACTGATCATTTCTTTGTCAGTGGGTAAACGTACAAAATCAGCAGGGGATCAAATGCTTTTTTCCCTCACTCTGTATATATTTATATATATATATATATATATATATATATATGGCCTGAGCTATTGTTTATTTGAATTCAAGACCAGATTGATCTCAGGTTGTCAGTGTCAGAGTAGCCATTTATTTCAGTCATTTGTTTGGTATTAAAAAAGATTAAGCTAATGTCTTCTATCATGTAAATGACTTAGAATTGCATGAAATGCCTTTTTAAAAGGCATAGTTTTTTTCAGGAATGCTAACAAATGTTCCCCCTGTGTGGAAAGTATTAATATATATATATATATATATATATATATATATATATATATATATACAGTGGGGAGAACAAGTATTTGATACACTGCCGATTTTGCAGGTTTTCCTACTTACAAAGCATGTAGAGGTCTGTAATTTTTATCATAGGTACACTTCAACTGTGAGAGACGGAATCTTAAACAAAAATCCAGAAAATCACATTGTATGATTTTTAAGTAATTAATTTGCATTTTATTGCATGACATAAGTATTTGATACATCAGAAAAGCAGAACTTAATATTTGGTACAGAAACCTTTGTTTGTAATTACAGAGATCATACGTTTCCTGTAGGTCTTGAGCAGGTTTGCACACACTGCAGCAGGGATTTTGGCCCACTCCTCCATACAGACTTTCTCCAGATCCTTCAGGTTTCGGGGCTGTCGCTGGGCAATACGGACTTTCAGCTCCCTCCAAAGATTTTCTATTGGGTTCAGGTCTGGAGACTGGCTAGGCCACTCCAGGACCTTGAGATGCTTCTTATGGAGCCACTCCTTAGTTGCCCTGGCTGTGTGTTTCGGGTCGTTGTCATGCTGGAAGACCCAGCCACGACCCATCTTCAATGCTCTTACTGAGGGAAGGAGGTTGTTGGCCAAGATCTTGCGATACATGGCCCCATCCATCCTCCCCTCAATACGGTGCAGTCGTCCTGTCCCCTTTGCAGAAAAGCATCCCCAAAGAATGATGTTTTCACCTCAGTGCTTCACGGTTGGGATGGTGTTCTTGGGGTTGTACTCATCCTTCTTCTTCCTCCAAACACGTTGAGTGGAGTTTAGACCAAAAAGCTATATTTTTGTCTCATCAGACCACATTACCTTCTCCCATTCCTCCTCTGGATCATCCAGATGGTCATTGGCAAACTTCAGACGGGCCTGGACATGCGCTGGCTTGAGCAGGGGGACCTTGCGTGCATTGCAGGATTTGAATCCATGATGGCGTAGTGTGTTACTAATGGTTTTCTTTGAGACTGTGGTCCCAGCTCTCTTCAGGTCATTGACCAGGTCCTGCCGTGTAGTTCTGGGCTGATCCCTCACCTTCCTCATGATCATTGATGCCCCACGAGGTGAGATCTTGCATGGAGCCCCAGACCGAGGGTGATTGACCGTCCTCTTGAACTTCTTCCATTTTCTAATAATTTTATCCCTGATGTCCTTACACAGCTCTCTGGTCTTGGCCATTGTGGAGAGGTTGGAGTCTGTTTGATTGAGTGTGTGGACAGGTGTCTTTTATACAGGTAACGAGTTCAAACAGGTGCAGTTAATACAGGTAATGAGTGGAGAACAGGAGGGCTTCTTATAGAAAAACTAACAGGTCTGTGAGAGCCGGAATTCTTACTGGTTGGTAGGTGATCAAATACTTATGTCATGCAATAAAATGCAAATTAATTACTTAAAAATCATACAATGTGATTTTCTGGATTTTTGTTTTAGATTCCATCTCTCACAGTTGAAGTGTACCTATGATAAAAAGTACAGACCTCTACATGCTTTGTAAGTAGGAAAACCTGCAAAATCGGCAGTGTATCAAATACTTGTTCTCCCCACTGTGTATATATATGTATGCACTAACTGTAAAGTCCCTCTGTAAATGAAACCAGTGGAGCCTCCCTAAATGAGGAAGGGGAGGAACATCCTCCTCACTGAATTTCATAAAAATGTAAATTGTAAAACATTTCAAAAGTTATGCTTTTTAGATAAAACTATACAAAATATATTCACGTCACCAAATAATTGATTAAAACACATTGTTTTGCAATGAAGGGCTACAGTAGCCTCAACAGCACTCTGTAGGGTAACACCATGGTGTAGCCATTTGACGCATTGCTGCGTACCGCTGTGTCAACGGAATAAACCTGTTATTCTGTGATTTACCCTCCTGCGCTTGACAAATCACATCACCACAATCAGAGAATTAATCTAGTACTGAAAGCATAAGTTACAGCTAGCTAGCACTGCAGTGCATAAAATCTGGTGAGTAGTTGACTCAAAGAGAGAGAGACAATATTTGAACAGTTCTGAACAAATTAATTTATTCCAAAATGAAGGAGAAGCAATAGAAAAATCGATAGAGAGATTTCGTCATTTTTTTTTCACTTTCAGTTTCACTTACTTAGCTAGCAAATGCAGCTAGCTAGTTTAGCCTACTCAAACACCCTGCTCAACTATGTTAGCTAGCTGGCTATGACTATCCATCACAACACTGGCACTCTTCCAAGTCAAGGTAAGCTTTTGGTTTTATAAATTTATTGCCACCTGGCCCGCCGGTGTAAGTGCTAAACTGCTTACTGACTGTACACTGTAACGTTACTGCATGATTGTAGAGGGTTTACTAATGCGTTAGTTCTATTAGCTATGTTGACTATGACGTTACTTTAGCTAATGTGGTGACGATGTAGGCTATGTGTAGCGGTTATGATATGGTTTGACTTGTAAAGGTTTTTTCGCCTGGTCACATACAGCTGATGTGTTGTGCATTGAAGTCCACAAGCGAAGGGAAAAGGTGAGAGGAGGAGAGCGCATAGATGCGAGAAGGAATACAACGTGGCTGCTATGAAAGTGAACTGTGTTTACGCGTGATCGGGGTGTATTCATTCTGCCGATTCTGTTGAAAAAAGGTTTCTTAAACGGAAGCAAAAGGAATGAAACGGGGATAAACATACCTGAATACCAATAGAAACTCTCGTTTGCAACTGTTGGACTAATAATTACACAGTATATCAGCTAGATGCAGACAAGAGTGTGCAAGGCGGTATTGAATGTGCCACTGTCTGTCCATGTGTCACTGTCTGTCACCTCAAATCTTTCTCTTGACCTGTATGCACCTACGTTGTAAACTTTCAATCATAGGCTAGGTTGTAGCAACCTCATGATGGGTGTATGGACAATTTGAGTATCATGTAGTAGCCTAAACCTATCGCTGTTACATTGAACTGGGTGAATGGAATATGATTGACAGTCATACAATATGCTGCAATAGAAATAAGGCCATGCTCATAAAAAAAAAAAATCGTCCTCCCTCATCTTAAATGGCACCGACAGCCACTGGGGGAAATCCTCAACTGTAGTTTATGCCTCATCGCAAATGTTATTATGGTTTTATTATAAAGGGGCTTTTTCTTCAACTGTAAATTTACCACGTATCGAATTACATCTTGGTGCACAGATTTACATACAGAAAATGATGGTGGCCTATGATTTCTTAATCCGGCCCTGGTGAGCAGGACATGGTTCTGAGCAATGTTCTCTCTAAACTGTGCGGGCAGGGCAGAAATATCAGCCCACAGAGAGAAAAACAAGGTTGAACTTCACTCAACTTTCTAGAGGAGTGGTCACCAACCAGTCGATCGCGGTCGACTAGTCGATCTCCAAGTCATTCCTAGTCGATCGCCAAACGTTTCTGTACAAAACCCAACGATAAAGGCTTGTGTTCCTATTTTTTGTTATTCCTCTCTCTTGACAGTAGGTGCATCCGATTCAGCTGCCCTGTGTGCTGGGTAGGTGAACTGTTGTCATTTTGAACCCTTTCATGTGTCTGAAGGTACAAACTCTGCCTTCCCTGCGGGCCCAAAGACCAAATCAAGTGCACTATAGGCGTACCGCTGGCCAATCGGATTGCTCAGATGACCGTGTCTGCAGTAATGTAGCAAGCAGGAAAGAAAGCTACAGCAAAGTTGATACTGTGAGATTTCAAACCGTTTAAAACCATGACCAGAGAGAGACTGTCAACACATACTGCAAAGAGATGCTGTTTTTATTAGTGAGTTCATGTTTAAGTTCTTACTCAGCACTGTCAACAGTTTGTATTCAACACATATATAAGCCATAAAATGCGCGTTCTTCCTATTTCCACTCAGTGCTACAACAAGCTTGCGTTGTTGTTATTATTAGCGGCTTGGGTCTTTTTTAATATCAAGGAATATTTCACTTTCTCTGTTCATAGGAGTTACAACATGAATTTGTGCATGATATGAAATAATTTGGTGCGACTCGAGTTTTGCCGTCATCTGGAGGACGGTGTCCCTTTGTGGTCAGTGTCAGCGGAGGAAAGGGAGAGCGGAGGGATGTTGAGAGGCGGACCCTCAGTCTGCTGCTCTCTGCCTTTGTTACAGGAGTGGGTCGCAGTTCCGGAGCGACCCACTAGGTGTCATCCTCCGACAACCTTAGGCACCTCCTCACTCACAGTCGGGACTAATTATCTGCCTATTGGTGTCACCTGTGTCTATCTGATTCACCTGTGTATTTATGCCCTCACTTCCCTGTGTTCCCTTGCTCCGTTTTCTCTGCTAGTTCCTTGATGACAAGCAGTACGTATCAGTGTCGGATCACGTGACGGAGTTACAGTTACTCGAGAAGTGTTCTCTCTGTGTCATTGTGTTTTCCAGTCAGAGTTAGTATTTCGTATTGTTTGCTGTCAGCCTGTTTTTTGGAGACCTATGTGCTCCTCATTTGTTTTCGTGAATAGTCCATTGTTTTGTATCCTGGCTTTTGGACCACCAGTTAAGATCCTTGTTTCACCATCCTTGCCTACTGTCTATCCTGCAACGCACCTGGGTCACACCTCACACCAATCCTTACACCCTCTGCTGAGACTGACCATCAGATGCAGGCACCATCACCCCAATAAAATAAGTCATACAGCAACAGATCTATTACCGATGTGATCATATAGCCTACCTCAACATTTGTTATATAATTTTAAAAAATGGCCCAAACAACAATGCATTGGTAGGGCAATTCAAGCAAAGCCAGTGTGCGGTGATAATGTATTAGGCCTATAGCTTACTGCACAAACCTCATTTCTGCAGTACTGTTTTTAATTGGTTAATGTTGTATAGGCTTACGTTTTTCATATTTTAAAAAATCTGAGTGGTAGATCTCGGCTTGCATTTTGACTCAAAGTTATCTTGACTCAAAAAAGGATGCTGACCACTGTTGTAGAGTTTTCCCTGTTAACACTACTAACGTTTCCCTTTAACCTTTTAAGGATCTGACCCTTTTTTTCAATTTTCACCTAAAATGACATACCCAAATCTAACTGCCTGTAGCTCAGGACCTGAAGTAAGGATACGCAACATGCCGAAACAAAACTAACTATGCAAGAGATTTTCTTATAGGCAGAACGCATCGGAGTAGGATTCTATTGCATTGACACGCACTACTCAGCCCGTACTCTACACAGACCAGTGCGGCATAAATAATCAGAGCTGCAGTAGGCCAATATGCAAATAGACCATTGCCATATTTGAACTGGACTGTGTTTACAGCATGAGCGGTCGTGATTAGATGCGCTTGTTTTGAGATCAAAGCGAGAGCTGCGTGTAGCCACGTGTGCACATTTTGTTAAAATCCTTTGCTAGTTAGTGAGTTATTAGCTCAGTTATAGATCATTTGTAGTCCATAATAGGGGAGTGATTGATTCCTACAAGAGCACAAAACGTGTACATTTCTAGGCATCTTTGAAAAGCGAGTCAGGTAAAGAGCTTTTTATTTTGTCTTAAAGGGGCAGTGTTGTATTTTGAGTCAGGCTTGAATAAGATAAGTAGCCAATAGGCAGTGTAGCATAATTTGTCTGATTCTCTGTAAAAATGGTATGGGTATAATAATGCATTTTATTTTTGTAAAGTGGCTTCTTGCATCAAACAACACAACAACATCTTCAGTCACCTCCTTGTCTGAAGGACAAGTGGATAAACAGGTTAATGTCAAGTCCTGCATGTTTTTTATTTTTAAGTCTCATGGAATGTAGGACTACATTGAAAATGTATGCACTCACTAACTGTAAGTCGCTCTGGATAAGAGCGTCTGCTAAATGACTAACATGTAAAATGTAACACCACACATTGGCTGCTAATGTAGGATGAATGATAGAACAGCTATTTCCATGTTAAAATGTTATGGGATGAATTTTCTCCATTGTTTTAGATGGTAGGCCACTCTGGTAGGCCTACATTATGATCAAATAGCCACAGTGGCCTACATGGCCACTGTTAAAACTGTAACTTAAAGCGGGTACAGCCTCAGTGTTCACAGTAAATGCACGCTGGAAGTTGCACAGACTTTTCACAACTTTCACGTTTGCGCTCAGCAGACCTGAAATTTTCTCAGTGCTGAAAAAGATTAGAGGAAATGTTGGTTGTGAGTGGAGGTGGTTTACACTGTGGGTTGTCGGACTATGCAGTGCTCGTCTCGTAGCCAGTTGAGGTTGTAGATTTGCTAATGCACACATTTATTTTCTATTTCTCTGTTCAGTGTGTCAATCTTGTACAATGCAAAGACCATGCATCACTGTTTGACAAATGGCACATGTCAAACCCATATGCTGTGGTTTCATGTGCTTCTGAAGTTAATCACATTAGAGAGGGGCCATTTCCCCAAAACAGGAAACATAACTGTATGGGTGTAATGAAAACTAAACCATAATGTCTTGACAAACTTTCTAGTTTACAAACATGTCCTCTCCTCAGACTCTGAGAGTTTTAACATCTAGTGGTGGGCTTCCAATATGGATGATGCTAATGCATCATCCATTTGCTAATGCACACATTTATTTTCTATTTCTCTGTTCAGTGTGTCAATCTTGTACAATGCAAAGACCATGCATCACTGTTTGACAAATGGCACATGTCAAACCCATATGCTGTGGTTTCATGTGCTTCTGAAGTTAATCACATTAGAGAGGGGCCATTTCCCCAAAACAGGAAACATAACTGTATGGGTGTAATGAAAACTAAACCATAATGTCTTGACAAACTTTCTAGTTTACAAACATGTCCTCTCCTCAGACTCTGAGAGTTTTAACATCTAGTGGTGGGCTTCCAATATGGATGATACATCTTTACATAAGCTATGGTAGGTTGAATATGTTAATAGTATTTGTATATCTTTTTAAGTCTAACACAATATAATTACTGCTAATCTATTCTAAAGCATTGCAAATCTTTAATTTCAGTTGTTGCAGAGGACATCACCAGAGTGGTTGGACGCATAGGAGACTCTATATTCCTTCACCCTGAAATTGACTTACAAGCCAAGATCCCTGACATGACATGGAAACATGCAAATATGTATATAGCTAAAAAGGGCAAATTAACTAATTTAATGGATAGGTGTAAGTTATTTCTAAATGGTTCACTGAAGTTTTATGAAGGACTGAAAACAGACAGTGGATATTACACAGTGGAACTATTTAATGATGATGGAGAACTTATATCCAAGCGGCACATTGAGCTAAGTATTCTAGGTGAGTAGTTTGCAATTGTTGCATATTTGACATAATCTGCTCTATAATCTACATTGACATTTTTTTTCGATTTGACATAGAAGTTTTAGCATGAGTGTACCTGTCTATGATGATTTAAGTGAATGATTTTGATCAGTTTACATTTTTTTTACAGGCGGAGGTACAGTAACTTTCTCATGCACTTTCTGCATAATATTGATCCAGAACCACTCTCCGTAAAGTAGACCTGCCCAATACTTGTCCGGGTAGCACAGTATGTATTGAGACAAGCTTTGAGGGCTCAAATATCAATAAGGGGATAGGGTACAGAACAAAGTACCTTGTAATATTCATGAGTGCCTTCAGAAAGTATTCATACCCCTTGACTTATTCCACATTTTGTTGTGTTACAGTCTGAATTCAACATTTATAAATACTTTTTTTCTTCTCACCCATCTACACACCCCATAATGACAATGTGAAAACATGTTTTTAGACATTTTGGCTAATTTATTGAAAATGAAATACAGAAATATATCATTTACATAGGTATTCACACCCCTGAGAAGCACCAATCATGTTAAACACTATTATTGCACACAGAGTGAGTCCATGCAACTTATTATGTGACTTATTAAGCACATTTTTAGTCCTGAACTTATTTATGCTTGCCATAACAAATGGGTTGAATACTTATTGACATTTTAGCTTTTCATTTTTAATTAATTTTTACAAATGTTAAAAAAACATAATTCCACTTTGACATTAAAACCTAAATGTGACAAAAAGTGACAAAAAAAAAACTAAATTGTATCCATTTTAAATTCAGGCTGTAACACAATAAAATGTGAAAAAAGTCAAGGGGTGTGAATACTTTCTGAAGGCACTGTATGCACAAATCAACTGTGGCATTTGTTTTAGAAAGAGGTCACATTTCAACTGTAGCTGCATTTGGACTCTTTGCACTTGCACTGATGACACTGGCTGTCGCCATTCTGAAGTTGAAAAAGAGGTGTCAGGTTACAAAGAAAAAAGGTACAATTAATCTCATCAAACGTTTGTATTTTTGTTGCAAAACTATGGAACGTTCACATTAAACATTCTATTTCCCAAACTGCACTGATGTGTTTTTAGATGTGGAGGATAACAACTATGTTGAGATGCACACGTATTTACCGCCGCAGGAGGAGACCAAGACCAACCCAGACCAAGACACCTCCCAATATGGTAACTCACAGCAGAGAATGACACACAGTACATTGCCATCATATTTTAAGTGCACAGTAATAAGTATCACCACTTGAAGATTCTAAAAGTATATTTTGTAAGATTGTGAAATTGTCTCACAACAGTATTCTGCAGACCTATTGCACCCGCTTCAAGCCAGAGAAGGCGAAGACTATCACTGGATTTGGAAGATAATGATATCTATGTATGAAGAACATGGTATCATTGAGAAATTCCGAATGTGTTTATGGCATTATATTTCAATAGCATCTATTTTACAATATGAAATATGCAATTATGTACCATATTGACTGATCATAATCAACAATTAATGATGTTGTGTTTATGCAATGATAGTATAATATTTTGTGGTATATTTCTTTTTTAATACAAATAGTTAATAGTAGAGACTAGAGAGGAGAGATATAGTGTTGTTGTTTTTTTACCTGTATTTTGATATTGTATCATACCCATGTTCACATTACTTTAGTATCAGACTTGACCACTAGGTGGTAGCATTACAGTGTGAAAAAGACAATAGGTGAGAAGAAACATCCCAGGATTACTGTAATTACATCAATAGTTGTTTCCAAACACATGGACACACTGGGACAAGTGTAAATTATTACATTTCTAATTTCAAACCAAACTGGTATGGTCATTATTGTCAAATGTATGTTTTTCTTCTTCAAAATGAAGATCATTAGAATATACTACCATCATTACATAGTTCAAGTAGTTTAAGTCACCAGATTTTAGAATGAAGAATGTAAATAAATGTAAATATACTTACTAAAAGTACACAGAAAGTGTCAAATAGATGACATATCCATACACATAATTTGTATATTTGTGCAGTGTGAATTGCAATGTCAGCTTAGTGAATTTTGATTATTTTTGAAACCTCATCATTGCCAATTTGATCATTCATACCATTGCTGTTGGTAATCCTGAAGAAAACTATTCAAAGTACATAGCAGTGTAGCAATGGCTCTAATTGCAAACAGATTTTCATTGTGGAATTTAGTAAATAGGTTCAAGGACTTTCATAATATTACAAAATAAGTTTTGAGAAGACAACAATAATCAATGGTTGTATAGCTAATTACATTTGCAGGGTATTCTTTCATGAAATAACTATGTAAATAATTAGTAGCTTAACTATGTACACATCAATTGTAATAATAAAAGGCAATTTACCCATTTCAAAACTCCTTTTCAAAATTGGTATAAAACATATATATTGAGATTTGGAACTTACGAAATCATTAGCAATTATTTGTAGGTATTTCTGCGGTATTACCTGCACTTAAAAAATAAATAAATGTATATGTTTTAAAATATAAACACATACATTTCCTTCTCCATGCACACACATCTATGGAAGATCAAGGGAAATACATAGGAAATATCTCAATGAGTTTAAAAACAGTTGCTAAATACATTTCTAAATGTATACACTATATAGACATTATAAAAGGAAAAAAGCTACTGAAATTCTGTAGCTTATAGCGTTATGGAAAATTAGCACTCCGTACTCCATTTTAGTATCATAGAATTTTTTGGTATGATATAAAAACCAATTAATTACACCCAAAACAATGAATATTTATATTTATATTTGGAACATTACTATTAAGTTGTCTGATTTGGACCTCTACTACAACCTATGAAACATCATTGCACATCCAAGGGATACATGCATCTGTCATGTAACCCTACATGCATGGCCAGACCCCAGTGCATCCACATTCTTAGAACAATGCAAATGCTGCAGGGAGAAGACAATATTAGGAAACGTGGAGAAGAGAGGTGTACAGCAAAACTTGCATTTACAGTGGCTTGCGAAAGTATTCAACCCCCTTGGCATTTTTCCTATTTTGTTGCCTTACAACCTGGAATTAAAATGGATTTTTTTGGGGTTTCTATCATTTGATTTACACAACATGCCTACCACTTTGAAGATGCAAAATATTTTTTATTGTGAAAAAAACAGAACTTGAGCGTGCATATCTATTCACCATCCCAAAGTCAATACTTTGTAGAGTCAACTTTTGCAGCAATTACAGCTGCAAGTCTCTTGGGGTATGTCTCTATAAGCTTGGCACATCTAGACATTTAAATGTTTCCCCTTAAACCACTCGAGTGTTGCTTTAGCAGTATGCTTAGGGTCATTGTCCTGCTGGAAGGTGAACCTCCATCCCAGTCTCAAATCTCTGGAAGACTGAAACAGGTTTCCCTCAAGAATTTCCCTGTATTTAGCGCCATCCATCATTCCTTCAATTATGACCAGTTTCCCAGTCCCTGCCGATGAAAAACATCCCCACAGCATGATGCTGCCACCACCATGCTTCACTGTGGGGATGGTGTTCTCGGGGTGATGAGAGGTGTTGGGTTTGCGCCAGACATAGTGTTTCCCTGATGGCCAAAAAGCTCAATTTTAGTCTCATCTGACCAGAGTACCTTCTTCCATATGTTTGTGGAGTCTCCCACATGCCTTTTGGCGAACACCAAACGTGTTTGCTTATTTTTTTCTTTAAGCAATGGCTTTTTTCTGGCCACTCTTCCGTAAAGCCCAGCTCTGTGGAGTGTACGGCTTAAAAGATGTCCTATGGACAGATACTCCAATCTCTGCTGTGGAGCTTTGCAGCTCCTTCAGGGTTATCTTTGGTCTCTTTGTTGCCTCTCTGATTAATGCCCTCCTTGCCTGGTCTGTGAGTTTTGGTGGGCGGCCCTCTTTTAGCAGGTTTGTTGTGGTGCCATATTCTTTCTATTTTTTAATAATGGATTTAATGGTGCTCCGTGGGATGTTCAAAGTTTCGGATATTTTTTTATAACCCAACCCTGATCTGTACTTCTCCACAACTTTGTCCCTGACCTGTTTGGAGAGCTCCTTGGTCTTCATGGTGCCACTTGCTTGGTGGTGCCCCTTGCTTAGTTGTGTTGCAGACTCTGGGGCCTTTCAGAACAGGTGTATATATACTGAAATCATGTGACAGATCATGTGATACTTAGATTGCACACAGGTGGACTTTATTTAACTAATTATGTGATTTCTGAAAGTAATTGGTTGCACTAGATCTTATTTAGGGCCTTCATAGCAAAGGGGGTGAACACATATGCACGCACCACTTTTCCGTTATCCATTTTTTTGAATTTTTTGAAACAAGTTATGTTTTTCATTTCACTTCACCAACTTGGGCTAATTTGTGGATGTCCATTACATGAAATCCAAATAAAAATCAATTTCAATTACAGGTTGTAATGCAACAAAATAGGAAAAACACCAAGGGGGATGAATACTTTTGCAAGGCACTGTAGGAAATGAAACATATTATTCCCAGGCAGTTACCAGCATACATAAAACAAACAGATAAACAAAAATGCAAAACACCACCAATAACAACCTCCGGCTACCTGCCTTCCATGTTTGTAGCTTCCAAGTGAGGTTAGAGGTGAAAGGAGTAGGATCACATGCATATTGTGTCAAGGTAAGACCATGCAATGGGCCCCGTCCAGGGGGCAATAAAAGGCCCAATCTTTACGACCCACCATTATCAAACTTTCCATAAACTTTATGACCTGGCTTTAGTTAATGATTCAACTGACAGGTGACAAAGATCCACAAAATGTACATGGCAAAACGTCTGCCTCTTCTACTTCATTTATTTGACCTTCATTCCTTTTTCTCATGGGAATCATGATGGGAGAGAGAGGAGAGAATGAATCATATCTTGAGGTAGTAGATTATATTTCCTTGTCCCCCTTGTCCATGCTGGCTAATAATACCTCACAGAGCATTGCAGTCTGATAAACTCTTATTACCATTGTGACTCATCATCACAACTTTACATTTTAGCCCCATAAAAACAAAGCACCTCACACCTCTTAATACATTTAAAGTATGGTATAAACTAATAAAAGCGGAAACAGGTAAATAAAGCACACATTTCTTGTTGGTCACTGTTGGGACTACTTTTCCTTTTTCAGAAAACAGTCATTAGTAAATACCATACATGGTAGGTATATTTCCTTAACCTTAATTTAGTTATTAGCCTACCAAATACTTATTTTGTGATTAATGGAAATATATTTATACCAAACAGGATGCAATTTAAATTACAAATCAGAAAATGTTCCCACATTTTTTTAATTACTTCTTTTTTTAAATGTCAGTTTACACATCTCTTGAGCAATGTTGTACCGTTCAATGCTCCTGTAGATCCAATTAAAATTCCTTAACCAGCATTACATGTTTTCATAATCTACAAAGAACTGTAATGACCTGCATTACCATACAATATAAGTGTCTTTTTACAGCTCTCTACACACACTGAGGAAACATCCGGAAATGCTGTGAAACCCCTGATACCCCTCAGCCACTACTGGACTAATAGCCAAGCATATTCAGCAAGCTGCCTGACACTAAACTAAATGTCTCATCTCTGTAAAACAATAAATCTACCATAAATCCATAAAGACAAAGATAATCCCCCCACAGGGGGTGATTCTCTATATTCAGACTGACTAGTCAACTTGTCACACAACTAATGCTGCATGATGGGTCTCTTAATAAAAAGTCAATTATTTTCTGCATATTTTCAATCCATGCATGTATTAAAAACAAATAATCCACATGAGCAACACAATGCCTACATCACCCATGCTCTACCAAGGTTTTCCAACACACAGCTTTCACCTACTATGTTGGTCTATTGTACTTCAGACAATGTGTAGGCAGGTTGCATAGAATTCAAACCTTCTCAAACAGCCTAATTCATACTCTTAGAGAAAGTGCTCCCACAATAATGTGATTTGTACTGCATACAAGGTAAAGTGTTGGATTCTTCACCGCACCACACTTAGACATTATTAAGCTTTTTAAAATAATATTAAAGCAAGCTTTGCATTTATTCTTACAAGACCATCAGGCTTGATTGAGTGAGCTGTTTTGTCTTGTAGTAATGTGGTGCCTGCCTGTATTTTCTGAAATCTTTATTTTAGCAATACATGTCAAAATATTTGATAACATATTATTTTGGTCAGTAGGTTCCCAACATATAACAACAGGTGGTGGTGTGTTGGACAGAGTAGCTCAGATAGATATAGAGGTCTATAGAGCCTGTCTCCATTCATGACTTCTCTAATTGTTAGCTTACCTGTGTAATATTGATATAAGCACAGAACCACTCGTTTTGCAAACATGGTCCTGTTTTATCAATTACTGTGCTGATCAATGGACAGTTCATTACCTCTGTCAAATGAATATGTAGTCAAAAGTTGTGTTTGTATTTGTATTTCTTGTTGCAATAAAGATGGTGACACTACAACAATACACATTACCCCTAGAGTTCATTTAAGTAACATAGTAAAATGATCCCCATCAGAATCTGTCCATTTAAGCTAGAGATATCTGGGACAGACAGAAATTGGACAGACACTTAAAAACCTTATTCCATATGATTTATTTTTGGAATGTCTTTTGTGCCATTTATGAATGCATTATTCAATGCGTTTCTATGGGATTTGGTACTAAAGGCCAAATTCAATATTTTGTTTACCAACTACATATTAATTTTGCCTTTGCTGCTATAACAGGGAAGGTTTTCTGCAAAAGTTGCTTCAGCACTTGGCGGTCCTGTTCTGTGAGCTTGTGTGGCCTACCACTTTGCGGCTGAGCCGTTGTCCTAGACGTTTCCACTTCACAATAACAGACTTACAGACCGGGGCAGCTCTAGCAGGGCAACAATTGGACAAACTGACTTGTTGGAAAGGTGGCATCCAATGACGGTGCTTTGTTGAAAGTCACTGAGCTCTTCAGTAAGGCCATTCTACTGCCAATGTTTGTCTATGGAGATTGCACAGCTGTGTGCTCGATTTTATACACCTGTCAGCAACGGGTGTGGCTCGGCCTTCCCCTCCTGCTCCGTGGCTGAGTGACTCATCGCAAGCTTACAGAACAGGGCTGAAATGGAGGAGAACTAAACTCCCGGAGGACCTATCATCCTTTCACTCCCTCCTCTCTACCTTCTCTTCCTCTGTATCCGCTGCTAAAGCCACTTTCTACCACTCTAAATTTCAAGCTTCTGCCTCTTTTCCACCTTCTCCTCCCTCCTTAATCCTCTACCCCCTCCCCCTCCTTCCTCCCTCTCTGCGGACGACTTTGTCAACCACTTTGAAAAAAGGTTGACGACATCCGCTACTCATTCTCTCAACCTATTGAATCCACTGGTCTCACTTACACAGAACTACCCTACGCCTTGACCTCTTTCTCCCCTCTCTCTCCAGATGACATCCTGCGACTAGTGAGGTCTGGCCGCCCGACAACCTGCCTGCTCGACCCCATCTCCTCCTCCCTTCTCCAGACCATCTCTGGAGACCTTCTCCTATTCCTCACTTTCCTCGTCAACTCATCCCTGACCACTGGCTGCGTCCCCTCTGACTTCAAAATGGCCCGAGTTGCTCCCCTCCACAAGAAACCAACACTCGACTCATCTGACGTCAAAAAATATAGACCTGTATCCCTTCTTTAATTTCTTTCCAAAACACTTGAGCGTGCTGTCTCTGATTAACTTTCTCGTTATCTCTCTCAGAACAATCTTCTTGACCCTAACCAGTCAGGCTTCAAGACGGGTCACTCAACCGAGACTGCTCTTCTCTGTGTCACAGAGGCTCTCTGCACTGCCAAAGCTGACTCTCTGTCCTCTGTTCTCATCCTACTAGATCTATCCACTGCCTTTGACACCGTGAACCATCAGATCCTCCTTTGCTGGGCGTCTCAGGCTATGCACACTCTTGGATTGCATCCTACCTGGCAGGCCGCTCCTATCAGGTGACGTGGAAAGGATCTGTGTCTGCACCACATACTCTCACGACTGGTGTCCTCCAGGGCTCGGTTCTAGGCCCTCTACTCTGTCATATCCTCACATGGTTTCTCCTATCATTGCTATGCGGATGACACTCAACTACTTTACTCCTTCCCCCCTTCTGACACCCAGGTGGTGACACGCATCTCTGCATGCCAGGCAGATATCTAAACTTGGATGTCAACCCACCACCTCAAGCTCCACCTCAACAAGACGGAACTGCTCTTCCACCTGGGGAAGGCCTGCCCGCTCAAAGACCACTCCATCACGGTTGACAACTCCACAGTGTCGCCCTCCCAGAGTGCAAAGAACCTTGGCATGACCCTGGATAACACCCTGTCGTTCTCTGCAAACATCAAAGCAGTGACCCACTCCTGCAGGTTCATGCTCTACAACATCCATAGAGTACGACCCTATCTCACACAGGAAGCGGCGCAGGTCCTAATCCAGGCAATTGTCCTCTCCCGTCTGGACTACTGCAACTTGCTGTTGGCTGGGCTCCCCGCTTGTGCCATCAAACCCTGCAATTTATCCAGAATGCAGCAGCCCGCCTGGTTTTCAACCTTCCCAAGTTCTCTCATGTCACCCTGCTCCTCCGCACACTCCACTGGCTTCCAGTTGAAGCTCGCATCCACTACAAGACCATGGTGCTTACCTACGGAACAGCAAGAGGAATTGCCCCTCCCTACCTTCAGGCTATGCTCAAACCCTACACCCCAACCCGAGCACTCCATTCTGCCACCTCAGGTCTCTTGCACTTGACCCTCAGTTCTCTTGCAACCTGCCTACACATTGTTTGAAGTTCAATAAACCAACATACAGTGAGCTCCAAAAGTATTGGGACAGTGACATTTTTTGTTGTTGTTTTGGCTCTGTACTCCAGCACTTTGGAATTGAAATTATACAATGACTATGAGGTTGAAGTGCAGAATGTCAGCTTTACATTTTGGGTATTTCCATCCATATCAGGTTAACCGTTTAGAAATTACAGCACTTTTTGTACATAGTCCCCCCATTTTAGGGGACCAAAAGTATTTGGACAGATTCCCTTATATGTGTATTAAAGTAGTAAAAGGTTAAGTATTTGGTCCCATATTCATAGCACGCAATTACTACATCAAGCTTGTGACTCTACAAATTTGTTGGATGCATTTGGTTGTGTTTCTGAATATTTTGTGCCCAATATAAATTAATGGTAAATAATGTATTGTGTCATTTTGGAGTCTCTTTTATTGTAAATAAGAATAGAATATGCTTCTAAACACTTCTACATTAATGTGGATGCTACTATGATAATGGATAATCCTGAATGAATTGTGAATAATGATGAGTGAGAAAGTTACAGAGGTATAAATATCATATCCCCCCCCCCCCCCCCCCCCCCCCCAAAGAAAAAGAAAATGCTAACCTCCCCTGTTATTGTAATGGTGATGGTATGATATTTGTGTAAAAACCTTCCATAACCTAGCTACTTTTCTTTGCCTGTTTGTTAGCCAGCTAGCTTTCAGCTGACTGGTGTTAGCTAGCTACAGAGGCGAGCTGCTGGACTTTGGAAAAGCAAGCTAACATTAGCTAACGTTAGGTAGATAGCTACCTAGCTAATCAAAATATCTGTTTTCATTTATTCATTAATCTCAGCTTGAATACCACCATATAGCTAGCTATCTACAGTAGCCTAGGTTTATTCTCATATACTTCTTATGACTGGCAGCCTGGTGAAGCAGCAGCTGTGCTGTTGCCAAGCTACTGATTTGCTCGACCCGCTGTTAGAGCTCTGAACTTTGGCTGAAAAATATATTAGCATTACCAGAAATGCTACCAAAAGATAGCACATCGTTGGTTCTCTATTGGCACGTGAGAACAATAAATTATACATTTAATCAAAATTGTTGCCCCTACAAACTTATTCAGTCTGAAAGGTGTCATCTCTAATGATCACTTTATGGACACTGTAGTCTCGTTCTTATCCGACATCTAGATATTGAGCTAGGTCGGTGTAAGACATTTAATTTGTTCCTAATGCTAACGAGCCTGTTAAAAATGTGGTATCTGGTTCTCGGTAACGACCGGATGGCTCATGGCGAGAGGCAGGGAGTGTGTTGTGTACCTCCAATCAACGTGATTTGCGAATTTTCATTACCATTGGTTTCATATTGGCTTAGATATGATGGTAGGGAGATTTGAATTTAACATTGAGCTTCAACCAAGGCCAATAATATGGACATTTGTTTTGGTATTATGCCTCATGTAAACACTGCAATCTTGTTAGCCAAATGTGTTTTAAGTCATACAATCCTATTATATTAGTTTGTAGCACCACTGGATAGAAAAATATATACATTCTCTTGAATGCAACCCCTTAAAATAATAAAATCCTGGAGATGTAAAAACCAAAATGTATTCATTTATGGACCAATTAATGACATAATGGACGTTTCAATGGATGTTTCCATTCCCATTTTACTTTCATATATTGTGGCGTGGTCCCTGAATATTTTTTTGGGTAGAAGAATGTTCAAAGATTAGTGGAATTAACTACAAATGGAAATGCATACAACTACAAACCAGTATTTTTGCAATAATATATCAACATTTTAGAAACGTTGTAAACTAAACTCAACCAAGTTTTATACATTTTTAAAACCTAGCAGGGATGTTGGTTCGTTTCCCACAGGGGGCCAGTATGAAATAAAATAAAATAATGAATGTATGCATTCACTAACTGTAAGTCGCTCTGGATAAGGGCATCTGCTAAATGACTAAAATGTAAATATTATTAACAGCAGGTGGTAATGTTATTTAATCATAATCATCAACCACACATGAGATTTGTCTCACACAATATAACAGATACCTACCTACCCTTTACTGTGCAATACCCTCGTAATATCCTTAGAGTGTCATATACAGTGGGGAGAATAAGTATTTGATACACTGCCTATTTTGCAGGTTTTCCTACTTACAAAGCATGTAGAGGTCTGTAATTTGTATCATAGATACACTTCAACAGTGAGAGACAGAATCTAAAACAAAAATCCAGAAAATCACATTGTATGATTTTTAAGTAATTAATTTGCATTTTATTGCATGACATAAGTATTTGATCACCTACCAACCAGTAAGAATTCCGGCTCTCACAGACCTGTTAGTTTTTCTTTAAGAAGCCCTCCTGTTCTCCACTCATTACCTGTATTAACTGCACCTGTTTGAACTCGTTACCTGTATAAAAGACACCTGTCCACACACTCAATCAAACAGACTCCAACCTCTCCACAATGGCCAAGACCAGAGAGCTGTGTAAGGACATCAGGGATAAAATTGTAGACCTGCACAAGGCTGGGATGGGCTACAGGACAATAGGCAAGCAGCTTGGTGAGAAGGCAACAACTGTTGGCGCAATTATTAGAAAATGGAAGAAGTTCAAGATGACGGTCAATCACCCTCGGTCTGGGGCTCCATGCAAGATCTCACCTCGTGGGGCATCAATGATCATGAGGAAGGTGAGGGATCAGCCCAGAACTACACAGCAGGACCTGGTCAATGACCTGAAGAGAGCTGGGACCACAGTCTCAAAGAAAACCATTAGTAACACACTACGCCGTCATGGATTAAAATCCTGCAGCGCACGCAAGGTCCCCCTGCTCAAGCCAGCGCATGTCCAGGCCCGTCTGAAGTTTGCCAATGACCATCTGGATGATCCAGAGGAGGAATGGGAGAAGGTCATGTGGTCTGATGAGACAAAATTATAGCTTTTTGGTCTAAACTCCACTCGACGTGTTTGGAGGAAGAAGAAGGATGAGTACAACCCCAAGAACACCATCCCAACCGTTTAGCATGGAGGTGGAAACATCATTCTTTGGGGATGCTTTTCTGCAAAGGGGACAGGACGACTGCACCGTATTGAGGGGAGGATGGATGGGGCCATGTATCGCGAGATCTTGGCCAACAACCTCCTTCCCTCAGTAAGAGCATTGAAGATGGGTCGTGGCTGGGTCTTCCAGCATGACAACGACCCGAAACACACAGCCAGGGCAACTAAGGAGTGGCTCCATAAGAAGCATCTCAAGGTCCTGGAGTGGCCTAGCCAGTCTCCAGACCTGAACCCAATAGAAAATCTTTGGAGGGAGCTGAAAGTCTGTATTGCCCAGCGACAGCCCCGAAACCTGAAGGATCTGGAGAAGGTCTGTATGGAGGAGTGGGCCAAAATCCCTGCTGCAGTGTGTGCAAACCTGGTCAAGACCTACAGGAAACGTATGATCTCTGTAATTGCAAACAAAGGTTTCTGTCCCCAATATTAAGTTCTGCTTTTCTTATGTATCAAATACTTATGTCATGCAATAAAATGCAAATGAATTACTTAAAAATCATACAATGTGATTTTCTGGATTTTTGTTTTAGATTCCGTCTCTCACAGTTGAAGTGTACCTATGATAAAAATTACAGACCTCTACATGCTTTGTAAGTAGGAAAACCTGCAAAATCGGCAGTATATCAAATACTTGTTCTCCCCACTGTATAACCCCCTAGAAGTGTACTTATCATCCCAAAGGTAGATACATATTACAGGTGACTATAAATCTCATCAACCTTACTTGAAATTCTGTATAGCCTACTGTATGCTTCCAGGAATGTTTAGTAGGGGTATTAATGGTATTGTAATTATTACACCTGTAATTACTAGACTCCATGTAATTTTATGAATTGCGTTCAAACTTAAGTTAAACTACAGAATAGTGGAAGTTTGGCCCATTCATCCTCATGTAAAACTGTAATTGGACACCCCTGTCACATGGCCCAAAAGTAAAAAAGTAAAATATTCATATCAGATATTGTATTATTCTTACAGTGGTCTTCTTGTAGTTGTAATCTATACATCCTGAAAGGAGATTATGTATTGTCTTGGTTTGGTTTATTTGGAACTCTCCAGTTCTCAGGTAAGTGGGTGGAGAACAGGGGTAGGAGAAGGGGAAGGAGAAGGGGACAGAGCACAGACAGGTCATTCTGCCATCAAGGGCTAGAAGGTTCTTTGATCTCTGCATTTGAACAGCCAATGGGGAAGTGACACAGGAACAGTCAGTGGCACAGGAACCATACAAAGGATATCAGGGCTTTCCACAGGAAACTCTGACCCTTCACTATCAACTGTAACTCAATATAATGTTATGGTAAAGTTCTTACCCAGAAATACAGTATCGTTAGGATTTAACACTTCATTAAATGTTGGTGCTGGTCCATTCTCTTCTCTTTTGATTTCCTAGTTTGATTATTCCAATGCTTCACTGAAAATGTGAGATGTAGTTGACATTCACTGTTTATGAACAAATAATGAAAATGTGTGTTATAATTTGTCTGTAAAATAAAATGCTGTCATGAAATTAACTGGGATAACGGCAGTTTATCATCACCTGTAGAGTCTCACATATAATGATAAATATGAACTGTTTTTCCACAGTTAAGTCATTGACTTACAGGTAAGTCACTGATTTAAATAATTATTTATTAAACCATTAAAGTGTCTTCATATTTCTTCTTGAGGTTTACACAGTGGTGGGAAAAGTGCTAAATTGTCATACTTGAGTAAAAGTAAAGATACCATAACAGAAAATGAATCAAGTAAATGAGAAAGTTACACAGTAAAATACTGCTTGAGTAAAAGTCTAAAAGTATCTGGTTTTAAATGTACAGTGGTAAAAGTACAAAGTAAAAGTAAAAGTAAATGCTATATGTGAAATTCCTTATATTAAGCAAACCAGACGGCACGATTTTCGTATTTTATTTATTTATGGACAGACAGGGGCACACTCCAACATTCCAACAGTATTGGTGTTTCGCGAGTCCGCCAGATCAGAGGCAGTAGGGATGACAAAGCGTAATATTGATAGGTGCCATAATTCTATCCTGAGTATTTTTAGGTGTCAGGAAAAAATATATGAAGTAAAAAGTACATTATTTTCTTTAGGAATGTAGTGGAGTAAAAATAAAAGTTGTCAAAAATATAAATAGTAAAGTAAAGTACAGATACCCCAAAAAACTACTTGAGTAGTACTTTAAAGTATTTTTTATTAAGTACTTTACACCACTGGGTTTACAGAAATATTTACACATAGTAGCTCTAGCTATAATGCCATGAGAAAACTTGCCATATGAAGATTTTAACTGCTGTGACACAGTGTGAAAAGTATTCCCTTTTTGCTTGTAACCTGAGTTTAAAAATGATTAACTTTTATTGCATCTCACCTCCTCCGGGTATGTTTCTCTCACGTAGTCATAAAGCAATCTGTTGATTTGCACCTGACTTTCGCATTCGCTTTGGGGCGCCCCTGTCCCTGCCTGGCCAAGCTAATGCCAATGAAAGCTTGTTGACTCACAGCTAGCAGATTGTCCCTGGCACCTGCTTAATGAGACTCCAGAGTTAGGGGGACAGAGACTCCCAAACCTCTCCTGTCTACTTATAGGAGCTGGGTGTACACTCACTCTCTATGTAGATGTCTGTACAGCAGTGTCGATAACGAAAATTGAAACATTACTTACCGTTGAAGTCGGAAGTTTACATACACTTAGGTTGGAGTCGTTAAAACTCGTTTTTCAACCACTCCACAAGTTTCTTGTTAACAAACTATAGTTTTGGCAAGTCGGTTAGGACATCTACTTTGTGCATGACACAAGTAATTTTTCTAACAATTGTTTACAGACAGATTGTTTCACTTATAATTCATTGTATCACAATTCCAGTGGGTCAGAAGTTTACATACACTAAGTTGACTGTGCCTTTAAACAGCTTGGAAAATTCCAGAAAATGAAGTCATGGCTTTAGAAGCTTCTGATAGGCTAATTGACATCATTTGAGTCAATTGGAGGTGTACCTGTGGATGTATGTCAAGGACTACCTTCAAACTCAGTGACTCTTTGTTTGACATCATGGGAAAATCAAAAGAAATCATCTCCACAAGTCTGGTTCATCCTTAGGAGCAATTTCCAAACACCTGAAGGTACCACGTTCATCTATACAAACAATAGTATGTAAGTATAAACACCATGGGACCACGCAGCCGTCATACCGCTCAGGAAGGAGACGCGTTCTGTCTCCTAGAGATGAACGTACTTTGGTGCGAAAAGTGCAAATCAATCCCAGAACAACAGCAAAGGACCTTGTGTAGGTGCTGGAGGAAACAGGTACAAAAGTATCCATATCCACAGTAAAACGTGTCCTATATCGACATAACCTGAAAGGCCGCTTAGCAAGGAAGAAGCCACTGCTCCAAAACCGCCATAAAAAAGCCAGACTACAGTTTGCAACTGCACATGGGGACAAAGAGCTTACTTTTTGGAGAAATGTCCTCTGGTCTGATGAAACAAAAATATAACTGTTTGGCCATAATGTCCATCGTTATGTTTGGAGGGAAAAGGGGGTGCTTGCAAGCCGAAGAACACCATCCCAACCGTGAAGCACAGGGGTGGCAGCATCATGCTGTGGGGGTGCTTTGTTGCAGGAGGGACAGGTGCACTTCACAAAATAGATGGCATCATGCGGAAGGAAGATTATGTGGATATATTGAAGCAACATCTCAAGACATCAGTCAGGAAGTTAAATCTTGGTCGCAAATGGGTCTTCCAAATGGACAATGACCCCAAGCATACTTCCAAAGTTGTGGCAAAATGGCTTAAGGACAACAAAGTCAAGGTATTGGAGTGGCCATCACAAAGCCCTGACCTCAAACCTATAGAAAATTTGTGGGCAGAACTGAAAAAGCGTGTGCGAGCAAGGAAGCCTACAAACCTGATTCAGTTACACCAGCTCTGTCAGGAGGAAAGGGCCAAACTTCACCCAACTTATTGTGGGAAGCTTGTGGAAGGCTACCCAAAATGTTTGACCCAAGTTAAACAATTTAAAGGCAATGCTACCAAATACTAATTGAGTGTATGTAAACTTCTGACTCACTGGGAATGTGATGAAATAAATAAAAGCTGAAATAAATCATTCTCGCTACTACATTTCACATTCTTAAAATAAAGTGGTGATCCTAACTGACCTAAGACAGGGAATGTTTACTAGGATTAAATGTCAGGAATTGTGAAAAACTGAGTTGAAATGTATTTGGCTAAGGTGTATGTAAACTTCTGACTTCAACTGTATGTTTCTTTGAGCAGGGTACAGCATTCAATAAAAAGTACAGAATAATTGATCCTCTTATAGCCCTCATAGTACTTCAATAACAAGTCACTAAAATGAGTCAGGGGCGTTATTGAGACCAAATGACATCACACGGAACTGGTAGAGCCCCAGATGCGTAGCCTAAATGCTGTCTTCTCTATACTGGATGGCTCCACCTCAATTTGCCAGTATCCACTGTGTAGATCGATTGTGCTGAAATACTGGGCACCACAGAGATTGTCCACAACTACTTTCATGTTGGGCATAGAGAAAGCGTTTGACTGTGTCACACATTGTTCAGTTGTCTGTAAAATGACAAAGCAATTGCCCCAATCTTTTTTTCTTCACAACAACCACTGGGGCTGCCCATGGTGAAGTTGATGGCAGGTTAATATCATTCATAATCTGGTTACAAAGAGTTGCCCATGTGCCAAGACAGTGGCCATCTTAAATCAAACAGAATATGTGCAGGGAAAAACAGCTCCATTTGTTTGATGACTTTTCTTCTGCAGCACAGAATCGGTCACATCTTATTGCAAGAAGTGCCCCATTCAAATCCCTCCAAGGTAGCAGCAACATATCGAGGATTCCTATGTATTCAAAACATGGTGTCACAATTCTCACCTAGCACAATGGAATTTTCACTTGAGGTTTTAAGATTGCAATGAGGTCCATTGGGACCATTCTATTAGCCAGAGGTGGAGTCCTTTATGTAGCCAGCCCTGGGGGGCTCTGATGCCAGGGTGAGTCCCTCAGTAGCATGTCAGCAGAAAAACAGGAGTCTATTCTCAGGTCAACTAGACTCTTTCTTAGAATCACCTGCTAAACCAGGAATGGTGATATAAAAAGCAGAGGTTGTAAAAGAAACTGAACTGAATATCAGAGTCATTTGAATGGCTGGTTCAGCATTACTTCACAGCTATTTCACTGTGATTATAACAATAATAACACTGTTCAGTGATATCTGTAGCAGCAGATAAAGACATCACATTAACGATCAGTGAAAAGTCAGAGGAAGAAAATCATGGAAATGAAAGGGGTTGATAATTGGCCAATTATTACCATTGATGCAGATATAACCTCAGTTCCTCAAATATGACTGTGTGTGGTGAGGCTGTGCATGGATTACTGTGCAGCTCAGTGACAGAGGGCAGGTCAGGGCCAGCTATTAAAGCCCTGTTAATGTGGTTAATTAGCGGACTGAGGGGCCATAAACCTCAGCCAGCCAGCCAGCCACTGAGATCAGAGCTCTGTCACCATATTTGCTCTACACTATCTATCTATTATCATGCTGGGAAGACTGGAACAATCATTAAAAACCTGTTTTGATTATTCATATGTTCCTCTATACACATTGTTGCTAACTCTTAATGTTCTTAGGAGTTCGTGGGGGCAACAATAATCATATTTGCTTGTTATTAAATCAGTTTTCTAGTTCTTCTCTGTGTTTGCCCTGAAATAGGTGATGTGTGGTTCCCAGAATTTCTGGGCCCTCTATCTATCTAATTGACAGTGGCTGATATATAGGCTAATATGTCAAATATGACACTTGCTTGTATTCGATTACTCTGTGCACTGTTTCCTTAACCTCATTGCGTGGGAGAGATTGACAGAGCCTTGACCTCAGGCTTGTTGGGTAGTTTACAGAAACACTCCTTTATAGTCAAATCAAACGCGGAGGTAGCCCATTGTTGCCGTCTCAGAAACTGATTAACAATCGGCAGTAAAATATAACGACCTCAAAGGCTACTTATCGCAGGCTTGTCTTTGTCAAAAGACTGGCAGACGCCGCATCAAAGGACAGTGGAAAAGTATGGGTTACCTGGAACCCAAATTGTACATACTTTGGGGTCAAATTAAATATATATTTGTTTATTCATTTTTACCATTGAATGAAGAGTTTGTGAAATAATTTAAATATGTTTGGGCCTTGTCTGCCCCTAATCGCCTTTTGAATCATGATTAAATGTTGGTTTTAACAAGTTTGTTTTTCAAACTAAATTAATTTGTGGTATTTTCACCAGATTTGAAATAGTTTGAAGCACCAGTCCCAGCTCTGACATGCCTTGGGAGTATGCTTGTCATAGCCAATTCACACTAGACTGACAGCCCTGGCCTGATGTTAGCCCATACCACAGACTTCATTCACAGGCTTCAGCAGAAAGACAAAGCCAGGGCATAGCAGGATCAGCAATGCTAATCATCATGTATGAATGTATAGTGTCCCGTTCCCACCATTGTCTCCTACAGTAGACAGCATCTGTAATATCACTGTTCCTCTAGGCCTCTTATACTATCCAGTGAGCTGTGAAGTGTGGCTGACCAGGCCAGTTTAGTGATGCAGTGTGAACTTTGACACCAGGTCAGAGGAGGTGAGGAGGAACTCCAGCTCACGGAGAAGACAAAAACCCATATAATCCCATGTTATATGAATGCTCCCCAATTATTGTTTACAGTAAACACCTAGTTAACCTACATTTATCCAGAATCTAGATATAAAGTAATCAGACTTCAAAATCCATCTAAACCATTCAAAGTATAGATTGTTCTTTATGTCAATGCTTGTTGTCCGGTGTATGATTTCCCATCACAGTTTAAACTTTGCCAACACAGTTTATGAGTCCATATAATGAGACCATAGAAAACAAAATAATTTGTATAAGAAAAATCCAGAGAAATGCCTGCAGATATGACTTTAAAGAGAGAAGAGACGGTCTTTATGGAGCTCCTTGTAAATCCCAGATAACAAAACATGTAAATGTCTGAGTGGAGACGAGATTTAGTATTCCCCTTCCTCTCCTTTCATCACAGCTGGATCCTCTGGCTGATCAGGGGAAGCCTGGTTAAAAACGAATCAGACATAAATATAGGGTAGAATCCAGCTAGAGATTCTCAGATGTGTCAGTGGCCTTGCCACACTTATCACCTGACGTGACGTCCTTTACACCTGAACAAGACAACCACTCTTAACATTAAGTGTAAAAGAGGTGACAATGGTCATGAGTTTAACATGACAGTGAATTTCGGCATAGAGACATCATTGTACATTTTCATTACAAAACCTGAGTTGAAGAGACATTTCAAATAAGGTGTGTGAAGATGCTCAATAAAACATTTATACGCAATGGGTGACAAATTGTGTTTCTATTGTGATTTTTTTTGTAATATGATGAGAAAATCGATATCTTTAACTAAAATCATACTACATCTACAATAGCCTACTGTTGATGTGTAGACTTTAGAGCTCTTTTTGACATATTTACTTGAATACTTACTTCCTTTTACTTTTCAATGGTTAAACATTTACCTTTTACTACCTGGGGCACAGGGAGTATGTCAACCCTAAGCCCCATATCGCCAGAGTTGCCAAACATGAACTTGGTTTGGATTGGGTTCTGCAATGTCATGTCGAAATCGTCTAAATTATCAACAAGACAAAGGTTAATTACCCAGGCAAAAGGTAAGTCAGTCAAAAGTGCCACGAGTCATTTTCATGACTGTCTCACATGAGGAAACGGAGTTTACCCCTCTGCAAAGCCAAAAAGCCGCCATTGTAACCATAGACCATGCACAATGCCATATCCAATTGACCCTTTGTTTAAAATTCGTATTAATATTGCCTTATGTAGTAATAACTCTCAATATGCTATTTACAATACCTCCAACACTCTATGAATATTGGCTCGATCATAACAAATGGCCAGTGTGAATGTAGAATGTAGCATTAAGTCTATTTACCCTGTTAGGGGGGGATTAGGGGTTGATTATCACTGTCTGCCAGACATCTGTAACTGATACAGGCTAATAGGCTTCTGGTATATACGGCTTCTGGCCTTAATTAGGCCCCATGCAACTGACACACTACAATCAGTGTCATACTGATAGGATGGTAATGGCATTGCTATAAACAATATGGTGTAAAATACCTTGTGTAAATGTTGTGTGAAACCTTATATTTTCATATATTGACCAACATAGATGTATATATATATATATCATCTTTTTTTTCTCCATATATATGTACTTTTTATTATTATTATTACCTTAAAATATTGTGCCATTTATCTTCCTTTAAAAAAAAATATATATATATATATATATATAATCTAATAAGGTTCTTTCAGTCTGTGAGTCTCTGTGTTCGTTGGTATTTCCACAGGCAGGCGTGTGCTGTGGAATACCAGTAATCTCAATTAAAGGGTTTACCTGACAAGGGCACTTAAGCATATCTGGCATTTATAGACAGCTACTGCATTAACACCATTCTGATTACTATTACTTTACAGCTCCCGTGTTTATACAGAATAAATCTGACCAATATAGGGGATATTAGGGGGCAGTAAGTATATTGTAAATGAACGTTTATGGTAAAACTGCCCCATAAACACGTGGCTATATAAGCTAGTATGAGCACTGCAGAGGCAATTGTTTTTTATTGAAGGTGGTAAGAGTTATTTGCTCTGTTTGGTTCATTTTTATTTGCTTTAATTAATTGTCTCTTTACATAGAGTATAATAATATTCCATTCTTTGATTGTCTGTAAACAGATTCCATTCTGATTATGGCACATCTGTCTTAAAAGTTAAGAGTTTAAATTGATCCATGAGGACACTAGTAGTAACTGCTGTTGAGAGTAAATTTAGCACATAAATAGGCTGGTTTTGTTTAAAGTTAACTTATTTTATTTAGAAATCATTGTTTCCTGTACGCGTATGCGAGATCATTTGGTTTTGGACGGCCATCTTGATATTTGAACAGTAAAGCTACAGTAATTGCCTTTGGCTGATAATCCAGTAGGCCTATTTATTTGGAGGTGTGCTGAATTTCAGCATGTTTCCATAAGCCGCTTTTAGGAATCCCCAATACTATCAGCGCATCAGACTCTCTCAACAAACATATCTCCGTTACTGTGGTGAGGACATTTTTAGAGCATTAACCCCCAATAAAATTTACAGCCTTGAGGAAGCTAAGAGCAAGTGTCCTGTTGTTTATACAAATTATTCTCTGTTTACCTGGGGAAAGAGACCACTGAAAGAGAAAAAGGCTTATCACAAATGTGTTTAAATTCATTTTCAAAAATATATTTTCTAATCAACTTCCTTTGAATCCTAGAGCCAGCATCATCTCTACTTCATGCCAAGGACAAAATGATTGTCATGGTAGGAAATTATCACATTAACCACCATTACACCATTACACTGACCATGCCCCTAATGGTGCTGACCTGGGCATAAAGATGCCAGTGTTTCTGTGGCAAGACCAACCTCTTAGCGAGACTATGGGAGAGGTTGTAAAAGTAACAGTGCTAAGTACTAAACATACAGCAGATATGCACTCATCATCTGGGGCTTTCCTCTTGTCATGTCTTTAGTGTTTAGATGATAGGCAGATGAGTCTAAAACACTTTCCCTTGGAGACCAGAGCAAAAACAACCCCACCCACCAATTCCTGTCAGTTCCACCGTTGTTGTGTGGCACTGGCAGTGGGTTCCGGCTCAAGTTGAAGGTTACTCGTTTTGGAGATACTTCCTGGTGTTCAGGAGGGGGCACTGATATGGTTCTATCTCACTGATACCACCTGTGGTATTTAACACAAATGGAACTTAGAGCTGCTGAAGTTCAAAGGTCAGAACCATTGTCATTTACAATTTCCAGGCATCCAAACAAGACCTGACACACAACAGGAAATGCTTTGTCCTAACCAAGTGTCACTCCACATTGGGTTGTCAAGTCTGGGTAGAAACGAATAACAACCTTGCCTCAGAAATGTTCTTGATACATTATTATGCTTTCAAAAATATGTATGAGTTAGATTTCTCGCATATTTTAGATTTACACTTTATTTCCACATTTGTGTTCTTTCATCAGAAAGTATTGCTTATGGGTACGTTCATGTGTGTGTGTAAAATATAACTGTTTCAGATTTTTTATTCATACATTTTAGATGTGTAGGATTTAGTTTTTAGTTTTTTTGCAAAACGCCATATATTCATTGTTTAGACGGAATGGAATGTTTGTATCCTGTATATTTGACCTGGATATGTGGTTGTTTCGCCTAGCTATTTTAAGATTAATTCCCTTACTGTAAGTCGCTCTGGATAAGAGAATCTGCTAAATTACTAAAATGTCAAATGTAAATGTTTTACATAAAGATCTCATATTACTTTATATAATTTTTATTTTTTACATTTGTTAAATATTGATGTCACAAATGTATAATTTGTACATTTCTTTATATAAAATGCAGTTATTTGTTATGTTTGACTGTGTAAAACCTAGAAGTACTACTTTTTTCTCTGAGAGTGAGGCAGATATATAGCATTTAGTAAAAAAATCATAATAAAACATAGCGTCATTATTTGTCCCTATTAAATAAAATTATCAAGCGACAGATTTTAAACAAATACATGTCGCTCATTGAACAATCTCATGCCATGATTAGATAGTGAAAAAACACACCAATCGCTTTCATAATTTATTTAAACAATAAAAGCTCATTTACCAATATTTCTGAAAATGGATATCCTCCTGAGACCTGAAAAAATAGTTTGGGATTCTTATATATATTTTTACAGTGTTTTCGGTTGGAAGAAAACATGTTAACAATAAAAAAAAAATCGGAATTTCTTTTGTTATTTCTTTTTTATTGCAAGTGCCAAATTGTCCTCTCTAGTGGTCAATAGGACGTAAATATGAAAAAATGACATTACAGTCAATGGGTACAGTAGGTGAAAAAAACATATTACAGTCAATGGGTACAGTAGGTGAATTTTTTTTATATTACAGTCAATGGGTACAGTAGGTGAAAAACATTTACATTACAGTCAATGGGTACAGTAGGTGAAAAACATTTACATTACAGTCAATGGGTACAGTAAGTGAAAAAACATTAAAATTACAGTCAATGGATACAGTAGGTGACAAACATTTACATTACAGTCAATGGGTACAGTAGGTGAAAACATTAAGATTACAGTCAATGGGTACAGTAGGTGAAAAACATTAACATTACAGTCAATGGGTACAGTAGGTAAAAAACATTTACATTACAGTCAATGGGTACAGTAGGTGAAAAAACATTTACATTACAGTCAATGGGTACAGTAGGTGAAAAAACATTAACATTACAGTCAATGGGTACAGTAGGTGAAAAAACATAGTTGTGGCATCCAGGTTTCCACTACAGAGGACATTTCTTGATAAGCTCTTATTTAATGTGAAAAAACGATTACACAGTTCTGACAACTCACTTAACTATTCCTTAGATATTTACATAGTAGAAACAATTTGAACATCAAACTCACAAAAAATGATAATAATTACACACACTTATTTTTAAATGTCCATAAAATGTGCACATTTTGACGACAGACATTTATATAAGAACCAGGAAGACGAAGTTGTCAAGGTCACGCCCCCACACATGTGATATCATTGTAAAGCCCAGAATGTCCTCTCCAACGGGCAAAAACACTTAATACAGTGGCTTTTAAGGCCTCAGAAATACCGACCAAGAACTGATGTCCACTAGAGAGGACAAAAATGTATTGCTGGGTCTCAGGAGGCATAGCGTTTTGGAATGAAACTCTTCATATCGCCCTCTGTCAGTCTTAAAAACTACACTTTGGTTTGGGCCTTATCATTCAAATAGGCCTTTCTTATCTGTGTGTGGGTGTGTGAGGGGGGACTAAATCATGCTTACTCCATGTTTAATGACACTGTAAAGATAGTTTCTAATATTGTCTGCTAACATAGGACTCCAAATGGGACAGTATTGGCTCTACCTGCACAGTTTACAGGGTCCCAGAATCTCACCACCCTCCGTGCTCCTTCCTGTTCACAGAATCTCACCCAATGGCCTACTCCTCCCTGGCCTTGGGTCAGGAGATGTTCCCGAGCAGATGGATCCTCCTGCTCTGTTTACTCACCGCCTCTCTCACCTTGCCCTTTGGACGCCACGCCCTGCCTTTGGTAACTAGATTGGCAAATAGGTCTGTGCGTGCGATGCAACAGGGCAGATACCACAGGCCTCCTCAGAGTGCGACTATATCCTCCTGAAGCCAATCGCGCTTATCATGCAACTCAGTTTTACTGTGCAAACAGTCATGGCTCCTTGGTGAGTTGTCACTGGCCCTGCCTGTCTCGTTTTCACTTTGACCATTGACTGTATCACTTTTTTATGACATGATACCTCTCCTTTAACCTGCTGATGTTCGCACAAAGACCCACACAATAATGATACAAAATGATACATTGTAAATCTATAAAGTCACAACACAAACCCCAAACACAATGACTACTTACATAGTTTCCTTCAACTTTCTCAAATTAGATTGATTCAGAGATTAAGTGTAATCTGAAATCATATTTCTTCAATGATGTTTATCCCAGTCATTTCCATTTGAAATGCTTTGTTGTCATTTGAGTGCCTCAAAAAAGCATGCGTGCAGTGAGCTTATGGCCACATTTACGTAGCCTTGTAAGACATTGAAGTATGATTTCACATTGTAGACACTTGAAATGATGTAATCTTAAGTGTGTGACAGATAGTCATATTGTAAACGTGTGCTCCAAATCTCTTCCATTTTCCTACTATAAAGAATGAGCTCCAGAGTTTACAATAAAGCTTTTAATACAAATTACTTAGAAAATATACACTTATTATTATTCTTGCTTGGAATCAGAACCATTTACAAGTATTTCCAGTATGTGATGAGCAGAGCAGAAGAGGCATCAACAGTAGAAACAGTAGAAGCCATTATAACAGTAAAAGACAACAGTTTAATATCTATATATATTTATATATTTTCTCTTTCTCTGTTCTTTGTCTCTCTTTCTGACAAGACAGACCAACACGAACGTGTGCAGAGCGGGTGGCTGTCCTATCGCCTCATTTTCCGTTTATTTCCCGATTATTCTACATATTGAATCACCACAGTTTGTCGACACCCGGCAGGTGATCTACTGTGCACGGCCGACGTTTGTGTTGGTCTATCTTGTCCTTTAGAAGTTTCTTAATCTTATTATTTTTTACAAAAGCGAAGGAAACAGCAGCAAGTCTTTACTTCTTGTCTGTCTTTGGAGGTGTTGACTCCTGCATTTGACCCCATGTTGCTCAAGCTGTTTACTCCTGCATTTGACCCCATGTTGCTCAAGCTGTTGACTGGGGGAGCTATTGCAGGTTAGATTTGGACAAAAGTATTTTTTTTTTTCACGTCAGACCGTCGTCCTCAGTATTCTTCCTTGATAGTCATTGGTATGGACGGAGACACTAAGCCGCCACTGCTGCTGGTCACCATGGCAACATTGCCAGGCATGCCAGAGCCTGGGGGAGTAGGGGTTGTTGTGGACGCAGGCTGAGGCTGTTGCATCTTCTTCTTGTTCACTTTCCTCTCTTTGGCACGCCGATTCTGAAACCAGATTTTCACCTATGGAATAAATAAAATATTTTAGATAAGTGCTCTGTGGCTGGTCTAGTAAACTAAAGGTGTGAGTGTGTGTGTGTGAGAGAGAGAGAGAGAGAGAGAGAGAGAGAGAGAGAGAGAGAGAGAGAGAGAGAGAGAGAGAGAGAGAGAGACAAAGAGAGAGAGATCCAAAGAGAGAGAGAGACAAAGAGAGAGAGAGAGAAAGAGAGAGAGACAGAAAATTGAGAGATGGTCCCCTGTCCCATGATGTTGTGTCTGACCTGTCGTTCTGAGAGGCTGAGAGAAGTGGCCAGCTCTGCTTTCCTCCTGATGGTGATGTAGCGGCTGTAGTGGAACTCCTTCTCCAGCTCCAACCGCTGGTGATCTGTGTACACCACCCGGTACTTGTCTTTCGTTCTTGTCTTACCACCTGCAACAGAGTTGGAGTATGGACATCAGTCAACTTTTATATTGTGTGTGTAATGTAGAAAAACAACGTATATTTTGACTAACTTTAATCCTTAAGAGTCAATCTAAGTAACATAATATAAAAAATCCCCATAAAATCCTTCAATTTCAGCTAGAGATATGCATGGGCTGTGTCTCAATCCACCACATCCAAATCGGTTTTCTCATGAAAATGTGTGTAACGTCCAAACGGTTTGGCCTAAAAACGAATATGACCATAAGATGAGACTCTCACGAACACGATGTGTCACGGGACTCATCTGAAGGTAACCCATACAAATGAATAGAAGTATGGAGGTAGTTTTGTGCCAACAAAAATAAGGGGTTAAATATGTGTAAAAAATATATATATTTCCTGAGCTTTCTTATATCTCATAGATATAGGACAGACACTTCAAACCTTATTCCTTATGATTAATGAATGTGTTAGTCCAGTGGTTACCAACCTTTTTTGGTTACTGTACCACCAACTTAATTTTGCTTTGCCCGGAGTACCCTTGAAGTACCCCCTCATGTGCATTTTAGAGGTAGGCCTATGGTCTCATGAGTCTTCTCAAGTACCCCATGAGGATCGGCCAAGTTGGGAACCACTGTGTTAGTCAATGCGTTTCTATAGGCTTTAGTAGTAAAGGCCAAATTAAATATCTTATCAAATCATTTAAAAAAAAAAAATTTATACATAAAGGGGTCCTAAAATTCTAAATCAAATAGCTAACTGATCCATAGTATGGCCATCTTTAAACAATTCAAAATGTTAGCTTAGTAGAACCCCCCCCCCCCCCCCCCCGTACAAACTAGCTGAACAGATGTGATTCTCAGTAGGACTCCTTCTCATGAGGAGACAGGGCTTGAGCTGCATTGGTTATAATGGGAGGATGGCTGGGCTACTGCTGCGGACAGATTTCACATTAACTTACATGCCGTAAATAAACAATATTATAGGAGTAAATAAAGATGAGACAGACATCTGTGAAAATGTGGTTTCTGCTTCATTTCATACATGAAACCTCTCACTAAAACACACACAGATAAACTAGCAAAGCCCTGGGATCAGCTAGTCTTTTTAATTAGGTACCGTAAATCAAAAGTCACTTAATTCTGTCCATATTGAATGAGGCACCTAAGTGCAGATGCAGCGACCAAGTTAAAGATTAAAATGTGTGAGCTGAGAGGGTGAGGGGGCTGTCTGTGAGGGCGCCTGGCCTGACAAGCAGAGAGTTATCCAGACCATTAGGCTGCTAAAACACAGAACACACCCTCCTGCTCCTATGTTCCCCTAATTGTTCCTCTTCACCTTCTGATTCATTATACCTCTTCTCTAATGACCATTGTTTTCTCATTTCCATGTTGACACAGGAGGACCACTCCTAAACAGACGGCGTCTGAGGTGCATGTCTACGGGGGTATTGACCCATACAATCGCAATGCTGCATTAATAAAAAACTGTACTGATTGTAGTGGCTCCCTATCACCAGCGACAACACAGTTTGCCATCACATGAGGAGGCCTCAAGGGGGCTAACCTTGAGCCTGTACATTAGCATTTCATTTGAATGTCAGGTGGCAAAGCATCCTAATGCTGCACTGGGAGAAAAAAACTGTAGAGGACCCAGAAATAGTCAACAGTCCGATGATAGTTTCCCTTGATGGAACTATTAAAAATGTCAACAGCATTCAAGAACCCATAAAAACCATGATTCAATCAAAATGTGAAAAGTTTAAGAAGTGGTATTGTGTACATTGTATTAGTGGAGAATGGTTGATGCACTGTCAATTAATCTATGTAGCGCTGCACTTCTGTAATGATTATCATTGATGGCTGCTGAGATAAATGGTTAAGCAGTTGAGGTTAATGAGATGTCCATTAGAATGAATGGTTTGCTGGCCGGTACGATAAAGTGACATGGAGATAATCTGTAACACGGACCGTAAAACTCCCTGTCTGGGACAACCAGATAACCACATGAACTGGAACGACAAATTTGGGATAAGAATTTACTTTTGAACCAGCCAGGTCCATTAGGTACTGTAAACTGGACATTTATGACAGCCCCAAGTCTGTGCCCCTGCTGCCTTTGTTATCATAAGAGATCCCAGGTTGCCATTGACAACAACTTGATTTCTGGTGGGTTTGCTATACAGGAAAGGCTTTGCAGTCATCTAACTCTCAGTCTGGGCAGTTTGGGCTACAGGAGTCACATGGCTTTTGTATTTTCTCTTCGGGCCTGCTTGCTTGTACTGATAAAGGTGATTTAATACAACTGTAGACACAGTCCACCTAAGGTGCTTCCATGCCCATTAAATTGAAGTCAGTAAAATATTGATTTTTCATAAATCTCCTGTCATATGTTGTCATTGCCTGGTGTGTTATATCAGTAGGCCTATTCAATTGCCTGACGTAGGTCTAGTGGAGGACAAGTGTGAACCAAGCGAGCGACATCAAAGTAGTCGACAACAACTACTTCCGCCTTGAGACATAATGCCTAACAAAGACTTACAACATAGAAAAATATTATAGAGCCCTAGATCGCTGACATACAAGAAGACAACAAACCTCTACATTTGCATAATACGATCTTCAAACCTCCCCAGACCGTTTCTTTCATTTGATCACTTGCAGGTTTATCAATCTCAGCTGACTTGAAAGAATTCTTATTGAAATTATGAACAAATCGTGTAACATTATGAAATATGCTGATGTCGGGGAAAAAGAAGTGATTGCTCACATAATAATTGTGAAGCCTACACCAGACAAAATCAAAATGAATTTGATGATGCTGATTTAATATAGTAATTTATAGCCTAGACTATATTATGCCTAGTATAGGCTACTAGCCTACTGCTATTACTGTTCACTACCGATGATAGGCAATTATAATCATAACTATAATCATTGAGCGCTTATTATGTAAATAGGTCAACACACAATGCAATTATAATGCATACCCTGCTTTACCCTCAACTGTAAATACATTATATAGGCCATATTACACAGATGTAGGATCTTAATTTGGGCCAGTTTGCTTCAGCGGGAAAATAATCCTGAAGCAACAGGAAATGTGAATTATTAGGCTATGTGGATTATAATTTATGGAAATGTGTGTATGATTGAGTTTTTGTTATGGCAACTCAAGTCTGAAATTTCAAAGTGGAAATTATAGACTTTAGAAGCCTTTTAAAAATTAAAATACACTACAAGTTTGCATTTCCAAAATGTGCAGTAACAAAAGACTGATCAAATTAAGATCCTACATCTGTACCCAATAAACGCACGAGAAAATGCCACTAATTTAAGATGGCATGCGAGGTGTGATTAATGTGTTCACACAGGCACTGCAGTGAGGCGCAACTGTACCGATGAGCGCAAAATATAAAGTTTTTGTCAGTGACATTTGCTATTATATGACAATACACAGCAATGTCAAATATTTTGATAGGATTGGACAAATACTAAGGAATGAAAGAACAACCATTTTCACATTTTAGTCATTTAGCAGACGCTCTTATCTAGAGCGACTTAGAGAGTGCAAACATTTTTTTTTTTCATACTGGCCTCCCGTGGGAATCGAACCCACAACCCTGGCATTGCGAACGCCATGCTCTACCCACTGAGCTACATCCCTGCCGGCCAGTCCCTCCCCTACCCTGGACGACCAAGCGACAGATAACCTGGTATTCCATCTTTCTGAGTTGAAACATAAATTCCTTTCTGAATTTAGAGAACAGGTGCATGCATCATTCATGGATGTGACTCGCAAACTCAGTGGTTCTGGTTTTGCTTTTTCCTCACAAGATGGTGCCTACAGTATTTCAGTATCTTTGATTTGAGAAAGAAAATGGGCCAAGACACTGAATTTAACCCATTATATTTAATATGTGTGTGATTTGCTACAGATACATTTAGTTTATTATTATTTTAATAAACATTTAAAAACGTGACTTATGCTTTACTTACTATGGTCTTATGGACAACCAAATGATACACTTTCTGACACAAAAAAATGTATGAACACCTCAGTAAATTACCTGAATTTGCCGGTGGTGTGCTCCGCCTCATCCAATCATAAGGGTTTCTGCGCTGAGAATTGGGAGACAGCTGCCCTACAGATGAGTTGATGGATGGGAGAAGCCCGGGTTGTGGGACTGGAGAGAACTCTGGGGGACTATACCCTATTGGTCCCGGATTAGATGTGGACGGTCCTGTCCCCGGCCCATAGGGTGACCACTCTTCCCGGCTCGGCGGGTAAGCAGGGTTCCAGGCCCCAGTCTGGCTGTGGTGAGGGTCATTGTTAATCCCAGCAACGTGGTGGTATCCGCTGAAATCCGAATACTGTGGAGGTGCGGGCACAAAGTTCTGATGGTTCAGGTTTAGGCTGGGATGTCGCACTGAATTTGGGTACATGCTGGGTTCCTTCTCCAAAAGATAACTCACGTACATCTTTCCGTATGGGAACTCCTGCGCATAGTGTGCGTCCAGCACGTTGCTCCTGCCTCCTCTACCCCAGGTTTCTGTTGAACCAAGGCCTCCTCTACCTGGCTGGTCTACCTATAGCCTACTCTTCAACTTCTTGTTTGCTAGACACGCTGCCAGTCAAGAGGTGTCGCGCTGACGTCAACATTTTATAGCCCTCCTCTCCCTCCCTCGACTTATCCCACCAGGGACAATTAGCATTAGAGACGGGCCTGCATTTCAAAGGCAACCGAGCACCGGCATCAAAGCCGTCACGGGCATTTAGAAGAATGCTACAAATCGCACAGGAGAAACTAACATGAGTTCATGTTGAGTTTCTCAATGGGAGAACCTGTCACTGCATTGTCCGCATAACGCCCATACATGCCTTGTGGAATAGAATGGTGAAGGGTCGAGGAACGTGGTAGCAAGGCCTGGAGTGGCCATGGCTTATTTTTTAAATAAACAGATAGCCTATCTATAAAATCATGTTGTGTATATAAATGTGCCCCAATAAATCCCTATTCAATGTAAACTACCCAATATACTAACCATACTATTTCCTTAGATAGCCTACATTCTGCCGTGTGCTCATCAAAGTTTATCTTACTTGTTTTGTGTGATATATTCCTTGTAATATTAGGCCTATATGTATACACATTGATGAGCACATGGCAGAATGTAGGCTATTTAAGGAATTAGAATGGTTAGTATATAGTATATTTTAAGTGACCTTAAACTCAAACTTATTGTAGCATTAAAATATGGGATAGGCCTAGTTCTTTGCAGGAAAGTATTGATGTGTTCTTTCTGTGCTGGGCTGAAACAGACAGCGCGGCTCCAAGCCTGTATTGGGGGGATTTCAAACAGATCTCTGGGGTGATATGCCGGTCTAGTCTCGTGCCCACCTCCTGGGGGTTCTAAACCAGGAGGAAGTGGCTCATGGAATATTTCGAATTTTAATAAAATTCATTGCCCTCTCGGTGCCCTGAGTTTATGCTTCTCTGTTGTTACACCTCTTCTTATGCTTTAGAAATGGAATTGAAGCAGTGAAAAAACATGCAGGTTTTAGCTGAATTTCATGAGGGTCACACAATTAAAATAGAATGTTTGTCCAAATTTAGATAGCATTTTAATACATCGAATTTCAAACGAAATAAGACTTCAAAGCTAAATCACACCGTCTATTTTGTAAACTTCAAATAATTAAAGATAAAACATTAAATGGTCCATCCAGGTCATTATTCTATTGTAATTCATTCAGACCTTAGTGTTCAAGTCATAATTACTAACGAAATAGAATAGAATATTTCAAGTTTTCATTTTTTATTTTATTTTTTATTTTTTGATCTAGGTCGTTTCATTCATTTGTCTGCTATTACAGTAATAACAAACTGAAATATAATGTTTAGAAGCATTTTTTTTCATTGGATGAAGCATTTCAATAATAATGTTTTTAGCTAAATGGTTCTAAAAATATAACTAATTGTAGCTATATATAAAAATAGCTATTTATTTAAAACATTTCTGATTTATGAAGGACATTCCAAATAAGTCAAATATTACTTTAATTTCTGTCATACAATAACACAGATGCTTATTATAACAACTTCAACAGTATAAACAATACAAACTAAAATAATTATAAACATAACATTAGAATGATAACTATATAATAATAATTCATGAATTCAGTGTATTTCAGTTCAGGTGACAGTTTCTAGCATTCTGTCAGTATCAAAAGAAAAGTAGGTCTACATACATTTTATGTAAATCAACATAATATAATGAAAGCTATTTATATCACACTTTCTTGCCCTGTTGTGAAGTAGGGCAGTTTAACAACCAGCACTAGTAATTGTAAACAGTTTCACCAGTGTGAACCAGTTAATGCTCAGATAATAACCTAATAATAACAGTGGGAGCATACTGTATTCTGTGAAGAAGCATTTGTGGGCTAGGGTATAGTGCTACAGAGACTTTGAGCTCCCCTGTGTCTCGTGTCATTCTACTGTTCTCTCTCCTCTCCTTGTCACCTGTGTAGCCATCTAGGGAGCACTGTGTTCTGTGTGGGCTGGTGTGTTCACCTGTGCTCTGTCAGGAGGAGGACTGCGCTGTGAGGTGACCTCTGTCTGGCCCCTGAGAGGGGTTCCTCCACCAGGCTGAGGGCCCAGGGAAGTGGCCCCCATGGCTCCCTGTCTGGGACAGTGTTTGTCGGGCTCCGGGAGGACAGAGCGACACAATGACCTGGGGAAGACTCTCCCATCTCTCCCGCCCCTTAATGGTAAATATGCGTCCCTATCTGCCATGCTCCCACTGCTTCCCACAGACTAGCAGTCTGCCTGCCTCTCTCAATTACATTAAATTAAATTCAAAGGACTTTATTGGCATGGGAAACATTGCCAAAGCAAGTGAAATAGACAATAAACAAAAATGAAATAAAACATCAGAAATTGACAGTAAACATTACACTCACAACAGTTTCAAAAGAATAGAGACATTTCAAATGTTATATTATTGGCTATAATAATGTTTAACAATGTTCAAAAAGTTGAAGTACGAAAGGGAAAATAAATAAGCAGATAAATATAGGTTGTATTTACAATGGTGTTTGTGCTCCACTAGTTGCCCTTTTCATATGGCAACAGGTCCAAAATCTTGCTGCTGTGATGGCACACTGTGGTATTTCACCTAATAGATATGGGAGGTTGTCAAAATGTGATTTGCTTTTGAATTCTTTGTGGGGTCTGTGTAATAAGAGGGATATATGTGTCTCTAATATGGTCATACATTTGACAGGAGGTTAGGAAGTGCAGCTCAGTTTCCACCTCATTTTGTGGGCAGTGTGCACATAGCCTGTCTTTGCTCGACAGCCAGGTCTGCCAATGGCACCCTACATCAATAGCAAGGCTGTAGCAAGGCTATGGCTGAGTTTGTACATAGTCAAAGCTTTTATTATTTTGGGGTCAGTCACATTGGTCAGGTATTCTGCCACTGGGTACTCTCTGTTTAGGGCCAGATAGCATTCCAGTTTGCTCCGTTTTTTGGTTAATTATTTTCAATGTGTCAAGTAATTATATTTTTGTTTTCCCTTGATTTGGTTGGGTCTAATCGTGTTGCTGTCCTGGTGCTCTATGGGGTCTGTTTGCGTTTGTGAACAGAGCCCCAGAACCAACTGACTGAGGGGGCTCTTCTCTAGGTTAATCTCTCTGTAGGTGATGGCTTTGTTCCGGAAGGTTTAGGAGTCACTTCCTTTTAGGTGGCTCTAGAATTTGACAGCTCTTTTCTGGATTTTACATTTACATTTTTACATTTTAGTCAGTTAGCAGACGCTCTTATCCAGAGTGACTTACAGTTAGTGAGTCGCCCTGATTCTGCACTGCATGCATTATTTGGGGGTGTTTTTGCAGAATTCTGCATGCAGAGCGTCTCAATTTGGTGTTTGTCCCATTTTGTGAATTCTTGGTTGGTGAACCCCAGACCTCACAACCTTAGAGGGCAATGGGTTCTATAACTGATTCAAGTATTTTTAGCCAGATCCTAATTGGGATGTCACATTTTATGTTTCTTTTGATGGCGTATATGGCCCTTCTTGCCTTGTCTCTCAAATCGTTCACAGCTTTGTGGAAGTTACCTGTGGTGCTGATGTTTAGGCCAAGGTAGGTATAATTCTTTGATCTAAGGCAACGGTGTCTAGATGGAATTTGATGGAATTTCTCTCTGTGTTTCTCAGTCAAAGACACAACTGATTTAAAAACATGGTATAGATGTACATGTATGTGTATTTCATAATTTTTCTTGCCCTGAGAAACGTAATTGTGACTTTAGAACATTTTTCATGGGAAGGAATGAATAAGAATCATGAAAATGGGTAAGATGAGAAAAAGTTCAAAGCAGGCTGGGGAGGGGTGACAGTGTTAGGTCACACTTCACAACCAAGTGTGACTTCCTTCTCAACGCAGGGTGCCATGGAGACAGTCAGGGGGAATGACCCGACCTGTGTGTCATGGAGACAGTGAAGTCCTGACTGACTGGCTGACTGCTCTATTGATTCAGCTCAATGCAACAGGTGGAGAAACGAAAGTGTAGAGCCAAGAGATCAATGTAATTCAGTGGAACAAGAGCAGTGGTAAAGTCACATTGTATACATTTGTACAAAATCATAATTTTGTCATTTCTTCACATTTAATTCATGCTGAATGGCATGCTCCATGACTATTCCAAATAGAATGTGCCTTGAGAGAGAGATCAAATGGTTTTAAAAGAAGAATTTGAGTCCAAGAGTCTCATTAGGGACCAGTTTTTATTTAAAATAATCACTCAGATTTGTATTTCTTAATTTTGTGCAAAAGTGTTATGGTATAGGTTTAGTTGAGATTTGTTGTTAGGCATGTTATGTTACCATTCATTTCGACAAGATTAATGTTCAGGTTTTTAGGCATGTTGACTATATTTTTAGCATTATTACACTTTATTTATGCTTAACTAAATTTTATGTATTCTTATATGAACATTAAGAAAACAAGATGAAAGGTTTTAGAGTAGTGCTCTCAAAATAAGGGCAATTGTAATTTTCTTCATCCACATTTCAAATATTCTGCAGTCAAAGTTTAAAGGGTCAATCAGTAGTTGAAACAATAACAAAGCGCCACTGTTTCAGTACAAATCTGAGGGATGGGGATAGAGAAATTTGATCACTCTCAAATTCATAGACAGAACTATGGATGTAAGGACTGGCCATCAATGATGTAAAAAGTATAGTTTTAAACATGTTTTAAGGCTAGACAGTGTTTGTTTACAGCTGCTTTGATTACAAACATTGGGCTAAAGCAAGCTTATATTTTGGGTTCTGATGGGGTATGACAGTAAAACTAAGCTCATGAGTCCTTTATAGGTTATATTCTTCAAGAATCAATTGGTACATGTCATTAATTTAAGTCCAAAAATGGATGTAGCAACTGCTGAATGCTCCTTTAACTATTGCTTGATACCACCATTTTCAATTCTAATGTCATCACATTTAATAATCTTTTATTTTACAACTGCCCACACACAGTCTCTGTTGCGGTCATAAATTTAACCTGAGTCTGCAGTCTTGATGACCTCTGTGAAGATTGTATGTGAACTGCCCTCTGTCTCCCCCCTGTGGCATAAAAAAGGAACAAGCCGTTTGTTGTGCACATTGCATGGGGCGTATTTATTAGTCGCACACAGTAGCAAAACGTTTTGCAACGGAAGACGTTTTTAGGTAGGTCCCTCCCCGTTTCATTCTGTTTGCTTCTGTTTGGTTCTGTTTGGTTCCTACACCCCAGAAGTGGAATGGGAGCATAAAAAGAAGGCATTGTTTTCTTTAAACTTAATGTTGTTGACATGGTAATAGCAAACAAAACCTTGCATAGGCTTTATAAGAACACAGCGATAGAGTGAAATATGTATAACTGACAAATTGATTAAAGCAAACTAATTTGAGAGTAAAGAGTGAGTGAACAGCAAATGTAACAATGTGCAAAGAAATCATTACTCTTTGAACAGGCTCCTTGGCTTGGGATTCTGTCTTCATGCATAATTTCCTTTCCTTCCACTCCATTGGCCAAAAGTTCGCTTAACTACTCCACGATTTAAAAAAGATTATGACCTCATATTATCTCTGTTTATCGCTGCAGATCACCATGGAAACTGAGGGTCATACTCTGGGCATGTGTCAGTACTGGGATGGTTCTGTGCTGCTGGTTTTCATGTGCAGGATACACACACACACACACACACACACACACACACACACACACACACACACACACACACACACACAAACACACACACATGGCTGAAAGAGCCTTGTGTCTGCCTGCTGTCAAGCCTCCGCTCTGCGCCCAGTTTGTCCCACTACCGGAGGAACATATGGACCTAAATATCCCACGTGTTGACAGATGTGCTGAGTTAGGCTGATCAAGAGAGCTGCAGGACAAACCTCCAACTCACAGAGCAATACGTACAGTGGGTGCTAACCCATTTCATTTGGTTTCTTTACACCAGTCTATTTAGATCAATTGCACTGTCAATTAACTGTATACGGCCATAAGCAAACAGGAAAACGCTCATCCAGAGGCGGCGCTCCTAGTGGCCGGGGACTTTAATGCAGGGAAACTTAAATCCGTTTTACCTAATTTCTACAGTTCTGTCACGGATTCTGCCGAGGCTGCCCCTCCTCCTTGCTCGGTCAGGCTGCGGCGTTCGTCGTCACCGGAATACTAGCTACTGCCGATCTATGTTATATATGTCTATGTTGCACCTGATGTCTAGGTCACACACCTGTTTCCCATTAGTGTAATCACGCCTACCCTATTTAACCCAGGTGCTCCCAATGTGTCTTGTGCATGGTTGTTTTTCATTTCGTGTGTCGTTTGGTGAGCGGTTTAGTTCCTTCCTGCGTGAAGGTATTGCTGTGTTGTTTTCTTTACTCAAGTTCAGTAAAGTACGTTTCCTCGAGTTCTGTGTCCTGCGCCTGACTTCGATCCACCGCATTACACTGACACTCGTTACAAGTTCTTTTCGATTGCTAACAAGCATTGTTAAATTCTGCGGATACATGTACAAAACTCTAAATACAGTTATCACAACAACACTATGTGGCAACCTGTGGATCAGTTGTCATTGCTTTAACACAAAATGCATTCAATGACAACATCTTTCAAATTACATAAATACTTGTCTCACAAAAACACATTTACCAACAAAACTCTATGTATCTACAGACCATTTAGCAAATGTTAAGATACCCTTATCAAAATGGTTAAACTCAAGTTCAAAAGCTACTGAAAATTGAATTAGACTGCAATTTTTTACATTGCTAAAGTAAAAGCAAAATAGAAATTCTAAAATGAAAATTTAATAATAACTCTTAATTATTCACAGCTGATTTTCATTCTATATTACGTAACTGAAGACCTACCCAGGTGTTTTCTATTTTTATGTCATTACCATCTCTACAAAAGGGGACATCTTTGGAATATATTTTACATAAACATGGACCCAGCCAGAGATCGTGTAGTGGCTTGCAGAGGTGGAAGAGTTGCCGGGAGAGACAGTGGATTACGTATCCGTGGTGGAAGACGACTGAGGGGAAGACCCAGAGTTGTAGTGTCAGATGTGATTAGGGCTACAATCATTGATCATGTTGTCAATCATGGTCTATCAATGAGAGATGCTGGTCTCAGAGTGCAGCCAAATTTGCAATGCTCAACTGTGTCATCTATTATAAGAACCTTCCAGCAAACCAACAGGTAAGATATGGATTCTGCATGGGCATATAACTGTACTGAATATTACTGTAGAGTAGTAAATCGACCAAAAGCTCTCCGAACCGCTTGTGTGTAATTGTATTTCTGTTTTAGAACCCAACGGTTACCAAATGGAGGGGAGAGAGGTAGGATTTTCTTTGCTCGGCAGGAAGCTGTAATTGTTGACATGGTCATTAGCAAAAATGCCATAAAACTCAGAGAAATTCGAGAGTGTTGGCAGACAATAATACATTTCAAAACAAAATGTTGAAAGTGTAAGCACGACAACCATTTCTAGAGTCTTGACAAAGCATCATATCAGCATGATCAGCTCTGTTCCCTTTGAGAGTAACTCTGATTGTGTCAAGGAACTCCGGTACCAATATGTCCAGGTAAGATGTCTATATCCTGTAATACAGTACTGTTTTTACTGTAAACAAAACCCACCAGAGCACTGCACACTCAGCAGTGATTTCAGTTACAGGATACCAAAAAAGTGTTAAACAAATCAAAATATATTTGAGATTCTTCAAATAGCCACCCTTTGCCTTGATTACATCTTTGCACACTCTTGGCATTCTCTCAACCAGCTTCACGAGGTAGTCACCTGGAATGTATTTCAATTAACAGGTGTGCCTTCTTAAAAGTTAATTTGTGGAATTTATTTCCTTCTTAATGCGTATGAGCCAATCAGTTGTGTTGTGACAAGGTAGGGGGTGTATACAGAAGATAGCCCTATTTGGTAAAAGACCAAGTCCATATTATGGCAATAACAGCTCAAATAAGCAAAGAGAAACGACAGTCTATCATTACATTAAGACATGAAGGCCAATCAATACGGAACATTTCAAAAACGTTGAAAGTTTCTTCAAGTGCAGTAACAAAAACCATCAAGCGCTATGATGAAACTGGCTCTCATGAGGACCGCCACAGGAATGGAAGACCCAGAGTTACCTCTGCTGCAGAGGATAAGCTCATTAGAGTTACCAGCCTCAGAAATTGCAGCCCAAATAAATGCTTCAGAGTTCAAGTAACAGACACAGCTCAACATCAACTGTTCAGAGGGGACTGTGTGAATCAGGCCTTCATGGTCGAATTGCTGCAAAGAAACCACTACTAAAGGACACAATAAGAAGAGACCTGCTTGGGCCAAGAAACACGAGCAATGGACATTAGACCGGTGGAAATTTGTCCTTTGGTCTGGAGTCCAAATTGGAGATTTTTGGTTCAATCCGCTGTATATCTGCATGTGTAGTTCCCACCGTAAAGTATGGAGTAGGAGGTGTTGTGGTGTGGGGGTGCTTTGCTGGTTACACTGTCTGTGATTTATTTAGAATTGAAGGCACACTTAACCAGCATGACGACCACAGCATTCTGCAGTGATACACCATCCAATCTGGCTTGGGCTTAGTGGGACTATCATTTGTTTTTCAACAAGACAATGACTCAACACACCTCCAGGCTATGTAAGGGCTATTTTACCAAGAAGGAGAGTGATGGAGTGCTGCATCAGATGATCTGGCCTCCACAATCACCCGACCTCAACCAAATTAAGATGGTTTGGGATGAGTTGGACGGCAGAGTGAAGGAAAAGCAGCCAACAAGTGCTCAGCATATGTGGGAACTACTTCAAGACCGTTGGAAAAGAATTCCAGGTGAAGCTGGTTGAGAGAATGCCAAGAGTGTGCAAAGCTGTCATCAAGGCAAAGGGTGGCTATTTGAAGAATCTCAAATATAAAATATATTTTGATTTGTTTAACACTTTTTTGGTTACTACATGATTCCATATGTGTTCATAGTCTTCACTATTATTCCACAATGTAGAAAATAGTAAAAATAAAGACAAACCCTTGAATGAGTAGGTGTGTCCAAACTTTTGACTTGTACAGTATATATAAATAGACTGACCATATATTTATTTATTTGTTCCGGACTCTGACATTGCTCATTCTCATATTTCGCAATTTCTTTATTTTTAATTTTGAACTTTGTGCATAGTGTTTTGTATTGTTTTCTAGGTATTATTACTACATGGTTGGATCTAGAAAACAAGCCTTTCGTTACACCTACGATAACATCTGCTAATATGTGTACGTGACCAATAAACTTGGATTTGATTTGGTGGTTACCCCCACACACTGGTATAAAACTGTTGAGGTCACTAATCGGGGTCTGCCTCATTTCATGTGTATGCGTGTCTGTCCTCCCACAGAGCAGAGCCATGACAAACACTGCTGTGTCAGAGACAGCAGCAACATGCCAGCACTAACGTCTCTCGCTCTACAGCAGTGCTATGGGGGAAATCTCATATGAATATGATCCCACACACAGTTTGGGAAAATAAGTTCCAAATGGGATCTCCAAAAAGTCCGAAAAGGATTGAAGATTGAATTTAGTGTCAATATTATATTAGCTAATGGAAGACGATTAAACACATATACACACACACACACAGGACATTCAGACGTTGTCTGTCCAAGAGTGACTTTACAGAGACCAGTTAAATCCCTCCACTGACCTTGCCTCCCCTTCCCCCACAAAAAAAACCCACAAATAAAAAAGCTCCAGCTAAGCTTCTGGCGAGAGCCCTGCGTTTTCTAGCCAGCCACTCAGATCCTGAGAAGGAAAAGGAAAAAGAAGGGGCGAAAAGCCAAGATTGAAAACAGATATAGGCAGTCTCTGCAACAAAAAGAAAAAGTACATGTTTTTCCAGTAGAGCTTGGACCCTCAAAGAAAGGCATGATCTTTTCTTACTCTTTATCAGAATGGAATAATATTGACTTTCAAGGCAATAACAGACTTCTGCCAGTGGATAAGATATTTATTTGTATAGAATCTTTTGTCCTTGTTTTGTAAGAATGGCACAGCAATTCTAGACAGAATGCTATCCTATTCAAGGAGGAGAAACAGTTTACCCTAATGGCTTCAAGAGGATTGTTGTGTTTTGCAGGAATGATTATGAGTGCATAAGAGCTTACTTCCCATACACCCACTCTCCTAAGGCATGCTCCAGACTGAAGGTTTCCACCCATATATCCCTGCAAATTGAAGGAGCTCACTCAACATCAACATCAAGGACTTCTCTCCAACTCAGAGAGGATACAGGAGCACAGATAGCTATCGTACATTGTCAACAGACAAGACAGGGTGGTGAAAAAGGTGGACAGGAACTCTCCCAAGGTAAGTGACGACTATATTGTCCTTATCATCTTTCTTCTTCCCTCTCTTATTCTAACACACAAACAGGAGGGTTTCACGGTTGCTTCTTTCTGTCTGCAACCAGCCCAGACTATTTTGCAACTGCCAACCCACACTTTTGTCTGTGAGACAGTACTGGTTTCTCTGCTCTCAGCATTACAGAATCCCCAACTTGGGGATGGGTGACAGAGGTATCCACATCCTGATGGGTCTCTCTTGTGGTATTGTCAGGGGGAACAACACAAACTGATGTTTTTCAAATAGCTTGTCTCTCAGTGCAGCTGGGATGCGTATCCCCTGCTGTGCATTCCTTCCCCTCAGGCAAGGCAGCTAAATGATAACAACAGGATTTTTACCAAATTGTTTTTCCAGACATGTAAGGATACTCAAACTACTTCAGTTCTATTGACAAGATACACTTTTTCACAAGATAGATTAAAAGAAAACAGCATATAACATGGGTTGAGAACCACGATGGCCACACACGTCTATCTGTTGAAAGATTTACTGACCCTCTATGGATATCACTCATCTCCTTCAATGGGGGCTGTTCGACATTAACACATGCTTGGATTTCAGTTCAATGGCACACTGGTCAAAGAACACGTAGATCCAGTATGTTACCATACTGTTGCATTACGTACCATAAGCCACACATTATATATTGACTATTCAACTGCAGTTTCAGTAGCATAATTTACCAACATTTTATTATTCTGTACATTTGAGTCAACACTGCTGTGTGTTGTTGTGCTTTTTGCACCCTTACCAAAGAATGAAGCCATGAGAAAAGGCATGCGTGGAATGTCATTACAGATATACAATTCACCCAAAAGCAAACATAAAGGGCCCTACTACTGTCGCTGTGGTAAAAACAGCCCTTGTCTAGACCACATTGTGCAAAAAGAAACCAAATTGCAATAGCAGATTGTACAGTGTAGAGTTTCATGCCCATACACCCTTCCATTTTTAATAGACACTTACTTTCAATCACAGGATGTACTAACCTCAATGGGGGAAAAGTAATATAGCTAGACTTCACTCAACTAAATACAATGGCATAAAATACGCTTCTCCCCCAGAACTGGGCACTGCTCTATACACTGTAAACCGATTACTGTAAAACCACCACCTACCCCTCCCTTCAATCCAGACACTGCATGGAAAATGTGTTAAATTGATTAAGGCCTTGTTTGGGTCACAGATGAACATTTGCTTAGTACTGAAAACTACAAAAATGTCTCTCAATACACTGCAGCAGGGTCGTTTATGTAACATCTAGTCAGGCCAAATACAACGTATTTAGGCATATTTGAAATAGTGAAATGATGGCTTCGTGTGTGATTTGATTTCCATTGCATTTTCCTATAGCGGCTACGCATACGACTATTACCATCTAGTAAGCTCGCGACGAGCTAGGATGAGCTTGTGTTGCATCTAGTACATATTATTTTGATAAAAAGTATTCTTTCACAACTATTTAGCCGGTGGGAAATTTGCCATACCACATGAGAGGGTCTGCTGCAGACTGTAATGTATCAGTCACGGAGTCGTTGACGGTGCTAAATCGGATACAGGAGCGTAGGCCATATGAAACAGAGGTTCAGTTTGTTTTGCAGCCTTTCCGATTGGTGGGAACACATGGCATGCAGTGCGGCTATGGTAGGGTGCCACAGCTCAGCATCTGTGTTCGCGGGCTGGTTACGTCTGGTGTGTCAGTCACTCGCCCCCACACAAGGGAGGCCAGTGTTCCTCATCACAGAGAGACTGTGACGGCCAGGCTCTGCCTCCCTCACAATGATAAGAAAGCAGCTGGGAGGCTTCTTTAGCTCAGCTCAGAGGGTTTCATAAACACAACCATGCTCCAGACTATAACTGATTGAACTGATGAGGTGATGCCCAGTTTAGCTCCGTTGGGAATTCAGTCTTATACCGAATGAGGTAGTATGAGCGTGAAATTAGTATGTGTGTGTTCATGGAAACAGCCTTTATTTGATCTATGAGGCCAGGTCATATAGAGCCAGTTTCTTTTGTTTTATTAGACATTTTGACTCACAGCCAGCCCCTTTTGGGCAGCGGCCAACTAACATTATAGGACCTGGGCCAATGAGCTTGCAAACAATTGATGCTTTTCTGAAAGAGTCAATTTGCAAACCTTAGCCAGAGTGTGAGAGGCTTTGGTTTCGGGCAAATAATGTTTGTTTGTTTTAATTCCTCTAAGAGCATGAGTCCTGAGAGGATGCTTGATTAGAAAAGAGCTGCTTATCTCAACAAGCTATTTTGATCGCAATAGCTGTCTGGTTTTCTGTGGAAAATTCCCCCTATCTTTAAGGACTCTTTCCCAACATCTCCCTCTGTGGCCTCCTCCCTTAACCACTCCACCTCTACCTCTTGATATTTTCCCCTGAAAACACATTGCTTCTTTCAGATGGAATTTCCTTATACTTGGCCTGCATGGTCTAGCCATTAAATCCATGCCATATTCCATTTGTTTCCAAAGGGAACACCAAATTGAAATTATCAGGTAGCTGGAGCAATTCTTTTTCATTCTGTCTAAAAATGCCTGGGGTCTGTTTATTGAGTTGTTCATTCCCCAGATAAAAAGGCAGTGTGATTGATGAAAGGATGCGGGGAGTCTGTTTTTAGCTTTAGTAAAACCATAAGGAGGGAAACAGAGAGAGGGAGAGAGAGAGAGAAAGAGAGACTAACATGGCAGTTTCATACAACAGTCACATCCCAGTGAGGTTCTGTCTGTCTGCACCTCTTGCCTGTGAGTTGCCACCAATGCCTCATCTGTACTCTCACTTTCAGACATACTGTAGCTGGGAAGGACATTAACTTCACTGGCTGAGGATCAATTAGAGCTGGCTGGAAGGTCTTGTAGCAGAGAGGTATGCTTTTGCTTCATGGTACCAGACAGACATCAGATCAGTGTCCTGCTGCTTCGTTCTGCAGCCAGTGGCCTGAGACAACCGATTACGTTAGATTTCAAATGTCAATGGCCTTGGCAACCTAATGTTACTATGACTGAATGGAAAAGATGAATCATAAGATACCGTGACTCAGATTGTACAAACAAAATTGCTCTCAATGAGTGAATAAAAACACTTGATAAAGAGCATGGGAAGCAAGACTTGTTGGTTGAGGTAGCGAATTCCAGAAGCAGTATGTCATTCATTTTGGGAACCCCCAGCTGTGACAGCTCTATTTTGACTGTGAGCTCAGCCTGGCCTCAAAGAGTAGAAGTAACAGAGTAAATGTAGTGGCGTTTATTCATGGTTGCCGAGGGAAGGCAGGCTTCCCAAAAAAATGGACAAAGAAACAAAACAAAATATTTAGTCTCTCTGTGTTTTCATAATCTTCCTTAAATTCGCAAGAGGCTGAATGTATCTCAACGGAGAAAGCATCCGAGCGAGCGAAACAGCGCCCCTCTGTCTCTGTATGTGTAGGCCGTCTATCTGATGGTGTCTGGTCATAAAGAGTATGACATTGTTGCCGCCAGTAGCATTGAATGCAAGGGAAGCCAGCGAGCATTTGGCCTCCATTGAAAAAAAAATAAAAAATAATAGCTAATCAGCATTGAGCTAAACTGAGTGAGCTCAACTGTGAATGGTCTTGGCGCACCAAAAAAAAGTGTAAAGGGAAGTTTGGATTTGGCTTCACTCCTATCACATCGCATTAAGTGAAATTAGTCATTGACAGAAACATTCTTGAATTGTTGCATCTCGTTGTGTTGTTGTCCTCCAGTGGCTAGCTAGCTAAAATTGGCCCTTTCCTAAATTAACCATGGATGGAGATAGGGATTTGGACTTGTGGTTTTACTTAATTCTCCGTACTGGTCAATGATTATAACGGAAATTATGATCCAACCATACATTCATTCACGGAAATTCTGATCCAACCACACATTTAACTAGCTAACATTGCCTATGAAAGGAAGTTAGGCTAGCGAGCAAGCATTTTAGCAAAGTAGCCTAGGACAACAAAAAATAGAAGCGTGTACTGGATGACAGTCATAGACCGTTTCGTCAACATGAAAGAGAGGAGGATGGCATTGGCATTTCTCTACAAGTAGGGTGAGTCAACATGTTTTTTTCTACTTGCACGAACGCACACACGCATGCGCACCCACGCGCACACACACACACACACACACACACACACACACACACACAAATCAAAACCATGGAAAGCCACATCATATTAAGCTTACGTTGATTGGACCTAATTGTTTTTGGTATCCTTTAGTTGTCAATGTATTAGACTAACTATAGGTGATTTTATGATGTTGAAATGTTGAAGTTGAAATGGTGCTGGAATAGTGGAGGCAGCTTGTGTTTCCTTTGCGACTTGGGTAACTCTCCATGGTTCTAAATAAATAGTTGTTTACTAGTCCGAAAATGTCGGAAACATTAACTTGATTGACCATGCTTTAGGTCATGTAACCATTTGCGATATGCTTATGCTTTGTGGACTTCACCGGACAGAGGTTGCTCTCCGGTTTTGTGATGAAACAAAGGTGTGGTTGAATTTATTCTGCCACTGTGTCTTCTTATTGTCTTAGGCCTATATATCACGGTCGCAAGGCATATGAACTAACAGGTTATAGAGCAAACAACGCAATTTTCTGGCTTTTTCTGGCTTGGCTTCTCCAGTGATTTTACCCATGCACTGCTACTGAGTAAATGTAAATCTGTGACAGATGTGTTACGTTTGGTGTGGTTACATAAGACAGAAGGTTACTTAAGACAAAAATGAAAGAAGGGAGGTTGGGCGGGCAGGATGGGTGGGCATATACCCAAACGTTGTGTGTTCGAATCATATCACGGACAACTTTAGCATTTTAGCTAATTAGTAAGTTTGCAACTACTTACTGCTTTTTAGCTACTTTGCAACTACTTAGCATGTTAGCTAACCATTTCCCTAACCCTAACCCTAACCTTAACCCCTGACCCTAACCTTAACCCTGACCTCAACCCCTAACTATGACCTTAACCCTAACCCCTAGCCTAGCTAATTTGTAACATGCACTCTTAGAAAAAATGGTTCCAAAAGGGTTCTGTGGCTGTCCCCATAGGAGAACCCTTTTTGGTTCGAGGTAGAACTCTTTTGGGTTCCATGTATAATCCTCTGTGGAAAGGGTTGTACATGGAACCCAAAAGGGTTCTACCTGGAACCAAAAGGATTCTACCTGGAACCAAAAGGGGTTCTTCAAAGGGTTCTCCTATGGGGACAGCTGAAGAACCCTTTTTGGTTCTAGATACAATAACTTATTTTTCTAAGCGTGTATCATACAAAATGGATTATGGACATCTACAAATTAAAACATACCATACGAAACGTAACATATCATACTAAATGGAGGGAGACAGACTTATCCTTACTATGTTACATCTACCCCTGAGTCCAGGTTGGTGAGCTTCCATTTCACAGACCTTACTTACTTGAGTTGACATGCTCTGTGCACTCCCAGTACACCCACTCATTCCTGGCCCAGTGTCCTCGACATCTTTTGTGCTCTCCACTCTCCTTCTTTGAGCCTAATTGTTTCCAGACCACGGCAAGTCCTCCAGCTTACAATCCCTCTAAAAACATCACATACAGAGTCTTTAAAGGCCTCTCTATACACAGTACTCTTTTACTGACTCCTTCACCATTCAATGTTTATTTTACAGAGTATTATCAATTCACACTGGCACTATGGAGCTGGGCTTGGCAAAGGCTCTGCCGTCGGTGGCCATCTTTGCAGGTAAGAAAAAGCTAAATGTGTTTTTACACTGCAGTTAGATTGTAATTGGTCGAGATTGTTCATTGGTAACGTGTTTGTGTTGTTCATCTCATTATGTTTGGACCCCAGGAAGAGTAGCCACTGCCTCGGCAGCAGCTAATTGGGAATCCTAATTAATACTAAATACATTTCCCAGTGCTGCTGCAGTTTTGTCCAGAGGGCTTCAGTCTGGAGCTCAGCCCCAGTGAGAAGGAGGTCATACTGAGCACCAACTCCTCCTTCATGGTGGTCTGTTCTGGTTGGAGCAAGGTGACCTGGAAGTCTCCCCACAACCCCAGCCTGGAGGGAGTGGCTGTGGAGGACAGGGGATCCACCAGTGTGCTGGTCCTCCACAACGTCACCTGGAGGCACTCTGGGAACTATGTCTGTGAAGAGCCCTCTACAGAGGAGACCAAGGACATATCAGTGTTTGTACCAGGTGAGACTAAACACCCTCTATAAACCTTCTATTTTCTTTTTCATGCATTTATTTTATCTTGTTGGATAGGACAGAGGTAGAGAGGAAAGATAGAGGAGAGAGTGTGCTGAAATAGCAGTGGGCCGGATTCAACCCATGCAGCAGCGATATATGTGATCTGGAGGCAGAGGCTTAGACCGCTAGACCATCCTAGACCACTGAACCTTCTATTTTAGGAGGACTATGGAGGGACAAACTGTGACAATTCAAAGCTAATACAAATCAGTGCTGGTTTCACAATTGACACCCTCTACCATTTTAATAAAATGTCCCTGCGTCTCTAAAGGCTATTTTAGAAAGGTCATTATTTTTACTTCCCTTCTTCAAAGTCTAACGTATGGTGGACATGTCCCCCCCCCCCCCCCCCCCCCCCCTCCCCAGACCCTGAGGAATGGTTTGTTCCCCTGCAGCCAGCACTAGTGATGAAGGAGAGAGAGGAAGGCACCATTCCCTGCGTGGTGTCTGACCCTAGCATTAACGTGACCCTGTACGAGAGGGCCAGCAAGGACCCTGTGGAGGGAACATATGACCCCAGCAAAGGGTTCACCGCCATCCTGAAAGATAGCTCCTACATCTGCCGAGGTGCCATGAACGGAGAGGAGAAGGCGTCCCAGGTGTATTATGTCTACAGCATTGTGGGTAAGGCTCTGTGTCAACTCTCAAAGTGAAACTTTGACCAAAAGAAAAAGGGTCTCAACGCACAATCTTAAAACGGTCTTTAAAAAGCTGTAAAATGCTTATTGAAGACCAGGCTGCAGGAAGATGGTGCCTGTTATGATGTCCTCTTCCTTTCCGATTTATTCTTTCCAGTCCCCAAATCCATGAATGCCTTCATGACTCTCTCAAAAACTGTGCTGAAACAAGGCGAGGCCTTAATGGTTAATTGTACTGTAGAAGACGCAGAGATAGTTTACTTCAAATGGGATTTTCCTCGTAAAGAGGTGAGTGGACTATATGTGACACATGTTTCCCAAGCAGAATCATCTCCTTTGTTGATAACTATGTTGTTGCAATGCTGTTCTTACTTCTGTTATATTTTGTTTCCGTCTGAAGATGATTGAGCCACTGACAGACTTTCTAACGGGGAACCGGGAGTTTAGAATTCGTTCCTTCTTGAACATCTCCAGTGCTACTCTGGAGGACTCTGGCCAGTACATCTGCCGGGTACAGGACACCGTTTCAGGACAGTCAGCCATGGATAATCTCACTGTTACTGTTCTGGGTGAGCAAACACCCTCAAAGCTTTTCCAAACTCACAACAACATAAGCCTAGTAACTTTCATTTAATCGACTGAAAAAGTGGAAATACTATGCACAATGTAATGGGGCCTCAATGGGCTTTGTGTGTGTCTGCTTTGGAAAGTATCTAACTGATTGAGGTTCTTGCCATGTATCTATAAGGCAGTAATCTTCTATTCAAATGCCATTTTACAGAACGGGGCTTTGTGGCTTTGGAACCCTCCATCAACCACAATGTTTCAGCGCTGCAGTTTGAGAGCATTGAGCTCACAGTGCAGATTGAAGCGTATCCCAAACCTCAGGTGCTCTGGACCAGAGACAACACCACCCTCACTGGGGAAACGGTATCCATGGTCACCAGACAGGTGCATGAGACCAGGTACCCATCATACATGATCATGAACATCCCAACTGAAAGAAATCTATTAAAATGGTGACAATGAAATTGAGAATCAGGGCATAAGCCCCATGATATTGATTGTGTTCTGTTTGACCTTTGACCTCAAGTTACCTCAGTACTCTGACCTTGGTAAGGGTCAGGATGGAACAGAGGGGCCTCTACACTGTCCATGTGGCCAACGAAGACGAAGTCAAGGAGATAACCTTTGATCTTCAAGTCAAGGGTAAGATACATGCCTGAAACATTATCCACTCTGGACAGACATTAGATGGGATCACTATTCAGTCATTTTTCTTTATTGAGTTATCATGTTGGAATGTAAAGGATGTTGAACTGTTTCTTCTATTGATAAAAAAATCAACTACACTGAACAAAAATGTAAACGCAACATGCAACAATTTCCAAGATTTTATTGAGTAACAGTTCATATAATGAAAATAAATAAATTAGGCCCTAATCTATGGATTTCACATGATTGGGAATACAGATCTGCATCTGTCGGTCACAGATACCTTAAAAGAAAAGGTAGGGACGTGAATCAGAAAACCAGTCAGTATCTGGTGTGACCACCATTTGCCTCATGCAGCGCGACATCTCCTTCGCATAGAGTTGATCAGGCTGTTGATTGTGGCCTGTGGAATGTCGTCCCACTACTCTTCAATGGCTGTGCGAAGTTGCTGGATATCGGCGGGAACTGGAACACATTGTTGTACACGTCGATCCAGAGTATGCCAAACACGCTCAATGGGTGACATGTCTGGTGAGTATGCAGGCCATGGAAGAACTGTGACATTTTCAGCTTCCAGGAATTGTGTACAGATCCTTGCGACATGGGGCCATGCAATATCATGCTGAAACATGAGGTGATGGTGGCGGATGAATGGCACGACAATGGACCCCAGGATTTCGTCACTGTTTCGCTGTGCATTCAAATTGCCATCGATAAAATGCAATTGTGTTCATTGCTTATGCCTACCCATACCATAACCCCACCGCCACTATGGGGAACTCTGTTCACAATGTTGAAATCATCAAACCGCTCGCCCACACAACACCGCAAAAAGCACACTTCTCCAGCGAGCCAGTGGCCATCGAAGGTGAGCATTTGCCCACGTAAGTCGGTTACGAACTGCAGTCAGGTCAAGACCCTGGTGAGGACGACGAGCACGCAGATGAGCTTCCCCGAGACTTCCCCCCCACAGTTTCATCAGCTGTCCGGGTGGCTGGTCTCAGACGATCCCGCAGGTGAAGAAGCCAGATGTGGAGGTCCTGGGCTGGCGTGGTTACACGTGGTCTGGGGTTGTGAGGCCAAATTCTCTAAAACGATGTTGGAGGCAGCTTATGGCAGAGAAATGAACATTAAATTCTCTGGCAACAACTCTGTTGGACATTCCTGCAGTCAGCATGCCAATTGCACGCTCCCTCAAAACTTGAGACATATGTGACATTGTGTTGTGTGACAAAACTGCAGTGGCCTTTTATTGTCCCCAGTACAAGGTTCTTTATATGCCACACCTGTCAGGTGGATGGATTATCATGGCAAAGGAAAAATGCTCACTAACAGGGATGTAAACAAATTTGTGCCCCAAAAATTGAGAGAAATAAGCTTTTTGTGAGTATGGAACATTTCAGCTCATGAAAGATGGGACCAACACTTTACATGTTGCATTTATATTGTTGTTCAGTGTATCTATGTTTCACTACCTTTCACTGTCTCATGGGAAATTTCCACTCCCTGCAGCTCCCCCGAAGATAATAGATCTGTCTGACCAGCACATGGACCAGGGCCACGGTGTACTCTGTGTCACAGAGGGGGTCCCCACACCCACCATTCACTGGTACAGCTGTGAAAGCATTGGAAAGTAAGGGAACAGACCGCTGGAAATACTGACCAACACAATGAAGCATATTCCGCCACTTCAGTTGTGTTTTGACTTTTACTCTCAATCTGCAGAGGTAGAGGGCAGCGTTACAATAGGATCACACAGTTGAGTGATATTTGTTGGACCTGTTGCTTATTTTGGACTCTCAATAGTCTATAGCAGTTTTTGTCAGTCACCCAATATCTCACTCAGACAGAAAGTCTCACGAACTGAACAAGCATATATTCTATCACCATCAAGCTAATCCACAATGATGACCTCTTCACCCAGATGCAGTAATAAGACCACAGCATGGAAGCCTCTGTCGGCTGACCCAGAGAACGTCAGCATCCAGATGAATGTGAGCTACATCGAGGCCTCAGGGGTCAACCACGTCCGCAGCCTTTTGACCTTCCAGACCATGGGGAGTATTACGTCAGTGCGCTGTGAAGCCCGCAACGAGAAAGGACGCAGGGCCTGGGACATCAAACTAGTCTCCAACTGTAAGCACTCAACATTGACTAAAGTCCACTTTATGCTTGCATGACTATGACATACACTACTGGTCAAAAGTTTTAGAACACCTATTTATTCAAGGGTTTTTCTTTATTTTTTACTATTTTCTACATTGTAGAATAATAGTGAAGACATCAGAACTATGAAATAACACATGTGGAATCATGTAGTAACCAACAAAGTGTTAAACAAGTCAAAATATATGTTATATTGGAGATTCTTCAAATAGCCACCCTTTGCCTTGATGACGGCTTTGCACACTCTTATCATTCTCTCAACCAGCTTCACCCGGAATGCTTTTCCAACAGTCTTGAAGGAGTTCCCACATATGCTGAGCACTTGTTGGCCTTCACTCTGTGGTCCGACTCATCCCAAACCATCTCAATTTGGTTGAGGTCGGGGGATTGTGGAGGCCAGGTCATCTGATGCAGCACTCCATCACCCTCCTTCTTGGTAAAATAGCCCTTACACAGCCTGAAGGTGTGTTGGGTTATTGTCCTGTTGAAAAACAAATTATAGTCCCACTAAGCCCAAACCAGATGGGAAGGCATATTGCTGCAGAATTCTGTGGTAGCCATGCAGGTTAAGTGTGCCTTGAATTGTAAATAAATCACAGACAATGTCACCAGCAAAGCACCCCCACACCATAACACCTCCTCCTCCATGCTTTATGGTGGGAAATACACATGTGGAGATAATCCGTTCACCCACACCGCGTCTCACAAAGACACAGCGGTTGGAACCAAAAATCTCCAATTTGGACACATTTCCACCGGTCTAATGTCCATTGCTCGTGTTTCTTGGCCCAAGCAAGTCTCTTCTTCTTATTGGTGTCCTTTACTAGTGGTTTCTTTGCAGCAATTAGATCATGAAGGCCTGATTCACACAGTCCCCTCTGAACAGTTGATGTTGAGCTGTGTCTGTTACTTGAACTCTGTGAAGCATTTATTTGGGCTGCAATTTCTGAGGCTGGTAATTCTAATGAACTTATCCTCTGCAGCAGAGGTAACTCTGGGTCTTCCATTCCTGTGGCGGTCCTCATGACAGCCAGTTTCATCATAGCGCTTGATGGTTTTGGCGACTTCACTTGAAGAAACTTTCAAAGTTCTTGAAGTTTTCCGTATTGACTGACCTTCATGTTTTAAAGTGTTTTTTTATTTCACCTTTATTTAACCAGGTAAGCCAGTTGAGAACAAGTTCTCATTTACAACTGCGACCTGGCCAAGATAAAGCAAAGTAGTGCGATAAAAACAACAACACAGAGTTACATATGGGGTAAAACAAAACATAAAGTCAAAAATACAACAGAAAATATATATACAGTGTGTGCAAATGTAGCAAGTTATGGAGGTAAGGCAATAAATAGGCCATAGTGCAAAATAATTACAATTAGAATTAACACTGGAATGATAGATGTGCAAGAGATGATGTGCAAATAGAGATACTGGCGTGCAAATAAGCAAAATAAATAACAATATGGGGATGAGGTAGTTGGGTGGGCTAATTTCAGATGGGCTGTGTACAGGTGCAGTAATCGGTAAAGTGCTCTGACAACTGATGCTTAAAGTTAGTGAGGGAGATAAGAGTCTCCAGCTTCAGAGATTTTTGCAGTTCGTTCCAGTCATTGGCAGCAGAGAACTGGAAGGAATGGCGGCCAAAGGAGGTTTTGGCTTTGGGGATGACCAGTGAGATATACCTGCTGGAGCGCATACTACGGGTGGGTGTTGCTATGGTGACCAATGAGCTAAGATAAGGCGGGGATTTGCCTAGCAGTGATTTATAGATGGCCTGGAGCCAGTGGGTTTGGCGACGAATATGTAGTGAGGGCCAGCCAACAAGAGCATACAGGTCACAGTAGTGGGTAGTATATGGGGCTTTGGTGACAAAACAGATGGCACTGTGATAGACTGCATCCAATTTGCTGAGTGTTGGAGGCTATTTTGTAAATGACATCGCCGAAGTCAAGGATCGGTAGGATTGTCAGTTTTACGAGGGCATGTTTGGCAGCATGAGTGAAGGAGGCTTTGTTGCGAAATAGGAAGCCGATTCTAGATTTAACTTTGGATTGGAGATGCTTAATGTGAGTCTGGAAGGAGAGTTTACAGTCTAACCAGACACCTAGGTATTTGTAGTTGTCCACATACTCTAGGTCAGACCAGTCGAGAGTAGTGATTCTAGTCGGGTGGGCGGGTGCCAGCAGCATTCGATTGAAGAGCATGCATTTAGTTCTACTTGTGTTTAAGAGCAGTTGGAGGCTACTGAAGGAGTGTTGTATGGACTGTCGTTTCTCTTTGTTTATTTGAGCTGTTCTTGCCAGAATATGGACTTGGTATTTTACCAAATAGGGCTATCTTCTGTATACCACCCTACCTTGTCACAACACAACTGATTGGCTCAAATGCATTAAGAAGGAAAGAAATTCCACAAATTAACTTTTAAGAAAGCACACCTGTTAATTGAAATGCATTCCAGGTGACTACCTCATGAAGCTGGTTGAGAGAATGCCAAGAGTGTGCAAAGCTGTCATCAAGGCAAAGGGTGGCTATTTGAAGAACCTCAAATATAACACTTTTTTGTTTACTACATGATTCCATTTGTGTTATTTCATAGTTTTGATGTCTTCACTATTATTCTACAATGTAAAAAATAGTGAAAAATAAAGAAAAACCCTTGAATTAGTAGGTGTTCTAAAACGTTTGACCGAGTGTATATGCAAATAAGCAATAAGTATTTACAGTAACTCTCAACAACTGACGTAAAATATAAACTTTTGATTCCTTTTGATTAACTGATAACAATACTCCTTCAAATCAAATCACAATTTATTTAAAGTGCATTGATCAAAAGTCTCAATACACTTTACAGACACGTTTATAAAAAATAAAATCATATAAATGTAATATAAATATATTATATTATTATATCAATGTATTAGTCTTTGACTAAGACTTTGACTAACAGAGTATGAATAAGGATCACTGAGGTTGTCCTCTTGTGTGAGCTCCTTCTCTGTGTGTGTGTCTGCAGCTCTGTTCTCCCAGGTGGCTGTCTTGGCTGCAGTGTTAACCCTGGTGGTCATCGCCGTCATCTTCCTCATCATCCTCATCGCCCTCTGGAGAAAGGTGACGCCCAAACAGAAACCCATCACCTTCCCATCACATTTGTCTTGATAGTGATGCTACTGTTGAAAGATGAGACTGTAAAATTAGCGAGGACTACAATAATTGACTGGAGCCTGGCCAGTAGGTCTTAAATCATGTGGAACTGCTACTTAAGTCACAGCCTTGCCTGGCATAACAAACTTTTGTGTGGGTGGGGAGGAGGGTGATGTTATTCTATTTTTGTTACATTAATTAGATTTTATGTATTTATGTATTTTTGTGGAAGCAGCAGCTTCCATTGTCCAAGACAAATTTCCCCTTGGGGACAATAAAGTATAATACTGTATATATCATATATAAAACTCTGACAGCCTTTTGTATCTGCCATTAGAAGCCCCGGTATGAGATCCGTTGGAAGGTGATCGAGTCAGTGAGCTCAGATGGCCATGCGTACACCTACATGGACCCCATGGACTTGCCATATGACTGTGCATGGGAGGTGCCCCGAGACAACCTGGTCCTGGGTGAGTGGCTATTATAACACAAGGAATGTTTTGGTATAATTGTGTGAATACTGTAGCCTATTTATAAATCATAATGCATTGATATATTTCACATTAGCTAAGCTAACAGTACACCTCATTTTCTGTCGTACCAGGTCACACTCTGGGTTCTGGAGCGTTCGGGAGGGTCGTGGAGGCCACAACATATGGCCTTGGTCACTCCCAGTCCACCACCAAAGTGGCTGTGAAGATGCTCAAGTGTGAGTGCTTTATGCTTTACTATTACCAACAACTTGACATTTCCTCCATTTTACACACAAACCACTGACCTCGTTACTCATACTCTACCATGAGAAAATATTGCAACGCTGCGTGTTCTGCTATTGCTTTTGACTGACAGCCACAGCAAGGACAAGTGAGACTCGGGCTCTGATATCAGAGCTGAAGATAATGAGTCACCTTGGGCCCCATCTAAACATCGTCAACCTACTGGGGGCCTGTACTAAACGAGGTGGGAACTGGAAAGCATACCACTGCTTATAGACTTAACATGTTCCGATATGTTAGTCAAAGTGTATGTTAACAACTGCCCCCTTTTCTCTGCCCTGAAGGTCCTATTTACCTCATAACTGAGTACTGTCGCTATGGTGACCTGGTTGACTACCTTCACCGCAACAAGCACACCTTCCTGCAGTACTACGCAGACAGAAACCGCAGGGATGCTGATATGTGCAGGAACAGCACAGAGAGTGCAGTCCAAATCCAAGGAAAAAGGCAAGACTGATGCCTTCTGAAGTACACACTACTGATTTTACATTGCAAAGTCACCCATCAACATTCAATGTTTAGTTGCAATGGAAAATGGATTCAGAGGCCTATGCTTTCTCTAAATCAAAGATGTACTATCACTTATTGTAAAAAAAAATGTGCACTTGGTTTTTGACAGTGAGAGCGATGGGGGTTACATGGATATGACCAAGGAAGATTCTTTAAATTATGTCCCCATGCAAGAGCTGAGCGACAACATCAAGTATGCAGACATCGAGCCTTCAGTCTATGAGACGCCTTACCATCAGGACAACAACTACCAAAGACAAGGTACATTTTTGTATACATTATCCACTGGGCACACACTGGTTGAATCAACGTTGTTTCCACGTCATTTGAACCAATGTGGAATAGACGTTGAATTGACATCTGTGCTCAGTGGGTACATTCTACCAGGGGTTGGAACCGGTTCAGGGAAAAGAACCGAAAACCAGAAAATAACGAACAGAATCAGAACCAGGAATGAAAGTAATATATAATTTTCTGGAACAGAACTGTTATTTTAAAAACATGGGAACCGGTTAATAACATTATTTTACATTCTGGCCATTTTTTTCCAGTCCCACAAAAAACGCAACAAAGAGCCTATCCAAAGCCCTCCCTCTGTCAATCAGAAACTTTATTATAGAAGAATGGATGAACTTTTTCAATGCTAGTTAGGGATTCTATAGTTATCACATTTCACATTGGACTTATTAACTACGAAAAGGTAAGATGTGCTTTTAATCCAGGTGCCGCTCTGCACACACAAGCTTGTTAGCTAGCTAGCTAGCTAGCGCTGGTCCAATGTTAAGCCAACTCTGAAGTTCAAAGACATTCAAAGTTGTCCTCTGTAGCTCAGCTGGTAGAGCACGGCGCTTGTAACGCCAAGGTAGTGGGTTCGGGACCACCCATACACAAAAATGTATGCACGCATGACTGTAAGTCGCTTTGGATAAAAGCGTCTGCTAAATGGCATATTTATTTATTTAAAAGTTCCTCTATAGAAACCACTCCTCCAGGTATAATTCTGTGGGCCTAATTCAGATAATGCATGTCATCACAAGATGCCAAGCCTCCTCCTCCTTCACCCTCTCTTGCGCTCTTCCCACCAGCAAAGTTTCAATTGCATCTCGTGCCCTACACTTGTATTTCTATCACGCATGTAAACAACTCACTGAGCTATAGTTTTCCCGCTCCATAGCAAGCTGCTCTATCCGCACTGTATGATTGGTGAAGTAATTGAAATGTTAAAAAATTATGATTTCAGAGGTTTAAGAAGGAACAGAAAGGAACAACATATACCGGTACTTTTTTGGGTGTTTGAACTGGTTCCAAACTTTATTTTGCTGGTTGGAACAGTGGAATGGAATAAAAAAAATAATGGTTATGTTCAAAATGAACCGATTGGAAACGTATTTCCATTTCAACCCCTGCTTTCTACAAAGAAATAGGGTGTGTCTGAATTGGCACCCTATTCCCTATATAATGCACTAATTTTGACCAGAGCTCTATGGGCCCTGGTCAAAAGTAGTGCACTATATAGGGAATAGGGCGCCAATTCAGACACAGCCATACACTTTTTAATTGATTTAAGCAATTTAAATACTGAAGGCATGAAACACTTGGTTGTTCATCATGTATTATGGTAAGCAGCAGCAAACAATGGTTATCCTCACCATGCTTTAGTGTGTTGAAGACATTTCAACATTTCTGTCAGGCAGATGGTGAGCAGACAGACCCCTGATGTTGAAATACTACTGGAGACCAAAATAGGGAAGCCGCTCTCCACTTAGAGTTTTGACACGCAAGCAGCTTCCAGAATTTTTTTTTAACCTCTTGTGTAACCAGACAATGCCTTTTAACACTGTTCTTTTGATCAACACCATCAGTTGATCATTTGTTTGCATAGTCACAGTTTATGACAATTTCATGTTCTCTTTTCATGTTGCTCAGGCCAAGAGAGAGCAGACGTCGCGTTGTCTATCAGTGACTCCCCAATTCTGAGCTACACAGATCTGGTGGGCTTTAGCTACCAAGTGGCTAAGGGCATGGACTTTCTGGCATCCAAGAATGTATGACTATGGAAAGCTTCATAATACATCCTTATTCATATCATGTCATGAAATGTCATGCCATCAAACATTAATTAATTATTGAGAACATGTGGAAATTACCTTACTGAACCCACATGAACTTCAATAACAGTCTAAACTGTTGTCCCTGTCCTCACAGTGTGTTCATCGTGACCTGGCTGCCAGAAACGTTCTCATCTGTGAGGGAAAGCTGGTGAAGATCTGTGACTTTGGCCTGGCCCGTGATGTCATGAACGACTCCAACTACATAGCCAAAGGCAACGTGAGTTCATTTGTTTCGTTTTGGTTGTTGTGTATTTGTTTACAGGCCATTCAAACATGTGTAGTAAGTAAGGGAGGGGAAGAAACAACCAAACAGTCATTCTGTTAGGAGGTGAAAGTGATAGAAACTGAAATACTATTTTTTATAAGGAACTTCCAGAGATGTGGTTTAATATGACCCACTTAAGCAAACGATCTGACCGACAACACTGTAATATTTAAATGGTTTTAGCTCCTTTTTCCCTTAACAGACTGCTGTATTTCTGGTTAATTCTGTACATCCTGAGAGTAAAATATGTTTTAGGTTAAAAAGCTGGCACAGGTGCCATTTTTAGGGTTTTTAAATGCTAAAACTTCCCACTAGGGTGAAGTTGTTTTTGCCAAAAATGTGGTTGAGTTATTGGATATGTGGGCTGCAGACTCTTTCCACTGGGGTTTTCTTGGCTTTTGGCTTTTTTGGTCTAAGATCAGAAGAGGATGTGAAACAGCTTTCCAAAAGTCATTATGTTATAGATGGTACAGGTCAGAATACCAAAACAATGTCAATTTTCGTCACTGTACCAAAAGCAGAAGGCTATTTTCCATAATTACATCTGTAATTCTGTATTGCAACTGTCATTACCTAAAATGGGTTACCTACAGTATGTCTCTGATATTGTAGACATTCCTGCCACTGAAGTGGATGGCTCCAGAGAGTATCTTCCAGAACCTCTACACAACCTTGAGCGATGTTTGGTCTTTTGGCATTCTGCTTTCAGAGATCTTTACTCTAGGTAAATACAAAAGTCTCTGCATAGAAAAGATGTGTTTTGATTCTTTACTTATTGCAACTAGAGATAATATCTATGAATGTATGTCTTGATACTAGTTACAGTGCAATTGGAAAGTATTCAGACCCCTTGAATATTTCCACATTTTGTTATGTTACAGCCTTATTCTAAAATGGATTAAATATTTTTTTATCTACACACAATACCCCATAATGACAAAGCAAAAACAGGTTTTTAGACATTTTTGCAAATGTATTACAAATAAATAAACAGAAATATCTTATTTACATAAGTATTCAGACCCTTTACTCAGAACTTTCATTACAGCCTTGAGTCTTCTTGGATATGACTACAAGCTTGGCACATCTGTATTTGGGGAGTTTCTCCCATTCTTCTCTGCAGACCCTCTCAAGCTCTGTCAGGTTGGATGGGAGCATCGCTGCACAGCTATTTTCAGGTCTCTCCAAAAGATGTTCGATCAGGTTTAAGTCCGGGCTCTGGCTGGGCCACTCAAGGACATTCAGAGACTTGTCCCGTAGCCATTCCTGCGCTGTCTTGGCTGTTTGCTTAGGGTCGTTGTCCTGTTGGAAGGTGAACCTTCGCCCCAGTCTGAGGTCCTGAGCGCTCTGGAGCAGGTTTTCATCAAGGATCTCTCTGTACTTTGCTCCGTTCATCTTTCCCTCGATCCTGACTAGTCTCCCAGTCCTGCCGCTGAAAAACATCTCCACAGCATGATAATACTACCACCATGCTTCACCGTAGGGATGGTGCCAGGTTACCTCCAGACGTGACACTTGGCATTCATGCCAATGAGTTCAATCTTGCTTTCATCAGACCAGAGAATGTTGTTTCTCATGGTCTGAGAGTCCTTTAGGTGCCTTTTGGCAAACTCCAAGCGGGCTGTCATGTTCCTTTTGCTGAGGAGTGGCTTCCGTCTGGCCACTCTACCATAACGACCTGATTGGTGGAGTGCTGCAGAGATGGTGGTCCTTCTTGAAGGTTCTCCCATCGCCACAGAGGAACTCTGGAACTCTGTCAGAGTGACCATCGGGTTCTTGGTCACCTCCCTGACCAAGGCCCTTCTCCCCCGATTGCTCAGTTTGGCCTGGCGGCCAGCTATAGGAAGAGTCTTGGTGGTTCCAAACTTCTTCAATTTAAGAATGATGGAGGCCACTATGATGGAGACCTTCAATGCTGCAGACATTTTTTGGTACCCCAGATCTGTGCCTCAACACAATCCTGTCTCGGAGCTTTATGGACAATTCCTTCGACCTTATGGCTTGGTTTTTGCTCTGACATGCACTGTCAACTGTGGGACCTTATATAGACAGGTGTGTGCCTTTCCAAATCATGTCCAATAAATTGAATTTACCACAGGTGGACTCCAATCAAGTTGTAGAAACATCTCAAGGATGATCAATGGAAACAGGATGCACCTGAGCTCAATTTCGAGTCTCATAGCAAAGGTTCTGAATACTTATGTAAATAAGGTATTTCAGTTTTTTTATTTTTAATACATTTGCAAAAATGTCTAAAAACCAGTTTTCACTTTGTCATTATGGGGTATATTGTGTAGATGGATGAGAATATTTTTTAAAAATCCATTTTAGAATAAGGCTGTAATGTAACAAAATGTGGAAAAAGTCAAGGGGTCTGAATACTTTCTGAATGCATTGTATATACTTTGTTTCGGCCTACCTTCAGGAGGAACGCCCTATCCTGACATTCCCATGAATGAACAGTTCTACACTGCCTTGAAGAGAGGCTACAGGATGCCCAAACCCACTCATGCTACAGACGAGATGTGAGGCCTCATCTGTCTCTCTTTGTCTGTAGGAGTTTTTGTGGTTGTATGTAAAATAACCACTGGTGAAATTCAATCTACATTTAATTTGTTTCTTTCAGCTATGATGTCATGTGCAAGTGTTGGGATGAGAAATTTGAGAAGAGGCCACCGTTCTCCTCTCTGGTTCATTTGATGGGAAACCTGCTGACTGACGTTTACAAAAAGGTACAGAAAACTAGAATAATCCTCAACATTATGGCTATGATTATGTTGATTGCTCATGTATTAATATCTACATATAATTTCCAAACCGTCCCAGAAATACACCCAGGTGAATGAGAGCTTTCTGAAGAGCGACAGGTCCAAACCCACACCAGTAGGGAACCCGGCTGTGTCTCCAGATGTCCAGTCCTCAGGGGACCGAGCAGGGCAGGAGACAGAGGAGACAGAGGAGACAGGGGAGATAGGGGAGACTGGGAAGGAGGCTGGCCCCTCCCAGACTGACTACATAATCGCCATCCCAGATATCCATGTAGTCGAAGAGGCAGAAGTAAGTGGTGAGGTGCTGGACACCGCCACACAGAGTACATCAAGGTAACGTAGGATCTTCTCTCCACAGAATATGTCTCTTGTCTGTCAACTCTGTGGCTGTCTGTTTGCCACAGGAAGAGTGTGACTGCGTGGGTCAAAGGCAGCATTTGAGGATTTCCCAATTCTGCACTGCCTTATGTCATGTGTAGGGTTGCAAAATTCCTGGAACTTTCAATAAATTCCCTGGTTGGAGGATTCCCAGAATCTGGAGGGAATAAGCAGGAAATTCGGAATCCTCCTTCCAGGATTTCTGGAAAACCAGGGAATTTATTGAATGTTCCCAGAATTTTGCAACCCTAGTCAAGCTTCTTTCAAAGCTTTTCTGATGTTGGGTTTTTGTTTCTTGCTTATTGTTATTCATAATTGGCAGTTGACACTAAGTCTTTGATAATGCCATTGTATCGATTTTACTCTGACATTAATAAAGCAGTAATAAAGTAAAACCAATCTTTGTTCTACCTTGTTAGTCCTCCAAGCACAACGGACCAGACCGATACTGACACAGCCTCCCTAAATGGGCCAGAAGCCTCCCTAGAAGAACCAGTACCCACAGAGGAAGAGGTGCCTGCCCCCACACAAGAAGACAAGCTCCCCCAGTCTCCATGTACCCCTGAAGTGGAGGAGAGTTTCCTGTAGCCTCATTAGAGAGCAGATGTTAGAGGTGCCTACTGTACAGGACAATGTTGCACATGACAATGTATGTTGTTAGTTAAACACTAATGTTGTAGGCCCTTTTAGGAAACATTATATCGTTATTATTTTTGTATATTGGTGATATACTATATATCTTTCAGGTACTTTTTCCCTTTTAATGCTATGATTTAAAAAAACAGCATCAGCAGTTTGACAAATGGCAATGGAAATGGTAATATTATATGCAATTTTAATCTAATTGATGTTGTCAAACTGTAAAGAAAAGTATATTTGGTGAGGGAATACATTTAATTACAATCATTTATAAAATAATTTAAAAGAGAATGTAGGCTTGCAGTAATGCACCTCTTATATTTGCATTTCTCATTCTCAATTTGAGACAAAATTATGTTTTGAAAAAGTGATCAAATATATTTTAGCATACATTTTGGGACTTTTAAATGAATGATATATATCCCCATTGATTCTTGAAAATATATCTTATAAATGCCAGCTTAGCTCAACTGTCATACCCCATCAGAACCCAAAATATAAGCTTGTTTTACTCCACTGTTTGTGTACAATGTAATTGTACACAAACACTGTATAGCCTCGAAACATAGGCCTAGATTCAATCAGATCAAGCGTTAACCGGCGATAGCAGACAGCTGCATGGCGGATGTTTTGGCGGTGTTGGAGCTGGAACTGCGTTGGAGCCATCAAATCAGTCAGCAGTTGCTCTTGCGATCATTGTCACGAAGCCACACCCGCCCCACTCGCGTTAGAAGTTCAGAACAAGAAAAGTGTAGGCTATCTAGATCATAAAAGGGTTCTTCAGCTGTCCCAATAGGAGAACCCTTTGAACAACCATTTTTGGTTTCAGGTAGAACCCTTTTTTGTCATTAATATTCCATTCACCCAGCTCAATGTAACATTGATAAGTTTAGGCTACTAGATGTTACTCAAATTTTCCCTATACCCATCATGAGGTTGTTATAACCTAGCCTATGAATGAGTTTACAACGTAGGTGCAAAGGTAGAGAGAAATTTGAGTAACCAAGGTGACAGACATTGACACATTCAACTGCCTTGCACAATCTTGCCTGCATCTAGCTGATCTAGGGTGTAATCATTAGTCCAACAGTTGCAAAAGAGAGTTTCTATTGGACAAATTCAGGTATGTTTATCCCCGTTTAGTTCCGTTTGCTTCCGTTTAAGAAACATTTTTCAACCGAATCGGCGGAATGAATACACCCCTGACCACACTCAAACACAGTTCACTTTCATAGCAGCCACATACAAACAGCATGATTCATTTGATCGTTGTATAATTCCTCTTTGCATCTACTCCTCTCACCTTTTCCCTTCGCTTGTGGACTTCAGTGCACAACACATAGGCTGTCTGTGACCAGGCGAAAAAACCTTTCCAAGCCAAACCTTCATATCATAACCGCTAACCGCTACACATAGCCTACATCTTTGTCACCATATTATCTAACGTCAAGTCAACATAACTACTAGAACTAATGCGTTAGTAAAGCCCCTACAATGCAGCACAGTGTACAGATAGCAAGCAGTTTAGCAGTTAGATTGGCGGGCCCCGGTGGCAATAAATTAATCAAACCAAAAGCTTACCTTGACTTGGAAGAGTTCCAGTGTTGGATAGCCATAGTCAGCTAGGTAACATAGCATCCCTCTCTGTTTTAGCCGAGTGTTTGAGTAGGCTAAACTAGATAGCTGCATTCCCTAGCTAAGTAAGTGAAAGTGAAAAAAATACTCAATATTTACAAAACAGTTCAACTATTGTCTTTCTCTCTCTTTGAGTCAACTACTCACCACATTTTATGCACTGCAGTGCTAGCTAGCCATAGCTTATGCTTTCAGTACTAGATTCATTCTCTGATCCTTTGATTGGGTGGACAACATGTCAGTTCATGCTGCAAGAACTCTGATAAGTTAGAGGACATCCTCCGGAAGTTGTCATAATTACTGTGTAAGTCTATGGAAGGGGGTGAGAACCACGAGTCTCCTAGGTTTTGTATAGAAGTCAATGTCCCCAGAGGAGGACGGACACTAGCTGTCCTCCGGCTACACCATGGTGTTAACCTACAGAGTGCTGTTGAGGCTACTGTAGACCTTCATTGCAAAACAGTGGGTTTTAAACAACTGTTTGGTGACGTGAATATATTTAGTATAGTTTTATCTAAAAAGGATAACTTTCATAATGTTTCAATATTTTTTTTCCTTCTGAAATTCACTGAGGAGGATGGTACTCTGAGGAGCCTCTACTGCTTTCCACAGAGGGTTCTACATGGAGCCCAATAGAGTTCTACCAGGAACCAAAAAATTTTATACCTGGAACCAAAAAGGGTTATCCTATGGGGACAGCCGAAAAACCCTTTTGAACCCTTTTTTCTAAGAGTGTATATAGAAATAATTACGCCTAAATGGAAAAATCATTAAACTAAATAGAGGATTTCTATTATCCTAATTGAGTTGTAGATTATATCTCACATTCCAGTGTTCGCACGGGATTTCTCTTAATTTGACTCCGTGCAGCCGATGGCAATGTCCACTTTAGGTATAATGCCAGGAGCCGCTTGTGGATTTGACAGCTCTAATGTGTCCACATGCAGTGAGGAAAAAAAGTATTTGTTCCCCTGCTGATTTTGTACGTTTGCCCACTGACAAAGACATGATCAGTCTATCCTTTTAATGGTAGGTTTATTTGAGGTCAGACGTTTCTTTAAGTTGGCCACCAGGTTTGCACACATCTCAGGAGGGATTTTGTTCCACTCCTCTTTGCAGATCTTCTCCAAGTCATTAAGGTTTCGAGGCTGACGTTTGGCAACTCGAACCTTCAGCTCCCTCCACAGATTTTCTATGGGATTAAGGTCTGGAGACTGGCTAGGCCACTGCAGGACCCTAATGTGCTTCTTCTTGAGCCACTCCTTTGTTGCCTTGGCCGTGTGTTTTGGGTCATTGTCATGCTGAAATACCTATCCACGACCCATTTTCAATGCTCTGGCTGAGGGAAGGAGGTTCTCACCCAAGATTTGACGGTACATGGCCCCGTCCATCGTCCCTTTGATGCGGTGAAGTTGTCCTGTCCCCTTAGCAGAAAAACACCCCCAAAGCATAATGTTTCCACCTCCATGTTTGACAGTGGGGATGGTGTTCTTGGGGTCATAGGCAGCATTCCTCCTCTTCCAAACACGGCGAGTTGAGTTGATGCCAAAGAGCTCGATTTTGGTCTCATCTGACCACAACACTTTCACCCAGTTCTCCTCTGAATCATTCAGATGTTCATTGGCAAACTTCAGACGGGCCTGTATATGTGCTTTCTTGAGCAAGGGGACCTTGCGGGCGCTGCAGGATTTCAGTCCTTCACGGCGTAGTGTGTTACCAATTGTTTTCTTGGTGACTTATCCCAGCTGCCTTGAGATCATTGACAAGATCCTCCCGTGTAGTTCTGGGCTGATTCCTCACCGTTCTCATGATCATTGCAATTCCACAAGGTGAGATCTTGCATGGAGCCCCAGTCCGAGGGAGATTGACAGTTATTTTGTGTTTCTTCCATTTGCGAATAATCGCACCAACTGTTGTCACCTTCTCACCAAGCTGCTTGGCGATGGTCTTGTAGCCCATTCCAGCCTTGTGTAGGTCTACAATCTTGTCCCTGACATCCTTGGAGAGCTCTTTGGTCTTGGCCATGGTGGAGAGTTTGGAATCTGATTGATTGATTGCTTCTGTGGACAGGTGTATTTTATACAGGTAACAAACTGAGATTAGGAGCACTCCCTTTAAGAGTGTGCTCCTAATCTCAGCTCGTTACCTGTATAAAAGAAACCTGGGAGCCAGAAATCTTTCTGATTGGGAGGGGGTCAAATACTTATTTCCCTCATTAAAATGCAAATCAATTTATAACATTTTTGACATGCGTTTTTCTGGATTCTTTTTGTGTTATTCTGTCTCTCACTGTTCAAATACATCTACCATTAAAAATATAGACTGACCATGTCTTTGTTAGTGGGCAAACGTACAAAACCAGCAGGGGATCAAATACTTTTTTCCCTCACTGTATATAGGTTCGGTTTGCTCCTTGCAGAACTTGGCCAGGCGAAGCGAACGTCTGTGCTCGCATACTCTCTTAAAATACCTTTGCTTGAAAAAATGAGAAAAAAGCAGCAATATTAGTTGCGCAATTTTACATCTAACTAAGATGTTTGGTGCAGTATTTCTCAAATGAAAAAATGTGCATGAAAACTAGTCGCCTGTCGTTGAATGACAACGAACACTTCATTGAAGAATTCCTAGTGTTGACCAATCACCGACGAAGGGGGGTAGACTTTCGGCTACCAAACTTCGACAAGCCTCAAGAAAAAATGTTATGTACTCAAACAACCAAGTAAAACCCTGCCGAACACAAAAACGAAAAACAACGTCACACATTTCTGTCATAATACATTTTCCAAATTTTGTTACGCTACAGCCTTATTTTAAAATTGAGTAAATAGTTTTTTCCCTCATCAATCTATACACAATACCCAATAATGTAAAAGCAAAAACGTATTTAATCAATTTTAGAATAAAGCTGTAACGTAACAAAGTGTGGAAAAAGTCAAGGGGTCTGAATACTTTTCAAATGCACTGTATATGAGCAAACTGTTTAGACTGGGAAGCATATGGTAAGCTTAACGCAGTTCCACCTCCGACACTGCCAAAACAACCGCTATGTGGATGTCGGCTAAAGCAGATCTAGGTCAAACTATAATTTTGATATGATGGCTGGTCAGTCTATGACCAGTCATTTCTCCAGCCCCATCCCTCAGCTGTTTACCCAAAACAGGGGCAGGGTGACGGCTTTGTTATTGTTTGAACTGCAGATTTCCCCCTTAAGCATTACATCTCAACCCTTCCAAGGGTTCTCATGCGGTCAGGGTTGTTCCATCAGGTTTCAGTAGCATATTAAAGGTACTTATTGTTTCATCAATAGTGTATATTAATTGTGCCTAATCAGTTTGCCTGGCTAGAGTATTATCTTGTACAAAATGCTGTTGAATTTCGAACTCTATACAGAAAGGTCTATGGCATGTATCCTTGAGTGTCAACTCAGACACATTGAAAGGGCAGTTGATACTTTATATGCAATTTCTTGAGATGTACTAAATGACATAGTTTTCATGTTGTTTTAATGATTTTTCATGTGTTGTTTAATTTCAAATTAAGTACCTTTATTGTTCAAAATTGTGTCAACCTTTCAATTTGTACTCTTAGTATAGTATCATTCGTATACAGTCTGTAATGTATGGTACCTATATATCAAAGCAATGATAGCTATTTTCTTATTTATAAACCGGGTAGGTCCTGTATGCTGATTGGCTGAAAGCCATGGTATATCAGACAATATACCACAGGTTTGATGCAAAATTACTTCAAATTATTTTTGTAACCAGTTTATAATAGCAATACAGCACTTCAGGGGTTTGTGGTATATGGCCAATATACCACGGCTAAGGGGCTATATCCAGGCACTCCGCGTTGCGTTGTGCATAAGAACAGCCCTTAGCCGTGGTATATTGGCCATCTACCACACCTCCTTGGGCCTTATTGCTTAAATATACACTTTGCATTACTGTAACCAGGGCTGGCAAAACGTTTATATGTTCCCTGTTCTGTTTGGTACCTAAATTGTAAATAATACTAAGATGGAATGGTACACGGTGTGACGAGGTGTGAATGAAGGAGTCAGGAGCAGGAGGTAAAATACTGAAGTCCAGAGTTTACATAAATCAAACGCCCCAAGCGTCAAACAAACTATTACAAGGGAAAACATCCACCTTGGCCTAAACAAAGTGAATAGTAGCTCAACCAAGCTACACGCTCTCACAACAAACAATCACTCACAAAGACAAGGGGAACAGAGGGAACACTTATACACATACTAATTAGGGGAATGAGCAGGTATGTGTGATTGACAAGACATGACATGTGGAGTGATGAGAATGGGATCGGCAGTAGCTTGTACTCCGGTGACGACGAACGCCAAAGCCAGCCCGAACCAAGAGGGGGGGCAGCCTCGGCGGAAGTCGTGACACACGGTAAAGGGACTTTTCTGAATAAGCTGAAGAATGTTGTCGATATCTAAGTATCTTAGATGGAAAAAATGTAGATGCATACATTGCTACACAGCAAATGCACTGCAAGGGTTTTAATGGCATTTGCTTGCATATTTTGTTATATGAGTTTAAATGAATAATGGGCAGCCCATTCTACTGTACATGCAATAAAGATGTTTACTATTATTTCCACTCATGTCTAATTGAATTGACCATCTGTAAATATATTGTATTAACTGTGAACGTTGTTATATTGTAAAAGACAATGCGTATGTTTACATGCACACAAATCATTCGATATTAAACGGATTATGGCAGTAGGTCGGTTATGGCATTAGTCATGTAAACACCTTACTCTGCTTATCTTAATCAGCGTAAGGTCATAATCGAAGTAAGCATACACCAATTAAAACACCTTGTTTCTTGAGCAATCTTTAGAATTATGTAAGGGATAAACGCCGACCTTCTGTATATTACCTTGGAAATAATGGACGACGCAGACGAGTCTCTTTGAGGAATTCATTTTTCCAAGGTAATGTACAGAACGGAGGTGTTTGTCACGCTTACACCACAGTTGCCAAAGAAAACAGTATTAAAGCACACATTTATAAATAACATTTTCGTTGATATTATCATCTTTAGAAGATAATTAATACTTTCTCATATTTTGGTTGCTAGAGATGCAACCCAGCCGTACGATTAGCTCAATATTTATGGGCGCGACACAGTTGTTCGTTCTATATATATATATATATGCTCCATTGCCATGCTCGCTGGAAACATACACTATCGGTCAAAAGTTTTAGAACACCTACTCATTCAAGGGTTTTTCTTTTATTTTTACTATTTTCTACATAGTAGAATAATAGTGAAGACATCAAAACTATGAAAAAACACATATGGAATCATGTAGTAACCAAAAAAAAGTGTTAAACAAATACATTATATATATTAGAGATTCTTCAAATAGCCACCCTTTGCCTTGATGACAGCTTTGCACACTCTTGGCATTCTCTCTACCAATGCTGTGCTTCTGAGAAAGAATGGTTCCTCTCTTCCACGTTCACTCCCCATAGCTGGTCTGGGCATATCGTCAAGGACATGGTGCGACGACCTGTTATTGTTTCCAACCATCTGGGCTTCTGTTGAACTTGGTCACACGGTCAAGAGAAAGAGCCTCTGAGAGTGACCACAGTATCTCAGTCTATCCTGTTCTTCTCATATCTTTCAAGGGCACAGCTGTGTGGAGATATGAGGTGTTCAGAGGCTGGCTTGAACAGAGAGGAGTAACGGAACTCAAGGACACCAATAAGAAGAAGAGATTTGCTCGGGTCAAGAAACACGAGCTATGGACATTAGACCGGTTCCATTCTAGAATGCCCTTCTAGCCAATCAGAAACAAGTATTCAACAATGCTGTGATATAATTAAGCAATAAGGTCCGAGGGGCTGTGGTATATGGCCAATATGTCACAGCTAAAGGCTGTTCTTAACCACGACACAACGAGTGCCTGGATACAGCCCTTAGCCGTGGTATATTGGCCATACAGTATATCACAAACCCCCAAGGTGCCTTATTGCTATTATAAACTAGTTACCAACGTAATTAGAAGAGTAAAAATAAAAGCTTTGTCATACCCGTGGTATACTTTCTGATATACCACGTCTTTCAGCCAATTAGCATACAGGGCTCAAACCACCCAGTTTATAATAGGACTTATACCACAGCATTGTTGAATACTTGTTTCTGATTGGTTAGAAGGGCATTCTAGAATGGACATTAAAACAGTGACGAGAAGGCAAACTTTTTTAGCTATGCCAGGCAAAATCAGGGATCATCAGCTCATTGTTATGGATGTATTGAAATGACTGCAATAGAAAATATCCTAAACAAATGCAAATGCAGCTACTTTGCTGTTATTCTGGCTGCAGAGGTCGAGACTGTGTTAGCCGTAGCTAGTTGGCTAGTTAGTAAGCAAGGGACAAGAACGTTGTTAGCGAACATGGCAACAGAACATATAGAACGAACAACTGGGTCGCGTCCATAAATATCTAACTAATTGAACGAACGACTGGGTCGCGTCTCAAGCAACCAAAAGATGAGAAAGAATGAATTATCTTATAAAAATTAAAATATCAAAGACATATTTTTTTTCTACCCGTAAATGTGTGCTTTAGCATTGTTGTCTTTGGCAACTGTGGTATAAGCGGGATAAACGCTTCGGTTATGTACATTGAACTCCGCAAAAATGAACTCTGCAATGAGACTTGGCTCCACCTCGGTTCTGTACAATATGAACTCCGCAATGAGACTTGGCTCCACCTCGGTTCTGTACAAAATGAACTCCGCAAAGCGACTTGGCTCCACCTCGTCCCGCTGCATAGTCCATTATTTCCAATGTAATGTACAGAACGTCAGCGTTTATCCCTTACATGTAAATCCCTTAATCAGAGTTATAGTGGTGTATTTCATCTGCGCATGTGCTAGCACAAGCGGCGCAAACTTATTTATTTTGAACGACAGAAATGAGTTTGGAAAAGCTGAAAGTATGCATCTTAGAAATAGTTTTCACATACAAACATTATATGTCCGAACTCAAAAACTAATATTCTTCACAAAAATAACATGTAATATGGTAGAACGTTTATTTAGAATCAGGTAGCCTGATTTCAGATGTGTCCATGTAAACAGGATTATTAAGGAAATCGTTCTTCTTGCAAAGCTTGTTAACATTTAAATCAAACTATTATATTAATCTGACTATTCACAATAATCATATTATTGTGTGCTTGCAACAGTACTAATTAAGAAAACCAAAACTACTTTAACATGTACTGGCTGTATGCACTGTGGGAGGTGAGTAAGGGGAAGTTGTGATGACATTAGGCTATAAGAACTGAGAAGCCACACCAATCAACCAGTTCCTTAACTACCCTTGAGTAGAGTGAACAGACATTTACACAGAGAGACAGAGCAGTCAGAGACAGACAGAGACAGTGAGAGGGGCAGAAGATGTTCTTCCTAGCCCTTTTCATAGGCATCATGGTCTGCTGCACAGCCCAAGGTAAGCACATGAATCAAATGGTAACACAGTGATACTGTAAGTGGTTTAAAATCAGCTCCTATGGCTGTGTTTGCACAGGCAGCGCAATTTTGATATTTTGCCAATAATTGGTATTTTGGCAAAATATCAGAATTGGGCTGGCTATGTAAACGCAGCCTTTGTTCTACGAATACTTGTGATTTCTTAACCAACGAGACCTAATTTAAATCATATGGTCATGTTAACGTTCACTAAAATGTGTAATAAATGTGTCGTGTTCATGAGTTATTTTGATTTTAAAAAATCTTACTTTTTTTGTATTTTGCATCGATAAATTGGCATCACATCATTCAAATAAGTCATCCAAAAGTGTATATTTCATATAAAGTGTTTCTGAAGTTTAAAATGAATTTACAAACACATAAAACCCCACAATATTCTGTGTGGTTGTATTATGTTTGAAATATTCTACAATATAGATAAATTATATTTTGTCTTAATTAAACGTTTATGACAAAACATAACATTTTTACCATGGATGTAACAGAATCTTTACTCAAATTGATAGTGATGTCATGGTGACTTTGAGGTGTTCTGCGTTAGCCAAGACTGTTACAGTACAGAGCAGGTGTTTAGTTAGCTTTGTGGGTTCTGACATCTGAGAGCTGTGGGGGGAAAGAGCTAACAGGACCTGTCCTGACCCTGACCCCCCCCCCCCCCACTCACTTCCCCACCTCCCCATAAAAAGCAGAAGTAAGAGTGAGAATGGGAAACAGGCCCCTCAAGACAACGATCCGTCCAGCGGGTCCCCAACACAATGTGTTTCCTGGAGCTAGACGCTATGTGGGGTTTCATTTCAAACATTTCCACACACACAAAGACACGGGTAAAACCAGCTCAATCACACTCTCATTTCCCCTTTCTTCCAAAAAAACCCACCACTAAAATATGAAATAAGACAGAAATGCGTCACTTGCAAAATAATTCTCGCTGTTGACGTTGGTGCATACCAAGAAATTACATTTTCCTTGAATCATTCCCCTTTTCTATGGATGATTTTTAAGGCATTACCATTGAAATAACTCATCATTCACCATATGATACAATTCTATCATGTCAGTAACAGCAAATGACATAACTTCGGTACTCAAGTGTTGGCATCATGCCTGGTAGAGGAGAAATTCAAGAAGATGCGCTTCACTGACTTAAAGTAAGTGGATTGTTTGATGTCCATTTTAGTATTTTATACAAAATAAGTGAAATACTATGTTGTACAGTAAAAATACTACTAATAATAATAATTCTTGCAAGTTTGTTGCTATGAATTAAAATGGGACGTCTTCACTCACCACAAAAACATTTTGTTTTCACCCTCTTTCAGGTAACGAAGAAGCACCTGCCAATGAACCAGTTGGTATGACCATGAGGGCCCCTAAATCAGTTATCCTCCAGTCAGGCTCCCCCAGTGGTAGCCCCTCCCTCCCTCTGCGTGGACAAGCTGAAACAGTTACTCTCCCAACTGACCCAGGACCAGCGAGAGGCTGCTAGCTGGAGAGGAGAGGTGGTCAAGGTGATGTCTCAGCTGGTCCAGGAGCACCGAGAGGTGTCCAGCAGCCAGGGGGATGTCATCAAGCTGCTGAAAGCTATGAAGGTACGGAGCACAGCACCTGAGTGACCTGCGGAACCTGGCTAGACACCAGAGTCTCCTGGTGGAGAACCACCAGGCCCTCCTGCTGCAGGTGTCCGGCATATCTACCCACCTCCAGGACCTGGCCAAGAAACCCAACGCTCACCCTGGCGCTGCCAGACAATGAGATGCTCAGATATTAACCAGCATGAGACAGGTTAATTGAAATGCATTCCAGGTGACTACCTCATGAAGCTGGTTGAGAGAATGCCAAGAGTGTGCAAAGCTGTCATCAAGGCAAAGGGTGGCAATTTGAATAATCTCAAATATAAAATATATTATATTTAACTTATATTTAACTGTAGTTACTACATGATTCCATATGTGTTATTTCATAGTTTTGATGTCTTCACTATTATTCTACAATGTAAAAAATAGTAAAAATAAAGAAAAACCCTTGAATGAGTAGGTGTGTCCAAACTTTTGACTGGTACAGTATATATAAATAGACTGACCATATATTTATTTATTTGTTCCGGACTCTGACATTGCTCAATCTCATATTTCATAATTTCTTTCACATTACTTTTGAACTTTGTGCATATTGTTTTCTATTGTTTTCTAGTTATTATTACTACACTGTTGGAGCTAGAAAACAAGCATTTCACTACACCTACGATAACATCTGCAAATCTGATGACCTGGCCTCCACTGTATATTTAAGTGATAATGCCAGAGAAGCCGGTGTTTGTTGGATATATTGGCACGGGTGTTGTTAGGCCCGAGACGAAGTCGATAACCGTAACCGTGTGATGCTAGCTACCACCGAAGTGAAAATTACCCGAAGTGAAAACGTTCCTTTTGATAAAGTCACCCAACACAGACGACAAGAGCTAAAAGACCTGGGCATAACGTCGCGGCACACCTGTGTGAACAGTTAAGCAGGAAAACAGGGATTAAGTCATGCTCAGGAGAGTTTAGAGTAGGACTCTTTGTGAAGAAGAGCGGTGAGAATGGCCAGAGGGCAGGCGATTGGCTCCTTATCATGAGGGGAGGGGCTCACCTCATTCGCCACACGACTTGTCTGTCTTCAACAGACATACAGTACATACTCAGATCATGTGACAGATCATGTGACACTTAGATTGCACACAGGTGGGCTTTATTTAACTAATTATGTGACTTCTGAAGGTAATTGGTTGCACCAGATCTTATTTAGGGACTTCATAGAAAAGGGGGTGAATACATATGCACACACCACTTTTCTGTTATTTATTTTGTATAATTTTTTGAAAAAAGTTCATTTTTTCATTTCACTTCACTAATTTGGACTATTTTGTGTATGTCCATTACATGAAATCCAAATAAAAATAAATTTTTATTACAGGTTGTAATGCAAAAAATAGGGAAAAACGCCAAGGGGGGTGAATACGTTTGCAAGGCACTGTAACTCATGCAAACTCCCTACAAATATGTAAAATGGAGAGATTTCTGAAGTTTAAGATCAAATATATAAACTGAATAAACACTTATAAATCAATGGGGCTTCCACTTGAAAATATTCATCATTGTCACTGAGAAGATACAGTGCATTCGGAAAGTATTCAGACCCCTTGACTTTTTCCACATTTGTTACGTTACAGCCTTATTCTAAAATGGATTTAAAAAAAAAAATCCCCCTCATCAATCTACACACAATACCCCATTATGACAAAGAAAAATATCACATTTACGTAAGTATTCAGACCCTTTACTCAGCACTTTGTTGAAGCACCTTTGGCAGCGATTACAGCCTTGAGTCTTCTTGGGTATGACGCTACAAGCTTGGCACATCTGTTTGGGGAGTTTCTCCCATTCTTCTCTGCAGATCCTCTCAAGCTCTGTCAGGTTGGATGGGGAACGTCGCTGCACAGCTATTTTCAGGTCTCTCCAGAGATGTTCGATCAGGTTCAAGTTCGGGCTCTGGCTGGGCCACTCAAGGACATTTAGAGACTTGTCCCGAAGCCACTCCTGCATTGTCTTGGCTGTGTGCTTAGGGTCGTTGTCCTGTTGGAAGGTGAACCTTCGCCCCAGTCTGAGGTTCTGAGCGTTCTGAAGCAGGTTTTCATCAAGGATCTCTCTGTCCTTTGCGCCATTCATCTTTCCCTCGATCCTGACTAGTCTCCCAGTCCCTGCCACTGAATAACATCCCCACAGCATGATGCTGGCATCACCATGCTTCAATGTTGGGATGGTGCCAGGTTTCCTCCGGACGTGACACTTGGCATTCAGGCCAAAGAGTGCAAACTTGGTTTCATCAGACCAGAGAATGTTGTTTCTCATGGTCTGAGAGTCCTTTAGGTGCCTTTTGGCAAACTCCAAGTGGGCTGTCATGTGCCTTTTACTGAGGAGTGGCTTCCGTCTGGCCACTCTACCATAAAGGCCTGATTGGTGGAGTGCTGCAGAGATGGTTGTCCTTCTGGAAGATTCTCCCATCTCCACAGAGGAACTTTGGAGCTCTGTCAGAGTGACCATCTGGTTCTTGGTCATCTCCCTGACCAAGGCCCTTCTCCCACGATTGCTCAGTTTGGCCGGGCAGCCAGCTCTAGGAAGAGTCTTGGTGGTTCCAAACTTCTTCCATTTACTGTGTTCTTGGGGACCTTCAATCCTGCAGACATGTTTTGGTACCCTTCCGCAGATCTGTGCCTCGAAACAATCCTGTCTCGGAGCTCTACGGACAATTCCTTTGACCTCATGGCTTGGTTTATGCTCTGACATGCACTGTCAACTGTGGGACCTTGTATAGACAGGTGTGTGCCTTTCCAAATCATGTCCGATTTACCACAGGTAGACTCCAATCAAGTTGTAGAAACATCTCATGGATGATGAATTGAAACAGGATGCACCTGAGCTCAATTTTGAGTCTCATAGCAAATGGTCTGAATACTTATATAAATAAGGTATTTCTGTTTTTTATTTTGAATACATTTGCAAAAATGTCTAAAAACCTGTTTTCGCTTTGTCATTATTGGGTATTGTGTGTAGATTGATGAGGGACATTTTTATTTAATCCATTTTTGAATAAGGCTGTAACGTAACAAAAATGTGGAAAAGGTTAAGGGGTCTGAATACTTTCCGAATGCACTGTAGGTATTGGAGTTACAAATGTGATAATTCACTGAAATATATCATTACTGTAGACTATGTCTGCATTCCATGAAACATGAGATTGCTAGATTTAATTGTGTGTGTTATTTATTCCTAGTTCTGTCTTTGGTTTGTTGACAGAGCGGAGCCCTCCGGTGATCAAGCTGAATTCGGTGGTGCTGAAGGAGGCTGAGTGGACTATGCCTGTTGGAACCTCATCTTTCACCTTGACCTGTGAGGGGAACAGCACAGTCACCTGGTCTACCACAGCATTCAAACTCAAGAGGAGTACTAGATTGGGGAGTGTGATTACCATCAGGCGCCTTACAACAGACTACACTGGCACATACACGTGCATGTATGAGAACCAACCAGACCTCACCTCAGAGGTCCACATTTATGTGAAAGGTAAGTGTGTACGTATTGTCAAATTCAGTGCTCAACCTGAAGACTCACATGCACCATATATCACATGTTATGTTCCTTATAGATCCCCATAACATCTTGGTGACCCCTCGCACCCTGGGAGATGTGAAGGATGGCAGTGATGTTCTCCTCTGTCAGCTGACAGACCCCAGTGCCACCGACCTATCCCTCCGTTTGGCCAACGGAGACCCTACACCCCCCGACATGAACTACACTGTCAACCCCAAGAGAGGAATCCTCATCCGATACCTTCTGACCAGCCACAGCGCAGAATACGTCTGCAGTGCAAAGATCAATGGGGTCACGATAGTCTCCAAAGTCGTCCCCATCATCGTCATTCAAAGTAAGATGAAGTTGATGTCTGTGCATTTGTATTTGTTGGACATTGAGGTTATTAGCCCCAAAGCATTGAAACACATCTAAACACTTCTCTACGTCTGTTCCAGGGTTGCGTTCGCCACCATCTGTGTTAATTGAGGTAGATGGGTATGTTCGTATTGTTGGAGAGCAGCTCCTGATCCACTGCATCACCAGCAACCCTAATCACTTCTACAACGTGACGTGGAAACACTCCTCCCTCAAAGTCAGTTAAACAGTAGCCTGTTGTCAATTTCTGTCATTAAATCATAGATGTTTCCCCTACCTATGTGTGCTTTTAACTTGTATGATACAGTATATTTCTGAAGACCTGAACTGATATGTTGGTGTTGTTGTTTTTATAGGCATTGGACTTTTCACATAAAATGATCCAAGAGGACCAGAGTAAGCAAGTACACATCACCAGTAGTGTGACTATCCCAGCTGTGGCCATGTCTCACACAGGAAACTTCACTTGTACAGCCATGAATGAGGCTGGGGCCAACAGCTCCACCACCTACCTGCAGGTTGTAGGTAAGCATCAGGGAGTGTTGATCTAGCATCTGATATGTTTCACTACACAGAAACATACTGTATTTATGTAAGCCTGCAAGATCAGGATGGTAGTACGAGGCTAGTGTTGATTTCCACAAACACCAAACACAGAAACCTGTTTTAAAAGTGAAACTCAGCTCAGCATCCTCAAAGGAAATTGGGGTGTGACAATCTCAATTTTCAGTTAAGTTCAGGTTCGTGGTCAAAATAATGATATCTCTAATGTTATCTCTGTTTTTCCCTCTCACCTCATCAGATAAGCCTTACATTAGGCTCATACCCCAACTGTCACCGGATCTCTACCTAAATGGCTCCTTAGTTGAAGTGAACGAAGGAGAGAACCTTGAGATAAACATTCGGATCGAGGCGTATCCCCAAATCAAGGAGCAGTGGTGGGACATGCCCATGTCTCACAGTCACAACATCTCCACTCATGATGACACATGGGCCGTCCGATACAATAACAGGTCGTTATTTTCCCTAGAGTTACTGTACATGATTTGTCTGATACTGAATGTTTGTATCGCATCATTTATAAAGATGCTGAATAAATACAGAAGCTATTGATACTGTGCTGTTATTTGATACTGTCTGATACTGTCACCCTGTAGGTACGAGAGCATCCTGCTGCTACAGAGAGTGAGGTCTGAGGAGAGAGGCCAGTACACCCTCCACACTAGGAGCACATGCCTCAATGGCTCCATCACCTTCAATGTCCAAGTCTACCGTAAGTGATCTCATTCCAATGTGATCGGTCACATCAACATTCAAACTAGCAAGAAAATATGGACCGCAATTGTGGCCTGGTCTGAGAGTGTTGAGAGCTTACTTAAAAAGTGTGATGATGTTTGTCCTCTCTGACTGAGTAGAGAAACCCAGTGCCATGGTCAGACTGAAGAATGTTACCACCCTGACCTGCACCGCCTCTGGATACCCAGCTCCCATAATCCTCTGGTACCAGTGCCCAGGAATACAAAACACGTAGGTGTAAAAACTGCTGATGTAAAAAGGGCTTTATAAAACAAATTTGATTGGTTGATTGTAGGTTCTCTAACTGGATAACAATAGGACAAGATCTTTCCAAGGCACAAGATGCAGAGAGAGCGGTTTCACTGTTCTGTGCTCATCCTGATGTTCCTCTGTTGTCAGGTGTGATGGTGACAATGACACCATGGAGGTGCAGCCTCTCCTCACCAGCACCGTGGAGGTGCAGACAGAAGCATTAGGTCCAGAGGAGGTGCAGAGTGAGCTGACCCTCAGTCCCTTAAGTATGGAGGTCACAGTGGAGTGTGTGACCGTTAACCTGGTTGGTGAAGAGCGGGACATCTTCGTAGTGCGTAAGACAATCTTTGCAGATATACAATATATTGTACAAAGAAAAGTTTTGTGAGATTCTCACATGGCACTGGTTCTGTCACATTAAGACTAGTATTGAAACAGCTACAGGTAGTGTCATTTCTAATTTCCCTGTTCAGTATTGAATGTCATGAGCTGACTTCAAGGGCATCAAATGTGTTTGTTGTTTGTTATGTGTTAGGTGTTCCTGCTGAAACTTCATCAAAATATGTAACGTCCAAGTTGTTCACACCCACTCTCAATGGAGCCACCAGCACAGCAGCTTTTCTGTTCCTTCTGCTTGTCATCGTGCTGTACAAATACAAGCAGGTAAGCTGCATTTAATGGCTCATTCACTGGCTATCAATGCCCAAAGACGTTTGCAGTTAGACAATTACACAACACATGTTTTCTCTCATAGAAACCAAAATATGAAGTCCGGTGGAAGATCATCAAGGCCAATGATGGGAATAACTACACCTTTATTGACCCTACACAACTTCCTTATAACAAGAAGTGGGAGTTCCCTCGTGATAAGCTGAGGCTTGGTATGTTTTATTGCAGTTTTGGGGGTAAAAACAGAGACCAGTACTCTAAACAGTAAGGACTGACTGAAAACGGTGTGTTTCAGGCCAGATTCTCGGAGCAGGGGCTTTTGGGAAAGTAGTGGAGGCCACTGCCTATGGTCTGGGGACCGATGACAACATGACCACGCGTGTGGCAGTTAAGATGCTCAAGCGTGAGTTAGCCTCCTCATACTGTTTGTAAAATCTTTTCCTGCAGCGTTGCATTTACTTTACAAAAGGAAGTCAAAGTTATTGTACAATAGATAACTGTTATTGGATACTTTCTGTTATTGGATACGTGTTCCCATCATAGAAGAAGCACTACCTCAGTACATGTAATAATGAAATAGTTACTTCTCCTCCTCAGCAAGCGCCCACTCAGAAGAGAGAGAAGCTTTGATGTCAGAACTGAAGATCCTCATTCACCTGGGATATCATGACAACATTGTTAACCTGTTAGGGGCGTGTACTCAAGGAGGTGCGACAAACTATTTTCTGTACTTGATTTCCATACAACAAGGTAAACATGACTTGGTGTCATTGGTTAACCAAATCGGTCATCCCATTGTTGTGTTCGACCACAGGCCCAATGCTGATGATCACGGAGTACTGTAGCCATGGCGACCTGCTGAACTTCTTGCATGGCAAGGCCAAGCTGTTCCTTGACTCTATCCTGAGCGGACCAGGGATTCCAGAGGACCCACGGGTTCCAGAGAACAGTGATCACTACAAGAACACATGTGCCCAGGAGTCTCGTATAAGGAGGTAGGCTGAACTGATCACTGACATGCCTCTCTAGTCTCAACACACTCTCCTTTCTCCACTCTCCCACCAGAGACATGGTTTCTGTGTTAGTGAAAGTACACCAAAACGAGAAACGAGAAATAGATGTGAGGCAAAGTTTCAGTCTCCACAAATGTTTTATGTTATGTGTATTCCGCATGTCAGTGACCTCATGTGCTCCAATTGTATTCATTGCTCTCTGTGGTGCCGTATCACAATCCACATTCTAACAAGGCATTCATGCCTCTTCACGCGTGTCAAGGTCTTTATGCTTTCATTGAAACCACACATTCTAATGCCTACACAGAATATACAGTGCTATGAAAAAGTATTTGCCCCCTTTCTAATTTTCTCTACTTTTGCATATTTGTGATACTGAAAGTTATCAGATCTTCAACCAAAACCTAATATTAGATAAAGGGAACATAAGTGAACAAATAACACAACAATTACATATTTATTTCATAAACAAAGTTATGCAACACCCAATTCCCCTGTGTGAAAAAGTAATTGCCCCCTTACACTCAATAACTGGTTGTGCCACCTTTAGCTGCATTGACTCCAACCAAATGCTTCCTGTAGTTGTTGATCAGTCTCTCACGTCGCTGTTGAGGAATTTTGGCCCACTCTTCCATGCAGAAATGCTTTAACTCAGTGACGTGTGGATTTTCAAGCATGAACTGCTCGTTTCAAGTCCCGCCACAACATCTCAATTGGGATTAGGTCTAGACTTTGACATTCCAAAACTTCCAATTTGTTGCTTTTTAGCAATTTTCATGTAGACTTGATTGTGTGTTTTGGATCATTGTCTTGCTGCATGACCCAGCTGCGCTTCAGCTTCAGCTCACAGACAGATGGTCTGACATTCTCCTGTAGAATTCTCTGATACAGAGCAGAATTCATGGTTCCTTCTATTAAGGCAAGTCGTCCAGGTCCTGAGGCAGCAAAGCATCCCCAAACCATTACACCACCACCACCATTTTTATTTTTTTGTAATTTAGCAGACACTCATATCCAGAGCGACTTACAGTTAGTGAATACATATTTTCTTTATACTGGCCCCCCGTGGGAATTGAACCCACAACCCTGGCGTTGCAAACGCCATGCTCTATCAACTGAGCTACATCCCTGCCAGCCATTCCCTCCCCTACCCTGGACCAATTGTGCGCCGCCCATGAGTCTCCCGGTCGCGGCCGGCTGCGACAGAGCCTGGATTCGAACCAGGATCTCTAGTGGCACAGTTAGCACTGCGATGCAGTGCCTTAGACCACTGCGCCACTCAGGAGTACAGTGTTGTCCAAAAAAGTATACTTTTGAATCATCTGTCCATAGAACGTTCTTCCAAGAGTCTTGATGATCATCCAGGTGCTTTTTAGCAAACTTGAGTCAACTTTTTGGACGAGATGGGTCCCATTATGCCTGGCGAAAACCAAACTCTGCATTCCACAGTAAGAACATCATACCAGTGAGAGACTGATCAACAACTACAGGAAGCATTTGGTTGGAGTCATTGCCGCTAAAGGTGGCACAACCAGTTATTGAGTGTAAGGGGGCAATTACTTTTTCACACAGGGGCATTGGGTGTTGCATAACTTTGTTTATGAAATAAATATGTAATTGTTGTGTTATTTGTTCACTTATGTTCCCTTTATCTAATATAAGGTTTTGGTTGAAGATCTGATTACATTCAGTATCACAAATATGCAAAAGTAGAGAAAATTAGAAAGGGGGCAAATACTTTTTCATAGCACTGTATGTACAGTTTAGACCGTAGTGTAACCTTGTAATGTAGTAGGCTCAGTAACATGTGGACACAATGGGTATAATTAAGGGTAAGTTCACTCTGCAAGCTTAGCACTCCATCACAGCAAACATCAGCACATGAATACTCTTCTTCTACATATCACTACATCATCTCACTAGTGATGTGCAGTTCGTGAATGATTAGTTCTTTTTTGAACTACTCTTTTTACTGACTCGAGAGTCATCTCGTTCATTTTAGTCGTTCGTTTGACCTGCTAGTGCTGGCCACAATGAGTCCTAAAGCAGGATTAACACACGCTCTTCCAGCTCAGCACCTCCAGAAACGTGCTCCAATCACCAACTGTCTGTCATATGCACACAGGATAGATCATGAGCATCGAGAAGAAAAATACATGTTTAGAGCTGATAATAGATCGCATGGGGCAAGAATGACTACAATTCATTGATTATTGAATGTTATAATGGACACAGCTTTGCAGAACCAAAACATACACACCCTCTCCTCAACAAACTCAATAATTAATTGTTTGGGGGGCTGCAGTTCACGAACGATTGTGCTTATCACCCTCACAGCATTGCTGACTCAAATGAACGAAATGAGCCGAAATATTAATTATTTTGACTGAACGAGTCGAAAATATCTGAGTCAGTATAAAGAGCCGAACTTCCCATCACTACATCTCAGTAGGTTCTTCTGTTCTGTAATTCCGTCGTACAACACAACTAACCTCTTAGTCCTCTATGTGTCTGCAGTGACAGTGGGATCTCCTGCTCCAGCTCAAACAACTACGAGGACATGCATCCAGCGCAGAGGCCCAAACACTGCCCTATGGGTAATTACATATCCTTTTACTCATCACAGTAACATAGTAGGGTTTGGGGAGTGGAACAGCAGTATACACGGTTAAGTCTTAGGGTTGCAAAACTACTGGTAATTTACACAAGTTACCAGAATTTTCTGTAATTTTTGTAATTAACATGTAATCTATTGCAACTTTGGTAATTATACTTGAATCACTTTTAAACATGTATTTATATACAGTACCAGTCAAAGGTTTTGACACACCTACTCATTCAAATGTTTTTCTTTATTTTTACTATTTTCTACATTGTAGAATAATAGTGAAGACATCAAAACTATGAAGTGACACATATGGAATCATGTAGTAACCAACAAAGTGTTAAACAAATCAAAATATATTTGAGATTTGAGATTCTTCACATAGCCACCCTTTGCCTTGATGACAGCTTTGCACACTCTTGGCATTCTCTCAACCAGCTTCACCTGGAATGCTTTTCCAACAGTCTTGAAGGAGTTCCCACATATGCTGAGCACTTGTTGGCTGCTTTTCCTTCACTCTGCCGTCCGACTCATCCCAAACCATCTCAATTGGGTTGAGATCGGGGGATTGTGGATGCCAGGTCATCTGATGCAGTACTCCATCAATCTCCTTGGTAAAATAGCCCTTACACAGCCTGGAGGTGTGTTGGGTCATTGTCCTGTTGAAAAACAAATGATAGTCGTACTAAGCCCAAACCAGATGGGATGGCATATCACTGCAGAATGCTGTGCTAGCCATGCTGGTTAAGTGTGCCTTTATTCTAAATATATCACAGACAGTGTCATCAGCAAAGCACCCCCACACCATAACACCTGCTCCTCCATGCTTTACGGTGGGAACTATACATGCGGAGATCATCCATTCACCCACACCGCGTCTCACAAAGACACGGCGGTTGGAACCAAAAATCTCCAATTTGGACTCCAGACCAAAGGACAAATTTCCACCGGTCTAATGTCCATTGCTCGTGTTTCTTGGCCCAAGCAAGTCTGTTCTTCTTATTGGTGTCCTTTAGTAGTGGTTTCTTTGCAGCAATTCGACCATGAAGGCCTGATTCACAGTCCCCTCTGAACAGTTTATGTTGAGATGTGTCTGTGACTTGAACTCTGTGAAGCATTTATTTGGGCTGCAATTTCTGAGGCTGGTAACTCTAATGAACTTATCCTCTGCAGCAGAGGTAACTCTAGGTCTTCCATTTCTGTGGCGGTCCTTATGAGAGCCAGTTTCATCATAGCGCTTGATGGTTTTTGCGACCCCCTCCCCCCCCCCCCCCCCTACCCCCCCCCCCCCCCCCCTACCTTGTCACAACACAACTGATTGGCTCAAACGCATTAAGAAAGAAATTCCACAAATTAACTTTTAAGAAGGCACACCTGTTAATTGAAATGCATTCCAGGTGACTACCTCATGAAGCTGGTTTAGAGAATGCCAAGAGTGTGCAAAGCTGTCATCAAGGCAAAGGGTGGCTATGTGAAGAATCTCAAATATAAAATATATTTTGATTTGTTTAACACTTTTTTGGTTACTATGTAACGGCTCTCATATGGCTCATCAATGAAGGACATGGTGCTGTTCTCTTTCACTGTTTATTCTGCAAATACATACACAACACTGTGTTTGTCAGAACAACTGCAACCCACCAAGCAATCTCCATCAAAGTTTAACAACTCTTTTGACTGGATCTGTAACAATTTTATAAAAATGTATATTTATAATATACATTTCATACATTTAATTTATAACAACATGGCTACAGAGCACTCAACTTATAATGACTCCGTTTGACAGCCATAACACATCACCACAGCAAATGGGCTACACGTGTACAGTAACATAACATTATTCCATATAATTTGGGAGCACATACCTGCAAATACATACACAACACCAAGCAATCTGAGTGACATGAAATAACATAAAATAAAAATACATTTACACTTCACGAGGTGACTAGCCTCATTAGCAAATAAAGTGCAAGGTGAACTTTAGCTATCCTTTAGCATAACGAAACGTGCAAATTTTGTAAATACATAAACATATCAACATCGATAGTGATTATAAAACAATATGGTTTTCAGCCTAACATACATTAGATATCATTTTAGAAGTGTAAACACTGGATGCAGCATGGACCACGTTACATACCTCCATCAAAGTTTAACAACTCTTTGACTGGATGCTGCGTGATCATGTGCACATATTTATTATATACACTGGCATGCAGTTACTCAAATAATACAGCAGGTGGCTCCACAACTATACATACGTATACATAACCTGGCTGCTTAATTATGACAAAACTCATACATCTAAGGATGTCTATTTCAACCCTGTTACAACTACATGATTCCATATGTGTTATTTCATAGTTTTTATGTCTCCACTATTATTCTACAATGTAAAAAATAGTACAAATAAAGAAAGATCCTTGAATGAGTAGGTGTGTCCAAACCTTTGACTGGTAGTGTATAATTTTTCTTAATCTTTATATCTTTCCATATTGTCCATGAGTTTCTAGTTGATAGACCATATGGTTCAAGAGAAAATAGCTTAATTATTTTAAAAAGCATCTAATCAACAATGACGTAATTTCATTGTTGGGACTAAAAGGTTTTATCTGCGCAAAGCATAGTTCTGAGAAATTGAGCATCAACATTTTTCATAAACCATTAAGGTCCTCACCTTAAAAATACCTAAAGTGCAGAGTATCAAAATCCTGTGACATTTGTAAATCAGTTTTTCTAGTGGGTGCAATTTCAGATAAAACCTTATGGTTCTGAAATGTCAATCTGGGTTCAGTAATAAGTTTCTACCTGGCACAGAATGTTACAATTCTTTCAATTTCAATAGAAAAGTACACACATTTAATGATTAAATAAAGAGAATACCTTTAAGTCTTTCTACTCACATCATCAAATACATTTGTTAAAGCGATAGTTCACTAAATTGACAAATACACTATATCCTATGGAAAACTATCAACATTGCTACAGTTTAGCTCTGGATGAGTAAACTGATATATTTTTCTGGTCTCTGACACCCGAAGTCAGTAAACTAATTATCAAATGTAGTACGTTTGTAATTTTAGTGAAATACCCCTTCCATGGAGGTTTTCATATTGCTATAGAACAAGTTTTTAAAAAACAATGCCTCTCCAATGGGCTTTAAACAGGCTGTAAGGCACCTGTATTTATTTGTTTTTACCATAACAAGCTTAACTTATGGCCAATCTTCTGAAAAAGTGGTGAAAAAAATGTAAGTAATTGCAAAAGCGGACCAGAACCTATGATATGAATAATCAAGGACTTGGGACTATAAGGTTCCATCTGCAAAATGTGTGGTTTGAGATAATTAGTATTTTTCCCAGATCTCAGAACTGTTTTGAGATGTCTTCTTCTTTCATGACTCAATAAGTACATCACCTTACATACAATCATTTTCTATTTACAACCCAGCATAGTGTGATTGTATTGCAGCTAGAACCTTATAGCACCAAGTTCAAAGGTGATGGCGCATATAGAACTTTCAGATTTCTTTTGTTAATCGTAAATTTACTTTTTCCACAAATATGACATATCTCACATGTGAAGGACCACCTAAAGAACAGCTTTATGTGAATAACCCATTTTTGTCCAAAATGTCAGATAGAAGCCTATACTCCCAAGGTCTCGATTTGCAATTAACTCTGCAACGCTTCCAATTATTTACTTTTTTCACAACTGACCGCACTTTGGCACCAAAACATTTACAACAAAGACCTATTGACATTGTAAAATAAATAGAAGCGTGTATGTCATGATTTAACTGGATATGAACCCACATGCAGACAACTACACCGAGCCAGAGAAGGTTTAGCACGTTTATTTACACAGTTCAATTGTCCAGGTTTCCACAAATAGGGGTAGAGCAAGTCCAGGTCTACCGGGAGGGTAACGGATCCAGGTTCTGAGCAGGAGAGGTACCGTAACGTCCTAGTGTCCGTGGTGAGTCCAAAAGGGAGGTCCAGTAGTGCGAAGCAGGATGGTGGTGGCAGGAGTGAAGCGGAGGCAGGAGTCAGGTTCCAACAATCTGTGGCACAGGAGAAAAGTAAATAGAACAGGCCAAAAAACACAAAGAGCGAAAACAAGCAGGTTGAGTCGGCAGCGAGACTAACATGGTCGTCTTGACTATGATCTGACGATGAGTGGCAAGTTTGACCGGGTCTTAAAGGCTGAGGTGATTATGGTAAATGAGCTGCAGCTGGAACCCTGACTCCCGCACACCAGACTTCACTCCTGCAATCAAAAACAGACAGAGGGGAGGGGGAGAGCAGAGAGAGAGCTACCTAGCAGCAGTAGGCCTAACAGTACCCCCCCCCTCTACGGACGCCACCCGGCGGCCGACTGAGTTTATCCGGATGTAACCTATGAAAATCACGGACCAGAGCAGGATCCACAATGAAGCTCCTGGGAACCCAGGAACGTTCCTCAGGACCATAACCCTCCCAATCCACCAGGTACTGGAAACCACGACCCCGGCGGCGAACATCCAGAAGTCGCCGGACAGTGTGGACAGGACCCCCACCCACAATCCTGGGCGGAGGAGGGGGACAAGAGGGCGGGCACAGAGGGCTGACAGACACAGGCTTGATCTGGGACACATGAAAAGTGGAATGAACCCGTAGGGAGGCAGGAAGCTGTAGTTTAACCGCGCAGGGGTTAACAATAGACAGTATCTTGAACGGTCCTATAAAATGCGGCGCCATCTTCTTCGATTCTACTTTCAATGGAAGATCATGTGACTTAGGCCATACCTCTTGACCAGGAGAGTAGCCGGGAGCCTGGGACCGGTGACGGTTGGCTTGCCTCTGCATGTACGACGAAGCTCGGGACAGAGCTACCCTGGCCTTCCTCCAGACCTTGAAGCAGCGGCGCATGTGGGACTGCACCGAGGGTACCGCCAGTTCCCTCTCTTGAGAAGGGAACACGGGAGGTTGATAACCCAGAGCACACAGAAAGGGAGACAAACCAGAGGAAGCGTTAGTCAAGGTGTTATGAGCATATTCCACCCAGGGGAGCATGGAGCTCCAAGACCCAGGGTTAGACCCTGTGACACAGCGGAGAGCGGTCTCCATCTCCTGGTTCGCTCTCTCGGCTTGCCCGTTGATCTGGGGGTGATATCCAGAGGACAGGCTGGATGTGATGCCCAAAGCTTTACAGAAAGCTTTCCATACCTGGGAGACAAACTGGGGACCCCTGTCAGAGACAATATCAGTAGGTAGACCATGAGAGCGGAACACATGTTCAACCAAAATATCAGCAGTCTCTCTGGCAGTGGGCAGTTTAGGTAGGGCCAACAAATTAGCAAACGTAGAAAAACGATCAATCACAGTAAGAATGACAGTCTTTCCAGACGAGGGGGGAAGTCCAGCGACAAAATCCAATGCAATGTGGGACCAGGGCCGGCTGGGTATTGGCAGAGGTCGTAGATGACCAGCGCTGGCCTGGGTGGAGTTCTTACTTCGTGCACATACCGTACAAGCAGCAATGAAGGCTCGAGTGTCCGCCTCCATCCTGGGCCACCAGAACTTCCGTCGCACAAAGTCAAGGGTCCGAGTAACTCCAGGGTGACAGGTAAGGGGAGACGAGTGAGCCCACTGAAGTACCTGGGAGCAAACAGACTCAGGGACAAACAACCGGTTAGGAGGACCGCTCCCAGGGTCAGCTTGATGATGTTGAGCCTGTCTAACAATCCCTTCGATGTCACATGTAATGGCCGCAATACTGCAGGTAGGAGGCAAGATGGGTTCAGGGTTACTACCAGTCTCAACAGCAGAATGAACACGAGACAGGGCGTCAGGCTTGACGTTGCGTGACCCAGGACGGTAAGACAGAGAAAATTGAATCTCCCAAAAAATAGTGCCCACCTGGCTTGACAGGGATTGAGCTGCTTAGCTGACTGGATGTATGCCAGATTCTTGTGATCCGTCCAAACGATGAAGGGTTGTTCCGCCCCTTCCAACCAATGCCGCCACTCCTCGAGAGCCAGCTTAAGGGCGAGCAGTTCACGATTGCCAACATCATAATTCCTCTCTGCCTGAGAAAGCTTCCGTGAAAGAAAAGCACAGGGATGCAGTTTGTTATCTTCAGGAGAACGTTGTGACAACACCGCACCTACCCCAGTGTCGGATGCATCCACCTCCACGACAAACTGGCGGTCGGGGTCCGGCTGCATCAGAATGGGAGCCGAGGCGAAGTGATGTTTCAGTTCTTCGAACGCTGATTCGGCCCCTTCATTCCAAGCGAACGGTAGTGAGATGGAGGTGAGAGCGGTGAGTGGTGCCGCAATGCGGCTGTAGTCCTTGATGAACCTCCTGTAGAAGTTCGCAAACCCCAGGAATCGTTGAAGTTGTTTGCGGGTGGAGGGGGCTGGCCAGTCCGTGACCGCAGAGATCTTAGCTGGGTCCATACGCAACTCCCCCTGAGCTATTATGTAACCCAAAAAAGAGGTCTCAGACACATGAAATTCACATTTCTCCATCTTCACAAATAGTTTGTTATCCAACAACCTTTGCAACACCTGTCGCACATGCAGTTCATGTTCCTGGGAGGACTCTGAGAAAATCAGGATATCATCCAGATAGACAAAAACAAAACGATTCAACATGTCCCGAAGGACATCATTCACGAGTGCCTGAAAAACAGCAGGGGCATTAGACAAACCAAAAGGCATGACCAGATACTCAAAATGTCCCAAGGGTGTGTTGAAGGCAGTCTTCCATTCATCACCTTTATGAATGCGCACCAGGTGATACGCATTTCGTAGATCCAGTTTCGTAAAGATGGTAGCACCATGAAGGAGGGGAAAAGCAGAATTAATCAAAGGCAGAGAATACTTGTTCTTGATGGTGATGTTGTTAAGTCCACGGTAATCAATACAGGGTCTGAGGGTCTTATCCTTCTTTCCAACAAAAAAGAATCCCGCTCCTACAGGTGACGAGGAAGGACGAATAATACCTGCCGCCAAGGAATCCCGCATGTAGTTCTCCATAGCCTCCGTCTCCGGGCGGGAGAGATTGTACAGGCGACTGTTAGGGAGAGGGGCTCCTGGCTGGAGGTCAATGGCGCAGTCGTATGGCCGGTGAGGAGGAAGAGAAGTAGCTCTGTGTTTGCAGAAAACGGATGCCAGGTCATGATACACGTCAGGAACAGCAGAGAGATCCATGGACTCCAGTGGAGGTTGAGGCACAGTGCTGGCAGGGGTCTGAGCAGAACACAAACAGTTCACATGACAAAATGTGCTCCATGAAACAATTCTACCTGTCACCCAATCAATGTGTGGATTGTGTCTTATGAGCCAGGGGATACCAAGGACCAGGGGGGTCTGTGGGCAGTCAATTATGTGAAATTGAATGTTCTCCTGATGATTACCCGACACTGAGACAAACAGGGACAGTCTGATGAGTAAAATCCATTTAGACCCTTAGCCTGCAGCGGACGGTCCATAGGAACAGTCTCTAACTCCATTTGTTGAGCCAACTCTCGATCCAAAAAGCTTTCATCGGCACCAGAGTCAACCAGCGCACTAACAGGGAAATCCTGGACCTGCCACTGGAGGGATGCCTGGAGCAGAATGCGGGGAGAAGAGGAAGAATCCGCTGTTCGGCTCACCAAAACTTCTCCCATTAATGATGAGCCGGCCCTTTTCCCGGACGAACTGGGCAGGAAGGAACGAAATGACCAGCTTCTCCACAATACAGGCAGGCCCGAACCTGAATACGACGTGCACGCTCCTCTGAGGACAACCGTGCATGACCCACCTCCATGGCTTCGGGTTCAGTGCTCCTAGTATCGACTCGGGAAGACTCGGCCTTCTCCGTAGGGAAGAGGCGGGGAGGAGTTGGTTGACGACAGACAGGTTGCTTGGAACTAACACTCCTCTCCCGGCGGCGCTCCCGAATCCGATTATCCAACCTGATGGTGAGTGAAATAAGGTTATCCAGCGTAGGCGATTCATCATATGACACCAATTCATCCTTCAAAGTCTCAGACAAAGCATTAATGAACACTCCTTGTAATGCCTCGTCATTCCAACCACTCACTGCCGCTAACGTCCGAAACTCCACTGCCATCTCCGCCACACTGCGAGACCCCTGCCGAAGAGACAACAAGCGTTTAGCAGCCTCCTTGCCCCGTACGGGGTGGTCGAAAACCTTCCTCATCTCAGTGGTGAAGGCAACGTAGGCGTTGCAAATGTCCGACTGACTCTCCCAGACCGCGGATCCCCAGGAACGAGCGGAACCGCTAGTAGAGTTGATAAGGTAGGCAATACAGGCTCTCTCTGAGGCGTAGGTGAGGGGCTGTTGTTCAAACACTAGCGAGCATTGAGTCAAAAAATCACCACAGGTTCCCATGTTCCCGTCATAGCGCTCTGGAGCCGGAACAAAAGGCTCTCTGATCTGGGCTGGAGGAACAGTTTGTATGCCATGAACGAGGGGTGCATTATTAATTTGGGTAGTAAGGGCAGACACTTGATGGGTGAGTAATTGAATCTGATTAAGCAGCATCTGACTGTTCTCAGAAATAGTCTTAAACAAAGTATCATGTTGGCCAAGTAAAATGCCCTGATTGGCTATGGCAGTCCAAATTTGAGTGCACTCTGGGGTGGTATCCGAGCTCATCATGTTCAGATCATACTGTCATGATTTAACTGGATATGAACCCACATGCAGACAACTACACCGAGCCAGAGAAGGTTTAGCACGTTTATTTACACAGTTCAATTGTCCAGGTTTCCACAAATAGGGGAAGAGCAAGTCCAGGTCTACCGGGAGGGTAACGGATCCAGGTTCTGAGCAGGAGAGGTACCGTAACGTCCTAGTGTCCGTGGTGAGTCCAAAAGGGAGGTCCAGTAGTGCGAAGCAGGATGGTGGTGGCAGGAGTGAAGCGGAGGCAGGAGTCAGGTTCCAACAATCTGTGGCACAGGAGAAAAGTAAATAGAACAGGCCAAAAAACACAAAGAGCGAAAACAAGCAGGTTGAGTCGGCAGCGAGACTAACATGGTCGTCTTGACTATGATCTGACGATGAGTGGCAAGTTTGACCGGGTCTTAAAGGCTGAGGTGATTATGGTAAATGAGCTGCAGCTGGAACCCTGACTCCCGCACACCAGACTTCACTCCTGCAATCAAAAACAGACAGAGGGGAGGGGGAGAGCAGAGAGAGAGCTACCTAGCAGCAGTAGGCCTAACAGTGTACAAAATATAAAGGATATTTTATGCTGAAACTCTCATATTAAACACCAACGGTATTCAGTTAGTTGATGGATTCTATTTAGGATAATGTTTTACGGCTTTGTCATTCCATTTCTTATATTACAATTATATTTTATTATTCTATACCTTTTATATGTTATGAAAATTCCATAAAATCCTTGAATGTTTCCAAAATGTCAGTAGTTTACTGGTAAACTTCGAAGGTTACCAGAAATATACCCTCCCTTTGCAACCCTAGGTCTCATATACTCTCTCTCTCTCTTCCTCTCTCTCTTCCTGATAGGTTCCCTATGTGAGGATCCAGAGACAGGCACCTGGTCGCTGGACATAGAAGACTTGTTGAGGTTCTCCTCTCAGGTGGCTCAGGGAATGGACTTCCTTGCATCCAAAAATGTAATAGAACAATAAAAATGTAATTAATATCATAACTCATGTAGTGTAACATGCAGATGCACACACGTACATATGAGTGAAACCTATTTGTCTTCGTGCAGTGCATTCACAGGGACGTGGCGGCTAGGAACGTTCTCTTGACCGATGGCCGTGTGGCTAAGATCTGCGACTTTGGCCTCGCCCGAGACATTGAGAATGACTCCAACTATGTGGTGAAAGGAAATGTGAGTTAATAACATTTGTATAAAGAAATCACTTTAGTTTTTTGAGGCTCCGATCCTTGAATGATTGTGAACTATGATATGATAATGATCTCTAAAACTATTGTATTCCCAGGCCCGTCTGCCAGTGAAGTGGATGGCCCCTGAGAGCATCTTTGAATGTGTGTACACAGTGCAGAGTGACGTCTGGTCCTATGGGATACTGCTGTGGGAGATCTTCTCTCTGGGTGGGTCACACTGGCATGTGATGAGAGAAATACTGTCTTATGTTGAATTAATCAAAGTATGTTAGCAAATAAAATATCTGAAATAAATGTTTGGTTGGTATTTCTAGGTAAGAGCCCATACCCTAATGTTGTGGTGGACACCCGGTTCTACAATATGATCAAAGATGGATGCTACATGTCTCAGCCGGACTTTGCCCCTCCAGAAATGTGAGTATTATACTTCAAGATGTGTATATCAACAAAGAGACATGACATAACCTGACAGCCTGCTGCAGTATCTGAAACTGATTGTTCTCCTCAGATACACCATCATGAAGATGTGCTGGAACCTGGAACCAACAGTACGTCCAACCTTCAGTACCATTGACCAACTTATCCAGATGTTACTGCCTGACCAGCCAGACCAGGTAAGATGGACTTAAGTGACCCACTGTAGAAAGTATTTTTAAGTTTACAGTCATTTACAGTATCTCTCTTAGCATTCCGCTAACTTCTAATCATTCCCTACAGCTAGATCTACTGTACTCCTAAAATGTATTTACAGTATGAGGAGGAATATCATTTGGTGGGTAAAACGGTTTGGGGACATAAGTATCCTTACTTCTGCCAGACCTACAGGAATGTGCAGGATAAGACTCCACAGCAGGAGGCAGGAGAGCAGGGGGACCCAGCTGAGATGAATGAGGATTGTGATCAGACACTGAACCAGGAGGGAGAGGAGGAGACCCTGATGAAAAATAACAACTTCCAGTTTTGCTGAGAGCACATCAGACCATCATCAATGACTATACATTCACATGAATATCTGTCAATCATAGGCAAGAGATGGATGAACACACACCAGTTTATCCAAATGTCTTGATTGTCATTGTACAGAACATGATTTCAGTGCCATACAGTAGCTGTAAGCAACATCAGGAAGTAAGCTTTTATGCCTTGATCATTTTATGCCTTGATCATTGATCAAATGACCAAAAGCTCATAATTACATTATCTTACCTTTTTATCTTTAAAGCTACAATATGTAACTTTTTGGGTGACCCCACCAAATTCACATAGAAATGTGAGTTATAGATCTGCCATTCACATTGAAAGCAAGTCTAAGCAGCGGCAGATATGTTCTATGTGCACTATTTCTATCCTTTCCGTTCATAAGTTTAGTTTTTGTGTCTTTCACTTGTACACCAGCTTCAAACAGCTGCAAATACAATCGTTGTTGTTATTTTACAGCGGTTTAAATGGTACAATGATTCACAACACTTTACTTGCTTGTTTTGTCACATAAACTTAAATTAGGCATACTATTAGAATTTTAGCAACCAGGAAATGGCTGAGCGATTTCTACATAATGTCCCTTTAACATTTATGAGATACTTTACTAACTCTGTTCTGACCAGCTTGATAAACTTGATGAATGTCTTTAAAAACTATTGGAAAATAGATCCAGTTACATATGTAGCTTTATATGTTCCAAAGTTCTCAACACCGATTTTACTGAACTGAGATCAACGTTTCAGCATGCCTAAGTAGCACAACAAGACATAGTTATTGCAGAAACTTTTTTATATTATAGTGTACAGTAGCAACACACTGTGGTCCTCTGTAGCTCAGCTGGTAGAGCACGGCGCTTGTAATGCCAGGGTAGTGGGTTCGATCCCCGGGACCACCCATACACAAAAATGTATGCACGCATGACTGTAAGTCGCTTTGGATAAAAGCGTCTGCTAAATGGCTTATTATTATTGTTTTCTCTCTTGAAAGTTTTTCTTGAGTGTTTGAAAATCTGAAGTGTGTGAACTTCTTCAATGTAACCAAAGGATTACCGTGTTTTTTGTCTTGCCTTCAGAGTAGGAAATGTTTTACATTCAACTGAATTGTACCGTAATAAAAATGTTAAAAAAGCTTTTCATAGAGCAATATGCTTTAATTAATTCCTGAAACCAGGTAATAATAGTTGTAGAGGTGGTTGTATCACATATTCCAGGATATATATACAGTGCATTCGGAAAGATTTCAGACCCCTTGACTTTTTCCACATTTTGTTACGTTACAGCCTTATTCTAAAATTGATTGAATAAAAGCTTTTCCTCATCAATCCACACACAATAACCCATAATGACAAAGGGAAAAAAGTGTTTTAGATTTTTTTGCAAATGTATTAAAAATAAAAAAACAGAAATACCTTATTCACATAAGTATTCAGATACTTTGCTATGAGACTCGAAATTGAGCTCAGGTACATCCTGTTTCCTTTGATTATCCTTGAGATGTTTCTACAACTTGATTAGAGTCCACCTGTGGTAAATTCAATTGATTGGACATGATTTGGAAAGGCACACACCTGTATATATAAGGTCCCACAGTTGACAGTGCATGTCAGAGCGAAAACCAAGCCATGAGGTCAAAGGAATTGTCCGTAGAGCTCCGAGACAGGATTGTGTCAAGTCACATATCTGGGGAAGGATACCAAATACATTTCTGCAGCATTGAAGGTCCCCAAGAACACAGTGGCCTCTATCATTCTTAAATGGAAGAAGTTTGGAACCACCAAGACTCTAGAGCTGGCCGCCCGGCCAAACTGAGCAATCGGGGGAGAAGTGCCTTGGTCAGGGAAGTGACCAAGAACCCGATGGTCACTCTGACAGAGCTCCTCTGTGGAGATGGGAGAACCTTCCAGAAGGACAACCATCTCTGCAGCACTCCACCAATCAGGCCTTTATGGTAGAGTGGCCAGACGGAAGCCACTCTTCAGTAAAATGCATGTGACAGCCCGCTTGGAGTTTGCCAAAAGGCACCTAAAGGACTCAGACTATGACACACAAGATTCTCTGGTCTGATGAAACCAAGATTGAACTCTTTGGCCTGAATGCCAAGTGTCACGTCTGGAGGTAACCTAGCACCCTCCCTACGGTGAAGCATGTTGGTGGCAGTATCATGCTGTGAGGATGTTTTTCAGTGGCAGGGACTGGGAGACTAGTCAGGATTGAGGGAAAGATGAACGGAGTAAAGTACAGAGAGATCCTTGATGAAAACCTGCTCCAGAGCGTTCACGACCTCAGATTGGGGCGAAGGTTCACCTTCCAACACGACAACGACCCTAAGCACACAGCCAAGACAATGCAGGAGTGACTTCGGGACAAGTCTGTGAATGTCTTTGAGTGGCCCAGCCAGAGTTGCACCTGATCGAACATCTCTGGAGAGACCTGAAAATAGCTGTGCAGCGACGCTCCCCATCCAACCTAACAGAGCTTGAGAGGATCTGCAGAGAGGAATGGGAGGAACTCCCCAAATATAGGTGTGCCAAGCTTGTAGCGTCATACCCAAGAAGACTCGAGGCTGTAATCACTGCCAAAGGTTTTTCAACAAAGTACTGAGTAAAGGGTCTGAATACTTATGTAAATGTCATATTTCAGTTTTATATTTTTAATACATTTGCCAAAAATTCTAAAAAACAATTTTTGCTTTGTCATTATGAGGTATTGTGTGTAGATTGATGTAACATAACAAAATGTGGAAAAAGTCAAGGGGTCTGAATACTTTCCGAATGCACTGTATATATATATATACATTACTAAAAGTATGTGGACACCTGCTCGTCGAACATCTCATTCCAAAATCATTAGCATTAATATGGAGTTGGTCCTCCCTTTGCTGCTATAACTGCCTCCACTCTTCTGGGAAGACTTTCCACCCAATGTTGGAACATTGCTGCAGGGACATGCTTCCATTCAGCCACAAGAGCATTAGTGAGGTCGGGCACTGATGTTGGGCAGTTAGGCCTGGCTCGCAGTCGACGTTCCAATTCATCCCAGAGGTGTTCGATGGGTTTGAGGTCAGGGCTCTGTGCAGGCCAGTCAAGTTCTTCCACACCGATCTCGACAAACCATTTCTGTATGGACCTCGCTTTGTGCATGGGGGCATTGTCATACTGAAACAGGAAAGGGCCTTCCCCAAACTGTTGCCAAAAAGTTGGAAGCACAGAATCATCTAGAATGTCATTGTATGCTGTAGCGTTAAGATTTCCCTTCACTGGAACTAAGGGGCCTAGCCCGAACCATGAAAAACAGCCCCATACCATTATTCCTCCTCCACTAAACTTTACAGTTGGCACTATGATTTTGGGCAGGTAGCGTTCTCCTGGTGTCCGCCAAACCCAGATTCGTCCGTCGGACTGTCAGATGGGGAAGCGTGATTCATCTCTCCAGAGAACGCATTTCTACTGCTCCAGAGTCCAATGGCGGCGAGCTTTACACCACTCTAGCCAACGCTTGACATGCTCGGCCATGGAAACCCATTTCAGAAAGTTCCAGACAAACAGTTCTTGTGCTGTTCTTGTGCTGACGTTGCTTCCAGAGGCAGTTTGGATCTCGGTAGTGAGTATTGCAACCGAGGACAGGCGATTTATACGCACTACGCGCTTCAGCACTCGGAGGGCCACGTTCTGTGAGCTTGTGTGGCCTACCACTTCGCGGCCGAGCCGTTGTTTCTCCTAGACATTTCCACTTCACAATAACAGCACTTACAGTTGACCGGGGCAGCTCTAGCAGGGCAGAAATGTGACGAACTGACTTGTTGGAAAGGTGGCATCCTATGACGGTGCCACGTTGAAAGTCACTGATCTCTTCAGTAAGGCCATTCTACTGCCAATGTTTGTCTATGGAGATTGCATGGCTGTGTTCTCGATTTTCACCTGTCAGCAACGGGTGTGGCTGAAATAGCCAAATCCACTAATTCGAAGGGGTGTCCACATACTTTTGTATATATAGTGTATATATATTTATACAACGGGTGTGTCTAATCCTGGACGCTGATTGGTTAAAACTGCATTCCAGCCGGTGTCTATTCCACAAGTTACCACCGGCTAAAGCTATGATGTTGAAATGCCTATTTACTCTGTTCCATCTCACTGCGCAATCCACTCTCTCATCAGCCCAGCCAGACAATTTATAAACTTGATCTCCACCGTAAAAAGCATCCAGACATTATCTCCCACTTCTTTTAGACTAGCAATTGGTTTTCAAGAGCGGAGAATTGTATAAAACTTGCTGTCTGTCTCTTTGACATTTGCAACATTGTTTCAATATTGAAATTCGATCTCCAGCTGTCCCATAGTAATGAATGTGTAGGGTTCGGGAGTTGGGAAGAGACAGACAGGCAGGCAGCTTTTCTCAGCCAGTCGAAATTATGAATCAGTATAATTTTTATGGACATAAAAAGAAATGTCAAAATAAAACAGGTCAAACTAAACGAAATGCAGCTAGTTTGCAGTCTTTCCAGCTTCAGTTTGAAGTGATTGTGTTAGCTGCGTTGTTGGCGAGCTCCTCGGAACAACAGTGTTTTTATTTTTATTTAAACTTTATTTAACCAGGTAAGCCAGTTGAGAACAAGTTCTCATTTACAACTGCGACCTGGCCAAGATAAAGCAAAGCAGTGCGATAAAAACAACAACAACACAGAGTTACATATGGGGTAAAACAAAAGATAAAGTCAAAAATACAACAGAAAATATATATACAGTGTGTGCAAATGTAGCAAGTTATGGAGGTCAGGCAATAAATAGGCTATAGTGCAAAATAATTACAATTAGAATTAACACTGGAATGATAGATGTGCAAGAGTTGATGTGCAAATAGAGATACTGGGGTGCAAATGAAGCAAAATAAATAACAATATGGGGATGAGGTAGTTGGGTGGGCTAATTTCAGATGGGCTGTGTACAGGTGCAGTGATCGGTAAGGTGCTTTGACAACTGATGCTTAAAGTTAGTGAGGGAGATAAGAGTCTCCAGCTTCAGAGATTTTTGCAATTCGTTCCAGTCATTGGCAGCAGAGAACTGGAAGGAATGGCAGCCAAAGGAGGTGTTGGCTTTGGGGATGACCAGTGAGATATACCTGCTGGAGTGCATACTACGGGTGGGTGTTGCTATGGTGACCATTGAGCTAAGATAAGGCAGGGATTTGCCTAGCAGTGATTTATAGATGGCCTGGAGCCAATGGGTTTGGCGACGAATATGTAGTGAGGACCAGCCAACAAGAGTGTACAGGTCACAGTGGTGGGTAGTATATGGGGCTTTGGTGACAAAACGGATGGCACTGTGATAGACTACATCCAATTTGTTGAGTAGAGTGTTGGAGGCTATTTTGTAAATGACATCGCCGAAGTCAAGGATCGGTAGGATAGTCAGTTTTACGAGGGCATGTTTGGCAGCATGAGTGAAAGAGGTTTTTATTGTGAAATAGGAAGCCGATTCTAGATTTAACTTTGGATTGGAGATGCTTAATGTGAGTCTGGAAGGAGAGTTTACAGTCTAACCAGACACCTAGGTATTTGTAGTTGTCCACATACTCTAGGTTAGACCCGTCAAGATTAGTGATTCTAGTCGGGTGGGCGGGTGCCAGCAGCGTTCGATTGAAGAGCATGCATTTAGTTTTACTAGTGTTTAAGAGCAGTTGGAGGCTACTGAAGGAGTGTTGTATGGCATTGATGCTCGTTTGGAGGTTTGTTAACACAGTGTCCAATGAAGGGCCAGATGTATACAAAATGGTGTCGTCTGCGTAGAGGTGGATCTGAGAGTCACCAGCAGCAAGAGCGACATCATTGATATACACGGGGAAAAGAGTCGGCCCAAGAATTGAACCCTGTGGCACCCCCATAGAGACTGCCATAGGTCCAGACAACAGGCCCTCCGATTTGACACATTGAACTCTATCTGAGAAGTATTTGGTGAACCAGGCGAGGCAGTCATTTGAGAAATCAAGGCTATTTAGTCTGCCAATAAGAATGCGGTGGTTGACAGAGTCGAAAGCCTTGGCCAGGTCGATGAAGACGGCTGCACAGTACTGTCTATTATCGATCGCGGTTATAATATCGTTTAGGACCTTGAGCGTGGCTGAGGTGCACCCATGACCAGCTCGGAAACCGGATTGCATAGCGGAGAAGGTACGGTGGGATTCGAAATGGTCGGTGATCTGTTTGTTAACGTGGCTTTCAAAAACTTTCGAAAGGCAGGGCAGGATGGATATAGGTCTGTAACAGTTTGGATCTAGAGTGTCACCCCCTTTGAAGAGCTTGGCAGCTTTCCAATCTCTGGGGTTCTCAGACGTTACAAAAGAGAGGTTGAACAGGCTAGTAATAGGGGTTGCGACAATTTCGGCGGCTAGTTTTAGAAAGAAAGGGTCCAGATTGTCTAGCCCAGATGATTTGTAGGGGTCCAGATTTTGCAGCTCTTTCAGAACATCAGCTGTCTGAATTTGTGTGAAGGAGAAGCGGGGGGGCATGGGCAAGTTGCAGCGGAGGGTGCAGAGCTGGTGGCCGGGGTAGTGGTATCCAGGTGGAAAGCATGGCCAGCCGTAGCAAAATGCTTGTTGAAATTCTCGATTATTGTAGATTTATCGGTGGTGATAGTGTTTCCTAGCCTCAGTCCAGTGGGCAGCTGGGAGGAGGTGCTCTTATTCTCCATGGACTTTACAGTGTCCCAAAACTTTTTGGAGTTAGTGCTAAAGGATGCACATTTCTGATTGAAAATGTTAGCCTTTGCTTTCCTAACTGCTTGTGTATATTGGTTCCTGACTTCCCTGAAAAGTTGCATATCGCGGGGGCTATTTGATGCTAATGCAGTACGCCACAGGATGTTTTTGTGCTGGTCAAGGGCAGTCAAGTCTGAGGAGAACCAGGGGCTATATCTGTTCTTAGTTCTGTATTTTTTGAATGGGGCATGTTTATTTAAGATTGAGAGGAAATTACTTTTAAAGAACAACCAGGCATCCTCTACTGACGGAATGAGATCTATATCCATCCAGGATACCTGGGCCAGGTCAATTAGGAAGGCCTGCTCGCTAAAGTGTTTTAGGGAGCGTTTGACAGTGATGAGGGGTGGTCGTTTGACCGCGGACCCGTTACGGACACAGGCAATAAGGCAGTGATCGCTGAGATCCTGGTTGAAGACAGCGGAGGTGTATTTAGAGGGTATGTTAGTCAGGATGATATCTATGAGGGTACCCATGTTTAAGGATTTAGGGTTGTACCTGGTAGGTTCGTTGATAATTTGTGTGAGATTGAGGGCATCTAGTTTAGATTGTAGGATGGCCGGGGTGTTAAGCATATCCCAATTTAGGTCACCAAGCAGTACGAGATCATAGTTTTGATGATACTTTGGACCAGTCATTAGCCACGCCCCCAGTGAGCTCAGAGAACGTGTCAGCATGATGGAACGCCCCTTTTTCCAAGAGTGCATAAAGGCCTGAAAGACAAATTAACATTAGACCAGAAAGACGTGACGGTGGTCTACACGTCTGAAAATGGTTGGAACGTTGAACCTCAACACGAGGTGAAGAAAATCAACTCCCAGACTAGACCTGAACATTGCCAGGCTGCAGCTGTGCGTGTAAAGTGGCTCAAACTCTGACTAACCACACGAGGTGAGAAGAAGACCCAGACAATCAGACAATCACTGGTACATCTCAGTATCTGTTCTGAGGAAACATTCATATACAAGCCAGGACAACTAAGAAGAAGGACATTGTGTCCTCTTGTGGACAATCAGAGCCTTACACCCACAGGACAATCAGAGCCTTACAAGTGAGCTGAGCGAAGACCCAGCCAAAACCTCCTTTCCAAGAGGGCTTGGGTCAAAAGAGCTAGACGACGAACAAAGACATCCACACATAAATACATTCATGATTTCTTACTCTAAACAGGCGGTGGTTCGTGAGCAAAATATTATGATTACTTTGAGGGTAGTTTCCAAATGTATCAACGATAAGTGTCTCTTTCTCTTTGTCTCTCTCTCTCCCTCACTCTCTCTACCCCTCCCTCTTTTGGTAACCAAGCAGTCATGTTGTTGTTAGTCCGCTCGGGACTTTTTCTCATGTATTAAGTGTGTATGTTATTCTGTGTTATTATTTAGTTAGCTAGTAAATAAATAATTAAACCAATTTGTGTAGTGCTGAATCATAAGTAAAGCTGGGGTTCGGGCAGATCCAAGAGGTCTACGACCATTCAGAATGAGACTGATAAAAATGATTAATACGTTGACTGTTTTATACATATTGATAGGTAAAGACCTTTAGAGTTTCATTCGGGAGATGGTAACTCTATAAACAACTTATTCCGTGGTGCCCCAAATCCTAATGAGTTCATTGTTACATGATTCATTTAATTGAGTAACAATTAAACATAGTTAGTTGATTCGATAAATAACAGTCATCATATTAATGAAAGTCCCGTCTCAACAATATAAAAAGGCTGAGTGACGACAATCCACTGATGAATACCTGTAATTTATGCTGATCTCTCATAGACAGCTGCCCTACTATACTCATTAACTGTATGTGACTGTAACACTAGGGGGCATCATTGCACACACACAATTTATTAACAGAATTCTAAGAAACTGGCCACCCAGCTACATCTCAGATTGATCCTCCCCACACATCACGTAGTTTCTGTAGCTCATTCTATTACATCCTTATGAGCCAGACAGCTTGGCAGAGCACCTGGAGTTTGGCTCACTGAGACTAACCTTAGAGTAACTTGAGACTAACCTGAGACCAACATTTCCTTCTAATTAAACCCCTCAGAGATACGATAGGTGTGAAAATAATGTCCACTGTCGAATAACAAATAATAACAATAAATAATTTTCCATACTGTGCTCTAAGCAAAGGACATTGCTGTATTAACCTTACGAGCCCTTTCCAAACGTTCATGAAAGCTTGGCATTTTTACGAGAAGTCTGAGGGCTATATTTGTCTGAGACTAAATGTCTGGGGGCCCCTCTATATTTAAATAAATTACAAAACAAAGCCAAATAAAGGCTTCACTTTCAGCGTTGCCATCTGAAATTTTCTGAATCCTCCATCTTTAATGGGTACATACAGTAACATAGATCTGTCTTGGTCCTATGATATTGGTGTTTGGGTTAATGTTTCCCTGTGAAACCATTGAGGGCCCCAGGCCATGGCCCACAGTGTACGTGGGAGAAAGACAACATTCCATCGTGTTTCCTGCCATTAATCCAGAGCAGGTTCCTGGGAACCTGCCTGTCACTCACATCACAGAGATTTACTGGGTCTTAGGCTGGATCTGAAAAGCTTCCGCCTTGTTCTCATGTCTCACCTGCAGCCTTTGTCTGTAACGTTACGCACTGGGATGACACAATTATCTTTGTCTTCTTCTATTTGGCAGAATAAAACTCATTTTCCGCCATCTGTTGCCCATCAACCCTTTGTTGTGATTAGATCACATAGATCTATTGCATCTAACAGTGTGTAGTTTATAAAACAGGTACACCAACTTCATGCTTTGCACATCCTACAAAATGGATCAAATGGATGCGTGTACATTTCACATGACAATCCAACCCCAAAATGCAGCGTAGATTTTATTACCTACTTTATAGTTATTGTCTACCATTCAAGACATATTGTAATCTCCTTTCCTTCACACCTCCGTCTTTGACTCATTGGAGAGTTCACGTTTGTGAGTTGCGTTAGGTGCAAGCTTCAACATGTCCCCAATAGTAAGGGATCTACCGCACACAGATATCTCAGATATGCACTGACAAGACCTGCTACTGTGCACTAGAAAAGCCTTGATTGCCTCCAGCACTCTGCTCCACATAAAAATGCACTAACAAGATTTTTTATTAATATAATTTTACATTAGCCATATATCCACAGAAATGTGGTGTTCGACCATTTAAAAAGGGTATGTGGAGAGAAGAGAGGTATGTGGCTGAGAGAAGAGCAGATCATCACTATTGTGCCATGCAGAATATTGTCTAGTCTACAAACTGGAGCAATCTTGGTAGTCCCAATGAAGAGCTGTTGAATTTACAGTATACGAAGCCCAGCTGCTGGCGTTCACACTGCAATACCATTCCTCTTCCATCTACTTAGTCTGTTACTCCAACTAGAGACAATGCACATACAGAACACTTGTACTCCAGTAATAAAGTATGTTATGTGAGTGTGTCTCAGTTTGAAAACTACCAGCTGCCCATAAAGACTCCAGGCTACAGTATGTTATGTGAGTGTGTCTCAGTTTGAAAACTACCAGCTGCCCATAAAGACTCCAGGCTACAGTATGTTATGTGAGTGTGTCTCAATTTGAAAACCACCAGCTGCCCATAAAGACTCCAGGCTACAGTATGTTATGTGAGTGTGTCTCAGTTTGAAAACCACCAGCTGCCCATAAAGACTCCAGGCTACAGTATGTTATGTGAGTGTGTCTTAGTTTGAAAACCACCAGCTGCCCATAAAGACTCCAGGCTACAGTATGTTATGTGAGTGTGTCTCAGTTTGAAAACCACCAGCTGCCCATAAAGACTCCAGGCTACAGTATGTTATGTGAGTGTGTCTCAGTTTGAAAACCACCAGCTGCCCATAAAGACTCCAGGCTACAGTATGTTATGTGAGTGTGTCTCAGTTTGAAAACCACCAGCTGCCCATAAAGACTCCAGGCTACAGTATGTTATGTGAGGGTGTCTCAGTTTGAAAACCACCAGCTGCCCATAAAGACTCCAGGCTACAGTATGTCTCCATCATCCAGGGGGAAACAATGGTGGAAACAGAGCAGTTGTTGGGAGGAAATGAGTGTTCTGGCTGTGGGAGAATTGAATTAGCCAGATCACGTAGATGGGGAGATGTGCATTAGGAGCAGGGTAAACATGGCCCTACTTGAGAGGATTGAGCCTATTAAAAGTAATGACTGTGGCTGGCCAGAGCCGAGCCATACTCGCTGCCTGGCTAGCTGTCCCCATGCCAGCAGCATGACGCATGATGACAGATGTATAGCAGTTGTACACTAGGTGGACTCAAACAAACGCATTCAACAAGTAAGATGTGAGATTGCGTCGCAGATATTGATTAAAGACCATTGCGTCAATACACTCTTAGAAAGAAAGGTGCTATCTAGAACCTAAAAGGGTTCTTCGGCTGTCCCCATAGGAGAACCCGTTGAAGAACCCTTATTGGTTCCAGGTAAAACCCTTTTGGGATCCATGTAGTGGACAACTGCTATACATCTGTCATCATGCGTCATGCGTCATGCTGCTGGCGTGGGGACAGCCAGCCAGGCAGGGAGTATGGCTCGGCTCTGGCCAGAACCCTTTGGGTTCTACTTGGAACCCAAAAAGGTTCTACCTGGAACCAAAAAGGGTTCTCCTGTGGGGACAGCCAAATAACCCCTTTGGAACCCTTTTGGAACCCTTTTTTCTAAAAGTGTACCAAGGAATCAGGGAAGTCAACTTCTCAGCATATCCAAATTCAATGACTCAAAATGTGTAAATCATTTCATAGAGCATAGTAACTCATAAACAGCCCTATCTGTACAACAAAAATAATAACAAATGCCATTTAGCAGATGATTTTATCCAAAGCAATTTACAGTATGGGTGGTCCCGAGAATCAAACCCACTACCCCAGCTTTACAAGCACCATGCTCTAGCAACTGAGATACAAAGGATCACAACTCATTCTGCTGCTCCATCATCCATGAAAATAAACATTGACACCCATGTTAGTGATTTACAAAGACAGGCAAGACATATCTAAAGTTTACTGTAGACTGTTGGCGATGGGAGGGTCGAGGAGGACAGTAGACAATCATACAGCACATAGCTGTAGGGAGATCATGCAGTTTAGTAGGTGCTGTTTTGATAGCATTGAATCATAGAATGAGTGCTTCTGCTTCTCCCCTCTTTACAGAACAGTACAGTAGACCACCCTGAAAGGCAGGAGGCCAGGTGGTATGGTGATAAGAGATGAAGCCAAGCCAGATACAAACACCTTCATGGAGAAGCACATTGCCTCAGCATGTTATAGGGAAATATACAGAGAGAGCGTTTGAAAATAAGAGATTATGCTGTAGATATGGAAAATATAGCACCTTAAAAAGTGTGCTCACCAAGCTCAGACACACAGTACTCACTGGTACACAGGCACACACACACACACACACACACACACACACACACACTAACTCCCAGTCCGGAGAGGCGGTGGCAGCTCCTCCCAAAACAGGGAGAGTGAGAGAGAGAGAAGCGCACTCTGCCGAGGCAGCCTGACTGCTGTCACATGTGTCTGCTCTCACTTCCTCTGTACTCAGGCTTCACAGGAGACAGACACAACCCTACACTCTCTCACCCCATCTGGACCTGCAGGACCCCTATGGAACCTGGCCTCTCAATCTCTACACCTCTTTTCTGATTAAGATAATCTACAAGAATCCGATTCCAAATACAAAGCCTTCAGAGGGAAACTCAAGGGAGTAGGGATGAAAATACTTGGAATGAAACAATGAAAGTTGTCTCACATGCTGTATGAAGTGAAAGAAGATCCTTCCTGGGGAAAAATGCTGTGTTTGAAAGGCACTCTAGAGGGCTCATCTTATCTCAAGGCCAGTTCCTGGCTAAGGAACGAGGAGATCCTGGTGCTCTGTGGGATGAGAGTTCAACTGTGGGGCATTAGCTGATCCTTCATCATCTCCCCCTCGTCCTCCTCCTGCTCTCCCTTTCACCAGCGACACACTATGTGGATGTTATCTTTAGTCATATGGATTCTCAATGTCACCAATCTCACTCATGGATATGACTATGAGGAGTACCCAGGTGAGGAGGACACAAAGGTGAGTCACTAACTAACTAACAACATGCTGCTGCTTCTGGTTTATGTGTCATACTGTATGGTACAGATAAGAATTGACCAGATTATGCTTTTCTGATTAACCTTTATTATGCTCAGAACAGCAATATATAGGCATGTGAAAGTAATAGACAACTGTTATTGACTAAATCAATTTGATGACTAAATTAGTTGTCTCAATCATTCAATAAAGAGAAAAGACAGGTGGTTTCCCACCCTTGTTACTCAGGTGTTAGTGCTTTCACTACAGTGGGTGTGTCTTTATTTGGCAATAAAACATCCTCCTCTACTTGTGGCTACATTGTGCATCATTAAAGGTGAATGACTTAATCATGTTGTACCTGTCTATTTCCACTGTTGAGGCGGCTAGTTGGCCATACATTTAGACAGATGTCTGCATTTGAAAAGGTTGAATGTAGAGAGGGACTGTCAATTTGGACAATAGAGACAAGTGAGGTTGAATAGCAAAAGTGACTATTGAGTTGGCTCCGTTGTTTAAATTGTGATGTAAACTGACAATAGATTGCGTGTGATGATAAACACTCACACTGAGCACTATGAGCGATCATGTGGGAGGTATACACTGTTTATCTATTGGTCAGCCATGACCTCATGTTGCCAAGGGGATGACCTCATGTTGTGTGATCTGAACAGGAGCTTACTGTCAGCCACAAGGGGTGACATTTGCAAGTCCAGTGGAACCGACATCACACAAACGGGGTTACATAAAAGTCCACATCCAAAATGTGCATACTAAACAACATTACAAGCAGCTAGAGTGCCTTCAGAAAGTATTCACGCCCCTTGACGTATTCCACATTTTGTTGTGTTACAGCCTAAATTCAAAATGTATTTTTTTTTTATCTCAACCATCTACACACAGTACCCCATAATGACTAAGTGAAAACATGTTTTTAGATTTTTTTGCAAATGTTTTGAAAATGAAATACAGAAATATCTCATTTACATAAGTATTCACACCCCTGAGTCAATACTTAGTAGAAGCACCTTTGGCAGTGATTACAGCTGTGAGTCTTTCTGAGTAAGTCTCTAAGACCTGAATTGTGCAACATTTGCTCATTATTCTTTAAAAAGCTCTGTCAAATTGGTTGATCATCATTGCTAGACAACCATTTTCAGGTCTTGCCATATATTTTCAAGTAGATTTAAGTCAAAACTGTTACTCGGCCACTCAGGAACATTCACTGTCTTTTTGGTAAGGAACTCCAGTGTAGATTTGGTATTTTAGGTTATTGTCCTGCTGAAAGGTGAATTCATCTCCCAGTGCCTGGTTTTCCTCTAGGATTTTGCCTGTGCTTAGTTCCATGCCATTTTTTATCCTGGAAAGCTCCCCAGTCCTTAACGATTACAAGCATACCCATAACATGATGCAGCCACCACTATGCTTGAAAATGGAGAGCGGTACTCAGTAATGTGTTGTATTGGATTTGCCCCAAACATAACATTGTATTCAGGACAAAAAGTTAATTGCTTTGCCACTTTTTGCAGTATTACTTTAGTGCCTTGTTGCAAACAGGATGCATGTTTTTGGAATATTTGTATTCTGTACAGGCTTCCTTCTTTTTACTCTGTCAATTAGGTAAGTATTGTGGAGTAACTACAATGTTGTTGATCCATCCTCAGTTTTCTCCTATCACAGCCATTAAACTCTGTAACTGTTTTAAAGTCACCATTGGCCTCATGGTGAAATCCCTGAGCGGTTTTCTTCCTCTCCAGCAACTGAGTTAGGAAGGACGCCTGTATCTTTGTAGTGACTGGGTGTATTGATACACCATCCAAAGTGTAATTAATAACTTCACCATGCTCAAAGGGATATTCAATGTCTGCTTTTTTATTTTGACCCATGTACCAATGGGTGCCCTTCTTTGAGAGGCATTGGAAAACCTCCCTGGTCTTTGTGGTTAAATCTGTGTTTGAAATTCACTGCTCGACTAAGGGACAGATAATTGTATGTGTGCAGTACAGATATGAGGTAGTCATTCAAAAATCATGATAAACCCTGTTATTGCACACAGAGTCAATGCAACTTATTATGTGACTTGTTAAGCACATTTTTACTCCTGTATTTATTTAGGCTTGCCATAACAAATGGGTTGAATACTTATTGACTCAAGATATTTCAGCTTTTCGTTTTGTAATTAATTAGTAAAAAATTCTGAAAACATAATTCCACTTTGACATTATGGGGTATTGTGGCCAATTCAGGCTGTAACACAACAAAATGTGGTACGGGGTGTAAATACTTTCTGAAGGAACTATAAAGTATATTTTAATATATAATATGTCTGATAGTGAACTCAAGGCTTTCATCTGAATACAGAGACCTTTGATTGTAACAGACATAATAACCTTGATCCCTATCTCTAAGAAAGAACTTGGCTGATCTCAATGGAAAAAAATATGATCTTCCGTTGCTTTGTTTTCCCTGGGCTCAGACAGTCAAAGTGCGCCATACTGGCTCAGTTTCCTTGACAGAAGTGCCAGTCTAGCTTAACCAACCTGGGAAGAAATGACAGCATTTGTTTCCATAAGAGATAATGACAAGGTAGCACCCAGGCTGCTTGGTGGGTGTTGATCTCTGAGGCAAACAATGATAATGTTACAGTATTGCCCTTAGGGTTCTTATACTAGTAGTGACAGATTACAACTTAGTTACACACAATTCTGACTTATCAAATGGTCTTTATTAGAAACATTATTTGTTTTTTCTTCATCAAAAGCATGTGTTTCTATAAGCTCTGTTGAGATACCCATCTGTGTCATTTTATATATTAAAGACAAATTATTACAGATTATTTTTTACATAATATATTGCAGTGCATGATCAACGTAAACTGAATTATTTTTAATTGAGTTTTGGTAGATCAAATGTATGAATTCGAAGTTCTCATTGTTCATTTTCCGTTCCTCATCAGGCCCCACTGATTGGGGAGGGCCTCAGTGGTTTGGACACAGTGTCCAATGTGGACGAGCTGGTGGAGCTGCTGTACCCAGAGTACAGTCTGGTGCAGCACTGCCTACGTAGGAAAGCCCCGCGCACCTCCCCTCCTCTCCATGCTGAAGACGATATCTGGGCCTGGGGCAAGCCCAGGGAGCTGGCACTGTACAAGTCTGACAGTACCATTGAAGGTAAGGCTCTTCAGTTGATTGGCCCTAATAACAGTAAACACCAATAGAGAGAGAATGTTGTCTTCCTATCTCACAAGCAGGAACTGTTAGCGTGATAGCCCATTTCTCTTCCCCCAAACCCACAGATGGGAGCAGTACAGCTGTGTGTCATTGTTAAAAGGAGAGAGAAAGGCCTGTGCTTATTTTCCTAATAGTTAAAGAGGCCCCTCACTCTTCCCTCCCCACTCATCAGAGACTGAGTGTTCTCTCTCTGCGCTCTCGTTTAAACTAGCAATGTCTGCTTCCTGATCACAGGAGCTCATCACAGAATATATACTACAGGCCCTACTGGAGAGTTGATAAAGGCTGAGTGGACCCTTATAACCTAAAGGACAATGATAGGTGGCCTGGCCTCAGTTCACCCATTTACACAACAGATCTTCAGTTCACCAAACAGATCTCCAGTTTACACAACAGATCTCCAGATGCTATTGAGAGAAAGTGGTAAAAGGGCACATTACACAGCTGTTGATCTTGCTCCATTGCCTTTCATTGACCATCCCCAACCGCTGTGAAATGATGCCAGAAACAATTCAAAGAAAGGAATTCAGATCCAGAGACTAAAAGTTAAGAAAACATGCAGATCCAGTGACTAAAGCTCTTCTAAAGAAAACAGTCATGCTGGACAATCGACCAGTGCCAGTAAGTAGGACATTAGATTGAATTAGAAGACATTACACAATGATCCTTTACAAGAGACATCCCAAGATGAAAGACCTGGCACACTAATGGGCAGACACAGTCAAAGCCACCTATTGTGTCCTTCCGTCAGACAATATAATAGACGTTTATTGGACAGACGCCTAGAAGTCTAAAAGGTCATATCATTAGGGGTTAGCTTTTTTCATTATCCTCTCTCTGAGTACTTGGGAGGTATATAAGCCTGAGACATTGCAGGCTGTTGTCCTTATACAGAAATTGCACTAAAAAGGAAATTATTTGTTGAATTCAACCTTTTAAAAATGGACATTCATCTTATATTTCCTACATAATGTGGCTTAGTGGGCGGCAGTGTGGTTAAGTTATTGGGATGGGCTTTCCAAAAGGACATTTCCCATTACAAATCAAATTGTAGGTGGGGACGCTGTCAATGATGTTGCAACCAATTAGCTCAGCAATATAGCCTAATGCAGCAACATTATTAGCTGGGTGGCTTAAGATGGCAATAACAGAATGTTCCTGATGATTCTATTCCACATTAGTCAGGATATTCTCTATATCTTATTGGTCCTGTGTGGCTCAGTCGGTAGAGCATGGAGCTTGCTACGCCATGGGCTCGTTTCCCACTGGGGCCACCGTACGTAAAATGTATGCACACTTAGCTGTAAGTCGCTTTGGATAAAAGTGTCTGCTAAATGGCATATTTGATTATATTATCCCTGATAACCTGTCTCTGTTAATGTCACTCCATTCATCCCCAGTCATTCTGGAGGAGATCCAGCGTACCATGTGTACTCCTCGGGAGGTATGTCTGGAGGTGTCTAAGGAGTACCCAGAGAGCACCAGTCATTTCTACATGCCTCGCTGTGTGTCTGTGCACCGATGCGGGGGCTGCTGTCCCCACGAGGGACTGTACTGCACCAACACCAGCCACATCTACATCAACAAGACGGTGAGCAGCAGAGGACAAACTAGACATCATTCCCCCCAAAACAATTACACTACTGTGTAACACTTTACATCAAGTTGCTCTTATACCTGCGTTTTAACAATGTAATAAATGTAGTAACAACATTGTATTTACATGTTTCAATAATAAGTAGGTAGACCCCAAATCCGAATGTTAGTCATTGACACAGTGTTGTTTCCCCTGTGGCCTCAGCTGGTGGAGTTGTCTCACCGTGACCGCTCTGTGGTGATGGTGGCGTTCGTCAACCACACGTCCTGTGAGTGTCTGTCCAAGAGGCCCCTGCACTCCGTCATTAGGAGGGCCGCTGCAGCCCACCTCACCGTGTGAGTGAGTAGTGAGGACTAGTCAACTTTAAGACGTAACCTCTGGCGCTTCCGATCGAGACACAATGTGTACACACCCACATTTAATTATTATTAAAGGCCCAGTGCAGGCAAAAATGTGATTTTCCTGTGTTTTATATAGACGGGTTGGACGTCACAAAAATGATGCGTGCGCATCGATGGGGCCGGAAGCTGTGCCAACAACTGTAACCACTCCCAGAAATTGTGCTTTGCTATGAAGTTATTTTTGTTTCTTTTTTACCATTTAAATTGAAAACAATCACAGTAAGGTACTTAATTGTTACCCAGAAATGAATTGATATTGAGATAAAAATGGCTGCATTGGACCTTTAAGCAATACAGTTTTTAATTTGGTTCATGTTGAACAATATTGTCCAATTTTAATGCATTGTAATAATATAGCTGACTGACTAAGCCAAGGATACTAAACCAAACCATTCCATCTGGTCCTATCTTATGTGGACCAGGGTGTGACGATGCAAGTGAACGAGCTAGACCATCAGATATTCGGTCACAAGTGCTTTGCGTGTGCATTTGCTTTTGAACTGAGGCCATGGAGAAGAGGCCATTTTTCCCCCTGCTCTCCTCTCCTCCTCTCTCTGTGTCCAGCCTAACTGCTCCAGACTGCTGTGTGTAGGCTGCCTGCCAGCCCAAGGCCAGCAGGGAGGAGGGCCAGGGGATTCAGTTCCTCTCACAGGGAGGGGCCACAGACCGCCCATGGTGTCCAGCCCATTCACAGGAATGCTTTGTGAGAGTAGCCAAGCGGTCCCCCTAAGCCAAGACCTCTGATCTGATCCTGGCCTGTGTGTCCCTCCTTCCCTCTCCAGGTGTTCCCCGCCAGATGTTCCCTGTAGTACAGGACTGGTCTGGGACCCCACCAGCTGCCTGTGTGTTCCCATGGACACAAGCTCCTTCTCAGAGAGAGAGCTAGGTAAGTTCAAATAGCCCGTACCAATACAGCCCCAGAACAGTCGTTTCCGTTTGCCAACACCGGGCGATACTGTCATAGGTCAGAGAGTTGGAAAATTAGGATGATATAATGCATCACTGCATTGAAGTGAAGTGTACTACACCACATGTCTGTCTAGAGGTCATGAAGTGACACTAACTAGCATCCCTCCTCTCTACCATCTGGTGCAGAGCCCCTGGAGTCAGCCTTGCTGGAGCTGTGTGGCCCCAACAAAGTCCTGGATGAGGACAGCTGTGAGTGTGTGTGTCAGAACGGTCTGACGGAGGCCAGCTGTGGGCCGGGCTGGCGTCTAGACCAGGAGTCCTGTGAGTGTCTCTGTGAGGACCAGCCTTCCCCGGGGACTTGCCCACCCAACCAACGCTGGGACCCAGAGCTGTGTGGCTGTGTGTGCCGGGCAGAGTGCCCCCGTAGCCAGCCTCTCAACCCAGAGACGTGCCTGTGCCAGTGCAGGGAGAGCCCTCATACCTGCCTGCTGCAGGGTAAGAGGTTCAACGCACACAACTGCAGGTAAAAAAATTGAATCTAACACAAATAGTACAACAGAAGAGGGTGAAAGTTCAAACACTTCACATTTCATTAGGCCTAATGACAGTCTGAGTCTAGATACTGTATTGGTATTATGAGTAATACGTATTTCAGTGGAATCTGTTAAATGTAATGATTATTATTCAAATATTATTCACACTTCCGTATAATGACAGGACATTAATATGAAGAACTACTCTAGCATGAGAATTCATATCCTGTTTACGTCCCTTACAATTAATCTGGATAAGCGAGGCAAGGCACCTGCCACATTTCTTTGGAATGGAGAAACCAGATATTCCAGAAAGCACAGAATTCCCCTCTCCTGCGAGAGATAAAACATTATTATTTTTAATGTTCTATCCAAACAGCGGAAAGATTTAGAGCATGTTTTATCAATGAGACTATGGGGATTGGTCTGCGATCACACACACAACTAGCTTACCCAGTTCGGTCACAAGTGCACGCAGGGTCATGCAAGTGGGTCACAGTTGAGTTGAAGCTACAGTACATTGTGTAAAACCAACTGTTCTGTCGGTTTCTCTTCCCCTCCACCAAGCTGTTACCGGCTGCCCTGCAGAAAGCCACACAAGAACTGTCCAACTGGCTTCTACTACAGCCACTACGTCTGCCAGTGCATACCCAACCACATGAGGTCAGAGGAGTGGAACTGACAAAGCTGGTGTCACTAGCACTGGTGCCAAACTCCAATGTACAGTAACTGTATGGTGGAATAGAGGAGAAATGAAGGCTGACCACAACAATGGTCCACATGGGCCGGAATGGAGAGGAACGTGTGGCAGAGAGGAGACCAAATGGTATTCTATACTGAACAAAAATATAAACACAACATGTAAAGTGTTGGTCCCATGTTTCATGAGCTGAAATAAAAGATCCCAGAAATTTGCCACACGCACAAAAAGCTTCTTTAAAAATATATATACTTTTTTGTTTACATCCCTGTTAATGAGCATTTCTCCTCTGGCAAGATAATCCATTCACCTGACAGGTGTCACATATCAAAAAGCTGATTAAACAGCATGATCATTACACAGGTGCACCTTGTGCTGGGGACAATAATAAGGCCACTCTAAAATGTGCAGTTTTGTCACACAACACAATGCCACAGATGTCTGAAGTTTTGAGGGAGCGTGCAATTGGCGTGCTGACTGCAGGAATGTTCACCAGAGTTGTTGCCAGATAATTGAATGTTAATTTCTCTACCATAAGCTGCCTCCAACGTCATTTTAGAGAATTTGGCAGTACTTCCAACCGGCCTCACAACCGCGGACCACGTGTAACCACGCCAGCCCAGGACCTCCACATCTGGCTTCTTCACCTGCGGGATCGTCTGAGACCAGCCCCTTGGACAGCTGATGACACTGAGGAGTATTCTGATTGGTTGGGCCTGGCTCCCTATGACAACCCAGGCCCACCAATGGCTGCCCCCCTGCCCAGTCATGTGAAATCCATATATTAGGGCCTAATGAATTTATTTCAATTGACTGATTTCCTTATATGAACTATAACTCAGTAAAATCATCCAAATTGTTGCATGTTGCGTTAATATTTTTGTGCAGTATACTTCTACGTCTGTGAGGAGGAGCCATTTAACTGATTCAGCTGTGAGGAGTCATTTAACTCAGGGGTTCCCAAACATTTTTTCACTCAGGCCCCCCCTTCCAGCATTGGGGAACATCCCGCGCCCCACCTGCGCGCTTGCGAAAATGCCACGTCTATCTCTATGGGCACAAGCACTGTTCATGACACAAACTGTTCACACCCCTCTTGTTGGTGGAGAGAATTTTGCAGGTTTAAAGCTTATTTTCTTGCAATTCTATACATTTTGCCATGTCTAATGTGTATTCTTGTGATATTTGTGTGACTAAAAAACCTAAATACAAAAACGTTAGCTGACATGGGCTAGTTGATCTGGACCTTTCTGACTAGTTATAAATAGCTCTCTAAGGTATGACTAACATGACAAGAGGAATACTGATGATGCACTACCAAATTTAGAAATGTCACCTTGTGCATTCTACTAGTACAACTTTCAGGAGTAAGTTTAAAGCCAGACTGAGTTCCTTTTTTTTTGCGGGGGGACCGCCCCACAGTTTGGGAACCACTGATTTAACTAATTCATCTGTGAGGAGTCATTTAACTAATTCAGCTGTGAGGAGTCATTTAACTAATTCAGCACATGAGATAATACTGAAATGGTCCCAAAAGAGCAAGCAACTTGTAATAGATGACTTGTGTTTTCATGTCATTAAAATAACATGTAATGAACGAACCCAATCCTTTGTAACAATCAGTTTGTTATAAATTATATTGTTTTGATCTGTGAAAAGTGACAAAGCAACTCGCTGTAACTTTTGTATTTATACCAACAATACGTGTGTTTGCATTGTACAGCAAGTATGTAGGCTATATGTATCTCGAAACCAGTTCACATTCACTCTGCAACACAAGTAGAAGCTGGAACATGGAGGCTAGACTGTGGGAATATTTTCATAAATTCTCCTGATAGGCCATGATCAAAAGGCTCTCCATTTTCAGGCCAGGGAACATAAAAATGGAGCACAGTCTCCATTCAATAATGATCAAAATGATGTAGTTGTCTACATACTGCAGTTAATGATCTAAATCATGGACATCGTTGACATTGACTCAGATACAGTATGTGCTGCATTTATAATGAGTTTTAAAAAATGATTTTATTCCATAAAATGATATCATGTTTGATGATCTGACATTTATATTTATTGCAAGTGACCCTGCACCTCTCTGAGATGACGAAGTCATGATGTAATTGGGAAGAAACGCCCTGACATGAGAAGGAAGAAAACATACTTAAATGTAAGACCCATGCATATACTGTATTGTACAAAAATGTGTGACTTAACTTGTGTGACATACTGTAGTCAGTGGTGACCGTGAATGAAAAATGTGTGTCTACACTACATAGCCAAAAGTATGTGGACACATGATCGTCGTACATCTCATTCCAAAATCATCTGCATTAATATGGAGTTGGTCCCCCCTTTGCTGCTATAACAGCCTCCACTCTTCTGGGAAGGCTTTCCACTAGATGTTGGAACATTGCTGCGGGGACCTGCTTCCATTCAGCCACAAGAGCATTAGTGAGGTTGGGCACTGATGTTAGGAGATTAGGCCTGGCTCGCAGTCGGTGTTCCAATTCATCCCAAAGGTGTTCGATGGGGTTGAGGTCAGGGCTTTGTGCAGGCCAGTCAAGTTCTTCCACACCAATCTAGACAAACCCTCTCTGTATGGACCTCGCTTTGCGCACGGGGGCATTGTCATGCTGAAACAGGAAAGGGCCTTCCCCAAACTCTTGCCACAGTATTGGAAGCACAGAATCGTCTAGAATGTAATTGTATGCTGTAGCGTTAAGATTTCCCTTCACTGGAACTAAGGGGCCTAGCCCAAACCATGAAAAACAGCCCCAGACCATCATTCCTCCTCCACCAAACTTTACAGTTGGCACTATGCATTTGGGCAGTTAGCGTTCTCCTGGCATCCGCCAAACCCAGATGGTGAAGCGTGATTCATCACTCCAGAGAACGCGTTTCCACTGCTCCAGAGTCCAATGGCGGCGAGCTTTACACCACTCCAGCTGATGCTTGAAATCGCACATGGTGACCTTAGGCTTGTGTGCGGCTGCTCAGCCATGGAAACCATTTCATTAAACTCCCGACGAACAGTTCTTGTGCTAACTTTGCTTCCAGAGGCAGTTTGGAACTCGGTAATGAGTGTTGCAACCGAGGACAGACGGTTGCTACGCGCTTCAGCACTCGGCATTCCCATTCTGTGAGCTTGTTTGGCCTACCACTTCGTGGCTGAGCCGTTGTTGCTCCTAGACATTTCCATGTCACAATAACAGCACTTACAGTTGACCGGGGCAGCTCTAGCAGGGCAGAAATGTGACGAACTGACTTGTTGGAAAGGTGGCATCCTATGACGGTGCCACGTTGAAAGTCACTGAGCTCTTCAGTACGGGCCATTCCGCTGCCAATCTTTGTCTATGGAGATGGCATGGCTGTGTGCTCGATTTTATACACCGGTCAGCAACGGGTGTGACTGAAATAGCTGAATCCACTAATTTGAAGGTGTGTCCACATACCTTTGGCCATGTAGTGTATGTGTTTTTAATGTCTTATCATATTTGTATTGTATTTAAAATTAAACTTGATTGGCTTTGGTAAATGTGTACGGTGTGTTTTTGATAAGAGTGTGTTAGAAGGGTTATTCCCAGGTAGCACATAACATTCTGAGAACCATATGTTTCTTAGAGCTTGGTGAGAGCGTGGTTGTCCTATGGTTATTTTGCATACAACCTTCCCACAACATTCTGGGAATGGTGCAGGATAGTTGCTTGGCTTTGGAACATTCTCAGCACATTTAAGGAATTTGACAAAATAACAATTTTCTTGATATTTCATTACTTTAACAGAACGTTTCCTAAAAGTTAAAACATGGTTACAATTAATTGTATTTTTGGTAATGTCCCAGGAATGTTCTCCAACTGGTTTGACACTGGGAATGTTCTCAAATAGTTCAGAGAACGTTAAGAAACAACGTTCTCCTGTGGGAATTTCAATACTTCAGCATAACGTTTCCACCAGGTTTCCTCAAGGTTCTATTTAAAGTAATGTTCTCAAATTGTTCCAAGAATGGTAAGAAATAATGTTCTTCTGTAGGAATTTCAAAACTTCAGCATAACGTTTCCTACAGGTTTCCTCATGGTTCTATTTAAAGTAATGTTCTCTGAATGTTCAGAGAACGTTAGAAAACTCTCTTTATCCTCTATCTTGTTAAGTGTGTTGGCTGCACCCACTAATTGGCTACACCTGATCTTAATGAGTGCTTGTTTCCTTTAAAATGGGGTCTGTTTTAATAGCCAAAAATTAACCGTTTTGTATGAGTAAAATAAATGGCATGCTAGCTCCATCCTGGTGGCGCAGTGGATGGATAGAGAACAGGAGATCATAGGTTTGAATCTCACTGACGCACTGCCATAAAATAAATGTGTTTGCATGATTAATGCCTAAGGAAATGAATTTCTATCTGTGCTTGGAGTTCAAAACTGTTAACCCAAACTAAGCTAGCGGTGTTATTAAAAGTCTTAATGAAACATTCAATGAAAGTTTTAAGGAAGCTACTAAAAAACCTCCAAATAACTTATAATTTCCATTCTCAGAACATTAATAAAACCTCCCAGGAACACTTTCAGGAAACCATAGTAAAACATTCTCAGAACCACTCAAAACTTCCCATTTGAATGGTCAGGAAACGTATGGCTTCGTTCCTAGAACCAATGGGAAACCAAAAATGTACGTTCCCCCAACTTCCAACGAACCAAATGTGCTAGCTGGGTTGGTTGCATGTCAGGGAGTTTGGCAACAGACTATGGGAACCAGACCAGACTAGCACCATGGTGTGTGATGTGTTCACAACACCTTCTCCAATCACAAAAGAAAGGCAATGAAAACACACACCCCTGCAGTGGAAATGGATCCAGGACCTTCGTCTCAAATTCCTCATACCCGCCATATGTGTTTGGAACAATAAACACACTACATAGAGGTCAATTGCAGAGAGATCTAATTCCCTTCTGGCTTGTGTCTGTAGAAACTGCCATCCACAGTTGGTACTCAAAACCAGCTCATTCCTCTATACAGAAACTTGACTGCATAGCTAAACTGAGTGATAGTAGTTTTTGTTTGTGATATTCAAAACAGTTTGTTTCATACATACAGAGTAGAGACAGTCCTTTAGACAGGAAGGTTTACTTCACTTTTTATCAAGGGTGATATGTTTTCTTAGAGGAGAGGTCACATAGCTTTGTTTTTACAAGGTTAAATACTGTGAATGTCACTACAAGGAAAAGCCATTCAATTTCAAGGCTACACCTCAATCTTACATGAAGTGTCTATCATTTTATGAAATGTAATTTTCTCTTCCTGCCTTGTGTTGTTCTCAAACCTGGAGCAACAACTCTTACTTATTCATTAATCCATCAACAGGTTCTATTATTGAGGGTGAGGAATGGATAGACTAACACAGTTCTCTTTGATGCTCTTCCTAAATCCTCTTGGCATAAATGGTGGTAAAGATACTATGTAATGCCTGGCCAGGATACTCAAGTCTGAATCTGCAATGTGAAGTCTTAATAATCATCATTAATTCATCTGAATAAACAACTCATTGCAGCAACCTTTGATTTTGATACACATTATGAGATGCTGGACAAGTTAATTCACTAGTTCTCACCTCATGAAAAATAATGACATAGAGAAGTATAAAGAGGCAGTATAAGGGGATAAGTGGGTGGTTAAATGGGTGGATATTTTAAAATCCTGCGTGCAGTTTGAGGGAAGTTGCTAACTAGCGCTAGCACAATTGCTAACTAGCATTGCACAATGCCTGGAAGTCTATGGGTATCTGCTAGCACGCTAGAAGATACCCATAGACTTCCAGTCATTGTGCTAACGCTAGTTAGCATTGGCTAGCGAAACTACCTCTAACTTCCTTTATTCTGGACACAGAGACTTAAAAATGGTCTCATTGCCAAAATCCTGAAGTGTCCCTTTAAGGTAATTAAGGTAATTATTGGGAAAGGGAAAAGGGGGTACAATTGAACGCATTCAACCCGAAATGTGTCTTCCACATTTAACCCAACCCCTCTGAGTCAGAGGTAGTGTGGGAGACATCGCTTAAAGAGAGATTTGAATCTAGATCTGTCTCTTTACCCAAGTATCTCTCCTGGACCTCGTTTGTGTCATCAAAGTAGTGTAGTGTAAAGAGGCCCTAAGATTGCAACCAGCTGTCTACATTCAAATGTAATTATAAATGTAGATGTAGCAATAAAGCTACTGGAAGTGTATTAGTGCTGCTAGGGGTATATATGAGTGCTTATTGAGGCACCACCACAGCGGGAGAGAGAGTGACTGTTGCTTTGCCACTCATGTCCGGAGAGAGGGAGTTTAATAGCCCAGCAGGATTACTGTGATTGGGTGTCGGTTCTCCTTCAGTCAGTTCACAGCAGCAACAGCATGAGACGATCAGTCTCACAGTATCTTTACATATACAACCAAATGGGGCTGAGGAGGAATAGAATTATGGATATCCTGTCAATTTCCTTTCCTCCACCACCTGTTCAAACACAGAGGTCTCTTGAGACAGACACCCATGTTTTAGGAAATATTATTGATTTCTGTGAAACTAGCCTGTGGAGCTCTGTCTGTTTCGCTCTAAGGAAATGTTGTATAGTACCCCCTTCTGCTTGAAGCTATTTGTCAGTGAAGATACACTCCCTCCATATGTATTTGGACAGTGAAGGATATGTTTGTTTTTTGGCCCAATACTCCAGTATTTTGGATTTGAGATCAAATGTTTCATTTGAGGCGACTATAGAATGTCGCCTTTTATTTGAGGGTATTTTCATTCATCTGTTTAACCGTTTAGAAATGAAAGCACTTTATGTATCTAGTCGTCGTCGTCACCCCAACCCCCACCCCCAGCCACTCAGGACTTAAGGAGTTGTGATGCACTGGTTCAAACATTAACAAAGACGGCACCCCGCCACTGATTTGGTAAACAGCTGAGGGATGGGGCAGGGATCATTTAAACACTCTCAAATTCATGGCCAGAGCTGTGGATACAAGGACTGACCATCCACAATATCAAAATTATCATTTTGAGGCTATACAGTGTTTATTTAGATTTCATTGAGTTTAAACAAGCTTATATTTGGGGTTCTGATGGGGTAAGACAACTAAGCTCATGAGGCATCTATAAGTTATTTTCTTCAAGAATCAATAGGCATACATTATTAATTTGTCTAAAAATTGATGTACCAACTGCAGATTGCCCCTTAAATAACACAAGAGCATTTCTCAACCTCCACAGCACGAGTCTGCTTGCACTGTAGACTATACAGTATGTGTTGAAATCAACACTGTAAATGCACATTCCTTTCATTACATTCAAGTTCACTTCCCTGTATTTCTTATGTCAATGTTTTCACCAAATAATAAAAAAAGGGAGTGACTTTGGCATAAGGCATTGTGACAGCACTTGCTGCCAGAGCTATTATACTGCCAGCTTTACATGATTAGCCAACAGAGTTTACTACAGTACACCAAACAGACACCATTGTTTATGTGTACACAATAGAGGTAATGTAGGGATGATATCAGTGAGAAGTGTTGGGCTGCAGCTCCCAGGAAGACAGGTAACATGATTATAGCCCTACCTCAGCCATCTGGCTCCAGTGCCACAGAGAGATAGTGTGGGAATCAGTAAACATAGATTCTACTAAACAAAATCTCGACCCTGCCAACATGCAATCCCAATACACAACCCAAGCTCTCCCAGCAAGACTGTATTCGTAAATCAGCAGCTGTAAACCAAGCACAGGAGATCTGGTGGTCCCTGCACGCACCACCCACGTGGAGACTGAAAAGATTTGGCATGGGTCCTCAGATCCTCAAAAAATTCTACATCTGCACCATCGAGAGCATCCTGACTGGTTGCATCACCGCCTGGTATGGCAACTGCTTGGCCTCCGACCGCAAGGCACTACAGAGGGTAGTGCGTACGGCCCAGTACATCCCTGGGGCCAAGCTTCCTGCCATCCAGGACCTCTATACCAGGCGGTGTCAGAGGAAGGCCCTCAAAATTGTCAAAGACTCCAGCCACCCTAGTCATAGACTGTTCTCTCTGCTACCGCACGGCAAGCGGTACCGGAGTGCCAAGTCTAGGTCCAAAAGACTTCTCAACAGCTTCTACCCCCAAGCCATAAGACTCCTGAACAGCTAATCATGGCTACCCGGACTATTTGCACTGCCCCCACACCCCATCCTTTTTACGCTGCTGCTACTCTGTTAATTATTTATGCATGGTCACTTTAACTCTACCCACATGTACATATTTCCTCAACTACCTCAACTAGCCGGTGCCCCCGCACATTGACTCTGCAACGGTACCCCCCTGTATATATAGCCTCCCTACTGTCACTTTATTTTACTTCTGCTCTTTTTTTTCTCAACACTTTTTTTGTTTTTTTTAAATGCACTGTTGGTTAAGGGCTGTAAGTAAGCATTTCACTGTAATGTCTGCACCTGTTGTATTCGGCGCATGTGACCAATAAAATCTGATTTGATTTGAGTTCCAGGTCTCAGGCAGCCTCTGGAACTGCCGTTCTGCTGCCAACAAGGCAGAGTTCATCTCAGCCTATGCTACCCTCCAGTCCCTCGACTTCTTGGCGCTGACGGAAACATGGATTACCACTGAAAACACTGCTACTCCTACTGCTCTCTCCTCGTCTGACCATGTGTTCTCGCATACCCCGAGAGCATCTGGTCAGCGGGGTGGTGGCACAGGAATCCTCATCTCTCCCAAGTGGACATTCTCTATTTTTCCCCTGACCCATCTGTCTATCTCCTCATTTGAATTCCATGCTGTCACAGTCACTAGCCCATTTAAGCTTAACATCCTTGTCATTTATCGCCCTCCAGGTTCCCTTGGAGAGTTCATCAATGAGCTTGACGCCTTGATAAGTTCCTTTCCTGAGGATGGCTCACCCCTCACAGTTCTGGGGGACTTCAACCTCCCTACGTCTACCTTTGACTCATTTCTCTCTGCCTCCTTCTTTCCACTCCTCTCCTCTTTTGACCTCACCCTCTCACCGTCCCCTCCTACTCACAAGGCAGGCAATACCCTTGACCTCATCTTTACTAGATGCTGTTCTACTAATCTCACTGCAACTCCCCTCCATGTCTCCGACCACTACTTTGTATCCTTTTCTCTCTCGCTCTCCTCCAACACTACTCACTCTGCCCCTACTCAGATGGTAATGCGCCGTCGCAACCTTCGCTCTCTCTCTCCCGCTACTCTCTCCTCTTCCATCCTATCATCTCTTCCCTCAGCTCAATCCTTCTCCCTCCAATCTCCTGATTCTGCTTCCACAACCCTCCTCTCCTCCCTTTCTGCATCCTTTGACTCTCTATGTCCCCTATCCTCCCGGCCGGCTCGGTCCTCCCCTCCAGCTCCGTGGCTTGATGACTCATTGCGAGCTCACAGAACAGGGCTCCGGGCAGCCGAGCGGAAATGGAGGAAAACTAGACTCCCTGCGGACCTGGCATCTTTTCACTCCCTCCTCTCTACATTTTCTTCATCTGTTTCTGCTGCTAAGGCCACTTTCTACCACTCTAAATTCCAAGCATCTGCCTCTAACCCTAGGAAGCTCTTTGCCACCTCCTCCCTGCTGAATCCTCCTCCCCCCCACTCCCTCTCTGTGGATTACTTTGTCAACCATTTTGAAAAGAAGGTTGACGACATCCGATCCTCGTTTGTTAAGTCAAATGACACTGCCGGTCCTGCTCACACTGCCCTACCCTATGCTTTGACTTCTTCCTCCCCTCTCTCTCTCCAGATAAAATCTTGCGACTTGTGACGGCCGGCCGCCCAACAACCTGCCCGCTTGACCCTATCCCCTCCTCTCTTCTCCAGACCATCTCCGGTGACCTTCTCCCTTACCTCACCTCGCTCATCAACTCATCCTTGACCGATGGCTATGTCCCTTCCGTCTTCAAGAGAGCGAGAGTTGCACCCCTTCTCAAAAAAACAACACTCAATCCCTCTGATGTCAACAACTACATACCAGTATCCCTTCTTTCTTTTCTCTCCAAAACTATTGAGCGTGCCGTCTTTAGCCAACTCTCTTGCTATCTCTCTCAGAATGACCTTCTTGATCCGAACCAGTCAGGTTTCAAGACTGGTCATTCAACTGAGACTGCTCTTCTCTGTGTCACGGAGGCTCTCCGCACTGCTAAAGCTAACTCTCTCTCCTCTGCTCTTGTCCTTCTAGACCTGTCTGCTGCCTTTGATACTGTGAACCATCAGATCCTCCTCTCCACCCTCTCTGAGCTGGGCATCTCCGGCGCGGCTCACTCTTGGATTGCGTCCTACCTGACCGGTCGCTCCTACCAAGTGGCGTGGCGAGAAGCTGTCTCCGCACCACGTGCTCTCACCACTGGTGTCCCCCAGGGCTCAGTTCTAGGCCCTCCTATTCTCGCTATACACCAAGTCACTTGGCTCTGTCATATCCTCACATGGCCTCTCCTATCATTGCTACGCAGACGACACACAACTAATCTTCTCCTTTCCCCCTTCTGATAACCAGGTGGTGAATCGCATCTCTGCATGTATGGCAGACATATCAGTATGGATGACGGATCACCACCTCAAGCTGAACCTTGGAAAGACGGAGCTGCTCTTCCTCCCGGGGAAGGACTGCCCGTTCCATGATTGATCTCGCCATCACGGTTGACAACTCCACTGTGTACTCCTCCCAGAGTGCGAAGAGCCTTGGCGTGACCCTGGACAACACCCTGTCGGTGACCCGATCCTGTAGGTTCATGCTCTACAACATTCGTAGAGTACGACCCTGCCTTACACAGGAAGCGGCACAGGTCCTAATCCAGGCACTTGTCATCTCCCGTCTGGATTACTGCAACCCGCTGTTGGCTGGGCTCCCTGCCTGTGCCATTAAACCCCTACAACTCATCCAGAATGCCGCAGCCCGTCTGGTGTTCAACCTTCCCAAGTTCTCTCATGTCTCCCCGCTCCTCCGCACACTCCACTGGCTTCCAGTTGAAGCTCGCATCTGCTACAAGACCATGGTGCTTGCCTACGGAGCTGTGAGGGGAACGGCACCTCCGTACCTTCAGGCTCTGATCAGTCCCTACACCCAAACGAGGGCATTGCGTTCATCCACCTCTGGCCTGCTTGCTCCCCTACCTCTGCGGAAGCACAGTTCCCGCTCAGCCCAGTCAAAACTGTTCGCTGCTCTGGCACCCCAATGGTGGAACAAGCTCCCTCACGACGCCAGAACAGCGGAGTCACTCACCACCTTCCGGAGACATTTGAAACCCCACTTCTTTAAGGAATACCTGGGATAGGATAAAGTAACCCCACCAACAAAAAAAAAAACATTGTAAAGTGGTTATCCCACTGGCTATAAGGTGAATGCACCAATTTGTAAGTCGCTCTGGATAAGAGCGTCTGCTAAATGACGTAAATGTAAATGAAAGAGGAAAAACTCTCCTCATTTAAACCCACTTTTCTACAACAATGACAAGGGAGATTAAGATGGCTTCATGACTTGATTGAAACATTCAAACTTTACTCCAACATGATCCAGTCTTTTATGGGTAGACTGGGACAATAATGGATAATGTGATGACATTATCCATAATGAGTTCACGTCAATGACAGTCTTACTTAGCAACAATAAACAGTGTTGTTGTTGTCACAGACCTTGCACGATCAAAACAAAGCCACACCTCATTCATGGTGGCTAGTCATCTACCGCTATAAAATCTCATGTGTCCACCCTTCCTATAAAGTGCCCAAGTTTCTCTAGAAATCCTAGCTCCCTACAACACCGTCATCAGTGAAAAATAAGCCTAAGACGCCACCTATTGGTGGCTTCTTCTTGCATCCATCTCCATGGAGGTAGACAAGTCAGAAAAGCTGGAAGAATGGAACTTCCTCATTGTCTAACTACAGAACCGATATAAATAACAGTTCATGACATGAACTTACCGCTGCATATATATATATATATATATTTTAGGAATAATTCCACCACAAATCAGATTTATTTGGTCTTATCGTGTATGATACACATGTAATGCAATGCCACTGTCAACAGAAGTAGACCACAGGCTTTAAAACATTCTTATTGTTATTGCTCTTATGATTATGTACAGTACATGGGAGGTGATAAGTCATAGAAAACTGTAGGCTAAACCATTAAGCTCTCTCATGCATCAGGAATAATACATAGGACCTTGTGTACAATTGGACGATTAAAGCAAACTTTATCTTAGCTCCAGTAAAATACTGTTTACAAGGCTGTCCAAGGGAGATTATACAGTATTTAGAAGAGAGAATGGTCCAAATAAATGTTCCATTACTGACACTTCTGATATAAGCACTTTAACCAAACAAGACAACAGGGAAAGGCTGTATCAAACGTAAACAATCTCGACATAAACAGGGATAAAGGTATCTTTGTATTGTCAGAATTGGTGGAGATCGGTAATAGCAATACACGGCAATCAAATGCAATTCATAAAAAGGTCCCAAAAATTTTATATGCACAACTACGGGAAACCCATGTCAAAATATGTGGAATCTCCGCATACAAAAGCAAAAGAGAGAGTTAGCCTAAAAGTTGAATTTCAATGGCTTTCACATGGACGACCGAGAGTCCTCATGGTTCCACAACCTAATAGAAAAGTTCCAAAAGTGTCATTATTGATCTAGTCGGAGTTAGCAGTGCTGCTGGTGTCTAGACTCTGGTCTACTTCCTGTGTGTGCAGAAGATCTGGGTTCAAGTTGCGTGTTTCAGCGATGAGACGTTTGACCCCCACCATCCACTGACTGACCTCGTTAACATGGTCCACTATCAGAGCCCGGTGGATCTCATCAGCAGCATCCCAGTTACAACTCTTCAACTCTGACAGGAGCATAAAGACAGGAGCATCACAGACGTGTTAAGGTCCTTTGAACCACATTTGTTTGACTCATTTGTTTCATATAAATGGTGGGTGACCCATTTATTGTTCATCAGTAGAAATATGACCTCATCTATCAAACTAAATAGGTTCTCCTACCTTGCACCAGTCCATTCATTCTTCGCCTAACAGGAAGTGACAGCTTCCCAGACTTCCACATGTCCTCAAAGAGCTTCAGGCGCTTCGCCACATCATTACACACCTGTTTCTGCAAGGGGCACATGTAAAACATTCAGCATTTTGTTTAGTAAAGCAGTGGGTGTCATTTCAACCAGTACACTGCACCATAACAGAGCTACATACAAAATGCTATTTGTAAATGGTTTGTCAACTGTGGCTGGGATTTAGAGCTAGAGAAATCATTCTTACTTTGACTGTGTGTCTACAAGCTGTCAGTGCCCAGTTGAGAAGAGAGACTACATCTTCGACATCTGGCTCACTTTCTGATTGGCTACTGGCAGAGTCTGTGTGCTCTACCATTGGGCAAGTTGGTGGAGGTGTGGCCATCTTCATCATCCCACCAAGAGGAGGGGCTGTGACAGGACATGGCCGAGGGGGCGTGTTCAAACTACATGGAGGAGGGGCCAGTGGGTTGGTAGGAGGAGTCATTGGAACCATTGGGGAAGGAAAAGCTCCTGGGACCGGACCTGTGGATAAATTGAACCAGGATGATTCATTATCTGCTCTGACAGTCTAGGGAAAGTAAAGTCATCAGAAAGACAATCTCACAACCCCTGAGTAAACATCAAAGTACTCAAAAGATCAATGAATTTAAAACATGTTCATGGTACAATATCCAGTTCTCTGCCATAGCCTAGAACGTACAAGGTGATCCTGTGAGTTGAGGTGGGGGCACTCTCTTGTTGAGAGGGGTCCTCTTGGGACCACCTTGTGCTGCTGTCTGCAAACCATAGGAGAACTGTGGAGGGTCATTCCAGCCCCGCTCCTGATTACCTTAACAAAGGCAGAGAGGGTTTTATATTAAAATACCTACCATTTACTAACTACTAGTTAGCAGCCAGCTAGCTAGCTAGCATTCATTCATTCATTCATACACATGAACATGACGGTACTGACAGGTCAGCAAAACGGATTATGTTTATAATCATGACCAACATAATGTGATACCTTTAGTTACCTGTAGTCATGCTCAAATTAGATGTCATAAAGCAGTGGGGAAATAACGAAAGTGAAGAGGTAGTATAAAGTCTATGCAAAAGCATCTTCAAAAAAATGAAGTCTCTCTCTGTGGATGACTTCGTCAACCACTTTGAAAAGAAGGTTGACGACATCCGATCCTTGTTTGTTAAGCCTAATGACACTGCTGGTCCTGCTCACACTGCCCTACCCTATGCTTTGACTTCTTTCTCCCCTCTCTCTCCAGATAAGATCCTGCGACTTGTGACTGCAGGCCGCCCAACAACCTGCCCGCTTGACCCCATCCCCTCCTCCCTTCTCCAGACCATCTCCGGTGACCTTCTCCCCTACCTCACCTCGCTGATCAACTCATCCTTGACCGCTGGCCATGTCCCTTCCGTCTTCAAGAGAGCGAGAGTTACTCCCCTTCTCAAAAAACCAACACTCGACCCCACTGATGTCAACAACTACAGACCAGTATCCCTTCTTTCTTTTCTTTCCAAAACTATTGAGCGTGCCGTCTTTAGCCAACTCTCTTGCTATCTCTCTCAGAATGACCTTCTTGATCCAAACCAATCAGGTTTCAGGACTGGTCATTCAACTGAGACTGCTCTTCTCTGTGTCACAGAGACTCTCCGCACTGCTAAAGCTAACTCTCTCTCCTCTGCTCTTGTCCTTCTAGATCTGTCTGCTGCCTTTGATACTGTGAACCATCAGATCCTCCTCTCCACCCTCTCCGAAATGGGCATCTCCGGCGCGGCTCACTCCTGGATTGCGTCCTACCTGACCGGTCGCTCCTACCAAGTGGCGTGGCGGGAAGCTGTCTCCGCACCACGTGCTCTCACCACTGGTGTCCCCCAGGGATCGGTTTTGGGCCCTCTCCTTTTCTCCCTATACACCAAGTCACTTGGCTCTGTCATATCCTCACATGGCCTTTCCTATCATTGCTACGCTGACGATACACAACTAATCTTCTCCTTTCCCCCTTCTGATCACCAGGTGGCGAATCGCATCTCTGCATGTCTGGCAGACATATCAGTATGGATGACGGATCACCACCTCAAGCTGAACCCTAGCAAGACGGAGCTGCTCTTCCTCCCCGGGAAGGACTGCCCGTTCCATGATCTCGCCATCACGGTAGACAACTCCGCTGTGTCCTCCACCCAGAGTGCGAAGAGCCTAGGCGTGACCCTGGACAACACCCTGTCGTTCTCCGCCAACATCAAGGCGGTGACCCGCTCCTGCAGGTTCATGCTCTACAACATTCGGAGAGTGCGACCCTGCCTTACACAGGAAGCGGCGCAGGTCCTGGTCCAGGCACTTGTCATCTCCCGTCTGGACTACTGCAACTCGCTGTTGGCTGGGCTCCCTGCCTGTGCCATTAAACCCCTACAACTCATCCAGAATGCCGCAGCCCGTCTGGTGTTCAACCTTCCCAAGTTCTCTCACGTCACCCCCCTCCTCCGCACACTCCACTGGCTTCCAATTGAAGCTCGCATCCGCTACAAGACCATGGTGCTTGCCTTTGGAGCAGTGAGGGGAACGGCACCCCTGTACCTTCAGGCTCTGATCAGTCCCTACACCCAAACGAGGACATTGCGTTCATCCACCTCTGGCCTGCTGGCTCCCCTTCCTCTGCGGAAGCACAGCTCCCCCTCAGCCCAGTCAAAACTGTTCGCTGCTCTGGCACCCCAATGGTGGAACAAGCTCCCTCACGACGCCAGGACAGCGGAGTCACTCACCACCTTCCGGAGACATTTGAAACCCCACCTCTTTAAGGAATACCTGGGATAGGCTAAAGTATTCCTTCTAACCCCCCCCCCCCCCCCCCCCCAAATTGTAAAGTGGTTATCCCACTGGCTATAGGGTGAACGCACCAATTTGTGAGTCGCTCTGGCTAAGAGCGTCTGCTAAATGACGTTAATGTGCCCTTGAGCAAGGCACTTAACCCTAATTGCTCCTGTAAGTCGCTCTGGTTAAGAGCGTCTGCTAAATGACTAAAATGTAAAATGTAAAATGTAACTTTGTTAGCTAGCAAAATAACTATAAAACTACATTGCTACTGCTAGCTAGCTTGTCTTCAAACTAGCTTGCATTATCACCCTAGTACAGTTGCAGTAAACTGATACCACCAACATGTCTATCGTTAGCTAACTTTTCTCGCTAAACAAACAAAGTAGAACTATTCAATTGGACAGAAAATACCTGGTTTGATGTAAAAGTCCTCAGCCTCCATGGCTTATTTTCTTCTTTCATATACAACAACAAATCGACTTGTTTTCCGGGACACGTGTACAGGATGTTGAACATTGACATGACGCATGTCCGGTTGGTCAATAGAATAGAATATAATAGAATGGAGGAAATTTTTTCATTTTTCTGGTCTAGTAATCAGTGGATGACTTTAATGTAGAGCAGAGTGCCCAGATTCTGGGTAATGAGACTTCATGTTGAAATAAGAGGCTCTTTCTTTGTAAGAGGAGTTGAACTTGAACTTTGATTAACCTAACACACAAAAAACAGAGAACAGGATTTACAAGCAATTTATTATTCCAGCACAGACCACCACAATGTGGACCTAGTTAGGTACAACTGCGCGAAATAATCATATTTTTAAAATGTTTGCATTTACATGACATCCTATTTTCTTTTGTGCTAAATACTGCAAATATATGAGACATATGTATTTACTAGTAGTATAAACAGCAAAATATATATCTATAATCTCAAGGTGCTACATTACCATTTTATGATGTTACCTCTCCCAAGTTCTCCTGGATAATAAGGATTTCACTTCTCCATCCATGTTATTTTACGCCAAAGCTCTGCCTTTTCATTCTTCCAACTTTGATATGATCCTTCCACTAATAAGGAGACCTGAGTTGTTTTCTCATATAATCCATATTTAGAATGGGGGAAGAGGAGCTGTTGCATATAAGTAATATATAGCATGACCTCTCTGAAGTGCCATTTATTTTGTGTGCCCAAGTGTTTCACAGCATACTGTGGGCCTACTGTCGCAAATGATTTTGAAAATCAGCATGCATTAAACTAAGTGCCTTTCAACCCCCTGTTGATAACCCCTTACATATTGAATTCCATGCAGTTTAAATAAATCTGTATTTTTGGGGGAATCACAAAAGTGATATCAACTCAGTGTGTTTTGGTGTTTCCGCAAGTGAAAATGCTGTATAGGGTGTCCTCCAATAGGAACAACATAACACAAGCTTTCAGTGGTGGGGACTGGTTGCATGTAGAGTTTAGTCATTGACTTGTGTTTTCAGTTTTACTTGTGAGAGTGAGTCTTTCTTTTTCATTGCCAGTAGCATGTAAAGTACCTGAGCAAAGCATTTAATTCCCAAGCGTGTGCGAAAGCATGCAGTGCTTCTGTAGAGCTTTGGGGGACTTCAAGGAAAATGTTAGATTGAAATAGCACTGTCTCCATACCTTTATAAATCTGAATTGTTTTTGTTTTCCAACACTTTCAAAGCTTTTTGTGCTGTATGTACTAATACAAACTTTTTTCAGAACAGAACATGCACTAAAACACCTTCTCCTTCACTCTAATCTGAAGGCCACTGTGGGACTGGGGCCACTCCTGAGTCCTGGCTAAAGGGATTCTGTCTGAGTATGCGGCATCAAAATTGTTGTACCTAAACCCGGATCTGGTTGGACTTAATTTGCTGTTGACAAACTGGGGCTTAGGATGTTCATCGGTCTGATTCTCAATTTTGCCATGTCTAATTTTTATAATGGAGGAACATATAGTGTGATATCTTCTATCCCATCTTTATGATGCCTAATCTCACATTTGAAATTTATTTGTTGTCAACTGTCAGAGGGACTGTAGACTATAAATTGACACACTGTGATGAATATATCTGAAGATAAAGATCCTTTTACATTTATTAGAAAGAACAGTATAAGTATTTAATACAACCTACCTAGCTACATTGATTGTACAAGAATGAGGTCAATGTTACATTTTGCTGATGTTCAATACCAGAAAACTATATTAAAGAGTAGTCAATTACTGCACCATATTTTTTGCTACTGTATGTTTCACTTAGAACCAGGGAGTCATTGTTGTGTTTTTGATGGTATTTTGCCATAAAAGTACAAGTCAAGATCTTAATGACTTAAACTATCTCTTCCTTGACAAGAAAGGTATGGAATGTGAGAGTACAGCACCTCAATGTTCTTTTCTAAAACTGTACCACAAACCAGCCTAGTTGAGATATGTTGTATACCCACAGAAACACAGTAGAAGCAGAAATGCTGCAAGTTTGTTTTGTTTAAGATAATGGTCATCACTGGCTGGTAAAATAGAAACTCAGCTGGCCTTCAATCTTCACATTCTAATGGCTGGTTATACATCTGTCTTTTCCTCCCTCTAACTACAAATTCTACCCTTCCCCTAAAACTCATTTGCCCTACCTCCCTTTACCCAAGTCCCCTTCCCTCACTCACTCGCTCCCTCGCTTGCTCCCTCCCGCCTCCCTCCCTCTCTGGGTGTTATGGTGTGGAAACTGCTGACTGTTTATTTCTGAAAGTCTCAAAAAACGCCAGCATGCCCTTCTTAGCCGTGGAGGAGCCAATCATGGGTGGGGAGAGTCCTTGGTGAAGGGGAGCTGGGAAAGTGAAGCCGTCCATGGAGTTGGCGCGCTTCACCTTGGAACCCGCCTGCCACATTTTGGACCTGGGTGGTGGAGTCTGGGCCACCAAGCACTTCTGGTACTGGACCTGCAGGGGGAACAATGGAGCCATGTTAAGCAGTGACCTTAGTTTCCCTTCATGTTAGAAAAATACCATACATGAGTCATGGCTCTATTACATTCTCTACCAGTATCTACTAATTCCCATTGAAATAAATATTCATAATTCAGCCATGATAGCATGTATAAAGTCAAGTATTTTTCATGCTAGCTTCACCTCTGTGTCTACAGAAGCCATTTTGTACGTTAGTTCTCCAGCCCTGTGTGTCATGCCTCAGGGTGACCCCTTAGTCACTCACCATGCACGCAGCCTGCACAGCCTCAGAGATGATCCCTGCGTCTGGCTCACACCAGAAAACATGACACTCAAACCGCTGCGTCCCGCCGTCCACTATCACTGCAAAGGTGTGTGTGTCATGGCCCACACCCAGAAAGGTCAGGTAACGCACTTGACATTCCCAGAAGGGATCATCTCCATCCTGAAAGAGAAATCACAGAGAAGGTAAGAGAGAGAAAGAGAGAGAGAGAGAGAGAGAGAGAGAGAGAGAGAGAGAGAAAGAACGTTAAAGAAGGAGAGAGAGAGACAAAGGGAGAGACAAAGGGAGAGAGAGAGACAGAGAGAGAGAGAGAGAGAGCGAGAGAGAGAAAGGGAGAGAGAGAGAGAGAGAGAGAGAGAGAGAGAGAGAGAGAGAGAGAGAGAGAGAGAGAGAAAAAGAAAGAAAGTTAAAGAAGGAGAGAGAGACAAAGGGAGAGACAAAGGGAGAGAGAGAGAGAGAGAGAGAGAGAGAGAGAGAGAGAGCGAGAGAGAGAGAAAGGGAGAGAGAGACAAAGGGAGAGAGAGAAAATCAGGTAGAAAGAGACATTTAATAATTTCATTGGTTGGTCTGACCACTGCATTTACAGGTTTCCTGAGCAATCCTCACCTCTCCTTTCCAGAGTGACAGCACAGTATCAGAGATGTGGATGACGATAGGTTCCCACTCATCACTGTCTGAGGTGTTCATGATGCTCTCTATGGCCCGGTTCAGCACCTCCATACCTGCCAGAGGATCAAACATACAGCCCTGTAATAAAGCTGCTTCAGTAACAGCACAGTGACTTCTAAAGTACTGTAAAACCAAGGTTACATCTCCTGTTTTGAGAGGAAATGCTCCTAGCGTCAACTCTTCTTCATTGTACCACACGGTATCATCAAACGTCCTTCCAGTGATTGCGAACCTATGCGATCATCACCTCAGGTGTGTAATCTGAAATTACGACTAATGGCTTGTCATCATTAATAAGAAAACCTATTTTGGAGCTACAATCTGCCTTTATTGCATTGCAGCAAGCCTACGTTGAACTGAAATTGGTACTTAATGCAGGTAAAACCAAGCATTTGTTGTTTTCCAAAACGCTTAAAAATGTGTCTGATGATTTATGCATATATACATTGGCTGGTGCCCACATTGATCGTGTGCCACCTTTTAAATGGTATCTGGATTGATGAAAAGCTATCTTTAAACAAAGCATATTGATGTTAAGAAGTTAAGACTTAAAATAGGCTTCCTTTATAGGAATAGGTCATGCCTTTCGTTAAACAGCAGAAAGCAAATCATTCAGTCGACATTCGTACCGGTTATAGATTATGGCGATATTGTCTATCTGAATACAGATGCCACTGTATTGAAGCCATTGGATCTGTATCAGAAAGTAGACTGGCCCTCTTAGAAGTCTCGTAGATCGATGCATTGCACTCTTTTTGTATATAAAGCCCTCTTGCACAAATTTCCGCCGTACCTTAGTTCATTGTTAACCTACAGACGTACGAGCTACCAGACCCGGTCTCAGGGATGGCTAACTCTGGAGATCCCTTCAATCTCCACTGAGTTACGTTAATCTGCTTTTTGTTTTTTTGCACCTTACTTGTGTAATAATCTCCAAAACAAATTAAAGGTTAAATAAAAACCTCAGTGGACCATAATATCTCAGACAAAAGCATCTGGGACCAGGCTCTATGTCGGTCAGTCAGCTGGTCCAGCTAACAGCACCTTGATGGATGCTACCGTTTTGGATCCTGTAATGAATCCTCTATTTTCTGAAAGAGTGCTGTGTTACATACAGCGAGACGACGCCTCGCCTTGGGACAGCCAACTGCACAGTGACCCTGAGAGTTAGCTAGCCATACAACGTGACTCGCCGTATTTGCTGAGGATAAGGAGACGATGTCCTCTGTCTCGTAACGATCCAGCCCCAATTTTAAACATGCCTGTGAGTCCTGGCTGCTGTCTAATCCTCTATATCTGGTGATGAGATATTACAGATCCTTTGTTCCCCTGTTGACTCTCAAGGACATTGGCTCTTTTTTGTATCTAGTTTAATAGATCAATAGATGAAAAGTTTGATGGTATTTTGCCAGTTTAATAAATCAATAGATGAGATTATAATACAGTACACCTACCCATCGCCCTGGAGACGGGCAGGTTTCCAATGTACTGCACCTCAAACTTCTGCACCCTTTTCCTCATTGCATCCAGGAAGTCCACTGCAGCAAAAATAAGAATCAAATTAATCATATGATTTCTGCCATATTATGGAGTTTACAATGCGTATAAACTACACATTGCTCCAGTCAGAAATACCCCTACAGACTGTAACTGAAGGTTTCTGTGGGCTCTGAGCTCAGCCAGGCTACCGTACCTTGGCGTGGCAGGTCCTCAGGGGAGATGCTCTCCATGGTGAGGGAGCGGGCCATAGATGGGCTTCTAGTGGTCTTCTCTGCCATGATCTAGACACACACACAGCCATCATTTACACTGGCTCAATCTAGAATTTACCTAAACTACTATGGTGGGCTAAAAGGGACGTTAAACCACTTCCTATGCTGGAAACCTTTCGTTACCTTTGAGCACATTTCATGCAAAGCCGTGGCGATGGTTTTTGCTGGGGCGTTACAACGAAACACATGGCACTTCAGCATACAGGTGTCTTTGTCACTGGCCACAAAGGCAAAATCTCTGTAAAGGAACAGAACACAAAATCAAAGATGAACACAGAGAACGGGCATCTATATGTCTGGTTTGTGGGGAAGTTAACCGACTTCACAATTTATCTGGTGATCTGGTACTGTATGTATGAAAAGATAATAACATTAGTATGAATGAGAATGGAACGGAATTCAAAGCCATAATGAATACATGTGACACATCAAACTATTGCTTCTTTCTGCTGCACAACTACTGCATGACTGCGTTGCCCACTGAACTAAAGCCAATGGTGCACCAGCCACTATCATGTAACAGTTGGTTTGATAAAATGCATAATCATCAAACGACTAAGCAATTGAGCACTGAAGACAGCACAGACTCTCTTAACATTGCTGCTATCAGTTACATTCTGGCCCAACACATTGTGACCTCAGGCTTTGTCCCTCAGCAGCTGATAGGAGCAGGCCGTGTCAGATGTCAGGTCTATAAATACCAGTGATGCATATGGACAGACATTGTTCTCAGGACTTGAAGGAACAAGGACATGAAATGCGTCGCCTTGTCATCAATTTCTAATATCAGAAAGGGACTAGAGATTCATGATCTATTCTATACTATAATCACATATCAGAGCAAAGTTACTCAACTGACATTGTAGGGTAAACTACAGTGGGGAAAAAAAATATTTAGTCAGCCACCAATTTGCAAGTTCTCCCACTTAAAAAGATTAGAGAGGCCTGTCATTTTCATCATAGGTACACGTCAACTATGACAGACAAATTTAGAATTTTTTTCTCCAGAAAATCACATTGTAGGATTTTTTATGAATTTATTTGCAAATGATGGTGGAAAATAAGTATTTGGTCACCTACAAACAAGCAAGATTTCTAGCTCTCACAGACCTGTAACTTCTTCTTTAAGAGGCTCCTCTGTCCTCCACTCGTTACCTGTATTAATGGCACCTGTTTGAACTTGTTATCAGTATAAAAGACACCTGTCCACAACCTCAAACAGTCACACTCCAAACTCCACTATGGCCAAGACCAAAGAGCTGTCAAAGGACACCAGAAACAAAATTGTAGACTTGCACCAGGCTGGGAAGACTGAATCTGAAATAGGTAAGCAGCTTGGTTTGAAGAAATCAACTGTGGGAGCAATTATTAGGAAATGGAAGACATACAAGACCACTGATAATCTCCCTCGATCTGGGGCTCCACGCAAGATCTCACCCCGTGGGGTCAAAATTATCACAAGAACGGTGAGCAAAAATCCCAGAACCAAACGGGGGGACCTAGTGAATGACCTGCAGAGAGCTGGGACCAAAGTAACAAAGCCTACCATCAGTAACACACTACGCCGCCAAGGACTCAAATCCTGCAGTGCCAGACGTGTCCCCCTGCTTAAGCCAGTACATGTCCAGGCCCGTCTGAAGTTTTCTAGAGTGAATTTGGATGATCCAGAAGAGGATTGGGAGAATGTCATATGGTCAGATGAAACCAAAATATAAATTTTTGGTAAAAACTCAACACGTCGTGTTTGGAGGACAAAGAATGCTGAGTTGCATCCAAAGAACACCATACCTACTGTGAAGCATGGGGGTGGAAACATCATGCTTTGGGGCTGTTTTTCTGCAAAGGGACCAGGACGACTGATCCGTGTAAAGGAAAGAATGAATGGGGCCATGTATCGTGAGATTTTGAGTGAAAACCTCCTTCCATCAGCAAGGGCATTGAAGATGAAACGTGGCTGGGTCTTTCAGCATGACAATGATCCCAAACACACCGCCCGGGCAACGAAGGAGTGGCTTCGTAAGAAGCATTTCAAGGTCCTGGAGTGGCCTAGCCAGTCTCCAGATCTCAACCCCATAGAAAATCTTTGGAGGGATTTGAAAGTCCGTGTTGCCCAGCGACAGCCCCAAAACATCACTGCTCTAGAAGAGATCTGCATGGAGGAATGGGCCAAAAATACCAGCAACAGTGAGTGAAAACCTTGTGAAGACTTACAGAAAACGTTTGACCTGTGTCATTGCCAACAAAGTGTATATAACAAAGTATTGAGAAACTTTTGATATTGACCAAATACTTATTTTCCACCATGATTTGCAAATAAATTCATTAAAAATCCTACAATGTGATTTTCTGGAGAAAAAAAATCTAATTTTGTCTGTCATAGTTGACGTGTCCCTATGATGAAAATTACAGGCCTCTCTCATCTTTTTAAGTGGGAGAACTTGCACAATTGGTGGCTGACTAAATACTTTTTTCCCCCACTGTATCTGACAAGTAGTTAGTTCATAAAGAACTGTTCTGTGAGCCGTGTGCAGTTGCTAATTGGGAAATAGCTCAGTGGTTGCAGTTTGATGTCTTTATGTGGCTTTATGTGTGTAATTCTCTCTATAACATCCTTCGTGGGTTTTACCACTTGAAACGATCTCGAGCAACAGTGCTGTTATATAGCCCACAACTCTGGTGCACCAGAATGTGCCGATGCCTGGGAAAAGAACTGAGACACCTGCAGCTTTTTAATTATTGAGGGAAAACACTCGAGTAAGAGGCAATCACAGATGGGCTTCCCTTTGGCATCGACGGTGGGCCCACAAACGGTAGGGTGGGATCCTCTATATTAAACCTCAGGGAAACACTCAAACAGATTGGCAGTCAGCGCAGGCCACTAGGCATGTCCTCTGATCTTGTCTACACAGCATCTCGCCACCACGCCACAAAAAAAGAGTGAATCTGACAGCATTAATCTGAGGCCTAGTGTGTGTGTGTGTGTGTGTGTGCGTGCGTGCACAATCCTCTGTATTCTGTCCAGGGTGGAATGACAGCTATTTTATGACAGACATAGCCTTTTGGGTTGGGGGGCCTCCCCACCTAGCGGGCAAAACACTTCAGCGGAGAGAACATTTTCATTTTGCCATGGGGCAGAGAGAAGAAATGTGCAGTTTTACAGCTAATTTCTTGCAATTATACCCATTTTACCATGGGGTGGAGAACACAGAAGGTTGGTGGCACCTTAATTGGGGAGAACAGACTCGTGGTAATGGCTGGGGCCGAATTAGTGGTATTGGTATCAAATACATCATACACATGGTTTCCAGGTGTTTGATGCCATTCCATTTGCTCCGTTCCGGCCATTATATTGAGCCGTTCTCCTATCAGCAGCCTCCTGTGGTGGAGAGACATTTTGGCAGTTTCAAAGCTAATTTCCTGCAATTCTACATATTTTACGAAGATTTATGTCATGTTAATAATATCTACATTTGTAAAAATTTGTAAAAACATGTTTTCACTTTGTCATTATGGGGTATTGTGTGTAGATGGGTGAGAACAAATACATATGTAATCCATTTTGAATTCAGGCTGTAACACAACAAAATGTGGAATAAGGCAAGGGGCATGAATACTTTCTGAAGGAATGGGGAGTATTTGTCACAGTGGCAGGTGCGACTTTGCAGTTTTACTGGCTGGCACAGTAGAAAGGAGTGCGACTTGGCAAAGGCATGGGGGAGCTGATCAATTTGACACAACCCAGCAATCTATCCTGGTCCATTAATCAAAAAAAGGCCCATTCAACTGTGGTAGAAAACCTGTTAGATTAATTTACACATTGATGCGTCCTCCACTTGGCTCTCAAAGGAATGCAATCACTATGGCTTCTAATGAATTAAAATGCAGAGTTTGAGCAGAATTTACCTCAGGTAGATATACCATTATGATTCTCACTTTATAGATCAATCTTCATCAGTAATAATTTGGCAAGACAACAGTCTGGGATAGCGCTGAGTGGGCATTTGTTGTGAGACAAGGACAGAACAGCACATTGCATAAGAAACAAGGGTCGCTACAAGTCGAGAAATAAATGGACAGGGCTTCCTTTGAACATGCATGAGAAACAGGGCAGGCATTCACATACAGTACATTACATGTCGGCAGAAGCACGTTACATTATTGATGAGACACTACAGTATGACTACAGAAACTACACAGAACCTACTGAGGCACCAAGCATATACAGTGGGGAGAACAAGTATTTGATACACTGCCGATTTTGTAGGTTTTCCTACTTACAAAGCATGTAGAGGTCTGTAATTTTTATCATAGGTACACTTCAACTGTGAGAGACGGAATCTAAAACAAAAATCCAGAAAATCACATTGTATGATTTTAAAGTAATTAATTTGCATTTTATTGCATGACATAAGTATTTGATCACCTACCAACCAGTAAGAATTCCGGCTCTCACAGACCTGTTCGTTTTTCTTTAAGAAGCCCTCCTGTTCTCCACTCATTATCTGTATTAACTGCACCTGTTTGAACTTGTTACCTGTATAAAATACACCTGTCCACACACTCAATCAAACAGACTCCAACCTCTCCACAATGGCCAAGACCAGAGAGCTGTGTAAGGACATCAGGGATAAAATTGTAGACCTGCACAAGGCTGGGATGGGCTACAGGACAATAGGCAAGCAGCTTGGTGAGAAGGCAACAACTGTTGGCGCAATTATTAGAAAATGGAAGAAGTTCAAGATGACGGTCAATCACCCTCGGTCTGGGGCTCCATGCAAGATCTCACCTCGTGGGGCATCAATGATCATGAGGAAGGTGAAGGATCAGCCCAGAACTACACGGCAGGACCTGGTCAATGACCTGAAGAGAGCTGGGACCACAGTCTCAAAGAAAACCATTAGTAACACACTACGCCGTCATGGATTAAAATCCTGCAGCGCACGCAAGGTCCCCCTGCTCAAGCAAGCGCATGTCCAGGATAATCTGAAGTTTGCCAATGACCATCTGGATGATCCAGAGGAGGAATGGGATAAGGTAATGTGGTCTGATGAGACAAAAATAGAGCTTTTTGGTCTAAACTCCACTCGCCGTGTTTGGAGGAAGAAGAAAGATGAGTACAACCCTAAGAACACCATCCCAACCGTGAAGCATGGAGGTGGAAACATCATTCTTTGGGGATGCTTTTCTGCAAAGGGGACAGGACGACTGCACCGTATTGAGGGGAGGATGGATAGGGCCATGTATCGCAAGATCTTGGCCAACAACCTCCTTCCCTCAGTAAGAGCATTGAAGATGGGTCGTGGCTGGGTCTTCCAGCATGACAACGACCCGAAACACACAGCCAGGGCAACTAAGGAGTGGCTCCGTAAGAAGCATCTCAAGGTCCTGGAGTGAGCTAGCCAGTCTCCAGACCTGAACCCAATAGAAAATCTTTGGAGGGTGCTGAAAGTCCGTATTGCCCAGCGACAGCCCCAAAACCTGAAGGATCTGGAGAAGGTCTGTATGGAGGAGTGGGCCAAAATCCCTGCTGCAGTGTGTGCAAACCTGGTCAAGACCTACAGGAAATGTATGATCTCTGTAATTGCAAACAAAGGTTTATGAACCAAATATTAAGTTATGCTTTTCTGATGTATCAAATACTTATGTCATGCAATAAAATGCAAATTAATTACTTAAAAAATCATACAATGTGATTTTCTGGGTTTTTGTTTTAGATTCCGTCTCTCACAGTTGAAGTGTACCTATGATAAAAATTACAGACCTCTACATGCTTTGTAAGTAGGGAAACCTGCAAAATCGGCAGTGTATCAAATACTTGTTCTCCCCACTGTACTTGAGACCATGATGCAAGCTGTCAAAGTCACAAATGGCACGTCAACAGAAAATGAGTTGACCAAGAAGAGAGTGATTACCTGTCTCTGTTTTCACGAGTGGCAGTTAAAAAAGAAAGAAAGTTCATTATTACAACTACTTCACATATGAGACAAAACTGTTGCATTGGTTCACAACTATGATCATAATACAATATAGCCTACTGTGTGTAAAAATGTTGCACCTATATATTGACTTATTTTCAGTAGTTTCAGTCTTGGGTTTTTCAAATCCTTCGCATTCTCTACCATTGTCACGTTTCTTCCTCGGGGCTATTACATTCTACTTAAATGTAGTCCCACTGATACTGACATCAGGTCAATGCCTGAATTTTCTCCAGCAAGAGCGTAGCCAAATATAGCTGTCCTCAGATCCACTCAACATGAGCTCCCAGTTTTACAATAGGCCTTAAACGTCTGTGACCCTGAAGAACTAACCTTACCCAAGGCTGTACAGCCCATATAAAAACAATATAATATATATAATTTCCTTTCTTCAGTCAATGGAATATTTCCATGTCATCAATTATACACAATAACAAAAACGTTGAACACAGTCTTTCCTGACCTAACAACCCAAGAGCATTGTGCTTAGTTGGTCAGTTCACCATATTATCCCGTATTTCAGAATGTAACTACAGAGATATTAATCTCTCGTGGACAGATTCTGCGCGTAAACCGAAGAATCTGTCGCGACGGGATGGAACGCATAGGATCATGAGCAGTACTAGTTCCGGTGTTTGGGTTTTGGTCACTGATTATTTGGACATATCAGGATTGGGTGAACTTCGCGCGTGTGGTGAAATTAGCTTTGGCTGAGAATTTACTTTTGCGAGGGAGGAGACTTCGTAAACCGGAACTCCCAATTTCTAACACCTATGGGCCCAGAAATAAATCACACAGCTGACCAAATTACGCAGGATTTTCGTTCTGGGTTAACCGAGATTACATGTACACTATATAAACACTGACCATAAAAAAGAGAGGGGGGAGAGGACTGGGGGTATTTGCCCATACCATCCCCAGGTTGGCCCACCTGCCGTTGTTGCATCCCACGCCCCACACACGGATGTTGATGATAGGTTGGCAGTGGATAAGGCTGTGGTCCACTGGGTCCATCAGGCTAAGGGTGTCCTTCTTCAACACCATCATCATGTCTTGGCCCTGGGAGAGGTCAGAGAGGACAGGGGGGGGGGGGGGGGGGGTTTCAGTGGGACTGCTTTATGGTGGCAGTAAGGGCTCACATGTACTGGAACAAACCCAAGGTCGTTTGAGGTACTGAGGGTTCTCAAGGCTACTAATGGTTTAATTTGAAGGAGAAATGCACAATAAACAATTGCACAATGACCCATGTACTGCTTGCCAAAATAGACCAAACTAAAACAAAACCTAATAAACAAGTAATTTGACTGTATTATTCTTACCTCTCCCCAGGCGCCTAGTGCATCGCGGCCCTCAGCCTTGCTGCTGGACAGCTGCTGGATGCAGTTATTGACAGCCAGACTGCTCTTCCCCGGGGTCAGCTCCTCCTCTGGGATCTCCACCCAGCCCAGGGAGCGCACGGCAAAACACTGACCAAGACAACCACACCGCACCACGCCAACAGGGCCCAGAAGGCAGCGGAGAGGAGTGGATGGTAGAGGTGAGGAGGAGGAGGCAGAATGAAAAGGGAATAAACGGAGAGTGTAAGAGAGAGAGATGTGCATGGATATGTTTTACCCTCACAGGTCTCAAATGAATCACTCACAGATTAAGACTACGCAGGGTTTTTAGATAATGTACAGTACAAAAGGTTAAGTGTCTTCAGTATCTACAGTATATCAGCATGACGCATCCATGAAATGCATTTATCGACTTTCAATCGATACTGCTCCTCACTGACTTAAGAGATAACTCTCAGATCCTTTTAGTGGGCATGGTCTATAAACTCCTCTAAGAGCTGCCTAGCCTGGACAACAAACAACTATCGACCAGGGCTTACATTTCAAAAAGGTGTTCTCTTTTAACCCTCAAAGAATAAATGACGGCAAATAGTGTTAGAGTTCTGAATCAGCTAGAATATATGTTTTGTGTTTTTGTTTTTTTTACAATAAACTGACATAAATGGACAAATCTGGTTTCATGGATGTTATTGGTCAGAACATGCTATTCTACAGAAGGAGAGGGATTTGGACATCAAAGCCCACTCTACCTTGGAGTCAGGATCCCTGTTGGTGCAGAAATAATCGTCCTGCCAGGAGACTCTGTAGGAGATTAGCAGAACAGTCAAATGACATGAAGGATTACCACGACGACAGCACAAATGACACTGTAGCGTTTTCTGCATCCCTCCCTGCTGCCCTGGATGATGCTGTGTGGAATATTGTGTTATATGTCATCATCTAGTCCTTCCCTTATCTGTTTGTGTTTGACTTTGAAAGCAAAGCCCTTGCCTGCCACTGATGGAAACAGCTGTTGAGTAAGCGGTGGGTGACAACAACAAACAGAGAGCTGGTTTGATCACCTCATGCTGACTGACTCAGAGGTGGAGTTCTCATTAGCCCCCCTGATACAGCTGACTGGAGACAATCACAAGTGGCTGCTATTCCTGCAACCAGGAGCCCACTGTCAAGACTCTCCCTCCCTTTCCATTGCACTCTTTGGTGAAGCAGAGTGGGACATGATTATGTCCATTATAATACCTATGAATTTCTTGATGATATGCCCAGTGAGCTGAGTTTCACTATTCTCCACAATCTCTGTCCATACAGAACGTTAAGCTCCCCTGTGTCAAATGCATCCTGATTTTACACATAACCACTGCAGCAGAGACCTTGTTTATTGGAGTATTCAACAACCTCTACATGTTACAGGACACAGTGCCCCTCAAGGGGCTGCCAGAATAACTCCCGATAATTGAATTGTGGAGTGCTTTTACCCTTTATGGTAAAGACAAGGCAGCCATATATAATGTTTAAGAACCTATGAACAACCATTAAAGTGATCTAAGATGCATTTGACCAAACAGGTTTTACCTTGCTTTATGCTAAATAAACCCTAGAATACTGGTTTGTGCGACAGATGGTTAAGACTTATCCACAGGCACTACATCGTACATCATTTGTTCCGTAAACACTTGTATGTATTCAGATTATGGTACAATGGCTGGACTGTAATGATATGACGTAGTTTGGTGCAGAACTAGGACCTTAATGGTTGTCCCATCTGCACGTGACGTTTCAAAGACCTTATCCATTCCTGACGTTATCAGGCAGGGGACAGATACGGCATCTGCTCAGAACACAAAGAATGGCATAATGGGTAGTATTCCAGGAGGCACAGGGATTTGTGGTCTGCCACATTCCTGGGCCAGTGAAGCCATCATGAGCCCTTTTGCCATCAAACAGATTCAAAGAGAGAGAATACATCCCACACACTAACCCTCGTTTGATTACACCATCAATCAATGTAGTTTATTTCAAAGAGCTCCCTAAGCATCCGGATCTGCAGGTGATACAAATGTACCTCATCAACACATTAACCTTGTAGAATAACTTTGTCACAGAACTTAATTGTGATGCGAAGTGCTCATTACGAGTTTGTAACAAGGCTACAGTGCTTGTGGAGGTCAATGAGTGTTGGTGTGGGTCTGCATAGGATTTTGAAGGAGTACCTGTCATTTATGGAGGCCACTGGACTCTCTGTCAGCCTTGCCCTTGATCCACGTCTGCCACCAGCCTCCAGGCTCTGGAAAAGAGGACATGAGACATTATTAGAGGTGTGATCCTTCCTCTCTGATAGAACCACATTCAGTATAAAAGGAGCCAAAGTCAAACAGAAAGACTGAACTGTATTTAGAAGTTGAAGCCCTAACCTTGAGGTCTGTGGCAGTAATGCCATTGATGGCACGCTGGTCCTCCTCATTGCTGTAGGATGGGTGCTGCCATTGTGTGGTGCCTGTAGGCACGTGCCAGTAGTAGGTGCCAGTGCTGTCCCGGATGGTGCGCCACCCTGACGGCAGGTCAGAGTCCAGATCAAGACTCGGGTCGTTCCAGATGTTGTCTGAAGAACACAGAACAGGCAGGGATCACAACGATGAGAGGTGAAAGTAAGTAAGCTTAATGAATAAGTACTCATTACCAATAGTACGGGGGAGAGGGCATCTGGTGTCATGTGAACTAAGTGGTGAGGACGATAACAACAGCAGTTTCATATATATATTTGTATATCTATATCTATATTCCATTATGTTCATAATGGCAGCTGGCTGTAGCATAAACACAGCTCTTTGAGGTCCATCGTACCCAGGGGGCTGCATCCCATCGGCATCTAGCATTAGCGTCACCCAATCTAAAGCCCATGTAAGCCCCACGGCTGACCTTACTCTCCATAGCCCTGCCACACGAGATTGGTGGAGGAAAGCAAAGCAGATCCTAGTGAGATCATCTGGCAACATGCTAAATCTGCCAAATGCCAGATCAGAATTCAGCTCTGCATCACAGCTGGCTAGCAAAGCTACAGTGTCTGAGGCTCGACTCCTTTGTTTTCTCCTAACACTGAGTATGTGATGGAACAGCTTCGTGTTCTGAAAGGGCAAATTAATATGTAACTCACTCACGAAATGACAAATTCTGCTCGAAGGGAGAGCTGGCTGAATAGAGCGGTGGTAAAAAATGAAAGAAGAGAGAGAGAACGCAAGAAGTGGGTCAGTAGTGACACGAGGCCTGTGTCCCAAATGGTACCCTATTCCCTTTGTAGTGCACTACTTTTGACCAGGCCACTTATGGAATAGGGTGTCATTTGGGACGCAGCCGAGGTAGCCTGGCAGCCTGGGCACGGGTGTCTCTCTCCCAGCAGAATGCCACAGTGGCTCTGTGTTACCCTCAACCTGGGGGCACAGAATGAAAATAGAGAGGCTAAATCAAGCATGCAAAAACCTTTATTTAATTCTGGTCTGTCATTTGTGTGTGCATGACTCAAATGAATTTGACACGATTTCATGCCTTATACATCTCATCCCCATTCATCTGGCTGTTTAACCCTGGTCACACCTGTGTCTGACAATGAAAAACAACACAACGCATCCCTGGGATAGATAGCATGAGAAAATTATACCCAGGAACAGATCAGCTGAACCCTGCTACAGCGAGAGAAAATCAATAAGAGACAGCAGTGTTAGAGAGAGATGGAGGCATAACTCTTCAGTCTTCATGGAGGGTTCTACAGGCAGGCAGGCGGGCAGGCAGGCAGGCGGGAAGGCAGGCAGGCAGGCAGGCAGGTCTCCTGGGCTTGGATGGCACTACTATTCAATACATTTTACAGGCTGATTGATGGTTAAGTGCAGCATATCTGGGGCGTGATGAAGCTGTATGCAGAATTATAACGCATCCAAGCCCTGAGGCCGAGGCCACTAGAGGAGACAATTTGGCACAGAGTTCTCCTACTGTAGCCTGCCTTCTTCCAATATTGATTTTATAACCAGTGAGTCATACAGGGGAGGGATTCTAAGAACCAGCATCCGTGCATGACAGTTTGAAAGAAATTGATATTTTCTGCTTTAAAAGTTAATTGTCAATTCCAATCCAGTAGGCCTACTAAATACTAAGTATACTTGTCACAAACAACTACTGTATATCACAATGGCTGATGTTGTCACTGGTCATACCAGACTAGAGTAGAGTCTTACTCCCAATTACGCTCCTTGAGATCAGAACAAAGGCTCTGAGTCTATGCGATGTAGCCTAGTCCTAATCCTTGTTCCAAAGGTGGGAGACAGCTCCTAATGCTGGGTTCTTACCGCTACCCTGGGTTCTTACTCCTAATGCTGGGTTCTTACCGCTACCCTGGGTTCTTACTCCTAATGCTGGGTTCTTACCGCTACCCTGGGTTCTTACTCCTAATGCTGGGTTCTTACCGCTACCCTGGGTTCTTACTCCTAATGCTGGGTTCTTACCGCTACCCTGGGTTCTTACTCCTAATGCTGGGTTCTTACCGCTACCCTGGGTTCTTACTCCTAATGCTGGGTTCTTACCGCTACCCTGGGTTCTTACTCCTAATGCTGGGTTCTTACCGCTACCCTGGGTTCTTACTCCTAATGCTGGGTTCTTACCGCTACCCTGGGTTCTTACTCCTAATGCTGGGTTCTTACCGCTACCCTGGGTTCTTACTCCTAATGCTGGGTTCTTACCGCTACCCTGGGTTCTTACTCCTAATGCTGGGTCCTTACCGCTACCCTGGGTTCTTACTCCTATGTTGGGTTTTTACTCCTACGGTGGGTTTGTAGTTTAAGTCAAGCTATTAGGTATTATGTAACCTGACACCGGGGCTGATGATGGGTAATCCTCATATCACAAGACCTCAATATGAAAGCTAAAACATAGTGAATCATCGTCTTCCGTGCAACTGACCCCATTCACCAAGATAGTGGCACGAATCCTCTCCTAGATAGCAACATCATACCTCTCAGACTGTCAATTGTACAGAGTGAATGTCCAGCCCTTTTGGACTCTATGGAAGGCTATGAGAGACTCTGTTGCAATGGCTCTATCCATCATGAGCCGATCGAACATTCTTCTGTTCCCCCATCGGCTGCAGCAAAGTCTCCTGCTGACAGGCCATAAGCAATGACCGCCCAAATTACATTTTTAGTATTTTAGGCTGGCTAGTTCTTGTACTGTCAGCATCGTGTGATGAAGAACACTTGGGGACAGCCACTAAAAGAAAAAAGCTTGGTGAAATGGGAAAATCTATCATGTATAGTGTACAGTCTAAACTGTAAAATTATTTCCAATAACAAATTAAATGTGCTGTGCATTTAATTCATATGGTAAGCGAATAGTATTGATTGAACTAGTTTGATGTTGACACAGTGCACAAAATAGCCTTTGTCTACGGTTTGCATGGATCTGTAATGGGGCATTTCCATGTAAAAGGAGCCCATGAGCACTAACATGTGAAGTTCATAGGAGCATGTCAAATCTGGTGTCAAATGAAAGCTACGAGTCTATATCTTTGAGAAATTAAGGCAAATATACATTTTTCCAAAAATGTATATCCTAAATATTAAGAATAAGCAAAGGCTTTGATTTCTGGTCAAACAGACTGCAAAGGGTTCTTAGAAAACATTGACCAGAAAATATCTTAAAAGGTATTAGAAATACATTTATATTTAGTTTTGGAGAAATGATTTGCCTTCTGTAAGTTTAAGAAATATTGCCTAGTGTCTTGTCATTCTGTTACAAAAACCCCACTTATAATAATAATAATATGCCATTTAGCAGACGCTTTTATCCAAAGCGACTTACAGTCATGCGTGCATACATTTTTGTGTATGGGTGGTCCCGGGGATCGAACCCACTACCTTGGCGTTACAAGCGCCGTGCTCTACCAGCTGAGCTACAGAGGACCACACTTATATTTAGGATATCTTCTAATTTCTCTCCCTCATGAGGAGGGAGGATAAGGGAGGTTCACAGAAGTAACAAGTAAAGGTAGACCTACCAATTAGTCATAGTGTTTTTACTATGTGGTTTATGAATTATTAATTGACTAAAACGTCGTTTTCTGTTACCATATTGGTAACAGAATTTCCCAAAAAGTCTGTAACGGAATTACTGCAATTGAATAGGCTACAATGGGAAGTCACAAACCACAGTTGGGTCACCTGCTACAGTCCTCCCTTCCACTGGCATACTGTTATGTCCAGCTCATACTGTAACTGTTTTCTTTCTCTTTCTGTCGTCTGGTGGTCAAAGCAAGAGTGAAGACAATCTGGACAACCCCTCCCTCCCTTTTTTTGGTACGGTCCGGCTGGCTTTAATTTCAATGTCCACAGATGTTGATTTTTGGTCTGGTTCGGACCGGCCTTGATTTGGCCCAAACACAGATGTCCATGATTGGTTCCGATTTGGTCCAGTCAGGACCAAATCTGAACAAATCATAGATGTCCATGTTTGACAAGTTTGGAGAGCACAGTACAGTACAGTACATCAGAGCACATAAGTGTAGAGTACAATACAGTAAAGTTGAGTAGAGTATAGTACAGTCCTGTACAGTAGAATAGAGTTCAGTACAGTACACATTAGAGCACACTAGAGTTGAATACACTATAATGTACTGTATTGTACTGTACTCTTCTGTACTGTACTGAACTATATTATACTATTCTGTACGGTATTGAACTATACTCTACTGTACTGTGCTGTATTGTATTGTATTGTATCTTTCTAAAACTAGCCGCCGAAATTGTCGCAACCCCTATTACTAGTCTGTTCAACCTCTCTTTCATAACGTCTGAGATCCCCAGAGATTGGAAAGCTGCCGCGGTCATCCCCCTCTTCAAAGGGGGTGACACTCTAGATCCAAACTGCTACAGACCTATATCCATCCTGCCCTGCCTTTCGAAAGTATTTGAAAGCCAAGTTAACAAACAGATCACCGACCATTTCGAATACCACCGTACCTTCTCCGCTATGCAATCCGGTTTCCGAGCTGGTCATGGGTGCACTTCAGCCACGCTCAAGGTCCTAAACGATATTATAACCGCGATTGATAATAGACAGTACTGTGCAGCCGTCTTCATCGACCTGGCCAAGGCTTTCGACTCTGTCAACCACCGCATTCTTATTGGCAGACTAAATAGCCTTGGTTTCTCAAATGACTGCCTCGCCTGGTTCACCAACTACTTCTCAGATAGAGTTCAGTGTGTCAAATCGGAGGGCCTGTTGTCTGAACCTATGGCAGTCTCTATGGGGGTGCCACAGGGTTCAATTCTTGGGCCAACACTTTTCTCCGTGTATATCAATGATGTCGCTCTTGCTGCTGGTGACTCTCAGATCCACCTCTACGCAGACGACACCATTTTGTATACATCTGGCCCTTCATTGGACACTGTGTTAACAAACCTCCAAACGAGCTTCAATGCCATACAACACTCCTTCAGTAGCCTCCAACTGCTCTTAAACACTAGTAAAACTAAATGCATGCTTTTCAATCGAACGCTGCTGGCACCCGCCCACCCGACTAGAATCACCACTCTCGACGGGTCTGACCTAGAGTATGTGGACAACTACAAATACCTAGATGTCTGGTTAGACTGTAAACTCAACTTCCAGACTCACATAAAGAATCTCCAATCCAAAGTTAAATCTAGAATCGGCTTCCTATTTCGCAACAAAGCCTCCTTCACTCATGCTGCCAAACATGCCCTCGTAAAACTGACTATCCTACCGATCCTTGACTTCGGCGATGTCATTTGCAAAATAGCCTCCAACACTCTACTCAGCAAATTGGATGTAGTCTATCACAGTGCCATCCGTTTTGTCTCCAAAGCCCCATACACTACCCACCACTGTGACCTGTACGCTCTTGTTGGCTGGTCCTCACTACATGTTCGTCGTCAAACCCACTGGCTCCAGGCCATCTATAAATCACTGCTAGGCAAATCCCCGCCTTATCTTAGCTCATTGGTCACCATAGCAGCACCCACCCGTAGTCTGCGCTCCAGCAGGTATATCTCACTGGTCATTCCCAAAGCCAACACCTCCTTTGGCCGCCATTCCTTCCAGTTCTCTGCTGCCAATGACTGGAACGAATTGCAAAAATCTCTGAAGCTGGAGACTCTTATCTCCCTCAATAACTTTAAGCATCAGTTGTCAGAGCACCTTACCGATCACTGCACCTGTACACAGCCCATCTGAAATTAGCCCATCCAACTACCTCATCCCTATATTGTTATTTATTTTGCTCTTTTGCACCCCAGTATCTCTATTTGCACATAATCTCTTGCACATCTAGCATTCCAGTGTTAATACTATTGTAATTATTTTGCACTATAGCCTATTTATTGCCTTACCTCCATAACTTGCTACATTTGCACACACTGTATATATATTTTCTGTTGTATTTTTGACTTTATGTTTTTTACCCCATATGTAACTCTGTGTTGTTTTTATTGCACTGCTTTGCTTTATCTTGGCCAGGTCGCAGTTGTAAATGAGAACCTGTTCTCAACTGGCTTACCTGGTTAAATAAAGGTGAAAAATAAAAATAAAAATAAAAATTTGTGCTGTTCTGTTACCATCATTCTGTTACCGGGTGTAAATCCACTTCAGTTACTGTAGTTCAATAAACAAAACAGATTTTTCAAAGTCAAGATGTCATATCATAGCTGACACCCCATTCTTTCTGCAGACATCTTTGAATCTTAATCCGGAGAAGATATAGAGAGCAATAGTAATGGCGTCTTTTTTTTGGCACCAACTCCGCCATGGTTCGTTGAACAACGCCTATGGGGAAATTCACTTCTTGTGAATTTTTAAGCATTGATGTAATACAATTTTTTTTTTTACATAACGCACATAAAGGTTTCATCATTCCTAAAGGTCATGCTAACTGACTGATATTATCTCATAGAACAAAACGGATCAGATCTAATAAGCCTGTGTTAACCTCAGACCTTATTTCTGTGTTTATCCCAAAACCTTATTCTTTCCCCATTAATTTTGCTCATAGGAATGTCTGAACCAACCAGAGGTAAATAGTTTCTGTTTTTTTAAGACTACAAGCTGGCAAATTCTATTTAACTGAGTTTTTGGAAAACGTGGTCACATAAAAAACTGAGAGAGATTTTACCAAAATTATTTTACCAAACTTTGCATCTGCACAGTTCTTCCAGTAAATGTGTTTTTGTGTAAAATGTTCAGTGTAAATTGTTAAAACTAGTCCTTGTGCATAGAGTTGTATGGTTTGTTAAACTTTGAAATAAACGTTTTTTTGTTTGGCATACAATTTAAAGTGAACAATCAGTCTCAGCACCAATGGCTTTCCTTACTCAGAGGGCTTTCTATTGAATAGTGGAGTTCATGAAGTCCATGACGTATTAGTGTATTATCTCAACACCAATGATACAGAGAAGTAATAACTAAGTCTGTGGTTGGTAATTTCAAATGGTCATCTCTGAAGTAATGTATGCCATCACCATGCTATTTTGAACCAGTTACTGTATATCATAAATAATATTCTCTATATCATGGCTTTTCTTCTACCTAAATATTTAATGATCTCCACTATAACCTCCATTGTAGTACTACTTCTGTCCATGGATTGTACTGACCTGTAAGGTGAAAAAGTGCATAATGTTCCAATTGCACAGAAGGTAAGCTACTCTAATGTTCACAACTCACAGTATTATTTAGTGTTGGGAGTAGAGAGCAGAATCTGTACCATACAGCAGTGAACCTCCAGGAGAGGGTGTTAATGAATTATTAATGAATCCCAGAGTCTGCACCGCGTGATCAGTCCCTATAGCAACTACTGCTGTAAACCAGCTGATCCAATGAGCTAACAGGGGAACAGACATTTGCGTGATATTGTTGTGTGTGCTGCTGTGCATGTGCATTAGATCGATGCATGCGCATGAATGTGACTGTTATTCCTGTGACAGGCAGAAAGTAGCTAGTCCACCATGCGGTCTCAGCCATAGCTTTGTCAGAGTTGCCTTTACTCATTGGTGCCAATCTGCACTTGAGAGGTGTTCCCAAGTATTTTGTTACATTGATTTTGGCAGGCTTTATTTAATTATGGACCCCGTTCAAATACCTCAAGTCTCCATTGTGACTAAGTGAATGTAGGGACACAGTGTTTTTATGGGGGAAGAGTACAGTACAGTCCTCACCCCCCTTGTCATTGTCACTGATGGGTCCAGTGACCAGAGAAATCACTAATGGGTCCAGTGACCAGAGAAATCACTGATGGGTCCAGTGACCAGAGAAATCACTGATGGGTCCAGTGACCAGAGAAATCACTGATGGGTCCAGTGACCAGAGAAATCAGGGCCAATCTACTCTAGATACAGATACACACTTGAGTCTCTCAACACACGTTTGGACTGAGCCTGTTACCAAAGCACTCCAAAATGGCCAATCAAGACAGAGCCATAGATTGCGCTCCCCACGAGGCTGTAATTGAGCAGTCATGATGGCAGTGATTGCAGTCGGGTGGTAGCTCTCTCTGCCCAGAACTGCCCCTTACACTAGAGAATTGGGAACGAGTAACTGGGACAGCATAGCAAATGGAATATTGAGGCGTAATGGGATTTAGAAATGAGAGCTATGCTTAAAAATAGAAGAAAAAAGGTTTAATATGTTTATAACAATGTAAAACACCCGTGCTGTAGACTAGAGCCAAAGAGAAAGTGAGACAACAAATTACATTATGCAGAGAGAGAATTAAGTAGAGACTATAAATAACAGTAATATGATAAACTGTAGAAAGAGAGAGAGAGAGAGAGAGAGAGAGAGAGAGAGAGAGAGAGAGAGAGAGAGAGAGAGAGAGAGAGAGAGAGAGAGAGAGAGAGAGAGAGAGAGAGAGAGAGAGAGAGAGAGAGAGAGAGAGAGAGAGAGAGAGAGAGAGAGAGAGAGAGAGAGAGAGAGAGAGAGAGAGAGAGAGACTACAGTACATCTGGAGGAGAGAGAGTAATCCCAGTGGTGCGTCTGTGCAAGGTCAGAGCTGGGCTCTATCTGCCAGACGGATTATGGGCCAGAGTGGATCACAACTTCAATCTGGGATTCAGCTCTCAATCTGGGAGCAGGACGGCTATAGCCTTTTCTACCAGACACGCACCCCTTGACTAGTCGTAGATCTGTAGCCTATGTGCCAACCCAACCCAAACATGGATGGCATGACAACGAAAGTCAGATAAATTGGTTAAAGCACATACTGTACAGATATGGGACCAGTTTTATGTTGCGCGGGGTGCTATTAAGACTCCATTCCCCACCCTAACCCCCTCCAACACAGCAGGATAATGTGTATACGATGCTAACATTAGACAGTACTGTTTCCCAATAAACTGTACTACTGACACACAGTGTCCCTGTTTACATGTATCATGCCCAGCATAAGAATGACGCTCTCTACCTCTCCATTTCTCTCTCTCTACCTCTACATTTCTCTCTCTCTACCTCTCCATTTCTCTCTCTCTACCTCTCCATTTCTCTCTCTCTACCTCTACATTTCTCTCTCTCTACCTCTACATTTCTCTCTCTCTACCTCTCCATTTCTCTCCCTCCACCTCTTTCGAGGGGAATTATTTTGGGAGCAATGACATACACAGTTAAGGCAGATGCTTTGTTTGAGGAATCTGTGGTGTTTTGGCTTATGAAAGTTGATAACGAAAAAGGTACAACAAAGGGACACGCCTTCTATAGCCTACTGAGAGGATGTTAACATTGTTGTTGCTCAATAATATGCATTGGATTTGACATTTAATTCATCATTACTACAATACTATACTGTAGAATAAATCATTAATGGTAATATCAACATTTTAGTCAATAAATGTATAATTGACTCTCCATTGACTCTACTTTCCTTTGTGCTTACAACTAAACATTGTGCCTACTGCCTACTGTAGTATGCATTGCTCTCCATAACAAAACCAGCCACTCCTAACACCAGGAGAGCAACAGTTACCAAGACAACACCAAGTCGCATGGCAACCCACACAGTCACCAAGGTGAACAACACATCCTGACCTCTATAAATAAAATCTCTAGGCTTGTTTTCGTTTACTGTGTGTGGGAGAGAGGAACACTCTCAATTGAACAGAAAATGAGACTACACTCATCTAAACAATCATATTTACCCTGTAAGCAGTCTATGGACAAGGTATAACGGCAATCCATGTTTTGGTTTAGTTTCCCTGGCACTGTTTCCAAATGCTAACATTTTAGCATTTGTGGAACAACTCCCAGTCAAGTCATGGTACCGATTTTAGCATTTATCGCGCTTCATGTTCAAATCATCTATAAGTGACTTTGTTGAGCTTCACAATTAATGTTAAATACTTTCGAATGATTTGGACATGATGCGCGAAAAATGCTATTGACTTGAATTGGATTTGTGCCATGACTTGAATAGAGAGAAATAGTTTATTTGTAGGCACTAACTCCGCCATGGTTCGTTGGACAAAGCCTATGGGAAAATGAATGACGTTTTTGGAGGGTTTTTGGATAAATACCGAAAATAAGGTCTGTTGTAAACACAGGCTTAGGAGATCTTAATTGTTTTGTGCTATGAGACAATCTTTATCAGCTAACATCACATTGTAAATTTTGAAGCATTTATGTATTTGTTTTAAACAAGCACATAAAGCACATAAATGCTTCATAATTCCTAAAGGTCAGGTTAACTGACTGATATTATCTCATAAAACAAAACGTATAAGATCTCCTAAACCTGTGTTAACCTCAGACCTTATTTTCGGAGTTATCCCAAAACCCTATTATTTTCCATTCATTTTCCCCATAGGGATGGCTGAACGAACTAGAGGTATCTCATTTCCGGGTTTTAGGACTACAAGCTGGCAAGCTCTATGGGATTTGTGCCACAAATGCTAAAACGTTAGCATTTGGAAACAGTGCCAGGGAAACTAAACCAAAGCATGATCTGCTGTCTTACCTTGTCCATAGACTGCTAACAGGGTAAGGAAACCAATGTGTTATTTTGCAATTTGGGTGAACTATCCCTTTAATACAAAGCTAAATACAAAAGATCCATAGATAAACATGTTATTTGTCTAATGGAAGCACTCTAGTTCACCACCTGAACTCTCAACAAACACACAATCCCCTAACTCAATCTTAATAACCCTTCAAAGTTTTCAGGCAGGTGGCCTAGCGGTTAGATTGTTGGGCCAGTAACAGAAAGGTCACTAGTTCGAATCCGCGTGCCGTCAAGCTGAGAAAAAAACACATTTACATTTGTGAAACAGGACAAACATAAGCACCCACCAAATTATTATGATGTATTTCCATGTTCACTATTCAAAGTGTGTGGGACAGAATGCCTGGCCGGCCCTACATGACACAGCACCTGTAGTTGAGCCTGTCTACCAGTGAGAATCAGATAATGAGCTCAGACCAGCACCTACTGTACTTACTCCTCCTCGGCCGGCCGTCTCCTCCTCGCCCTCTGAGGAACAAGGGATGAGGAGAGAAAAAGGTCTGGAGGAGCCTAGGACTGTGTGTGTCTGTGTGTTTACTCACCGTCATAATTGACTATGATGATGGCGAGCATGTAATCCTTCCCCAGCATGCTGAGAGGTGTTCCTTCCTTCCTGGCCACTTGGCTTAGCTGCACCACATTCCAGTCCAAAATGTCCTGATGCCGCCAGGACAACTCTTCCCCGCACACTCGCTACAACTGCACACAGCGCCAAGCGTCCAGGGACACACTCGCATGCCAAGAGGATTACAAATATTCACACTCTCTTTCTCTGTCTGACTCTTTCTCTGTGTCACTCTCTCCCCTCCCTCTCTTTCTCTCTGTTCAAGCCCCGTCCGGAACTCTCTGAGTAAAAGCAATAAAAAAAATAAAAAATCCCTTCTCCCTCCCTGTCTTGATGATCTCTTTCTCTCTCTATCCTGCGACTCTTATCTCTTTATCTGTGCTGGAGGGATGCTGTTTGTCACACTGCTGCTGCCTTTCGTTTCACTCTCTTTGTATTGTGCTCAGTGATGCCTGCAGCTTCCGCCACTCCCCCTCCTCTTTCCCTCCACACCTTACCTCTCTTTCTCTCCCTCCCTCTCTGGTTGTTTCCTGGCTCTCTCTCTCTCTCTGTGCCTTAAAGACTGCCGAGGCAGAGAAAAGGCACTAAGGACAAAGGCACAGTGCAGACCAGCAAACAGACCCAAAAAGCATGCTTTTCTAGAAGAAATACATTACTACAGTAATATGGAGGCCAATAACAGGGCAATAATAGACAAACCGAAACAAATACGCTTTCTCAAAGAGTGAAATCGACTGGTGTAGCCTATCTAGTATTTGTGTAGCAAGGGAGTCGTAATAGGATTCAATTCAATTCGAGATGGGATGGGATGCCTCTCTGTGTAAAGGGGGTGTCTCAGGAAGATTAGTGACATAAATCTGTCCCTCAGAATGAACCTGCATCTGTCAAGCCCTACTCTTAAAAATATATGAGAGGGCAACTTTGGGAGTGCTTTTTATAGCAACGCCAGCAACATTACAGAATACAGGATGATTTCATGTAAATCTTCACTTTCTTAATGGCTGCATCTCTACGCTGAGGTGTTAGGGGAGGCAGGGTGTTTCATAGGCAGGCTTCCTTGAAGGCAAGGTCTGTTGCTGCAGCTTTTCTAAACCCATCTCTTTTCCCTAGATGCAATGTTGCAGTGTAATTGTAGTGTGTAGTTCAGTTGGTAGAGCATGGTGCTTGCAACGCCAGGATTGTGGGTTCGATTCCCACGGGGGACCAGTATGAAAATGTATGCACTCACTATACTAAATCAATCTGGATAAGAGCATCTGCTAAATGATGTAAATTAATCTGGCAGTTAAATTATCCTTATCACAGTACAACCAGAGGTCTCCACAAATCAACAGAGCAAAAGTTAGGGGCTATGTTGTAAGTAAGCTCAGGCAATGTAAGATAGAGAGCCTATGACTGTATCTGTCATATGGCCAGTAAAATCCATAGACAATCTAACTCCCAGCTGCATATTAATTAATCAAATGGACACCCAGACTATTTACATTGTGCCATTTGTTTTTACACTGCTGCTACTCGCTGTTTATTATCTATACATAGTCACTTTACCCCTACCTACATGTACAAATTACCTCGACTAACCTGTACCCCCGCACATTGACTCGGAATCGGTACACCCTGTATATAGCCTCGTTATTGTTATTTTATTGTGTAACTTTTCCTTTAATTTTTATACTTTAGTTTATTTAGTAAATATTTTCTTAACTCTAATTCTTGAACTGTATTGTTGGTTAATGGCTTGTAAGTAAGCATTTCACGGTAAGGTCTACACCTGTTGTATTCGGCGCATGTGACAAATAAAATGTGATTTAATTTGATTTGATGGCTCAGCCCGTCATCGTTCAGTCTGCTTGCATCATCCTCTTCTCACCTCCACTCAATGAATGTATATACACTGCTCAAAAAAATAAAGGGAACACTAAAATAACACATCCTAGATCTGAATGAATGAAATAATCTTATTAAATACTTTTTTCTTTACATAGTTGAATGTGCTGACAACAAAATCACAAAAATTATCAATGGAAATCAAATGTATCAACCCATGGAGGTCTGGATTTGGAGTGACCCTCAAAATTAAAGTGGAAAACCACACTACAGGCTGATCCAACTTTGATGTAATGTCCTTAAAACAAGTCAAAATGAGGCTCAGTAGTGTGTGTGGCCTCCACGTGCCTGTATGACCTCCCTACAACGCCTGGGCATGCTCCTGATGAGGTGGCGGATGGTCTCCTGAGGGATCTCCTCCCAGACCTGGACTAAAGCATCCGCCAACTCCTGGACAGTCTGTGGTGCAACGTGGCGTTGGTGGATGGAGCGAGACATGATGTCCCAGATGTGCTCAATTGGATTCAGGTCTGGGGAACGGGCAGGCCAGTCCATAGCATCAATGCCTTCCTCTTGCAGGAACTGCTGACACACTCCAGCCACATGAGGTCTAGCATTGTCTTGCATTAGGAGGAACCCAGGGTCAACCGCACCAGCATATGGTCTCACAAGGGGTCTGAGGTTCTCATCTCGGTACCTAATGGCAGTCAGGCTACCTCTGGCGAGCACATGGAGGGCTGTGCGGCCCCCCAAAGAAATGCCACACCACACCATGACTGACCCACCGCCAAACCGGTCATGCTGGAGGATGTTGCAGGCAGCAGAACGTTTTCCACGGCGTCTCCAGACTCTGTCACGTCTGTCACGTGCTCAGTGTGAACCTGCTTTCATCTGTGAAGAGTACAGGGCGCCAGTGGCGAATTTGCCAATCTTGGTGTTTTCTGGCAAATGCCAAACATCCTGCACAGTGTTGGGCTGTAAGCACAACCCCCACCTGTGGACGTCGGGCGCTCATACCACCCTCATGGAGTCTGTTTCTGACCGTTTGAGCAGACACATGCACATTTGTGGCCTGCTGGAGGTCATTTTGCAGGGCTCTGGCAGTGCTCCTCCTGCTCCTCCTTGCACAAAGACGGAGGTAGCAGTCCTGCTGCTGGGTTGTTGCCCTCCTACGGCCTCCTCCACGTCTCCTGATGTACTGGCCTGTCTCCTGGTAGCGCCTCCATGCTCTGGACACTACACTGACAGACACAGCAAACCTTCTTGCCACAGCCCGCATTGATGTGCCATCCTGGATGAGCTGCACTACCTGAGCCACTTGTGTGGGTTGTAGACTCCGTCTCATGCTACCACTAGAGTGAAAGCACCGCCAGCATTCAAAAGTGACCAAAACATCAGCCAGGAAGCATAGGAACTGAGAAGTGGTCTGTGGTCACCACCTGCAAAACCAGTCCTTTATTGGGGGTGTCTTGCTAATTGCCTATTATTTCCACCTGTTGTCTATTCCATTTGCACAACAGCATGTGAAATGTATTGTCAATCAGTGTTGCTTCCTAAGTGGACAGTTTGATTTCACAGAAGTGTGATTGACTTGGAGTTACATTGTGTTGTTTAAGTGTTCCCTTTATTTTTTTGAGCAGTGTATGAAGCCTCCACTTCGGTTGCTGTGGCACCGCCCAGCTCGCGTGTGGAATACAACCCCTCTTGATGTGCAAAGCTCCTCTGATGGTATCAGGCAGAGCCACGTATTTTGGCCAACTCTTAGAATTTTGAATATTGTTGTAATTCTAGACATTCAGTTACATAGCATTATGCAAATATTCCCCATGTAATCCCCCAAAAGACTGCCCGATTATAATTAATTAATTGCTTCAATTCAGTTTATTTTACTTGCGAATACAAAAAGCTAATTTTACGCCTGCTGTGTCATGTGACTGTGTTACCGGTGCACAGCGCTACTGGCCTCAATTCCAATCATGTCATAAAGATAGTACCTACGTTTTAAAATGCATTGATATTGTCACATTGTAAAGAATGCATATAACAGCGATGTCGCTCAAGAAAGTAAGCTGAGTAAAAACAGTCAGCACTCGGCACATGAGTTAGTCACACATCTTTCAGCAGGGAAGAAAATCGAGCCCAGTGATAAATCAGTAGCACCAGCATTGGTTAAAGACATGGCGGACGACAAGGTTAGTGCCGTAAACTTTAGCCTATGGAGAGTTAAAAATCCGAGTTTGTATTCGCGGTTGTAGTAGTTGCTTATTATATAGTTGTAGGTATGTTCGGTGTAGGTAACGTTACGTGTAGATAGTCAACTAACCGTTATTTAGCTTGCTAGCTTTATGTTTTTGCTAAGAAACTGTCAAGCTAGCATAGCTATGCGAGCTAGTTAACGTTTACTAAACATTACATTCATATAGCAACCTGACCTGCTTGGCTATTGGTGACTGTTGCAGTCTGTATAGCTAGCAATTGTGCTGGATATTATTGTGAGAATGTAGACTGGAAACACGATACTTATAAGCCATATTTTTTACCGGTAGAATACCTATTTTCCTTGACTGAGCTACGGATAGAACAAGGAGACCGATGTTTCACCAGATGTATAAATCAGAAGCATCCGGTTGGAATTTGAACTCCCCACCAAATATGGTGAGGAGAGGAAGCCCATTGGCCGGCAACATTTTTGTAAACGTGACCGTTTGCCAAAGTTTTAAAAAATGGCGTTGTTTACAAGAAGTGCAGGGGCTAATTGAGTTATTGCACACGCGCACTTCACAGAAAAGGCGTTCTCTAACTGAAATATGCAAATACATGCTTGATCGCGCCAATAGAATCTCTCTAGCTCGTGCTTGGCTCTGCCCACCTCCTTGCTTGTTCGGCCTACTATGCCTCATTTGCTCCCGTTGAAAACGACACAGATGAACTAGCTTGGGTTAGTAATACATATCTTTGTTTGAACAGTCAAAGCTTTGCACACTAGTCCAGAGTAATCAATAGTTGATCAAGACGTTAACTAAATTCAAGCATTAGTATAGCCGAAGAATGGATTTCGTAGACAATATAATGTGACTCAGTAACAGGAAGAATTTAGATTTGGATGGAATATTTTATTGTTTTGGGACACATATTTTGGACTAAAGAATCACTTGAGTGTAGATCTAGCTCAGATATCAGCAGGCACTCATATGACCAACAACAACACGTATTAATATAAGACTCAAATATCAACTGTAATCATGTTTTATATGTGTCAATAACTTGCCTTGCTTGCTGTCCTAAATTTACTTTTGACATGTACTACTAGTCATTGAGACAGCTAAAGGACCTGGCAGAGCTCAAGGACCAGCTAGAGGACATTCAGAAGCGTGTGGAGAAGGAAGTACAGGCTGGGATCCCACAGGTGAGCAGTCAGATGTCCGACACACACACACCAGGGTTTCCGAAAATATGGCGCCAGACATTTGACCGGCAGCATTTTAATTTACTGGACATTTAAGAAATTTACCGGACCCATATGCATTGGGTGCTTAACCTGATTAGGGCGTCCACCCACGGTGCTCAGAATGACTGAAATCACAATAGAACATGAGAGAATAGGCTAATAATTTCAATGGCATATGGAAGTCTTTATAAAATAATTGCCTGCTGCACTTTTGGTTGGATTTTGGCTAGATTTCTTTGAAGCAAGGTAAAAACATACCTCATAATATGTAGTAAAATGTTCAGGTTTCAAACAATTAAGTAGGCGATTAAATTTAGAATTGTTGCGCAATTATTGGGCTTATAAAAGCAGGTTTCCCTCCAGCATTAAGGTAAAGCTGTAGTATCAGTTCTAGCGCTACATCTACATGTATTTCAATCAATTAATAGGCTAAAATGCATTTTCGCAATTTTGGCCGGAGCCAATTTTATTTATTGTCTTTTCATTCATTTTTTTACGGAAACCCTGACACACACACACACACACACACACACACACACACACAGGCCTAAGTAGGGTGTCCACCCATGATAGGAGTGGGTGAAAACGCGCTTTGGTGATGAAATTTAACTTCCTTATGTTATAAAATACATTTGACCAAAACAAATATGATTATTCATGTTCTGAATCGCTCAGTGTGGTCTTTCTCTAACATATCATTAACATTATATCCAAAAAGTTGGATTTCGTAAACCTAATACATGCGATTATAAGCACCGAGCTCTGTTGACATAATGGTGCAGGTTTCTCGTAACAACTTTTGAGGATTTTACATTTTGTGGTCTTTGTATTCAAAGTTGTTTCCGCGGGTCGCAAAAAGCTAAATTAGCATGACACAAGCTGAATTAATAGTAAAAGGCTTTGAAAATAAAATGTTTGATATACCCTCAGTTCTCCGTTGACATTTCACAAAGAAACGCTTGTTTTGGTGAGAGATCTTCGAAAAAGAACAGGAATTTCAAATTAATATTTAAAGTGTATACTAACATATGAAAATACTACGTCATGTATCCAAATCGATATCCACCTTACCTCTATTGTTTTATGTCCTGCGGATTTGAGAAGAAAGATTACGAGTTCAACGAAAAAGCGTTCCTGTCAGGTAGCCAGTAGCCTTAATTCTTGCACGGAACCCAGACTAGATTTTTTTTTACCCCTTTTTTTCTCTGGCCTCCATTGAATTAGTCACCCTAATTCTGGCCATCCTACAAGAGTACAAGGGTAAACACTCCAATAGCATTTGAATGTATGATGATGGAGACATGAAGTTTGGACCATTGGTTTTCTTAGAGGATTATCTACACAATTAACATATTATTTTACCAATTGGTCAAATATGTGTTTTGGATTGGACACCCTAGCCTCAGGCTGTGTTTTCACACAAACATGACCTCATACAAGCCCTCTCTTTTCTGTAGTTATTAGGCTATAGATCAAGTCTGTTTGTGTGCATGGATGCATAGTGCACAGGTTTTCCATACATCTTGTCAAACTGTCAGATGAGACTCAGACGAGCAACGCCATTCCTGTGTGTTGTGTTTGTTTCTAACATGAGGGTTACTGTACATTTTGTTGTTCCAGGGTGGCAGTGTGCTGGCCTCTCCTTTCCTTAAGGGCTTCTTGGCAGGGTATGTCGTGTCTAGGCTGCGATCCTCTGCGGTTTTGGGCGTGGTCCTTGGGACTTGCACAGGCATCTTTGCAGCTCAAAACTTTGGCGTGCCCAACATCGAGGAAACTCTGAAAGACTATTTCAACACTCTCAAAGGACCCAGCAAATAGCAGCCCTGGTTTTGGGGGGAAATATGGATCACTGAACCAATAAACCACCCCCCTGCCCCATCAAAAAGATCCATTGGACTACCCCACCCCCAATCCCACAATTTTAGATTGCACATTGTCCTGAACTGAGAAAAATTTGTGTTTGTTAGGAGACATTTTGGAAAAAAAGATATATTCCTTGAGTTACGCATCAAGTGTCTTTACAATCATCTCTTGCAATAGTCCTGCAGGGACCTGAGCTTATATTTTTATATGAACTGGAAAGATAACATTGTTCCTATTTTATGCAATAGGGATTTTACTGATGGAAGTACGTGCTTTATAGTGGGAGATTTTATTTGCCTCAGGTCAGCTTTCTATTTCGTCTTGCTCGCAGATCAACCATATAACCTTGTTATACCCAAATTATATCAGAACCTGTAGTATCCAGATGTTAAACATGACTAAGAGAATATTATGTTCATATATACAAATATGTCCCTAGGTAGATAACCTGGTATCTGCCTATTTTCTGACTTTTAGGTCAACGTAAGTCTACAGTATTCACACCCATTTACTTTTTCCACATTTAGTTGTGTTACAGCCTGAATTTAAAATGTATAACATTTAGATTTTTTTGTCACTGGTGTACACACTACCCCATAATGTCAAAGTGGAATTATGTTTTTTGAAATTTGTACAAATTAATTAAAAATTAAAAGCTGAAATGTCTTGAGTCAATAAGTATTCAACCCCTTTGTTATGGCAAGCCTAAATAAGTTTAGGAGTAAACATTTACTTAATAAGTTGCATGGCCTCACTCAGTGTGCAATAAGTGTTTAACAGGATTTTTGAATGACTACCTTATCTCTGTACCCAACACATACAATTATCTGTAAGGTCCCTCAGTCGAGCAGTGATTTTCAAACACAGATTCAACCACAAAGACCAGGAATGTTTTTCAATGCCTTGCAAAGAAGGGCACCTATTGGCAGATGGGTAAAAATAAAAAATAAAGCAGACATTGAATATCCCTTTGAGCATGGTGAAGTTATTAATTACACTTTGGATGGTGTATCAATACACCCAGTCACTACAAAGGTACAGGCATCCTTACGAACTCAGTTGCCGGAGAGGAAGGAAACTGCTCAGGGATTTCACCATGAGGCCAATGGTGACTTTAAAACAGTTACAGAGTTAATGGCTGTGATAGGTGAAAACTGAGGATGGATCTGCAACATTGTAGTTACTCCACAATACTAACCAAATTGAGTGAAAAGAAGCAAGCCTGTACAGAAGCCTGTAAAAAATATTCCAAAACATGCATCCTGTTTGCGACAAGGTGTTACACATGGGGACGTGTGAAACTTACTCCTCAGCCTTAAGTGTCCCGCTTCCGTCGCCTCATTAGCTAGCTAAGACACTTGAGGAGGGCGGTCACCAGTGTTTGTGAGGTACTGGTACTCGCTAAGCAAGCAGCGTGACATCCTTTACAAATGCACTAAAGTAATACTGCAAAAAATGTGGCAAAGCAATTAACTTTTCGTCCTGAATACAGTTTTATGTTAGGGCAAATCCAATACAACACTTTACTGAGTACCACTGTCGATATTTTGAAGCATAGTGGTGGCTGCATAATGTTACGGGCAATGTTCCCTGTTTTTTGGCACTGAGCAAATTTCAGGTCTGCTGAGCGCAAACTTGAACGTTGTGAAAATTCGGTGCAACTTCCAGCGCGCGTTTACTGTGAACACTGAGGCTGTACCCGCTTTACAGTTTTAACAGTGGCAAAGTAGGCTACTGTGGCTATTTGATCATAATGTAGGCCTACCAGAAAGGGCTACCATCAAAAACAATGGAGAAAATGCATCCCATAACATTTTAACATGGAAATACAGTGGGGAGAACAAGTATTTGATACACTGCCGATTTTGCAGGTTTTCCTACTTACAAAGCATGTAGAGGTCTGTACTTTTTATCATAGGTACACTTCAACTGTGAGAGACGGAATCTAAAACAAAAATCCAGAAAATCACATTGTATGATTTTTAAGTAATTAATTTGCATTTTATTGCATGACATAAGTATTTGATCACCTACCAACCAGTAAGAATTCCGGCTCTCACAGACCTGTTCGTTTTTCTTTAAGAAGCCCTCCTTTTCTCCACTCATTACCTGTATTAACTGCACCTGTTTGAACTCGTTACCTGTATAAAAGACACCTGACTGCATGGCCAGGCACGACTCCAACAAGAGTGTCTGCTAAATGACGTAAATGTAAATGTAAATCATTAAGTTTGCCGACGACACAACAGTGGTAGGCCTGATCACCGACAACGATGAGACAGCCTATAGGGAGGAGGTCAGAGACCTGGCCGTGTGGTGCCAGGACAACAACCTCTCCCTCAACGTGACCAAGACAAATGAGATGATTGTGGACTACAGGAAAAAAAAGAGGACTGAGCACGCCCCCATTCTCATCGACGGGGCTGTAGTGGAACAGGTTGAGAGCTTCAAGTTCCTTGGTGTCCACATCACCAACAAACTATCATGGTCCAAACACACCAAGACAGTCGTGAAGAGGGCACGACAAAGCCTATTCCCCCTCAGGAGACTGAAAATATTTGGCATGGGTCCTCAGATCCTCAAAAAATTCTACAGTTGCACCATCGAGAGCATCCTGACTGGTTGCATCACCGCCTGGTATGGCAACTGCTTGGCCTCCGACCGCAAGGCACTACAGAGGGTAGTGCGTACGGCCCAGTACATCACTGGGGCCAAGCTTCCTGCCATCCAGGACCTCTATACCGGGCGTTGTCAGAGGAAAGCCCTCAAAATTGTCAGACTCCAGCCACCCTAGTCATAGACTGTTCTCTCTGCTACCGCACGGCAAGCGGTACCGGAGTGCCAAGTCTAAGTCCAAAAGACTTCTCAACAGCTTCTACCCCCAAGCCATAAGACTCCTGAACAGCTAATCATGGCTACCCGGACTATTTGCACTGCCCCCCCACCCCATCCTTTTACGCTGCTGCTACTCTGTTAATTATTTATGCATAGTCACTTTACATTGACTCTGCACCGGTACCCCCCTGTATATATAGCCTCCCTACTGTTATTTTATTTTACTTCTGCTCTTTTTTTTCTCAACACTTTTTTTGTTGTTGTTTTATTTAAAAAAATAAATGCACTGTTGGTTAAGGGCTGTAAGTAAGCATTTCACTGTAATGTCTGCACCTGTTGTATTCGGCGCATGTGGCCAATACAATTTGATTTGATTTGATTTGTCCACACACTCAATCAAACAGACTCCAACCTCTCCACAATGGCCAAGACCAGAGAGCTGTGTAAGGACATCAGGGATAAAATTGTAGACCTGCACAAGGCTGGGATGGGCTACAGGACAATAGCCAAGCAGCTTGGTGAGAAGGCAACAACTGTTGGCGCAATTATTAGAAAATGGAAGAAGTTCAAGATGACGGTCAATCACCCTCGGTCTGGGGCTCCATGCAAGATCTCACCTCGTGGGGCATCAATGATCATGAGGAAGGTGAGGGATCAGCCCAGAACTACACGGCAGGACCTGGTGAATGACCTGAAGAGAGCTGGGACCACAGTCTCAAAGAAAACCATTAGTAACACACTACGCCGTCATGGATTAAAAACCTGCAGCGCACGCAAGGTCCCCCTGCTCAAGCCAGCGCATGTCCAGGCCCGTCTGAAGTTTGCCAATGACCATCTGGATGATCCAGAGGAGGAATGGGAGAAGGTCATGTGGTCTGATGAGACAAAAATAGAGCTTTTTGGTCTAAACTCCACTCGCCGTGTTTGGAGGAAGAAGAAGGATGAGTACAACCCCAAGAACACCACCCCAACCGTGAAGCATGGAGGTGGAAACATCATTCTTTGGGGATGCTTTTCTGCAAAGGGGACAGGACGACTGCACCGTATTGAGGGGAGGATGGATGGGGCCATGTATCGCGAGATCTTGGCCAACAACCTCCTTCCCTCAGTAAGAGCATTGAAGATGGGTCGTGGCTGGGTCTTCCAGCATGACAACGACCCGAAACACACAGCCAGGGCAACTAAGGAGTGGCTCCGTAAGAAGCATCTCAAGGTCCTGGAGTGGCCTAGCCAGTCTCCAGACCTGAACCCAATAGAAAATCTTTGGAGGGAGCTGAAAGTCCGTATTGCCAAGCGACAGCCCCGAAACCTGAAGGAGCTGGAGAAGGTCTGTATGGAGGAGTGGGCCAAAATCCCTGCTGCAGTGTGTGCAAACCTGGTCAAGACCTATAGGAAACGTTTGATCTCTGTAATTGCAAACAAAGGTTTCTGTACCAAATATTAAGTTCTGCTTTTCTGATGTATCAAATACTTATGTCATGCAATAAAATGCAAATTAATTACTTAACAATCATACAATGTGATTTTCTGGATTTTTGTTTTAGATTCCGTCTCTCACAGTTGAAGTGTACCTATGATAAAAATTACAGACCTCTACATGCTTTGTAAGTAGGAAAACCTGCAAAATCGGCAGTGTATCAAATACTTGTTCTCCCCACTGTAGCTGTTCTATCATTCAGCCTACAGTAGCAGCCAATGTGTGGTGTTCAACGTAGGCCTACATTCCATGAGACTTTTGAAAAAAAAAAACATGCAGGGCTTGACATTAACCTGTTTATCCACTTGTCCTTCAGACAAGGAGGTGACTGAAAATGTTGTTGTGTTGTTTGATGCAAGAAACCACTTTACTCTCTCTCTTTCGTAACGGGTGAGATCCCCAGAGATTGGAAAGCTGCAGCGGTCATCCCCCTCTTCAAAGGGGGTGACACTCTAGACCCAAACTGTTATAGACCTATATCCATCCTGCCCTGCCTTTCGGAAGTATTTGAAAGCCAAGTTAACAAACAGATCACCGACCATTTCGAATCCCACCGTACCTTCTCCGCTATGCAATCCGGTTTCCGAGCTGGTCATGGGTGCACCTCAGCCACGCTCAAGGTCCTAAACGATATTATAAACGCGATCGATAAAAGACAGTACTGCGAAGCCGTCTTCATCGACCTGGCCAAGGCTTTCGACTCTGTCAACCACCGCATTCTTATTGGCAGACTAAATAGCCTTGGTTTCTCTAATGACTGCCTTGCCTGGTTCACCAACTACTTCTCAGATAGAGTTCAATGTGTCAAATCGGAGGGCCTGTTGTCTGGACCTCTGGCCTTCTCTATGGGGGTGCCACAGGGTTCAAATCTCGGGCCGACTCTATTCTCTGTGTATATCAATGATGTCGCTCTTGCTGCTGGTGGCGCTCGGATCCACCTCTATGCGGACGACACCATTTTGTATACATCTGGCCCTTCATTGGACACTGTTAACAAACCTCCAAACAAGCTTCAACGCCATACAACACTCCTTCCGTAGCCTCCAACTGCTCTTAAACACTAGTAAAACTAAATGCATGCTCTTCAACCGAACGCTGCTGGCACCCGCCCACCCGACTAGAATCACTACTCTCGGCGGGTCTGACCTAGAGTATGTGAACAACTACAAATACCTAGGTGTCTGGTTAGACTGTAAACTCTCCTTCCAGACTCACATTAAGCATCTCCAATCAAAAGTTAGATCTAGAATCGGCTTCCTATTTCGCAACAAAGCCTCCTTCACTCATGCTGCCAAACATGCCCTCGTAAAACTGACTATCCTACCGATCCTTGACTTCGGCGATGTCATTTACAAAATAGCCTCCAACACTCTACTCAGCAAATTGGATGTAGTCTATCACAGTGCCAATCCGTTTTGTCACCAAAGCCCCTATACTACCCACCATTGTGACCTGTACGCTCTTGTTGGCTGGCCCTCACTACATATTCGTCGCCAAACCCACTGGCTCCAGGTCATCTATAAATCACTGCTAGGCAAATCCCCGTCTTATCTTAGCTCACTGGTCACCATAGCAACACCCACCCGTAGTCTGCGCTCCAGCAGGTATACCTCACTGGTCATCCCCAAAGCCAACACCTCCTTTGGCCGCCATTCCTTCCAGTTCTCTGCTGCCAATGACTGGAACGAACTGCAAAAATCTCTGAAGCTGGAGACTCTTATCTCCCTCACTAACTTTAAGCGTCAGTTGTCAGAGCAGCTTACCGATCACTGCACCTGTACACAGCCCTTCTGAAATTAGCCCACCCAACTACCTCATCCCCATATTGTTATTTATTTTGCTAATTTGCACCCCAGTATCTCTATTTGCACATAATCTTTTGCACATCTATCATTCCAGTGTTAATACGAAATTGTAACTATTTTGCACTATGGCCTATTTATTGCCTTACCTCCATAACTTACTACATTCGCACACACTGTATATACATTTTCTGTTGTATTTTTTTACTTTATGTTTTGTTTACCCCATATGTAACTCTGTGTTGTTGTTTTTATCACACTGCTTTGCTTTATCTTGGCCAGGTCGCAGTTGTAAATGAGAACTTGTTCTCAACTGGCTTACCTGGTTAAATAAAGGTGAAATAAATAAATAAATAAAACACCTCCTCTTTCTTCCTCTATTTTTATAATGCACACCAGATGTGCATTGAAGTACAGATTGAACTTGTATTTATAATATAATATAATATTACAATTATAATATTTATAATAAATGTATTATGTATTTATAACACTTGGATAATGAACTTTTAATAAAGCTTTTCACATTCTCTACTGGAATTGGTTCACATTCTCTTCTGGTTGAAATTAAGTCTCTCATTTGATGAAATACTACACCTATCCTGTGTCCTCAGATCAGTGCAGATGAAGGAAATTAGATATTGAGATTAACCTGTTTTACAGTATTTACATGATGCATATGTATTTTTTAAATTCTGGTTCTGTATATATGAATTACAAATCAGCCTTAAACTAGTTAAATCATGTGTTTTAGTCTATTGCAGAGTTGCAATGTGTAACCGTTGATGTCCCAGGACCAGGATTGGTAAACGCTGTTGAAGTGTATAATTGTAATGCATACATGCAGACAGCATCATTCAAAGACTGGAGTTTGATACTCCTGGTATTGGATATGACTGAAAAAGAATGTCTCACAGACATTCATACCTGAACCGCACCTTTATTTGCCAAGGTAGAGTACATGATCAGTGAATATATTGCACAGGCTACAATGTGGGGATCTCATGCTTGGTAATAACTACATGTTATACGACTTGAATCTTTGACCGGTTGGTGACTACTGATCTAGAAAGTTGAGTGAAGTTCAATCTCATGCTTCTCTCTGTGGGCTGATATTAATTCTGCGTCGCAGTCTCGGGGTTACTGCGCGTTCACGCGCAGTTTAGAGGGAACATTGGTTATGGGTATGCTTTTATGGAGCTAAGCACAGGCAAAATCCTAGAGGAAAACCTGGTTCAGTCTGCTTTCCACCAGACACTGGGAGATGAATTCACCTTTCAGCAGGACAATAACCTAAAACAGAGCCAAATCTACACTGGAGTTGCTTACCAAGACAGTTAATGTGGCAGAGTTACATTTCTACTTAAATCTACTTGAAAATATATGGCAAGACCTGAAAATGGTTGTCTAGCAATGATCAACAACCAATTTGACAGAGCTTGAAGAATTTTGAAAAACATAATGGGCAAATGTTTCACAATCCAGGTGTGGAAAGCTCTTAGAGACGTACCAAGAAAGACAGCTGTAATCGATGCCAAAGGTGCTTCTACAAAGTATTGACTCGGGTGTGAATGCTTATGTAAACTAGATCTTTCTGTATTACATTTTCAATACATTTGCAAACATTTCTAAAAACATGTTTTCACTTTGTCATTATGGGGTATTGTGTGTAGCTGGGTGAGAGAAAAAAAACATTTTTAATACATTTTGAATGCAGGCTGTAACACAACAAAATGTGGAATAAGTCAAGGGCTGTGAATACTTTCTGAAGGCACCGATTGACCTGCTCCAAGTAGACCCGTTTTTTGTGTCTGGTTGATAGTTTTGAATGAGACATGTACACTGAGTACATCACAAGGCAGTCTATAGAATGGTACACAGGGACCTCTACAGGTGAACTATTCGACCTACAGTTTGCATCCATGTCTTGCAGGAAGTACTGGCAGGGGTTCCTGTTATTTAAAGTTTCATTAGTCGTATGTACAGGATACAGATGGTATACACTGTCCAACGAAATGCTTACTTGTAGGTTCCTTCTCGACAATGCAACAACAATAAGAACTATTAAAAGATAAGAATTTGAACATAAAGTAAATGGCAGTAACATAGAATCAATATTTTAGCATAAGTATAATACAGGAAGGCACAATTTATAGTCCAATATTTACACACGTATTGGGGAAGAGGGGGACAACTGTATAAATTAAGCAGTATAATCAGTAGACTATAATAAACATTTTAGCATAACTATAATAAAGGAAGAACATTTATAGTACAATATTTACACATATCAGATTGGGGGGAAAGTGTTTAAATTGTGCAGTATTAGCAATAGGAGTATGGTAGCAGCAGCAGTTGTGATGTGTATGTAGCGAGTGTGTGTGTGTGTGTGTGTGTGTGTGTGTGTGTGTGTGTACGTACTAAGGTGCGGAGAGACAGTGCAGGTGGTCAGTCCAGTTCAAGTGTTCAGCAGTCTGATGGCTTGTAGATAGAGCCTGTTGGTATCAGACCTCATGCTCCAATACTGTCTGCCCAACGGTAAAGGAGGGAACCGCTCATGGCTGGGGTGTGTGTAGAAGTCCTGGATCAGTGGGAACACGGCACCAGTGATGTACTGGGCCGTCTTCACCACCTGCTGGAGGGGCTTGCGGTTGTGGACGGAGCAATTCCCGTACCAGGCCGTGATGCAACTGGTCAGGACATTCTCAATGGTATTTACCAAAGTAAATCCATCTACCTACTGATATAACACTGGACATCTGGATTGTACATTTCAATTATATTACTGTCCAATACGGCCTTTCAGCCAGGAATTACTATATGGGAGAAGTTGAACTGATTTAGCACATTACTTGTTTATTAGGCCCATTCTTGAGACATGTACTATTAGATCAATTATATTGTCCTCAGACAGTGCGTTGTAGTCTCCTAACAGCCATTGTCACCAGGGGTGTATTCACTAAGACCCAACGCACTAAACGGAAGCCAACAGAACAAAATGGAGAGGGACATACCTGAATTTGTTCAATAGAAACTTGTTTCGTTGCAAAGCGTTTTCCGTTAGGAATAAATGGTTTCCGTTGCAAAACGTTTTGCAACTGTTTTCTACAGTCTTTCTTGGTCTGAATGAATACCCCACAGACAGACAGGTGTTTGAGAGCTTAGTGGAAAGAGATGCTCCCAATATTATGAATGTTTTCAGCACTAATATGCAGTCTATCTGTCAAAGCTTTAAAGAACAGTCAGGAACAGTGAAACAAGAAATTATAATTATCAGAGCATTTATAATTGGTTTTCCTTTTTCTGCATACATGCATCATGCATGTTACAGTATTTTTGTTTGGCATTGGTTGGTTTGTTTTGTAAACTTGGTATGAAACTTGAATTTTATGGCAGCCCTTCAATAAAATGTTTCATTTCAGCGTCATCTTGGTTGGCTTCATCTCAGTTTTTAACGATTAGCAGTGAGTAGCAGTCAGTACACCTGACCATATTATATTGAATATCGTAGGTTAATTTAAAAACTTTCCACCCATAGAGAAAACACAAGAAAATATAACTTTTTAGTTTCCAATGTAATTTCCACAGAATCAGGGCGTTCCGAGAGGAAGTGCTTACATGTAGATACAATACATTACATTACCAAAAGTATGTGACACCTGCTCAACAAACATCTCATTCCAAAATCATGGGCATTAATATGGAGTTGGTCCCCCCTTTGCTGCTATAACAGCCTCCACTCTTCTGGGAAGGCTTTCCATGAGATGTTGGAACATTGCTGCGGGGACTTGCATCCATTCAGACACAAGAGCATTAGTGAGGTCAGGCACTGAAGTTGGGCGATTAGGCCTGGCTCGCAGTCGGCGTTCCAATTCATCCCAAAGTTGTTTGATGGGGTTGAGGTCAGGGCTCTGTGCAGGCGAGTCAAGTTCTTCCTCACCGATCTCAACAAACCATTTCTGTATGGACCTCGCTTTGTGCACGGGGTCATTGTCATGCTGAAACAGGAATGGAACATCCCCAAACTATTGCCACAAAGTTGGAAGCACAGAATCTTCTAGAATGTCATTGTATGCTGTAGCGTTAAGATGTCCCTTCACTGGAACTAAGGGGCCTTGCCTGAACCATGAAAAACAGCCCCAGACCATTATTCCTCCTCCACCAAACTTTACAGTGGGCACTATGCATTTGGGCAGGTAGCGTTCTCCTGGCATCCGCCAAACCCAGATTCGTCCGTCGGATTGCCAGATTGTGAAGCGTGATTCATCACTCCAGAGAAAGTGTTTCCACTGCTCCAGAGTCCAATGGCAAATCTGAACACACTACCAGCGCTTTGAAAAGTTTATTTAATTAAACTTTCCTGTGGATATATTGTCTCACATTCCTACCTGCAAAAGGACCAACCGCATGGACAACCAGTAATTTAAGTGAAAATATCAGGTCTTGAGAGGAAACTTTCCTGATCCAAACTCTCATTTATGCCCGACGTTAAATCGAATGAAATTCAACTTCGGGTCTACGGGCTAGATAATAATGGTTTAAACATGTAATTTCCATAGCTAGACACTGACCCCCTCAGCAGACTCATCGATCAGCACAGGCATGATGTTCATGGGCACATGCAGCTGTAGACAGAGGAAAGAGAACCTTTCTTTTTTTTACACTTTTTTTTGTGTTTGTTCACTTATTTCCTGTTCAACAGGCCCCAAATAAAGGTTATAGCTGTGATAGCGATTAGCTGACACTAGACCCAACAGGCCCAGGTCCTGAGGGGAGCACAGTCTCACCAGCGCACCCTAGACTCAGGTCCTTCTTCAGGGAGTTGCTCTATTCCTCCAGGGCTTTAATGTCGTTCCTCTGGCCCAGGACGAAGTAGGCCGTTAGAGAACTAAAGAGAACTATCTTGCAGGCCATCTTGTTGGACCCTCTGAGAAGGAGACAGAATACAAACATTTAAAACATGATGGATGCTTCATTGCTTTGTTATAAGCATTTTAGGTTGTCTGGATTTTTCGTATAATTCCGATATTACAGTAATCAATATAAAAGTGTTAGAGGCGAAACTAGATTTTAATCAATTAATAGACCATACTAAAGCAAGCGTTCTTTCTGCTGGTATAAGTAAATTCCACAACAACAATAATGACGTCAGGGGTTTCAGGAATTGATCTAGATTCTAAATCACATGAAAACAAAATCTGTCAGCATCTATATAGACAACATGTATCTAATCACAGATTAAAACTAATACTTCAACAATGATTTATATCTAGATAGCCTTTTAACCAGTGTAGTAGTGGTGATAACTGTTTTGTTTGGCTATTAAAAAGTATTATTCCCTTCTTACCCTGCTGTAGTTCCCACATTAATTGCAGTCTGTGGCTAAGACATCATGTGGCAGTCTCTCTGCTACAACCTTTCTAATGGGTTTTCAATCTGAAATGGCTCCCCCAAAACGGACAGTTTATAATCTGTCCAAAGAGAAGTGAAACTGAGACTCTGGTCAGGTCCAAGGAAAGTCCCCGATTCATTAAAGGAGAATTCAGCCACTTTTCAACCTCATTCATTATCTCTAGCACCATACCAGTGTCTGTGAAAACGCATGTTTCTATGATCTGTGGTTAAGATAAGAAGAAAGGTCCTAAAAAATGTTTTTCTGTGACATCACAGGACAGGATTAAAAGTAAGAAAAATCTTCAGAGCAAAAAGATCTGAGCGTCCAGACAGAGGTTGCACATGGCGCATCAGAAATTGAGTGGATTGAGACCCACATGTGGTTGTGGTATAAATTGGAAGTCAAAAGATCAGATTCCATGTTTTTTTGTGGTTTACACATTAGGGGAAAGATCAGATAAGCGTCAGATATGCCAAATAATTGAGAAGCATCCACCTGCAGATTATGCGGGATGAAGCCGCCTGGTCTGCAAAACTCAAAGCGCATGCGTCTCAGATGGTATGTGCACGCGCAATCTGATTTAAAGTCGAAACATTTGATTAGATTAGATTAATTTATTAGTCACATGCATAGGGTCGCAGATGTAATTGCAGGTGCGTTCGGCTGAGCGTACCACCCTCTGTAGAGCCTTGCAGTCAGCGGCGGTGGAGTTGCTGTACCAGGCTGTGATGCAGCCGAACAGTATGCTCTCGATGGTGCTCCTGTAGAACACAGTTAGGGCCCTCGGGGACAAGCAGAATTTCTTCAGCCTCCTGATGTTGAAAAGTCACTGTCGTGCCATCTTCACCACGGTGTCCGTATGGTTTGACCATTTCAGCTCCTCTGAGATATGTACGCCGAGGAACTTTAAGTCTTTGACCATCTCCACGGTGGCCCCGTTGATGAGGATGGGGGCGTGCCCAGCCTGGTTACTCCTGAAAGCTGTCTCGTCGCTGTTGGTAATCAGGCCTACTACTGTCGTGTCGTCAGCGAAATTGATGATGGACTTGCAACTGTGTGAGGCCACGCAGTCATGGGTATACAGGGAATACAGGAGGGGACTTAGGACGCACCCTTGTGGGGCCCACGTGTTGAAGATCAGTGTGGAGGAGATAATGTTGCCTATCTTCAACACCTGGGGACGGCCCATCAGGACGTCCAGGACCCAGTTGCATAGGGAGAAGATCAGTCCCAGGGCCGTGAGCTTTGTGGTGAGCTTAGAGGGCACTATGGTATTGAAGGCTGAGATGTAGTCAATGAACAGCATCCTCACACATGCATTCCTTTTGTCCAGGTGGGTGAGGGCAGTGTGTAGTGCAATGGCGATTACGTTGTCCATGGATCTGTCGGGCGATAGGCGAATTGGAGAGGGTTGAGTGTGTCGGGGAGGGAGAAGGTGATGTGTTCTTTGACTAGCTTCTCGAAGCACTTCGTGATGACGGGAGTGAGTGCTACGGGTCGGTAGTCATTCAGTTAATTTACTTTCCTTTTATTGGGCCAAGGGATTATAGTAGACATCTTGAAGCAGGTGGGGATAACGTCAGAAATCACGTTCGAAAACACAACAGCTAGTTGGTCTGCACATGCTCTGAGGGCGTGGCTATAGGGATGCAGTCTGGGCCAGCAGCCTTGCGAGGTTAACGCGCTTGAATGACTTACAGTCGTGGTCAAAAGTTTTGAGAATGACACAAATATTAATTTTCACAAAGTCTGCTGCCACAGTTTTTATGATGGCAATTTGCATATACTCCAGAATGTTATGAAGAGTGATCAGATGAATTGCAATTAATTGCAAAGTCCCTCTTGCCATGAAAATGAACTTCATCCCCCAAAAACATTTCCACTGCATTTCAGCCCTGCCACAAAAGGACCAGCTGACATCATGTCAGTGATTATCTCGTTAACACAGGTGAGCGTGTTGACGAGGACAAGGCTGGAGATCACTCTGTCATGCTGATTGAGTGAGAATAACAGACTGGAAGCTTTAAAAGGAGGGTGGTGTGTCATGCCAACAGTAAAGCATCCTGTGACCATTCATGTGTGGGGTTGCTTCTCAGCCAAGGGAGTGGGCTCACTCACAGCCATGAATAAATAATGGTACCAACACATCCTCCGAGAGCAACTTCTCCCAACCATCCAAGAACAGTTTGGTGATGAACAATGCCTTTTCCAGCATGATGGAGCACCTTGCCATAAGGCAAAAGTGATAACTAAGTGGCTCGGGGAACAAAACATCGACATTTTGGGTCCATTGCCAGGAAACTCCCCAGACCTTAATCCCATTGAGAACTTGTGGTCAATCCTCAAGATGCGGGTGGACAAACAAAAATCCACAAATTCTGACAAACTCCAAGCATTGATTATGCAAGAATGGGCTGCCATCAGTCAGGATGTGGCCCAGAAGTTAATTGACAGCATGCCAGGGCGGATTGCAAAGGTCTTGAAATGTGCAATTTATATTGAACAAAAATATAAACGCCACATGTAAAGTGTTGGTCCCATGTTTCATAAAATATCCCAGAAATTGACACAATACCTGCTAGCAATGGTAATAATAATAATAATATGCCATTTAGCAGACGCTTTTATCCAAAGCGACTTACAGTCATGCGTGCATACATTTTTTTTGTGGATGGGTGGTCCCGGGGATCGAACCCACTACCTTGGCGTTACAAGCGCCGTGCTTTACCAGCTGAGCTACAGAGGACCACAATGGTGTCAGCTAGAGATGACATGCAAGAGCTTGCAGAGATTTGTAGTTTTGCATGATGTCTACTTTGATACTAATTAGCATTTTAGAATCTGAGAGTAAATAGAGACTAATATATTAATAAAAGTCACCTTGCCGGAGAGAGATGTACTTGGTTATCAAAACGTCACACCAGGGTAAGCCTACACGAAACACAGCCCTTATTTTAAGTGTTTCTAAAATCCCCTATGGGGAAAAATGAATGGTGAAAAAACGATTGGAACCATTTCCCTGTTTGACCGCTAGACTTTATGGGTATTATGACACTGCCACTGTGGGGCTCTATTGCCCCTTGTGCCGGCTCCCATACCCTATAATTCGGTATTTCTTTGTGACTAACTTGTATACAGGTAGACCAGAAAAGCCACAAATCCATGATTGGCAGATGAGTGGCATCCCTGATTATAAGAATCCAAGATGGCGTAACAGTGCGGTCATGTTTTTCTTCTGTGTCATTGTGTAAATAGCCCGTTTTTTTTTTTTTTTTCTATTTTGTATATATTTCTCAATTTTACTTTTCATTCTTTAACTAAATATACTTTCCTGCAACCCGCCTCACCCAACGTGGAAAGGATTCTATTATTTCTTTATAACTTTTATCAAAAACCTTAAGCTGAAACTAGCCTAGCTGCAACCGAATGGCTACTTGCTATTAGCCACCGTTAGCGTCTTCACCATTGTCCGTGGCCTGCACTACCCACCAGCCAGCTCTAGCTCTAGCCTGGACAATTTGTCGGCCAGTCTGCACAGCGTGCTATTGACCCAGAGCATATCGGATTTTCTGCCGGAATCACTTCACCCTAGCGCCGGATCATCGCAACCAGCTAGCTGCAACCAAATGGATGTTGTCGTTGGCTAATTACAATTGCCCCTTAGCAAGCACCAGTTAGCCTTGAGCTAGCCTCGAGCCAGGCCCATCTCCCGGCTATCTACCTCTCTGTCAACCGGACGGGACCTCATAGTGTTGACACGGAGCCCCGTCGATCCAACACGACTGGTTTGCCGACTAAATCCTCTGATGTGGTTTCAACAGGCTTCCCGTTACGACGTCGACCATGAAGATCCATCTGCTAGCCCCGGCCCGCTAGCACACGCAAGCCGGGCCTCTTGCTCGCCAGTGCTGTAGCAGCCCCCGAACTACCTCCGAACTCTCCTATTGCTGTTCACCGGACCTTATGATAACTCAGCTATACAGCTGATGCCTGCTGGACTGTTCCTTTACACGGTACCGCATATGTTTAGCCTCAGCCCAAACTTTGTCGCCATTACCAGCTGTTGTCTTAGCTCTCTCGAATAACACCTGTGATTGCTTTATGCCTCTCTCCCATGTCAATATGCCTTGCTTATTGCTGTTTCGGTTATTTCTTATTGTACTATTTCACTGTAGAGCCCCCAGCCCAGCTCAACCTGCCTTAGACAGCTCCTTTGTCCCACCCCCCATACACGTGGAGACCGACTCAATCGGTGCCTCCAGTGATGCTATCTCTTTCATCGTTACCCAACGCTTAGGTTTACCTCCACTGTACTCATATCCTTCCATATCCTTGTCTGTACATAATGCCCTGAATCTATTCTACAACGCTCTGAAATCTGCCCCTTTTTTTCTCTGTACCCAACGCACTAGAAGACCAGTTCTTAAAGCCTTTAGCCGTATCCTTATTCTACTCCTCCTCTGTTCCTCTGGTGATGTAGAGGTTAACCCAGGCCCTGTAGCCCCCAGTATCACTCCTACTCCCCAGGCGTTATAATTTGTTGACTTCTGTAACCGTAAAAGCCTTGGTTTCTTGCACGTTAACATCCGAAGCCTCCTCCCTAAGTTTGAGTTATTCACTGCGTTACACACTCCGCCAACCCTGATGTTCTAGCAGTGTCTGAATCCTGGCTTAGGAAGGCCACCAAAAATTCAGAAATGTCCATCCCCAACTACAACATTTTCAGTCTCGATAGAACTGCCAAAGGGGGTGGGGTTGCAATCTACTGTAGAGATAGCCTGCAGAGCTCTATCATACTATCCAGGTCTGTGCCCAAACAGTTTGAGCTTCTACTTCTAAAAATCCACCTTTCCAGAAATAAGTCTCTCACTGTTGCCGCTTGCTACAGACCCACCTCAGCCCCGAGCTGTGCCCTGGACACCATATGTGAACTGATTGCCCCCCATCTATACTCAGAGTTCGTACAGCTTGGTGACCTAAACTGGGATATGCTTAACACCCCGGCCAACCTACAATCTAAACTAGATGCCCTCAATCTCACACAAATGATCAACAAACCTACCAGGTACAACCCAAAATCTGTAAACATGGGCACCCCAAAGCCAACACCTCCTTTGGCCGCCATTCCTTCCAGTTCTCTGCTGCCAATGACTGGAACAAACTGCAAAAATCTCTGAAGCTGGAGACTCTTATCTCCCTCACTAACTTTAGGCGTCAGTTGTCAGAGCAGCTTACCGATCACTGCACCTGTACACAGCCCATCTGTAATTAGCCCACCCAACTACCTCATCCCCATATTGTTATTTATTTTGCTAATTTAAACCCCAGTATCTCTATTTGCACATCTATCATTCCAGTGTTAATACGAAATTATAATTATTTTGCACTATGGCCTATTTATTACCTTACCTCCATAATTTACTACATTCGCACACACTGTATATATATTTTCTGTTGTATTTTTGACTTTATGTTTTGTTTACCCCAGATGTAACTCTGTGTTGTTTTTATTGCACTGCTTTGCTTTATCTTGGCCAGGTCGCAGTTATAAATGAGAACTTGTTCTCAACTGGCTTACCTGGTTAAATAAAGGTGAAATAAAAAACAAAACAAAAAATAATAAGCACCTGCTGCTCATCGGTTGTTCCCTGCAAATGCTGTTTTGAATTAAAAGAGCATTGTACCTACACGCTGAAGCCTACAAATTGTGTACGCTAAATCTGATGCAATAAAAATAATTTAAAAAATCGAAAAATGAAGTAAGCTTTATGCGACATCTTCTTGAGTGCGGACCCATTACACCTTTTGTTTGTTTGAATTTGTGGGTTTTACGTACCAGCCAAGCTTCTGGGAGAGTGTGATGGTCCCCATTTAATGAACTATGTAGACCAGACCCAGCTTCTATCGCATTGCGTCTATGGGAGAGCCACCCCGTACAATACTTTTTTGGTATGGTAAACGGCCTGAGTGGAACATCATTGCTCACCTGCACATACTCCGACTCCTTTTAGAAATAAGAGTTATTTTGTACCTCCAGCCAATCGCAATCACTCTATTGAGACATATTGCAGACTCTTTGAAAAATATTTTTTTAATCTCCTTAAGAACAAACTTGAGTACATATCTTTCCATAATTTACCTAAGGAAGAAAAACAAGCTTTGCTTGATTTACAATCCGATATGTCAGTCCTTACCCGCCCCTGCTGATAAGGGTGGGTTGGTTGTACTCATGGATAGGACAGTTTATGTAAATGATGGTCATAGACAACTGCTTGACAACACCTTTTACAAGAAACTCAGAAGTGACCCCACTTCCCAATTTCAGAACATTATCTTTACTGTCCTAGATGGGTATTTAAGTTCTGGTCAAATCACCCAAAATAACATGACTTTTTGGCTATTCAATACCCTCAAATTGCCACTTTCTGTACTTTGCCGAAATTACACAAGAATGTTTCAAAACCTCCAGGGCGCCCTATTGTAGCGGGCATTGATGCAGTAACGGCCCCTAACGACTTCAGTTGAATCTTTTATTAGCCCACTCGCAGAACAGCTCCCCTCCTTTGTAAAGGACACCAGCAGTATGATCTCTATAAATGAATCTCTTGATCCTCTCCCTGAGAATACTTTGTTAATTACTTTTGATGTTGACGTTATACACGAATATTCCACACGAGGGCTGTATTGAAGCCATGGAACGTGTGTTCTTCTGCAACGTGACCCTAATGAACTACCTTCCAGTGCATGCATTATAACATTGGCTGAAATAAACTCAGCAAAAAAAGAAACGTCCCTTTTTCAGGACCCTGTCTTTCAAAGATAATTCTTAAAATTCCAAATAACTTCACAGATCTTCATTGTAAAGGGTTTTAACACTGTTTCCCATGCGTGTTCAATGAACCATAAACTATTAATGAACATGCACCTGTGGAACGGTCGTTAAGACACTAACAGCTTACAGACGGTAGGCAATTAAGGTCACAGTTATGAAAACTTAGGACACTAAAGAGGCTTTTCTACTGACTCTGAAAAACACCAAAAGAAAGATGCCCAGGGTCCCTGCTCATCTGCATGAACGTGCCTTAGGCATGCCGCAAGGAGGCATGAGGACTGCAGATGTGGCCAGGGCAATAAATTGCAATGTCCGTACTGTGAGACGCCTAAGACAGCGCTACAGGGAGACAGGACGGACAGCTGATCGTCCTCGTAGTGGCAGACCACGTGTAACAACACCTGCACAGGATCGGTACATCCGAACATCACACCTGCGGGACAGGTACAGGATGGCAACAACAACTGCCCGAGTTACACCAGGAACGCAAAATCCCTCCATCAGTGCTCAGACTGTCCGCAATAGGCTGAGAGAGGCTGGACTGAGGGCTTGTAGGCCTGTTGTAAAGCAGGTCCTCACCAGACATCACCGGCAACAACGTGCCTATGGGCACAAACACACCGTCGCTGGACCAGACAGGACTGGCAAAAAGTGCTCTTCACTGACGAGTCGCGGTTTTGTCTCACCAGGGGTGATGGTCGGATTCGCGTTTATCGTCGAAGGAATGAGCGTTACACTGAGGCCTGTACTCTGGAGTGGGATCGATTTGGAGATGGAGGGTCCATCATGGTCTGGGGCAGTGTGTCAAAGCATCATCGGACTGAGCTTGTTGTCATTGCAGGCAATCTCAATGCTGTGCGTTTCAGGGAAGACATCCTCCTCCCTCATGTGGTACCCTTCCTGCAGGCTCATCCTGACATGACCCTCCAGCATGACAATACCACCAGCCATACTGCTCGTTCTGTGCATGATTTCCTGCAAGACAGGAATGTCAGTGTTCTGCCATGGCCAGCGAAGAGCCCGGATCTCTGGTCCTCTGTGGTCCTCTGTAGCTCAGCTGGTAGAGCACGGCGCTTGTAACGCTAAGGTAGTGGGTTCAATCCCCGGGACCACCCATACACAAAAATGTATGCACTCATGACTGTAAGTCGCTTTGGATAAAAGCGTCTGCTAAATGGCATATTATTATTATTATTATTATTATTATTATTATTATCTCAATCCCATTGAGCACGTCTGGGACCTGTTGGATTGGAGGGTGAGGGCTAGGGCCATTCCCCCCAGAAATGTCCGGGAACTTGCAGGTGCCTTGGTGGAAGAGTGGGGTAAAATCTCACAGCAAGAACTGGCAAATCTGGTGCAGGAGATGCACTGCAGTACTTAATGCAGCTGGTGGCCACACCAGATACTGACTGTTACTTTTGATTTTGACCCCCCCTTTGTTCAGGGACACATTATTCCATTTCTGTTAGTCACATGTCTGTGGAACTTGTTCAGTTTATGTCTCAGTTGTTGAATCTTGTTATGTTCATACAAATATTTACACATGTTAAGTTTGCTTAAAATACACATAGTTGACAGTGAGAGGACATTTCTTTTTTTGCTGAGTTTAGTACTCACACATAACTAGTTCATGTTTCTTAACGATGTCTTTGTCCAGACGAAGGGTACTGCTATGGGATCCCCTATGGCTCCTAACTATGCTAATTTGTATGTGGGTTACATGGAGAAACGGTCAATTATCATTCCTCTCAAAATAGTTGTCTTGCCTAACATTATTATTTGGAAACGGTACATGGATGATATTTTTGTTTTATGGAGAGGTGATGCAAAACAGCTCCAGGCGTTCCATGCTTTTCTTAACTCTTGTTCTGAGCACCTGAGATTTACTATGCAATCTGACACACATCAAATCAGATTCCTTGATCTTTTGATTTTGTGTGAGGATAATGTTCTATACACTGATCTTTACAGGAAACCTACTGATCGTAACACTTTGTTGAGGGCTGATCGCTGTCACACTCTTCCCTTGAAAAACAGTTTGCCCTACAGCCAATTCTGTCGAATCAGAAGAATTTGCAAAAAACTATCAGATTTCGACAGAAATATGACTGAGATGCAAAGACAATTCAAGGATAGGTGGTAGAAAAATGGCCAGATTAATACTGCCATTGAGAAAATCCAAAACAAATCGAGACCTGATCTCTTTCAAGGACAGTCTTGTAAAAAGAAGCATTCTTGCATTCTTACTACACGCTATTCAATGTGCTCTGACCAAATTAAGGGAATCGTTCACAAACATTGGTACATTCTAAGATCCGATGACAGTATCGGTAATGTGTTTTCGGACCCTTCCTTGGTCGCGGGGCAGAAATCTCAAAGATCAATTGTTAAACTCCGATTTACCATCCCAAAGTACCCCTGCACAACGTCTAGTTGCGCCTCTTCCAGTTGGAAACTACAAGTGTAATGGCTGTGCTCAACGCAACAGCACTTACAAATGTAGATCCTTCAAACACCCTCAAACAGGGAAACAGATCCCAATCAAAGGTGTTATCACGTGCTCCACTAAGGCAGTTATTTAACTTATAACTTGTCATTGTGATAAAAAATGATGTGGGTAAAACGAAGCGAGAATTAAGAGTACGAAGCGAGAATTAAGAGTACGAAGCTCGGAGCATCGTAGCACCATTAGGTGCAAAAACTCGATGTACACAGTTGCGGCTCACTTTATGGAAGCGAACCACTCTATGTCGTCCCTTTGTTATATCGGCATCAAACACGTCACCCTCCCTAGGAGAGGGGGTGACCTTGACAATTTATTGTTAAAAGGAGAGCCTGCCTGGATCTTTAATTTAAAGACCATTGCTTCCTTCGGTCTCAACGTAGACTTTGATCTGAAGCCATTCTTGTGGTTTTGCTATTCATTGTAAATGTTTGTAGGCCTATGTAGCCAAATTGTATCGATGATCGTATATTATCCATTTAGGCTTTTTATACGTTCTATTTATATCTGTAAATCAACCAATGACTTCAAGCCACGATTACAGACACCTGTGTGTCCTTTCAAACTATATAAACTAGTGACCCGCAGTGTTTGACATTATACCCTGACGAAGACGGCTTGTCTTTTGAAACGTCGGTTATGAAATTATAACATCTGAGCTCCTAGAGTGTGCGGCTCTCCTTTTCTGTGTTCCACTCCGCTAGCCAGCACCTCGCCTAAACAGGTGTGCGTTTCTTTCGCCTCCAGACATCATTTATCTTTGGTTTACCCATGCTTTAGCCAGTTTCTTTAGCTGTCACTTTGATAAATTGGCTACACTATCTAGCTAGCTCTCTGGCACCATTCGACACCCTGTCTCAGCTTGCATGTCTTACAGCGGCTGTGTCCTGAGAAGTTGTCTGCTGGAGCTAGACCTTATTGAAATAATTGGCAAAAGATCTGAATTCGGCTGCCTCTGTAAACGCAGCCTTAGTGTCCGATGGACATCCAGGTTATCTCAGACTGATCGAGTGTATGTGGTACAATATGAAATATTTGTCACTACAAAATGTTACCTACTTTCCGGCTACAAACCCAATCAAAATTCAACACAAGAAATATGGTAAGGCAGCAGCCTATGATATTGCATTTTATGATCGGGTTAAAATAATTATCTACGAATGGGAGGTTTTTTAGTTGTATAGGAGGTTGGATGAAAACTGGAATAAAGCAAATATTTTGCTTGATCTAATGGTAAAACAATGAAATGGATGGCATAGAAATTATACTGAACAAAAATATAAACGTAACATGCAACAATTTCAAAGATTTTACTGAATTATACTGAACAAAAATATAAACGTAACATGCAACAATTTCAAAGATTTTACTGAGTTACAGTTCATATGAGGAAATCAGTCAATTTAAATAAATAAATTAGGCCCTCATCTATGGATTTCACACGACTGGTCACAGATACCTAAAAAAAAAAAAATGGGCCTCACAATGGGCCTCAGGATCTCGTCACGGTATTTATTTGCATTCAAATTGCCATTGATAGAAGGCAGTTGTGTTCGTTGTCCATAGCTTATGCCTGCCCATAACATAACCCTACCATGCTCTGTTCACAACATTGACATCAGCAAACTGCTCGCCCACGACGCCATACACGTGGTCTGCGGTTGTGAGGTGGATATATTGAAGCAACATCAAGACATCATTCAGGAAGTTAAAGCTTGGTCGCAAATGGCTCTTCCAAACGGACAATGACCCCAAGCATACTTCCAAAGTTGTGGCAAAATGGCTTAAAGACAACAAAGTCAAGGTATTGGAGTGGCCATCAAAGCCCTGACCTCAATCCTTTAGAAAATGTGTGGGCAGAACTAAAATAAAGTGGTGATCCTAACCAGGGGCGGTGTGTTCAATAGGGCGATATGGGCGACGCACTGCCAAACGGGAAAAGGAAGGGATTTTTTTTCTAATCAATTATATCACGGCAACAGTAGTTATCAGTGTTGTAATCTAGACGTCTGATCTGCCACAGTGCCACTAAATGTCCAATCAGGCTAAAGTCGTGCTTCAAATGGCCCCCCCCCCCCCTTTTGGGGCGATTTCAGTCAGGTTGAAAATCGCCCCAGAAGTCTGTCATAGACTCCCATGTAAAATCTATTTTTTTCAAATATCAGAGCTTTCAATACAATCTCTATGGGTTTCTGAGGGCTTGCACTTACGCGCTTTCGTCATACGTAACGTAACCATGAACGTAACTAAGAAAAGAGCGGGTAGCAGCGTCAATCAATTCACTATTACTGTCAAAATGGCTAGGCTTCAGTGCAACTCGATTGTGTCTTTGAAAGAAGTTCCTTTTTGTCGGCGAACAAATGAAGATAAATTGGCAACGAAACAATTAGGACCTCCCAGACCAAATGTAATAATTCAACAGGTTTCTACTAAAGGGGGGAAGTCCTACACCCGAGGATTTTCCAAAAATTGGTACGAACGAAAAACCTGGCTAGCAGGCTGCGATGTAGCTAATGCAGTCTTCTGCTACCCCCTGCTTACTCTTTCACCCTGAAGGCGGCACGGCAGACAGCACCGCTTGGACAGCGACTGGTGTGTAACGGACATGCACCATCTTTCAGGAAAGATTAAGAAACATGAGCTGTCAAAGACCCACATGGATAGCTGTTTGAGATTGTCTGCTTTGGGGAGAGTGAACATTCCCACTCAACTGGATGAGGGATACAGGCTAGCTGTCCGCCGCCACAACGATGAGGTTAGTGTTGATAATCACAAGTTTACTGGAGAACTGAAACTGACAAGGCTGACAAGATAGGACCCTTTTGTCCATTGTTATTGGATAGGAACAGAACTTATAACCAGCTCCTGACCTAAATAGATCTTAGCACAACATTTTACTTAACATATCATATTCACTATAACAAATATATTTACTACGACATTAGCAAGAACCGCCACATCCTCAGCCGGCTAATCCAGTGTGTGAAGTTTTGCGGAGTGTTTGAGTTAGCTTTGCGAGGCAAAGATGAAACTGAGGGCTCCACCAACCCTGGTAAGCCAACACTTTTGAGATCAGTCAATAAATGCTTCTGGTATTGACTTTTATGCTGCCCCTGTCTTCATGTTGTTGCTGGACATATCTTTTTTAAAATGTGTGTAGGTCACCTAAATCATCAGAAAAATTGCCCCCCCTGAGAATTTTTTCAGGAGCCGCCACTGATCCTAACTGACCTAAAACAGGGAATTTTTTACTAGGATTAAATGTCAGGAAGTGTGAAAAACTTAGTTTAAATGTATTTGGCTAAGGTGTATGTAAACTTCCGACTTCAACTGTATATCTTACCCCTTGGCAGCGTTATCAGAAAGCACAGCATTGATTTTCATTGCTACGCAGACAATGCACAACTTCACATTTCTGTGTCACCAGAGGATTTTAGCTCCACAGATAAATTGTATTAGTGATTTAAATCCTTGGATGGCTCACAACTTCCTCCAGCTAAATCAAGGCAAGACCGATGTACTTATTGTTGGAGCCAAAGCACAGACAGAATCTGGCCGCACATTTTAATTCATGGGCAATAAAGATAAAACACCAGGTAAAAAACCTAGGTGTTATTTTAGATTCTGAACTCAATTTCAAATCACACACTAGGAATTTGACCAAAATAGCTTTTTATGACCTCATGAACATTGCCACGGTGCGACCATCTCCCTCTCAGGCTGATACTCAGCCATGCTTTTATTACAAGCAGGCTTGACTACTGTAATGCTCTCTTGTCTGGTCAACCCAAGAAAGTAATTGGTCAACTGCAAACCATAAAGAATGCTGCTGCACAGGTACTAACCAAGACCAAACAGAGAGCACACATTACACCGGTTTTAAGGTCTCTGCACTGGCTGCCTGTGAGTTTTGGAATTAATTTTAAGATTCTTCTATTGGGTTTTTAAATCAATCCACGATTGTGCACCCAAATACATCAGACCCATGCTTTTAAGTTATGTACCCAGTAGGTCCCTCAGGCCCTATGGCACTGGCCTTTTAACCATCCCAAAGCCTAGGACCAAGAGGCAGGGACAGGCAGCCTTTAGCTACTATGCCCCCAGCCTCTGGAATAGCCTGCCTGAGAACCTGAGGGAGGCCGAAACAGTGGACATGAAGAGATTTTAACACATTTTTAGCTTAGTTTTTCCTTAGGGTGCTTTTTAGTCATTCAGTGTTATTCATCTGTGTGTAGTAAATATTTAAGTAATAGTTTTTTTCCCCCTGTGAAGCACATTGTGTTGCATTCCATGTCTGAAATGTGCTGTATAAAGCTTGATTTGACATTGGAGGCGGATTATGGTAGAGAAATGAACATTAAATTATCTGGCAACCGCGCTGGTTGACAATCCTGCAATCAGAAATGCCAATTGCACACACTATCAAAACTTGAGTCATTTGTGGCATTGTGTTGTGTGTCAAAACATTTTAGAGTGGCCTTTTGTCCCCAACACAAGGTGCACCTGTTATGATCATGCCGTTTAATCAGCTTCTTGATATGCCACACTTGTCAGGTGGCTGGATTATCTTGGCAAAGGAGAAATGCTCACTTACAGGGATGTTAACACATTTGTGCACAATGAGAAATAACCTTTGTGCATATGGAAAATTTTTGGGGTCTTTTATTTCAGCTCATGAAACCAAGACTTTACATGTTGCGTTTATTTTTTGTTCAGTGTAAATCAATTGCACCGTTTGATAAAGCCACTCTTTTCGCTGCATACAACTTTGCATCACAAGTCTTAAGCCAGGCAGACTTGTTTCACTAAATAATTTAAACAATTTGCTTTACGTATAAGAACATTCATTTGGAGTAAACAGGATATTTTCCCTAGACAGACTTGGAACAAATTGAGAAACCACTGAAGAACCAGACAAAAGCAGAGGTTGGAATTAACCTTTTATTGAGTGAAAAACTCAAAATAAGCACATTACAGACGACGCCCACGACGACCTCCCTTTCTGCGGGTGCTGTCTGATGGAATAGGGGTGACATCCTCTGTAAGAAGAGAGCAAGCGTTAGTGTGCTTCACATGATAAACAGTAACAATCCTTTATTCATCATCATCATCATTTTTACATGTTTAATGAATATTGTCTGAAGGGCATTTAACAGATTCATACACTTGGCTGATATGTCTCTCTCATCCAAAGCGACTCGCTAACTGTAAGCTGCTCTGAATAAGAGCATCTGCTAAATGACTCAAATGTAAAAAATACATTGTTGTGACAAAAACATGCCAGAGTACCGTAAAACTTAAATTAAACAGTCTCATAGCTGCCTGTCCCTTAGCTGGGCAGTGGCACACATTTCAGCAAATAAAAAGCTTATTTTAAACAAATGCCCAGTCTAAATCTATGGTTTACGAGGTTACCATGAATTGTTTACAAGGTTTAATGTTTGATGTTACATTACATAATTCAGTAATGACTCAAAAGACGGCAATCATCCGTTTTTATCGGCAGTAAGAAACTGCTAGCCATTGGCTGCTAACAGCTGAATACTGCTTGCTAAATGGCAATCACAAACAGTCAACTTCGGGAGTACAGTCGTGGTCAAAAGTTAATGACACAAATATTAATTTTCAAAGTCTGCTGCCACAGTTTTTGTGATGGCAATTTGCATATACTCCAGAATGATATGAAGAGTGATTAGATGAATTGCAAAGTCCCTCTTGCCATCAAAATGAACGTAATCCCCCAAAAAACATTTCCACTGGATTTCAGCCCTGCCACAAAAGGACCAGCTGACATCATGTCAGTGATTCTCTCGTTAACACAGGTGAGTGTTGACGAGGACAAGGCTAGAGATCACTCGGTCATGCTGATTGAGTGAGAATAACAAACTGGAAGCTTTAAAAGGAGGGTGGTGCTTGTAATCATTGTTCTTCCTCTGTTAACCATGGTTACCTGCAAGGAAACACGTGCCATTATCATTGCTTTGCACAAAAAGGGCTTCACAGGTAAGGATATTGCTGTTAGTAAGATTGCACCTAAATCAACCATTTATCGGATCATCAAGAACTTCAAGGAGAGAGATTCAATTGTTGTGAAGAAGGCTTCAAGGCGCCCAAGAAAGTCCAGCAAGCGCCAGGACCGTCTCCTAAAGTTGATTCAGCTGCGGGATCGGGGCACCACCAGTGCAGAGCTTGCTCAGGAATGGCAGCAGGCAGGTTTGAGTGCATCTGCACGCACAGTGAGGCGAAGACTTTTGGAGGATGGCATGGTGTAAAGGGCAGCGAGGAAGCCACTACTCCCCAGGAAAAACATCAGGGACAGACTGATATTCTGCAAAAGGTACAGGGATTGGACTGCTGAGGACTGGGGTAAAGTCATTTTCTCTGATGAATCCCCTTTACGATTGTTTGGGGCATCTGGAAAAAAAGCTTGTCCGGAGAAGACAAGGTGAGCGCCACCATCAGTCCTGTCTCATGCCAACAGTAAAGCATCCTGAGACCATTCATATGTGGGGTTGCTTCTCAGCCAAGGGAGTGGGCTCACTCACAATTTTGCCTAAGAACACAGCCATGAATAAAGAATGAAACCAACAACATCCTCCGAGAGCAACTTCTCCCAACCATCCAAGAACAGTTTGGTGACGAACAATGCCTTTTCCAGCATGATGGAGCACCTTGCCATAAGGCAAAAGTGATAACTAAGTGGCTCGGGGAACAAAACATAGAAATTTTGGGTCCATGGCCAGGAAACTCCCCAGACCTTAATCCCATTGAGAACTTGTGGTCAATCCTCAAGAGGCGGGTGGACAAACAGAAACCCACAAATTCTGACAAACTCTAAGCATTGATTATGTAAGAATGGGCTGCCATCAGTCAGGATGTGGCCCAGAAGTTAATTGACAGCATGCCAGGGCAGATTGCAGAGGACTTGAAAAAGAAGGGTGCACTTATGGAATGCTTGTAATTATACTTCAGTATACCATAGTAACATCTGACAAAAATATCTAAAAACACTGAAGCAGCAAACTTTGTGAAGACCAATACTTGTGTCATTCTCAAAACGTTTGACCACGACTGTACAAACCAAGTAATGACTGAAAGTAAGAATTGCAGAAAAGGATAGAGGACAATAGAAATAGAGGCGTACTAAGAAAAAAAAACGTGACAGTGTATAAATGATAAGTGCAGGAAATTAAGAAAATTATTAAAATGCTATAAGTGAATGCTGGAATTAAATAATTAACTAGGCAAATGAGCAAAAGCTGTAAGTAGGAAATTGACGACTTGCTCCAATTGACCCCAGTCGCTAATAAGTGCCTGTTGTGTCCAGCGATTTAAGCAAATAAAACGGCAAGGCTCATAATTGAAGTTTTATGGTATGCATGTAAATTACACTGTTCAGGAGGCTTAAACAAAACAGGCTAACAGAACAGTATATATTTTTTTAACAGAGTATTCTAAGACTAGCAGAAAAATCATTTCCCAACTGAAACATGTTAATCCTCTGGAAAACATCAATGTAGATGTAACCCTTCATTCATGATACACGCAGACACATGGTAGTGTTTCCCAACCCTCACCTTGATTAGTTGAATCATCCATGGCAGTGCTATAACTAACAATTAGGGCTGGGCGATATGGCTTAAAAATCTTTATTTTTTATATACACACACTTATGGGGGATTCACAATACACATCTACTGTAGATATTTTTATGTTCTCTAAATAAGCTTTGCTGCACAATTAAAAAGGTTGATACACTGCATTTCAAACAGTCAGGAATAATCTAATCCAGGGCGTGTAAAGTTATACCTAGGCTAAATATAAGTCATCCCCAACCACAAGACCCACTAATAATGTAAATATTTTATTTAAAGAAAGTTTACCCTGCTTTTTTGCAATATTCACTGATCTGGCTTTCAAGTCTGGTCTACGAAAAGGCCCTTTGTTACAAATATAACCAGAACTATGCACATACACTAATGATGACCATCTTCTAGTAGCAGCCATTATAGAAAATTAAACACAGGTCTCAAACAATCAAGCACAAGCCCACATGCTAGTGAGTAGCCAGCTAATCTTTTTACTCTAGCATAAGTGGATCTATCTGCTTGCTAACAAGGTAGAACTAATGAATACACCCTCCTGTCCATCTCCCAACTGTTTGAACATTAAAAACAGATTCTGTTTGACCAAATCTTAAAACGAAAATAGCGAGTTCAAACTGCTTGTTGTCATAGAGGGAAAAGTGATCTTGTGAGTGGCAGTGGGAAGGGCTGTATGTCTGTGCAAGTGGGAAGATGCACAGTGCACACAAGTACAGAAGGAGCGAAGGAGATGAGACCAAAAAGACAAACGCTTATTAAAACGTAAAAATAAAAACCCTGATTCTTGCGATACAGGCATTAGGAACATCGCGCTAAAACAAATTTGAATGAATTCGATATATCGCCCAGCCCTACTAACAAGTGGACCATCGATTGGTCTAAGGCGGGGGGTGAGAAAAAATAAACAGCAGTAGCTTGCTTATTACAGATTCTCCTGACAGGGTAACTGAGCGAAAGCTTACCGATGCGTCCAATTTTCATGCCAGAACGAGCCAGGGCACGGAGAGCAGACTGTGCTCCTGGTCCAGGGGTCTTGGTTCTGAAAGGCAAATGTTCACACTGAGTAATGTTGCACACAAGACTAATACATAGTCCATTATAGATAAACCCAGCCAAAATAGACTGCACTTAAAACACCCACACCAGTAGAAATCCACTTTTTCGAGCTGAAAGAATGGTGTTGCACAACGATTTAAGTCAAGTCATAGCTTTAGTTAAAGTATGATATATCTGGGCTTGAAGTGACAAATCCAAACTGCCCAATTAGCACAAATCCGTGTGAATGCGGTGTCTTCCTATGGATATACAAATTATTTTCAGCCTACGTTACGTTTCAGGGCTGGGTTTTATTTGAATGGGACCACCCACCAGCATGGCATTGTCAACAGAAACAGCTGCAAAGTGATTCCTCTACGCAACTGGGATGAGCCAAACAGCCTCGTATCCACTTGGCTGCATGAGCAATGGAGCAAATTTTCTCCAGAAAAGTATCATAATCCATGGTTAATTCGCAAATTTTTATATAAATATGTTTAGCTTGTCTGTATTCAAAATATATACAGTGCAGTCAGGAAGTATTCAGACCCATTCTCCACATTTTGTTACGTTACAGCCTTATTCTAAAATTGATTAAAAATAAATTCCTCAATACTCTATGAAAGCGAACCGGTTTCTATACAATTTTGCAAATGTATTAAAAATAAAACAATTTTACATAAGTATTCAGACCCTTTGCTATGAGACTCGAAATTGAGCTCAGGTTTATCCCGTTTCCATTGATCATCCTTGAGACGTTTCTACAACTTGATTGGAGTCCACCTGTGGTAAATTCAATTGATTGGACATGATTTGGGAAGGCACACACCTGTCTATATAAAAAGGTCCCACAGTTGACAGTGCATGTCAGAGCAAAAACGAGGCCATGAGGTCGAAGGAATTGTCCGTAGAACTCCAAGACAGGATTGGGTCGAGGAACAGGTCTGGGGAAGGGTACCCAAAATTCTGCAGCCTTGAAGGTCCCAAAGATAATGCAAGACGTTTGGAACCACCAAGACTCTTCCTAGAGCTGGCCACCCGGCCAAACTGAGCAATCGGGGGAGAAGGGCCTTGAGTCAGGGAGGTGACCAAGAACCCGATGGTCACTGACAGAGCTCCAGAGTTCCTCTGTGGAGATGGGAGAACCTTCCAGAAGGACAACCATCTCTGCAGCACTCCACCAATCAGGCCTTTGTGGTAGAGTGGCCAGATGGAAGCCACTCCTCAGTAAAAGGCACATGACAGCCCGCTTGGAGTTTGCCAAAAGGCACCTAAAGACCCAGACCATGAGAAACAAGATTCTCTGGTCTGATAAAACCAACAGTGAACTCTTTGGCCTGAATGCCAAGCATCGTGTCTGGAAGAAACCTGGCACCCTCCCTACGGTGAAGCATGGTGGTGGCAGCATCATGCTGCTGTGATGTTTTTCAGCGGCAGGGACTGGGAGACTAGTCAGGATCAAGGCAAAGATGAACGGCGCAAAGTACAGAGAGATCCTTGATGAAAACCTGCTCCAGAGCGCTCAGGACCTCAGACTGGGGCGAGGGATCAACTTCCAACAGGACAATGACCCTAAGCACACGGCCAAGACAACGCAGGAGTGGTTTCGGGTCAAGGCTGTAATCGCTGCCAAAGGTGCTTTAACAAAGTACTGAGCAAAGGGTCTGAATACTTAAATAAATTAGCAAACATTTCTAAAAATATATATTTTCTTCGTCATTATGGGGTATTGTGTGTAGATGAAGGGAAAAAAACAATTGTAACCATTTTAGAATAAGGCTGTGGAAAAAGTCAAGGGGTGTGAATACTTTCCAAATGCACTGTATCTGACAATTTTATAAAATGGTATAATTGTGCGATATGGCATTTAGCAAAACCCGCTCCTCCAAGATGAATGTTTTCACCACTGAAGTTTCGCTTCACTACAGTGCTTTGATAGGTGTAACGTTAGCTAGAAACCATCCAGATAATGAAAAAGTTACATGTCATTTGCAGCGTGCATGATCATGAACAAAGACAATAGCGGTTATTCCCTGGTGATTATTTCCATACACATCATTGTCTCATATACAGGGCCCGCCAACACCCGCGGGTAGATTTTGGCATTGGCAGGTAAGATGTCTATCTCACAAGCCATGTTGGCGGTGGTCAGGGCTCCACAATGTGAGCATTTCACTCGCATTTGTGAATAGAAATAGTCAAGTATGATCACATTTATAGTAAAAGTAATGCTTCAGTAGCTGTTTGTATTTCTGGTTGTTTCATAGCTGGTAAATTAATTGCACAAAATCAAAGAGCTACGAATCTATATAGCCTATTCCACCTCGTGCTGCAACACGAGGTGGAATAGTTGATCTCTTTACTTGAAACGAAAGTCTAGTGAAGTGAGACTTTGTACTTGTGTTTCTTGGCTATTTACATTGTTTTGTTCAAAAGCTTGGTTGTTTTTCTAGGTTTGAGTTTCAACTGCAAGGGAAGAGAAGACAAAGCTTCTACTAGTCAGACTCAATCTCACAGGTACAAACATGACTCGAGTCGCGGTAACTCCAAGCCCTAAAAGGGACAGGTGAATATTTGTCTCATCTGTGATATTGTGGTTAAAAGACTCAGGTCACAAAATGAAATTAAACAATATGCCACATTACTTCTTACCAGTAATACATTTATTGTTTTAGAAACATTACAAAGCATGCTTATCTTTGTGTGTGTGTTGGTGTAATTTCAGCAGGGGAGAAATATTTGGGCTGGTAAAAAAACTGAGTGGCTGGTAGATTTATTTTTATTTACCTGCCAGTGGCTGGTGGCCCAAAAATGTAATTTTATGCCCTTCTCATAGTTCTGTTGGCTGGTATTCTGACTACCGGAAGGGCCCAACATTGGCATTTATTTGTATATAAAAGCACTTCTCCAGAAACTCCCATACTACCGCACTTCTAAATTGGAAATCCAGTTAATATAACACTCAAGACTGGTTGGTTCTAGAGGTTCCGCAGGTCTCCTCAGTTAGGGAAGACTACTTTCAGTTACTATGCCCCTCAGTCCTGTAATGACCTACAGGTCCCAACAACTTTAGTCTTTGGTCCCAAAAGGTGAATTTAGGGCTCTGATAAAATAAATGTTTTGATTGATTGTATACATTGAAAGTAACTAATGTTGTAGTGAAAATGCTTGAATTGTTGCTCACATTGGAAATAAGACCCTGAACTTAATGGTGTCCCCTGGTTATATAAAAGTTAATAAATTAAAAGTAAAAGATAGGCCAGTGGTTTCCATCTGTGGCGAAGTTTTCCCTAAATCAATGCTTACTGCAAATCCATCTCCAGCCATAGAGCCAGCTTGGCTAATCTTTTGATTATGGTGTAGTTAAAAAAAAAAAGCTGCTACAACGATAACATCAGCAAGATACTGTACATAAACATCTAACTATATAAGGTTAGCATGCTAGCTAGCTACACTGAGCTGTCAGTGACCTATTTGTGATGTTTATCAACTCCACAGGAACTTCCCACACCCGCACAGGACAAGAAATGACATTGAAATAGTGGTCCTTTAATTGCATGGTATATTTACAGATGCAACAAGAGTAGTCAAAGGACAATGTACCAGAACAATTTAGCTGCATCATGCACTGTGGATGTACCAAAGACAAGGTCTGATGGAAAAACACCAGATTGTGCTTCAGATCAGTGAGGGGGGTTCCTTACCTGTTGCCGCCAGTTGCCCTCAACTTGATGTGCAGGGCAGTGATTCCCAGCTCCTTGCACCTCTGGGCGACGTCCTGGGCGGCCAACATAGCGGCGTAGGGGGAGGACTCGTCTCTGTCGGCCTTCACCTTCATACCACCAGTCACACGGCAGATAGTTTCCCTGGAGGGGACAACGCATTTGAAACCAATTCAGACAAGGCAGTTGCTCTCACAATATGATCATACGACTGATTGCTATTGATGGATAGCAGTGAGATGCATGCACCTTTTACACGCATTAGTTTAACCCAAAAACATCACTGTTCAATTGTATCCAGTACTTACTTGCCCGAAAGATCAGTGACATGAACGAAGGTATCATTGAAGGATGCAAAGATGTGGCAGACTCCAAAAACATTCTCGCCTTCGGCAACCTGGGGTCCCAGGGCAATGACCTGCTCTTCCTTCTTTTCCTTACCCTTACGAGGTGCCATAGCTGCAAAAGAGACATTGGTCATCATTGATGGCGTCAGACAAGTCTGGCATTAGCATCCATTCAAGTGCCCCAAATTGGGACCAGGTGGAGTGAGTACCATTGCTAACTAGTTAAGTGAATCACTGTGTAGGTGATCATATGGACCACCATTAACTAACTTATCGCAACTGACCAATAACCAACTAACGTAAGCTAGCTAAAAAAACAACGTTTGATACAAAAATCACATGGCACCACAGCAAGTAGCTAGACTAGTTAGCTAACGTTATATCATAGATTGTACAACACGACACAATTTCAATACAAAAATAATCCATGTGTGATTGTCACAGCAATGTCAAGACTAAAAACTGCAGTACCCCATCGTTAGCCAACAACTGTAACGTTAGCACTGAATAACCACGACGACATCAACCTAACTAGCTAACGTTACACTCAACATGTCCCTTCGATAGAATTTTAAAGGAATAGGAATTCACAGCAGCAAAAATGCACAAGGGGGAAGACAATATGGTTAACATGGCAAATCACAAAACCCACTCAATGTGCTCCATCCAGTAAACGAAATTCAGGCCTTCCAATGATGGAAACCGCTGCTTCCAGTAGACACTAATGCGGTCTAATCCAAACTTCTATAGCCAATTTCAGACAAATAGCACATTTTACATACATATCAAAACTCAGTGTATCAATTAAAAGTACAAAGGGCGCTATATACATAGAGTGAAATAGGATTACTTTGGATTTAAATTCTGCGATATCTTACCTCAATGTGTCTCTTCTAAAGCCGAAACAGGAAAGGAAAGAACAATCGCAACCGGGTTCAGAGTTCAAGCTTTCTTTTTCCGGAAGTGGACCATGCACTTCACTACCACCAAGCGGTTCATATGTAGCCTACACAGCACCCCAAAAATATGGTACAGCAACAATTTGCACAAATTTCAACTAGTGAAATTCTGTTATTAAAAACAAAACAAAATCTGCTATTTAGTCCTGTCATATACCGTACCAAATTATACTATTTATTTCTCTGCATTAAAGAATACAATGCCAAATGTCAAAATCCTCTAACTGTATAAAAACCTCCCCCGGAATGTAGGCCTATACAAAGTTGTCATAGTCCATCCCGGAGTCGCCTCTACACTGTTGACGTTGAGACTGGTGTTTTGTGGGTACTATTTAATGAAGCAGCCAGTTGAGGACCTGTGAGGCGTCTGTTTCTCAAACTAGACAGTTTAATGTATTTGTCCTCTTGCTCAGTTGTGCACCGGGGCCTCCCACTCCTCTTTCTAGTTTGCGCTGTTTTGTGAAGGGGGTAGTACACAGCGTTGTACAAGATCTTCAGTTTCTTGGCAATTTCTCGCATGGAATAGCCTTCATTTCTCAGAACAAGAATAGACTGACGAGTTTCAGAAGAAAATTATTTGTTTCTGGCCATTTTGAGCCTGTAATCAAACCCACAATTTCTGATGCTCCATATACTGAACTAGTCTCAAGAAGACCAGTTTTATTGCTTATATAATCAGCACAACAGTTTTCAGCTGTGCTAACATAATTGCAAAAGGGTTTTCTAATGATCAATTAGCCTTTTAAAATGATAAACTTGCATTAGCAAACACAACGTGCCATTGGAACACAGGACTGATGGTTGCTGATAATGGGCCTCCATATGCCTATGTAGATATTCCATTAAGAATCAGCCGTTTCCAGCTACAATAGCCATTTACAACATTAACAATGTCTACACTGTATTTCTGATCAATTTGATGTTCTTTTAATGGACAAAACTTTTCTTTTCTTTTGAAAACAAGGACATTTCTAAGTGACCCCAAACTTTTGAACGGTAGTGTATATGTACAGTTGAAGTCGGAAGTTTAAATACACTTAGGTTGGAGTCATTAAAACTCGTTTTTCAACCACTCCACAAATTTCTTGTTAACAAACTATAGTTTTGGCAAGTCGGTTAGGACATCTACTTTGTGCATGACACAAGTAATTTTTTCCAACAATTGTTTACAGACAGATTATTTCACTTATAATTCACTGTATCCCAATTCCAGTGGGTCAGAAGTTTACATACACTAAGTTGACTGTGCCTTTAAACAGCTTGGACAATTCCAGAAAATGATGTCATGGCTTTAGAAGCTTCTGATAGGCTAGTTGACATCAATTGAGTAAATTGGAGGTGTACCTGTTGATGTATTTCAAGGCCTACCTTCAAACTCAGTGCCTCTTTGCTTGACATCAAGGGAAAATCAAAAGAAATCAGCCAAGACCTCAGAAAAAGAATTGTAGAACTCCACAAGTCTGGTTCATCCTTGGGAGCAATTTCCAAATGCCTGAAGGTACCACATTCATCTGTACAAACAATAGTACGCAAGTATAAACACCATGGGACCACGCAGCCGTCATACCGCTCAGGAAGGAGACGCGTTCTGTCTCCTAGAGATGAACGTACTTTGGTGCGAAAAGTGCAAATCAATCCCAGAACTACAGCAAAGGACCTTGTGAAGGTGCTGGAGGAAACAGGTACAAAAGTATCGATATCCACAGTAAAACGAGTCCTATATCGACATAACCTGAAAGGTCGCTCAGCAAGGAAGAAGCCACTGCTACAAAACCGCCATAAAAAAGCCAGACTACGGTTTGCAACTGCACATGGGGACATAGAAATAGAACTGTTTGGCCATAATGACCATCGTTATGTTTGGAGGAAAAAGGGGGTTGCTTGCAAGCCAAAGAACACCATCCCAACCGTGAAGCACGGGGGTGGCAGCATCATGCTGTGGGGGTGCTTTGCTGCAGGAGGGACTGGTGCACTTCACAAAATAGATGGCATCATGAGGAAGGAAAATGATGTGGATATATTGAAGCAACATCTCAAGACATCAGTCAGGAAGTTAAATCTTGGTCACAAATGGGTCTTCCAAATGGACAATGACCCCAAGCATACTACCATAGTTGTGGCAAAATGGCCACCAACTGTGCAAGTTCTCCCACTTAAAAAGATGAGAGAGGCCTGTAATTTTCATCATAGGTACACGTCAACTATGACAGACAAAATGAGAAAAAAAAATCCAGAAAATCACATTGTAGGATTTTTTATGAATTTATTTGCAAATTATGGTGGAAAATAAGTATTTGGTCACCTACAAACAAGCAAGATTTCTGGCTCTCACAGACCTGTAACTTCTTCTTTAAGAGGCTCCTCTGTCCTCCACTCGTTACCTGTATTAATGGCACCTGTTTGAACTTGTTATCAGTATAAAAGACACCTGTCCACAACCTCAAACAGTCATACTCCAAACTCCACTATGGCCAAGACCAAAGAGCTGTCAAAGGACACCAGAAACAAAATTGTAGACCTGCACCAGGCTGGGAAGACTGAATCTGCAATAGGTAAGCAGCTTGGTTTGAAGAAATCAACTGTGGGAGCAATTATTAGGAAATGGAAGACATACAAGACCACTGATAATCTCCCTCGATCTGGGGCTCCACGCAAGATCTCACCCCGTGGGGTCAAAATGATCACAAGAACGGTGAGCAAAAATCCCAGAACCACACAGGGGGACCTAGTGAATGACCTGCAGAGAGCTGGGACCAAAGTAACAAAGCCTACCATCAGTAACACACTACGCCGCCAGGGACTCAAATCCTGCAGTGCGAGACGTGTCCCCCTGCTTAAGCCAGGCCCGTCTGAAGTTTGCTAGAGTGCATTTGGATGATCCAGAAGAGGATTGGGAGAATGTCATATGGTCAGATGAAACCAAAATAGAACTTTTTGGTAAAAACTAAACTCGTCGTGTTTTTTCACCTACAGTGAAGCATGGGGGTGGAAACATCATGCTTTGGGGCTGTTTTTCTGCAAAGGGACCAGGTCGACTGATCCGTGTAAAGGAAAGAATGAATGGGGCCATGTATCGTGAGATTTTGAGTGAAAACCTCCTTCCATCAGCAAGGGCATTGAAGATGAAACGTGGCTGGGTCTTTCAGCATGACAATGATCCCAAACACACCGCCGGGCAACGAAGGAATGGCTTCGTAAGAAGCATTTCAAGGTCCTGGAGTGGCCTAGCCAGTCTCCAGATCTCAACCCCATAGAAAATCTTTGGAGGGAGCTGAAAGTCTGTGTTGCCCAGCGACAGCCCCAAAACATCACTGCTCTAGAGGAGATCTGCATGGAGGAATGGGCCAAAATACCAGCAACAGTGTGTGAAAACCTTGTGAAGACTTACAGAAAACGTTTGACCTGTGTCATTGCCAACAAAGGGTATATAACAAAGTATTGAGAAACTTTTGTTATTGACCAAATACTTATTTTCCACCATAATTTGCAAATCAATTCATTAAAAATCCTACAATGTGATTTTCTGGAATTTATTTTCTCAATTTGTCTGTTATAGTTGACGTGTACCTATGATGAAAAGTACAGGCCTCTCTCATCTTTTTAAGTGGGAGAACATGCACAATTGGTGGCTGACTAAATACTTTTTTTCCCCACTGTATGTGTGGATACATATATCTGTATATATGGGCATAATAATTATATGCTCATATACAGTACCAGTCAAAAGTTTGGACACACCCACTCATTCCAGGGTTTTTCTTTCTTTTTACTATTTTTCACATTGTAGAAAATCCCCAAACCATCACACCACCACCACCATGCTTGACCTTTTGTATGATGTTCTTACTGTGGAATGCAGAGTTTGGTTTTCACCAGGCATTACTGGAACCATGTCTTCCAAAAAGACTGTCCATAGAACGTTCTTCCCAGAGTCTTGATGATCATCCAGGTGCTTTTTGGCAAACTTGAGTCAACTTTTTGGACGAGATGGGTCCCATTATGCCTGGCGAAAACCAAACTCTGCATTCCACAGTAAGAACATCATACCAAAGGTCAAGCGTGGTGGTGGTGTGATGGTTTGGGGATGCTTTGCTGCCTCAGGACCTGGACGACTTGCCTTAATAGAAGGAACCATGAATTCTGCTCTGTATCAGAGAATTCTACAGGAGACAGTATCCAGCAGATCCCAACATTGCATCAATGGCACTGCCCGTGCGCTTACCGACTCCATTATGAGACAGATACAATGTTGCGATCTCTATACATCAATATGCACTAACAGGACAGATATTGAGGAAGAGGCTAGAATCTAGTTTCTTATGATTATCAGTCAATTTTACCTTCAATAATCTCCAAACTGCACACATAGAAATGGTTTCCATGAGTTCGCCTGACTCTTGGTAAGTAGAGTGAAAAAAGGAAATCTGGAAATCTCGCAGTATCCCTTTAATCCATATCAGTGTCTGCGATAATATTCACCATTCTTTCTGCCATGAGTCATTTATAAGTCATATTCTTTTAAAAACAATATCATGAAGATACCCGCACACTGTCAAATGCTTATTTGTAATCGATGAAGAAAAAACCTACTCACCGGGTATTGTTTCAGGATCCAATTTGTCTTTTAGCTCCCCACCTTTTCTCCTCTTTTAGCTTTGCCACCTAGAATTGTTCAAATGAAATACATTCAATGTGTCATAAATAATTCCCCAAAGCCAAATATTTAAATTTGAGTTAGGTCTAAAGATCATGACTCTGGTTTAGCTGTACAATGCTACAAATAATACATACATATATATACAGACTATACCACAGCCATGGATGTCGATCAAGGGAGCCCCCCACACCTCTCTGATTCAGAGGGGTTGGGTTAAATACGGAAGACACATTTCAGTTGAATGCATTCAGTTGTACAACTGACTCTGTATCCCCCTTCCCCTTTCCATAGTCCCATAGAATTAGAATGAGTAAAACGGACATTCCCATCAGACAGTGTTGGTTTGCGTGAACAGCAACTAGCCTCCTTTCACAGGCAATGTTCCTCCGGTTACCTGTTATCCTTATATGTTCATTCTGAGATGGAGACCCCCCAAAAATGACCCAATGTGATTGGATCTTCTTCAAACTTGGAGACTACATTCGACTGAGCCTGAGAAAGCTTCTCCATCACCCGCAAGGCCCAGCCCTTCCATGATCTAAGGGCCTATGCCCCTTATAGTAATTCTAATTCTACGGTCTATACGATCTCTGTACATACCTCTCAGGTTGCTTTTCAGCAACATGTCAACATCAAAAGCACCCAACAGCGCTCTTGTCATGGCAGTGGAACTGTTGGCCTGGTTGCATGAGCGCCCTCCAGGCGTTCTTTGGGACCATAATGTTTGAGCCTGGGTGAATTTTGATCTGCAAAACATGAATAATTCAGTCAGATGCTGTAAAAGACTATAAAGTACTGTAAGTAAAGTAACATAATACATTACCTTTATTTAAAATAGTCATGCTAACTTGACTTGTATTTAAAATATACCATTATCTTAACCTCAGATTATATAAAGGTTAACAATCATGTACTGTTTCAATAAAAATAAATACACATATAAGGAAGCCTGTTTTAACCTTTATAGCTAAATAAACCATAAACCAAATCAGCCATCTCAATACTGAGCCAGCCTACGGTAGCCACTAAGCTAATAGCAACCCTATAGACTTAGTGTATACAGTAAAAAAATAAAATAATAATACAACTCTGTAATATATAACACTTGGAATCTGGAGATGTCAGGGCCTAGAAAATATAAACGGAGTAGAAAAGAAACCACAATATTACCTCAGAGGAGCTATGAATCAATAAATTCAAACCAGAATATTAGCTGGCACCATTTCTTCATGTTATTCTATGGGCTAGGCTAGCTTAGCCGCAAACCCAGTCATCTTTATGTCAAGATCGCTTATGGTTTTCACTCGATCAGTTTACACATTTAAACTTTACAAGTTCAACATAAAAGGTAAATATCACTCAGAACACCATTTAGACTCCAACATTTTCTATAGATAATGTGCTTGTGTACAGTAGCGGTGCGTGGGTAAAATCACTGTGGAAGCCAAGCCAGGAAAAAAGCCATATTACAACCTACTGTATGTGTTGTGATAACTGCGTTGTTTGCTCTATAACCTGTTAGTTCATGTGCCTTGCGACCGTGATATATAGGCCTAAGGCCGAGACAATAAGAAGACACAGTGTTAGAATAAATTCAACCACACCTTTGTTTCATCACAAAACTGAAGTTAGAAGAGCAACCTCTGTCCGGTGAAGTCCATAAAGCATGTTGCATGTAACAAACAGTTACAAGACCTACAGTATGGTCAAGCAAGCTAATGTTTCCGACATTTTCGGACTACTAAACAACTATTGATTTAGAACCATGGAGAGTTACTGCAAGTCGCAATGAAAACAGGAGCTACCTCCACTATTCCAGCACCATTTCATCTTCAACATTTCAACATTAACAAATCACCTATGCTTAGTCTAATACAGTGAGAACTAAAAGATACCAAAAACAATTTAGTCCAATCAACGTCAGCTAAATATGATGTGGCTGTCCATGGTTCTGATTTCTCTGTGTGCGAGTGTGCGTTCGTGCAAGTAGAAAAAACATGTTGACTCGCCCTACTTGTAGAGAAATGCCAATGCCATCCTCCGCTCTTTCATGTTGACGAAACGGTCTATGACTCTGTCATACAGTACATGCTTTTATTTTTTGTTGTCCTAGGCTACCTGGATAAAATGATTGCTCGCTAGGCTAACTTATTTTCATTGTTAACATTAGCCTTCTACATCTAGCTACATATTTAACTTCCATCCTCTCAGGCCAGGGGCACAATGTATGAATTTATGGTTGGATCAGAATCGACGTTACAATCATTGGCCAGGACAGAGAATTAAGTAAAACCACAAGTCCAAATCCCTATCTCCATCCATTGCTAATTTAGGAAAGGGACAATCTTAGCTAGCTAGCCACCGGAGGACAACAACACAATGAGATGCAACAATTCAAGTTGTTTCTGTCAATTATGTATTGCTCTCGATGTCATGTGATTGGAGTGAAGCCAAATCCAAACTGGCTTCCCTTGACACTTTTTTTTGGTGCGCCAGCACCATTCACAGTTGAGCTCGCTCAGTTTATCTCAACGCTGATTGGCTATTATTTTATACTTCTTTTATCAAGGGAAGCCAAATGCTCGCTGGTTTCCCTTGCATTCAATGCTCCAATGTCATACTCTTTTTGACCAGACAGCATCAGATAGATGGCCTACACATACAGAGACAGAGGGGCACTGTTTTGCAATTATAAACCTACAATAGTTGTCTGCCACATCTCAACATGAGATGGCAAGTATCATCTACGGTAGCTACAAGAAACAATAAAGTAGCAATAATGTTGCCTAACACCAAATGCAATGACTAAATCATGAATCCCTACATGTATGTATCGTTTTTAAATATATGTTATGTAAAAAAAAAAACTTTTATGGAATACATTTCAAAGCAATACATGCATTGAACAACAAAAAATATGTTCTGCGTACATTTTGCATGATGAAAATATATATCCATATTATAATTATTTTGTATGGGGTTGTGAGATTTATATATGCGTTTTAAATACATGATCATATATTTTAAAATATATGTCACGTTTTTTTATATATATGGCCATACATTACTTTTCCCTATCCTGTTCCGGCACGATCCGGCTCAAATTAAGCACTGGATTTACTGTTATTTGACAGCTAAGAAGAAAATGTACAGTCACTCACCACGTTTCCATCCAGTTTTTATGCAAGTAAAGTCATACCTTATAAAAAATAAAAAATGACTGAGCTGTGATGGAAACAGGTAGTTTCAGTACAATTTTATAAATGCCGACAGATTATTTGTTTGTTCGACATGGGATCTTTTTGTGGAAACGCCTTTACGCGCAAATATTGATATAATAACCATCACTTAGAAGTACATTTGGAGTCACGCGATTATATGTGTGTGGTCCTCCAACTACGACTCTATAGACACAATACAGTTTATTAGGCTACAGATGAAATAAGTTATGATGAACTTCACAGGGTGGTGAAAGTGCAAGATGATCTTAATGCTCCTTTCCCATAAATATCAAGGGTCTTATTCTGGTGACATGATTGATGCTTGCCTGCCGTTTGACAAATAAAAGTATTCTCGCTCTTATCCATTATAATCTCATAATGTAAACTAGCCTACCCGCACTGTATCTGCGAGCTGTTCGATAGAGCGCAAATGCCAGGACCAGAGTAGGGGCATTTGCTATTTAACGCAAAAGTTTGACAAACTATCAGTAGAATTGAAAATGCGATGGAAACACATTGAACTTTGATGTTTTATTTGGTACATGAAAATGTAAGCGAAAAAAACATGTGCATTACGTCATCACGCACTGACTTAAATCCGCAACGAATCTGTTCCGTGCGAAAATGCGCATATTTTCTTTAGGTGGGTTTTACAATATTCACATGAAAATCTGTCGCCAATTGGATAAAACCTAGTTTATGAGCCACATTGGTTTACACAGCTTTCAGGGTGGCTCCCTGTCCTGCTCTTATCACATTACTTGCTCCAAGAGATCGTCATCAACTACAAAATTAAAATGCATGACAAAAGTTAAAAAGACAGTGGTTTCTTTATTTGGAAATTAAAAATCACAAAAATATTAGCTACCAACAATAAAAAATATTAACAACAATTGGTTGATTGTACAGTCCAGATGATTATCATTTCCTTATAGTTAATTAATTATCACTACTCAATGTCCAACATTATCATACAGAGTGAAATTCACTGGGACTTTTGCTGAGTGATTGGGGTAATGAAGGAACTGCCCACAGACATGGGAACGTGCTCGGCCCATCTCCTGACCATCGTGTCTATAGGCTCAAACAACAACACAACACCCTCCCTGATACTCTGAACCAGAACACTTGTACCATATATTGCATTGTAAAACAGCTCAAAATCAAAGGAAATGACAAGACAAAGGAAATGACAAGACAAAGGATTTGTGAATATATCACAGCTCCTTGAGCAAATTGAAATGAGAGCAGCATTTGTGCATGCGTGTGTGTCACCACACAAGGTGCATGATTCAGTACCTTAAATACAATTAACCTAGAATGGTCCCATAAGACCACACTTGTTTACACGAGTCCAAGTAATACACAATGCTAAATGGACCCTTGTTTTCTGGAGCACTGCAAAATCCCTCAAACAAACAAGGACTGTTCTCTTTAACAGGAAAGTTGTACCAAAACCTTCTTCTTTCACTTAGTGTTGAGAAATAAATATTGTGCTTCTAGGAGAGCATGGATTCAGAGTAGATCATGTGTCTGTACATACTCAATTGTAATACAACAAAGAAACATTAACCTCCCAGATATGTTCTTATTATTTGTATCTGTCTCCATAGCATCTAACAGGAGATAAAACGATGTGAGTTTACATTCCTCTATCCTTGACTAATAAACTGAGAAATGAAAAGGCTCTCAATGTGTCCTGTATAGAAAACTCCAGTTCCTCCAGAGGGTGGGATTAACAGTCTTGAATTTGCAGCTTCAAATCCAATTTCACCTCTTTATTTTCCCCAAAGTCTTTGCAGAACACACCTGATTGGACACTTTGAAATGGGCTAGGGCTATAAGCTGCAGTGATGAATAATGTATGAGGATGACATGGTGCAGTGTGAACCTTTAAGAGCCATCCTACATGGAAGGATACGGACCACTTCTTACAGGCGGCCATTTACACTACCATCTGATTCAGTGGGCTTGCGTTCAAAGGGCATACTAAATACTAAATCAACCACTGCAGAGCTAAATGCTGCAGAGCTAGATACATGTTGCTGTGACCTACACTCCTCTGGTGTGTTGGTTTGACAACAACATGTGGCAAAGCCATTCCAAGTGAAAGGGAAGACGGTGTTGTCTGTAACTGGACATCACGACACTAGGGCTAAGGGTCCCAGTATACTTCCCAAGTGGAGCCGATCAAAAGATATCCTTCTATTCTGCTCTCACCTATTGTACAGGCACAATATGAGGAACAAATCAGGTGACAGAATGAATAGGGAGGTGATTAAGCTGGAGTCAGATGAGTTGGGAAAGACCATGAGTCAACATACTGCTCTCCTTGCTCTATTAGAGGAAATCAAGAGATGTGCTCGGTACAGTAACACGTTGGATGGCGATGATGATGCCCATCTCCTCGGAGTGATAAATTGCAATGTCCACCTTAAGGCCTTTAAACGTGCAGCTAAATTTCTCATGCCACATTTATGTTCAGTTTGCAGTGTACTCTACAGACATGGTAGGGTCAGCTGTATTTAGGAATGGGTTTAAATATTTCATTATTAAGGCAGTTACAACCAAGGACAAGCGGGAACATTCCACTGACCAATGCAAAGCAAGCTTGTCTCGTTTGGAAATATCATTACAGTTTTCACTTTTTTAACCCACTGTACTGTGGATTCATTAAATTGAAGGCCTTAGAGACCCAAAGGTGATTTGACTTGACTGTATAAAGGTCAGGTGGTCTGTGGGAGCAATACATGGACTCCAGTTATGCTTTCAGATGAACACAGATTAAAAACATGGAACAGTTAAAAGGAACATACAAGTCTCGACAGATGCATTATGCAACCATAACAGCTTGGAAACAAATACAGACATCCAGCAGTATATGAGTGTTAATTATTAAAATATAAATTCAGAAATACTTTCAAATTAACATTCCACTCTGGCACTTGAATATCCATTATTTGCTAGTGTATTTTTCATGACTGGCACAGAGAAACAAAGTCTTTCTCCTCCCTCTGCAAAGCGCACAGAGAGTGAGTGTGTCGGTCTGTCTGTCTGTGTGAGAGACCGAATAAGAACATTGGTTCTCCTTGAGGAAATGATACATCTCTTTGATTCCTCCCTCTTCTCTCTTTGCCCCAGTGTTGCTGTGTGCATGTGCCCATGGTCAAGACGGGCACTTTGTCATTCTTTCTGAGAAAGAAATAGAACAATCCTAAACACAGTTCACATCTCTCCTTCACCCCTGCCTCTTTTCCCTTCTGAGGCCCACACCCCAAGCTGGGGTCCCTGGTCCCTGGGGGCCACTGGGTTGAGTGGGCATGGAGGGGCTGCTGTGTCTCTCCTACTTCCTCAGCTCCTGGTCACCCCGTGTGGCGGTGACTGGCTGGAGCAGAGGGGAGAGTGCATCCCCTCTGTGTGGGCAGGTTGGGGTGGCACCTCTGTCCTTGTGTCCCCGGTCATGCTGAGGCTACCTGGTGTGGAGCAGCTCCTCCCTGAGCCAGCTGGGCAGAGGCTGGCCCATCTTATAGAGCAGCTTGGACAGCTCTATGTTGTGGTCCCTGTAATGCTCCCTAAGGAAAGAGCGAGACTGCCACAGGACAAGAGGGAGAGAGAGAGAGAGACAAATATAGGGTCATATAGTTACAAGAAAAATTCTAATAGACCAATACATCATTTGTAGCTTCCACCCTAGATTCCGTAGTTGCCCATTTAGATGGTGTTCAAATTATACTAAAATCTTCAATGTTATCATGAATATCTAACTCTATGCCCAGGGAACAATACCACATTACATTTTACATGATCTGTCGTTAACTTAGTGTGCAGAGATTTTTTGCCCAGATACTGAGCAACTCAGGCAGCGGGCACTGCAACTCTGCTCTGTGAGTCTCATGAGCCCTGCCATTCTGACTGAAGCAGAGAGAGAAAAATCACCCGCCATTACCCAGCTAATTACCTCCGAGGTGTCTGTGCCAAAACAGTCAAGGTAACTTCAAGGACCTGAGCTCAGTGCCCACTGCCCACCTTGCCCCCCTCAAAACCCCTCTCTATGTCTGCTCATTAGACACTCTACCCGATCTGGTGGCTTTCCAAACCCAGCCTGAAAGGAGCCGAGTCTGTCACAGACAAGCAATGAGATGATAAAGCAGCACTGACTGTAGGAAATACATATTTTTTTCTTCTTCTATAAAATCTATTCTAGGAGAGACAATCCAACTATATAAAAATACTTGCTTTTCAAGGTGACAAAAGTGAAATAAGTGTTGAATAATTTAATACACTTTTATGTTTAGGGAAAGGTTAATAATAAATTACATCTGTGTCCATGTCAGGGTATTTCCGTCCTTTGCTCTTTCCCAAGCATTTGGTCTTCCCTCCATCTAACAACTGGCACCAGAACCCTTTTTTGGGATCAAACCTGGAACAGAGGAACACAGAACCATAAAATGGAGGCGGGCCAGTCAAAATGATGAAAATAAATTCTCAACAAAATCAAAAGGGAACATCCTGAACAGATGGTTTGCGGCTCTTCGTGTTTAGAGAAGAGACACGGGACAAAACATATCCATTGTCTACAGAGGATGTGGCTGACAGATGTTGCTGTTTACGAGGCTGGCTGAGTGATTATGTGGTCAAGCATCAGAGGCAGAAACAGAGATATGGGGGCTGGTGAACAGGGGGAGGCAAAAGAAAGGGTATCGGTTGTCATGGTGATGTCAAAGCGATGGTGATCCCTCCACAAGGGAACATTCTGAAAATCACATCAAAGCTGTTCACAAACCAAGCACCTCTGCTCCAAACAGGAAAGATGGGCTCCTCCACAGCCACACTGGTGTTGGCCAGCTCAATACATTAATCTGCATAATGTTACATTTCAAATGGTTAGGGAAACAAAAGCCTTCATTTGCCAAGTGTTGGCTCTAGCAAGTGGGTCTACAGTATTTCCAAGGCCTAATAAGACACTCACGCTAGAATATTGTGGTAGTTCAGTGTGTTTGTCAGCCCAAGGAACTTCTGGATCTTGTCCATCACGGCAAAAGGCTCCGTCCTCAGCACCTGACCATCCAGAACCAGGATCTGAGGAACCAGTTACAACACCACAGTAGGTCAGATAGACAAGATGAGCTGTCTCAAATACAACACCAACAGTCTATACACACCTATACACACACACACACACACACACAGTACTAACCATGCTCATACAGTATACAGTGAGGGAAACAAGTATTTGATCCCCTGCTGATTTTGTACGTTTGCCCACTGACAAAGAAATGATCAGTCTATAATTTTAATGGTAGGTTTATTTGAACAGTGAGAGACAGAATAACAACAAAAAAATCCAGAAAAACGCATGTCAAAAATGTTATAAATTGATTAGCATTTTAATGAGGGAAATAAGTATTTGACCCCCTCTCAATCAGAAAGATTTCTGGCTCCCAGGTGTCTTTTATACAGGTAACAAGCTGAGATTAGGAGCACACTCTTAAAGGGAGTGCTCCTAATCTCAGCTTGTTACCTGTATAAAAGACACCTGTCCACAGAAGCAATCAATCAATCAGATTCCAAACTCTCCACCATGGCCAAGACCAAAGAGCTCTCCAAGGATGTCAGGGACAAGATTGTAGACCTACACAAGGCTGGAATGGGCTACAAGACCATCGCCAAGCAGCTTGGTGAAAAGGTGACAAAAGTTAGTGCGATTATTCGCAAATGGAAGAAACACAAAAGAACTGTCAATCTCCCTCGGCCTGGGGAGATCTCACCTCGTGGAATAGCAATGATCATAAGAACGGTGAGGAATCAGCCCAGAACTACACGGGAGGATCTTGTCAATGATCTCAAGGCAGCTGGGACCATAGTCACCAAGAAAACAATTGGTAACACACTACGCCCTGAAGAACTGAAATCCTGCAGCGCCCGCAAGGTCCCCCTGCTCAAGAAAGCACATATACATGCCCGTCTGAAGATTGCCAATGAACATCTGAATGATTCAGAGGACAACTGGGTGAAAGTGTTGTGGTCAGATGAGACCAAAATCGAGCTCTTTGGCATCAACTCAACTTGCCGTGTTTGGAGGAAGAGGAATGCTGCCTATGACCCCAAGAACACCATCCCCACCGTCAAACATGGAGGTGGAAACATTATGTGTTTTTCTGCTAAGGGGACAGGACAACTTCACCGCATCAAAGGGACGATGGACGGGGCCATGTACTGTCAAATCTTGGGTGAGAACCTCCTTCCCTCAGCCAGGGCATTGAAAATGGGTCGTGGATGGGTATTCCAGCATGACAATGACCCAAAACACATGGCCAAGGCAACAAAGGAGTGGCTCAAGAAGAAGCACATTAAGTTCCTGGAGTGGCCTAGCCAGTCTCCAGACCTTAATCCCATAGAAAATCTGTGGAGGGAGCTGAAGGTTCGAGTTGCCAAACGTCAGCCTCGAAACCTTAATGACTTGGAGAAGATCTGCAAAGAGGAGTGGGACAAAATCCCTCCTGAGATGTGTGCAAACCTGGTGGCCAACTACAATAAACATCTGACCTCTGTGATTGCCAACAAGGGTTTTGCCACCAAGTACTAAGTCATGTTTTGCAGAGGGGTCAAATACTTATTTCCCTCATTAAAATGCAAATCAATTTATAACATTTTTGACATGCGTTTTTCTGGATTTTTTTGTTGTTATTCTGTCTCTCACTGTTCAAATAAACCTACCATTAAAATGATAGACTGATCATTTCTTTGTCAGTGGGCAAACGAACAAAATCAGCAGGGGATCAAATACTTTTTTCCCTCACTGTATACAGACTGAATAAATAAATGTTTGTTTCCATTTAACCACATGCTTTTGCCCAATCACTTACTGACAACTGTAAACACGCATGACTATAAGCATGCACACCTGGGACCCAGATGACCAAACGTACCTGGCTGGGTTGGTAGTGGTTGAGCCAGCGGTCCAGATGGGTGGCATACCAGCCCGGTACCATACAGCGGTTCTGGAGCACCCGCAGCTTGATGGGGGCATCGCGGCCAGCAGTGATGACATCATGGAAAGTATACTTCAGGGCGACTGAGTCGCCATGGGCACGTTGGTGCTGGGGCAGAACAGACAGATATGACATCACAGTCAGCCCATCTTGCCAGATTCATCCACAGCTCTGTGTCCTTGCAGAGGGCATTCCAACTCATTTCACACTCCTACAAACCGGTACATCACCTACTTCTATACCAGGATATTAGATAATTTATTTCCAAGCTCAAGGGAAATCATCAATGCAGCTGACCTGGAAAAGGAGTGAAGCTACCCTCAAGCCACCCACAACATTTCACCCAATTGCTATCCCTATAATAGAGTCTGATGTTGGAAATGGAACAGTGGGAAGTGTTTTTTCTCTGGGAGGGAGGCTCACCTGGTACCATGAGTAGGCCCTGTCTGCAGGGTTGATGAGGATGGTGATGATTTTGGCCTTGGGCAGGAGGGCGGCTGCCCGCCGTGCAGCCACCTCTGAGTCAAAGTAGTTGGCACTCTTCTCAAAGTAGAAGTCTGAGCTGGTGTTGGAGGGTAGGGGAAAGTACTCCATGTACCTGTTCCAGCGAGGAAAAACAGACAGAGCGGTTTGAATCAGATTAGATTAATCTTTGTCACCAAAAGACAATTCCTTTGCAGCATTTAAGTACAACATAACAGTATAACAACAACAATTACCTGACAAAAAGGATCAGAATGATTCAAGATAAACTATATAATTCTTGTCCATATAACAAATACCAATATCCTATGTAAACAACACAGACTAGTTTCATTTTTCATCAATAACTATGAAAATTCTGAAATGTTTGGGATAAAACATATGACTGCACCGGCATAAACCAATCACTAGCTGAATGGGAGTAAGAGACTGATTTTCCACAACTGAGCCCACCACACACATTAATCCAATGGTCTGCTTTCTGTTAATCAATGATTGAGCTCAGAGGGGGATGAACCAAAGCCTCTCCCTTTGAAGGATGAAACATTCCTCTAAAGCCAAAAATACTAACTGGAATATGTCTCAAAACTGTGCAACTCAGTTGGTTTAATATACTATGAAAAGCATGGTGGTTAACATGAGCAATTTCTCTCTCCATTCCAACATGCTGCCCCCAAAACACAACCAGGACTGTTGGAAATGTCTTGGAGAAGAGGAATTAGTGCCGGAGTGGTGGCAATGCAAAAGATAGAGTAGGAAAAGGGGAGTCACATACCAGTCGATGCCCCTGTGGTAGTTGTGGCCATTGAAGAACTGGATCTCCTCAAAGGTCTCCTTGCTGGGGTAGTTACTGGTCAGATCAGGATGCATCCCCAGGAACAGATACAGGGCTGTGGTGCCTGCACAGAGACCAGGACTTTTCATGAGTATTGCTGATACAAATATCCAATATAGATACTATTAGGCAATGTATATATGTTAGATATTAGACATAGTGCCTTCAGAAAGTATTCACACCCCTTCACTTTTTGCTAATTTTGTTGTGTTACAAAGTGGGATTAAAATGGATTTAATTATCATTTTTGGTCAACGATCTACACAAAATATTCTATAATGTCATAGTGGAAGAACAATTCTTACATGTATTAAAAATGAATGAAAAATAAAACACTAATATACCTTGATTAGATAACTACTCACCCCCCTGAGACAATACATGTTAGAAACACCTTGGCAGCAATTACAGCTGTGAATCTTTCTCTATAAGAGCTTTCCACACCTGGATTGTACAATATTTGCCCATTATTCTTTAACAAATTATTTAAGCTCTGTCAAGTTGGTTGTTGATCATTGCTAGAAAGCCATTTTCAAGTCTTGCCACAGATTTAAGCCGATTTAAGTTAAAACTGTAACTAGGCCACTCAGGAACATTCAATGTCGTCTTGGTAAGCAACTCCAGCATAGATTTGGCCTTGTGTTTTAGGTTATTGTCCTGCTGAAAGGTGAATTAATCTACCAGTGTCTGTTGGAAAGAAGACTGAACCAGGTTTTCCTCTAGGATTTTGCCTGTGCTTAGCTGTATTTTCAGTTTATTTTTATCCCAGAAAATTCCCTAGTCCTTGCCGATAACAAGTATACCCACAAAATGATGTAGCCACCAACATGCTTGAACATATGAAGAGTGGTACTCAGTGATGTGCTTTGTTGGATTTGCCCCAAACATAACCCTTTGTATCCAGGACAAAAAGTTAATTTCTTTGCCACATTTCTAACTTTAGTGCCTTGTTGCAAACAGGATGCATGTTTTAGAATATTTTTATTCTGTACAGCCTTCCTTCTTTCCACTCTGTCATTTAAGTTAGTATTGTGGCGTAACTACAATGTTGTTGATCCATCCTCAGTTAAAGTCACCTTTGGCCTCATGGTGAAATCCCAGAGCGGTTTCCTTCCTCTCCGGCAATCGAGTTAGTAGTAGTGACTGTGTGTATTGATACACCATCCAAAGCCTAATTAATAACTATGCTCAAAGGGATATTCAGCGTCTGTTATTATAATAATTTTTACATCTACCAATCGGTGCCCTTCTTTGCGAGGCATTAAAAAACCTCCCTAGTCTTTGTTGTTGAATCTGTGCTTGAAATTCACTACTCGATTGAGGGACCTTACAGATACTTTTATGTGTGGGGTAGAGAGATGGGGTAGTCATTCAAAATTCATGTTAACCACTATTATTGAACACAGAATGGGTCAATACAATTTATTATGTGATTTGTTAAGCATATTTTTTTACTCCTGAACTTATTTAGGCTTGCCATAAAGGGGTTGAATACTTACTGACTCAAGAGGATTTCAGCTTTTCATTTTTTATTAATTTCCAAAAGGTTCTACAAACAAAATTCCACTTTGACATTATGGGGTATTGTGCGTAGATCAGTGACACAAAATCTCAATTTAATTAATTTTTAAATTCAGGCTGTAACACAACGTGGAAAAAATCAAGGGGTGTGAATACTTTCTGAAGACACTGTAAATGCTAACCTTGCATATATTTCTGGTTCTTTACCACAGCTATTTACTACCCCTCTGAAATGTGCTAAAGCTTTAAATAGCAACAGGTCTACCTAGAGGCTGAGAGCCCAAAACACTCAACTAAGTAAGATATAAAGTGTCAGGTAAAGAGGAGTGGTGAATGTAAAGTTGACAGACAAGATGGCTGACCAAACTATTTGTGAGTGCTGGTGCAGTTTGGTAATTACAATGGTGAAATGTGTAAATTTACTCTCAGACCCAACCCCCTAATCCGTTTTGATTGAAAAGATTAACATGGCCATTTTACAGCAATCTCAGAAGGAGGGCTATCGCTCCCTTAAGACATCTTTAAGAAGTTTAATTAGGCTACTCAGTAAACCTGAATTTCCCATTTAGTGGGGAGCAGTCAAGGTTACAATAAAACCCAATGACTGACTGCTTGCCTGCCTCTGCAGTGATCCTATAAATTAAATAAAGTGTGTGACACTCCGTAAATGACTGCCCATCTGCCATTATCCATCGCTTCTCTCCAGGCTGTCAATAAACAAAGGTTCAAGGCTGCTCCATGCCAGGCAGAGAAGCGCTTGTCTTTCTGGTGCAGTGGATCTAGTACTGTGAGCCACACACTGGTGGTGTGTAGAGTACACTAACTGAGACATACAGTACAGTATCTATAACCTCCTAGCTGCACCTGGAACGAGCTCAGGTCATGTCTCTGGATGTACAGGTAACTGCCAAAATAAAGGAAACACTTGAGTAAATGGGGGATAGCGTTTTCCACCACCATCAACAAAACACCAAGGGATGGGATTTCTCGTGGAAGAATGGTGTCGCCTCCCTCCAATAGAGTTCCAGACACTTGTAGAATCCATACCGAGGTACATTGAAGCTGTTCTGGCAGCTAGTGGTGGCCCAACGCCTTATTAAAACACTTTATGTTGGTGTTTCCCTTATTTTGACAGTTACCTACATTTACATTTACATTTTAGTCATTTAGCAGACGCTCTTATCCAGAGCGACTTACAGTTAGTTAATTTTTTAAAATATATTTTTTAATTTTTTTCATACTGGTCCCCCTTGGGAATCGAACCCACAACCCTGGCGTTGCAAACGCCATGCTCTACCAACTGAGCTACATCCCTGCCGGCCATTCCCTCCCCTACCCTGGACGACGCTGGGCCAATTGTGCGCCGCCCCATGGGTCTCCCGGTCGCGGCCGGCTACGACAGAGCCTGGATTCGAACCAGGATCTCTAGTGGCACAGCTAGCACTGCGATGCAGTGCCTTAGACCACTCTATGACAGGTTAAACGACTGTCATAGAGTGGAAATGCACATTTAGGTTCCAGCTTCGAGGATACATATTCACAAATTGGGAATATGTTGATAAAGTTGAAAAACATCAACAAATAGGGTACTGACAGCTGTCAGTGTAGCTAGCTAGCATGCTTACATTATCTAGCTAGATAGCTAGCCATCTTGCTAACCTTATCTGGAGCATGTAGTGACGGAAAACCTTAGTGGTCAAAACCATTCATCTTGGGGTGACGGGGGGAGTGGGTTTGCAAAATGCCAACCTATCACGCAATTATACCATTTATAAAATGGTCAGATATATATTTATAATACAGACTAGCTCAAAAATAAGTGAAAATGTAAAAAAGATCCCAATGGATTTTGATAATTTTTATCGTATAAAAAGTGGAGGTGAGAAAACATAAGTTTGCACCCCTTATTTATATGTGCTCAGGCGGCCAATAACTTTGGAATAACTCGGCAGCTGTTTATAATTAATAAACAATGCAATGCTGGTAACAATAAAATAAAACCCAGCCCTGAAACAAAACGTTGGCTGAAAATAATTTGTATGTCATATCATAGGAAAAGACACCGTATTCACACGGATTTGGACGAAGTGGGCCCATCAGATGTCACTTCATGCCCAAATACATCATACTTTGACTAAAACAATGACTTATTGACTTAAATCGTTGTGCAACATCATGGGTAAGCTCTAGCCATCGTCTTGCAGCTCAAAAAAGTGGATTTCTACTGGTGTGTGGGTTTACAACTGATAATTGCTGCGGGTGTGGTTGTATCACTGAACTGAGGTAACCATGTTTATGATATATACAGTGGGGAAAAAAAGTATTTAGTCAGCCACCAATTGTGCAAGTTCTCCCACTTAAAAAGATGAGAGAGGCCTGTCATTTTCCTCATAGGTACACGTCAACTATGACAGACAAATTGAGAAAAAAAAATCCAGAAAATCACATTGTAGGATTTTTAATGAATTTATTTGCAAATTATGGTGGAAAATAAGTATTTGGTCACCTACAAACAAGCAAGATTTTTGGCTCTCACAGACCTGTAACTTCTTATTTAAGAGGCTCCTCTGTCCTCCACTCGTTACCTGTATTAATGGCACCTGTTTGAACTTGTTATCAGTATAAAAGACACCTGTCCACAACCTCAAACAGTCACACTCCAAACTCCACTATGGCCAAGACCAAAGAGCTGTCAAAGGACACCAGAAACAAAATTGTAGACCTGCACCAGGCTGGGAAGACTGAATCTGCAATAGGTAAGCAGCTTGGTTTGAAGAAATCAACTGTGAGAGCAATTATTAGGAAATGGAAGACATACAAGACCACTGATAATCTCCCTCGATCTGGGGCTCCACGCAAGATCTCACCCCGTGGGGTCAAAATGATCACAAGAACGGTGAGCAAAAATCCCAGAACCACACAGGGGGACCTAGTGAATGACCTGCAGAGAGCTGGGACCAAAGTAACAAAGCCTACCATCAGTAACACACTACGCCGCCAGGGACTCAAATCCTGCAGTGCAGACGTGTCCCCCTGCTTAAGCCAGTACATGTCCAGGCCCGTCTGAAGTTTGCTAGAGTGCATTTGGATGATCCAGAAGAGGATTGGGAGAATGTCATATGGTCAGATGAAACCAAAATAGAACTTTTTGGTAAAAACTCAACTCGTCGTGTTTGGAGGACAAAGAATGCTGAGTTGCATCCAAAGAACACCATACCTACTGTGAAGCATGGGGGTGGAAACATTATGCTTTGGGGCTGTTTTTCTGCAAAGGGACCAGGACGACTGATCCGTGTAAAGGAAAGAATGAATGGGGCCATGTATCGTGAGATTTTGAGTGAAAACCTCCTTCCATCAGCAAGGGCATTGAAGATGAAACGTGGCTGGGTCTTTCAGCATGACAATGATCCCAAACACACCGCCCGGGCAACGAAGGAAGCATTTCAAGGTCCTGGAGTGGCCTAGCCAGTCTCCAGATCTCAACCCCATAGAAAATCTTTGGAGGGAGTTGAAAGTCCGTGTTGCCCAGCGACATCCCCAAAACATCACTGCTCTAGAGGAGATCTGCATGGAGGAATGGGCCAAAATACCAACAACAGTGTGTGAAAACCTTGTGAAGACTTACAGAAATCGTTTGACCTGTGTCATTGCCAACAAAGGGTATATAACAAAGTATTGAGAAACTTTTGTTATTGACCAATTACTTATTTTCCACCATAATTTGCAAATAAATTCATTAAAAATCCTACAATGTGATTTTCTGTATTTTTTTTCTCATTTTGTCTGTCATAGTTGACGTGTACCTATGATGAAAATTACAGGCCTCTCTCATCTTTTTAAGTGGGAGAACTTGCACAATTGGTGACTGACTAAATACTTTTTTCCCCCACTGTATATACACACACTACTGGTCAAAAGTTTTAGAACACTTACTCATTCAAGGGTTTTTCTGTATTTTTACTATTTTCTACATTGTAGAATAATAGTGAAGACATCAAACTATGAAATAACACATATGGAATCATGTAGTAACCAAAAAAGTATTAAACAAATCGAAATATACGTTATATTTGAGATTCTTCAAATAGCCACTCTTTGCCTTGATGACAGCTTAGCACACCCTTGGCATTCTCTCAACCAGCTTCACCTGGAATGCTTTTCCAACAGTCCTGAAGGAGTTCCCACATATGCTGAGCACTTGTTGGCTGCTTTTCCTACACTCTGCCGTCCGACTCATCCCAAACCATCTCAATTGGGTTGAGGTCGGGGGATTGTGGAGGCCGGTCATCTGATGCAGCACTCTATCACTCTCCTTATTGGTAAAATAGCCCTTACACAGCCTGGAGGTGAGTTGGGTCATTGTCCTGTTGAAAACAAATAATAGTCCCACTAAGCCCAAACCAGATGGGATGGCGTATCGCTGCAGAATGCTGTGGTAGCCATGCTGGTTAAGTGTGCCTTGAATTCTAAATAAATCACAGACAGTGTCATCAGCAAAGCACCCCCACACCATAACCCCTCCTCCGCCATGCTTTACGGTGGGAAATACACATGCGGAAATCATCCGTTCACCCACACCGCGTCTCACAAAGACACGGCGGTTGGAACCAAAAATCTCCAATTTGGACTCCAGACCAAAGGACACATTTCCACCGGTCTAATGTCCATTGCTCGTGTTTCTTGGCCCGAGCAAGTCTCTAATTCTTATTGGTGTCCTTTAGTAGTGGTTTCGTTGCAGCAATTCGACCATGAAGGACGGATTCACACAGTGTCCTCTGAACAGTTGATGTTGAGATGTGTCTGTTACTTGAACTCTGTGAAGCATTTATTTGGGCTGCAATTTCTGAGGCTGGTAACTCTAATGAACTTATCCTCTGCAGCAGAGGTAACTCTGGGTCTTCCATTCCTGTGGCGGTCCTCATGAGAGCCAGTTTCATCATAGAGCTTGATGGTTTTTGCGACTGCACTTGAAGAAACTTTAGTTCTTGAGATTTTCCGTATTGACTGACCTTCATGTCTTAAAGTAATGATGGACTGTCGTTTCTCTTTGCTTATTTGAGCTTTTTCTTGCCATAATATGGACTTGGTATATATGGACAACCTTCTGTATACCGCCTCTACCTTGTCACAACACAACTGATTGGCTCAAACGCATTAAGAAGGAAAGAAATTCCACAAATTAACTTTTAAGAAGGCAAACCTGTTAATTGAAATGCATTCCAGGTGACTACCTCATGAAGCTGGTTGAGAGAATGCCAAGAGTGTGCAAAGCTTTCACCAAGGCAAAGGGTGGCTATTTGAAGAATCTCAAATATAAAATAGATTTTGATTTGTTTAACACTTTTTTGGTTACTACATGATTCCATATGTGTTATTTCATAGTTCTGATGTCTTCACTATTATTCTACAATGTAGAAAATAGTAAAAATTAAGAAAAACCCTTGAATGAGTAGGTGTTCTAAAACTTTTGACCGGTAGTGTATGTATGTATGTATGTATGTATGTATGTATAATATTATTTTTGTTGTTGTTGTATTTTACCCCCTTTTTCTCCCCAATTTCGCAATATCCAATTGCAATCCAATTATGATCTTGTCCCTAACCCGGACGACGCTGGGCCAATTGTGCGCCGCCCTATGTGACAGAACCTGGGATGTGACAGAACCTGGGATCGAACCCGGGTCTGTAGTGACGCCTCAAGCACTGCGATGCAGTGCCTTAGACCGATGCGCCACTCGGGAGGCCTCATGAGATAATGTTTTTGTACAATATGATATCCGTTTACTGCTCACCTGTCTTCTGTGGTCCAATGATGAGCAGCTTCGGGAATCGGTCGCATGTCTTCTCTTTGGACCAAATGTCTTTGTGCCTTTTGTCCTCACAGGGGTCCTGTAGGGACAGAGTGGGCAGAGTTAGTTCACCTGGAAGTTCAGTTCAGTAAACGGGAAGGTGCCTCAGGATAAGTTGCCATGGATATGACTTGTTCTCACACACACACACACACACACACAGACACACAGACTCTTCAGGCTCCAGTATCATATCTAGCGGCAGTCTGTTTGTAATTAAAGTCTACCACTGACTTGGCCAGGGGACTTCAGAGTTACGGTGTTAAAGCCAGCCAAGAAAGCAGTGAGACCTGTGGGGGGAGTGTACAGACATGCGGCACAATGGTTACAGGCAACTGTATCCACCCTGTGTGACCAACAATGCCAAGCGGAGGATGGGTACTTTTAATTCAGCTCAAATTAACCAAACCAGTCTAGTCCAACAGAGGTTTGGGGGAGCAGACTCAAACATTTGGTTACTGATTCACCCCTTGATCAATTATGCTTCTACAAGAAAGGCCTAGGAAAAGAACCCGTAATCAGTATCAGGCAGGCTGCCTCTTCATTGTTTTTCCTGAGTGTGGAGTAGCCTTCAGTGTATCTGTGTGGCAGATAGTGCAGAGCAGCCCTGCAAGGCGAGCCTCAGGGTCAATCTGCATGTCAAGCTGATGCCAACTGCCTTAAATCTATCTGTCTCTTTCCCTTCAGTCCCCACTGCCATCTGCATGATGGGTAATGAGGCGACCAGGATATCACATTAATCCCAAGACATTTAACACAGTGCTCTGATGAAGAAACCTTTGGACCCAGGCAGGCACAAGTTTGCTCCAAACTTCAAAGGGAGCCGGCCGGCACACATTAACCTATCCACTTAGTGAGAACTCAATATTGACAGTCAGTGTGAGGAACTGCCAAGATGGCACTTGGACCTCTTAGGGAAGGAAACCTGTCTTTTTTCTGCGTTGATGGGAAACAGTGTCAAAGAGTGGTACTGTGGAAGCAGGAGTACAACAAAACCACAGTTCAAAGAGCCAGCCTCTCCTAGCTGTACCTAACAAAATAAGATTTGCACTGTATGAAGCAATGGAGACTGAGTCAAAAGGCAACATCTCTAGCCTTCTCTAAAATGACAGCCTGGTGTATGATAGTCCCGAGTTCCAAACACCCAGTGACCCACAGCTCTCATGGCCTCTCACACACACAAAACACACACACCTGCCAGATGGGGTCCCTCTCCTCGGGGAAGATCTGGAAGTAGCGCTGAGCCAGCTGCACAGGCGCCAGGGTCTGCAGCCGCAGGTTGGTCCACGTCTGGAGGAACTTCACCAGGTTCTTAAAGGTGGACAGACCCAGACGGTCGTTCCCGTAGTTGGACAGGTGGGTCATAAAGATGCTGATCTGTGAGGAAGGAATGAAAAACACAGAACAACATTCAATGCACTGTCTGCAATGTCAATGTCATTTCCAACCACCGTTGCACAAAATGCAAAAAAAAAAAAACCATAACAAATAAGGCTTTTCAAAGCAACCATAGAGAGATGAGCATTGGTCTCCTGATGCTAGTTATGGAGGTGTGTCTGGTCTCACCGGGTTGAGGAGCACCGTGAGGAAGAGCTCCCCTCCGTTGATGAGTTTGTCCAGCTCCTTGGGTCCTCCAGGATACTCGTTGTAGAAGATGGTGTGAGTGAAAAGGCCACACGTCTGCCTGGGCAGCACCTACAGTACATAAAACACACAATCAATATTACATATCAACACATCTGCACAGTGAGTGTACTAATATAACCAGACCCTGATACCCAGTGAATAACTAATCAAATACACAAATGTCCAAACATGGCCAATCGGTCATAAATGCTTGAGGACGCAGCTCAATTTAGTCTGTCTTCGAACCCATTTCTCGATCCTAACACAAAGCCTCTGTCCTAACATTGTTCAAACACAACAGAACAACACGCAATCGGTTGGCATCCGAGCACACAATCACAGGAGCAGAACGACCTGAAAAAGCATCGCCGAGGTCTGTTCAGCCGAAGTGCTGTACCCGGTGTATCAATCTGGCCCTGTGATAATAGCTAGCTGGGGCTGTGGGTAAAAATAGCAGCGAAAGCAGCACTGAGATGCTTAGGGAGGGAAAGGAAGGGAAGGCTGGATGTACAGACTGAAGCTCCCAGGCTTATCTCTCTCTCTGATTTTTAAAAACACAGAGTGGCTAACGGGAGTCACAGACTGCTGATTAAGGGTAAAGAGGGAGTGGAAGAAAGAAGAGGAGGAGGGAGAGGAAAAAAAAAAAATCAATGTTTACACCTCAGAGAGTCTCTGCCAAGTACCCAGTGAATATTTCACAGGGATGTGTTGAGGTCGGAATTAACATCTCGGTGACATCGTCGCACTCCTCCACCAGACAATAAATAAATAAATAAATAACTGAAAAGTGCTGCGTCTAGAAAAGGGTCATTCTAACAAGGATCAGCATTATGGTTAAAATCCACAACACAATGTGTATACAGAAAATACACATTTCTTTAAGCTCTAAAATGTATGAGACATTTGAGCATAAATATCGTACCCAGGCAAGCTGTTGTTTATGTCCATGCCAAGCATATAGACTTAAAATGAGACTTCGTAGAGATACTGTAAATAAATTGGCATTGACAGCGAGATTAACATGTCTAAAAATGACAACGTTCTCGTCACATCACCAGCCAGCAGTTGTCTTTGTCGATTTTGGCAGGGCTGTCATCGACGGTGAAATTTTCATGTTGAGAGAGCTAAACATAGCAATATCTATTATGATCATTCACACTACTGTCTGTCTGTCAGCTTGCTGTATTTCCGGGGAGGGGAGGGGTAAATACTGATAGAGAAGGGGAGTGAATAGACCACGCCACCCTCATGGCGTGGCAGCACGGCTGCTTCCCTTTCCTTTACTCCACTCAATGCTGTGTTACCAAGAGCTAAACCAAAATGTTCAAACACACAAAAAACTAAGCTTTGTCCGTTCAAAGGCACACACCTTACAATACCAAGCACTTACCAGATGCCGGAGCTTTTATCTATTAACATAACTGGGTGAACTCTAACCAGAGTAAATAAATCAAACAACCTCAATTGAATACTTCTAGTTAAATTATTGAGCACAAAACCAAGTCTTGAAAATATCAACTAACACAGATAATTACAAGAACTGCTAGTTTATACATAGAACCTAGTGTGTGTGTGTGTGTGAGAGAGAGGATGGGGAAAGGGGGTGATTGGGCAGAGTCCTTACACTGATGCCACTGTGGTAGAAGCCTCGTCTGAAGCGCGCAGGTTTGAGGTGGGGGTACTCCTCCGTGCTGGTCACCTTGATGCCCCACACCTTCTTCCAGGCGTCGTACAGCTGGACGTGGACGGGGTACACCCCAGAGTGGTGGGGAGCCACCGCGTAGCCCATGTTGGTGGGGATGCCATGCTCCTGGGGGAGAGAACCAGTTCATTCAACACATTCTGATTTAATTCACCCGTGCTATTTTTCTACCTTTTTAATCAACGGTAATGGTGACATTCAAACAGAAATTCATTTTTTGAACAACCACCCATCTCCTAGTATCAGTACAACCCAACCCTCAGTGTGTAGAATGTGTAGTGTGGGTAAAGTCTGAAGAGGACCCCCCAACCTACCTGTGCAAACCTCCTGTTGAGCAGCATCTGTTCGGCCAACACTGATTGGTTGTGGAAAAGGTGGGGCTGCATGTGGCTCCACATGTGGGGGAACCACCAGAACTCCTTCCCATAGGACAGGAGTAGGTCATCACCCAGGTCCTCCTCATCCGTGCCTGGAGCATAGAGACAGAGGGAGACTGGGAGTTTAGTCTAGTCTACACATATACAGGCATAGGTGTGTGGTGGTGTTGAAAACCAAGCTATATGCGCTGTGAAAATCTGAACCAAGTTCATTCATTAAGCACAAAAATGTGCATAGAAATTAGCATTCAAATGTATTTGACATTTGATCTATGCATTTTCTTGGTGATGTACTTGATGATCAAGACTATGCTCTGGAACATGCAGGACTGGGATTGTCTGTCATGAGACATTGTATTATAAGCTCTGCCCTAGGTTCGCCTACACAGTCATTCAGTGGGTGACCAAACTGCTTGTCCACTCACCAGTATGGAAGAACTTTCCAGAGAACCCCAGGTTGAACGTGAAGTTGGGGACTAAGGTTCGGAGGTCATTCTGGGTCTCCAGTAGGGCCTGGACAGAGGGGACAGGGACAACTGTTAGGAGTCATTCACATGCATTACATTTTTTAAAAATAAATAAATACAATACTAAGTATTCAGACCCCTTGACTTTTTCCACATTTTGTTACGTTACAGCCTTATTCTAAAATGAATTACATTATTTTTCCTCATCAACCTACACACAATACCCCATCATGACAAAACGAACAGGTTTTTAGAAATGTTGGCAGGGAGATGACCAAGAACCTGATGGTCACTGATAGCGCTCCAGAGTTCCTCTGTGGAGATGTGAGAACCTTCCAGAAGGACAACCATCTCTGCAGCACTCCAACAATCAGGCCTTAATGGTAGAGTGGCCAGACAGAAGCCACTCCTCAGTAAAAGGCACGACAGCCCGCTTGGAGTTTGCCAAAAGGCACCTTAAGACTCTCAGACCATGAGAAACAAGATTCTCTGGTTTGATGAAACCAAGATTGAACTCTTTGGCCTGAATCCCAAGCATCACGTCTGGAGGAAACCTGGCACCATCCCTACGGTGAAGCATGGTGGTGGCAGCATCATGCTGTGGGGATGTTTTTCAGCGGCAGGGACTGGGAGACTAGTCAGGATCGAGGGAAAGATGAACGAGATCCTTGATGAAAACCTGCTTCAGAGTGCTCAGGACCTCAGACTGGGCCGGTTCACCTTCCAACAGGACAACGACCCTAAGCACACAGCCAAGACAACGCAGGAGTGGCTTCGGGACAAGTCTCTGAATGTCCTTGAGTGGCCCAGCCAGAGCCTGGACTTAAACCCGATCGAACATCTCTGGAGAGACCTGAAAATAGCTGTGCAGCGACGCTCCCCATCCAACCTGACAGAGCTTGAGAGGATCTGCAGAGAAAAATGGGAGACACTACCCAAATACAAGTGTGCCAAGCTTGTAGTGTCATACCCACGAAGATTCGAGGCTGAGTAAAGGGTCTGAATACTTATGTAAATGTAATATTTCCGTTTTTTTTTTAAGAAACAAAAATGGTATCTAAAAACATGTTTTTGCTTTGTCATTATGGGGTATTGTCTGTAGATTGATGAGGGAAAAAACGATTTAATCAATTTTAGAATAAGGCTGTAACGTAACAAAACGTGGAAAAAGTAAAGGGGTCTGAAAACTTTCAGAATGCACTGTATGTTAACTATTTTGTATGTTTTCTTGGAGAGAGCGAGATAGGGTGAAAGGTAGGAGAGAGAGTGCTGAAAGAGCCTTTGCTGGCAGCGGTACATTTTACTTGTGACATAGACTGCTAGACCACCCCAGGCCACCACATGTGCATTCTTTATCAGTTACTCAAAGAAGCACTGTAGTTAGCAGTTGTATTCAGTCCACACATTTCCCCCCGCACAGACAGACAAACGCACTCTCCCCCTCTCTCTAACAAACACACTGATGTGAGTTGTTTATTCTGCCTCCAGCAACTTAGCATCCATCTCATCATTCCTCTATGCTTCATTACCCTGTCCACATTCACTTTGCATCTGGGTCTATTTTTTCTTTTTTTAGGTTTAGTCCCTCTCTGCCACAGCTCAATCAAAGCCTGATTCACATTTAACACTGTGGTGGCAGACAAGACAACACCGCCTTGATTGTCTTTGCGTTTCATTGCCCCCTTCACTGAACAACTCAGAAGATGAGAAAAACAAGAAAAACAATGCAAAGCTGCGTCCGTATCAAATATTCATGCTGTAGGCCAGTCTGCGGACGCCCCTTGAACAGTGACTCATCACAAAACAAAGCCGAAGACAGTGGTTGAGCTGAGCTTCACACCCTGCTGCTGCTGTGGCAGGGAGGGGGTGTTAAAAGGCCTGGACGGCTAGAAAGGCTGGATGGACAAAGGATGTCCCCTGGGTTGGAGGGAGAGAGACAAAGATGTGGACGAACGCTGGAGGGCGGTTCCTGACCTTTAGTTAGTAATAAGTGTTTGACTGAGGAGGAGGCTGTATGGGATTCCAGTCACACCGAGTCTTATTCTACTTTCAAAGAGGCATTGGATGGAAATACAAGAAAATATATTCTGTTCCACTCCGTTGCATTCTAATCCGTCCTCTCCCCTCTCCCCTCCACCCCTCTCTCTCTCTCTCTCTCTCTCTCTCTCTCTCAGGCTGTGAAGTAAGGCGCCAACAAAGATGGCGGCTTCGCGACTAGCTCTTCAGAAACTTTGCGGTATTTTGTTTTTTAATGTACTATTTATAAGCATTTCGCTACACCCCCAATAACATCTGCTAAACACGTGTATGTGACAAATAAAATTTGATTTGATATACAGTGACAGCGTGAGGGAGAGACTACCATGGCAGTCAGGCCAGCTGTGTCCCCCTGTCCTGTGTCCTCAAGACGGCCCCCCTGGGAAGAGACATGTAGGTGGTTGCACCTGTACCCCTCTGTCACTGTCACATCTTCCCAACTCTGGCATGGGCTCACTCACACATGGTAAAGTCACCTGTCTGTCTCCCTCCTCCAAGGTCAGCTCTGCCTCTGGCACCGACACCTGAATGACTCACTGCTTATTATAGTTTAGTGTTGTTTTTTTATTTATTTATTATAAATTCAGTTTAGCTTCAGTTGGTTTTCAGACCTGATTTGCTATTTTTTCATTTAGTTAAAGTTTTATAAAAATATGTATATTATGTTTTTATATTATTTAGTTTCAGTTTTAGTTTCAGGGTTCGGGACAGAAGGTATGCGTGGGAGGCTAGGAGCCATTTGGGTTGTATAGTTTTAGTGTTTTTTGGGACACCACTATGGGGCGGTAATACATAAAAGGATGGGGTCAGGTTTAAATTATAAAGTCAATATCAATGTGACTTGAATTTAAAAGGAATAGCGCCTAGACTGGTGCAAGGAATATGCTAGAAGGAAACTCTCTCGCCTATGTTTATACCAATCCAATGCTTTTTAACTTTAGTAGTACATGTAAGAAGAATCAAGAACCGTTACCTTTATCTGACAGAAAGTTCTCAAAGTAATCCTATTCGGGGCTTTGCTGTTATCGACCGACCAGTGGAGGTTTAGGGTTTGCTGTCGCTATTGCTTAAGCTCTGCCTCGCCCTTTGGCTAGGCCATCTACCTAGCGGATTTCTTCACTGTTAGCTAGCTTGTGATGCACAAGCAAGGTCTATTTCAAACCTCACCATCTCCAGGCAACATTTACCAACCAGATTCAGAGGCTTGAAAACCCCCCAAAAAGCTTGAAAACCCCATGAATGTTTTGCACACAGTTTAGAAAAAAACTAAAACTGAACATAATTCATGGTTTTTATTTTAGTTCGTTTTACAGTCAAAGATAATTTCAGTATAGTTAGTTTTTAAAACGAGTTTGTTAATTATTTTATTTCAGTTTACAATTTTTTTGTTTTTTTTGTTTTACTAGTTTCAGTCTTAGTTTACTATAATAACATTGGCACTGTCACACAGTAAATCTCTCTGGGAATATGTATGCACCAGCAATAGAATAGGGCAGATTGATATGCAACAGATAATGAGTGATTAGCAGAGTTGTGGACTCGAGTCATAAAACTTAAACTGGAGTCTGATTACTTGATAAAAAATTTTTTTACTTGAGACTTGACTAGGAACCTCAAGACTCGGGACTGATGAGACTGATGACTTGAAGTTATCTGGCCAGGTTTAACAACGTTTCGTCACTCATTTTGTAGCACAGTCTCCTTGGATTAGGGTAATGTGGGGTAACAAGCCCACCCCCCCCGAGAACAATGTCCAATTGCTGGCAAAAAAAAAGCAAAGTTTGGTAAACACGTGGTATGTGGATGATGGTCAGGCTTAGGCAAACAAACTAGGAAGGGAAATAAGTGGCTACACTTTAGTTATTTCATTTAAATGTTTTTAGAAAAGGGGCGTTTTCCCCAAGTATCGGGGTAACTGCGTCTTGAATGTTGACCAATGACCAGTCATCAGCATTGGCATGCAAAGGCAGGAGCACATTAGTGACCAGAAAGCACTTGTTTAATTTTCTCTGGTTTTTCCTGGCAAAAACAGAGTAGTCTATGCCTACCTATATTAATATTATCTATATAAAGTACCATTTAGCAATCTGCTACGGACGCATCTGTCCCACAATAATAGGTACCTGGTGATTTCATTGATCATTTTCATATTTCAGTTAGGCTTAGTTTGAGTGGGTTATAATTATATACCTCAGTGGTGGTACTGGCTTTGTCTAAAGACAGCTGTAACATCGCTCTACCTTCAATACTTATAGGATAAAGATGTAACTAGGGCTGTTACGGTGACCGTATTACCGCCACACCGGCGGTCACGAGTCATGACCGCAGTCAAATTCCATGTGACCGTTTAGTCATGGTAATTAGGCTTCTCCATGCTCTGATGCTGCTGATGGTCTTTATTTCTCTACTTTCCTAATATTAAGCACATTGCTTCGCTTTTCACCAGGAGTATAGCCTACCTGGCTGGCATGAAAATGAACCATGGGAAAAGCGTCCTCCATTCGCTATTTAAGTGCATAGATGACTGGTCCATTTTAAATCAAAACTAAATTTCACACATACATTATTTAGTATATGTAAAGACAAGATTAAATTAAGAATAGTCTGATGGGTGACAATATTAGCCTATCACTGAATGACATAATATCCCTTGTGAATGATGCCCAGCATGTGTATTAAGGCAAGAAACAGTGCATGCCTTTTTTTTGCGACTTTTTCTAATCATAGTCACACACCTCATGTATCCTAGCCCATAGCCCTATATATTTTGATAAGGTTTGTATCACAACTAAAGTGGCCAAATAACTTATTATAATTAAGCACATTAATCCGCTTTACAACCAGTGTAGAGCCTAACTGGCATACAGAGGCGGCGCGTGAGTTTCAAGTTTGGGGAAGATCATTTTCACCATAGAAATGTACCTTTATAATAAAAAATGACATGCATAAATCGCATTTGCGGTCACTTTTGAGAATGGTGTTTTCCCACTAATGGATTGCACTTTGGAACATTCGCGCTTATAGCCTACTGCCGTGTGCGCATTGCTGCGCTTATAATGTGAAGAAATAGCCTAATAGTTTATCAACATTTTAAGCTAAACATTCTGATCTGTTGCATCAGCCCCACTGCTTTAAAAACTTTTTTTGATGCGATTGGTTGTATTAATTTGGAATCTATCGCATCCCACAACTTTCCCAGACTATGTTTGGAATATTTATTTATCACAATAGAATAGGTAAACTTTTGTATTATGGGGGATAGTAGATTGACATAGGCTAGTGCTTTTGCTGTTCGTTAGGCCTACTCATCTTGTTGGCTGACAAAAAGTAAAATGTGGACAGTTCTAACATCTAATGAATTCAATAAGGACGCGCGCAGTTGCGTTCCCGATGTGTCGATCTTCACTTGTAGCCTACTTCGGAGCTGAGATGCCTGTGAGAAGGACCTGATCACGTGACGGGCATTGGCTAATAATACAGTGAGGGAAAAATGTATTTGATCCCCTGCTGATGTTGTATGTTTGCCCACTGACAAAGAGATGATCAGTCTATAATTTTAATGGTAGATTTATTTGAACAGTGAGAGACAGAATAACAACAAAAAAATCCAGAAAAACGCATGTCAAAAATGTTATGAATTGATTTGCATTTTAATAAGGGAAATAAGTATTTGACCCCTCTGCAAAAAATGACTTAGTACTTGGTGGCAAAACCCTTGTTGGTAATCACAGAGGTCAGACGTTTCTTGTAGTTGGCCACCAAGTTTGCACACATCTCAGGAGGGATTTTGTTCCACTCCTCTTTGCAGATCTTCTCCAAGTCAATAGGGTTTTGAGGCTGACGTTTGGCAACTCGAACCTTCAGCTCCCTCCACAGATTTTCTATGGGATTAAGGTCTGGAGACTGGCTAGGCCACTCCAGGACCTTAATGTGCTCCTTCTTGAGCCAGTCCTTTGTTGCCTTGGCCGTGTGTTTTGGGTCATTGTCATGCTGGAATACCCATCCATGACCCATTTTCAATGCCCTGGCTGAGGGAAGGAGGTTCACACCCAAGATTTGACGGTACATGGCCCCGTCCATCGTCCCTTTGATGCGGTGAAGTTGTCCTGTCCCCTTAGCAGAAAAACACCCCCAAAGCATAATGTTTCCACCTCCATGTTTGACGGTGGGGATGGTGTTCTTGGGGTCATAGGCAGCATTCCTCATCCTCAAAACACGGCGAGTTGAGTGGATGCCAAAGAGCTCGTTTTGGTCTCATCTGACCACAACACTTCACCCAGTTCTCCTCTGAATCATTCAGATGTTCATTGGCAAACTTCAGACGGGCCTGTATATGTGCTTTCTTGAGCAGGGGGACCTTGCGGGCGCTGCAGGATTTCAGTCCTTCACGGCGTAGTGTGTTACCAATTGTTTTCTTGGTGACTATGGTCCCAGCTGCCTTGAGATCATTGACAAGATCCTTCCGTGTAGTTCTGGGCTGATTCCTCACCGTTCTCATGATCATTGCAACTCCACAAGGTGAGATCTTGCATGGAGCCCCAGGCCGAGGGAGATTGACAGGTCTTTTGTGTTTCTTCCATTTGCGAATAATCGCACCAACTGTTGTCACCTTCTCACCAAGCTGCTTGGCGATGGTCATGTAGCCCATTCCAGCCTTGTGTAGGTCTACAATCTTGTCCCTGACATCCTTGGAGAGCTCTTTGGTCTTGGCCATGGTGGAGAGTTTGGAATCTGATTGATTGATTGCTTCTGTGGACAGGTGTCTTTTATACAGGTAACAAGCTGAGATTAGGGGCACTCCCTTTAAGAGTGTGCTCCTAATCTCAGCTCATTACCTGTATAAAAGACACCTGGGAGCCAGAAATCTTTCTGATTGAGAGGTGGGTCAAATACTTATTTCCCTCATTAAAATGCAAATCAATTTATAACATTTTTGACATGCGTTTTTCTGGATTTTTTTGTTGTTATTCTGTCTCTCACTGTTCAAATACATCTACCATTAAAATTATAGACTGATCATCTCTTTTTCAGTGGGCAAACGTACAACATCAGCAGGGGATCAAACACTTTTTTCCCCTCACTGTAATTGCGATATCTGAGAGAGCCATGAGAGTGAGAGGTTCTTCAGGGCACGGCGATTGGCAGCCGGAAGAAGGGAATTATCATTATTATATAACGGCCGCAAAAGGCATGGATGTTTTTGGGGGCATTACAGCTACACAAGGGGGATGCCACCGGGAAATTTGAGGCATTTATCAAGTGCTTGTGAAATTGTGCAAGAAACAAAGCAGAGCTCATGTCTTTCATGCAACTTTTTTCCCTCATCAAGCTACACACAACACCCCATAATGACAAAGCAAAAATAGGTTTTTAGAAATTGTTGCAAATGTATTAAAAATAAAAACAGAAATATCACATTTACATAAGTATTCACACCCTTTACACCTTTGGCAGCGATTACAGCCTCGAGTCTTCTTGGGTATGACGCTACAAGCTTGGCACACCTGTATTTGTAGAGTTTCTCCCATTCTTCTCTGCAGATCCTCTCAAGATCTGTCAGGTTGAATGGGGAGAATTGCTGCACAGCTATTTTCAGGTCTCTCCAGAGATGTTAAATCGGGTTCAAGTCCAGGCTCAGGCTGGGCCACTCAAGGACATTCAGAGACTTGTCCCGAAGCCACTCCTGCATTGTTTTGGCTGTGTGCTTAGGGTCGTTGTCCTGTTGGAAGGTGAACCTTCGCCCCAGTCTGAGGTCCTAAGCGCTCTGGATCAAGGATCTCTCTGTACTTTGCTCTGTTCATCTTTGCCTCGATCTGGACTAGTCTCCCAGTCCCTGCCGCTGAAAAACATTCCCACAGCATGATGCTGCCACCACCATGCTTCACCATAGGGATGGTGCCAGGTTTTCCTCCAGACGTGACGGTTGGCATTCAGGCCAAATAGTTCAATCTTGGTTTCATCAGACCAGAGAATCTGGTTTCTCATGGTCTGAGATTCTTTAGGTGCCTTTTGGCAACTCCAAGCGGGCTGTCATGTGCCTTTTACTGAGGAGTGGCTTCCGTCTTGTCACTCTACCATAAGGCCTGATTGGTAGAGTGCTGCAGAGATGGTTGTCCTTCTGGAAGGTTCTCCCATCTCCACAGAGGAACTCTAGAGCTCTGTCAGAGTGACCATCAGGTTCTTGGTCACCTCCCTGACCAAGGCCCTTCTCCCCCGATTGCTTAATTTGGCCGGGCGGCCAACTCTAGGAAGAGTCTTGGTGGTTCAAAACTTCTTCCATTTAAGAATGATGGAGGCCACTGTGTTCTTGGGGACCTTCAATCCTGCAGAAATCTTTTGGTACCCTTCCCCAGATCTGTGCCTCGACACAATCCTGTCTCGGAGCTATACGGACAATTGCGTCGACCTCATGGCTTGGTTTTTGCGCTTACATGCACTGTCAACAGTGGGACATTATTTTTACATTTTACATTTTAGTCATTTAGCAGACGCTCTTATCCAGAGCGACTTACAGTTAGTGAATACATATTTTTTTTATACTGGCCCCCCGTGGGAATCGAACCCACAACCCTGGCGTTGCAAACGCCATGCTCTATCAACTGAGCTACATCCCTGCCGGCCATTCCCTCCCCTACCCTGGACGACGCTGGGCCAATTGTGCGCCGCCCATGAGTCTCCCGGTCGCGGCCGGCTGCGACAGAGCCTGGATTCGAACCAGGATCTCTAGTGGCACAGTTAGCACTGCGATGCAGTGCCTTAGACCACTGCGCCACTCAGGAGTAGACAGGTGTGTGCCTTTCCAAATCATGTCCAATCAATTGAATTTACAAACATTTCTAAAAACCTCTTTTCACTTTGTCATTATGGGGTATTGTGTGTAGATTGCTGAGGATTTTTTTGTATTGAATCCATTTTAGAATAAGGCTGTAACGTAACAAAATGTGGAAAAAGTCAAGGGGTCCAAATACTTTCCGAAGGCAGTGTACATTTGCGCAGCGATTGTGCGCGCGTTTGCCCTGTGCCCGATTGCATGTGCACGCGCATGAGTCGCAAGCTTTGAACCACTCCTTTTTGGGGGTCGAGGGTCAAAAAGTTTGAAAACCACTGAGCTATCGAACAGATTGCTGATTTGCTGTACAGGTATAGGATCGGGTGCAGTGCAAAAGACAAATTGTAGGGAGAGAGGATTGCCACAAATGAACATGCAGCTCCTCAAAAATGTGTCCCCTGTAGCTCAGTTGGTAGAGCATGGCGCTTGCAACGCCAGGGTTGTGGGTTCGTTTCCCACGGGGGGCCAGTATGAAAATGTATGCTAAATGACTAAAATGTAAAATGTGATCAAGAATATGAACCATTTACTTACCAGCAATGGGGCATCAAGTAACAATTACTAGCATAGACCTACTGGTCTTTTGGCATGTCAAAATTGCTTGAAATTGATAATTTACGTATGAAGCTTGCAATTAGAATTTGTTGAAATGAATTATTATATAATCAAAATGTGTTGTAGACCAAATAATGAATGCAAGCATAATTTGTTAGTTCAACAAGTCATTGCCTGTATAGATTTTTTTTTACTTGACTTGTGACTCGACTTGCTCTTAGAATGCACGACTTGGACTTGACTTGAGTCTCGACCCGTTCTACTTGGGACTCGACTTGAGACTTGTACCTTGTGACTTGAGACTTGCTTGTGACTCGGCCCCACCTCTGGTGATTAGCCTACTCACTGAACTAAATATAAATATATACACAGTCATACCACGCACAGAAACATACCAACACAAGTAAACCCACTTCATAAACAAAATCCCTTACAAAGACCAATAAACTGCGGATGCTTACCTTGACGTCGGAGACCTTCATGCGGGTGCCCTCCTTGCCCACGAAGATGTCGTCGATGTCCACCAGCAGGTAGCGATCTAGAGCCAGAGACAGCCTCTTGCCCGTCAGGAAGGCTACAGCGTCCACAAACACCAGCTTGTGCAGCCAGAAGTTGAGGTTGTTGCCGAAGAGCACCCGCTGGATGCCGTCGTGAAGCCCCAGGTCCTGGACCACAGAGGCATGGAGGGGGGGGCCGCCTACCCCCACCCCCGCCCCTGATGGGCCCAGGTCAGGCACCCGGGTCCTGGCTAGGAGAACAGGCTCGTAGGTGGAGTGGTTGGACTGGAAGACGGTCCAGTCGTCCCCGGGTAGGGGGCCTCGCTCAACCTCCCGGGCCTTAGTGATGAGGAGCAGGGGGGACTTGGGATTGACGCTGCAGTCCCTCAGGCCCAGGTTGGAATGGAGGAAGAGAGGGAAGCCCTTCAACTGGGCACTGAGCAGGCTGTTCTCATTGGCCTGGGAGAGAGGAGAGAGGAGAGATGGAGCCAGGTCACGTCAGCTGCATTTCAGTTTACAGTTAATTTCCTCCACAATTCTGTGGCCTCAAAATTCTCTTCCAATGCTGAAAACATTTGCACACTTTATCTTTTAAATTATTACATAACTGGCAATATGTTAATTAACTAACTCTCCTACACACAATATAAACTCTGATTCCCAGATTCTTTACCAAAGAGTTAGGGGCTCTGGCTATGCGTGGGTCGTGTGTAAATCCCTGTGTTTGTGTGCATTTGTGCAGGGGCGAAATAAATACGCAGGTGAACCCTCTGCCCCTTATTTGTTCATTTACATTCTGAGCAGGAGCCCCATAACTGTTGTATCGATTGGTGATAAACAGCATTTGGCAATTCGACACAATCACAGTCACAGCCATAGACAGTCTGAGCCTGGCAGACTCCCATCCAAACCAAACTAGCAAATCATAATTCAGTGGCTTAGCAAATGCTGCTCTACGCTCAGAGCCACTGGCAATATGTGACTTTGGAAAATATGATTTGCTATCCATCTATCCGGCTGGATATCACCTATTAGGCCTAGCCTTCAGTGCGTGCCAGTGGTGGAAAACGTAATAAATTGTCATACTTGAGTAAAGTAAAGTACAGATACCCAAAAAGACGACTTAAGTAGTATTTTTTGTTAAGTACTTTACACCACTGGTCATGGCAACTAGCCCAGGGATACTACTGGGTTGATTGGCCAAACGCCCACAGCAAGAAAATGGGGCAGTTCTTAATATAGCCTAGCCCTGGGTGAATTATGAGGAGACTGACTAGTGCTAGTTCAGGAGGGGAGGATTTATTCCAATTACACAGCAACAACATGGATATGGGATTAAGCTCAAGGACTAATGGGAGGACGAGAGGGGCTTAAAGCAGCCTCTATCCCTGCCTGGGTGTAATTAAAAGTGAGGGTGCTGGTTAGCCATGGCCCTGGCTGGCCTCTCAGGTTGTGATAACCCTGCTATAGCACTTTGACTTCCCATGTACGTCAGCTCTGGGACCAGGCTGGGCGAGTCCACTTAGCCCCAGTGTTGTGGTTCTAACAGGAGGGGGTTTACTTCAGACCCCACCAAGGGGAATTAGGCAGACCAAGTTACTTTAGCAGCCAAGCAGCTGAGTGAGTCCCACTCCCACCCCTGGTGAATTTGCTGAGCCGTTCCAGCAGGGCCATTATCAGCTAAGCTACGGGCCTACGGTCGATGAGCCATGACAGAACCACCGTACTAGAGGAACGGCAGGGTAGCAGCCAACCACAGGCACAGACTCTGTTGATAGACCTGTGTGTGTGTGTGTGTACTGTATTATACTGTACACGCTAAACACAGAGCTAGACTTCCAGGTTAGACGACACCCTCAAGGCACGCCTTTTACACAGTCGGGAGTCATTTAAAATTAACGAGCGCACATTTCATTCAGACACTTTTATTGCAAACCACTGAATTCCCCCTCGGCTTCAGGGCGGACCGGAGAATTCTGCAGTCTTGCAGCTCACAGTCCACTTTCCTACTCATCCGACTATGTACTTAAACAAACCAGTCTAGGTGTCCACTTACTCTGACCTGACCTCCAGCAATGCCTGCATATCCCAGACTATGAGAGGATGCTTAGTGCTTAGGAGGACCTCTTCTAGTCTACATTGTGATTGTAGCCTGATGCAGAAAGAGGGCCAGGGGCAAAGTCAGGGTGAGGAGACTCAAGAGTAGAGGCATGATGATAAGTCTGATTACTTATTCAGCATGATGAACCAGGGATCAGACTGAACACACAAAGGTCTGACACAATCAGCACAAGTGCTCCTACCCGGCAAATCAGTATAATGTCTATAGCGTTTCATAGGACGTATTGTTTGTTTATACGGCTGATTTAAGACACTTGAGATTGATAAGAAATGTACATCAATCTTACCAGCCTGCAATCAGTGACTGGCTCTTACCTTACAAATAACCCTATGACGCCCACTCCGTACTCCACACAGTACTAACCTTAAACACTAGAAAAGCCTGGCCTTGTTGGACCCCCCTTCGGGCCAATGACGCCTCTTTTGAACATCAACATTCTAACAGTCTAATAAATAGATTTCATATATGAGATCGCAAAAATAATCATTTGGTTGTGTTTATGAAGGTCTTAGGTATCAGAACAAGGGAAAAAAACAATTATTTAAAAGAACATAATAGCATTCATTGGTTTATGTTAAATGGTTTATGCTAAATGGCATATTATATTATTATATAATTTTTTTATGTTACTGTAATAACAAACAAAAAAACACTAAAACCACCGCAGTTCAAGAGTTAAATACGTCACAAAAAAATCCATTATAATTTACTTAAGAAACATTATGGAAATAAGAAAATGTACTTAAAAATAACATATCATATTTTAATAGTGCTGACTGATTAACCAACATTTTGGTTATTTTAAAACAACTAATTGACGACGACGGTTCAATTAATTGAATTCCATTTATTAATTTTCCTGTGAGTGCAATGCAGAGTTTCTCTAGAGATAAATCAGATCAAGCCCGAACTGTGCGATGTAGTAGGGAGTTGTAGTTTCCAACAGGCCAATACTCTACATAGTTTAGTGCAGAAAACGTGGTAATTAACTACAATGACCATAATGCCATGGTGCGCCTACTTGTCCGGTCTGAGACTGAGGGTAGACACAGAAGAACGTGTGATCGAGAGGTATAGAGAGCAGTTGCTTCGTGAGGTACAGTGCCTTCAGAAAGTATTCACACCCCTTCACTTTTCCCACATTCTTGTGCTACAAAGTGGGATTTACATTTATTTAATTGTAATTTGTTGTCAACGATCTAGACAAAATAATCTGCAATGTCAAAGTGGAAGAAGAATTATTACATTTGTAAAACATTTATGAAAAATAAAACACTAATATATCTAAGTATTCAACCCCCTGAGTCAACACATGTTAGAATCACCTTTGGCAGCAATTACAGCTGTGAGTCTTTCTGGGTAAGTCTATAAGAGCTTTCCACACCTGGATTGTACAAAATTTGGCCATTATTCTTTAACAAATTCCTCAAGCTCCGTCAAGTTGGTTGTTTATCATTGCTAGAAAGCCATTTTCAAGTCTTGCCAAAGATTTTCAAGCCGATTTAAGTTAAAACTGTAACTAGGCCACTCAATGTCGTCTTAGTAAGCAACTCCAGTGTAGATTTGGCCTTGTGTTTTAGGTTATTGTCCTGCTGAAAGGTGAATTAATCTCCCAGTGTCTGTTGGAAAGAAGACTGAACCAGGTTTTCCTCTAGGATTTTTCCTGTGCTTAGCTGTATTTTCAGTTTCTTTTTATCCCAGAAAATTCCCTAGTCCTTGCCGATAACAAGTATACCCACAAAATGATGTAGCCACCAACATGCTTGAACATATGAAGAGTGGTACTCAGTGATGTGCTTTGTTGGATTTGCCCCAAACATAACGCTTTATATTCAGGACATAAAGTTAATTTTCTTTGCCACATTTTTAGCAGTTTTACTTTAGTGCCTTATTGAAAACAGGATGCATGTTTTCGAATATTTTGAGCATTCTGTACAGGCTTCCTTCATTTCACTCTGTCATTTAGGTTAGTATTGTGGACTAACTACAATGTTGTTGATCCATCCTCAGTTGTCTCCTATCACAACCATTAAAGGGGGGGGGGGGGGGGGGGGTGACATGTCCTCTTAAAACTATAACACAAATTCTGTTTGTGATATTAAGATTCTAACAACGACAGTCTGTTATATACACTTATTTAGGAAAAGTAAAGGGGGGGGAGGGGCATTACTTAAATGGCAGAGTAATTAAAAAAGTACAATTTGTTGAGTCATTATGACACTCCGTACTCCACACAGTACTAACCTTAAAGAAGCCTATGATGCCCACTCCGTACTCCACACAGTACTAACCTTAAAGAAGCCTATGATGCCCACTCCGTACTCCACACAGTACTAACCTTAAAGAAGCCTATGATGCCCACTCCGTACTCCACACAGTACTAACCTTAAAGAAGCATATGATGCCCACTCCGTACTCCACACAGTACTAACCTTAAAGAAGCCTATGATGCCCACTCCGTACTCCACACAGTACTAACCTTAAAGAAGCCTATGATGCCCACTCCGTACTCCACACAGTACTAACCTTAAAGAAGCCTATGATGCCCACTCCGTACTCCACACAGTACTAACCTTAAAGAAGCCTATGATGCCCACTCCGTACTCCACACAGTACTTGTCCAGTAGGTCTCTGTTCCAGGCGTCCAGGTTGACGTATTTCAGGATGTTCTCGTAGATGACCAGCGTGAAACGGCCTCGGTCCTTGTCTGTCAGAGTGGGCATGTCCCCCTTCCCCGGGGCGATCTCGGTCCGGTAGCGGAAGCGTCCAGACTCTAGGATGGCCACAATGTCCTGGCCCAGCTGGGAGTACAGGCTCTCAACAAACACCAGCACCACAGGGTCGGTGCGTGACGCGTCTGAGGGCCTGGCCGTGCGTGGAGGGAGCGCTCGAGAGGAGGTGGAGGGGGTGGCGGCCCGGGGGTCGTCCCAGTCGGCAGTGCCTTCCTCCGACCCTCCCACGCCCCCCGCAGCCGGCTCCAGCTCCCGCTTGACTCCGTAGAGGAAGTAGGCGGAGACCAGGACGCTGACCATGCAGAAGAGGAAGAGGAGCAGCAGGCTGGTCTGGAGAGTGAAGGAGTGAGAGTGACGGAAGAGCCGCCGGAGGCGACCGCATGACGGCAGCAACATCACCCTGCGCAGAATCAGTCACAGAGTGCACGGTGAAAGCAATCAGAATGCAACAGTAGCTTTAGAGGTGGCAGAGATTCTTCTTCCAAAATACAATAGGCTCCTCCACATCACATACTCTCATGTCACCATTGCAGAGGGGTAGTGGGAGCGACATGGGCAGGGGACACCATTAGGGTGGGTGGGTGGCTCTCTGGCAGAAGGGATGTGTGCCTTTACTCCATCCACCAGCCCAGGTCCCCTGCCCTCCCTCCCTACCCCCCCACCCCCCTACTGCTCACACTAAGTCTTTGGGCTTTCTGCAGCACTGACAGAGGGGCGGAGGTGGCGATGGGGTAAATATGGTTCTCTGGGGTCACACGGGTCGTCCAGCAAGGTGCTGCTCTTCCAGCAGTTCATCCCCAAAACATTCTCCTGGAGACCTGGAGGACAAAGACAAATATACACACAGTTTAGAATAGGACTGTTCAGTGTTCCAGTTCTCTCCTCCTTTTACTGAGCTCAACCTCCATCCCCCTCTGCATTTCTTGATTGCATCTTTGATTCATTGTTTTTAATGTTGTTTAATGACATCCATTTTGAATTAACTAAAAACAGTTTCTCTCTTAAGCTAGGCCACCCTGATCAAAATTAGTCGGAATTGTGCCTGTGTCTACCTGATTGTTCAAGGAAACCGTGTTCAACCTGCTCCCAGGGACATCAACAAGCTAACGTCAGATCCCTAGAAAGAGGCACATTCCAACACGTACAGTAAGGTGCTGGTTGCTGCACCGTCACTTTTTCATACCGTTTGACAAAGAGAAATGTATAATGGGTTTTTAAAAAGAGAGCAGAAGACCCAGTCAGCAAACCAATGTGCTGATGTCATGAGATCCCGACGTTCAGGCGTTCCTCTCAGAGAATACCAAGAGGATCCGGGAGAGGCCAATTCTGGATTACAGGGTAATGACAGCCGCTTGAATTGATTAGCAGGGGCTTTCACAAATGATCCTTGCTCTCTACCATTCACTTCAAAGGAACTGAATTGTCTTGTTTTTTTCATCTGTAAAGTTATAAAACTAAACTTTAAGAAGCGAGTGTGGTACAGGTAAAGAGAGGGGGGGTGGAGCGGAATGGGAATGACTTCTAGTTTCTAGAAGCCTGCATCACTGCCAGGATGGACTACCCTGTCCACAATGTCTCCATCATGACTCTGGAAACCAAGCACCCATCCAGGGTCACTTCATTGTATAATAGAAGTTGCTTGCATACTGTTCATGTACGGTCATTTGGGCAATTTCAGCTGGACATTTCTCTACGAGCCTAATCTGTTATGACATTTTGGTTTGAAATGAACCCCAAAAAAGGTAGAGAGAGTCTATAGTGAAGCTAACAAACACAGGTCTGCAAACAGAACTTCTATTTACCTACAGAAACAATTCAAAACACACAAAAACTGGTACATTTAACCTGCCCGGGCCTATTCTACAGGGTTCTCTGTTTAGAATGGCCCCACCTTGTTTTTATGTCTTCTACAAAGCACCAATTTTCAGAGGATAAATACACAAGCTTAAAACGAGAGCTTGTTCAATCGTTGGAAAGGGTGAGGCGACAGGGAGACAACAAGATCCAGCATGCCTGAGGTGGGATCCAGCCAGGCACCACAGATCCATTAATATATGGAAGGTGGGAGGGCGCATGGGAAAAGAGTGTAGAACAAAGAATCAAAGCCTTGCAGGGGTACGGGGATAAAAATGCATGAATACCAAAGCAAAGCAAAAGAGCACAAAAGTACATTTATAAAGATGAAAACACAGGCAAGGCCAGGGAGAGGATAGGAGAGGAGGGCCAGGGAGAAAGCCATTTCATCACTTCAAAAGGGTGCTGGGAGCAGAGCATATGAAAGACGCCCGAGTCGCCCTCCCTTTGGTGAGACGCAGCTGTTCGTGTTCTAGTCCTTTAGCGTGATTCAACATCCCCATCAGACATTTTAGAGGAGGGAAAGGGGGCTAGTTTTAGGAAGCAACAAAGCAATAGTAAATTCCAGAAGGGGTTGTAAGGATGACGTGCAGGCATTTGAGTCCTTTACCCCACTCCCCGCCCCCTCCCCAGTCCCCACACCAAGAGTCTAAGCTCCAACCACAATACCTGTCACTTGGCTCCCATTGTGGCCACGAGTGTGACGTGAAGGCCTGTCACCATGTCATCTGGGCCAGGATTAAAAGGGACGGGGGCTCTGCTATTCATCCACAAGTTATTTAATATGCACCAGGCAGCCACCACAACGGGAGAAGCCAACCCTTTTAAATGTGTAAAGGATTATGAAAACCCAGTATGATTCAGATGACACAATGCATTTGTAAAGTGAAACAGAGGGGATACACCCAGAAAACAGGGAGCGCCAAAGCTGCTCGGTCATAGACCGTAGGTTCTACTGTAGGACAGGGCTGGGCTACACAAGGTTTCACACGGTAGGTATAGCTAAAGCGCTTATAAAGTATACATTATTTTATTTTATATTATCCTCTAAACTACTGCTACTAGTTTGATGGTTGCAACAATCAATTGTCCCATTAACAATCACCCATATGAATCAAATCAAATCCAATTCTATTGGTCACATACACATTTAGCAGATGTTATTACGGGTGTAGCGAAATGCTTGTGTTCCTAGCTCCAACAGCGCAGTAGTATCTAACAGTTAACAACAATACACACAAATGTAAAAGTAAAAGAATGGAATTAAGAATAGAATACAGTGGCTTGCGAAAGTATTCACCCTTACAACCTGGAATTAAAATTGATTTTTGGGGGGTTTGTATCATTTGATTTACACAACATGCCTACCACTTTGAAGATGCAAAATATTTTTCTTTATTGTGAAACAAACAAGAAATAAGACAAAAACACAAAACTTGATCGTGCATAACTATTCACCCCCCCAAAGTCAATACTTTGTACAGCCACCTTTTGCAGCAATTACAGCTGCAAATCTCTTGGGGTATGTCTCTATAAGCTTGGCACATCTAGCCACTGGGATTAATGCCCATTCTTCAAGGCAAAACTGCTCCAGCTCCTTCAAGTTGGATGGGTTCCGCTGGTGTACAGCAATCTTTAAGTCATACCACAGATTCTCAATTGGATTGAGGTCTGGGCTTTGACTAGGCCATTCCAAGACATTTAAATGTTTCCCCTTAAACTACTCGAGTGCTGCTTTAGCAGTACACTTAGGGTCATTGTCCTGCTGGAAGGTGAACCTCAGTCCCAGTCTCAAATCGCTGGAAGACAAAACAAGATTCCCTCAAGAATTTCCCTGTATTTAGCGCCATCCATCATTCCTTCAATTTTGACCAGTTTCCCAGTCCCTGCCGATGAAAAACATCCCCACAGCTTGATGCTGCCACCACCATGCTTCACCGTGGGGATGGTGTTCTCTGGGTGATGAGAGGTGTTGGGTTTGCGCCAGACATAGCGTTTTCCTTGATGGCCAAAAAGCTCAATTTTAGTCTGACCAGAGTACCTTCTACTATATGTTTGGGGAGTCTCCCACATGCCTTTTGGTGAACACCAAACTTTTTTCCTTATTTTTTTCTTTAAATCAATGGCTTTTTTCTGGCCACTCTTCTGTAAAGCCCAGTTCTGTGGAGTGTACGGCTTAAAGTGGTCCTATGGACAGATACTCCAATCTCAACTGTGGAGCTTTGCAGCTCCTTCAGGGTTATCTTTGGTCTCTTTGTTGCCTCTCTGATTAATGCGCTCCTTTCCTGGTCCGTGAGTTTTGGTGGGCGGCCCTCTCTTGGCAGGTTTGTTGTGGTGCCATATTATTTCCATTTTTTATTAATGGATTTCATGGTGCTCCGTGGGATGTTCAAAGTTTCTGATATTTTTTTATAACCCAACCTTGATCTGTACCTCTCCACAACTTTGTCCTTGACCTGTTTGGAGAGCTCCTTGGTCTTCATGGTGCCACTTACTTGGTGGTGCCCCTTGCTTAGTGGTGTTGCAGACTATGGGGCCTTTCAGAACAGGTGTATATATATACTGAGATCATGTGACACTTAGATTGCACACAGGTGGACTTTATTTAACTAATTATGTGACTTCTGAAGGTAATTGGTTGCACCAGATCTTATTTAGGGGCTTCATAGCAAAGGGGGTGAATACATATGCACGCACCACTTTTCCGTTATTTATTTGTTAGAATTTTTCTAAAACAAGTTATACTTTTCATTTCACTTCACCAATTGACTATTTTGTGTATGTCGATGACATGAAATCCAAATAAAAATCCATTTAAATTACAGGTTGTAATGCAACAAAATAGGAAAAACGCCAAGGGGGATGAATACTTTTGCAAGGCACTGTATATACATATGAAATGAGTAAAGCAGTATGTAAACATTATTAAAGTGACCAGTGATTCCATGTCTATGTATATGGGGCAGCAGCATATAAAGGTGCAGGGTTGAGTAACCGGGTGGTAGCCGGCTAGTGATGGCTAATTAACAGTCTGATGGCCTTGAGATAGAAGCTGTTTTTCAGTCTCTCGGTCACAGCTTTGATGCACCTGTACTGACCTCGCCTTCTGGATGACAGCGGGGTGACCAGGCCGTGGCTCGAGTTTTTATGTCATTGATTATATTTTTTTGCCTTCCTGTGATATTGGATGCTGTAGGTGTCCTGGAGGGCAGGCAGTGTGCCCCCGTTGATGCGTTGGACAGACCGCACCACCCTCTGGAGAGCCCTGCGGTTGCGGGCGGTGCAGTTGCCGTACCAGGCAGTGATACAGCCCGACAGGATGCTCTCAATTGTGCATCTGTAAAAGTTTGTGATTAGGGGCCAAGCCGACTTTCTTCAGCCTCCTGAGGTTGAAGAGGCACTGTTGTGCCTTCTTCACCACACTGTCTGTGTGGGTGGACCATTTCAGATTGTCAGTGGTGTATACGCCGAGGAACTTGAAGCTTTCCACCTTCTCCACTGCGGTCCCGTCGATGTGGATAGAGGCGTGCTCCCTCTGCTGTTTCCTGAAGTCCACGATCAGCTCCTTCCTTTTGTTGAGGGAGAGGTTATTTTCCTGGCACCACTCCGCCAGGGCCCTCACCTCCTCCCTGTAGGCTGTTTCTTCATTGTTGGTAATCAGGCCTACTACTGTTGTGTCATCTGCAAACTTGATGATTGAGTTAGCAAACTTATTTCATTTCAAACTTATTACGTGACTTGGTAAGCACATTTTTACTCCTGTGCTTATTTAGGCTTGCTATAACAAAGGGGTTGAATACTTATTGACTCAAAGACATTTCAGCTTTACATTTTAAAATAAATTGTAAACATTTCTAAAAATATTATTCCACTTTGACATTATGGGGTATTGTGTGTAGGCCAGTGACAAAAAAGCTCAATTTAATCAATTGTACATTAAGGCTGTAACATAAACAAATGTGGAAAAAGTCAATGGGAGTGAATACCTTCTTAAGGCGCTATACGTGACATGAACCAGAGTGCCTGTGGCAAATAGCAGACAAAAGAACAGATAACTTTCACATCTCATCCAGATCAATACACCTTTTCCTTGACATCAATTGTCTCTTCGGAGAAACTGAATACCAGGCTGAGATGACGGCAGATATTCTTACAAGACAAGAGTGACAACGGCTTTCAGGAGTTTTCTTTTTGTTCCATGTACCAGACAAAAACGGGGAGGGGGGAAGGAAAAGTTTTATTCCTGGCATTTGAGTCTTGTGTATCTGAAGCGCAGAAAGTCGATCCTAACTTTGAGAAATGAAACCTTTAGTAATAATATAATGAGCAATATTAATGAGTAGAGACTGGCTGTCTGGTTCACCAACACACTGCTCATTCCACCATGCTCACAAGTTTCAAAAGCCTCCGCAATGACATACCAAATATGCTGAGATTGAGAAAAGTAAAGGAAGACGGGAAAAAAACAGGACTTTTAGAAATGTAGGAAAACGAGGACCTTGACATTTAAGAATAAGTCACCATCTCCCAAGTTCCTACAGTTTTTTCTTGCAGTCAGAGAGTTCTGAAAGACGTGTGAAAAAGAGCTGAGGGCCTCCGGGAACACACAGCCATTTTCTAGGAGCAGGATCAGTGCTAGCACACACCCTGCCCTCAGGGCATCACATACCTCATGCATCATGTGTTCCTAGAGAGGGACAGCAATATGCTCTTAGCTCTACCCTGACCCAGCAACACACAGTACAAAGGCCCTTACAACACATTAGCTACATGCTGAACAGATGTGGAGAGAACGATTAAGCATGACTCATATTCCACAAACTCTAGGAATATCATCTTTAATGTGGCTATCAAAATGAGGACAAGAAATCGTATTTTAACGTAGGCCGCCTATTTTAATTATTTTAATGTTATTGTCATCATAACCTCAGGCATGTGAGGAATCTGTATCAACCACCCTTATTAAAGTAGTTACAATTGGAACACCGCTGCACCTAATCAAACGTGTTATTAGAATGCAATAGATGATGGTCAAAGCTCTTAATGTGCTGGAATTACTGGTCATCCGATTCAACCAATCAATGGGATTTTATTGGAGAATAGAGACTAGAAGAGAGAAGAGGCTAGAATATCAACACATTTAGGAGACTGAGTCCTTCTGGCATGTGAGGGGCTGTATGACACCTCAGTGGAATAAATTTAAGACAGAAAAAAGGTTCAAAGATAGAGTCTTCAAAGCCTCTCTGCTTTTTCTTTATCTCAGTCAAGGTTTCTTCTCAATCCTTTCTTTTTTATTGGACAGTGGAGATTGGCTACTGAAATAAAAAAGATAATGTGAAAAAACAAAGAATCGAATATTAGCGAGCCACTGATTGGAGTGTAGGGCCAGTAACACCGGAACACTTCCTGTAATGAGCACCGTGGGTAACTGCGCCAGAGGCTTGGGCTACAAGACAATCCCTGGCCGCTGGCCCTGGATGGCTAGCCTTGCAGGACTGCTTTCTCTTAGTCTCAGGCAACCCTAACTTCAGATTCACAGAGTGTACCCAGGCCTACTCCCCTGGGCCCAGTGCCATTTCAGATTCACAATGACAGACATTGTTTGAAGCACATGACGACGGCCGGAGAATCCGGTCCTTGCTCATGCATGAGGAGTTAGCAGACTGAGACTAATGCAGGTTTTAATGGCCTTCCCTTCCTGCCTCAGCTTTCGTCTCCACTGTTCACCTAAAAAGAAGTCAGGGTGGATCTAGTCAATGGAGGCAGAGGAGTCGGTTGGCTCATGGGGTTTGGTGGCAGTACAATAGAGGAGCAGCATGTTGTGGTAGACATCAGAGGACAGACATTATAAAATAGCTCTTCAAAAGCCAGATGTGGACAGTGATTTGTTTCCTGTTCCAGAGGTTATGTTGCGTTATTGCAGTTCTTGCAATCAAGACATCTATAAAGGAAAGGAAATAGTGGAGAGTTGGTGCAGAGTGAGGAATATGCTCATTATGTTAATGCTTGTACTTTCTAAAATGCATCTGCCAGCCACTAATTATGTGCAATTAGCCAAGCTCTGTATCTAAGGCACTGGGATAGTTACCGCTAATTAGTCTTCGGACTAACTACTATCATCACCGAGGTCTGACTCATTTCACAAGAAGTTGTGAATGTTTGTGAATCACCACAGCGTTGGACTGTCTGGGGTATGGGTAATAAGACCATGCTTAGGTTTACAGATAGATTCGTTTAATTATGCTTGGTTAGGAACCAAAAGGGTTGCTAAGGCTAATCACAACCCAGGTGAATAGCCATTACAGAGGGATCCATGCTAACTGGATAACATAGGCTTTTACACATAGACCTATTGTATGTTTTGAGGCCGACTTACATCACAGAGGGAGGGATATGACTAAGAGCCTGGAATTCTCCACTTGGATGACCTAATTTGAGATATTCGGGATACCTTAGAAGTCTCACATGGGCGAGAAATCTATTTCTGCCAACACATACATGAAGAACATAAATATTGCTGTCTGTGGGACAGTATCTGTACTGTACATATGAAAGACAGCACTAACCCAAAGATGTAGCCTACCTTTGTTAACCCTTTACACTCGTACACGGGTTGAAAATGGCAGATTTGGGCACTGATAAACGCCTAAATCGGACGCAGTGGCTTTACAGTAACATGCTATACACGACGTCAGAGCTCTGGCTCTGCGCTTCACAGTGCTGTATGGGTTTTGACTGACAGCCGTTCGGAAATTGAGCAACTCACGCATATAATTTTCCCCATAATCTTTAAACTGTTCCCCTTCAATTGCTACCATGGTTATGCATATGCATTTCATATTTCTTCTGTAAGAAACATTACAATTTAGCACTAGACATATAGGCCAATTCCCATGAGTGTAAAGGGTTACGTAAACAAGGGGAAGACATACACGATGTGAAAAACAGGGCTAAAAACAAGCTTTGGTTGGATCAACTGTTCCAGCTACCACTTCTAAGGAAAAGTACAAACCACATCATCCTTCAGAAAGCAGAAGTAAAACTGTGTCCTATATCAGACATCACCACAAAGTCTCCCATCTCCATATGAATTTGAATTATTTTGTGGAGAGCTGGCAACTGCCGTCCGTGAAAACAGACACCACAAACTTCAGACGGAGATTGTGCAGAGAAATGTGATCAGCCGCTGTAACAGACAGAAGTAAAAAAAACTGTTAAGAGCGCCAATGCTTTCTGATAGCGTCGAAAATCGGTTTGACTGAGGAGCCTCAGATCCCAGCGCTGAAGTTGTATCTATCGCACAAATGAATTTCTTAGTTGTCTGTGCATTTGAATATGATATGCCATGAATGTAGAGCACCATAATAACTACAAGAGCGTGTGATCTTTACTATGGTCTAACTGAAAAATAAGATGACATCCCTACTTCTAACACCGTTGTCCTCACTTCTCTCTTATTAATAGGCAATAAAAGTCAGAACCACAATGCAGTTTACTGCCTTCACGCAGCCATTCATTTAGCGCAGTCACAATTCTTGCTTGGTAAAACTGCAATTTCGTATTTGTATGCACAGATTGAGGGGTACCATGAAATGGCCCAAGGAGAAGCAATTTTCAAAACTAACAAGAAAAACCACTGAATATAAAACCAATACCCATTCAAATACTGTGAGACACAGAATCATATCCGAATCATTTCAGGTCATCAACCACCCAATTGCATATCAATCAATGTGGCATTGGGTTGGTAGTCACCTCGGTCTGAGGCAGGGTTAAAACAAAGCATTAGCAATCTGAAGGGCCTAAACTAGCACAATATGGGGAGGGTCAGGGAAGTGTAATCCTAAATATCTAATCCTGTTTATCTAGACTGGACCAAATGCGCAAACAAGCGGCAGATGAAGACAGACTGAGCAGAGTCAGTGGCCACAACCTGGTGTCCAACATGGACTCCTGCATAGATGGATCCAGAACATTTCCAGTAAACAAAATAAATCAGCTTGAACTCTAAGACATCAATGTGAACCAGTGAATAACATTTGTTCAATATAGCCTAAGCATACAGTGCCTTCAGAAAGTATTCATCACCCTTGACTTATTCCACATTCTGTTGTGTTACAGCCTGAATTCAAAAGGGATTAAATAAATATTTTCTCACCCATCTATTTACACACAATACCCCATAATGACAAAGTGAAAACATGTTTTTAGACATTTTGGCAAATGTATTGAAAATGAAATATCTCATTTACATAAGTATTTGGCAGCGATGACAGCTGTCAGTCTTTCTGGGTAAGTGTCCAAGAGCTTTGCACACCTGGTTTGTACAATATTTGCAATATTCAAGATCTGTCAAGTTGGTTGTTGATCATTGCTAGACAACCAATTTCAAATCTTGCCATAGATTTCCAAGCCGACTTAAGTCAAAACTGTAACTAGGCCCCTTAGGAACACTCAATGTCGTCTTGGTAAGCAACTCCAGTGTATATTTGGCCTTGTGTTTTAGGTTATTGTCCTGCTGAAAGGTGAATTTGTCTCCCAGTGTCTATTGGATAGCAGACTGAACCACGTTTTCCTCTAGGATTTTGCCTGTGCTTAGCTCTATTCCGTTTCTTTTAATCAACAAAAAAAAAACTCCCAAGTACTTGCCAATGACAAGCATATCCATAACATGATGCAGCCACCACTATGCTTGAAAATATGAAGAGTGGTACCCAGTGATGTGTTGTGTTGGATTTTCTCCAAACATAACACTGTTTTCAGGACATAAAGTTAATTTCTTTGCCACATTTCTGCAGTTTTACTTTAGTGCCTTATTGAAAATAGGATGCATGTTTTGGAATATTCTGTACAGGCTTCCTTCATTTCACCCTGTCATTTAGGTTAGTATTGTGGAGTAACTACAATGTTGTTGATCCATCCTCAGTGTTCTCCTATCTCAGCCATTAAACTCTGTAACTGCTTTAACGTCATCATTGCCCTCATTGTGAAATCCCTGAGCAGTTTCCTTCTTCTCTGGCAACTGAGTTAGGAAGGACAACTATCTTTGTAGTGACTGGGTGTATTGATACACCATCCAAAATGTAATTAACAACTTCACCATGCTCAAAGGGATATTCAATGTCCGCTTCTTTTTGGAAAACCTCCCTGGTCTTTGTGGTTGAAATTCACTGCTGAACAGAGGGACCTTACAAATAATTGTATGTGTGGGGTACCGAGATGAGGTAGTCATTCAAAAATCAACTTAAACACTATTATTGAACACAGAGCGAGTCCATGCAACTTATGTGACTTGTTAAGCAAATATTTACTCCTGAACTTATGTAGGCCTGCCATAACAAAGGGGTTGAATACTTACTGACTCAAGACATTTCAGCTTTTCATTTTTAATTAATTTGTAAACATTTCTAAAAACATAATTCCACTTGGACATTATAGGTTATTGTGTGTAGGCCAGTGACACAAAATCTAAATTGAATCCATTTTAATTTCAGGCTGTAACACGACAAAATGTGTAAAAGGTCAAGGGGTATGAGTACTTTCTGAAGGAACTGTAAATGCCAAACCTCCATAAGACCATACAATCACATTTCTTCTCAATGGAGCTACTCTGCAGGAAAGCATCAGCCACAGTACCTTGTGAAGCGCGTCTGGAGAGCTCCATCCTCCCATGGCCACCTCTGCACCTCGAGGGCCCTCCAGCAGCCTGTGTGCCCTGCCAAGCCAGTCTCTGTTTGTGCTCCTCCACTCTCCACCCCGCTAGCTAATGCTGCTGCCTACCTCCACAGGCTCTCCGCTCTACTCTGCTCTCAGAGCTTTAGCACCACTTCACCACCAGCCTCACTCACTCTGCTCGGCTTTGAGCTCTCACACTCACAGCACACACACTGCTGCTTAGATCTGGTGACAAAAACACACAGAGTCCGCCAGCCAGCCCAGTCTGCCAGCCCAGCGCACACTGTACCACCACTAATGGTGCACGGGTCAGCTGTTCGTTCACCGCAAATGCTAATAACCCACCCGTAACCACCCGACTATATGTGATAAAGTGAAAATCTGAGGCCCGCACCCGGACCCTAACCGATAATACAGAAAAGGTGCTGTATGCTACAGTCATAGACGGCAGAACAATTTTTTGACATGGGACGCAGGATTTGTTTAGCCTGATTTAGATATGTTTCCGCTTATAATTGTAAACATTTTGGTAGGCTATTTGTTAGTCAACTTGCCTATAATTAGAACATGCAGTTTCTCTTCTGTCATATGTTGCCCCAGAAGACTAAATACACCCGCTGCTCAACAGAATTATTTTTTAAAAAAATCGATAGAATTAATGCTTAAATCTAGTTGACATTGGTAAAGTTCTCTGTCATCTGCTTCTTTTGCGGAGCAGACAATTAGGGACCGGGGACAAAATGCAATAAAAAAAAAAATATATAATAAAGATTTGATGTCCAAAATGTCCAAATGACATCAGCTTGACCGGTTAAGGAAATAGAAAGCTTTGAAAACGACCCAACATGTTTCTAATAAGATTTCAGTTTGGCTTAGATGCAGATTTTATGTGGTTGAAATCCTAAAATCGGCTTTTATGATGCTGATAAAGATAGCAACTCTACAGATGGTATCTAACTGTGCATTCCCTTTCTCTCAAGATGCAGAAAGAAAGAAATCATATTTCTCCACGCCCGTTCCCAAGTCCAAATTTTGCCTACCTTTGGTGTATCGTTTTACTGCAGGAAATGCTTAATTCTGCAGGAGTGAATATTAAGGCTCCGTGAGAGGTTATAGACCTACAGTCAGTGTCCAGATTTCAGTTTCCATTTAACCCATCTAAACAGTAGGCTACAGGTCCATTGACGTGCCATAGGCCTATTTGAAGTCCCCGTCTTGTGACTGTCAAAGTTTGTACAGTGCCTCAAAAATCATCACACATAACATAGCTGGCACTGATATCTTCTTTTACCACTTGACCAAATCTTTCCCAAACATTACATTAATTTACCCTCTTTATCTTCAACTCTCCATGTCTTTTCTCTTATTGAATTCAACTCCGACATTGTCCTTTTAGCCTCCGTTGATCAATGTTAACTTTTTCTGCCCATTCCCAAAAGCATTTGGCTGTAGGTTATTTGGCACGCATACAGCAAGGCCCTAAAGCTTAGGCTTCTGCTCTAATGCCAGATTGCCTAAAATAATGAAAGAACAACCTCAAAGTATAAATTGCACAAGAATGATACATTTATTACATTTTAGTCATTTAGCAGATGCTCTTATCCAGAGCGACTTACAGTTAGTGAGTGCATACATTTCTTTCTTCCATACTGGCCCCCCCGTGGGAATCGAACCCACAACCCTGGCGTTGCAAGCGCCATGCTCTACCAACTGAGCTACACGGGACTGTATTCATTGATTTAAGGTATTGTTTTCTCTTTATTCAATCCGCCCGCCACTCATCCACACAATATGTCATGACCCTAAACCTTCCCACCCCGTGGATATACAGTAACTGCGGGTTATAAGTCAACCCACGCATCAATAAGCACCACCACTGCTCTGCCAGCCCTTAGAGAGGACTTACTTGGCCAGAGCAGGTTCAACCCCCACGCACAGCACGGCCAGTGTTTGGTGTGAGCGGCGAGCCTACCACGCTGCTTATCTAATGTGTGCTAATCTCCTGTCATTGGGGCGGTGCTAACCCTGTGAGCTGTACCCCTGACGTAATCCCCCTATGGACTGACTCCGGCATGATGGTAAGGGGATTACTGCCCGTTTGGAGGTGTCCTGTTTGTCTCCTGAAAACGAATGAAGGGAGAGCAGAAGACAGGTGAAACGTCTGCGGTTTCAGAGATAAAGACTGGGGGAAGCTGTGGGTCTAAATCCAATATGACACACCACTGCACGCTTGTGCAATGTAGTTCACTTCGAACGCTCTAATGCAGCAGCACAAATATGAAACATGAAAAAGACAGTACACTGAAACAACAACAGTCAGAATTCCAGTAGCGTTCAACAACCACTTGGCTGTCATAAAATGCATCATTTAATTGGTTCGCACTCAATCCATCTGTGACTGTGATGAAATATCGCGCCCACAGATGGCCTGACAAGCATATAGACCGATCCCAACTACTGCTGCTGTGACTAGCGATGGATGTAGTAAATGTGGTTACAGCATGCAATCACACTTAAATAAAGCACTATGGAGAAACAAAGGTAGGAGGCTAAATCAGTTCCAGCGGATAAAACGGAGCTTGCTGCTGTAGCTCTCACATCTCCACAGTCACTCTAAGAGGACTATTGATGTGACGTCCATTCAATACACTCCTCATCTCAAACACTACAAAAGGTTGAGAGCAAAGAATAAGTACCACCTCTTGTTCTTTTAAATTCATTTTCCTTTGGAAAGAAGAATATAGCATTCCACTGGCTATGAAACAGTCATGTTTTAGAGTTAGAACATTTCCCATCCTGCAGTGCAGTACGAAGAGGCTGTGCTGCCGCCACTTCAAATGCCTTATACCTTTCGATTTTATGTCATGTGATGATGCAGTGATCATTTCGGTCTGTCACCTCTATTTGGGCAATATAGCCTAAAAAACATCTCCATTAAAAAAAATGTATGGGCGATTCACGATTTATACATTACCGGTGAAAAGTTTTAGAACACCTACTCATTCAAGGGTTTTTCTTTATTTTTACTGTTTTCTACATTGTAGAATAATAGTGAAGACATCAAAACAATGAAATAACACATATGGAATCATTTACAGTGGTGTGCGAAAGTATTCACACCCCTTGGCATTTTTACAACCTAGAATTAAAATGGATTTTTTGGGGGTTTGTATCATTTGATTTACACAACATGCCTACCACTTTGAAGATGCAAAATATGTTTTATTGTGAAACAAACAAGAAATAAGACAAAAAAACAGAACCCTTGAGCGTGCATAACTATTCACCCCCCCCAAAGTCAATGCTTTGTAGAGCCACCTTTTGCAGCAATTACAGCTGCAAGTCTCTTGGGGTACGTCTCTATAAGCTTGGCACATCTAGCCACTGGGATTTTTGCAAAACTGCTCCAGCTCCTTCAAGTTGGATGGGTTCCGCTGGTGTACAGCAATCTTTAAGTCATATCACAGATTCTCAATTGGATTAAGGTCTGGGCTTTGACTAGGCCATTCCAAGACATTTAAATGTTTCCCCTTAAACTACTAGAGTGTTGCTTTAGCAGTATGCTTAGGGTCATTGTCCTGCTGGAAGGTGAACCTCCGTCCCAGTCTCAAATCTCAGGAAGACTGAAACAGGTTTCCCCTCAATAATTTCCCTGTATTTAGCGCCATCCATCATTCCTTCAATTTTGACCAGTTTCCCAGTCCCTGCCGATGAAAAACATCCCCACAGCATGATGCTGCCACCACCATGCTTCACTGTGGGGATGGTGTTCTCTGGGTGATGAGAGGTGTTGGGTTTGCCCCAGACATAGTGTTTTCCCTGATGTCCAAAAAGCTCAATTTTAGTCTCATCTGACCAGAGTACCTTCTTCTATATGTTTGGGGAGTCTCCCACATGCCTTTTGGCGAACACCAAACGTGTTTGCTTATTTTTTTCTTTAAGCAATGTTTTTTTCTGGCCACTCTTCCATAAAGGCCAGCTCTGTGGAGTGTACGGCTTAAAGTGGTCCCATGGAGAGATACTCCAATCTCCGCTGTGGAGCTTTGCAGCTCCTTCAGGGTTATCTTTGTTGCCTCTCTGATTAATGCCCTCATTGCCTGGTCCGTGAGTTTTGGTGGGCGGCCCTCTCTTGGCAGGTTTGTTTTAAATAATGGATTTAATGGTGCTCCGTGGGATGTTAAAAGTTTCGGATATTTTTTTATAACCCAACCATGATCTGTACTTCTCCACAACTTTGTCCCTGACCTGTTTGGAGAGCTCCTTGGTCTTCATGGTGCCGCTTGCTTGGTGGTGCCCCTTTCTTAGTGGTGTTGCAGACTCTGGGGCCTTTCAGAACAGGTGTATATATACTGAGATCATGTGACAGATCATGTGACACTTAGATTGCACACAGGTGGACTTTTTTAAAACTAATTATGTGACTTCTGAAGGTAATTGGATGCACCAGATGTTATTTAGGGGCTTCATAGCAAATGGAGTGAATACATACGCACGCACCACTTTTACGTTATTTATTTTGTAGAATTATTTGAAAAAAATAATTTTTTTCATTTCACTTCACCAAATTGGACTATTTTGTGTATGTCCATTACATGAAATACAAATCCATTTAAATGACGGGTTGTAATGAAACAAAATAGGGAAAACGCCAAAGGGGATGAATACTTTTGCAAGGCACTGTAGTAACCCAAAAAGTGTCAAACAAATCAAAGTATACAGAAGATAGCCCTATTTGGTAAAATACCAAGTCCATATTATGGCAAGAACAGCTCAAATAAGAAAAGAGAAATGACAGTCCACCATTATTTTAAGACATGAAGGTCAGTCAACACAAAAAATCTCAAGAACTTTTAAAAGTTTCTTCAAGTGCATTCGCAAAAACCATCAAGTGCTATGATTAAACTGGCTCTCATGAGGACCGCCACAGGAATGGAAAACCCAGAGTTACCTCTGCTGCAGAGGATAAGTTCATTAGAGTTACCAGCCTCAGAAATTGCAGCCGAAATAAATGCTTCAGAGTTCAATAACAGACACATCTCAACATCAACTGTTCAGAGGAGACCGTGAATCAGGCCTTCATGGTCGAATTGCTGCAAAGAAACCACTACTAATGGACCCCAATAAGAAGAAGAGACATGCTTGGGCCAAGAAACACGAGCAATGGATATTAGACCGGTGGGAATGTGTCCTTTGGTTTGGAGTCCAAATTGAAGATTTTTGGTTCCAACCGCGTGTCTTTGTGAGATGCGGTGTGGGTGAACGGATGATCTCCGATGTGTATTTCCCACCGTAAAGCATGGAGGAGGTTGTGTTATGATGTGGGGGTGCTTTGCTTGTGACACGGTCTGTGATTTATTTAGAAAACAAGGCACACTTAACCAGCATGGCTACCACAGCATTCTGCAGCGATACACCATCCAATCTGGTTTGGGCTTAGTGGGACTATCATTTGTTTTTCAATAGGACAATGACCCCACTCACCTCCAGGCTGTGTAAGGGCTATTTTACCAAGAATGAGTGATGGAGTGCTGCATCAGATGACCTGGCCTCCACAATCTCCCGACCTCAACCCAATTGAGATGGTTTGGGATGAGTCGGACGGCAGAGTGAAGGAAAAGCTGCCAACAACATTCCAGGTTGTAAGGCAACAAAATAGGAAAAATGCCAAGGGGGGTGAATACTTTCGCAAGCCACTGTAGATGTTATTTTATAGTTTTGATGTCTTCACTATTATTCTGCAATGTAGAAAATAGTAAAAATTAAGAAAAACCCTTGAATGAGTAGGTGTTCTAAATCTTTTGACCGGTAGTGTCTCAAATTTTTTTATGTTTTCTCTAAATAAGCTTTGTTGTATGATTAAAAAGGTCAAATACACTGCATTTCAGACAGTGAGCAATAATCTAATGAATTCAGGGCTTGTGAAATTAGCCTCCCACTAATAATGTAATTATTTTATCAAAATTGTTTAACCTGCTTTTTTCAATAATCACTGATATGGCTTTTGAAGTCTGTTTATGAAAATTCCCTTTTCGTTATTTGCAACCAGAACCATGCATAATGCACATTCACAAATAATGACTAAGTTCTTGTAGCAGGCATTAAAGAAAATTAACACAGGTCTGAAACAATCTCTCAAGCACAAGCCCACGTGCTAGTAAGTAGCCAGCTAATCTTTATATTTCAAGTTTAGCCAACTTGGACCTATTTGCTAGTTAACAAGGTAGAACAGTTGAATTGTTATAAAACACACCATTCTGTCCGTCTCCAACTGTTTGAACAGCATGATAGCCTGTCCACTTTGTTCAGATGATGAAATCATGTAGCCTACCTTATTTCTCAGAATGAGAACGAGTTGCCAATTCCTTATATAATTGTGTTTTATGCTTATTGCACATTTATAAAAAAAAACAGACTAGACAGCTAGTATAACAGTCTTTGGCTAAATGCAGCAAGCAGTACGTGGTACCGTAATGCCGCACAAGACATTAGCATTAATTTTCCAGAATCAATGTTCATTGATACTCCCGTTTTAGTAGTGTCTGCTCTGCACGTAATTTGAGACGTTGAGACATAAAACGGGTATTGTTAGAAAGGTTAACTTCTCCTCTATTACAGTAAAATAATGTTTCTTTCCATATGACTGATTCTGTTGGCCCAAACCTCAAATACATACAGCGAGTTGAAACCGCTAACTCCTCAAACCTGCTTCGTAGGATACCCCTCTGGTCCAGTCCCGCAATAACTCACCAAAAGCGTACGGGCAGAGCATGCAGAGCGAGGTGGTGGAAAGGACGAGACAGGCAGAGCAGTGACTGAGTACACCAAACATCAGGAACACCTTAGCATGTGTTCTTAATGTTTTGTACACTCAGTGTATGCTAGCAGGATAGTCCATATCTCCAATCATCTTTGCTGATAGCGATATTGACTTTCCATAAGTGGATTAATTGGTCTAATTTAGCATTTACAGTGCATTCGGAAAGTATTCAGAGCCCTTCACGTTTTACACTTTGTTACGTTACAGCCTTATTCTAAAATGGATTAAATAAATAAATAAAATCCTCATCAATCTACACACAATACCCCATGACGACAAAGCAAATAAAAAACATTTATGTAAGTATTCAGACCCTTTGCTATGAGACTCGAAATTGAGCTCAGGTGCATCCTGTTTCCATTGATCACCCTTGAGATGTTTCTACAACTTGATAGGAGTCCACCACTGGTATATTACATTGATTGGACATGATTTGGAAAGGCACACACCTGTCTATATAAAGGTCCCACAGTTGACAGTGCATGTCAGAGCAAAAAGCAAACCATAAGGTCAAAGGAATTGTCCGTAGAACTCTGAGACAGAATTGTATCGAGGCACAGATCTGGGGAAGGTCATTACAAAATCATTTTTGCAGCATTGAAGGTCCCCAAGAACACAGTGGCCTCCATCATTCTTAAATGGAAGCAGTTTGGAACCACCAAGACTCTTCCTAGAGCTGACCGCCCGGCCAAACGGAGCAATCGGGGGAGAAGGGCCTTGGTCAGGGAGGTGACCAAGAACCCGATGGTCACTCTGACAGAGTTCCTCTGTGGATAAGGGAAAACCATCCAGAAGGGCAACCATCTATGCAGCACTCCACCAATCAGGCCTTTATGGTAGAGTGGCTAGACGGAAGCCACTCCTCAGTAAATGGCACATGACAGCCTGCTTGGAATGTGCCAAAAGGCACCTAAAGGAATCTCAGACCACGAGAAACAAGATTCTCTGGTCTGATGAAACCAAGATTGAACTCTTTGGCCTGAATGCCAAGCATCACGTCTGGAGGAAACCTGGCACCATCCATATGGTGAAGCATTGTGGTGGCAGCATCATGCTGTGGGATGTTTTTCAGCGGCAGGGATTGGGAGACTAGTCAGGATCTAGGGAAAGATGAACAGAGTAAAGTATAGAGAGATCCTTGATGAAAACCTGCTCCAGAGCGTTCAGGACCTCAGACTGGGGCGAAGGTTCACCTTCCAACAGGACAACGACCCTAAGCACACAGCCAAGACGATGCAGGAGTGGTTTCTGGACAAGTCTCTGAATGTCCTTGAGTGGCCCAGCCAGAGCATATCTGGAGAGACCTGAAAATAGCTGTACTGCGACGCTCCCCATCCAACCTGACAGAGCTTGAGAGGATCTGCAGAGAAGAATGGGTGAAACTCCCCAAATACAGGTGTGCCAAGCTTGTAGCTTTCAACATTTACATTTTAGTCATTTAGCAGACGCTCTTATCCAGAGCGACTTACAGTTAGTGAGTGCATACATTTTTCATACTGGCCCCCCGTGGGAAACGAACCCACAACCCTGGCGTTGCAAGCGCCAAGCTCTACCAACTGAGCTACAGGGGACCTGTAGAGGGCAACGGTTTATTTTTTTTGGACTGATTTTGTTCATCAAAATCAATTTGCGCGCCGTATTGTGTCATGGTCTGCTATAGCCAGACAACGTCACTTCCCTTATCCGTACGTAAAACATGCTGACCCTCATCTCCATCCTACTCACTGTCTCTGTCAAAAGTATTCCCCTAGGAGCAAAGACCGAGGAAATAACTTCAGGAACAACAATAGGAACCATTTTGCCATTCTGTCTCCAATTTTTAACTGGCTAAATTGATTCTGGGAACAAAACGCCAGAGCTATTACCATAAATCAAGCGAGGATTGGAACATGACTGTCTCAGACAGACACAAATCTACATTGTTCACTCTTGTTTACTAAAAGTGGGATGTATATTTCTTCACTAACCTTCATAAGAATCTTGGGCGGCGATTTCTATTACATTGTTTTTCTTTTGTTAAGTAAAAATGTTTTTATCAGGGAGTGTTCCTTTAAAGTTATATTAACTTCAGTCCGTGATTCCTCTGAGAGAACCCTTGGAAGAGGATGTTGGAGGATCACACGTTACTGGGGATAATTGGAAGCGGTGTGCAAATACTAGTGCGTATGAACAGGGCAGCCATTCCGCGCCAAGCCCAGATGCTTGGGAGCATCTTCATCCCTCTCCTCTTAATTAGGCTGCACAACACGGCAAAAGACCCGCTATTTATAGATGCTTTAACAACTGACAGACAGCACCCAGAGGCAGAGGCAGGCTGGGGAAACACAAATCGTACCTTTATTTCAGAGAACACTGGCACTTTTTTGCTATGGCCTCTGAATTACATTTAGGTCATTTAGCAGACGCTCTTATCCAGAGCGACTTACAAATTGGTGCATTCAACTTAGGATAGCCAGTGGGACAACCACATCTTGATCACAGTAAGTACACTTCTTCAAAATGTAGATTCAGGCTACTGTCACAGAGTTGTGGCAAGTCACACCTAAAATCTTATTTTCCGAGCGGTTGGGTGGGTACAACGCACACCTGCCATTGTTAACCAAATGACAAGACTGCACTATACCGTTTGTAGTGACACTTCTACATACCCGGCCCAGTATGAGACAATGGTCTTTAAATGATTAATTCATAATCCCTGTAATGACATCCTAGACATTTTTGTGCCCTTGACCTGTCTGGATTACATCGCACAACAACTCATTAAACAGCTTCTATCTGGCTGAGACCAGCCAGCCGTCTGAGTGATGCCAGGTAAGGCCCCCAGAGGAAGATGTATACATACACACATCACAGACAGAACTAAACTTACCCTGATCCCATAGCTTTCCATCCAGCTCTATTGATTGGAACCAACTGCACAAATAGCACACACGTACATGCCTTTTCTTTACCCATTTTGGAGGTTTTGTTTAAATAAGACAAAAGGGAGCCATCTGTTCCATTGCTGGTAATTAGACTAGGGCTAACATGACTGTTTTAGGCGTCAGCATGCTTCAGTTCGGCTGCCGGCTAGCCGAAGTCGGCTAGGAAAACCAAACGAGTGTGCCCCCCTGGATCCCTTTTCCCCAAAACTGAAGATCCGAATCACGTTCTGCGTTTTGTGTTTCATTACCTCTACTTTACGCACCAATGTTTTGGGTCATCCTCCCTTCACATTTCACACTGTTAATCTTGAATGATAATTCTTCAAGTTTTACCGGTGAAACGCCCATGCAGCATCTGCATGCCAACCATTTGATCTCAATCAGTTTCATGGGGATATGCATTTAGATCTTGAGTTATACAGTGTTGTTTTGAAGTAAACCTGTGTTGTTTTGAATTAGGTACAGTGAGTGAATATTAGAGCAAATGGTGTTAAAATATAGCATAGCCTACCTGTGTTTAGTTTCAATCAATGCACATATTTTGCCTAGTGGCGCATACTGTTAAGTTTTGGCCACATTAAAGAAAAATAAGACCATTTGCACAATCACCCTAAAATCTCATAATACATGGAGGTGGTGTTTTTTGTCTTACAGTAACGTTATACTATGCTATTATACTCGGTTCTGTTATGTAGAATACTATCATTATGTGTTCTTACAGACGTTGATGAAACTTTATTAAACGAGCACCATTCGCCAGAGTAGCCTGTTCTCTGGGCAGCCGAACGAGTAGAGCGGAGACTGCGTAAAGAACCTTGCCTTTTACCGTCGGGTAGAGGGTTCGAGAGAACTCGGATCCGCAGCCGCTCTGTTAAAATAATAGGCTTAACTCTTTACTCTGAACTACTTGTATTATTTTAATTTCCAGTTAATCAGCTCCCCTCTACCTCAGAGGCAGTCATCATCAGCTTTAGTTAGATGTGGAATTAAGCTTTGATTTTCCCCATAACAGCAAGCTTTCAGTGGGAGAAGCCAACATACAACTGAGGCCTCTGTGGGAGTTCAGCGATAAGCAACACATTTCTGTAGAAAGGGCTAGGAATGAATGCAGTCCAATTCACCCATACTAGCTTGGATGTGTGGGGCTTGGATGTGTGTCCGTTGTAAGGCTACAAGGTGAGAATTATGGGAAACATGTTGCTCATCCTACTGACCCCCCCTCTAAACATTAGAGGAGAGCCAATTTACAAAATCTATTTTGGTCCCAGCTGGCACCCGCACTTCATCATTAATCTTCATTTCGGAGAAGTGGAAGAACAGATATCACCTGATACTGGTAACCTTGTTAAACCACCATGAGACACAACACAGACAAATACAAAAATAAGTTCCAAGATGACACTCAATTCATTCTAGAAGAATGTGTGCATTCTTTAACCCGGGGCAGGAGATTAATATACATTCCATCGTAAAATGAAAATCGAGGGTCCCGCTACAGGAAAACATCCACAGCACTAGTGTTTTTGTCAGCTTCCATATCCCCTCTAGCTGTAGACAATGAACAGGCAGTGAATGAAGGAAAGGAGAGAGAGAGGGGGGGAAGTATACTATACTAGGCCCAGAAGAAAAAGGTGTGAAGGTTAAAGAGAAAAAAGCTGAGGAAAGCCAAGATTGATTCATCAGTTTGTCATGATTCAAGCGTGAGGGAGGCAGAGTTTACTCTAATGGATTGTAAAGGAAACCAATAGGATTTTCCTTCCCAGAGATGTATCACGAGCACTACCAATTCAAACGTCAGGAGCTCTCACAGCCATTGATCTTTTACAGGAGAAACCTTTTGTTACACCTTCATTGATGCATATAGGTTTACAAAGTACTGCAGCTGGGGGAAACCAACAACTGCAGACAACTCTTAGTCTTCCGTTGTATGGAGATAACTAATACGTGGCAGTTTGGCCTCCTCGAAACCTCGGCTCAGTTCTCTGAAAATTCCATCGCACACACCGCCACCCCCCAAAGAAGTGGCATATTGGGTCTTGCCAATAGCCCTCAAACAGCGCCTGTAGATTTGCAACAGTGGAAAACCAAATTTGTGCTGAAAAGCACAGCAATACAGATTAATTAAGAAGAGTTGAGAGGTTCTTAGAATTGGCCCATCTGTGGCATCGGTTTAACAAACACAGACTTAAGAAGCAATTAAATAATCACCAGCTAACAGATGGTAGGCCAAGCACTGGCATACCTACCTGCTTCCCTCACCTTATTGCTTTAGGTGGTTTGTACACAGTCTGTCCTGAGGACACTTACTGTCACTCAGAGACAAGGCACCATAGTAAGCAATGCTCACACAGCCCTGACAATAACCACTTGCCAAAACATGAGCTTCTTCTATAGTCTATACCAGCAGTGGTCAACTCTTACCCTACGTGATCCGGAGCCTGCTGGTTTTCTGTTCTACTTGATAATTCATTGCACTCACCTGGTGTCCCAGGTCTATATCAGTCCCTGATTAGAGGGGAACAATGAAAAAAACGCAGTGGAACTGGCTTCGAGGTCCAGAGAAGAGTTTGAGGGGTCTATATAGCTGCGTTTGTTATCTTATTGGCTGAAAAAAATGTGGTGTGCATCTCAAATTACAGTGGACAATAAGACGGAAGGGGACGGGTTGGGCATTTTCAACATCCCCAAACAGCTCCCTTGGCGTCCATTGTTTAAGTCTATGATTGAAGCATGCGGACTGTTTATCCTCACTGGCACTTGTAGTCAGTGTCCTGTTTGAAACTCATGACCGTGCATTTCGAAATGGAGCAAATAGCGTTGGAACCACAGGCATGGGCTGCACCACTAACCCGTTATCATATCCATTAGCAGTGTTCCCTGTGGAGACGATATACTGGTACTTTATTAAATACCAGATGCCATACATTCTTTCTTAAGGCTGTGGTGAGGGGGTTGTTTCTCCCATAACTCTGTTCTCACCTCCTACCTTCTCAGGGGCAAATTGACTGTTTCCTTAACTATCCATTAGGCCTATAATCTTTACTCTGCTGGCTTTGACTTTTGGCTCAGTTAAACCGCTACAAGTCTGTTTTGTAGCAAACTGAGGCTAAAAGAACGATGCTCTCACTTTAATGGAGCACAGTCAATAAGAACAAAGGAGGGAAAATAGGGCTGGAAGAGTGGATTGAAGGTACATAGCGGCATTGGAAACGTGTTGATTACACGCCAGCCTTTTCCCAGAACTCTGAGTGGGAGATAGACAGCAGTGAGATTTATGATTGCACGTCTTCTAGAATCAGCGATGCCTTTCTGAAACACTAGGGCTGGCTCGGGCTGCAGCACGCATCTTAAAACATCCAGATCAATGACACTTACTCTTGGCTCCTCCAATCACAACGCAGGGTAACTGCCCCACCTTTTCTCTTACACTCTATATCCTCTCTTACACTGAGCAAACAGCAAACGCACCACAACCAATATCTTCCACTGCTTTGCTGGGTCCCTTATCTTAATGACTGAGATCCGCTTACACTTGGACAGATCAGATCAAACTCAATAGCTACTACAAATTTCGACCCTGAAAAATGAATTCATTATTTCATGAGTAATTCAGAATGTGCAATCCTTGCTTTGTCAGTAGGCGCACAGCAAATGTACATTTTAGAGCCACTTGCAGCCACCAGTCGATTTCCCTTAACGGATAACAGCAATGTGCTGTTATACTGAATACTACTAACCCCCATTTCCTCTCCTTCTATTGTGTGTCCACCATGATATGGATACTATATAAGCCCTAGGCTTTTCCAACTACATATATATATAAAAAATGTAGGGGGTAGATCAGCTTTAATATTGTAGATAGATTGTGGCTTCCATCAATGTTATTGTCTGCATCATTTCCAATCCCCCATATCTTTTTAGTAAATATACAGTGCATTCGGAAAGTATTCAGACCCCTTTACTTTTTCCACATTGTTACGTTACAGCCTTATTCTAAAATTGAATAAATTGTTGCATTTTTTTCATCAATCTACACATAATACCCCATAATGACAAATCTAATTGGTTAAAAATAAAAATAAACGGAAATATCACATAAGTATTCAGACCCTTTACTCAGTACTTTGTGAAGCACCTTTGGCAGCAATTACAGCCTTTAGTCTTCTTGGGTATGACGCTACAAGCTTGGCACACCTTTATTTGGGGAGTTTTTCCCCATTCTTCTCTGCAGATCCTCTCAAGCTCTGTCAAGTTGGATGGGGAGTGTCGCTGCACAGCTATTTTCAGGTCTCTCCAGAGATGTTCGATCGAGTTCAAGTCCGGGGTCTGGCTGGGCCATTCAGAGACTTGTCCCGAAGCCACACGTGCATTGTCGGCTGTCTGCTTAGGGTCGTTGTCCTGTTGGAAGGTGAACCTTCGCCCCAGTCTGAGGTCCTGAGAGCTCTGGAGCAGGTTTTCATCAAGGATCTCTCTGAACTTTGCTCCTTTCATCTTTCCCTTGATCCTGACTAGTCTCCAAGTCCCTGCCACTGAAAAACATCCCCACAGCATGATGATGCCACCACCATGCTTCACCGTAGGGATGGTGCCAGGTTTCCTTCAGACGTGACGCTTGGCATTCAGGACAAAGAGCTCAATCTTGGTTTCATCAGATAAGAGAATCTTGTTTCTCATGGTCTGAGAGTCCTTTAGGGTGCCTTTTGGCAAACTCCAAGCCAGCTGTCATGTGCCTTTTACTGAGGAGTGGCTTCCGTCTGGCCACTCTACCACAAAGGCCTGATTGGTGGAGTGCTGCATAGATGGTTGTCCTTCTGGAAGGTTTTCCCATCTCCACAAAGGAACTCTGGAGCTCTGTCAGAGTGATTATCGGGTTCTTGGTCACCTCCCCAACCTTTCTCCCCCGATTGCTCAGTTTGGCCGGGCGGCCAGCTCTACGGAGTGTCTTGGTGATTCCAAACTTCTTCCATTTAAGACTGATGGAGGCCACTGTGTCCTTGGGGACCTTCAATGCTGCAGAAATCTTTTGGTACCCCTCCCTAGATCTATGCCTCGACACAATCCAGTCAATTCCTTCGACCTCATGGCTTGGTTTTTGCTCTGACATGCACTGTCAACTGTGGGACCTTATATAGACAGGTGTGTGCCTTTCCAAATCATGTCCAATCAATTTAATTTACCACAGGTGGACTCAAATCAAGTTGTAGAAACATCTAAGTTGATCAATGGAAACAGGATGCACCTGAGCTCAATTTCGAGTCTCATAGCAAAGGGGCTGAATACTTATGTAAATAAGGTATTTCTGTTTTGCAAACATTTCTAAAAAACCTGTATTCGTCAAGGGGTCTGAATACTTTCTGAATGCACTGTATATATAAATTATATATATATATTTTGTAATATATTTTCCCCCAACCCTACCATCCCTCCCCTAATTGGAGTAATCTAATGGACAACAACAATTAGGCTTTACTTCCAGCTTATACATACTATATACATTTTACGGACACAGTATATTTTACAAATGTTCGTTTTTAGATCCCCATTCTTCACTACATATTTTGACTACATTCTATTGAAAAATAATGCCAGCTTCTGGAGCAATCCATAGGATATAAAGGGATTGTGGGAGAGGGCATTCCGTACATTATATCTGTGGAGTAAAATACTCACAGCGATTAGAGGCCTTGACTGTTCAGTGTGGCCTCACTATCGAACTACACAGTGATACAAAGTTACACCACTGCACAGAGTCTCGAGGTTAAGATGACACGGCGTTGGGACTGGAGAAGCGGGGCGTCAATGCACTTGGGAGCAATTGGCATCATGGCAGCAGCATATCTCACTTAAATGGGGTCATCTCACCTTGAAGTTCATCCACTTTAGGCCATTACATTTACCTTGCTCCAATTGTGTCATAGTTGGGGAGAAGAGGAGTCGAACGGTGGGGTGATGGACTCGAAACACACAGGGAGTCCAGTCTGGTGGGGAGGGGGGGGGGGGGGGGGGTCTGCAATAACACTCCACTGGATGAGGCATGTTCAGAGATAGCTGACAGGAGCACACCACAGGGAGAAAACGATTAAGTGGAGGTTGCATTTTCCTCAGAACAGAAAAATATTATTTTTTCCATCACTCAATCCCCTTTCAGTGCTCCTCACATCAGCAATGGTGTGCTCCAGTGTTCTATGCAAAACACATTGAAATAGTAATTTAACAAAAACAAAATGGTGGAAAAACAGTAAGACTTTGCTAAGTCTTTATCCCTTGATACATGGTGTGCTTTGATTCAATGAACATTGATATTTTTCCTAGTCAGGAGATTAGAATTTCAAATGAACGTGAACAATATTCTCATGACAACACAATCTGTTGGCATTACACGAATATGAGAAACACAGACTTCTCTTTTTATCACATATATAAAAACTAAAATTGTTCAGACATAGCTTGAGCATATGTGACTAAAGCAGGATTACCACACAAAATATCCTTACATAACTCCCATATGCACATCATTCTGTAAAAATAATACCAGACATATAAAATACAACCAAAACGAAATAACAGGAGAATAGAAGCCTGGCATGGACTCCGAGCAGGAGTATAGAGGGAGAGCAAGAGAAAGAAAGGGGGTGAGGAGAGTGAAAGAGAGTGGAGAGTCACCTTTACTATTTCATTTGGCTTTGGTGCAGAGGGAGGGGTAGTTTAATGTGGACCCCTCCTCCCCCCATTGTAATTGTCAGCATGCAGAGAATTCCTAAACACAACAAGCCATTATTAAAAGGGTACAGGCTAGTACTCAGCCATTCAGTTAATTGAGTTGAACAGCAGCTGAGGAAAGTGGCGATGGGGTCTTGTTTGAGCAGTGCCGTGGGGGTAGGGGTGGAGGCGATGGAAACACTTTCCCAGCATAACTAACGAAGTTCATGGACTGCTTTTTCTTCTCCCAGTGCGTTACGAATATGGAACCAATCTCCTACGTGTCAGAATTTGGCTCTGAGCGTACGATGAAAAATTAATGATGTGAAGACTGCCTTAATGCTCGGGGAGCATTAAGGATGGAACCCAAAGAGATGGAAACCAAAAGAGCTGGTGATAAAAATCAGAGCCTTGCAATAGTATGATTGTCTCTGTGTGTGTGTGTGTGTGTGTGTGTGTGTGTGTGTGTGTGTGTGTGTGTGTGTGTATTCTAAAAGAAAAGGCATGCACATTAAAACATTGGAACAAGGTGTAAGATTACCTTTCAGTGTCAAGCAAGCAGGTATCAGGCCTATAATCAGCAGCAGCATCTCACTCTCTTAAAGTGGGCTATCCTTCCATTCTCCCTTTCCTGCATCTAGTGCTGAGCAATTAAACAACATTTATTTTATTTTTCGGTTTTTAAACAAGTAATTGACCGACATTGGTTCAATTATTTGAATTCCATTTCGTTAAATGTTTTTCTATGAGCTCAATGCGCAGTTTCTCCAGACATAGTTCTACAGTGCGACCATTTGACTTGTATTTGCGGCTAAATATGTTGCTGTGCGACCTGGAATTTTAATTTAGGAGCACCAGTGCGGCTAGAAAAATGTATATCTCAAATACACTGAGTGTATAAAACATCATGAACATGACAGACTGACCAGGTGAATCCAGGTGAAAGCAATGATCACTTATTGATGTCACTTGTTAAATGCACTTCAATTAGTGTAGATGAATGGGAGGAGACAGGTTAAAGGATTTTTAAGCCTTGAGACAATTGAGACATGGATTGTGTATGTGTGCCATTCAGAGGGTGAATGGGCAAGACAAAATATTTAAGTGCCTTTGAACAGGGTATGGTAGTAGGTGCCAGGCGCACCAGTTTGTCAAGAACTGCAGCGCTTCTGGGATTTTCACGCTTAACAGTTTCCCGTGTGTCTCAAGAATGGTCCACCACACAAAGGACATTCAGCCAACTTGACAACTGTGGGAAGCATTGGAGTCAACATGGGCCAGCATCCCTGTGGAACACTTTGAAAACCTTGTAGAGTCCATGCCCCGATGAATTGAGGCTGTTCTGAGGGCAATATTAGGAAGGTGTTCTTAATGTTTTATACACTCAGTGATCATGTGATCGAGAGCAGTTGCTTGACTGCTTCGCAAGATATCTCTGCCTGAAAATACATGATCTAAGTGATTGATAGTTGGGATTCAGCAGTCATAAAAGTATGCCTCATTTACTTTGAAGAACTACTAAAATTGTGATTTTGTCAGACAGCAGCTCTATAGAGATGAGATGATGACTTGGAATGAAATAATAAAGTCATCAAATAAAACAAATGTAATATGTCCACAACTGAAACATTTTAAGTAATGTGAATAAATGATGGTTAATAAGTGATAAGCAGTAATGGGCAGTCACTACCATCATGGGACTTCCATTCATTGTTTTACTCTGTGTTACAGCATCCAACTCACATAATGCATAGTGCATTTAATGTCAAAATAATAAACCGAAATACAAATTTTGTAATAATCTAACTGAAACGGACCTCAAAAAGCACTAATCGCTCAGCACTACCTGCATCTCTTCCCAATGGGTAGCCTAACCTTTCTCCACCAAGCGTCAACTCGGGAGCTGTCCACTCGGGAGCTCTGCTGTGCTCTCATTCACAACAGCTAGATCAGTTCTGATGTCTGGGTAGCAAAGCAACCTCTCTTGTGGAACACATTCAGGTCAAATTGAAGGACGGCTGGTGGGGGCGACATGCTGTCATAATGGAACAGGTGCTGCAGCACATACCGTACCTGCAGAAGAACTAGGCCATTCGGAACACAATTGATCAATCAGGGCAAACAAGGGAGAACAGGGACGATGTCAAAGGCTGGCCGGCTGGGGCGGGCTAGAGGGTACAGCAGAGCAACCCTCACACGGCCAGCACAGAGACCATCTGCCAGCTAGCGGTCTGTCGAGGGGGCATGGATCTATAGAACGCCACACCACGCCGCTGGCGATGCTCAGAATAACCTGCTTAAAGGCTTGTTTGTCATTTGCCTCCCTGCTGATCCCTCAAAACCCCCTCGCCAAGTGTCATTGGGTTCAGTGTCAAAGACGCTAATATTTTGTAGAGACCCTATTAACGGTCTTCTCTTTAATTGTGCGTCAAAGCTGAACGGCTGTGATTTAGCTCTAGCCTACTACTTAAACTGACACAGCTCCATCCAGTATTAAGCCTGGCGGTGCTAAGTCGGAGTTGAATACAAGACAGTTTAATGATTCTATATGACACATGCACATTTAGGCTAGTTATTGGAATGCACTAGCAGAACTTCTGGTTATCACCATGTGCTCCCACTCACTCAAGCGTTTATGTATTCTGTGTGAGTAAAGGCCCATTTTCAGGGGTAAAGCCAAAAGGCAAGTAAAACTCCCACTAGAGTGCTGCCGCTGACCTCGTCGCCTCAGCTCTATCAAGCCTTTCTGCATGTAAACGCCAACCTTCTGACTGGCTTGTCAGTATGAACTATCACACTGGCCTCTGCAGTTTAGTGCCACCTGGGTCCCATCAGTTTAGTGGACGTCCTCTGCATCTTTTCTCCTGTGTGAGCATTTGTGTTTTAAAGTCCCCCCTGAGGATTAGAAAGCGCTGAGCTGGCGGTTTGGAACAAGGCCCGAGAGCCACAGGTACTGAGTCAGGGACTGAGGCTAGGTGCCCAGATTACGGCCAGACAGACAGCAGCCGTCAGGCCCCCTTCTCTGACTAAGTCCAAAGTATCGCCTTTAAATGCTCATGGATTGTAGGTTGGGTGAAAGAAAGAGTGAAAACAGGGGTAGAGTGTAGAAGATGTACAATGTCTGTTTGGATATTCATTTGGCCCATGTATCTGTGGTTGTGTGCTTGCATATGTTTTTCGGCGAGATTGCTTATTAATTATTCATGTGTAATCATGATAGCGATGGCCACAGAAGTTTTTATGACTGGAAAACAAGTCTCCACACTTGGGTCAACTAAGTGTGGTGTATCTGTACCTCTTCTATGGTAAAGTAGGTGAGTTTGGCCTGTGCCTCTACCGAGATGCTGGTCCAATTATGATCAAAGGACCTCATGAGGTCTTGAATATGTATCATCTGACAAAGTTATGTCTGTCCAGACTGGCTAATGTCCAGCCTGAAGCAGCCTTGCAGGACCCGGCAGTGTTGTGAGTTAATCCCAGCTCAGTAACTGGCGATGCCTTTCTCTCACATTAATTAATAAAACCTGCCAATTGCTTTCAATTATTCATGAAAGTTCATAATTCATCCTCCTCCATCACTTCCCTATAGAAGGTGAAGAAAATTTCAAGTCGGTGAATGCCAATGGTCCAAATGCAATTTCTTTCATTAATGAAGTACACATGAATAGTCAAAGAACTTAACTGTGGTGTAGTACAACAAGTACTATAACTTTGTATTTGTTAACACCAGACATTTAGAAATTGTGTTTCTAAGAGGATATAAATAGACTGGGTAATACATCAACCCAACAACAGGCTACTATTAAATAAAAGCTAGATCAGGGATGGGCAATAATTGATGGGGGTGGAGGCCACAAAAAAATCAGAACTTATCATGTGGGGGCCACAGTGGCTCATGGGTCAGCATTCCCACACCCATACCCACACATGCAGTCAGAGCCAGCCCTAGCCTTTTGGGGGCCCTAAGCGAAATGTGAAGTTGTAGCGCTAATTTCCTGCAATTCTACACATTTTGCCATTTAGCAGTTTTAAAGCACGTTTTCTGCAAATCTACACATTTTGCTATAGGGTAGAGAGAAATGTTTGCAGTTTTTAATATGATATCTGACTGATAGTGACAGAAAAAAATCAATTGGGGGCCCCACTGATTGGTAATTCGATCATGATTACTACAAGTTTAGATAGCTGGTATTAGTGCTTAATTTGAGCTGGATCCTGCCCGAACAGAATCCGGCACCTCTCAATTTTGGACTGTTTTGTTCCGGAACCCATTTGCCAGGATCCGGTACCGCTCTTGAAAATAATTTTTCACTGTTTGCAATGTAAAAATTATAATAAAATCAGAGTGAATTAAAGTTACCTCCTCCGTGATTCTCCTGCCCCCTAAAAAACAATGTGAAAAGGTGCCTGATATTCTAAGAATTGATTTGTGTTAGGCCAGTCCGAGTTTATGGTTTGCCCAACATTATGGTTGTGAGAGAGAAGTGTGCTTGTATCTCTCACAGAACTAGAATGAGATTCACTTTCTATGATCTCACTCCCCCTCTCTGGTCTGATAGACATGAGCCTGAAACTTTCATCTCTCCAGCGTTGCAGTGGGTCTAGGGTGACAGGTAAGGTAGAACCGTTGCATCCCCGACGCGTCCGTCTTCACTAGTAGCCTACTTCGGCGCTGCAATGCCTGTGAGAAGGAACTGATCACGTGACGGGCATTGGCTAATAAGAATTTAGATATCTGAAAGGGTCATGTTAGTGAGAGGTGCTTCGTAGCATGGCGATTGGCAGCCTGGAAAAGGGAATTATAATTATTATATTCAGCCCAAGGGCACACTGGCCGCAGGGCATGGATTTTTTAGGGGGCATTACGGCCACACAAGGGGGCATCGATGGACATGGCCGTCGATGCCACTGGGAAATTCAAGGCCTGCTATAGACAGATTAGTATTCTCTTTTCAGCAGAATTCATTTGCTTTCCAACCTGTGTTTCACCGCAATTGTATTTGAAATATTGTGAAAGGCCAGTTCACTGACAGATTTGATGCAAATTCCCGTCTGTAGGCATGCCTGTGGTCCTCTGTAGCTCAGCTGGTAGAGCATGGCGCTTGTAACGCCAGGGTAGCGGGTTCGATCCCCGGGACCACCCAAAAAATGTATGCATGCATGACTGTAAGTCGCTTTGGATAAAGGCGTCTGCTAAATGGCATATCATATTATTATATTATATGCCATGTGATTGGGCTACACACAATCCACAACCAGGCTATTTAAAATAAAAAAATAAAAAGCTATTGATCCACTGTGGCTATTGATCCAACCCTGATAAATTATAGGCCTACTCCTGGTGTAGTATTCTGAACTATTTCATTTATTTCTATAACTTTGGCAAATGTATTTCAATTTATCAGGGTTGCTGTGGCACCTCCAGCACCCTTCCCGAGGTTGTGATTCTATAAGGAAATAAATGATGAAGTGCAACGCTGGAGAGATGAAAGTTTCAGGCTCATGTCTATCAGACCAAAGAGACGGAGCGAGATCATAGAAAGTGAATGTCATTCTAGTTCTGTGAGAGATACAAGCACATGAAATGAGTTTGTAAAAAGGACAACATTTTCCCTAGACGTAAAAAAAAAAAAAAATCCCCATGTGTGCAACTTCTGCAAGCGCCTCTACTCTACTGCTCTGTGTCAGCATGCAAAAGCAATGATATCCATGCAATGCATTGTTATAAAAGTGACTTTGTGTATTCTACCTCTCAACAGTAAATTGAGACCCCGACTGGGTTTATCCGCGGGCCACAGTTGCCCGTCCCAGAGCTAGACAGACCAAGTATCTTGGCAATGGCCCAAATGGGCAAGGGTCTTTTGACCGCTCCATTTTTGTTTTTATCCTTTTGCCCAAGTCCAATATTACATTTCCACTCGAAACCCAATACTCTATTTCCTGCATTCGATGCTATCCAATATCAGTGTTAACTGCGACTCCAAGTTGACGGGATCTTTTGTGTAAACGTACCAAGATCAAGCCCCCAAGGTTAGAATGCCTGTTGAACATGCTGCTACTAGCATACCACTGGTGCACAACCCCAGCCCTAATGGCAAGTGATGGGTACTTCCACCTCCCACATAAGCACTGGGTGCGTTGTCTTATTAGTGGAGGGAGGCCTAGTGCCTCCTGTTTCAGTGCTGAATGCCCCTCAGTCTAGGAGATCTGCCACATCTGCCATTCAAACAAATCATTCTCTCTTCCATTCTCCCCCTCTCCCTAAAGCAGAGAGGGTTTGGTAAAACGCAAAGCTTTGAGCTTTTGAATCATGGTGTCCAGGGTTGGAAATGAACACCCACCATCTGCCAAATGTGGGTAGATTTTGTCATTGGCGGGTAAGAATGTCTATTTCACCAGCAACGTTGGCGGGTGGTCACACAGCATTGGGGAACAGTGTTTTTTTAATTAAAAACCCATATGTAGAAGTTGGTCAAATTGACAAGAAAGGCTACTAAAGTGTTACTTTGTCTTTATGTTTTCTTTGGCCAGTTACATAGTTTTATTCACATGCTAGGTTGTTTTTCAATGTTAGTTTGAGTTTGCTTCAACTTTCTGCTGCTAGGAAGACATCACGCAGTCTGAGATTTTTTTCCCATCACAGACAAGGGAGTGCCCAAGTTACCACGGTTACAGCCTATCCCTTAAAGGGGCAGCCGCATTTTTTGGTCTCGCCTAATGATTGTGCTTGATTGAGCATGGATCACTCCCAAAAACGTTAATTCATGAACTTTTAGTCGTTGTTCTCCTAGATTTATTGGTGTGCTTCTACATTTCTACTTAGGAGCACATCATGTACTCCTTGTAAAAAATGTCAGCGTAGAGCCCTGAACAACAATATAAATAAGCTGTATCACTCAGCATTTTGTGGCAGGGCAGGCACTTTGTTGATTCTTTGATGTTCAGTTGCAAAACTGTTTCTGTTTTTATTATTGTATGTAGATTATTTATTTTAACATAATTGGTTAAAAGTGAAAAATTGTATTAAGCAATATACCCCATTACTTCTTATTAGTAATACATTCCTTGTTTTAGAAACATTACAAAGCATGCTCATCTGTTTTTAGATTTTTGGGGGTGTAACTATGGCGGGAAAAATATTTGGCTGGTAAAAAAAAAAAAAAAAAGACTGGCTGGTAGACCAAAAAGTTAATTTCCCACCCTGATGGTGTAGAGTTAGAAATGGTGGGTTTAGGCTAATCATTGCTGCGCTGACATAGAGAATGGCAACAAGAACAGCCCAAAGACAACCAAAATGATTGGCTAGCTCATGTTTATAATAAAATAACTCACCATACAGTTTGATCCAGAAAGGTACCTTTTTTTCTTGAAAGAATACACACTTAAGCTCAGAGTTTAAATATCTCTACACACTGCTTCCTGTCCTGAGCTTCCTTCCCAACAAGCATGGGAGTAATTAGGCTGAGCATGGAAATGTGATCATAATGATAGAACAAGTCCATTAGAGTTACCATGGTGATACTCTCCTTCCCATTGAACTGATCTCAGGATGAAAGTAAGCCTTGTCCGAGGCCAGAGTGGCCCATAGGGCAGGAGCCTCTCTCCTGTTTATGTAGCGTGAGGGAGCTATACGTAGCCTACAACCCCTGGACAGGACGCTAGTCTGGATGAAAGTTCTTACCCTTTTCCAAACAGTGGAGTGAGTGTAGGGGTATCTTCCCTAGAAGTCCCCAGCCACAGTGCAGTGGTACTCTCTCTTCTGGAAGAGCATCAGATATGAACAGGCTTCAAGTCAGGTCAGGGGACCCTGGTGTACTTGGTGATGTGGACTAATGTTCCTCTCAGACGCACCACAGTCAGGCACTAAGACGAAAAACACAAGGAGAAGACATTCATTAATGAGATGTAATATATAACAATAAGAATATAAGCCATTTCGCAGACACTTTTATCCAAAGTGACTTACAGTGATGGATGCATCTTTTTTGTCCCGGGAATCGAACCCACTATCCTGGCATTGCAAGCACCAAGCTCTACCTAACTGGGCTACAGAGGACCACCCTTGCAATGCATGTAGCCTATGCATGAGAAGAGTCTGTATGGAGGATACAGAGCAACATTGGTTTAAGAGTAGGAAACAAAGCTCCATTGCAAGTAATTATGAAGTTGGAGGGGTTACACATCAACAGTCATGTGGGTTGGGACGACATGGCATAGCTCGTATCAGATTTAACAATATTGTTGTCGCTTTCATGAAACTACTTACGAAGTGGACCTACATTCAAAACAATTCAATAACACATTTGATTGCATGGGTATACAGTGGGGGGAAAAAAGTATTTAGTCAGCCACCAATTGTGCAAGTTCTCCCACTTAAAAAGATGAGAGAGGCCTGTAATTTTCATCATAGGTACACGTCAACTATGACAGACAAAATTAGAAAGAAAATCCAGAAAATCACATTGTAGGATTTTTTATGAATTTATTTGCAAATTATGGTGGAAAATAAGTATTTGGTCAATAACAAAAGTTTCTCAATACTTTGTTATATACACCCTTTGTTGGCAATGACAAAGGTCAAACGTTTTCTGTAAGTCTTCACAAGGTTTTCACACACTGTTGCTGGTATTTTGGCACATTCCTCCATGCAGATCTCCTCTAGAGCAGTGATGTTTTGGGGCTGTCGCTGGGCAACACGGACTTTCAACTCCCTCCAAAGATTTTCTATGGGGTTGAGATCTGGAGACTGGCTAGGCCACTCCAGGACCTTGAAATGCTTCTTACGAAGCCACTCCTTCGTTGCCCGGGCGGTGTGTTTGGGATCATTGTCATGCTGAAAGACCCAGCCACGTTTAATCTTCAATGCCCTTGCTGATGGAAGGAGGTTTTCACTCAAAATCTCACGATACATGGCCCCATTCATTCTTTCCTTTACACGGATCAGTCGTCCTGGTCCCTTTGCAGAAAAACAGCCCCAAAGCATGATGTTTCCACCCCCATGCTTCACAGTAGGTATGGTGTTCTTTGGATGCAACTCAGCATTCTTTGTCCTCCAAACACGACAAGTTTTTACCAAAAAGTTCTATTTTGGTTTCATCTGACCATATGACATTCTCCCAATCCTCTTCTGGATCATCCAAATGCACTCTAGCAAACTTCAGACGGGCCTGGACATGTACTGGCTTAAGCAGGGGGACACGTCTGGCACTGCAGGATTTGAGTCCCTGGCGGCGTAGTGTGTTACTGATGGTAGGCTTTGTTACTTTGGTCCCAGCTCTTTGCAGGTCATTCACTAGGTCCCCCCGTGTGGTTCTGGGATTTTTGCTCACCGTTCTTGTGATCATTTTGACCCCACGGGGTGAGATCTTGCGTGGAGCCCCAGATCGAGGGAGATTATCAGTGGTCTTGTATGTCTTCCATTTCCTAATAATTGCTCCCACAGTTGATTTCTTCAAACCAAGCTGCTTACCTATTGCAGATTCAGTCTTCCCAGCCTGGTGCAGGTCTACAATTCTGTTTCTGGTGTCCTTTGACAGCTCTTTGGTCTTGGCCATAGTAGAGTTTGGAGTGTGACTGTTTGAGGTTGTGGACAGGTGTCTTTTATACTGATAACAAGTTCAAACAGGTGCCATTAATACAGGTAACGAGTGGAGGACAGAGGAGCCTCTTAAAGAAGAAGTTACAGGTCTGTGAGAGCCAGAAATCTTGCTTGTTTGTAGGTGACCAAATACTTATTTTCCACCATAATTTGCAAATAAATTCATAAAAAATCCTACAATGTGATTTTCTGGATTTTTCTTTCTCAATTTGTCTGTCATAGTTGACGTGTACCTATGATGAAAATGACAGGCCTCTCTCATCTTTTTAAGTGGGAGAACTTGCACAATTGGTGGCTGACTGAATACATTTTTTCCCCACTGTATACCAAAGTGATTGTCAATATTCACTGTACACCTTCCTGCAAAATGAACATTACAGCAACAACAAACCATCCTGCTGATATGGTGTTCTCTTTGGTTTAATTATCTAAACCCCCTTGCTTAATATAAAGGAAAGGGTACCATTTTAAAAAGAGCAGTTCCAGCAGCCGTCAATTACAATTGGGTCTACTCAACTCTCTCCATCTTCTGTGCATTTCAGCACAATAACAAGAATGAAAGTGGAATCGGGAATAAGGCCGTGTCAATTTTGGCACACTTTTTTAGGTTTAGTCTAGTCTTAGTCATTTTGACAAAAATATTATTATGTCTTAGTCACATTTTTGTCATTTGAACAATGATTTAATCTAGTTATTGTCAAAATGATGAAAACAGTGGGCCATTTTAGGAAACTAAATGCCATTTAATTTGTCGCATTTGTATTGCCTCATGAACCTATAGTAAACATAAATCACTGACTTCCATGCCAACAAACATACATAGCCTTGTCCTACCAACAAAAAACAAAAATCACACCAGACTAACATTTTCCCCTGGTGGCACTGACTAACTTTTTCAGTTGGTGGCACCAGCCCATGATTTGCTCACAACAAACTTGTTCTGCAGCGTCACGCAATAGAAAACATTTGTGATCACCTTATAAAGTCATTCACAGTGCTTTAGACTGAATATGACTATTGAGATCGTAGGCTATTCAATAAATAAGTTGTTTCATCCAACATGCATGATTCAAGATATTTTGATGTGCAACCGAATCCAGTGATTGTCATGAATTGTGGGTTGAGAGTAGGGTATTGTTGTTATATTTGACTGTTAAAGTAGGGCTCCAGAATTTTCTGAATTTTGTTGTTCAAGAGATGAATTTGCCTACATCTTTATGTGCACTAATATCATAGGCTGATTTATTTTGGGGCTAATTCACCACCAGGAAGTGAAAACTCAAAATACATTAGCTAGATCGCTAACACTAAATATAATACCCACTGCTAGTAGTCATGTCTTAATTTAACAGTACATTTAAAATGGCCAACATTGCAGTTGTAGCTTGCTACCCTATGCACTCGCAATGGCCGATGTGCAATTGCGCATTTCGTACCTTAAAGACGTATCAAATATCTTGGTTTTAAAATAGTTGCTATTGAGGCGCTCAATATAAAGAGATGACAATTAAAAATAATATACCCACAGAAAGCTGCGAACAACAGTAGTTTCTTCCAAAGCCGTACACTGCTCAAAAAAATTAAGGGAACTCTTAAACAACACAATGTAACTCCAAGTCACACTTCTGTGAAATCAAACTGTCCACTTAGGAAGCAACACTGATTGACAATAAATTTCACATGCTGTTGTGCAAATGGAATAGACAAGAGGAGGAAATTATAGGCAATTAGCAAGACACCCCCAATAAAGGACTGGTTTTGCAGGTGGTGACCACAGACCACTTCTCAGTTCCTATGCTTCCTGGCTGATGTTTTGGTCACTTTTGAATGCTGGCTGTGCTTTCACTCTAGTGGTAGCATGAGACGGAGTCTACAACCCACACAAGTGGCTCAGGTAGTGCAGCTCATCCAGGATGGCACATCAATGCGAGCTGTGGCAAGAAGGTTTGCTGTGTCTGTCAGCGTAGTGTCCAGAGCTTGGAGGCGCTACCAGGAGAGAGGCCAGTACATCAGGAGACGTGGAGGAGGCCGTAGGAGGGCAACAACCCAGCAGCAGGACTGCTACCTTCGCCTTTGTGCAAGGAGGAGCAGGAGGAGCACTGCCAGAGCCCTGCAAAATGACCTTCAGCAGGCCACAAATGTGCATGTGTCTGCTCAAACGGTCAGAAACAGACTCCATGAGGGTGGTATGAGGGCCCGACGTCCACAGGTGGGGGTTGTGCTTACAGCCCAACACCGTGCAGGACGTTTGGCATTTGCCAGAGAACACCAAGATTGGCAAATTCGCCACTGGCGCCCTGTGCTCTTCATAGATGAAAGAACGTTCTCCACGGCGTCTGACAGACGTGACAGAGTCTGGAGACGCCGTGGAGAACGTTCTGCTGCCTGCAACATCCTCCAGCATGACCGGTTTGGCGGTGGGTCAGTCATGGTGTGGGGTGGCATTTCTTTGGGGGGCCGCACAGCCCTCCATGTGCTCGCCAGAGGTAGCCTGACTGCCATTAGGTACCGAGATGAGATCCTCAGACCCCTTGTTAGACCATATGCTGGTGCAGTTGGCCCTGGGTTCCTCCTAATGCAAGACAATGCTAGACCTCATGTGGCTGGAGTGTGTCAGCAGTTCCTGCAAGAGGAAGGCATTGATGCTATGGACTGGCCCGCCCGTTCCCCAAACCTGAATCCAATTGAGCACATCTGGGACATCATGTCTCGCGCCATCCACCAACGCCACGTTGCACCACAGACTGTCCAGGAGTTGGCAGATGCTTTAGTCCAGGTCTGGGAGGAGATCCCTCAGGAGACCATCCGCCACCTCATCAGGAGCATGCCCAGGCGTTGTAGGGAGGTCATACAGGCACGTGGAGGCCACACACACTACTGAGCATCATTTTGACTTGTTTTAAGGACATTACATCAAAGTTGGATCAGCATGTAGTGTGGTTTTCCACTTTAATTTTGAGGGTGACTCCAAATCCAGACCTCCATGGGTTGATAAATTTGATTTCCATTGATAATTTTTGTGCGATTTTGTTGTCAGCACATTCAACTATGTAAAGAAAAAAGTATTTAATAAGATTATTTCATTCATTCAGATCTAGGATGTGTTATTTTAGTGTTCCCTTAATTTTTTTGAGCAGTGTATTTCCCACAATTGGATTTTGAAATGTTATACAATCAGAAGCCTTTTCTCTCTCTCCGGAGTGCACATCAAGTGGATTGCTCATCACAGCAGCAGGCCCCAGCAAAACAGGCCCAGGGTCTAGGCAGACAATTTCATTAAAGGAATCATGAGGATAATGCACTTTACAGTTGACCAAATCATGGTTTTAGCCGCCCAAAAAAATATGTTTTGAAACTTCTGAGTGTACTCGCACAGCCAAGTCAAAAGGGTGGTAATCAAAGTTCTGTCATAAGTAGTGGTCTGATAGGTTTCAGCAAACTACTAGCTAGCATTATCAATCTGTTATTACCTTAGCGTATACACTGAGTGTACAAAACACACCTTCCTAACATTGAGTGGCACCTCCCCCCTTTTGCCCTTAGAATAGCTTAATTCGTCGGAGCATGGACTCTACAAGGTGTCGGAAACGTTCCACAGGGATGCTGGCCCATGTTGACTCCAATGCTTCCCACAGTTGTGTCAAGTTGGCTGGATGTCCTTTGTGTGGTGGACCATTCTTGATACACACGGGAAACTATTGAGCGTGAAGTTCTTGCAGTTCTTGACACAAACCAGTACCCTGTTCAAAGGCACTTAAATCATTTGTCTTGCCCATTCACCCTCTGAATGGCACACATACACATTTCATGTCTCAATTGTCTCAAGGCTTAAAAATCCTTCTTTAACCTGTCTCCTCCCCTTCATCTACGCTGGATGAAGTGTATTTAACAATTGACATCAATAAGGGATCATAGCTTTCACGTGGATTCACCTCGTCAGTCTGTCATGGAAAGAGCAGGTGTTCATAATGTTTTGTACACTCAGTGTATATTGGGATGATATGCTTTCAGATGTCGAGGTTTGTAGTATTTTTCCCTGTCAACTTGTGGGTGCAAACACAGTCTTCTCCCCTGGAAACGTTGGTATTGTTTGAAGCTACACGATAAGTAGAGTGGCCCATTTTTCTACAAGGAGATTGTACCACCGAGAGAGAAGCCATGGCGTGTGCCTTATCAACGATTTGTTGCCGCCAGATTGGAGAACAGTTGCGGGCGAGTGAATGACCTGAGCATGGTACACTATATAACCAGTGAGGGAAAAAAGTATTTGATCCCCTGTTGATTTTGTACGTTTGCCCACTGACAAAGAAATGATCAGTCTATAATTTTAATGGTAGGTGTATTTTAACAGTGAGAGACAAAACAACAAAAAAATCCAGAAACACACATGTCAAAAATTTTATAAATTGATTTGCATTTTAATGAGGGAAATAAGTATTTGACCCCCTTCTCAATCAGAAAGATTTCTGGCTCCCAGGGGTCTTTTATACAGGTAACGAGCTGAGATTAGGAGCACACTCTTAAAGGGAGTGCTCCTAATCTCAGTTTGTTACCTGTATAAAAGACACCTGTCCACAGAAGCAATCAATCAATCAGATTCCAAACGCTCCACCATGGCCAAGACCAAAGAGCTCTCCAAGGATGTCAGGGACAAGATTGTAGACCTACACAAGGCTGGAATGGGCTTACAAGACCATCGCCAAGCAGCTTGGTGAGAAGGTGACAACAGTTGGTGCGATTATTCGCAAATGGAAGAAACACAAAATAACTGTCAATCTTCCTCGGCCTGGGGCTCCATGCAAGATCTCACCTCGTGGAGTTGCAATGATCATGAGAACGGTGAGGAATCAGCCCAGAACTACACGGGAGGATCTTGTCAATGATCTCAAGGCAGCTGGGACCATAGTCACCAAGAAAACAATTGGTAACACACTACGCCGTGAAGGACTGAAATCCTGCAGCGCCCGCAAGGTCCCCCTGCTCAAGAAAGCACATATACAGGCCCGTCTGAAGTTTGCCAATGAACACCTGAATGATTCAGAGGAGAACTGGGTGAATGTGTTGTGGTCAGATGAGACCAAAATCGAGCTCTTTGGCATCAACTCAACTCGCCGTGTTTGGAGGAGGAGGAATGCTGCCTATGACCCCAAGAACACCATCCCCACCTTCAAACATGGAGGTGGAAACATTATGCTTTGGGGGTGTTTTTCTGCTAAGGGTACAGGACAGCTTCAACGCATCAAAGGGACAATGGACGGCGCCATGTACCGTCAAATCTTGGGTGAGAACCTCCTTCCCTCAGCCAGGGCATTGAAAATGGGTCGTAGATGGGTATTCCAGCATGACAATGACCCAAAACACATGGCCAAGGCAACAAAGGAGTTGCTCAAGAAGAAACACATTAAGGTCCTGGAGTGGCCTAGCCAGTCTCCAGACCTTAATCCCATAGAAAATCTGTGGAGGGAACTGAAGGTTCGAGTTGCCAAACGTCAGGCTCGAAACCTTAATGACTTGGAGAAGATCTGCAAAGAGGAGTGGGACAAAATCCCTCCTGAGATGTGTGCAAACCTGGTGGCCAACTAAACGTCTGACCTCTGTGATTGCCAACAAGGGTTTTGCCACCAAGTACTAAGTCATGTTTTGCAGAGGGGTCAAATATTTATTTCCCTCATTAAAATGCATTTTTGACATGCGTTTTTCTGTTTTTTTTGTTGTTATTCTGTCTCTCACTGTTCAAATAAACCTACCATTAAAATTATAGACTGATTATGTCTGTCAGTGGGCAAAACGTAAAAATTCAGCAGGGGATCAAATACTTTTTTCCCCTCACTGTACACAAAAGTATGTGGGCACCCCTTCAAATTAGTGGATTTGGCCATTTCAGCCACAACCATTGCTGACAGGTGTATAAAAATCGAGCACACAGCCATGCCATCTCCATAGACAAACATTGGCAGTAGAATGGCCCGTACTGAAGAGCTCAGTGACTTTTAACCTGGCACCGTCATAGGATGCTACATTTCCAACAGGTTAGTTTGTCAAATTTCTATGAGCAACAATGGCCCAGCCGCGAAGTGGTAGGCCACAAAAGCTCACAGAACGGGACCGCCAAGTGCTGAAGCGCATAGCGGTAAACATCATCTGTCCTTGGTTGCAACACTAACTACCGAGATCCAAACTGCCTCTGGAAGCTACGTCAGCACAAGAACTGTTCGTCGGGAGCTTCATGAAATGGGTTTCCATGGCCGAGCAGCCGCACACAAGCCTAAGATCACCATGTGCAAAGCGAAGCGTCGGCTGGAGAGGTGTAAAACTTGTCGCCATTGGACTCTGGAGCAGTGGAAACGCATTCTTTGGAGTGATGAATCACGCTTCACCATCTGGCAGTCCGACGGACGAATCTGGGTTTGGCGGATGCCAGGAGAACGCTACGTGCCCCAAAGCATAGTGCCAAATGTACATTTTGGTGGAAGAGGAATAATGGACTGGGGCTGTTTTTCATGTTACGGGCTAGGCCCCCTAGTTCCAGTAAAGGAACATCTTAACGCTCCAGCATACAATGACATTCTAGACTATTCTGTGCTTCCAACTTTGTGGCAAGTTTGGGGAAGGCCCTTTCCTGTTTCAGCAGCAAAGGGGGACCAAGACCATATTAATGCCCATGATTTTGGAATGAGATGTTCGACGAGCAGGTGTCCACATACTTTTGGTCATGTAGTGTATTTACAGTTGAAGTCGGAAGTTTACATACACCTTAGCCAAATACATTTAAAAACTCAGTTTCACAATTCCTGACATTTAATCCTAGTAAAAAATTCCCTGTCTTAGGTCAGAAATAAATAATTCCTTCTTTCATCACATTCCCAGTGGGTCAAAAGTTTACATACACTCGATTAGTATTTGGTAGCATTGTCTTTAAATTGTTTAACTTGGGGCAAACGTTTTGGGTAACCTTCCACAAGCTTCCCACAATAAGTTGGGTACATTTTGGCCCATTCCTCCTGACAGAGCTGGTGTAACTGAGTCAGGTTTGTAGGCCTCCTTGCTCGCACACGCTTTTTCAGTTCTGCCCACAAATGTTCTATAGGATTGAGGTCAGGGCTTTGTGATAGCCACTCCAATACCTTGACTTTGTTGTACTTAAGCCATTTTGCCACAACTTTGGAAGTATGCTTGGGGTCATTGTCCATTTGGAAGACCCATTTGCGACCAAGCTTTAACTTCCTGACTGATGTCTTGAGATGTTGAATCAATATATCCACATCATTTTCATATATTTTGTGAAGTGCATCAGTCCCTCCTGCAGCAAAAACAAAACTACAGCATGATGCTGCCACCCCCGTGCTTCACGGTTGGGATGGTGTTCAAGCTTGCAAGTTACCCCCTTTTTCCTCCAAACATAACGATGGTCATTATGGCCAAACAGTTCTATTTTTGTTTCATCAGACCAAAGGACATTTCTCCAAAAAGTACGATGTTTGTCCCCATGTGCAGTTGCAAACCGTAGTCTGGCTTTTTTATGGCGGTTTTGGAGCAGTGGCTTCTTTCTTGCTGAGCGGCCTTTCAGGTTATGTTGATATAGGACTCGTTTTACTGTGGATATAGATACTTTTGTACCTGTTTCCTCCAGCCTCTTCACAAGGTCCTTTGCTGTTGTTCTGGGATTGATTTGCACTTTTCGCACCAAAGTACGTTCATCTCTAGGAGACAGAATGAGTCTCCTTCCTGAGTGGTATGACGGCTGCGTGGTCCCATGGTGTTTATACTTGCGTACTATTGTTTGTACAGATGAACGTGGTACCTTCAGGCGTTTGGAAATTGCTCCCAAGGATGAAACAGACTTGTGGAGGTCTATAATTCTTTTTCTGAGGTCTTGGCTGATTTCTTTTGATTTTCCCTTGATGTCAAGCAAAGAGGCACTGAGTTTGAAGGTAGGCCTTGAAATACATCAACAGGTACACCTCCAATTGACTCAATTGATGTCAATTAGCCTATCAGAAGCTTCTAAAGCCATGACATCATTTTCTGGAATTGTCCAAGCTGTTTAAAGGCACAGTCAACTTAGTGTATGTAAACTTCTGATCCACTGGAATTGGGATACAGTGAATTATAAGTGAAATAATCTGTCTGTAGACAATTGTTGGAAAAAATTACTTGTGTCATGCACAAAGTAGATGTCCTAACCGACTTGCCAAAACTATAGTTTGTTAACAAGGAATGTGTGGAGTGGTTGAAAAACGAGTTTTAATGACTCCAACCTAAGTGAATGTAAACTTCCGACTTCAACTGTATGTTCCACTAACAGCATTGCAAAGAGAAAGCCTGACAATTCTGCTAATTAGGCTTGGGCGGTATCCAGATTTTCATGTCCTCTCATCCCGGGATTTACGTATTACCGATTTAGCACACAAGGGGGCGCTAAAAACGCAAGAAAATCCCATTGAGCCTAGCAGAAACTAATCTCTCTCTCGAAAAATCTAACTGGGTAACCAAACACCCCAACCTGTAAAACTGCTTTTGAAGTAAAATGTGCCATTTTCCTGTTATGATAGAAGCCCATTTAAAATGATAACATCTATCACTTCAAAACTCCAGTGTTGGAACAAAATAAGTGATTTTGCCAATGACCACTCTTGTCCCAGTGAAAAGGTTATAGGATGGTCCACATCCCTGGCAGTTTACTGGGACCACAAGGTCTCATCTGCCTGACCTGCTGACAGCCAGCATGCCTCCCCATGTGACAACTTTCCATTGCACATGCCAAGCCTGGACAGTGAGCATGAGCAGATAAAATAAAATACTTCTATTCCATGGGGAGAGAGAGGGGGGATGCGGGTAGATTTTGGGTGGCATGCGGAAGGTTATTTCAGCTGTTCAGGGCTAGGACCCCTTTATTTTGGGTTGGCATCTGTCATTTTTAGAGTATCGTAACACTTCGTAGGTGAGAGAAGGGGACAGGCTCACACGGCCAACAATAACGAAACCACTCTGGACAGTAGTCAGAACTCACAGCTGACGCCATCTGTCACCAGCTCTACTGATGGTAAAGTTGTCTGATTGTTTTGTCCTTGGTTTCAGGATGAGGCGTTTTATCTATGAATCAAATCATAAGAAATATTTGACTACACTATCCCACATTCTCTCTATCCCTACAGCTATCAGATTTTTTCTAAACGCTGTTGGCAAAAGAATAAAAAAAGGTACCCTGAACACAAACCATTGTCAGAAGAACTGACTAGTTAAATGGATACTTCAGGATTTGGGGAATTCATTTTTCCTACTTACCCAGAGTCAGATGAACTCATGGATAAAAATGTTATGTCTCAGTGTACAGTTTGAAGAAAGTTGAAGGCAGCATATCGTTAGCTTAACGCAATTGCTGTTAATCTGCAGGAACTACTAGCCAGCTCATCTCAGAAGCAGGGAAATGGACCTAACTACCCTACATGAACAAAAGTATGGACACCGGCTCGTTGAACATCTCATTCCAAAATCATGGGCATTAATATGGAGTTGGTCCCCACTTTGCTGCTATAACAGCCTCCACTCTTCTGGGAAAGCTTTCCACTAGCTGTTGGAACATTGCTGCGGGGACTTGCTTCCATTCAGCCACAAGAGCATTAGTGAGGTCGGGCACTGATGTTGGACGATTTGGCCTGGCCTGCAGTCAGCGTTCCATCCGCACAGAATCGTCTAGAATGTAATTGTATGCTGTAGCGTTAAGATTTCCCTTCACTGGAACTCTGTAGTGAGTGTTGCAACTGAGGAAAGACAATTTTTATGCGCATCAGAACTCGGCGGTCCCGTTCTTTGAGCTTGTGTGGCCTACTTCGTGGCTGAGTCGCTGTTGCTCCTAGACGTTTCCACTTCACAATAACATCACTTACAGTTGACCGGGGCAGCTTTAACAGGGCAGACATTTGATGAGCTGACTTGTTGGAAAGGTGTTATCCTATGACGGTGCCACGTAGAAAGTCACTGAGCTTTTCAGTAAGGCCATTCTACTGCACATGTTTGTCTATGGAGATTGCATGGCTGTGAGCTCGATTTTACACACCTGTCAGCAACGGGCTGAAATAGCCGAATCCACTAATTTGAAGGGGTGTCCACATACTTTCGTATATATTGTGTACTTCAAAGTTGGTTATTTATAGTCAAAGTTACACAGGATTTCCTATTTTGTACGAGGTAACCTAAATCCTTCAGCACATATGGAAAGACATATGGGCTCACTATTCACATCTAGGAAGTATGTCGTTTAGGAAAGGTGTGGAGTGAGAAAGGCATAGAGAGAGAATCCGACTTGCATGACAAGAAAAGCTAATCACCTTTGTGGAAGGAATGAAGGTGGATGGAATCATAATTCAACTTTTACATTTTCTTTAGATTGCTACTCATTTAATTATCTTCTCTCATTTTGTCTCTTTCACACGCACACACACACACTAAGCTAGAACAAATAAATGCACTTAAGGCAGGAATTAGAAAGAAATATTTCACTGCTCCATTTAACTACCAAGTTATCTGAAATCACCCACTGATTAATTTGTAATTTTTGTAGATTAAAAAATCGGTTTTTCAGCTAGTAATATGTCAATATTTATCTTTAGAAATTAGCAAGGCATTTTGCCAATTAATATATAACGCAGCTTTGGATTTTACCCATCTCAAAAGTGAATGGTTTAGACTGTTTGGAGGATTTCCCGCTCCGACCAATGAATGAATGAATGCGATCATGCGCAGCTGGCAAAAATGATTGCTGTCCTTTATGAAATGACCCTGTTCATGTAAAAATGACCAAATACACTGACTGTTTAAAGCAAAACCACCAAAACTATTTCTTATGATGAACAATCTAAATAAAATCTGAATGATTTAAAAGCCCAATTAGCAGTTGGATGGGAGTTGCGTCCACTCCGGTAGGCCACACAACTCCGGTAAAACAATTTTCTACAGCACATTTGGTAACAATGACCCAGCAAATTACATTGGTTGTCACTCAACTAATAAAGCTGTGCTATCAAAGACAGCGTTTCCCAAACTCGGTCCTCGGGACCCCAAGGGGCACATGCCAATCAGAATACGTTTTCCCCCACAAAAGGGCTTTATTATAGACAGAAATTCTCCTCAGTTTCATCAGCTGTCTGGGTGGCTGGTCTCAGACAATCCCGCAGGTGAAGAAGCCGGATGTGGAGGTCCTGGGCTGGTTTCACGTGGTCTGCGGTTGTGAGGCCGGTTGGACGTACTGCCAAATTCTCTAAAACGACATTATGGTAGAGAAATTAACATTCAATTCTCTGGCAACAGCTCTGGTGGACATTCCTCCAGTCAGCATGCCAATTGCACACTCCCTCAAAACTTGAGACATCTGCGGCATTGTTTTGTGACAGAACTGCACATTTTAGAGTGGCCTTTTATTGTCCCCAGCACAAGGTGTGTAATGATCATGCTGTTTAATCAGCCTCTTGATATGCCACACCTGTCAGGTGGATGGATTACCTTGGCAAATGAGAAATATTAGGCAGCCACTGCCTAACTTCAGTTCAATGTTAATAGGAGAACAAGTGGCTGCCTAATAGTCACATGTATTCCTAAAATCAGAATATTGAGAATCCACAACTGTTATGGATGTTACCTATATTATAATGCCAAAAAAAGGACACTGACAATGAAGAGAGAAACCAATTATAGACAAAGTAAGCTTTACAGAGAAAGTGTCAAGACGATCCGAAGTAAGCTGCATGTAAAAAAAAGAATAATGGATGTTACATTGCCTGTCCCAGTCACCCGCATATCTTTACAAGATTGTAGAACACGTAAACAAAACTCAAGACATTTCAATATGGCTCATGGTTCTCACCCCCTTCCATAGATTTACACAGTAATTATGACGACTTACTGAGGACGTCCTCAAACCTATCAGAGCTCTTGCAGCATGAACTGACATGTTGTCCACCCAATCAGAGAATCAATCTAGTACTGAAAGAATAAGCTACAGCTAGCTAGCACTGCCGTGCATAAAATGTGGTGAGTAGTTGACTCATCGAAAGAGAAGGACAATAGTTGAACAGTTGTGAACAAATACATTTCTTAAAAAATTGAGAAGCAGCAGAGAGAGCGAGCGAGAGATCTTTAATTGCATTTTTGTTCACTTTCACAGCGAGCTAATGCAGCTAGCTAATTTAGCCTACTTAAACACCTGGCTAAAACAGACAGGAATGCTATTTATGTTTGCTAGCTGGCTAAGGCTATCCAACACTGGAACTCTTCCAAGTCAAGGTAAGCTTTCGGTTTTGTTATATTTATTGCAAGCGGGGCCCGTCGGTGTAACTGCTAAACTGCTTGCTGTACACTGTACTGCGTGATTGTAGCGGGTTAACTAACGCATTAGTTCTAGTAGCTATGTTGATTATGACGTTAACCAATATGGTGACAACGATGTAGGCTGTATGTAGCAGTTAGCGGTTAAGGTATGAAGATTTGGCTTGGAAAGGTTTTTTCCGCCTGGTCACAGACAGCAGTTCTGTTGTGCACTGAAGTCCACAAGCGAAGGGAAAAGGAGAGAGGAGGAGAGCGTGTAGATGCAAGAAGGAATTATAGAACGAACAAAGTGACGATGTGGTTTGTATGTGGCTGCTATGAAAGTGAACTGTGGTGCGGGTGATCAGGGGTGTATTCATTCCGCTGATTCTGTTGAAAAACATTTCTTAAAAACGGAAGCAAACGAAGCAGGGATAAATCTGAATTTGTCCAATAAAACTCTCATTTGCAACTGTTTGGACTGATGATTACACCCAAATCAGCTAGATGCAGGCAAGTGTGTGCAAGGCGGTATTGAATGTGTCCCTGTCCGTCACCTTGATTACTTCAATTTGTCTCTCAATGTGTGTACCTACGATATAAACTTTGATTCGTAGGCTGTTGTAGCAACCTCATGATGGGTATAGGGAAAATTCAAGTATCATGTAGTGGCCTAAACCTAGCGATGTTACATTGAGCTGGGTGAATGGAATATGAATGACAGTCATCCAATATGCTGTAATAGAAATAAGGGCATACTCATAAAAAAATGTTATCGTCCTCCCTAATCTTACACTGCCCTACACTAAACCCTAACTTTAACCCCTACCCCATCCATAACCCTTACCTAACCCGAACCTTAACCCTTACGTAAGCATTTTTCATTTCTACTTCAATTGGGTAGGGACGTCCCAAGGATTCCAGATAGCAAAGAACGTTCACCAAGGCAACGCTTTGGGCAAGAGGCAGCAGTGCCAGCGGCACATTTTGTTATTTATGTTTTTCCTTTCAAGTGAGAACCAATGTTTCCTCTAAGCTGCGCCTGCGCACAGCTCCCCCGGGACTGCCGCGCAGAAGAAATATCAGCAGGCGCAGAGAAGCACGCACGCAGCTTAGAGGGAGAGTTTTCCCCCTTAACACTATCAACGATTCCATTTACTGTTGGAATTGTGATAGAGTCAACGCAATATTAGCCAATTTCAATGCAACACACCGAAATAAAACTAACTATGAAAGATATTTTGTTGTAGGCAGAACGCAAGTGGAGTAGGATTCTATTGCATTGAGATGCACAACAGCCATTCTCTACACAGACCGCTGCGGCATAAGCAATCAGAGCTGCAGTAGGCCTATATGCAAATAGACCATTGCCATATATGGATCTGTGCCATTGACTTTGAACTGGACTGTGTTTACAGCATGATCTTTGAGATCAAAGCGAGAACTGCATGTAGCCACGTGTGCACATTTTGCTCACACCCTTTACTAGTTAGTGAGTTATTAGTCCAGTTATAGATAATTTGTAGTCAGCAATGAGGGAGTCATTGCTTCCTACAAGAGCACAAAACATTTCTAGTTATCTTTGAAAAGCGAGTCTGGTAAAGAGCTTCTTTTTTTTGGTCTTAAAAGGCAGTGTTGTATTTTGAGACAGGCTTGAATAAGCTAAGTAGCCAATAGGCAGAGGGAATAATGCATTTGATATTGGAAAGTGGTTTCTTGCATTAAACAACAACATTTTCAGTCACCTCCTTGTCTGAAGGACAAGTGGATAAACAGGTTAATGTCAAGTCCTGTATGTTTATTTTCAAAAGTCATGGAATGTAGGCCTACAGTGAACACCACACATTGGCTTCTACTGTAGGCTGAATGATAGAACAGCTATTTCCGTGTTAAAATGTTATGAGATGCGTTTTTTATTGTAGGTCACTCTGGTAGGCATACATTATGATATGATCAAATAGCCACAGTAGCCTACTTGACCATTGTCTGAAACTAACTTAAAGCGGGTACAGCCTCAGTGTTCACAGCAAACGCGCACTGAAAGTTGCACAGAATTTTCACAACGTTTGAGTTTGCGCTCAGCAGACCTGAAATTTGCTCAGTGCTGGAAAAAAATAAAGGGAACATTGGTGACAACTACCAGAATTCAGTTGCTACATACAGCCCTACAATCGATGAAAACATAGCTAAATACCAATACATTGAAAATGTGTCCCATGTCATTGTTTTCCAGATGGCTAGCATGAGGCAGATCAGTCTTCAGAGTTTAGGCAAATGTTTTGCTGGAATTAGTGCAGTTTATCCTCCTTTCACTAGAGTAACACACATATTATCAATTTTTGTTTTTTAAACTCATCTTTCTGGGGCTCCTAAATTTTATGTGGTGCTTACATTAATGCTCTTTCCTCAAATTTAGGAAATCAGCTGAGTATCTTAGTAAGACAGTTTTTATATACACTACCAGTCAAAAGTTTGGACACACCTACTCATTCAAGGGTTTTTACATTGTAGAATAATAGTGAAGACATCAAAACTATGAAATAACACATATGGAATCATGTAGTAACCAAAAAAGTGTTAAACAAATCAAAATATATTTTATATTTGAGATTCTTCAAATAGCCACCCTTTGCCTTGATGACAGCTTTGCACACTCTTGGCATTCTCTCAACCAGCTTAATCTGAAACGCTTTTCCAACAGTCTTGAAGGAGTTCCCACATATGCTTAGCACTTGGCTGCTTTTCCGTCACTCTGCCGTCCGACTCATCCCAAACCATCTCAATTGGGTTGAGGTCGGGGGATTGTGGTGGCCAGGTCTTCTGATGCAGCACTCAATCACTCTCCTTCTTGGTAAAATAGCCCTTACACAGCCTGGAGGTGTGTTGGGTCATTGTCCTGTTGAAAAACAAATGATAGACCCACTATGCCCAAACCAGATGGAATGGCGTATCGCTGCAGAATGCTGTGGTAGCCATGCTGGTTAAGTGTGCCTTGAAGACAGTGTCGCCAGCAAAGCACCCCCACACCATAACACCTCCTCCTCCATGCTTTACGGTGGGAAATACACATGCAGAGATCATCCTTGTCTCAAAAAGACACGGCGGTTGGAACCAAAAATCTCAAATTTGGACTCCAGACCAAAAGGACACATTTCCACCGGTCTAATGTCCATTGCTCGTGTTTCTTGGCCCAAGCAAGTCTCTTCTTCTTATTGGTGTCCTTTAGTAGTGGTTTCTAATTCGACCATGAAGGCCTCCTCTGAACAGTTGATGTTGAGATGTGTCTGTTACTTGAACTCTGTGTAGTATTTATTGGGCTGCAATTTCTGAGGCTGGTAACTCTAATGAACTTATCCTCTGCAGCAGAGGTAACTCTGGGTCTTCCATTCCTATGGCGGTCCTCATGAGAGCCAGTTTCATCATAGCGCTTGATGGTTTTTGTGACTGACCTTCATGTCTTAAAGTAATGATGGACTGTCATTTCTCTTTGGTTATTTGAGCTGTTCTTGCCATAATATGGACTTGGTCTTTTACCAAATAGGGCTATCTTCTGTATACCACCCCCACCTTGTCACAACACAACTGATTGGCTCAAACGCATTAAGGAGGAAAGAAATTCCACAAATTAACTTTTAAGAAGGAACACCTGTTAATTACAATATGCAACTATAGGTCTAATCAATGTTAATTAGTAAGTGAGTTAAAAAGGCAGGTAAGTAACCATAGCAGTTGTATTTACATATGACAGCTTACAGCTCAATTCCCACACCCACCAAAAAGAAACTAAACCCACAGCAATCTTCCTCTGGAAAACAAAACCTAGATGGATACAAGAGAACCTCTCCTAGCAACATCACCAAAACAGTATAAAACAGCTATTGCGCCTAAATGAAGCAGAAACAGCGTCAAGCTGAGCTTAGGGCTCCTCTAAAACAACACCACAACATTCCTGTGCTACAAGAATGAGGGTTTAGACTTAATGAGAAAAACAATGTTTGTGTGAAGATTTAAAGTATCCCACAGTGCTAGCTTATCCTGAATAGGTCAAGACTGAGGCAGCAGCTGAGGCAAAAGCAACCTAGAACTAACTCACGCATGGATGAGGAGCTTCATCAAAAGCACATTCTGGAAGGAGGTCATATGCGTGTATGACGAGTTTACTGACAACTGGCCTAGATGCTCAAGATTAAAGAGCCAAACTTACAGGAGTGCAGCTCATCATTTCCATGTATGGCCCCAAAACAAACAAGCTCTAACCCATATCTGTGTGTGGTCCCCTGAGCCAAAGAGCCATGTACCAATCGAATCTCAGAAAATGTAGAAGAGCTTCACCAGCTCAGAGTGGCTAAAACAGTTTCCTATAATGAAGGATGTCGACATCCATTGATTGCAGCTCACATTTAGTGCCCCATGCTATGTCGGCTAAACATAATGTAAGCTTTGCCACAAAGCCTATTACCCAACTCCCACAGAACCTTGATCGCACTGTTCTCTCACAAGAGCGCTAGTCTGCTTTCTTAACAGGTTTTCATATTTGGATTTATATAACACATTCTAAGTAGTAAGTGATGCAATATTAACCCAAATGACATTCCAAAGTAAAACTTTATAATTCCAAAGTAAAATTATCAAAGGAAGTAGCCTCATGTTTGTAACTGATAAGTGGAGCTTGTCTCCCACCTGAGGACCCAGAGGCAAATGAGGAAAATACAGTATCTTCCAGGAGCACATTCAATCTCTTCCCCGTGCACTCCCAGACAACAGTGGGAAGCAGGAGAAATTACACACGCAGCACCAGTGTCGCTCCATATCGGATGTGCCCATGGGGTGCAAGATAGTGGAAACTAGAGCAACAAAGGCAGACACTTAAAAAATTCAGATGGGGGAAAGGAAACCGTCCTTGAGTCAGCAGTTCTGCAGAACAGAACATGCGACAGGCTAACAATCGGGGCTGAGATCATGGGCTTATTTTGATATACAGTAGACTGAGGGAAGCACGTGGGTCTGCAGAAAGGCCCAGGGCACCTGCTTAGGCATATACGGGGCACATGCTGATCATGTTGTGCTTTTGGGAATAAAACAGAACATCAACTTTTCGATTGCAACAACATTGAGTCTCCAGAGATAATAATAATAATTAAGCCATGTTAATGAACTAGAAAAATTAAAAAGAGGCTAGGAAGGGTGGGGCTGTACTGCAGCAGTATCCCCTTCATCTAGACTCTCACTTCTTCTTACAGTACTTTGAGAGAGAAGGGGGGGGATGAGCAAAATGTGAGCACAGACACAAAAATGTATTGCAACAGCGAGCTCAAATCTGTCTTTCCCAGAAGACAGAAAAACATGCATTTTGGAAAAATGTATCGGAAGATTGGATAGGACATTCCAGCACAATGTAATAAGAAAATGAATCAGATGTCCATGTGAGGGGTGTGTTCCAGTGTGGAGGGGCTCTGGTACAACCAAAGGTCTTAGGCTCCACGCCAGCCATAGCAGTGGAATTACATCATGTGGAGAATTGTCTCTGGCGTTAGAGGGGCTGAGAGGCTTGAACTGCAGCCTTGTCTCTCCTCTACGTTTCATCAACCTTTCCTCCCCGTGACAACTCCACTTTTGTCAGCTCTCCAGTGAAATAACACAGACAAGGAAGCAAAAACAAGTCAGTCATTTTGTCACCGCTCTTGACATTTGAACCCAATTTCTTCCATCCAGCAGCAATATAATTCAAACAGCTTGCTTGCCTGGCTGGAAGAGACAAGTATATCACAGACAGAAAAAAAGCAGGTGACAGAAATAGCCATCTGCGCGTCGTGTGCAAGCACTGAGATGAGCAATATCAGTTATCCAAGCACACGTTCTGTGTCTGAGCAAGTTAGAGCAACCCATTTTGAAAAACGATTTTACTGCGACAAAGTGCCAATTCTGGCCTTGACCCTGTCTGAAACTGAATATTTCTTCCAGGCATAAGCTGTGTGATGCAGTGACCTTTCTGTGCTTGCTCCCATTGTTTTCTCTGTCTGCACTCTCTGCCCTCAGCCCTGTTTAAACACATTGACACAATCTCACAGGACACCAACTGGAATGGAACAAGTACACAGGCTGCACAATCAAATTATTTGATTAAATTCCACTAATAGGAGCAATTTCTATGTAATGTTTATGACCACCTTTCAAAACAGCCCCATTGTTACCTCTTTCTTGTTGGCATTCGCCTTCTATAGAGCCATTGCTTAGCCGACATCTGAGCAAGAGACATTAATCTTTGACCCTATTGTTGCAATCGTTGTCATGGTAACCTGACATGACAGTAAGCAGTATTGATCAAGTGCTAAATTCATCAGACAGAATGCATGGCTTTCATTTCTTCACAACAGTTGTTAGAATCTCGCCATACTTAATAATTTCCTTGTAATGTGTAAATTTTTCTGTTATGGTGAATAAAAAGTTGGCTACAGTTAAATTCAAAACGTTTTCAAATATGTTCTGGTAATTATATGAGCTGGCTGGCTGGCCAGATAGATAAGATAGCTACTTAAAACATTGACTAGAAAGTTGTCGGTTTTAGTTGCTGTATTTTTTGGTGCAACATTTTTTTGCAAGTAACATTGCTATTTGAACCAGGCTGCTGTTATGCAGACTGCCGTTGTGTTTATATATTTTCATAATGACAAGGACAAGTTTGATGTCGGACAACAACAAAATAAGGTTCATGATCTAATGCGTGACAAAGCCGGTAAGATGAAAGGCCATGTTTATACTGAGGGGCTGGCGGGACTTTTAAAAACATTTCCGCAATCACGGCAAGGCCGAGCACACCCCCACTCACAAAATATTTGGCACGGGCCCTCAGATCCTCAAAAAGTTATACAGCTGCACCATTGAGAGCATCTTGAAAGCAGAATAACTGCTTGGTATGGCAACTGCTTGGCATCCAACCACAAGGCACTACAGAGGATACTGCGTACGGCCCAGTACATCACTGAGGCCAAGCTTCCTGCCATCTCTAGGAGACAGAACGCGTCTCCTTCCTGAGCGGTATGGCGGCTGCGTGGTCCCATGGCGTTTATACTTGCGTACTATTGTTTGTACAGATGAACGTGGTACCTTCAGGCGTTTGCAAATTGCTCCCAAGGATGAACCAGACTTGTGGAGGTCTACCATTTTTTTCTGAGGTCTTGGCTGATTTCTTTTGATTTTCCCATGATGTCAAGCAAAGAGGCACTGAGTTTGAAGGTAGGCCTTGAAATACATCCACAGGTACACCTCCAATTGACTCAATTGATGTCAACTAGCCTATCAGAAGCTTCTAAAGCCATGACAGTTTCTGGAATTTTCCAAGCTGTTTAAAGGCATTGTCAACTTAGTGTATGTAAACTTCTGACCCACTGGAATTGTGATACAGTGAATTAATCTGTCTGTAAATAATTGTTGGAACGATTATGTGTCATGCACAAAGTAGATGTCCTAACCGACTTGCCAAAACTATAGTTTGTTAACAAGAAATGTGTGGAGTGGTTGAAAAACAAGTTTTAATGACTCCAACCTAAGTTAATGTAAACTTCCGACTTCAACTGTAGGTGCCAGGCGTACCGGTTTGTGATAAGAACTGCAACGCTTTTGGGCTTTTCACGCTCAAGAACGATCCACCACCCAATGGACAACCAGCCAACTTGACACAACTGTGGAAAGCATTGGAGTCAACATGGGCCAGCATTCCTGTGGAACTTTTTCGACACCTTGTAGAGTCCATGCCCCAACGAATTCAGGCTGTTCTGAGGGCAAAAGGGGGTGGAACTCAATATTAGGAAGGTGTTCTTAATATTTTGTACTCTAAGTGTAAGTACAGGCATTGTTGCCTGCAATACCTTTCAGATATAAAGAAAAGCAAAAAGCGGCATGCTAAAGTTGGCGGGTTTTTGTCTTTGTTTGAAAGGGGTATAATTGTAAAACAGTGAATGATAATCTCTTCAGTTTTTGATTTATTTAAGTGGACCACTGCTGAATGCAGAGCAAAATGCTCAGCCGCATCTGCTTTCTGCAGCTAATACCCATGAAGTCATTGGTGCCTGACTGGCTCATCATTAGGGATGTAGGGATGAGTTGAGCTGCTTGTTAAGACACAAAGCTACTTACTGCACAATCTACGCAAGGCAACTTTCAATTTCCATTTCAATGGAGAATCCATTTACTGGCGCGGACAGGGCTGCATACCAATAGAGGTACTGACTGCACAAGACACAAGGGGACAGCAGGCAGTTCCACATCCATGTGGGAATACAGTCTATTCCTGCTGGGAGAGACCTGTCCTACAATCTCTGACTGAATGCTTTTCATCAATTATTCACATTTTCAGAAAAATACATACAATAATTTCCCTGACTGCTCAAATAAATCTCAAACTAGCTTGAAACGTCACTCATTGTGACAGTTCCATACTCTGGCACAAGAGAGAGGTGGAAGCCTGGCCTGGGAGACTGATGTAACAAGGGAAACCTGAAGAGTAAGGCTGGGCGAAATGGCTAAAAATCCCAATAATTTTCTATCAATAGAATATGGGACGGCAGAGACATAAATATGTAATATTTGTGTGTAGAATAAATAGCATGGTGTAAATTTTATTGTAATATTATAGAACACTTAAATCACACAAACCCAATAAATACATTGCTAAGCCCTACTGCAGACTGGTACCATCATGCCAATCTCACCTGGGGGGGGGGGGAAATGAACTAGCAGCAGATTTCCTACTGCATCACGGCTGACTGAAAATGAAAGGAATGGCAGTCTGATACCTGGGGGATGGTATGTCACTGTGTGTGTGTTTGGCGACATTTACAGAGTCAAAGGCATGCAATTCACGCTGGCTGCGCGGACATGTGCTTATCTGGATCCATGTGATTACAGATGCAGGGCTAATACAACCACTGGCAGTGGAGGCCACCTGCAGTGGTCGAGCTGCAAGGCTCATGCCCACCGGATTATCGGATCATACTCAGACTAACATCATACTCCGCATTATTCCTGTGTCATTTTCACTGCTGGCCTGGGCAATGACAATGGTGCTAGCATGTGCTTTTTTAGACCTCACTGGTTTGTCAGATCAGTGGATTTGACATGACGGTAAATACCTGTTGTTGCGATTGACATTACCAGTATGTGTTGTTGTTATAGCCATTTAATAAGTATTACAAAGTGAAAATGTACATTGGTATTGAGAGAGCATGCATTGAAAAGTGTGTTTATGAGAGCATTGTTGTTCAAATAAAAGTTGGTGCAACTGTGAGTGCAAGCTGGGGCAATGGCCAATTGAGTAAACAGCAGACCATCTAGCCTAAATGCTGTGCTAGGGTCACTAATCATAGGGGTTCGCTAATGTGTCAGAGGCTCTTTACTTTGTCAACAATGCTGTTCACATCAGCTTTGATATGAGAGGGGGAAAAAAAAAAAAACATGTGGTTGTTATCCAAATGCTGCCCATCTGTCAGGAAATGTAGAGACATTTTTCAGCCAAATCTAACTCGGCGCACAGATTTGTTGGTGAGAATCTTCTCTGATCTATCCTAATGAAATCAATCTGGACCTGCATGCCAGACGCTCTGCCGGGTCAAACAGGACTAATCAGAAGACACAGGCACAAACACTATTGGATAAAGGAAGAACCATACTGCCAACAAACTTAATTAACTGTAGTCTCCACAGACGAATAAGTGACTCAATAGCACATTCTTACAGCATTTAGAGTCACTCTTTGCCATAACACCATAAACTGCATTCCAAACATGCAAGCAGACAGCGTGTCTCCATTTTTCTATCCAGCTACTCTCAATAAATCCTTATTCCATTTTAACCAGTCAAAAGAATCCAGTAGTGTAAACCTAAGGAGCTGATCTCTGCCAAACAAATTACATGAGTGTGGTTTACAATAGTAGCAAGGACCCCTGGATAATCATTAGTCTAACATGATGGATCAACAGAGTAATCCCAGTCATTACAGAGAATCAGCTAGTTGGCTCCTCACATGCGCAAACACAGAACCAGGACTTTGAACACAGCAAGTCTGACTTGGAGGGTTTTACAACAGATGGAGGCTAGGCCTTCATCTAACTACAAGCTAACTGTGGCAAACTAGGCCTTTCATTTGCCCTGAGCCTTACTTTAGAGCAGTTAGACATCATATCGTTATCCTTCACTGTCTGAACTTTGACCCCCACACACTTCCAGAACAACACATGTACCTTATTAATGAAGTCAAGTGGCTCACTGTGCCAAGAGATAAGAGGCCAGCTGCTGATGTATTCTACCGCGAATGAGAAGGAGTTGATACTTGGGCGAGTTGAACACAAATATCCCTGTGTTGACAGAGAGGCAAAGTGACAGCTTGCTCAGTGTCGGTTCCAGCAGGGAGGGTGGAGAGATACTGGGCCAGGCAGAACTTGGCAGTGCCCCTGCGAAGAAGACAAATTGTTATGCAGTCCCTAGATTTGGCATGCTCCTCCTGGAGATTAATTACTCTTTCCTCCGTGTCGAACAGAATGAGAGCGAGGCACTGGCTGGCTGGCAGCATGGGGACTGGGGAGAGGACCAGTGACAGGCACAGAGGCATTATGTGGGCCCGTCCCTTTACTTCTGGTTACCAACAGCCACAGGCAGGGACAACCAACCTTCCTCCTGACCACTACTAATCACAAGTGGCAGTTATGTGGTTAAGTTATAGCCATTTAATTTGGTGTCATTTTGGTAAATGGTTTTGCTTTGGAAGGAAGCGTTCTGCCAGAATGTGGAATATCATGACAAGAGTACATCATATTACCGGTACTACTTTTGCTCAATCATGGACCATGTAGAACACACCCTGACGTAAATAGGCTCTGTAGGACAATAGCCTTTCTGAATGGGAGATGAGGTACTTAACTTGCATTCACCATACATTACAAATTATTGGAACATTACTGCCCAATCAAACAACAATAGATGGCTTCACAGCCTCAGTGGTTCTTTAAAGCTGCAAAATGGAACACAGAAATATATGTTATAGATCTGTAACTCTCATTGAAAGCAAGTCTAAGAAGCGGTAGATCTGTTCTATGTGCGCTATTTCTATGCTTCCAGTTTGTGTGTCTTTTACTTTCGGTTTTGTATATCAGCTTCATACTGCTGAATTAAAAATATATTTCAAGCGGTTTAGATGGTACACCGATTCTCTACACTGCTTGTTTTGTCATAAACTGAAAATAGGTGAACTATTAGAAATTTTGCAACCTGGAAATTGCAGAGCAATTTCTGCATATTGCACCTTTAAGTAGATTGTTTCACCATCAATTAGGCATACATTAGAACTCAACTGACCAATATTGCAACCTGACACGTCATGGAAGCAGGGACTGTGATGACACTAATCTGAGGAGCATATCAATCTGCAGTACACTATTACATAACCATCTCGGGTAACACTTTAATGGAATATACTAATGGATATTGCACAAGTGGAGGATGATCTTGATCATACCTCCAAAAAGTGGGCTTTTTAAGAGCATTTAAAACGCTGAGGTATAATTCTCAAGTACACTAAAATCTCCAGTCCGGGCCATAAAACATATTCAAAGATTACTGTGTAAAAACAGCGGCTGTTCATTTTGCTAAAGGTCCATTACACAGATTACACCACCACAATATAGGCCGAAATGTAATTGCATATGGCCAAAAAGTCACTAATGGTGGCTTAAGGAGAGTCTTGGATATTATTTACTATCCATTACAATCTCTACAATCCATCCCATAGGTGAAGCGTTACCATGGTTAAACTCAATTAGTGAAATTGATTAATGATATTTTTTGATCTCCAATTTCCCTGGATAAAAAGGGAAAAACTAGTGTAGCCTATGAGTCCTGGAAACCATGATGAAAGGTATGATCACGTCATTAGTGGGGCGCTCTGAAACTACTGTACAATGACTGTGGCCAATCAACTACAGGCCTGTAACATCCAGCAGCATGTATTGCAGATGTGTTCACCAGCCTAACATCACAGTGAAGTCTAGAGGCAGAAAGTTGGCAGAGCAAAGGGACTCTCTCCCTACAATGATGTGTTCCATCACAGGCGAGCAATTCATTAATGTCAGTGCTTCATGTCAGGCAATCAAAGTGCCTTGTGAGAGGGGAGCATACATCATGGACTTTGGAGGGCAGAGGGTGGGGTTTGGGTTTCAGGACAGTCAGAGCATAGGCTAATGCAAAAACTGGAAACCAACATCTGTTGAATGCAGTAAAATACCAATTCCACATAGTGGTTTACAATAACACATAATATTTGTGCATGTACAGTACCATTGTCTAATGCTATGGCATGAGATATGAGTGAGGGCAGATTTTTGACAAATAAAATAGATGAATTTAGATCAATTTGAAAAATGTACCTTTAGATAAATATGTAAAATAAATAGTCAAAAACAGAATAAATAACATTATGTAAGACTAACTAATCAGGTCAGGTGATCCTAAAGTAAACAATATTTTAATAAATGTAATGTCAACACCCTTCTGCATAGACTTATGTAACATCCGAACCAAATGTATGCATTGCAATTTTATTTATGTAGCCCAAATCAACATCGCTCTACAAATAAGTCATCTCCCAGGGAGGTAGAAAGCAATATTCTGGGGAGAAATTGGGCTATGAGCACATTCTGATTCATTTGCCTAAGTGCTGGTGGTGGACTGTGACCCACTACAGGAGAGAGAGGAGCACCCTGTGGAGCAGCACAGCAAGAGCTCGGTGAGGGAGGTTTAGACTAAGGTCCAAGGATTGGAAGGTTGACAGAGTCCAATCCCATGATAAAGGAAAGATTAACATGACACAGTGAGGGGAATTGTTCTGTGTTGCATGTGCAGTGTAACAGAGTTAAGAACTTATCATGAGCTCACGCCACAGCTAGCTTGAAATGTCACCGATGGAGCTATCGAAAAAAATTACAATAAAAAATTAGATAGCAAATTAGATAGCTCAAACGGTTAGTAAAATCTCTAGGATGGCGGTCACGTATGTCTGCGAGCAGAGGATCACTGGTTCGAGCCTGGTATGGGGACAGGACAGTGGAGGAAGCTAAACTGTTAGCAGCACACTGACGTCCGTTTCACAGCATGAAAAAAACACATTGCTTGGTGTAAGTATGCAAAGGGGACCTCTTGATGCTTATAAGTTAAAAAAATAAATAACATAGATCACACTTTATTTGGAAATAAAATAAACCTAAGGTTTAAAAACATTGCAAAATACAGCCAAATGAAGTGATAACTCCTGAAAGTGTTTGGCAGAAAGCAATCTGACCCAGTGCACTGACGACTGACCAACAGGAACAGAACGAAGTAGGCAAAGCATATTTCTATAGGAAATGGCCTATGCCCGAATCTAGAAACGTAATCTTGTGCTACTTTTCATAGAAAATGAATACAATATGTCCAAAACTGCTCTGCTAAATCAATTTCAAGAGGGTGGGTGACCGAGGCAAAAACATATTGCATATCCTCTGAGAATATAAGTGCAAAAAAAAGAGCTCTTAAGCATATACCATCCAAAAATGTATTTGTAGTTGGGTATACCTCTATTATAACGCTCAAACGGTGTGCATAATTTAGCAACATTGCCAGCTAGTAACGTTACCTAGCTAGGGCCAAGTATAGACAAAACAGGACATGTTGCTGTTTATGTGTGCATTGCATTGTAGTAGTAGGCTCCATCACTGGGATTCTCTCACATTCTCTCTAAAGTGTGCATTAGAAACCGGTCTGGTTACATTTAAGCACTGACATAATAAGATACATTAAAATGCATTCAACATAGCTATCCGTGTTACTTTGTTGTTTTATATTCATCACCACAAAGTGAATCTTCTAGACAAAAATTATAATCACTCAGCAACTGTGCATAGACACAAAAGCTGTAACTACAATGTACGCAAATGCTATCCTCCCTGGCTAGTTAGCTTGATCGATACTGTACCCCGACAATAGTTGGCTGTTTTTTCAACTCATGATTTAGCTGGCTAGCGGAACTAGTTAGTTGGCAGGCTAACTGAATCAGTGTGAAGCTAACGTTACCAGATAAGCTAGCTATAATCATGCATTAGCATTGCAGTTTACCAGGTTAATAAATCAGTGTACTCTGTTTTGTTGTTATATAGGTTGCGAGCAACCGTAGTTAAGATTTTAGACACTACCATTTAAACGGTTAACATATCTAACTAGCGATGCCCTCGATGCTCTGTCGTTGTAGCTAGCTGGCACCCACTTTTGAGAGTCGAATTTGGAGACGCGGGGACTTTCAGAGGCTAACGTTAAATACAGTAGCGTTCCCCGGGAACGCGTGTGCTTCCCTGCCGCACGCTTACTACACAATCCCAAAGAACAAAATAGCAACTTACCAACTTGATTGTTTCATCGACACGACCAACACTTGGTGTATAAAAGAAGGATTTGAAGTTCGGCTTTAGGCAGTAGCTTTACTAGAATTGGGGCGTCCCGGTTTAGATATAGACTGTTCCTAGTGGGCGAGAGAAACACGAGTGGCCTCGCCGCCCTCCTTCTACTGGGGTATATTTATTAAGCTGATTCTGTTGTTAAACGTTTTACAACAGAACCCGTTTACTCCAAACGGGAAATGCTTTGCAACGAAAACGTTTCTATTGGACAAATTCAGGTAGGTCCCGCAACGTTTCGTTCCGTTTGCTCTGTTTGGTTCTTAAAGGTAAACGGTTTCCGTTTCAATACGCAATGAATACACCCCTGGTCGCCTTCTCGTAGAGTACCGAATGGTCGCCAGATGGGGCTACTCCCGCCTCCAGTAATTGATCTAGAAGTGTTGGAGAGACTACAGAAAGATAGGGAGGGGGTTGATCCAGCTGATTTCTTTAAGAGACGTCTGGAAACTGTGTATCAGGATTTTGTGGCCATTTACACAGATGGTTCAAAAGATCCAAGGACAGGACGTACTGGGTCAGCATTTGTAGTGCAGGAATGTGGGGTGGAAGTCAGGAAACGTATTACAGATCATCTGGCTGTATATACGGCGGAGCTGATGGCCATACTGTTGGCCTTGCAGTGGGTGGAGGAAGTTAAGCCAGACAGAATAGTTATTTGCTCTGATTCATGTGCAGTGTTAATGAGTCTCCAGTCTTTTAGCTCAGGTAGCAGACAAGACCTGCTTTATGAGGTGCTGCAAACCCATGGCAGGATTAAACAGATGGGTATTCAGATTAGATTTACTTGGGTTCCAGCCCATGTGGGGGTGGAGGGGAACAAGGCAGTAGATGAACAGGCTAAACAAGCACTTAGTAGTGGGGATGTTGAAGTGTCACTGAGCAAGGCAGAGACAAAAATACTGATATATACAGTGATGGTGCAGAGATGGCAGGAGCAGTGGAATAGAAATAATAAGGGAAGGCATTTATTTCAAGTACAGAGGAAAGTCGGGGAGGGGAGGACGGCAGGAATGGACAGAAGAGAGGAGGCTATTTTTACAAGGTTAAGGGTGGGACACCGGCAGTTGAATAAGACATTAAACGTGATAGGAAAGCATCCATCAGGAAAGTGTGATTATTGTCAGGAAATAGAGACTGTCGAGCATGTATTGCTACAGTGTGGGCAGTATCAGAGGGAAATAGAGAGGATGAGATTTAGTATGAGGGAGAAGAGGATACAGGAAATTAGATTAAAGAGTATATTGAGCAGAACGGCATTAGATATAGTCTCAAATATTTTGTTATCTTTTTTAAGAGAAACGGGGTTGGCAGGTAGGATTACTTTTCTCCATGTCTCTGGCCCACATTCCAGTACGGTAGGTGGCGGTAATGCACCATAATGTTGGATGCCAACCGCCGATAAACCCCACTGAAGAAGAAGAAGAAGAAGGTCGCCAGATGACGTAACAAACCTCGAGTGATTTCCCCCCACTCTAAAAACAAAACGTCAACAACTGATGAGTCTAATTGCAACATTCTATGTTTTGAAAAAATATATATTTGTTGTATTGTTGTTTTGTTTAAATATAGGCTGTAAATAAAAATTACTCAAATCAATTATGCTTATATGGCATTCCACTGAACATTCACGATGGGATAAGAATCACAATAATCTGTATCTCTTCTCTCTCTCTCTCTCTCTCTCTCTCTCTCTCTCTGAAGGCATGGGTTTCATACTATATAGATACCTTCTGACACTAATGGGGCAGGGACCCGAAGTCCTCTGAGATAGTTGGTCCATTGCTCTTCAACAGAAACATGCCTCTTTACACCTGTGCCTGCCATAATGCATTTATGAAATCACTAAAATACTTAAGTGTGTTGATCCCTAATCTTGGTTATTCTCATGGCCTCACAGATAAATAGTAGGCTATCTTTGACCTCCGCTCATGCCATGCTGCTAATCATCACGGTCATGGCCCAGTTTTTCAAAACTTTTTATCTGGATCAGAATGATCCGGATTTGTAATCCTATTTTTTGCTATCCAGGGTAAGATCTATCTGGCGGTTTTTGAGGTGTTTTTTCTGAAAATAATCAGATAGGATAATTCTGATCTAGATACGACAATATCAAGATCACACAATCCGGATTTTCAGTGCTTTGAACAGGCCTACACCTTGCCATCTACTGGACAGATTGTGATATGCTACTACTTCTACACTGTCATAGGAAAACAGAGATGACTAAACCACATGAATAAAGGTATGAATAGTGCTAATGGGGATCCTTGGGACGTACACACCCTAAACCCTATCCATCACCCTTACCTAGCCATAACCCTAACCTTAAGCATTTTACATTTCAACTTCAATGGGGTAGGGATGTCCCAAAGATAAAATAATTATATAACCCATATACTTGCATTTACTTGACACTTCTCAATATAACAACTGACCACATAGCCTACATATACTGCAGTTCATTTCATATAATTAACCTTTGGTTTTCAGATGTAAGAACGTTTTTTTAAACTCCTCACCTTAGTTACATTAACATTTATTGGTTGTAGTGCCTTTCACCTTTCTAAATCCACCCTTCCAGTGGGATCAAAACAATCCAGATTTTCGGTATCAACATTTTCCTAATCACTATCTTTGAGTTTTGAAAGACGCAACAACAACATACTTTTATTTTTATTTATTTATTTATTTATTTATTTCACCTTTATTTAACCAGGTAAGCCAGTTGAGAACAAGTTCTCATTTACAACTGCGACCTGGCCAAGATAAAGCAAAGCAGTGCGATAAAAACAACAACACAGAGTTACATATGGGGTAAAAAAACATAATGTCAAAAAATACAACAGAAAATATATATACAGTGTGTGCAAATGTAGCAAGTTATGGAGGTAAGGCAATAAATAGGCTATAGTGCAAAATAATTACAATTAGTATTAACACTGGAATGCTAGATGTGCAAGAGATTATGTGCAAATAGAGATACTGGGGTGCAAAAGAGCAAAATAAATAACAATATAGGGATGAGGTAGTTGGGTGGGCTAATTTCAGATGGGCTGTGTACATGTGCAGTGATCGGTAAGGTGCTCTGACAACTGATGCTTAAAGTTAGTGAGGGAGATAAGTGTCTACAGCTTCAGAGATTTTTGCAATTCGTTCCAGTCATTGGCAGCAGAGAACTGGAAGGAATGGCGGCCAGAGGTGTTGGCTTTGGGAATGACCAGTGAGATATACCTGCTGGAGCGCAGACTACGGGTGGGTGCTGCTATGGTGACCAATGAGCTAAGATAAGGCAGGGATTTGCCTAGCAGTGATTTATAGATGGCCTGGAGCCAGTGGGTTTGACAACGAACATGTAGTGAGGACCAGCCAACAAGAGCGTACAGGTCACAGTGGTGGGTAGTGTATGGGGCTTTGGAGACAAAACGGATGGCACTGTGATAGACTACATCCAATTTGCTGAGTAGAGTGTTGGAGGCTATTTTGTAAATGACATCGCCGAAGTCAAGGATCGGTAGGATAGTCAGTTTTACGAGGGCATGTTTGGCAGCATGAGTGAAGGAGGCTTTGTTGCGAAATAGGAAGCCGATTCTAGATTTAACTTTGGATTGGAGATTCTTAATGTGAGTCTGGAAGGAGAGTTTACAGTCTAACCAGACACCTAGGTATTTGTAGTTGTCCACATACTCTAGGTCAGACCCGTCGAGAGTGGTGATTCTAGTCGGGTGGGCGGGTGCCAGCAGCGTTCGATTGAAGAGCATGCATTTAGTTTTACTAGTGTTTAAGAGCAGTTGGAGGCTACTGAAGGAGTGTTGTATGGCATTGAAGCTCGTTTGGAGGTTTGTTAACACAGTGTCCAATGAAGGGCCAGATGTATACAAAATGGTGTCGTCTGCGTAGAGGTGGATCTGAGAGTCACCAGCAGCAAGCGCGACATCATTGATATACACGGAGAAAAGAGTCGGCCCAAGAATTGAACCCTGTGGCACCCCCATAGAGACTGCCAAAAGGTCCAGACAACAGGCCCTCCGATTTGACACATTGAACTCTATCTGAGAAGTAGTTGGTGAACCAGGCGAGGCAGTCATTTGAGAAACCAAGGCTATTTAGTCTGCCAATAAGAATGCGGTGGTTGACAGAGTCGAAAGCCTTGGCCAGGTCGATGAAGACGGCTGCACAGTACTGTCTATTATCGATCGCGGTTATAATATCGTTTAGGACCTTGAGCGTGGCTGAAGTGCACCCATGACCAGCTCGGAAACCGGATTGCATAGCGGAGAAGGTACGGTGGGATTCGAAATGGTCGGTGATCTGTTTGTTAACTTGGCTTTCAAAAACTTTCGAATGGCAGGGCAGGATGGATATAGGTCTGTAACAGTTTGGATCTAGAGTGTCACCCCATTTGAATAGGGGGATGACCGCGGCAGCTTTCCAATCTCTGGGGATCTCAGACGTTACGAAAGAGAGGTTGAACAGGCTAGTAATAGGGGTTGCGACAATTTCGGCGGCTAGTTTTAGAAAGAAAGGGTCCAGATTGTCTAGCCCAGCTGATTTGTAGGGGTCCAGATTTTGCAGCTCTTTCAGAACATCAGCTGTCTGGTCAGATTGGGTTACCAAATCCTTATCAGAATTAATGTTTTTAAGTAAAAAAAAAAACAATTCTAACATTTAATCCTATTTGATTGCCGAAATCCGATCACATCATTTAACAAAAAAAAACTAGGCCCACATGAGAGACTTGGGGTAAATTACTTTACCGCTTTTCGCAATGAACAACCCCTATATACGCACAACCATGCGGGGTAGAATTATTCACCATACACATTAAAATGATCATACACATACAGATAATTAATTGTTGAAGATGTTGTTTCGACTGTGAAATAATAGTTATACACTTTAATAAAAGCGTGTGTTTTTGGTCTGATCGCGTGAGACGCCTTTTGCTGCGTTGCATGCTGGGAAGCAAGCTTTTTGAAAATGGCAACATCTTTAGGAGCTAATATTTACAACAGACAAAATTGGGAGGACGCGGTATGTTTGAAATTACATTTTCAGTTAATCTGAATTATTTTAAAGGAACGTGTTATTCCGTGACATTGATTGTGTCAATAAGCGGTGGTAGCGTTGTACTGGACAAGTAACTTATTGTCATGTGAGCTCGCCTAGCTAGCTAATAGATATCTAGTTAGCTGGCATGGAATCGCCCAATAATAACAGTGCAAATCAGAGATGGTTTCTAGCTGGTTTACAAAGTCGTTAAGCTAGCAAAATAAAACAAACATTCACAGCTACATAACTAGCTAAAAATGTGTACAAAAATAGGTTATAGCTAACGTTAGCAAGTTTGCTAGCTGACGTTAATTGTTTTGTTTGATACTGTACTAATCTTCCCTTCCACATAGGATTTTCCTATTCTCTGCCAGACATGTCTTGGAGAGAATCCTTATATTCGAATGGTAAGTTTAATCAATTGTCTTTGGGTTAATGTTCTGTAGGAGCTAATTGTTAACCATATTTTTGCTACATTTCATATGGCCATGTAACGTTAGCTGAAACCATATCTCTATGGCTGAAACGTGTTATTTTGATTGGCATGTTCTTCTAGTTATAGTTATATATATATATATATATAAAAAAATCACCCTGTATCACACTTTCTGTTTGATAGACCAAGGAGAAATATGGCAAGGAGTGCAAGGTAAGAAATTAAGTTAATTAATTCTTAGTTGGATAATCAGTCACTGTTTACTCATATAGTAGAGTTCTCAAATTTAGGTTCTGAGGAGATACTGGGTGTGCAATCCATTGTTCCAGCCCACACATGATTTTAAGAACTTACCTAATCAAGGTCTTCAATCAGGTCCACCACTAGCAGATGTGTTTGTTAACTACTGCTAGGCTGGAAAGAAAGCCTGCACATGCATCAGCTGTCCAGCACTAGAGTTAGAGAACCTTATTAGTACAGGGTATGAAACTGTGCAATCTTGACTCACACCCTGCTTCCGCTATGTCCTGCTTAGATATGTGCCAGACCTTTCACAGTGTTCCGATGGTGTCCTGGGACCCGCATGCGATTCAAAAAGACAGAGGTGTGCCAGACGTGCAGTAAGATGAAGAATGTCTGTCAGACGTGCCTACTGGATCTAGAGTATGGTGAGTCAACAAAGACAGTGTTTGGAACACTCATCCTCTGGGCCAGGTTATGCCTGTTACCATCCAGAGAATGAACACACACAGAGTTGTACGGGTATATGAGAGAGATTGCACTTCAGACACGTTCAGAGTGGCTGTTGTCTAAATGGGCGTTACTCCTTCATCTAGGCTTGCCAATACAGGTCAGAGACACTGGGCTGTCAATCAAGGACGACGTGCCAAAATCAGACGTGAACAAGGAATACTACACTCAGAACATGGAAAGAGAGGTGATGTATTTTTCCTTATTTAAGATAAAAGGTCATTCCTACATTAAGATCCGAGTCCTGTGAGTAAACGTCTAATGGTGTCGGTAATGTTACCAGACAGATCAACGTTTACATTCTGTCATAACTCCTCTTGCTTTGTAAATAGCCTTACAGTATGTTCATGCCAAGAAGGTTCAGATAGCACCCTTTGACGTTTCTCATTTTCCCTTGGAAAGATTCCAGACAATGTTTACTCACTGATTTTATTAGTACCACCCAAAAATATCTGGTCTTTGGTCCTCTGGTCTGAGTTGTGTACCTTCATTACATTTACATTTTAGTCATTTAGCAGACGCTCTTATCCAGAGCGACTTACATGAGCAATTAGGGTTAATTGCCTTGCTCAAGGGCTCATCAACAGATTTTTCACCTAGTCGGCTCGGGGATTAGAACCAGCGACCTTTCGGTTACTTGCACAACGCTCTTAACCACTAAGCTACCTGCCGCCCATTCATCTTTATTTCATTCTTCATCCTGGTAAATCTAACACCCTGGTTTTAATTAGAGCCCGACGGATATATATTTTAGTTTCACTGATATTATCAGCCGATATTGGCCTTTTACCAATAGGATGTTAAAAGGAAATATCATGCTTATCTGAATACTTGTTGAATAGGTATCCACTTTAGCAGTGAGCACTGCCAATGATTCATTTATCAGTTTGAATTGTAAGTAGAGGGCAGAGGTAATCTCCTCACAAACAATCTCTCGTATAGTAGCGGCCAGCTCTTTCTATTGTCTGGTGCTGAGAGCCGCCATTTTCCCACAGTTGAATAGTGAACAGACAAATTCTAGCTGCTGGAGCGAAATAAACCTGCTAGTTATTTATTGTCATACAATGAATGTCCCACACCTTAATATGATGTTTAGTATAGACAAGTTTGAAGAAAGAAGTTAATTAATTCATAGTAATTTGCAAAAGAAAGCCATGTGTTTTAATGGATCCCACCGGAAACAGATCTGAACACTTGTGACCATTCTTGATGTGTCATTACTGTCACAATGTAATAAGTCAACATTTGAAACCTTTGTCTTCTACATTTGCTCTTTTGGTTGACAATTAATGAGAACTCGGTGTGGAAAAATCTCGCCTTTTCATTTCCTCGGCAGATGTAACGGTAAGTTGTCACCCCAAAAATCAGAATCGGTATCAGACCCAAAATACCCATATCGGTCGGGCTTTAGTTTTAATGGAACCAAAATGCACCCTCTTGACAGTAGCTCTTTCCTAACTGCAGATAGGGAACTCTGATGGTACCCGGCCAGTGGGTCTCCTGGGTAAGGTCCCCAGCTCTAGTGACATGCTGCTGAAGCTAGCCCGCACCACGCCTTACTACAAGAGGAACAGACCACACATCTGCTCCTTCTGGGTGAAGGGAGAATGTAAGAGAGGAGAAGAGTGTCCGTACAGGTGAGCAACTGTCAACATCATGAAACCAAAGGTGCAAAGAGAGACTTGACACACGTGTTAAACATCAGGCAATTGTTGACTTATGAGCCAAGGGAAAAGTAAATGTAATGTCTGATTATCTACTTTGTCCAAGATAAGAAGATTGTTGCCATATGTTTTGCTTTAACTCTCATTAACTGTGAACTACTGAACTCCAGGCACGAGAAGCCAACTGATCCTGACGATCCCCTGGCAGACCAGAACATTAAGGACCGTTACTATGGTATCAACGACCCTGTGGCTGACAAGCTGCTGAAGAGGGCCTCTACCATGCCTAGACTGGATGCTCCAGAGGACAAGTCCATCACTACGCTTTATGTGGGGGGACTTGGAGACTCCATCACAGACTCAGAGCTCAGGTGAGTGCCCACTCGAAATTAATGTAGTACGTTTTACTCCAAATGAAGCATATGGAATGTAGTCACTTGTGCTTTGCTGAATGTTAACGATGGTTGGTTGCGGCAGTTGGGCTGTAACCGCGTGCCTCCCAACAGGAACCATTTCTACCAGTTTGGGGAGATCCGGACCACCACCATCGTTCAGAGGCAGCAGTGTGCCTTCATCCAGTTTGCCACCCGTCAGGCTGCAGAGTTGGCTGCTGAGAAGTCCTTCAACAAGCTCATTATCAACGGGCGCAGACTCAACGTCAAGTGGGGCAGGTAAAGTCCCACCCTCTGATATGACAACCTCATACACTTACACCTGTGGTTTGTAATACTAGTGACAGATGGCTATGCCAGCAGGTGCCCATTCTTCTGTGACTGATTGCTCTGTTATCATAGATATTCCAAGCTGTGCATTTGCAACCCAGTATAAATGCCCCCAGTGTGACATGAATGTATTTGATGAATTGATTGATGTGTGGTCTGTCCCAGGTCCCAGGGAGCGCGGGGGAAGGAGGGAAGAGAGAGGGAAGGGGTGACTGAGATGGGGATGAAGCTGGAGCCGGTACCTGGACTGCCTGGAGGTGAGGGCAATTCATGACATTTATTTTATAAAGCCCTTTTAACGTTAGTAGTTGTCACAAAGTGCTATACAGATACCAGGAAAAAAAAGCCTAAGACCCCAAAGAGCAAGCAATGCGGATGTAGAAGCACGGTCACGAGAGCTATACTTTTATCTTTTTAGCAGTAAAACTCTCACACATTTTACCGAACACTTCCCAATAATGTGTTTGTCAATACTGACCCTCTGTCTCTGTCCTGCAGCACTACCTCCACCCCCTGTGGACGAAGATGCCCCTACAAACTATTTCAACCTGGGCCCCAACTCAGACCCTCCTGTCATGAACATCAGTCTACCCCCACCCCCCGGTGTGGCTATGCCCCCTCCTCCAGGTAAACAAGAGTCCCATGAATTCTTCTCTAACCTTTTCCCATACTTTCCCCCCTGTAGAGGACCACATTTGAAATAAGTGTTTTGTGTTATCCTGAGTCCTAATGTACTCCGTCTATCTGTATACGACTCTTTGTTTAACCCCCAAAGCACCAGCAGCACTAAGGATTTATAACTTGTGGTGTTTCCGTCCCTACAGGCTTTGGGCCACCTATGTTCCACTCCATGGACCACATGGGGATGAGGCCTCCTGGCCATGTTCACTACCCCTCCCAGGATCCACAGCGCATGGGTGCACACGCCAGTCGTCACGGAGGCTCCTAGACCCTACTGTTTGTAGTGATTACTGTTTTTTTAAGACACATTTTGATTTAAGACACATTGTGTTATACCAATTCCTTACCAAATTACCAATTTCACCCTATAAATAAACCAGGCACTGTAACTGTAGGCACATTTCACTGATGTGAGATCCTTGTTCTATATAAGCGTTATAGAGAATAACATCTGTTTGTGCACCAGCAAGGTCTCGCTGGTTAGGAAAAGGGAGTTCTGAACTGTGGAGTTTTTTAATGGTTCCTTATACCTTCCTCCATTTGAACCTATGTTCTAACCAAGGGTTGGAACCGGTTCAGGGAACGGAACCGAAAAATAACTAAATTATTTGAGGAACAGAACCCGAGCTGAAAACAAAAGTGATCTATACTGTTCCGGAACAGAACCGTTATTTTAATAGCATGATACCGGTTAATAATGTTATTTTACGTTCTGGGCATTTTTTCTCAGTCCACAAGAAGCGCCTTTGCCAGTGGGTGTGTGTGTAGGCTACCTGCCCCTCCCTCCTGAAGCATAGGTTACTGTAGCCTACTGGCGATGTTACACGCATAATTCAGAAATTAGGGAGAGTTGTTTATTTAAAGAGTGGATTGACTTTTTCAATGATAGTTAAGGATACTGTTATCACGTCTCACATTGGATTTATTAACTACAAAAAGGTAAGATGTGTTTTTAATTCTAGTGCTGCTCTGCACACACAAGCTTGTAAGCTAACGTTTGCTCTGGTCCAACGTTAAACCAACCCGGAAGTTCAATGACATTCAAAGTTCCTCCATAGAAGCGGATCCTCCGTAGGTATTATTCTGTGGGCCTATTTCAGATAATGCATGTCATAACAAGATGCCCAGCGCTTCAAGGCAAGCTTCCTCCATCCTCTCTCTCTCTCTCCTCACACTCAATGTATGTTGCATCAAGCGCCCTACACTGACTGGCAGCACAGTGTGTGTGTGTTTGTCTTTCATTATGATTAAACCATGCTGTTACGGCAAAATACTATTTGCTCTTAACAACTTTCCTATACAGATTACATCGCTTACCGACTCCACAGCAAGCTGCTCTATCCCCACTGATTGGTGAAGTCATTTAATGTCGAGCTAAATGTAAATAAAAAAGTAAATTTCTGAGGTTTAAAAAGGAATAGAAAGGAACTATATGTTCGAACCGGTTCAGAACTGTATTTTGCTGGTCGGAACAGTGGAACGGAACGAAAAAAATAATGGTTCTGTTCAGAACGAAACGATTGGAAGATAATTGAGGTTCCAACCCCTGGTTCTAACTGATGTGATGGCTTGTAGATTTGAAAGGAGGGAGGGTGATGTTTACAAAATGTGCATATTGTACGAAACTGTTCTTATACAAGAAAATGTCAAACTTTCCATTACAAAATTATTCTATATATCATGCATTTTGTGCAGAATTGTCAGATGTTAACGATGGACTCCTCATTAGGGGAAACCGTGCCACTGTTCACCCTCGGCACCTTTTATTGTTTTTGTTTTGTTGATGAAATGGAGGTGAGGAGCGTCCAAACGGAGGTGAGCAGCGTGGTAAAAAAAATACATTGTGTGTATGCAGTGTGTATTCTGCTCTATCGTGCATGGAACAATGTCAAAGGGGAAAAAAAGTGTTAATTGTTTGTTGTAACTTATTTTTTTTTGTAATATCCCGAAAGGACATGGCAATTTCATCATTAAGGATTCCAGCTTTAACGGTCTTCAGAAATTCCAATTGTTAAGGCCATTTACTTCCATGTGGTGGCACTATTATCTAAAGATTGATGAAGTTGTCCATGTCTCAGTAGAATTGTAAATGTCTTTGTTTTAAGAGAACTGTGAGAAGTGTATGGTTGTCACATTTTAGCTTCATAAATATGATCCTTTCATTTGAAAGTTTTTGTTATGTACATATTTTATTCACATAGTTTACCAAGTTCTGTCCTTGATAAAGAATTACCTGGTTTAAGCTATTCTTGATATCATTATTTCTGGTAGAAAAAGACAGAGCGAACAACATTTTTCTCAAACACAAACTATCCACTATTTGGACTTGCAGTTTATGTATGTAAGAGTACAAAGATAGGTCCTCTGCAAAGTCATCTAAATTCTAAAGCGGTCATGGTGTTACCGGTATGAAGTCTTCATTTTAGCAGAGTATTGGGTGGCCCAGCACCTGCGGGTGCAGTTGAAGTTGGGCGCTCAAACCCAGGCAGGGGGAACATGCACACACTACCTGCTGTCCCCTCAAACAGCATTGGGGCCCTTATAGAAATAAATGGGTGTCAGGATTTGTAGTTAGTAAGGATAACCATAGATGAAATATAGCTTCTCTCTTCTCAAAAGGCCTCTAGTGTGTGGGTCATGGTAGCATGGTGTGAAGAGATTATCTCAAAAAGTTGAATGACACAGACAGATGACCAGTTCTGATTAGTCGTTTCCCTTTGTATCTGGATATAAATCGGTCTTGAGTGTTTTTTTTAGAGTTGTGTGGACTTTGGCTTACAGACGTATTTTAAAATAGAAGCTTTACTCAGTGGCCCAGACTGGTGTGTGAGCCAGCGCCAGATTCTGTATTCACAAGCAGACAGCAGCCTTTTATAAAGCGGTTTCAGAAGCCGGCAAAGGAGGACTCATAGAACCTTCTTTGACTGAGACTCCTAGACTGAACTGAAAGGTGTGTGTCGAGGGCAGGCTACAGAGGCAGTAGCTGGGGCTCACCTGTTGAAGCACTGTAGTTGGCTGGGGTGAGTTTCTGGGGCAGCTCAGGGAGACGGGCAGAGATGGCAGACAGCAGCTGGTCCTGCCATGGGGAGCAGTAGAACTTGGGGATCACAGTGTTGTTGAACCTCTCACGAGGAACTTCTTTGAGGCACAGAGTAACCTTTGAGTGAGGGGCGAGGTGGATCGTTAGAACATCTGCTAGACAGCAGGCTGAGCTCCTCCGTCCTCACATCCTTAGGAACGCCGATCATCTTCCCCAGGTCGAAGTGCTCTAAGACACAGATGAGAACACAAAGGCAGATACAGTAGATAGTGTAGTCGTACAATGCGCATACAATCCCATACATACTCGAGAGATAAACACAGACTGAAGTATCCATATCCTCCAGTCTTTTGACTTGATTGTAGTGACTTCTTTACCTTGTGAACAAAGCCACTGCCCAAGCCGGAGCGAGGTTGTTTCCGACACGTAGACCTACAGCCCTCAATCAAAGTTCCGTATGTCTTCTGTGTTCCATAGAATATGACTAAACGGCTCTGACAGTGCATGACAGAATTGCAGACACTAATCATGTAGCTAGCCTCTCACTGTTTGTAACAGCGTCTGATACTGGTACATAAAGTACTTTTTTCAGATCATCAATGAGGATGATTACTTCAGGAATGTTTTTGATTGCTGGAGCTGTTTAGTCACTAAACCTGACACTAGGAGGACTCTGGGGCATGCTGTTCTTTTTATGAGGTCATGAATGTGGGATTCACGACTTTGCCCAATCCCGCTGCTATGATTCACCCCTTGCCTCGGCAGAATGATATTCCTCCCCTGGAGTGACATTACATTACTGGGTCTTCACTCTCCTCTCTGTTTATGACCCTCAAACACAGTTAAGATGGAATGGTGTTTACCCCATTGATATTAGGAGAGATGTAGACCCGCACACTGTCGAAGAAGTGGACAAATCCAAAACTGAGGCTTAAATACAAAAATAGAGATGATTTAATGGGACATCATGATGCCCAAAAAGTGCATTGTGCAGAAAAGTGCTAGCCTCGTACTACCACACAGATCTCAAGAGATTATATACCGTTAAATATGTTTCACTACACGGAGTCACTCAAATTCTGTGTAGTGAAACATATTTATATAAGCTCACAAGGTCAGTGTGGTAATACGAGGCTAGAAAAGTGCATAAATGGAAGGTGAAAAACTAAACAAACGTTTCAACATAAAGCCATCAGTGTAAATCATCTATTTTTGCAGTTTAGCCTCAGTTTTGGATTTGTCCACTTATTTGACAGTGTGCAGGTCTCCATCTCCTAGTATTCTTATTTTAAAACCTACACACCTGTAACATACACTTTCATATAAGGACTTTAAAAGAACACAGCCACCCATAATCTCTATGCCCAGTTTATATGAAATATATTCACTTTTTTAAATAAAATCGGATTTAACCTAAGGGAACCCAAAGATGATGGAATTCTCCAATGAAATGTAATGTGGCTTTCTTTTTCAGTAGCCGGTCATGATTCCCTCGGTGGAATGTGGTGGTTGCCATACCTCCTTGTGTCTCCATGCACAGTTCCTGGCCCAGCTGTTTCCTCTGCTTGGCCATGTCACAGTGTTGTGCTTGCATCGTCCCTGTCAGTAGGATTACACCCTGCGATCAGAGAGTATGGCAGGTAGAAACAGTCGCAGTAAGCGTGTGTTCTTATGTTATAGTTTTGCTACGACATAACAATACAGCATAGCAGCAAGGACAAATCCAGAGATGTTACGAGTAAATTGGTCACAGTGAAACCAGTCTGTTGAAAGTCACTTTATATGGAACAGGAGTTGTACAGTAGTTCAACAGTAATAACATGAGACTAACCAACAGAACACACCCTCGTCTCAATGTCTTACCTGCTATTAGAATTCCAGAACTACCTCCAGATATCCACTAATTCACTTCTGATTGATGGTGTAAGAAACTGTTTTCCAAAGACAGTGCAGTTTTCCGCTACTTTATTTGATTAATTATCAAATAAAATACAATTTTATTCGTCGCATACACATATTTAGCAGATGTTATTGCATGTGTAGCGAAATGCTTGTGTTCCTAGCTCCAACAGTGCAGTAGTATCTAACAATTCACAACAATACACACATCTAAAAAGTTAAAGAATGGAATTAAGAAATATATAAATATTAGGACGAGCAATGTCGGAGTCCGGAATGTATGTATGTACAGTGGGGAGAACAAGTATTTGATACACTGCCGACTTTGCAGGTTTTCCTACTTACAAAGCATGTAGAGGTCTGTAATTTTTATCATAGGTACACTTCAACTGTGAGAGACAGAATCTAAAACAAAAATCCAGAAAATCACATTGTATGATTTTTAAGTAATTAATTTGCATTTTATTGCATGACATAAGTATTTGATACATCAGAAAAGCAGAACTTAATATTTGGTACAGAAACCTTTGTTTGCAATTACAGAGATCATACGTTTCCTGTAGGTCTTGACCAGGTTTGCACACACTGCAGCAGGGATTTTGGCCCACTCCTCCATACAGACCTTCTCCAGATGCTTCAGGTTTCGGGGCTGTCGCTGGGCAATACGGACATTCAGCTCCCTCCAAAGATTTTCTATTGGGTTCAGGTCTGGAGACTGGCTAGGACACTCCAGGACCTTGAGATGCTTCTTACGGAGCCACTCCTTAGTTGCCCTGGCTGTGTGTTTCGGGTCGTTGTCATGCTGGAAGACCCAGACACGACCCATCTTCAATGCTCTTACTGAGGGAAGGAGGTTGTTGGCCAAGATCTCGCGATAGATGGCCCCATCCATCCTCCCCTCAATACGGTGCAGTCGTCCTGTCCCCTTTGCAGAAAAGCATCCCCAAAGAATGATGTTTTCACCTCCATGCTTCACGGTTGGGATGGGGTTCTTGGGGTTGTACTCATCCTTCTTCTTCCTCCAAACACGGCGAGTGGAGTTTAGACCAAAAAGCTCTATTTTTGTCTCATCAGACCACATGACCTTCTCCCATTCCTCCTCTGGATCATCCAGATGGTCATTGGCAAACTTCAGACGGGCCTGGACATGCGCTGGCTTGAGCAGGGGGACCTTGCGTGCGCTGCAGGATTTTAATCCATGACGGCATAGTGTGTTACTAATGGTTTTCTTTGAGACTGTGGTCCCAGCTCTCTTCAGGTCATTGACCAGGTCCTGCCATGTAGTTCTGGGCTGATCCCTCACCTTCCTCATGATCATTGATGCCCCACGAGGTGAGATCTTGCATGGAGCCCCAGACCGAGGGTGATTGACCGTCATCTTGAACTTCTTCCATTTTCTAATAATTGCGCCAACAGTTGTTGCCTTCTCACCAAGCTGCTTGCCTATTGTCCTGTAGCCCATCCCAGCCTTGTGCAGGTCTACAATTGTATCCCTGATTCCTTACACAGCTCTCTGGTCTTGGCCATTGTGGAGAGGTTGGAGTCTGTTTGATTGAGTGTGTGGACAGGTGTCTTTTATACAGGTAACAAGTTCAAACAGTTGCAGTTATTACAGGTAATGAGTGGAGAACAGGAGGGCTTCTTAAAGAAAAACTAACAGGTCTGTGAGAGCCGGAATTCTTACTGGTTGGTAGGTGATCAATACTTATGTCATGCAATAAAATGCATATTAATTACTTAAAAATCATACAATGTGATTTTCTGGATTTTTGTTTTAGATTCCGTCTCTCACAGTTGAAGTGTACCTATGATAAATTAATCAGTCCCTGATAAGAGGGGGTAATGAAAAAAAGCAGTAGAACTGGCTTTGAGTTCCAGATTTGAATTTAAGGACCATAGTCTATAGAGATGCAGATACTTCTCTTTTAGTTGTTCGCTGAGCCCTCATCGTGTGTGTGACAGGAATATACATTTACTTACAATGTATTTGACACAGACCATAGAGTAGTTTTTGTGAGTTTACCATTCCTGGCACAGGGGTAATGATGACAGTCCCCCACTGTGGGGCAGCACTGACTTACTGTCTGACAACAATGCAACGACATCCACTGAGCTGCAGTTGAAGTCGGAAGTTTACATACACTTAGGTTGGAGTCATTAAAACTTGTTTTTCAACCACTCCACTCATTTCTTGTTAACAAACTATAGTTTTGGCAAGTCGGTTAGGACATCTACTTTGTGCATGACACAAGTCATTTTTCCAACAATTGTTTACAGACAGATTATTTCACTTATAGTTACTGTATCCCAATTCCAGTGGGTCAGAAGTTTACATACACTAAGTTGACTGTGCCTTTAAACAGCTTGGAAAATTCCAGAAAATGATGTCATGGCTTTAGAAGCTTCTGATAGGCTAATTTACATAATTTGAGTCAATTGGAGGTGTACCTGTGGATGTATTTCAAGGCCTACCTTCAAACTCAATGCCTCTTTGCTTGACATCATGGGAAAATCAAAATAAATCAGTAGACCTCCACAAGTATGGTTCATCCTTGGGAGCAATTTCCAAACGCCTGAAAGTACCACGTTCATCTGTACAAACAATAGTACGGAAGTATAAACGCCATGGGACCACGCAGCCGTCATACCGCTCAGGAAGGAGACGCGTTCTGTCTCCTAGAGATTAACGTACTTTGGTGCGAAAAGTGCAAATCAATCCCAGAACAACAGCAAAGGACCTTGTAAAGATGCTGGAGGAAACAGGTACAAAAGTATCTATATCCACAGTAAAACGAGTCCTATATCGTCATAACCTGAAAGGCTGCTCAGCAAGGAAGAAGCCACTGCTCAAAAACCGCCATAAAAAAGCCAGACTACGGTTTGCAACTGCACATGGGGACAAAGATTGTACTTTTTGGAGAAATGTCCTTTGGTCTGATGAAACAAAAATAGAACTGTTTGGCCATAATGACCATCGTTATGTTTGGAGGAAAAGGGGGGAAGCTTGCAAGCCGAAGAACACCATCCCAATCGTGAAGCACGGGGGTGGCAGCATCATGCTGTGGGGTTGCTTTGCTGCAGGAGGGACTGAGGCACTTCACAAAATAGATGGCATCATGAGGAAGGAAAATTATGTGGATATATTGAAGCAACATCTCAAGACATCAGTCAGGAAGTTAAAGCTTGGTCGCAATTGGGTCTTCCAAATGGACAATGACCCCGAGCATACTTCCAAAGTTATGGCAAAATGGCTTAAGGACAACAAAGTCAAGGTGTTGGAGTGGCCATCACAAAGCCCTGACCTCAATCCTATAGAACATTTGTGGGCAGAACTGAAAAAGCGTGTGCGAGCAAGGAGGCCTACAAACCTGACTCTGTTACACCAGCTCTGTCAGGAGGAATGGGCCAAAATTCACCCAATTTATTGTGGGAAGCTGTTGGAAGGCTACCCGAAATGTTTGACCCAAGTTAAACAATTTAAAGGCAATGCTACCAAATACTAATTGAGTGTATGTAAACTTCTGACCCACTGGGAATGTGATGAAAGAAATAAAAGCTGAAATAAATCATTCTCTCTACTATTATTCTGACATTTCATATTCTTAAAATAAAGTGGTGAGCCTAACTGACCTAAGACATGGGATTTTTACTAGGATTAAATGTCAGGAATTGTGAAAAGCTGAGTTTAAATGTATTTGGCTAAGGTGTATGTAAACATCCGACTTCAACTGTATATATGAGCAATGACAACAAACAGTGGCAGGCGACGGAATGGTGCTTGTCTATAGGGGTAATTTATGGTACAAACAAATCATGCATATCACATCAAGTATGTGCAGATTCTGCCAATTCAATATTTATTTTATATCACAGTCTCAATTCACACAATAAACAAATAATGTATAAACAGTGACACTATAAATGTAACCTTTTTTTCTTAGTGTATGAATTTTGCCTTATTCATGTGCCTAAAACTAAAGAGAGATGTTTTTGTGGGACTATTTACACATGAAATGCTCTGTCCCTTGGATTACTTGTGCTCTTCAAGAATAGTTTTCTTCCATAGACTAAATCAAATAAGTATCATTCCAGAGCATTGGCAATAACCGTTCATGGGACTGGAAGTTAAGTGTTTTTTCTCTTGTTGATTGTTTCTGTTGTGACCCCCTCCTTCAATCCATTTTCCTGTGGCTGGATTTGAGAAGCCAGCAAGATCTCAAATGTTTTGGGGCATCTTCAGATAGATAGCTTCATCTATAAAACCTGTCACCATTGCATTGGGTGTCAACATATGTACAGAGTTGTCATGAAACACACAAAAGTATGTGTTTAGAAAGCAGCATGTTGTATATTCAGGGGTTAGTCAGCTTTCTTCCTATTCACAATGTTGTTGGAAATCCAGTTCATGCCATCCTGTGAGAACAAAAAGATCACATATACACATTACATTTTAAAAATTACAAAGCAATTACACCATATACCGGACGTAGATGTACAGTACCAGTCAAAAGTTTGGACACACCTACTCATTCAAGGGTTTTTCTTTATTTTTACTATTTTCTACATTGTAGAATAATAGTGAAGACATCAACACATGTGGAATCATGTAGTAACCAAAAAAGTGTTAAACAAATCAAAATATATTTTATATTTGAGATTCTTCAAATAGCCACCCTTTGCATTGATGACAGCTTTGCACACTATTGGCATTCTCTCAACCAGCTTCACCTGGAATGCTTTTCCAACAGTCTTGAAGGAGTTCCCAAATATGCTTAGCACTTGTTGGCTGCTTTTCCTTCACTCTGTGGTCCAACTCATCCCAAACCATCTCAATTGGGTTGAGGTCGGGGGATTGTGGAGGCCAGGTCATCTGATACACCACTCCATCACTCTCCTTGGTAAAATAGCCCTTACACAGCCTGGAGGTGTGTGGGGTCACTGTCCTGTTGAAAAACAAATGATAGTCCCACTAAGACCAAACCAGATGGGATGGCGTATCGCTGCAGAATGCTGTGGTAGCCATGCTGGTTAAGTGTGCCTTGAATTCTAAATAAATCACAGATAGTGTCGCCAGCAAAGCACCCCCACACCATAACACCTCCTCCTCCATGCTTTACGGTGGGAACTACACATGCGGAGATAATCCGTTCACCCACACCGCGTCTCACAAAGACACGGCTGATGGAACCAAAAATCTCCAATTTGGACAAATTTCCACCGGTCTAATGTCTATTGCTTGTGTTTCTTGGCCCAAGCAGTTCTCTTCTTCTCATTGGTGTCATTTAGCAGTGGTTTCTTTGCAGCAATCCGACCGTGAAGGCCTGATTCACACAGTCCCCTCTAAACTGTTGATGTTGAGATGTGTCTGTGACTTGAGCTCTGTGAAGCATTTATTTGGGCTGCAATTTCTGAGGCTGGTAACTCTAATGAACTTATCCTCTGCAGCAGAGGTAACTCTGGGTCTTCCATTCCTATGGCGGTCCTCATGAGAGCCAGTTTCATCATAGCGCTTGATGGTTTTTGCAACTGCACTTGAAGAAACTTTAAAAGTTATTGAAATGTTCTATATTGACTGACCTTCATGTATTAAAGTAATGATGGACTATCATTTCTCTTTGGTTATTTGAGCTGTTCTTGCCATAATATGGATTTGGTCTTTTACCAAATAGGGCTATCTTCTGTATACCACCCCTACCTTGTAACAACACAACTGATTGGCTCAAACACATTAAGAAGGAAAGAAATTCCACAAATTAACTTTTAAGATGGCACATCTGTTAATTGAAATGCATTCCAGGTGACTACCTCATGAAGCTGGTTTAGAGAATGCCAAGAGAGTGCAAAGCTGTCATCAAGGCAAAGGGTGGCTATTTGAAGAATTTGAAATATAAAATATATTATGATTTGTTTATCACTTTTTTGGTTACTACATGATTCCATATGTGTTATTTCATAGTTTTGATGTCTTCACTATTATTCTACAATGTAAGAAATAGTAAAAATAGAGAAAAACCCTGAATGAGTAGGTGTGTCCAAACACTTGACTGGTAGTGTATACTGTAGCTACAGTGTTACGTATTTCATGGGACACATAGTAAGGCGTTATGTTGGGGTCTGACCTCCTGACCTGATCCTCCAGGACAGTACTCAGGTGCAGATGCTAATCTGGAGCTTTACACAGCATTCATGTGGTGTCACGACAATGAGGCAAAACATTTGTCTGCCCTCCAATAGTTTGTTTTAGCTCTTAATTTTCACCGCTAATGAGATGTTGTCCTACTGGAAACTGTAGTGACATAATCTGCTGCACACTATGTGAAACCCAGTTAAAGGTTCTGGAAAGATCCTACTAATGACATGGTGGCTAACAGAGAATAACTTATTCTCCTGTGGGCTCCAATTATTTTACTACATGAACAGAGTGAGAAGAGGACCTTTTCTGCAGTGCGCACAGCACTCCCCCTCATGTACTACATGAGGAGGAACAGAACATGAACACCAACTGAGTCCACTGAATTGGCACTCGATGATGCCTTTAATACGTCTTGTAAGTCCCAGAGGATTGTACCGTTGTTATTTTATATTGTGATATGGTGTCCCTCTAACTTCATTAAACGCTGAATGTGACATTTTCTGTCCTATTTTCAGAGATGTTGTGGCCTACCTGAACTCCCTCTCCAGAGAAAGCTGAGCAGGCCTGGATCTGCCACTCCCGGTCGCGTAATGTGTGAAGGTTCAGGCCCTCTGCAATCTCGCTGGCAGGCGAGGCCGTGGACAGGTCCTGCTTGTTGGCAAAGATGAGCACGGGAACCCCCTTCAGGTTCTCCTCATCGATCAGCTCTGACAGTTCCTGAGGGGTCAGCAGTGTTATTCCAGAGAGGAGCATAGTATGTGGACTACATCTTTGTGTTGTCAGCAATTACAGGTTTGCATATCCACTATTATAATACAAGGCTAACTGTTAAAAAACTTGGAATAGAGTATGACTACTATTTCAGTTGGCCTTACCAGTCCAGTTTCTTCAAACCGCTTCTTGTCTGTACTGTCTATGACATATATCTGGAGGAAAGAGGAAATAGGAGGGATATTTCTCATCTTGTCACACATACAGTGAGGGAAAAAAGTATTTGATCCCCTGCTGATTTTGTACGTTTGCCCACTGACAAAGACATGATCAATCTATCGTTTTAATGGTAGGTTTATTTGAACAGTGAGAGACAGAATAACAACAAAAGAATCCAGAAAAATGCATGTCAAAAACGTGATTGATTTGCATTTTAATGAGGGAAATAAGTATTTGACCCCTCTGCAAAACATGACTTAGTACTTGGTGGCAAAACCCTTGTTGGCAATCACAGAGGTCAGACGTTTCTTGTAGTTGGCCACCAGGTTTGCATACATCTCAGGAGGGATTTTGTCCCACTCCTCTTTGCAGATCTTCTCCAAGTCATTAAGGTTTCGAGACTGACGTTTGGCAACTCAAACCCTCAGCTCCCTCCACAGATTTTCTATGGGATTAAGGTCTGGAGACTGGCTAGGCCACTCCAGGACCTTAATGTGCTTTTTCTTGAGCCACTCCTTTGTTGCCTTGGCTGTGTGTTTTGGGTCATTATCATGCTGGAATACCCATCCATGACCCATTTTCAATGCCCTGGCTGAGGGAAGGAGGTTCTCACCCAAGATTTGACGGTACATGGCCCCGTCCATCGTCCCTTTGATGCGGTGAAGTTGTCCTGTCCCCTTAGCAGAAAAACACCCCCAAAGCATAATGTTTCCACCTCCATGTTTGACGGTGGGGATGGTGTTCTTGGGGTCATAGGCAGCATTCCTCCTCCTCCAAACACGGCGAGTTGAGTTGATGCCAAAGAACTCGATTTTGGTCTCATCTGACCACAACACTTTCACCCAGTTCTCCTCTGAATCATTCAGATGTTCATTGGCAAACTTCAGACGGGCCTGTATATGTGCTTTCTTGAGCAGGGGGACCTTGCGGGCGCTGCAGGATTTCAGTCCTTCACGGCGTAGTGTGTTACCAATTGTTTTCTTGGTGACTATGGTCCCAGCTGCCTTGAGATCATTGACAAGATCCTCCCGTGTAGTTCTGGGCTGATTCCTCACCGTTCTCATGATCATTGCAACTCCACGAGGTGAGATCTTGCATGGTGCCCCAGGCCGAGGAAGATTGACAGTTCTTTTGTGTTTCTTCCATTTGCGAATAATCGCACCAACTGTTGTCACCTTCTCACCAAGCTGCTTGGCGATGGTCTTGTAGCCCATTCCAGCCTTGTGTAGGTCTACAATCTTGTCCCTGACATCCTTGGAGAGCTCTTTGGTCTTGGCCATGGTGGAGAGTTTGGAATCTGATTGATTGATTGCTTCTGTGGACAGGTGTCTTTTATACAGGTAACAAGATGAGATTAGCAGCACTCCTTTTAAGAGTGTGCTCCTAATCTCAGCTCGTTACCTGTACAAAAGACACCTGGGAGCCAGAAATCTTTCTGATTGAGAGGGGGTCAAATACTTATTTCCCTCATTAAAATGCAAATCAATTTATAACATTTTTGACATGTGTTTTTCTGGATTTTGTTGTTATTCTGTCTCTCACTGTTCAAATAAACCTACCATTAAAATTATACACTGATCATTTCTCTGTCAGTGGGCAAATGTACAAAATCAGCAGGGGATCAAATACTTTTTTCCCTCACTGTATAAGACTGATTCTCTATTCGGTATCTAACTTTTATTGATATTCAAGATTCTGAAGTAAACTAATGTCCAGTGTTTTCTCTAAGCAATGAAACAGACTGTGGTCTAAACCTAACTGTAGTAAATGGCTTCTATTTTACTCTCTGAAGCATATTACAGATACAGTGCCTTCAGAAACTATTCATACCCCTTGACATATTCCACATTTTTTGTGTTACAGCCTGAATTTAAAATGGATTAAATTGATTTATTTTCTCACCCATTTACACACAATACCCCATAATGACAAAGTGAAAACATGTTTTTAGACTTTTTTTTTAGACATTGAAAATTAAATACAGAAATATTACACCCCTGAGTCAATACATGTTAGACTCACTTTAGGCAGCAATTACAGCAGTGAGGCTTTCTGCTAAGTCTCTAAGAGCTTTGCACACCTGGATTATACAATATTTGCACATTATAATTAGTTTACAGTAACAGTGAAACGTTTGGACACACCTACTCATTCAAGGGTTTTTCTTTATTTTTACTATTTTCTACATTGTAGAATAATAATGAAGACATCAAAACTACGAAATAACACATATGGAATCATGTAGTAACCCAAAAAGTGTTAAACAAATCAAAATATATTTTATATTTGAGATTCTTCAAATAGCCATCCTTTGCCTTGATGACAGCTTTGCACACTCTTGGAATTCTCTGAACCAGCTTCACCTGGAATGCTTTTCCAACAGTCTTGAAGGAGTTCCCACATATGCTTAGCACTTGTTGGCTGCGTTTCCTTCACTCTGCCGTCTGACTCATCCCAAACCATCTCAATTGGGTTGAGGTCGGGGGATTGTGGAGGCCAGGTCATCTGATGCAGCACTCCATCACTCTCCTTCTTGGTAAAATAGCCTTACACAGCCTGGAGGTGTGTTGGGTCATTGTCCTGTTGAAAAACAAATGATAGTCCCACTAATCCCAAACCAGATGGGATGGCGTATCGCTGCAGAATGCTGTGGTAGCCATGCTGGTTAAGTGTGCCTTGAAGACAGTGTCGCCAGCAAAGCACCCCTACACCATAACACCTCCTCCTCCATGCTTTACGGTGGGAAATACAAATGCGGAGATCATCCGTTCCTCCACACCGCGTCTCACAAAGACACGGCGGTTGGAACCAAAAACCTCCAATTTGGACACCAAATCCATTGCTCGTGTTTCTTGGCCCAAGCAGGTCTCTTCTTTAGTAGTGGTTTCTTTGCAGAAATTCGACCATGAAGGCCTGATTCACACAGTCCCCTCTGAACAGTTGATGTTGAGATGTGTCTGTGACTTGAACTCTGTGAAGCATTTATTTGGGCTGCAATTTCTGAGGCTGGTAGCGCTAATGAACGTATCCTCTGCAGCAGATGTAACTCTGGGTCTTCCATTCCTATGCCAGTTTCATCATAGTTTTTGAAATATTCCGTATTGACTGACCTTCATGCCTTAAAGTAATGATGGACTGTCGTTTCTCTTTGCTTGTTTGAGCTGTTCTTGCCATAATATGGACTTGGTCTTTTACCAAATAGGGCTATCTTCTGTATACCCCCTATCTTGATTGGCTCAAATGTATTAAGAAGGAAAGAAATTCCACAAATTAACTTTTAAGAAGGCACACCTGTGAGTTGAAATGCATTCCAGGTGACTACCTCATGAAGCTGGTTGAGAGAATGCCAAGAGTGTGCAAAGCTGTCATCAAGGCAAAGGATGGCAATTTGAAGAATCTCAAATATAAAATATATGTTTATTTGTTTAACACTTTTTTGGTTACTACATGATTCCATATGTGTTCTTTCATAGTTTTTATGTATTCACTATTATTCTACAATGTAATTTTTTTTTTTAATAATGAAAAACCATTGAATGAGTAGGTGTGTCCAAAACTTTGACTGGTATTGTAATTCCTCAAGCTCTGTCAAATAGGTTGTTGATCTTTGCTAGACTGCCATTTTCAAGTCTTGCCATAAAATTTCATTCCGATTGAAGTCAAAACTGTAACTAGGCCACTCTGGAATATTCAATGTCTTCTTGGTAAATAACTCCAGTGTATATTTGTCCTTGTGTTTTAGGTTATTGTCCGAAAGGTGAATTTGTCTCCCATTGTCTGTTGGAAAGCAGACTGAACCAGGTTCTCCTTTAGGACTTTACCTGTACTTAGCTATATTTTGTTTATTTTTATCCAAAGAAACTCCCTAGTTCTTGCCGATGACAAGCATGCCCAAAACATGATGCAGCCACCACCATGCTTGAAAATATAAAGAGTGGTACTCAGTGATGTGTTGTGTTGGATTTGCCCCGAACATAACGCTTTGTATTCAGGACATAAAGTTAATTCCTTTGCCACATTTTTTGCAGTTTTACTTTAGGGCCTTATTGGAAACAGGATGAATGTTTATGAACATTTGTTATTTTGTACAAGCTTCCTTCTTTTCACTCTGTCATTTAGGTTAGTAGTCGCAGTTGTAAATGAGAACTTGTTCTCAACTGGCTTACCTGGTTAAATAAAGGTGAAATAAAAAATAAATAAAATAAAAAGTGATGAGTAACTACAATGTTGTTGATCCATCCTCAGTTTTCTCATACCACAACCATTAAATTATTTAACTGTTTTAAAATCACCATTGGCCTCAATGTGAAATCCCTGAGCGGTTTCCTTTCTCTCTGGCAACGGAGTTAGGAAGGACGCCTGTATCTTTGTAGTGACTGGGTGTATTGATACATCATCCAAAGTGTAATTAATAACTTCACCATGCTCAAAGGGATATTCAATGTCTGCTTTTTTTGTTTTTACCCTTTTACCAATAGGTGCCCTTCTTTGCAAGGCATTGGAAAATCTCCCTGGTCTTTGTGGTTGAATCTGTGTTTGAAATTCCGCCGAGGCTGCCTCTCCTCCTTGTTCGGGCAGGTTTCGGCGTTCGTCGTCACCAGCTTACTAGCTGCTGCCGATCCATTTATCATCACTCCACTTGTCTTGTCTAATTAATCACACACACCTGGTCCTTATCCCCAATTAGTCAATGTATAAGTGTTCCCTCTGCTTCCTTGTCTGTGTGGGTGATTGTTTGTAGTGAGCTGTGTGTAGCTCGGTTGAGCTACCCTTACCTTGTTGTTGCCAGGGTAGATATTTCCCCTGTGCCTGAGTTTTGTTGTCACATGCTTGCGCAACTGTTTATCGACGGAATAAACTCTTTGGATGCGTATTACTCTCATGCGCCTGACTCCTTCTATCACACGCATCACAGAGGGACCTTAGAGATAATGTAAAAATCATGTTAAAAACAATATTATTGCACACAGTGAATCCATGCAACTTATTATGTGATTTGTTAAGCACATTTTTACTCCTGAACTTGTTTAGGCTTGCCATAACAAAGGAGTTGAATACTTATTGACTCAAGACATTTCAGCTTTTCATTTTTAATTAATTTGTAAAAATGTCTCAAAACATAATTTCACTTTGACATTATGGGGTATTGTGTGTAGACCAGTGACACAAATTCTCAATTGAATCAATTTTAAAGTCAGGCTGTAACACAACAAAATGTGGAACAATTCAAGGGGTGTGAATAGTTTCTGAAGCCGCTGTATAATAGGACAAAGTGAGAGATCATTTACACACCAACAAATCTGTGTTTTCCAAATATTTCTTCCAGAAGGGCCGAATCTTCCTCTGTCCTCCGATGTCCCACACGTTCAGTTTCATTCCGTGAGACGTGAGACTCTTAATGTTGAAGCCCTTTGGGATCAATGGAGGCGCAGAATTCGGAGGTAACACAGTTTAACAGAACACAGCCTTAATATTGTACTAGTGTCTCTAAATAAGCATTTGTTTGTAACATTCTGACATTACAAGACAGACATGTACAATGATAATAAACCTTTACCCTCTATTTTTAGCTAGGCCTTACACAATGTGTGTCGCACCCTCTCTGCCTTTATGGTTAAGTCATCTTCAACCCCCGGATTAAAGTCACAGCCTAGTCTCTATTCTTAGTCTAGCTAAATGTACTATTGTCAATGTGCTATTTTGTGCAAAGTCTGCATAAACCGACTGCTTAAACAAGCACTGTCTTTTATTGCCTTCGAACATATGAAAAACCAACCAAATCATTCAACACTACTATGATGAACTTGAATGGACAACGTGTCGATATTTGATGACACTACTTGTTTACTTCCAGAGCTCTTGGCCAGAGGGATATACTGTAAAGCAGGATCATTGAGTTAGCCATGTGTTTTTGGTTGTTGAGTCAATTAGACCATACCCATTTCAAGCTAATCTTTCTAAAAAAATGTCAAGTTATTTCAGAATATTTAGGGAAGTTAGCTGGCTAACTCATTGATCCTGCTTTGCAGTATAACCCTCTGGAGTGACCTGACCCTTGTAAAGTCATCGGTACAGCCAGAAGAGGCCTGGCCAGTGGCCATACCTCGGAGCCTAGTTTCTCTCTAGGTTTCTTCCAAGGTTCCTGCGTTCTAGGGAGTTTTTCCTAGCCACTGTGCATCTGCCTCTGCATTGGGTTTTAGGCTGGGTATTTGTAAAGAACTTTATGACAACTGCTTCTGCAAAAATGACTTCATAAAATACATTTGATTTATTGATCTGGGATCAGGCCATCTACAGTGCCTTGCAAAAGTGGTGTTTTTCCTATTTTGTTGCGTTACAACCTGTAATTTAAATGGATTTTTATTTGGATTTCATGTAATGGACATACACAAAATAGTCCAAATTGGTGAAGTGAAATGAAAAAAATAACTTGTTTCAAAAAATTCGAAGAAATAAAAAACGGAAAAATTATGCGTGCATATGTATTTACCCCATTTGCTATGAAGCCCCTAAATAAGATATGGTGCAACTAATTAACTTCAGAAGTCACATAATTAGATAAATAAAGTCCACCTGTGTGCAATCTAAGTGTCACATGATCTGTCACATGATCTCAGTATATATACACCTGTTCTGAAAGGCCCCAGAGTCTGCAAACTGGAGCAGTTTTGCCTTGAAGAATGGGCAAAAATCCCAGTGGCTAGATGTGCCAAGCTTATAGAGATGTACCCCAAGAGCCTTGCAGCTGTAATTGCTGCAAAAGGTGGCTCTACAAAGTATTGACTTTGGGGGGGTGAATAGTAATGCATGCTGAAGTTTTCATTTTTTTGGTCTTATTTCTTGTTTATAAAAAAATAAAAATATATTGCATCTTAAAAGTGGAAAAATGCCAAGGGGGGTGAATACTTTCGCAAGCCACTGTATCTCCCTTTCCATGTCTGACTCATGCCATCTATTTCCCTTTCCATGTCTGACATGAAGTGTGACAATCCTTTGCATCTATTTTAACTGCTATTAGGGATGAGTGGCTTTACTTGCTACCAATGGTGCCATTAGCTGAGGTTAATATGCAATTGTTTTCTCACCCATGTCACCCATTTAGAGATCCAAGAATGATTATAGTTTGGTAGAAGACATTGATTTGATCAAAGATCAGATTTTGAAACAGCAGGTTAAAAAAACATCTGACATCCGGCTACCATTGAGTAAGTGCCATTCCGTGGAAGCCTTCGGCAACAACTTGAGGAAGGAAGTGTAATATCCTGCCATGGAGGCGGGTCACAGAGTTGTCATTACAAAACTGCAGTGGCCTGCTTATGTAAGTTCAGAGCATGCCAGGATTGGATCTGACCTGTGTAGGAGTAATGGTGTTGACATCCTCGGATGAAAGCTGTTTTAGCAGCGTTGTTTTGCCAGCGTTGTCTAGACCCAGAAGGACTATCCGAAGTTCCTGTTCTGTGGTTCCTTTTAATTTCTGTAGGACTGAGAAAAACCCCTAAGAAAAACAAGAAAGAAGAGGATATTACAAACAGACACAGAAAAAAAGCAATTAGGAAGCTTGTAAGGGACTACAATGCATTTTATTAGCTGAGATTGTGTCAAATCGTCAGTTAGTTTGTTATTGAAAAGGGAAAACAGTCTGTCTCTGAATAACCCAAGATGTTCATTTCCATCAAACTCAAAGATCGGCAGCAGAAGGTAGCGGGATTACCTTTTGAACTTCTCCCATGTTGAATGATGTGCTTCAGAAAGCAGGAAAAAGGACAGGTAAGAGGCAAAGCCTCATTCTATGGTGAATCTTCAGTGTTGTCCAGGTACCCAGTAAATAGGCCTAAAGGAATCTCCTCGGTACCCCTTACGTCTGTTTGAAGCGTCCAGAACCAGGGTGGAATCGTCTCCTGCTTGGCCTACCTCAGCAGCTCTCGCTCAGGAGGAGGAGCAGGTGGGGGCCAGGGAAGGATTACCAGGCCACAATTAGCCCTCCCTGTTGTGCACACCTTTCCCCCAACCCCATTGGCCCCCACCCCTCCCTTGTCCTTCCTGTCCCTCCCTCCATGCATTAAATAATTTACCTGGATTATCCTCCCCACCACCTGCCACACAGGAAGCCCAGGGCTCTTCATCAGTGCTGGAAGAAGGGAAAATATCTGCCTTCTGCTGCTTTTCTCTGGTCTCTGCCCACTATCCTCCAACCCCTCATCCTTCTCCCTCCTCTGTGTTCCTCCAAAATATTGTTTTGGTGTTTTCCTTACAAATCATTTACATTTCTTCCCAACAATACAGAGAGAAAAATAGACAAATGATAGAAAGATAATACAAGGAATAAATACACAATGAGTAATGATAACTTGGCTATATACACGGGGTACCAGTTTTATGGCTTGGGAGTATAATCTGTTCAAGGTCCTGTTGTTCCAGACGTGGTGCACCGCTTGCCGTGCGGTAGCAGAGAGAACAGTCTATGACTTGGGTGGCTGGAGTCTTTGAACATATGTAGGGCCACCCGGTATAGAGGTCCTGGATGGCAGGACCGTACGCACTACCCTCTGAAGCGCCTTGCGGTCGGATATCAAGCAGTTGCCATACCAAGCGGTGATGCAGCCAGTCAAGATGCTCTCAATGGTGCAGTTGTAGAACTTTTTGAGGATCTGAGGGCCCATGCCAAATATTTCCAGCCTCCTGAGTGGGAAGAGGCGTTGTCATGCTTTCTTCATGACTGTGTTGGTGTGTGTGGACCATATGTTCATTCCTTAGCGATATGGACACTGAGGAACTTGAAGCTCTCGACCCGCTCCACTACAGCCCCGTCGATGTGGATGGGGGCGTGCTCGGCCCTCCATTTCCTGTAGTCCACAATCAGCTCCTTTGTCTTACTGACATTCAGGCAAAGGTTGTTGTCCTGGCACAACACTGTCAGGTCACTGACCTCCTCCCTATAGGCTGTCTCATCGTCGTCGGTGATCAGGCCTACCATAGCAATGTGGTCAGCAAACTTAATGATGGTGTTGGAGTCGTGCACGGCCACGCAGTCGTGGGTGAACAGGGAGTATAGGAGGGGACTGAGGACACACCCCTGAGGGGCCCCCATGTTGAGGATCAGCGTGGCGGATGTGTTGTTGCCTACCCTCACCACCTGGGGGCGGCCTGTCAGGAAGTCCAGGATCCAGTTGCAGAGGGAGGTGTTCAGTCCCAGGGTCCTGAGCTTAGTGATGAGCTTGGAGGGCACTATGGTGTTGAACGCTGAGCTGTAGTCAATGAACAACATTCTTACATAGGTGTTCCTCTTATCCAGGTGGGAGAGGGCAGTGTGGAGTGCAATAGAGATTGCGTCATCTATAGATCTTTTGGGGTGGTATGCAAATTGGAGGGGTCCAGGGTGTCCGGGATGATGGTGTTGATGTGAGCCATGACCGGCCTTTCAAAGCATTTCATGGCTACAGATGTGAGTGTTACGGGGCGATAGTCATTTAGACAGGTTACCTTGGCGTTCTTGGGCACAAGGACTATGGTGGTCTGCTTGAAACATGTAGGTATTACAGACAGGGTCAGGGAGAGGTTGAAAATGTCAGTGAAGACACTTGCCTGTTGGTTCTCGCATGCTCTGAGTATGCATCCTGGTAATCCATCTGGCCCCGTGGCCAGTTGAATGTTAACCTGTTTAAAGATCTTACTCACATCGGTTATGGAGAGCGAGATCACACAGTCGTCCGGACCACCTGGGGCTCTCATGCATATTTCAGTGTTGCTTGCCTTGAAGCGAGCATAGAAGGCATTTAGCTTGTCTGGTAGGCCCGTGTCACTGGGCAGCTTGCGGCTGATAGTGATAGTTTGCAAGCCCTGCCACATCTGATGAGCGTCAGAGCGGGCGTAGTAGGATTCCATCTTAGTCCTGTTTTGACGCTTTGCCTGTTTGCGGGATTTCTTATAAGCGTCCGGATTAGTGTCCCGCTCCTTGAAAGCGGCAGCTCTAGCCTTTAGCTCAGTGTGGATGTTGCCTGTAATCCAGGGCTTCTGGTTGTGATATGTACATATGGTCACTGTTGGGACGACGTCGTCGATGCATTTATCAATGAAGCCGGTGAGTGATGTGGTAAAATCCTCAATGTTATCGGATGAATCCCGGAACATATTCCAGTCTGTGCTAGCGAAACAGTTCTGTAGCTTAGCATCCATTTTGTCGGACCACTTCCGTATTGAGCACGTCACTGTTACTTCCTGTTTGAGTTTTTGCTTGTAAGCAGGAATCAAGAGGATGGAGTTATGGTCAGATTTGCTAAAGGGAGGGCGAGGGAGAGCCTTGTTTGCGTTACTGTGTGTGGAGTAAAGGTGATCTAGAGTTTTGTCGCCTGTAGTTGCACAGGTGTCATGCTGGTAAGAATGAGGTAAAACGGATTTCAGTTTCCCTGCATTAATATCACCGGCCACGAAATGCCGCCTCTGGATGTGCATTTTCTTGTTTGCTTATGGCCCTATATAACTCGTTGAGTGCATTCTTAGTGCCAGTATCAGTTTGTGGTGGTAAAATAGACAGCTATGAAAAATATTGATAAAAACCCTCTCGGTAAATAGTATGGTCTGCAGCTTATAATGAGGTTTTCTAACTTAGGCAAGCAAAACCTGAGACTTCCTTAACATTAGAGATTGTGCACTAGCTGTTGTTAATAAAGAGACACACCCCTCCTCCCTTCATCTTACCCGAATCTGCTGACCGGTCCTGACGGTTGTTTCACGACTGAGAAAAACAAAGGACGTTACAGTTTAAAAAAATAAAAAATGAAAATCTGAAATGTCTTGAGTCAATAAGTATTCAACCCCTTTGTTATAACTAAAGACACTACATGACCAAAAGTATGTGGACCCCTGCTCGTCGAACATCTCATTCCAAAATCATTGGCATTAATATGGAGTTGGTCCCAGCTTTGATGCTATAACAGCCTCCACTCTTCTGGGAAGGCTTTCCACTAGATTTTGGAACATTGCTGCGTAGACTTGCTTCCATTCAGCCACAAGACCATTAGTGAGGTCTGGCACTGATGTTGGGCGATTAGGCCTGGCTCGCAGTCGGCGTTCCAATTCATCCCAAAGGTGTTCGATGGGGTTGAGGTCAGGGCTCTGTGCAGGCGAGTCAAGTTCTTCCTCACCGATCTCAACAAACCATTTCTGTATGGACTTGCCTTTGTGCACGGGGGTTTTGTCATGCTGAAACAGGAAAGGGCATTCCCCAAACTGATGCAACAAAGTTGGAAGCACAGAATCGTCTAGAATGTCATTGTATGCTGTAGCGTTAAGATTTCCCTTCACTGGAACCATGAAAAACAGCCCCAGACCATTATTCCTCCTGCACCAAACTTTACAGTTGGCACTATGCATTGGGGAAGGTAGCATTCTCCTGGCATCCGCCAGAAGAAGCGTGATTCATCACTCCAGAGAGTGCGTTTTCACTGCTCCAGAATCCAATGGCGGCGAGCTTTACACCACTCCAGCCGACACTTGGCGTTGCGCATTGTGATCTTAGGCTTGTGTGCGGCTGCTCGGCCATCGAAAACCCTTTAATGAAGCTCCCGACTAACTGTTATTGTGCTGACGTTGCTTCCAGAGGCAGTTTGGAACTCGGTAGTGAGTGTTGCAACCGGGGACAGGCGATTTTTACGTGCTATGCGCTTCAGCCCTCGGCGGTCCCGTTCTGTGAGCTTGTGTGGCCTACAACTTCACGGCTGAGCCGTTGTTGCTCCTAGACGTTTCCACTTCAAAATAACAGCACTTACAGTTGACCGGGGCAGCTCTAGCAGGACAGAAATTTGACGAACTGACTTGTTGGAAAGGTGGCATCCTATGACAGTTCCACGTCGAAAGTCACTGAGCTCTTCAGTAAGGCCATTCTACTGCCAATGTTTGTCTATGGAGATTGCATGACTGTGTGCTCGATTTTATACACCTGTCAGCAACGGGTGTGGCTGAAATAGCCGAATCCACTATTTTGAAGGGGTGTTCACATACCTTTTCTATGTAATGTATGTACAGTATATGATATGCTGTAATAAAAATAAAAAACACTTGCAGCCAACCTGCTTGCACCAATCCCATGCAATTACAGTTAAATACTGTAAAATACAAACCCGCCTCCCCTCAATGAATTTAATTCATTAATTCATTCATTACAATTACCGTAAAAAGACTACAGTAAGAGTATTGGTACCGTAAAACTGATTACGGTAACATGCTGTACTGTACATTTACAGCATTATACTGGCATCAGAATTGCCAGCAAATTACTTTAATTATATAATATCCTACAGCTGTGTTGCTGTAATGATTACAGTAGGCTTGTTTACAGTATAATGCTGTATTGTGTAATACAGCACTGTTTTTCTTACTGTACAACATGTTCAGCATCCCTTCTGTAAATCACAATTACAGTATATAACTGGCAACTGCCAGTATAATGTTGTAAATCTACAGGGAAAAGTTTGGTGGAGTGCCCGTGGATCAACCTTTGTCACTCAGACACATGGATTTTCCTATTTTGTACAATACACTCCAGCATATGTCTGAATCAATGAAATACTCAGTGATTGTTAGTGAATAATATCAAGGAAAATCCAGTCAGAGTCAAGCTGGGGATCATTAATCATCATCAGATGATTATATTTGACATCATGCATGTTTGCATGAGGAGAATACAACATAGGCCCAACCAATCTTCAAGTATTTTCTGAGTCTCTATTGGGATTTGTGTTTTGAGTAAAAATAGCTTTCTGAAAAAGTTTCAAATTTGAAAGAATCACGACTTCATTTTACCCTCAGAGGACCGTTACTCAAGGATTAGTAGCTTGAGTGTCCTCTCCCTCTCCCAGTACAAAAGCCTGCATTTCTCTGGTCTGGGTCTATTATAAACCAAGGGGGAAATCTTTGTTAAAATGGAACAGAGGCACAAATAGAGCCAGTTTGGGCTGTTTCCCTTAGTTATGTCACTGTAATCTTTCTTCGCATTGACTTTGCTGCTGCAGTGATTGCCGTGAGTGACATCATCCCCTCCTGTATAGCTGCAGAAGGAGACATTCTCAGTCCTCAATTATTTACAAGCCAACCCTGAGCTCCAGCTTAACCAGACTGTCAGAGTGACACAACTAAGATGGAATGTTACAGTTTACACAATGCAGTCCAGCACAAATGCCTTTTAAACGTCTGTATATGATATACAGTCAAAGAAGATTGCACATTATCTTGGAATCCTGTCAATCTTAAGAGAAAGCAATCCTGAGTAAGACCGAATGACAACTATAGCAACCCTACCAACTGCACTGGTTATTATACCTTTTTGGCCTCATTGCTTATTTGCTGCAATACAAATACCTGGGCTGCTAAGAGGAGAGGGTGTTGTCAAGGTAATCCTAGCGGTCACTCTACCTCTGAGTCTCGTGGCCTGATGCTCCTAGAGTGAGAGCTGAGAGCCTTAATAGTGCATGTCAGTCCGGTTTGAGGATCCAGTCTGCTCCAGCTGTGGTCAGTTTAAAGCTGTATTGCTGCTAATGCATTGAGCGAGAGGATAATGCAGATGTAGGATCTTAATTTGATCACCATGTTGCAGGAGAACATTCCTGCAATGCAGGAAATATACAACTTGTAGTGTATTTGAGATTTAAAAAGGCTTCTGAAGTTTCTAATTTCCACTTTGACATTTCAGACTTGATTTTCCCTTATGAAAAATGTATCAACCCCTGCAAAAATGCCCATTAATTATAATCCATATAATAATTCACATTTCCTGTTGCTGCAGGATTATGTTCCCGCTGTAGCAAACTAACTCAAATTAAGATCCTACATCTATACCATACAAGGAGAAAGGGGGCTTATTCAAATTATATCATACAATAGAAACTGCTGAGACATTTGTGTCTCATTGCACCTGTAATCTCTTTGATTTTGTCTTGCCAATAAACTCTATTCTATCGTAACAAGAAATGTTCTCTAGAGTCACAAATTCAATGCAAATCATCTTGGTGTTTGTTTTAGTATTTGCTCCTCTTCGACTCATGCATCATCTCGCCATGAGTCAGATTCGTCTAACACACATTCACACACTTATCCATCAGTAGGCTACTCTATTGTCATTCTCTATGCATGATGCCCTGCAAGCTGTAGCTCACTTCAGTTCCTCTCTCAGTATGAGTGAGCCACAGGCTCCATTGTCGTTTTCGTTGCACTTGCATTCAGTAGCATCTATGAATCACATTATTATTATGAATAATATTGACATCAAAATGGGAGAACCAAAGACACGGGTGGTTCCTAATGTTGTGAGATTCTCACTGGTGTTTACAGAACAACTGGTTCTGAGAGATTAGGATCAGGACCTGCAACTGTAACAGTAAGCAACTGTAACAAAATGGAAGACTGCAGTGTAGCCTTTATTATAGGTACATGTTGCATGGATTGCTAAGGCATAAGAATATGAAAGTGTGTATTCTTATTTAAAATGTATGTAGTTTTGTACCTGTCTATTAACGCTATGTATAATGCTATTTTATGTAGTTCTGTCCTTCAGCTATAATTGTCTATTAATATTACGTATTATTTCATGTTTTGTGTGGACCCCAGGAAGAGTAGCTGCAGCTTTGGTTGTAGTTAATGGGGATCCTAATAAAATACTACTAAAATATTAGTAGGTTACTGCAAATAATTAAATGTTACAGTGAATGGTGTCATATACAGTATATTACACAAGGATGAAGGTCAATCTTATTTTCTTGAATTGAGGAATAAAAACATGGTATGCACAGGTCTACATTGTGTATGCATAAATGGCCATATGGGCATGCAGGCTGGTTTATGTTAAAATGGGTTATGAGTGGGTTACATGCGGGCTGGTTCACACAGGTTTAGGAACCGATAGTCACTGCAAAACTGGAACGGAGGAGGAGACAACCTGAGACTTCCCCTTGAACGGTTGCTGTGTTCATCTATCTGTGTCCCACCCATTGATTTTTATATCCATGTGAGCTGTGGTTTATGGCAGGGATGTTGTTTGTTCAGTAATAAGCCATCATCACTGTGGGCCGCAGACCAGTCCCCTGGCATCAGCCGCCCAGAGCTGTTTACCTCTCCGCTCCTTTCCTTTCTCTCTCTGTCTACTCCAGTAGGGTCCACCACTGCCATGGAGACCTCTGCATCCTGCCACTGTCCTTTGAGGAAAACAACTGGAGATACCAGAGAGAAGGTACAATACTTTTATGTTAATTTAATCATGTGCAGTAGATATTCTGTCTCTCGTGAGGATTGTGGCTTTTTGGGGAATTTCCTGTGGTGCCTTGTTGCTATTGTAACACTTAGGGATAGCTAGGATCCGATTTTCCAGCTCCCCTTGGGTTGTCATGGAAGTTCAAGATTTTGAGAGAGTATGAAACATGCTCAAACAAGTCATATTATAGTTTAGCCAAGTGTGACGTAATTTATCTGATCAATGATGGATTGTTTTGAATTTATCCTACAGAAAACGATGATGTTCAAAGAGTTCACCAAAGGATTCTCTCAACTTTCCCTGAGAACCTCTCTCCGACGGAGACTTGGAAGATACAACAATGAAACCAGCATTAGACCACTGAATTTCACAAGGGTAAACCTATACTAAAATTGACTTATAGATAATTCACTTAATTCACTTATAGATAATAATGTATTTACTAATTATTAACTAATATTAGACAACATGAGAGCTGTGGTTTATGGTAGTGATGGCATGTGTTTAGTCACTTACAGCTGGTGGCAGTTTATTGTGGTTAAGCATAGAGATCCTCCTAATTCTATATGGTTAAGATCCAGTTTTATGCTAATTAAGACAAGACCAATATTTGGCAAGAGAAACTCAGACACCACAAACTATTTTCAAACTGTGTAATCTGCAGTGTATTCATTTCATGTTTTGGTGTATACTATTGTCTGCATGAATGAGAATGATATTGGTTTAGACAAGTGGGTAAAGTGAGACAAGGGTTTGTGCAGAGTGCACACACATCCTCTTGTGGTCATGTTGCTATGGCAAGACTTCCTGTGCAGTCAGGAAGTGGCAGTCACTGCGAAGCAGGTAGGTTCAGAGAAGAACACTACCGGAACCCTTTTTCAGTGATCTATCAATGTCTCTCTTGGAATCTTTAAATTAACTGAAGCGATACGGCAATGTTCATAATACATAAAAACCTTGGAATACCGAATGGACGTGCAGTAAGTGGGCCTAGACTTGTTAGTGTGTTTTGTGATTTGATCTGTCTGTCTGTCTCGCAGTCTCACTGTCTAAGCTCTAAAGTCTGCTAAAGAGTAGAGGTTTTATTCCAACTAAAAATATGTTACTTTAGATGTAAAATCATTGTGTATCTGGTTGTTGTTACCCTAATCCAAAGCAGATGTATTCACTGGTCTATGTTTGTGGTTACAGAGTCTGGCAGTGTCAGACGGAGGTGAGTTGATACATTCGTTTTTTTTTTACTGAACATGTCGGACCAGACAGTAGACTGGACCAGACAATAGATGGTCTGCTTTCTCACAGTTATACATATGGATGGCCAGACACACACACACACACATACACACACACACACTTTCAGCTGAGTGCTTTGAGGAGCTGTAAATCAGAGATGTGTATGAATAAGTGAATGGCCCTGTAGCACATTGTGTCCTTCGCTCTCAACATATTCACACATATACAGTGCCTTGCAAAAGTATTCATCCCCCTTGGTGTTTTTCCTATTTTGTTGCATTACAACCTGTAATTTAAATGAATTTTTATTTGCATTTCATGTAATGGACATACACAAAATAGTCCAAATTGGTGAAGTGAAATGAAAAAAATAACTTGTTTCAAAAATTTATACAAAATAAATATCGGAAAAATGGTGCATGCATATGTTATGAAGCCCCTACATTATTAAAAAAAAAAAATTATTTAACCTTTATTTAACCAGGTAAGCCAGTTGAGAACAAGTTCTCATTTACAACTGCGACCTGGCCAAGATAAAGCAAAACAGTGCGATAAAAACAACAAACACAGAGTTACATATGGGGTAAATTTAGTATTAACACTGGAATGATAGATGTGCAAAAGATGATGTGCAAATAGAGATACTGGGGTGCAAATTAGCAATATAAATAACAATATGGGGATGAGGTAGTTGGGTGGGCTAATTTCAGAATGGCTGTGTACAGGTGCAGTGATCGGTAAGCTGCTCTGACAACTGATGCTTAAAGTTAGTGAGGTAGATAAGAGTCTCCAGCTTCAGAGATTTTTGCAGTTCGTTCCAGTCATTGGCAGCAGAGAACTGAAAGGAATGGCGGCCAAAGGAGGTGTTGGCTTTGGGGATGACCAGTGAGGTATACCTGCTGGAGCGCAGACTAAGGGTGGGTGTTGCTATGGTGACCAGTGAGCTAAGATAAGGCGGGGATTTGCCTAGCAGTGATTTATAGATGACCTGGAGCCAGTGTGTTTTGTGACGAATATGTAGTGAGGGCCAGCCATCAAGAGCGTACAGGTCACAATGGTGGGTAGTATATGGGGCTTTGGTGACAAAACGAATGGCACTGTGATAGACTACATCCAATTTTCTGAGTAGAGTGTTGGAGGCTATTTTGTAAATGACATCGCCGAAGTCAAGGATCGGTAGGATAGTCAGTTTTACGAGGGCATGTTTGGCAGCATGAGTGAAGGAGGCTTTGTTGCGAAATAGGAAGCCGATTCTAGATCTAACTTTTGATTGGAGATGCTTAACGTGAGTCTGGAAGGAGAGTTTACAGTCTAACCAGACACCTAGGTATTTGTAGTTGTCCACACACTCTAGGTCATACCAGCCGAGAGTAGTGATTCTAGTCGGGTGGGCGGGTGCAAGCAGTGTTCGGTTGAAGAGCATGCCTTTAGTTTTACTAGTGTTTAAGAGCAGTTGGAGGCTACGGAAGGAGTGTTGTATGGCGTTGAAGCTTGTTTGGAGGTTTGTTAACACAGTGTCCAATGAAGGGCCAGATGTATACAAAATGGTGTCGTCCGCATAGAGGTGGATCCGAGCGTCACCCGCAGCAAGAGCGACATGATTGATATACACAGAGAATAGAGTCGGCCCGAGAATTGAACCCTGTGGCACCCCCATAGAGACTGCCAGAGGTCCAGACAACAGGCCCTCCGATTTGACACATTGAACTCTATCTGAGAAGTAGTTGGTGAACCAGGCGAGGCAGTCATTTGAGAAACCAAGGCTATTTAGTCTGCCAATAAGAATGCGGTGGTTAACAGAGTCGAAAGCCTTGGCCAGGTCGATGAAGACGGCTGCGCAGTACTGTCTTTTATCGATCGCGGTTATAATATAATTTAGGACCTTGAGCGTGGCTGAGGTGCACCCATGACCAGCTCGGAAACCGGATTGCATAGCGGAGAAGGTACGGTGGGATTCGAAATGGTCGGTGATCTGTTTGTTAACTTGGCTTTCAAATACTTTCGAAAGGCAGGGCAGGATGGATATAGGTCTGTAACAGTTTGGATCTAGAGTGTCACCCCCTTTGAAGAGCTTGGCAGCTTTCCAATCTCTGGGGATCTCAGACGTTACGAAAGAGAGGTTGAACAGGCTAGTAATAGAGGTTGCGACAATTTCGGCAGCTAATTTTAGACAGAAAGGGTCCAGATTGTCTAGCCCAGCTGATTTGTAGGGGTCCAGATTTTTCAGCTCTTTCAGAACATCAGCTGTCTGAATTTGTGTGAAGGAGAAGCGGAGGGGCATGGGCAAGTTGCAGCGGAGGGTGCAGAGCTGGTGGCCGAGGTAGTGGTAGCCAGGTGGAAAGCATGGCCAGCCGTAGCAAAATGCTTATTGAAATTCTCGATTATTCTAGATTTATCGGTGATGACAGTGTTTCCTAGCCTCAGTGCAGTGGGGAGGAGGTGCTCTTATTCTCCATAGACTTTACAGTGTCCCAAAACTTTTTGTAGTTAGTGCTACAGGATGCACATTTCTGTTTGAAAAAGCTAGCCTTTGCTTTCCTAACTGATTGTGTATATTGGTTCCTGACTTCCATGAAAAGTTGCATATCGCAGGGGCTGTTCGATGCTAATGCAGTACGCCACAGGATGTTTTTGTGCTGGTCAAGGGCAGTCAAGTCTGAGGAGAACCAGGGGCTATATCTGTTCTTAGTTCTGCATTTTTTGAATGGGGCATGCTTATTTAAGATTGAGAGGAAAGCACTTTTAAAGAACAACCAGGCATCCTCTACTGACGGAATGTGGTCAATATTCATCCAGGATACCCGGGCCAGGTCAATTAGAAAGGCCTGCTCGCTGAAGTGTTTTAGGGAGCGTTTGACAGTGATGAGGGGTGGTCGTTTGACCGCGGACCCATTACGGACACAGGCAATAAGGCAGTGATCGCTGAGATCCTGGTTGAAGACAGCGGAGGTGTATTTAGAGGGTAAATTTGTCAGGATGATATCTATGAGGGTGCCCATGTTTGCAGATTTAGGGTTGTACCTGGTAGGTTCGTTGATAATTTGTGTGAGATTGAGGGCATCTAGGTCACAAAATAATCTTTAACACAACCAAAACAAACAGCAAATGCATCCAACAAGTTTGTAGAGTCACAAGCTTGATGTAATCATTGAGTGATAGGAATATGGAACCAAATACAAAACCTTTGACTACATTAATACACATAAGTGAATTTGTCCCAATACTTTTGGTTCCCTAAAATGGGGGGACTATGTACAAAAAGTGGTGTAATTTCTAAATGGTTCACCCGATGTAGATGGAAATACCTTCTAATTAAAGTTGACATTCTGCACTTCAGCCTCATAGTCACTGTTTCATTTCAAATTCAAAGTGCTGGAGCGCAGAGCCAAAACAACAACAAAAATGTCCCTTTCCCAATACTTTTGGAGCTCACTGTAAGTAGTGTTTACTGTTTGTCAAAGCTGAAGAATGCACTGTCTATTTGGTTCACCTGCCTGTCTGGCTCTGAAGTTCCAGTGTTACCACAATGACTTCCTCCTCAATAGCTGACAGTTGTATGTGAGAAAAAGTCACGAGGGAGTTTCTCAGGACTTGTTCTCTTGTACATTCATCTTTCAATTTCCTGTAAATTTTCACAACTCAGTGATTAGATTAAAGTTTTCTGTATTCAAAATCACATTACTAGGTTCAAGTACAGGAGAAGACACACATAATATGTAAAAGTGAAAAATGATGAGTGAGCACAAATATCATACCCCCCCCCCCAACATTTTTTTTTGTAATGGTGAAAAGTTAGCATGTCTTGGGGGTATGATATTTGTGCGTCTGTAACTTTCTCACTCATCATTATTCATGATTCATTCAGGAGTATCCGTAACCATGGTAGCATCCACATTAATGTAGAAGTATCTATAAATATTATATTCTTATTTACAATAAAATGGACTCCAAAATGACACAATACATTATTTAACATTCATTTATATTGGGCACAAAATAATCTGAAACACAAACAAAACAAACAGCAAATGCATCCAACAAGTTTGTAGAGTCACAAGCTTGATGTAATCATTGCATGCTCGGAATATGGGACCAAATACTAAACTTTTGACTATTTTAATACACATAAGTGAATTTGTCCCAATACTTTTGGTTCTCTAAAATGGGGGGACTATATACAAAAAGTGATGTAATTTCTAAACGGTTCACCCGATATAAATGAAAATACCCTCAAATTAAAGCTGACAGTCTACACTTCAACCTCATAGACACTGTATCATTTCAAATTCAAAGTGTCACTGTCCCAATACTTTTGGAGCTCACTGTAAGTAATGTTTGCTGTTTGTCAAAGTGAGCCTGTCTGGCTTTGATGTTCCAGTGTTACCACAATGACTTCCTCCTCAATAGCTGACAGCTGTATGTGAGAGAAAGTCACGTGAGGGAGTTTCTCAGGACTTGTTCTCTTGTACATTCATCTTTTAATTTCCTGTACATTTTCACAACTCAGTGATTAGTTTAAAGTTTTCTCTATTCAAAATCCCATTACTATGTTCAAGTACAGGAGAAGACACAGATCATATTTCAAAGTGAAACGTACATGCTAGTTTCTGTATTACATCCAGTACAGCCCTGTTGTTAATGTCTCCAGAGCTGAATGTGGTACCAGAGGAGCGTGGGGCCAGTGTGGGCCTGTGTTCCAGCAGTAACTCCAGTCTCCCCACTGTGCCCAGTGATGGAGCCAGTGGTGTGGGGAAGGTGGCTAGCTGGGCTGTGAGCTTTGAGAGGCTCCTACAGGACCCAACTGGGGTCCTCTACTTCACGGTAAGACCTCAACCTGACTGTACACAATCTTTCAGGCTTATTCATGATGAGCTTTAGTATACAGTGTATTTGTGCTTGTGTGTTTATGGGTCTTGTGTGTTTGTTTCAAGGAGGGCCCATTGATTTGAAGAGATAACTGAAGTTATTTTGAACACTTACATTGTCATCTAAAAGGAACGACAACGATTTCTTTAGCAAAAATCAAAAACAACAATTACACTCTACATACTGTATCTATATACACATCAATTACACAATACATTAAAAGCAAACAAAAAACATTATTTAAATGATAGCATTTTACTGACTGGGAGACAATACAAAGCTCTGCCACAAAGATTGATTGTCAAATTGCCAAGAATTTAAAGTGAGAAAGAGGCCCACGCAAGAGTCACTTTAATAGTCAAAACCACGTGGGCGTCTGATTTCCTCCTGAGGGCTGGAGGATTTATGAGAAAAAGAGATGAGATTCACCAGTCTGGATTATTAGGCCTGTGGAGAGCAGAGGAATGTGTGTGAGTGAGACAGAAATATCAGAGTAAACAATACCCAGCTAACCGAGAACATTCCCAGGACATTAGCTAACATTCCCATTAAGTTCTAGTTAGGGTTTTATCTAACATTAGGATGACAACGTCCCAAAAACATTCAAGTAATGTTCTTGATAACAAAATGTTTTTTTTGCTGAAAATGTTTGAAATGAAATATCCTTGGAATGTTCTCCTAACATTCACTAAAATGTTGTGCACAACATCTGTAACAACCAACACAGAACATTCCCCTAAGGTTCTTATTAGGTTTCCAGGTGATGTAATTACAAAATGTGTTCTGGGAAAGTTCTTGCAACATCAGGTAAATGTTTTATTCAAACATTGCATAATCATCAGCACAACTAGACAGTTTTTGGGGCAACTTAATGAATGTTCTGGGAACGTTCTCAGACCAATTTTGGTTTGCTGGGTATACTGTAAGTCGAATTTAAGGTAGTGCTAAGATCCAATAAAAACACTGTGCAAGAGGTTTCCATCTTAAGAAACTACCCACAGTTTTCAGAGTCAAAACAGGCTGAAGATTATGCCTGGTGATAAGGTATTGTTGTTGGGTAAAGATTGGTGACAGGGCTGTTTTTCTGCTTAAACCCACAGGCTTTCCTGAAGTCGGAGGTCAGTGCTGAGAACATCTTATTTTGGCAGGCATGTGAAAAGTTCAGACAGATCCCATCCAATCAGAAAGAGAAGGTACTTCACAGATGAAAATGGGTTTTGACAGCTTCAAGATTACCCCATGTGCTATTTCTAAGAGGGGTCTCTATCAGTCAGGGTTTGACCATGTTCCTCTTCTGTCCAGTTAAATCAGGAGGCTCGCTCCATCTACAGTAGTTACCTCTCAGGCAGTGCCTCCCATCCCATCAACATTGATGACACAGTCCGCATCGAGGAGCGGGAAGTGAGAAACCCTCACCCTGATATGTATCACAAGGCTCAACAACAGGTACACCACCATGGCCACATCATCTACAGTACCAAGCCTCATTAGAAAATAATGAAATATTCCTCTATTAAGTACTCATACAGTAGCATGGTCATCTTTTGCTGTGGGAAACATAGCAGGAAAAATATGAAATGCCATGAAAACTGAGTTTAGTAACAAAGATGGTTGTGTTGCCTGACTTGACAAAGCTTCCTCTCTCTCTCTCCCTCACTTCAGATCTTCAAGCTGATGAAGTTTGACAGCTACACACGCTTTGTTCGCTCCCAGCTCTACCAGAGCTGCATGTTGGCCAATGTGGAGGGCAGGCCTCTACCTGAGCTGGGCCCCCGCTTGAAGAGCACAGCAACCAGAAAGACTGCTGGGACTGACATCCCCGCTCTTAGTAACAGACCCAAGGCTGACCAGAAACCCAAAGAGGTACTGTACACAAGGCCGACCCCAGGTATAAGCGACATAAGCGTACAAAAAAAATAATACAATTGGAACTCAGTTGGGGTCTCAACTTACTGTTTGTTGAGAGTTAGAATAGTAGAATACAGAAGGTGCAGTTTCGAAATTTGGTTGTGCATCAGCAGTTTTCCTCTTGTTATGTCAGTTGCTGACAGTCCCTCAAATAGCCCATATCAGCCAAAACATTTTAGATCGGTAAATTAGTCTAGCCAACTATCTAAACTTGTAGTAATCATGTCCGAATTAACGACCGGGTACAAAGGGCACGTGCCCAGGGGCCCTGACCTCCAGGGGGCCCCCATTGATTTTGTTAGTCACTCTCACTCAGATATCATATTAACATGGCATAAGTTATGGCAAAATGTGTAGAATTGCAGGAAATTAGCTGTGAAACTGATAAATGTTATCTCCACCCCATGGCAAAATGTGTAGAATTGCAGGAAATATACTTTAAAACTAAAATGTTTATCTCAGACGTCAAGAGGGAGGCCACTAAAATGTTTTGCCTGCGAGGTGTGGGGCCCCTCAACCATATCTCGCTTAGGGCTCCCAAAAGGCTAGGGCCAGCCCTGACCATACAGTACTGTAAAAATGTGCTATAATGTTTGTGCATAAACCAACGCATCACTTCATGACTGAGTATTGTTCATAGAAACCAAAGGTCAAACCAGGAAAGTCTCTACCTTTGGATTTGGACGAGGGAGCAGAGAAGAGAAAAGGAGCTCCACAGAACAAGCTGACCAGTGAGAAAGGACGGGAAAAGAGGGGATCGTGGGGAGGTATAATACAATGGGGATAGCATTGGTTCAGAATTTATAGTACAGTATATTACTTTTCTGGTCTGATGAATACCCATTCCCTTAGCCGAGCTTGCTGACCATGCTGCAGTCTTACAGAGCACAGCCAGGTCGGGGTCTCTCCTCAAAGCAGTAGAGGTGAGCATACACACACCAAGCTCTAACTATCACATCATTGTTGTCAACATTTCACTTTGAATTAACTTGTGCCTTTTACCCCCTTTCCCCCCAGCAGTTGGAGAGGGAGCGTTGGCGTGCGGGCCAGGCTGAGAAGTACTGCTGTGTGTTCCTGCCTGATGGCACTGCCTCCCTGGCACCAGCCCGACCTGGCCTCTCCATCCGCACCATGCTCACTGGGCTCTGTGAGAAGAGAGGCCTCCCCCTCTCGGATGTCATAATCTACCTGCAGGGCAAGGACAAGGTGAGCTTCAGTCAGAATCGGCTCCTACATGCAGAGCAGAGGCCAGCTGTGGAATATGTCTTACCCTATGAGGTCCAGAGCCTGCTGGTTTTCTGTTCTACCTGATAATTAATTGCACACACCTGGTGTCCCATGTCTAAATCAGTCCCTGATTAGAGGGGAACAATGAAAAAAATGCAGTGGAACTGACTTGGACATCCAGAGTTGAGCTTGAAGGCGTTAGAATAAATGTAATCCCTGTTCATCGGTTCTGTTGTATTGTCATCATATGTTAAGTTTGAACACTGACAGTTTTGTAGCTTCAATTCAGCTTAGAGTTCCTCAATTATCACTACTCAGGATAAAACCCAGATGCAGACAGTTCGAAATAGCAAAAGTCAAGAAAATTGAAATCTGCAGTGTATAAACTTAAAATGGCGAACAGGAATGACATTTACTCTAACAGGTGGCAAAGAATAACTATAGGAAAGCCACGCCTCCAATAAGCCACGCCTCTAATCTCCTGATAGGCTGCCACCTCTACAATATATTATTAAAAAGGTTCAACATTTAATACCACATTATGAGTCATAAAACCTGGAAATGGTTCCAGTCATTTTTCCACCATTCATTTTTCCCTCTGTGATTTTAGAACTACTTCATATAAGGTCTGTGTTTCATGTAGGCTTACCCTGGTATGACATTTAGATAACTGCGCAAATCTCTCTCGGTCGGACAAGGTCACTTTCATCAATAATTAGCATAGCGACTCATCTTGTCTGAGAGAGAATTACACAGCTATCAAATTGTCACGCCAAGGTAAGTCTACACCAAACACACAATTAATTCGATTTTTTTGTAAAATTCACAATGTGAAAAATATATGGCGGAAAAACAATTGGAACCATTTCTGTGTTTTTATGGATATTATGACACATCCACTGTGGCGGACTATTGAACCCATCCCATCACAAAAAGTTTCCGGTTTAAACTTTTACACAGGGGTTCCTCGAAGACCCTTTTCAGAGGTGTTCCTCAAGGAACCTTTTTGACCTGGAAAGGTTCCACTGGTGTGGCAATTTTAGAATCCCAAAAGGTTATTCCAGGCACCTTTCCTTCTAAGAGTGTAGAGTATGTAACACAATGGGACCCCAAGGGACCACAATGGAAATAAATCATTGACTTTATCGTGTGTTTGAATATGTACTGTGTGTATATGTATTTTTGTAAGTGGCTTATAAAATCAATCAATCAAGCAACCTCTCATGCAGACGATTGGTTTCACCCAATATGGTGTCTGTCTGTCAGACTCAGCAGCATCTTAGTTGGAGGAGACTGGAGAGTTTCTATGCCTAGTATAGTTGATGTACCTGTGCTATTTATTCACCTTCTGTTCTCCGGTCTCTCCCCAGAAGCCCCTCTCTTTGGATCAGGACAGTTCAGTTCTGAAGGAGCAGCAGGTCTTTCTGGAGCTCAGGGTGACTTTTGCGTGAGTGTCCACATCCTGATATTTTACAACATGTCCACTTTTATTATCCTGTAATGAAATAAACCCTACAAACAAACAAAATCATACCAATGCCAAGTTGTGTCTATTTCTCAGGGTGGAGATAGTGTCCACAGGGAAGACAGTGGGTATTGTGGTAAAGTCCAGTAAGTCTCTACAGGAAGCACTGACCCCAGTTCTCCAGAAGCAACGTCTGCGACCACAGGATGTCATAGTCACCATGGTGAGTCTAACTATGGGACTGACTGTGACTTTCTATGCTGTTGCATAACCTATAAACCCTCTGATGTTTTCTCTCCATACTCCCTTTTATTTCAGAGTGGGAGCAAAGAGTCCCTAAGCATGAGCATGGCCGTAACCTCCCTGGCCAACAAAAAGCTAACACTGGACAGAGTGAAAGGCTAGTATGCTGCAAAATTGCGTTTGTTTTGTGTGTTTTATTTTGTGTGCATGTGTGTGCAGGAGAGACACCTAGACAGTGAGATTGCTTGTGCTCAAAACTGATACTGTATCCACAAAGCTTATACCCATATTTCCCAAAGGAGTCAGTACAATATTCTGCATTACGCTATATCCTATTACGCCAAAACACTATGATTTCCTATGAGAATTTTCTGTAAAGCTTGATCATTTACAGTGCTTGTTTAGCTAGTGTTTGTCTGGTATTTACACAGCACTTCATGGTAATTACTTCTAAGAAGACAGCACAATTGGCAATACTTAGTGGTGCTTGTTTGTTTTTGCAATGAATCTCAAAGAAGTAAAATCCATCATTTTACCTAGCCTAAGTGTCAGTCTGTTTGTGCTATCATGCCAACTCTGTTTCACTAATTGTCTTGTTTTGCTTGACAAAAACAGCAACGTTTCAGTCTGCTTTCCAACAGACACAGAGACACAAATTCACCTTTCATCGGGACAATTACCTAAAACACAAGGCCAAATACACACTGGAGTTGCTTACCAAGACGACATTGAATGTTCGTGGCCTAGTTACAGTTTTGACTTAAATAAGCTTGAACATCTATGGCAAGGCTAGCAATGATCAACAACCAACTTGACAAAGCTAGAAGAAATTGTAAAATAATATTTGGCAAATATTGTACATTCCAGGTGTGCAAATCGCTTAGAGACTTACCCAGAAAGACTCACAGCTGTAATCGCTGGCAAAGGTGATTCTAACATGTATTGGCTCAGGAGGTTGAATACTTATCTAATTAAAATATATTCGTTTTTTATTTTCCATACATTTATTTTGACAAATGTTAGAATTTTTCTCCACAGAGTATTTTGTGTACATCGTCGACAAAACATGACAATTAAATCCATTTTAATCCCACTTTGTAACACAACAAAATGTGGAAAGGTCATTGGGTGTGAATACTACTGTAAATGTCCTTGTGAGTGGACTTGCTTCGTTTACAGTACATTATCTCTTCATCCTTTGCTTATGTGGGCTCCCGAGTGGCGCAGCGGTCTAAGGCACTGCATCTCAGTGCTTGAGGCGTCACTACAGACCCCCTGGTTCGATTCCAGGCTGTATCACAACCGGCCATGATTGGGAGTCCCATAGGGCGGCGCACAATTGGCCCAGCGTCGTCCGGGTTTGGCCGGTGTAAGCCGTCATTGTAAATAAGAATTTGTTCTCAACTGACTTGCCTAGTTAAATAAAGGTAAAAATAAAATAAAATGTGCATCAGTTACCAAAACAATGTTTTCTCACGCTACCAACGGCAGTGGGACCAGGGCTCCCTCTCGAGCAAATGTCTTCCCACATTTATGTTGTTGTGGACTGTGTCACCCCTCCCCATTGAAGCTCTCACTAGCGTCTCACTAGCATCACCAAACCCACTTCACTTTGCATCTACTGAATTAACTACAGCACAACCATTACTGACCAAGCAATTCATGTATAGCAAATGTCAGGTGGTAGAGAATAAGGCTTCTGACAACTTCTCTTTTAGGAGCAGGAATTTCTCTGGTTTGTTCATGTTGAAGACAACACTCTATGCTGTGCTGTTCTTACATTTAGTACAACATGTCTAAATTGTTTTGCGTAGTTTTGTTTTTGAGATTGTGAATATTTGATCCTATTATTTCCCCCAGGTACTGAGCAGAGCAGCAGGTCAATGGTGAGTGGTAGCTCCTCAGGCCCTGTGTCTCAGGTGAGTGGTACCGGAGCACTGTTCTGTCTGTCTGACTGTCTGTCTGTCTGTCTGTCTGTCTGTCTGTCTGTCTGTCTGTCTGTCTGTCTGTCTGTCTGTCTGTCTGTCTGTCTGTCTGTCTGTCTGTCTGTCTGTCTGTCTGTCTGTCTGTCTGTCTGTCTGTCTGTCTGTCTGTCTGTCTGTCTGTCTGTGTGTCTGCCTGTCTGTCTGTCTGTCTGTCTGTCTGTCTGTCTGTAGGCGATATTTGAGGTAACTGCATTGGAGCTGTCAAATCAGCAAACAGCTCCTGTCGTTATACCCACATGAAAAAATATTATAGGTTACTATGTTATTAAAACTGTAGTATTATCATATTTATAAAAAAATATTTTGTCTTTTGGCTCTATACAATGACCATGAGGTTGAAGTGCAGCCTGTCAGCTTTAATTTGAGTGTATTTTTATCCACATTGGGTGAATTGTTTAGAAATTACAGCACATTTTGTACATAGTCCCCTCCATTTTAGGGGAGCAAAAGTATTGGGACAAATTCACTTACTGTATATGTGTATTAAAGTAGTGAAAAGTGAAGTATTTGGTCCCATATTCATAGCATGCAATGACTACATCAAGCTTGTGACTCTACAAATGTGTTGGATGCATTTGCTGTTTGTCTTGGTTGTGTTTCAGATTATTCTGTGCGCAATAGAAATTAATGGTAAAGAATGTATTACATTTACATTACATTTTAGTCATCTAGCAGACACTCTTATCCAGAGCGACTTACAGTTAGTGAATACATATATATATATATATTTTTATTTATTTATTTATTTTTTATTCTATTTTATTATTATTATTATTATTATTAATTTTATTTCATACTGGTCCCCCATGGGAATTGAACCCACAACCCTGGCATTGCAAACGCCATGCTCTATCAACTGAGCTACATCCCTGCCGGCCATTCCCTCCCCTACCCTGGACAACGCTAGGCCAATTGTGCGCTGCCCATGAGTCTCCCGGTCGCGGCCGGCTGCGACAGAGCCTTCTTAGAGTCACCTTTACTGTAAACATGTATAGAATATGTTTCTAAACACTTCTATATGAATGTGGATGCTACCATGATTACGGATAATCCTGAATGAATCGTGAATAATGATGAGTGAGAAAGTTATAGACGCGCAAATATCATACCCCTTAAAAAATGCTAAGCTCCCCTGTAACTCCCCTGTAGCTTCTGTAACGTTCTCACTCCTCAATATTCACGATTAATTATTAGCTATGAATATGGGACCAAATACTTACATTTTTACAACTTTAATACACATATAAGTGAATTTGTCCCTATACTTTTGGTCCCCTAAAATGGGGGGACTATGTACAAAAGTGCTGTAATTTCTAAACGGTTCACCCGATATGGATACCCAGAAATTAAAGCTGACAATCTGCACTTTAACTTCATAGTCATTGTTTGATTTCAAATCCATACTTTTGGAGTATATAATAATAATTATGGAGGGCACTGTACTATAGTATTCATTGTAGTGTTATTACAGACTTAACTGTAGTATTTACTGTAGTGTTTTTGCGGACATTACTGTAGTATATTACATTTACATTTACATTTACATCATTTATCAGACGCTCTTATCCAGAGCGACATACAAATTGGTGCATTCATATTATGATAGCCAGTGGGACAACCACTTTTTTTTATGGGGGGGGTAGGGGGGGGGTGGGGGGGGGTAGAAGGATTACTTTATACTATTCCAGGTATTCCTTAAAGAGGTAGGGTTTCAAGTGTCTCCGGAAGGTGGTCAGTGACTCCGCTGTCCTGGCGTCGTGGGGGAGCTTGTTCCACCATTGGGGTGCCAGAGCAAGCGAATAGCTTTGACTGGGCTGAGCGGGAACTGTGCTTCCGTAGAGGTAGGGGAGTTAGCAGGCCAGAGGTGGATGAACGTAGTGCCCTCGTTTGGGTGTAGGGGCTGATCAGAGCCTGAAGGTAAGGAGGTGCTGTTCCCCTCACAGCTCCGTAGGCAAGCACCATGGTATTGTAGTAGATGCGAGCCTCAACTGGAAGCCAGTGGAGTGTGCAGAGGAGCGGGGTGACATGAGAGAACTTGGGAAGGTTGAACAACAGATGGGCTGCAGCGTTCTGGATAAGTTGTAGGGGTTTAATGGCACAGGCAGGGAGCCCAGCCAACAGCGAGTTGCAATAATCCAGACGGGAGATGACAAGTGCCTGGATTAGGACCTGTGCCGCTTTCTGTGTAAGGTAGGGTCGTACTCTGCGAATGTTGTAGAGCATGAACCTGCAGGATCGGGTCACCGCTTTGATGTTAGCGGAGAACGACAGGGTGTTGTCCAGGGTCACGCCAAGGTTCTTTGCACTCTGGGAGGAGGACACAATGGAGTTGTCAACCGTGATGGCGAGATCATGGAGCGGGCAGTCCTTCCCCGGGAGGAAGAGCAGCTCCGTCTTGCCAAGGTTCAGATTGAGGTGGTGATCCGTCATCCATACTGATATGTCTGCCAGACATGCAGAGATGCGATTCGCCACCTGGTTATCAGAAGGGGGAAAGGAGAAGATTAGTTGTGTGTCGTCTGCGTAGCAATGGTAGGAGAGGCCATGTGAGGATATGACAGAGCCAAGTGACTTGGTGTATAGCGAGAATAGGAGAGGGCCTAGAACTGAGCCCTGGGGGACACCAGTGGTGAGAGCACGTGGTGCGGAGACAGCTTCTCGCCACGCCACTTGGTAGGAGCGACCGGTCAGGTAGGACGCAATCCAAGAGTGAGCCGCGCCGTAGATGCCCAGCTCGGAGAGGGTGGAGAGGAGGATCTGATGGTTCACAGTATCAAAGGCAGCAGACAGGTCTAGAAGGACAAGAGCAGAGGAGAGAGAGTTAGCTTTAGCAGTGCGGAGAGCCTCCGTGACACAGAGAAGAGCAGTCTCAGTTGAATGACCAGTCTTGAAACCTGACTGGTTTGGATCAAGAAGGTAATTCTGAGAGAGATAGCAAGAGAGTTGGCTAAAGACGGCGCGCTCAATAGTTTTGGAGAGAAAAGAAAGAAGGGATACTGGTCTGTAGTTGTTGACATCAGAGGGATCGAGTGTTGTTTTTTTGAGAAGGGGTGCAACTCTCGCTCTCTTGAAGACGGAAGGGACATAGCCAGCGGTCAAGGATGAGTTGATCAGCGAGGTGAGGTAAGGGAGAAGGTCATCGGAGATGGTCTGGAGAAGAGAGGAGGGGATAGGGTCAAGCGGGCAGGTTGTTGGGCGGCCGGCCGTCACAAGTCGCAAGATTTTATCTGGAGAGAGAGGGGAGAAAGAAGTCAAATTATAGGGTAGGGCAGTGTGAGCAGGACCAGCAGTGTCATTTGACTTAACAAACGAGGATCAGATGTCGTCAACCTTCTTTTCAAAATGGTTGACGAAGTCATCCACAGAGAGGGAGGGGGGGGGGGGGGATTCAGCAGGGAGGAGAAGGTGGCAAAGAGCTTCCTAGGGTTAGAGGCAGATGCTTGGAATTTAGAGTGGTAGAAAGTGGCCTTAGCAGCAGAAACAGATGAAGAAAATTTAGAGAGGAGGGAGTGAAAAGATGCCAGGTCCGCAGGGAGTCTAGTTTTCCTCCATTTCCGCTCGGCTGCCCGGAGCCCTGTTCTGTGAGCTCGCAATGAGTCATCAAGCCACGGAGCTGGAGAGGAGGACCGAGCCGGCCGGGAGGATTGGGGACATAGAGAGTCAAAGGATGCAGAAAGGGAGGAGAGGAGGGTTGAGGAGGCAGAATCAGGAGATTGGAGGGGGAAGGATTGAGCAGAGGGAAGAGATGATAGGATGGAAGAGGAGAGAGTAGCGGGAGAGAGAGAGCAAAGGTTGCGACGGCGCATTACCATCTGAGTAGGGGCAGAGTGAGTAGTGTTGGAGGAGAGCGAGAGAGAAAAGGATACAAAGTAGTGGTCGGAGACGTGGAGGGGAGTTGCAGTGAGATTAGTAGAAGAACAGCATCTAGTAAAGATGAGGTCAAGCGTATTGCCTGCCTTGTGAGTAGGGGGGGACGGTGAGAGGGTGAGGTCAAAAGAGGAGAGGAGTGGAAAGAAGGAGACAGAGAGAAATGAGTCAAAGGTAGACGTAGGGAGGTTGAAGTCCCCCAGAACTGTGAGGGGTGAGCCATCCTCAGGAAAGGAACTTATCAAGGCTTCAAGCTCAATGATGAACTCTCCAAGGGAACCTGGAGGGCGATAAATGACAAGGATATTAAGCTTAAATGGGCTAGTGACTGTGACAGCATGGAATTCAAATGAGGAGATAGACAGATGGGTCAGGGGAAAAATAGAGAATGTCCACTTGGGAGAGATGAGGATTCCTGTGCCACCACCCCGCTGACCAGATGCTCTCGGGGTATGCGAGAACACATGGTCAGACGAGGAGAGAGCAGTAGGAGTAGCAGTGTTTTCAGTCAGCGCCAAGAAGTCGAGGGACTGGAGGGTAGCATAGGCTGAGATGAACTCTGCCTTGTTGGCAGCAGATCGGCAGTTCCAGAGGCTGCCTGAGACCTGGAACTCCACGTGGGTGGTGCGTGCAGGGACCACCAGGTTAGAGAGGCAGCAGCCACGCGGTGTGAGGCGTTTGTATAGCCTGTGCGGAGAGGAGAGAACAGGGATAGACAGAGGCATAGTTGACAGGCTACAGAAAATGGCTACAATAATGCAAAGGAGATCGGAATGAAATGAACTAAGCATCTGGGAAAGGAGAGAGCGGGGCCTCCCTCACCACAACACCCAAATATAACTCTCCCAACTTCCACCTCAGAAACTATAATTGTTGTTGAACACAATATATGATCTATACTTGGCATTTAGGTTTCTGGGGTATATGCAAATTATATATATTAGCATATCAATGCAGTGTGTAGTATTTATATTCTACAGTATACTACAGTTTACTACAGTGTACTACAGAATTTAAATAGTAAGTACTGTAGTGTTTGATAGTAAACTATAGTATTTTTGTATGTGTTAACCATTATTTATTTCCATAATGATCTTATTCATAGAATGATTTCTAGCTTTACACCATGATACATCAGATTTGTTCAATGGCTACATATTTACTTACAGTACAACACATTAATTGTGTACATGATTGTCATTGCACAGTAGAGTAATATGGATAAATAAATACCATTATTTGCAAAGTTATCATATATACACATACATTTATTTGTAGGCCTACCATAGTACTCACCACTGTATACCATTGTAAACTATAGTATGTACAATAGTACAATATGATAAAATGTCTTATTGTACAGTGTATTGCAATTTATGACAAACTTCTATAGTAAGTGCTATTTCAGTTTTTCTGAATCGCGTACAAGCATTTTTTTGGAACGATGTTGTAGATTTTCAAAACAGAGTCCGCAAGACACAGAATTATGTGGCCTTTTGCAAAACAGTAAATGCGTTTTCAAAATGTAGTTGCCTTCTCAAAACATACATACAATCATCAAAACTTTTATTATACCATCAAACTTGCAAATACATTCATCAAAAGAACATGACTGCCTGCAACAAAAAAAATTGCAACCATACTTATCTCTTAAATCCCAGCAGGCAAAACAGAAAGTTAGTCTGTGTTTTACAAATCCCAGTAGATCAATACATTTTCTTTGGAGTCACTAAATCATGATGAGTAGAATTGGAAGTACAACTATCCAAAGGTGCAGAATTACTCTCCTTTTATGCACATTTCACCAAACATCAAATCAAATATTATTCCCCAAAAATAAAAAAGGAATAATTCATCGGTATCATCACAATTCAATTCCATGTATTCAGTACAAAGTTTGGTTTGCTCATAGTTTTATAGACTTTCAATTGACGCACAGAAACACAATCCACAATAGAAATAAGGAAAGGTGAATACAATGGAGAAACACAAGGATATGAATGTATAGGCCTAAATCCACACCAAAGAAAAGCTCTAAGGAAGGTCACAATGTTGGAGATAATGACTTAGGAGTAACCCAAAGTTACTTAGAAGCAACCCAACTTCATTCTCTGGATCTCTGCAAGTCGGCAATATTGTACAAAATCTTAACAATTAGACATTTACTGATTGCTGGAAACAGTGAACACAATTGAACACATTTCTCTTCTGATGAAAACAATGTGTTAAAGCTGCAATATGTAACTTTTTGGGTGACCTGCCAAATTCACATATAAATGTGAGTTATAGATCTGTCATTCTCATTGAAAGCAAGTGTAAGAAGCGTTAGATAGGTTCTATGTGAACTATTTCTATGCTTCACATTCTTAAGCTTCGTTTTTGCGTCTTCTCCTTTTGGTTTGGTACGCCAGCTTCAAACAACTGAAAATACAATATTTATGGTTATTGAAAATACATTTCATGGCGGTTTAGATGGTACAATGATTCTCTACACTATGGATGGCTTGTTTTGTCACAAACTGAAATTAGGCAAACTATCAGAATTTTTGCAACCAGGAAATGCTGGAGCGATTTCTGCATATTGCACCTTTAATATTATGTCAACAAAACACTTAACAATGAATTTTGTATTCACTGATGACATTTGTATTGAATGTTTTGTAAAAGGTGGTGTAAGATATGCAAGTCAGATTCTAAGGCAAGAAAATGACTAGAAGTTCTATAAATGTATTTGAACATTAAAGCATCTGTTCTGCTATATCTATGTTTGTGGATATACATTGATTGATTAATATTATGCTACACAAAGATAAATAACATACATTTTTCTAAACTAATCCAATCAGTTATTTAGATTTTTTGCACCTGTTACTGACATTTCTGTTCCAGTTTAAATGCCTTAGGTAGTCTCCTCAACGTTCCTAACCCTGGCACTCTGAATGCAAGTTGCAGGTGAATAAAAATTCCAACTCTTGGATATCCTAACTCTGTCTGGATTTCAATATGAATTAGACATCACTTTGCAAGCTAGCATAATGTGACTTGCATGTAGGGTTGCAAAATTCTGGTAACTTTTCCCAAATTCTCAGTTTTTCCAGAAATCCTGGTTAGAAGTTTTCTTGGAAATGGAGGTAGGAAATCAGAAATCCTTCAATCAGGATTTTTGAAAAATCAGGGAATCTGGGGAAAGTCACCGAAATTTTGCAACCCTACTTGAAGGCCCGATATGGCCTGAGATACAGTATGAACTGGGGTACAATTATGCACTTATAATTAAAGGTACAAAGGATGACCTTACATGGTGTTGTACCCCTTTAGGAACAAATCTTAACTCAGGCCTGCAAGTTGCATTATGCTGGCTTGCAAGGTGATGTGTAATTCCTATTGGAATCCATCCAGTGTGGGGCTATCCAACTTTTAGAATGTTTTATCACCCACAACCTGTACTCAGAATGACTCCAAGGGTTGGGAAGACTAAGCTGTGGGACTACCTAAAGCATCTAAACTGGAACAACCATTTCAGTAATCAGTGCAATAAGTCCAAGTAACATTTTGGATAAGTTTATAACATTTTTGTAATTTATATTTGAGTAGTATAAGATTAATTAATGAATCAATCAATCAATGCACAAACATAGATATTGAAACAAACTATTCTAAAAATCAACCTGCAATGGAGCATGCTGGGAAATATGATAATGATAGGCATGGTTTTGGTTTTAGGGTAAAACTAGGCCCTCAAAATAAAACTTTTTTTTATAATAACATATTTGCTTAGGATCTCTCATTGGTGAAGTCCATGGGACCAAAAATGAATGAATGCAACAACCATGTCTCTGTCACTAACAAATACAGTCATGTAACTCTACAATTTACTTGAAAGGCAAGGCATTAAGCATTGTGTTAATTTGATTTAACACTGTTTTGGTGTCTATATGGTTCCACAGATTCAACACTTTCAGTGTTGATTTAACACACTCAGTGTTATAAAAACAATTATAAACTGGGTGGTTCGAGCCCTGAATGCTGATTGGCTGACAGCCGTGGTATATCAGACCGTCTACCATGGGTGTGACAAAACAGTTATTTTTACTGCTCTAATTACGTTGGTAACCAGTTTATAATAGCAATAATAGCGTTGCATCATGCCTAAGAACAGCCCTTAGCCGTGGTATATTGGCCATATACCACACCCCCTCATGCCTTATTGCTTAATTAACACTGGTTACTACTGAGTGGAGTATAGTATTCTAATTCTACAGTATACTACAAAATGATATAGTAAGCACTACACAATCGAGGAATACTACAGTGTGTACTAATGGGTGTGTTCTTAAATTCACTCTGGAGTGCCAGAGTGCGCTCTGGGCATTCATAAATTCAGAATGGCTCTTGGAGTGTTCAGAGCGCACACTGGACACTCTAGCCGAGGAGTAGGGTTGATATGAGCATTCTGACCTCGCAACGGCATTCAAGCACCCAAGCTAACTAGCTAAAGTTGGCTAGCTTGCTAGCTACTTCCAGACACAACGGAGAGAACACCTCACTCTGACCATTTTACTCGCCCTAGCAGAGCTGGTTAGGCTTTTTTCATGTTATCTAGAGCATTGGTGACTGTAACTGTGCTGCTGGCAACAATTTAATTAAGTTTTTTTGCCGCCGTTTACTGACAACGGTCATATTCAACGGGTGTTGCATGTTCGTAAATTCATCAGTTATTCTGCGCTCTGGCACACTCAGATGAGAGTGCTCTGAAATTGTAATAGATAGCCAGAGTGAATTTACGAACACCCCCATAGTATTCTACAAAATTGTATAGTAAATACTACACATGATCAAGGGATACTGGTTCTGTGGTTTCCATGGCGCCGTAAGGCAGCCTAAACAGAGAGATCTGGAATTTTAGTTTTGATAAGTCATTGAGTTGTTGATTGGATATACAGTATCTGGTTGTTTTTACCCATGGAGTTGCAGGACTGATGGCAGGTTGACTTGTCTGGTTTGGCTAGCTAGCTAGCTGGCTAATGTTTGCATGCATTTAAATGATGCATCTCAGCACCGACTGCTTCTTGATCCATAAGACCTGACTGCATTGTGGAAATGGCAGAGAGCTCCTAGTAAGGATCACTACTGCTCTGGACTGATGTGTGGTGGGCTTTGTTGTGCTTTGTAGCAGTAGAGGCATCACCCAAGTGTTTGCTACACGTTGGATGTGGAGGAGTATGAAGTCCAGGCTACATAGAGGCTGAGCTGAGGATGACATCAGGGTCAGCAAGCCAACTCCATCATCTGGCATCACAGGCTACAGAGAGGCAGAGGATAACACCAGAGCCGGCAAGCAAACTGCATCACCATCATCTGGCATCACCATCATCAAACCATAATTTAACTCGATTTAGGAGCCTGAGATCGCTGATCTACTGAGGGAGTCCTGCTCTAGGCATGACAATGTCTATGACAATGTCATCCTGTCTTTTGTTTTATTATGTGTTATATATGTAACCCAAGTAGGCTAAGTCTACTGTGTAGCCTAGGCCTACTATGTTTATGTTTGTAAAAAAATTTAAACCATTTATTTAATACGTTTTCAAACTTTTTTGTGTCATCCTTGATGATTTTAAATGCATTATCCACATGTGTGATTGTATTGCGTTTTAAATTGTCAAATAAATCTATCTATCAACTACGGTGTGGAGTACAGTATTCTACAGTATACTACAGTTGACTACAGAATTCTATAGTAAGTACTATAATATTCTATAGTAAACTGTAGTATTTTTTATGCGGGTATCGCAGACATTGCCATTGGAGGCGCCGAGTCATATTAGTAATAATCCCATGCAGCCTTGTTACAAATTGGAACACTGGAATGTGTGATGTAATCTACACCCCGATTAGGCTGATATAAATCCTTATTATTTTGTTGAATGATATTCAATTACATTGCCATTATTTCAATTTAGCATACACTTTCTCGTTCTGAACTTCTAAAGCGAGTGGGACAGTTGTAGCTTCGTGACAACCACACGTGCAGCTGCTCACCGATTTGACAGCTCTAACACAGTTACAACTCCGACACCGCCAAAATACCAGCCATGCGGGAGTCCGCTATTGCCGGTTAACGCTTGATCTGATTGAATCTTTAAAAAGTTATTGGCATTTCCAACAATGTGACATTTTTCTATATTGGTTAGGTGAGAAGATCAGCTGTTGTAGAGGTGGACACCAGCTCTCTCTTTAGTTCTGACAGAGTCCGGACCAACACCAGGCTGAGAAACCCTGCAGTTAGAAAAACCTATGACATGGATGGTAAGGGAATGGTTTGTGAGGGAACCTACTGGACATTATTGCTATGATCAGCTATTTTCATGTATATATGTAGCTATTACATTAAGGCATGAGCCTAACATGATTTGTCTGTTGTCTGCAGGTCTGATGGAGCTTCTGTCCAGAACCCAGTGCTGCAGTGTGGACGATCAGAGAGGCCTGCTGAAGAAAGAGCAGCTGTGGCTCCCTCAGTTCCTACAGCTCCCTCTGGATGAGGCACACGAGGAAGACCAGGAGGAGGACCAGGAGGAGGAGCAGGGGAAGAGAGGAGGAGGAATGGGGGGACTGCAGGGTCAGGATGGACTAGGGCTCACTGAGACAGAGCTGGAGCCATCTCCTGTCCTCTTTCATGCCTTCCCTGAGCCCTTTCAGCTGCCCTCTGGGCCTCCACTGCAGTTCTCAGACACAGGAGAGGGAGGGGAGGAGCAGACCAGACCTCCCTTCTCAGACAGCCAGCTCTCAGAGCCTGACCCTGGCCGCGAGACTGTGGTGTGACTGAGGGAGAAGAGAAATGCTGTGGATGAATGGATTATGAAATAGTCTGGGTACCAGTCTGTTTAGCAATGACACAGAGTGGAATGTTAGCTAAGCAGACTGGTACCCAGGCTAGTTATGAATGGCTGTTTTACCTTATTTATTAAGCTGATTTACAGTACAGTGCCTTCTATTGCCTCATGTTGTTTACCTGACCTTTGGCGTGAACTGACATTTTCACTTTACCTTTGCTTAAAGGCTCAGTGCAGTCAAAAATGTGATTTTCCTGTGTTTTCTATATATTTACACATTATGAAGTTGGAATAATACTGTGAAATTGTGAAAATTATGATCATGCCCTTTTAGTGTAAGAGCTGTTTGAAAAAACCTGAAATGTCAGCCTGTTTTGGTGGGATGGAGTTTCAGCCTTCCATGGTGACATCCCCATGCAGTAAATTAGTTAATAGACCAATAAGAAAGAGAGTTCCAAACCTCTCTGCCAATAACAGCTAATTTACAGTCCTAGCTAAATTCTTGCTTGAGAAATTGCTCCTTGCTAAGAAGCTATTTTTGTTTCTTTCTGACAATTTTAATTGAAAACAATCACAGTAAGGAACTTAATTGTTACCCAGAAATTATTTGATATAGAGGTAAGAATGGCTGCATTGGACCTTTAAATGCACAGTATAAATGGTTACCTATAGTGTCTTGGTGTTTTTACTGTTGCTGTGCTGTTTATTTTGCCTGGGAGATAATAAATTGATGTATTGATAACCTACAGTGTAAAGTGTAAATGAAATTATATTATGTCATTGGAATACAATGTTTGCCACAACAATTTCATTACTGGAAGTAATGGAGAAATCCAGTGGAGAAATTAATGTATCTCTCGCTTGGTGAAGAGATACTGTGGAGGATGAAATTGTTGATTCTTGCCTTGGTATGTAGCAGCCTTTTATGTTCAGTGTCCTTTGGTGTGTTGTTAGGGGAGGGGGGGGGGGGGGTGACAAATAAAGAGGTGAGGTCTGATCTGTCTGATGAGTAATCACTTTATAAATTCTACATGGATATAGGGTAGAGAGAGGAACAAGTGAGACACACAGAGAGCAGACGGAGGGGGGAGGAGAGAGAGGAAGAGTATAATTATTATCCATCCCACTTAACCATCCTCAGGCATGTCTTTTAGCCTTACAACTCAAGCAGTTCTGCATCTAGTTGTAGAAAAGAGTGCAAGTAGTCTACATCTTCTCAGGGAGAGCACTGTCTTTGTACTATTATAGAAAAAATATAGAAACCAAGCACACACAAAATAGGAGCTACATGTAAAACACAAGCCCATTGTGGAAATTAGGCAAATTGCAACATCACTTAGCCTGAATTCAAACAACTCTCCCCCTTCCCTCACCCACCCCTTACAATAGATTACAGTACCAGTAATGGTACCGTCAATGGGTTACAGTAACAGCATTGGTACCATAAAATTGTCAAAAGGTAACTGGCCGCCAGCAAGTTACTGTAAAAACAACAGGGATTTCTTTTTTTACAGTTTATACATTGCGTTTTCAAGATTAAGAATAGATCCACTTTCGATGGCTGTGAGTGAGTGAGTGAGTCAGTACATGAGTGAGTGGGTGACTGAGTAACTGAGTGAGTGTGATTAGGTGATGGTACAGTATTGAGTGGAGCCCAGTCTGTGTATTTGTGTAGCAGAGCACGTTCCCCAGGGAGGCATCTCTCAGACAATTGGGTTCTTTCAGTTAGCCTACTTGGCTCCTGGTGACATGTTGTTGCCATGGTGATGCTTTCTGTACTGGCTTATAAGCATTTATACAAGCATTTACAAGCATTTCGCTACACCCGCAATAACAGCTGCAATATTGGTTGCGAAATATGTGTACGCAACCAATACAATTGTATGTGATTTGATTGGCGCGATTAAAGGCGGCTACAAGCTACACTCCATTGATCTACTTGCGTGCGTGGGTGGAGTCGGTTTTTTGGGGGCATTGTTTTTGCATTCCACCGAGAGAGGAAGCCCACCTTGTGTAGTGAATATCCACTAGGGGGCTTGGGGAGCCAGAGTAGCTTACCAAGCAAGATAGGCCGAGGAACTATTTTTGACTCTAGCTAGCGACGATGTTTGGACTTCCGGATCTGGTGTTATATGCCTGTTTACAAATGCTAGCTACATGGTTAGTCTGGTGTTCAATGCTTTACGACACTACTTTGTAGCCGCAGAAGCAAATATGTCTCTTTTTGAATTGCAATTGCTAGAGCTTGAACAGCAAGAGCTGGAACTGCTATTACTGCTCAGGAATAAAAAAAGATATATAAAATGACAAGTTCATCCAATGAACACTAGAAGAGGGGATGATGGAGAATACACGTCTCTTGTCCAACCTATGCGAAGCATTGATGAGGAAAGACATGCTTCAGCGACTTGCCCCTCACATCTTGCACGAGAGAACTCACAGCTTGCCCGTAAGTGCTGCAGAAAGGCTGTCTGTGACCCTTTGGTTTTGGCGAGAGGCAGCACACAGCAAAGTATCGCTGCAAGTTATAATCTAGGAATCTCTACAGTTTGTGCCATCGTCACGGAAGTGTGCCAGGCTATCTGACTTCTCCTGAAAGAGGATTTTGTTGCTTATCCCTCCGTGGCACAATGAGCAGAAATCGGCAGAGATTTTGGGGGATCATTTGAATTATCCATTTTGTGCAGGAGCTGTCGATGGAAAACATGTTCGGATCCGAGCCCCGCAAACAAGGGCTTTTTCTTAATAGTCCTGATGGCAGTCTGCGATGCAAGGTACAGCTTCACCATGATCGATGTGGGCACATATGGTCGGGAGGGAGATGCGGGAATCTTCTCACGAAGCAAGTTCAACTCCCAACTCATTGCAAGCCAGCTGCCGCTACCAAGGCCAGAGTGCTTGCCGGGGGACCCAGACACCGAGCCCATATGTCTTCGTGGGAGATGAGGCATTCCCTCTGAGGGTAAACCTGATGCAACCATATCCAGGTAAGATACGCTAAATACATGTGAGTATATACATAGGTTACACAGATGTTACAGTACACATTTGATAGCCTTCATGTTCCTGTTCAATACTAATGAAACCAGTAATTTTATTCAAAGGTTCTTCTGGCCTTAATGACGCCAAGAAGATCTACAACTACCACCACTCAAGAGCCAGAAGAATTTCAGAGAACTGCTTTGGGATCGTTGCTGCAAGATGGAGGATGCTGTGACGAGCCCTTGAGGTTTCCTCAGAGAAAGCTCAGACCATTGTGAAGGCCTGCGTGGCCCTCCACAATTACCTTTGCACCACAGGCAACACAGACACTGACAACACAGATTCATCAACACGGTACATCCCCCCCACTTTTGTTGACCACTCCACACCCACTGGGGACCTGTTTCCAGGAGAGTGGAGACAGGTGGTACTAGCTTCCTGGACCCAAGAAACATGTCGGCAGACAGGGCAAACAGAGTTGCTATAGACATGTGCAACAACCTCAAGGACTACTTGATGCTGCTATCAGGTGTGGCACGCTACAGTAAATGTTAGAGTGTGCTTTGGAAAATGTGCACACATACAGTTGAAGTCGGAAGTTTACATACACTTAGGTTGGAGTCATTAAAACTTGTTTTTCAACCACTCCACAAATGTCTTGTTAACAAAAAAAAAATTGTAGACCTCCACATGTCTGGTTCGTCCTTGGGAGCAATTTCCAAACGCCTGAAGGTACCACGTTCATCTGTACAAACAATAGTACGCAAGTATAAACACCATGGGACCACGCAGCCGTCATACTGCTCAGGAAGGAGACGTGTTCTGTCTGCTAGAGATGAACGTACTTTGGTGCGAAAAGTGCAAATCAATCACAGAACAACAGCAAAGGACCTTGTGAAGATGCTGGAGGAAACAGGTACAAAAGTATCTATATCCACAGTAAAACAAGTCCTATATTCGCATAACCTGAAAGGCCGCTCAGCAAGGAAGAAGCCACTGCTCCAAAACCGCCATAAAAAAGCCAGACTACGGTTTGCAACTGCACATGGGGACAAAGATCTGATTAAACAAAAATATAACTGTTTGGCCATAATGACCATCGTTATGTTTGGAGGAAAAAGGGGGGGTGCTTGCAAAATCCCAACCGTGAAGCATGGAGGAGGCAGCATTTGTTAATTTTTTTTTGTTCACCTTTATTTAACCAGGTAAGCCAGTTGAGAACAAGTTCTCATTTACAACTGCGACCTGGCCAAGATAAAGCAAAGTAGTGCGATAAAAACAACAACAACACAGAGTTACATATGGAATAAACAAAACATACAGTCAATAACACAATAGAAAATATATATACAGTGTGTGCAAATGTAGTAAGTTATGGAGGTAAGGCAATAAATAGGCCATAGTGCAAAATAATTACAATTTAGTATTAGCACTGGAGTGATAGATGTGCAGAAGATGATGTGCAAATAGAGATACTGGGGTGCAAATGAGCAAAATAAATAACAATGTAAATAACAATATGGGGATGACGTAGTTGGGTGGGCTAATTACAGATGGGCTGTGTACAGCTGCAGTGATCGGTAAGCTGCTCTGACAACTGATGCTTAAAGTTAGTGAGGGAGATAAGTGTCTCCAGCTTCAGAGATTTTTGCAGTTCGTTCCAGTCATTGGCAGCAGAGAACTGGAAGGAATGGCGGCCAAAGGAGGTGGTGGCTTTGGGGATGACCAGTGAGATATACCTGCTAGAACGCAAACTACGGGTGGGTGTTGCTATGGTGACCAATGAGCTAAGATAAGGCGGGGATTTGCCTAGCAGTGATTTATAGATGACCTGGAGCCAGTGGGTTTGGTGACGAAAATGTAGTGAGGGCCAGCCAACGAGAGCGTACAGGTCACAATGGTGGGTAGTGTATGGGGCTTTGGTGACAAAACGGATGGCACTGTGATAGACTACATCCAATTTGCTGAGTAGAGTGTTGGAAGCTATCTTGTAAATGACATCGCCGAAGTCAAGGATCGGTAGGATAGTCAGTTTTACGAGGGCATGTTTAGCAGCATGAGTGAAGGAGGCTTTGTTACGAAATAGGAAGCCAATTCTAGATGTAACATTGTATTGGAGTTGCTTAATGTGAGTCTGGAAGGAGAGTTTACAGTCTAAAAATACACCTAGGTATTTGTAGTTGTCCACATATTCTAAGTCAGACCCGCCGAGAGTAGTGATTCTAGTCGGGCGGGCGGGTGCAAGCAGCGTTCGATTGAAAAGCATGCATTTAGTTTTACTAGCGTTTAAGAGCAGTTGGAGGCCACGGAAGGAGTGTTGTATGGCATTGAAGCTCGTTTGGAGGTTTGTTAACACAGTGTCCAATGAAGGGCCAGATGTATACAAAATAGTGTTGTCTGCGTAGAGGTGGATCTGAGAGTCACCAGCAGCAAGAGTGACATCATTGATATACACAGAGAACAGAGTCACCCCGAGAATTGAACCCTGTGGCACCCCCATAGAGACTGCCAGAGGTCCAGACAACAGGCCCTCCGATTTGACACATTGAACTCTATCTGAGAAGTAGTTGGTGAACCAGGCGAGGTAGTCATTTGAGAAACCAAGGCTATTTAGTCTGCCAATAAGAATGCGGTGATTGACAGAGTCAAAAGCCTTGGCCAGGTCGATGAAGACGGATGCACAGTACTGTCTTTTATCGATGGTGGTTAGTATATCATTTAGGACCTTGAGCGTGGCTGAGGTGCACCCATGACCAGCTCGGAAACCAGATTGTATAGCGGAGAAGGTACGGTGGGATTCGAAATGGTCGGTGATCTGTTTGTTAACTTGGCTTTCAAATACTTTCGAAAGGCAGGGCAGGATGGATATAGGTCTGTAACAGTTTGGATCTAGAGTGTCAAGGGCAGTCAAGTCTGGGGTGAACCAGGGGCTATATCTGTTCTTAGTTCTGAAGTTTTTGAATGGGGCATGCTTATTTAAGATTGAGAGGAAAGCACTTTTGAAGAACATCCAGGCATCCTCTACTGACGGCATGAGGTCAATATCCATCCAGGATACCTGGGCCAGGTCAATTAGAAAGGCCTGCTCGCTGAAGTGTTTTAGGGAGTGTTTGACAGTGATGAGGGGTGGTCGTTTGACCGCGGACCCATTACAGACGCAGGCAATGAGGCAGTGATCGCTGAGATCCTGGTTGAAGACAGCGGAGGTGTATTTAGAGGGTAAATTAGTTAGGATGATATCTATAAGGGTGCCCATGTTTACGGATTTAGGGTTGTACCTGGTAGGTTCCTTGATAATTTGTGTGAGATTGAGGGCATCTAGTTTAGATTGTAGGACGGCCGGGGTGTTAAGCACATCCCAGTTTACGTCACCAAGCAGTGCGAACTCTGAGGATAGGTGGGGGGCAAGCAATTCACATATGGTGTCCAGGGCAAAACTGGGGGCTGAGGGGGGTCTGTAGCAAGCGGCAACAGTGAGAGACTTATTTCTGGAAAGGTGGATTTTTAGAAGTAGAAGCTCAAACTGTTTGGGCACAGACCTGGATACTATGATAGAGCTCTGCAAGCTATCTCTAAAGTAGATTGCAACTCCGCCCCCTTTGGCAGTTCTATCTAGACGGAAAATGTTGTAGTTCGGAATGGAAATATCTGTATTTTTGGTGGCCTTCCTAAGCCAAGATTCAGACACTGCTAGAACATCAGGGTTGGCAGAGTGTGCTAACGCAGTGAATAACTCAAACTTGGGGAGGAGACTTCTGATGTTAACATGCAAGAAACCAATGCTTTTACGGTTACAGAAGTCAACAAATGATAGTGCCTGGGGGGTAGGAGTGATAATGGGGGCTACAGGGCCTGGGTTAACCTCTACATCACCAGAGGAATGGAGGAGGAATAGAATAAGGATACGGCTAAAGGCTTTAAGAGCTGGTCTTCTAGTGTGTTGGGTTTAGAGAAAAGGGACAGATTTCCGGGCGTTGTAGAATAGATTCAGGGCATTCTGTACAGACAAGGATATGGAAGGATATGAGTACAGTGGAGGTACACCTAATCATTGGGTAACTATGAAAGAGATAGCATCACTGGAGGAACCGATTGAGCTGGTCTCCACGTGTATGGGGGGGTGGGACAAAGGAGCTCTCTGAGGCTGGTTGAGCTGAATTTGGGGCTCTACAGTGAAATTGTATAATAAGAACTAACCCAAACAGCAATAGGCTAGGCATATTGACATGGGAGAGAGGCTTAACGCAATCACAGGTGTTATTCGAGAGGGCTAAGACAACAACTAGTAATGGTGACGAAAGTTGTGCTGAGGCTAAACAGATAAACAGGATGGGGTACCGTGTAAAGGAACAGTCCAGCAGGCATTAGCTGTGTAGCTGAGTGATCATAAGGTCCAGTGAACAGCAGTAAGTAAGTCCGGGAGCAGATCGTAGGCTGCTAAAGCACAGGCGAGCAGGAGGCACGGCTGTTGATTGCGCGTGCTAGAGGGCCGGGGCTAGCAGATGGATCTTCGTGGTCGTCGCAACGGGAAGCCTGTTGAAACCACATCAGACGATTACCTCGGCAGACCAGTCGTGATAGATTGGCGGGGCTCCGTGTCGACACTAGGAGGTCCCGTCCGGTTGACAGAGAGGTAGATAGCTGGGAGATGGGCCTGGCTCGAGGCTAGCTCAAGGCTGACTGGTACATCGGGAAGTGGAGATTAGCCAACAACAGCCATTCGGTTGCAGCTAGCTAGTTGCGATGGTCCGTTGTTAAGGTCCAGTTATTCAGTGATTCCGGCAGAAAATCTGATATGCTCTGAGTCGATAGCACACTGTGCAGACTGGCCGATAATTGACCAGGCTAGAGCTGGCTGGTAGGTAGTGCAGGCCATGGACAGTGGTGAAGACCGCTAACGGTGGCTAATAGCAAGTAGCTAGTTAGCTGGCTAGCTGGCTAGTTTCAGCCGTATGTTCTTGATGAAAATAAAGAAATAATAGAATCCGTTCCACATTGGGTGAGGCCGGTTGCAGGAAAGTATATTTAGTTAAAGGATGGAAAGTGAGATAGAGAAATATATACGAATAAAAGACAAAAAACAAAAAAAACAGGCTATTTACACGAGGACACAACACAATACACGACCGCACTACTACGCCATCATGCTGTGGGGGTGCTTTGCTGCAGGAGGGACTGGGGCACTTCTCAAAATAGATGGCATCATGAGGAAGGAAAATTATGTGGATATATTGAAGCAACATCTCAAGACATCCGTCAAGAAGTTAAAGCTTCTTCCAAATGGACAATGACCCCAAGCATACTTCCAAAGTTGTGGCAAAATTGCTTAAGAACAACAAAGTCAAGGTATTGGAGTGGCCATCACAAAGCCCTGACCTCAATCCTATAGAACATTTGTGGGCAGAACTGAAAGGAGGCCTACAAACCTGACTCAGTTACACCAGCTCTGTCAGGAGGAATGGGCCAAAATTCACCCAACTTATTGTGGGAAGCTTGTGGAAGGCTACCCGAAATGTTTGACCCAAGTTAAACAATTTAAAGGCAATGCTACCAAATACTAATTGAGTGTATGTAAACTTCTGACCCACTGGGAATGTGATGAAAGAAATAAAAGCTGAAATAAATCATTCTCTCTACTATTATTCTGACATTTCACATTCTTAAAATAAAGTGGTGATCCTAACTGACCTAAGACAGGGAATTCTTACTAGGATTAAATGTCAGAAATTTTGAAAAACTGAGTTTAAATGTATTTGGCTAAGGTGTATGTAAACTTCCGACTTCAAATGTATGTTCTCTTCTTCTGGTTGATGACTGTTTGTCATATTGTGAGCTACACACTTGGTTTTGCTGTTTAGATTTTGCTGTTTTTCTTATTCACACTTTACAAATCACAATAAAGATTAATATAACGACATTCACTTCATTCTCGTGTTGTTTTAGTTTTTCATATATTTTTGGGAGGGTAGACACTCAAGAAATGTACCTAACCTTGTGTTATGTGTAGAGACCTTCCTGCTTTGGTACATGGGTGACAATGGCTATCCAGCTGTAGACAATAAGGACAGACCCTCGAGATGTTAAACTCATCTACATAGCTCATGTACAAAGCAGTACACGTTTACTGAGTGACATTCAAAACTGTCATATTTTCTGCCACAAGTACAAATAACTAGACAAATACATTTGCTGACCTTTTAGATATTTATTTATCACAATGTAATACACAAGTGAAAAGTATGATGAAAGGGGAAAATAAGAGACAAAACACAAAGTAAACACCATGCAAATGAGGAAATAGGTATAAAAAACATCCACCAAAACCCCCCCAGTAAATTACCCACCACCCTCAGCTGTCTTCCTCTTCTGGCAATTGGAGCTGGGTCGGGGAGATGGAGTGGAGGTTGATGGAGTTGCAGGGCAGAGAGCAAGGGTGCGCCTGGATGGTGGGTAAGGTGTTGGTGAGAAGGGCCTGGGCGTTGGGGAGAGGGGCCGGAGAGGTGATGAACCAGGCTGGGGAGATGATGAATCAAGGGGCGATGAACCCCCTGTAGATGGGCCCTCAGGGCTCAGCTTCATCTCTGGACTGTCCAAAACACCACCCCTCTCCAACACCTACAAGCAGATGGCAAATACATTAGAACAGAATGCAAGCAATCTTAAAACATCTCCATGAGCTCCTTTGAGTTAAAATGTTTACCCCAAATAACAGATTTCATAAACATTTCAATCTAATTAACACACACACACAACACACTGTCTGATTTCACATGTTCTAACTAGGTCTGCTAAACATTTGTCTCCCTCTCCTGTGGCTTCTACCTCGGGTTCAGATCCTCAGAGCTCCCTCCTCATCAGACCGTGAGGCTGTCTAAGACTCCGGCCCATTCATCATCCACGATGGATACTACAGCTGGCTCAGGTCCATCGGGCCCTTCGGTCCTCGAGGGGTTTGCGAAACCCCTCGAGGCGAAAGAACGGCCGGACCTCCTGGGCCATTGCACCAGTTGTCGTCATCGGCAGCTCTATGGTAAGAAACATTTCGGTTCCCGGGGCAAAAACCCTGTGCTATCCTGGAGCACGAGTACAGGACATAACAAGGCTGCTTCTGACCAGTCTGGAAAAAGAAGATGCTCTACAGGAGTAACGGAGTCCATCCAAATAATCTTGGCTCCTAGACTCTGTCCACACATTTCAAAGCTGCATTCAGATAATCCCTACCATTGTGTCGCTGAGTTGTAGTAATGCTACAGCAAATGTACATTATCCCAGAGTTATACTGTTAGCATTGAGGCGGTGTGCCTTAGTAGGAAGTACACTGTGTGCAGCTCACCCTTCACTATTACATTGCCATTTTAGTCATTTAGCAGACGCTCTTATCCAGAGCGACTTACAGTTAGTGAGTGCATCCATTTTTCATACTGCCCCCCCGTGGGAATCGAACCCACAACCCTGGCATTGCATAATTAGTTAAAGGATCAGCTCAAACATAAATAATATTGTCATGTCTACTTCTGGTAACCTTCCCAGTAAAGCAATAAGAACAATCAAGCATCCCAGAAAAGTAATAAAAATAGCCCACATTAACATATGTAGCCTAAGAAACAAGATTCATGAAATCAATCTTGCTAGTAACAGATGACATTCATATTCTGACTATCTCTGAAACACACTTAGATAATACCTTTGATGAGGGGTAGCAATACATGGCTATAACATCTACAGAAAAGACAGAAATGCCAACGGGGCGGTGTTGACGCCTATATACAGAACCACATTCCTGTAAAGCTTAGAGAGGAACTCGTGTTAAATACTGTTGAAGTAATATGGCTAGAGGTTCACCTACCTCACCTAAAGCCAATTGTTGTGGGAAGCTGCTATAGACCACCAAGTGCTAACAGTCAGTATCTGGATAATATGTGTGAAATGCTTGATAATGTACAGTGCATTCGGAAACTATTCAGACCCGATTCACTTTTTCCACATTTTGTTACATTACAGCCTTATTCTAAAATTGATTCAATTATAATTTTTCCTCATCAATCTACACACAATACCCCATAATGACAAAGCGAAAACACGTTTTAATAAATCTTTGCAAAAAATACAAATACAAATAAAATACCTTATTTACATAAGTATTCAGACCCTTTGCTATGAGACTCGAAATAGAGCTCAGGTGCATCTTGTTTCCATTGAACATCCTTGAGATGTTTCTACAACTTGATTGGAGTTCCCCTGTGGTAAATTCAATTGATTTGGACATGATTTGGAAAGAAAAACACCTATCTATATAAGTTCCCACAGTTGACAGTGCATGTCAGAGCAAAAACGAGGCCATGAGGTTGAAGGAATTGTCCTTAGAGACAGGATTGTGTTGAGGCACAGATCTGGGGAAGGGTACCAAAAAATGTCTGCAGCATTGAAGGTCCCCAAGGACACAGTGGCCTCTTCTTAAACGGAAGAAGTTTGGAACCACCAAGACTTTTCCTAGAGCTGGCTGCCCGGCCAAACTGAGCAATCGGGGGAGAAGGGCCTTGGTCAGGGAAGTGACCAAGAACCTGATGGTCACTCTGACAGAGCTCCAGAGTTCCTCTGTGGAGATGGGAGAACCTTCCAGAAGGACAGCCATCTCTGCAGCATCCCACCAATCAGGCCTTTATGGTAGAGCGGCCAGACAGATGCCACTCTTCAGTAAAAGGCACATGACAGCCCGCTTGGAGTTTGCCAAAATACACCTAAAGGACTCTCAGACCATGAGAAACAACATTCTCTGGTTTGATGAAACCAAGATGGAACTTTTTAGCCTGAATGCCAAGCGTCACATCTGGAGGAAACCTGCCACCATCCCTACGGTGAAGCATGGTGGTGCAGCATCATGCTATGGGGATGTTTTTCAGCGACAGGGACTGGGAGACTAGTCAGGATCAAGGGGAAGATTGTGGGAGCTGTTTTGTTAGACTTCAGTGCGGCTTTTGACATTATCGATCGTAGTCTGCTGCTGGAAAAATTTATGTGTTATGGCTTTACACCCCCTGCTATATTGTGGATAAGGTTCTGAGTAAGGCCTGTGTGTCTATTTATGCAGATGACTCAACACTGTACACGTCAGCTACTACAGTGAGTGAAATTAGTTGTAGTCAACAAAGAGTTGCAGTCAGTTTCAGAATGGGTGGCAAGAAATAAGTTAGTCCTAAATATTTCTAAAACTAAAAGCACTGTATTTGAGACAAATCATTCACTAAACCCTAAACCTCAACTATATCGTGTAATGAATAATGAGAAAATTGAGCAAGTTGAGGAGACTAAACTGCTTGGAGTAACTCTGGATTGTAAACTGTCATGGTCAAAACATGTTAATGAAACAGTAACTAAGATCGGGAGAAGTCTGTCCATAATAAAGCTCTGCTCTGCCTTCTTAACAACACTATGAACAAGGCAGTTAGTGACTCAACTAGTTTTGTCGCACCTGGACTACTTTCCAGTTGTGTGGTCAGGTGCCATGTCACGTTCGTCATGAAAAGTGGACCAAGGCACAGCGTGATATGCGTACATTCTTATTTATTAAGTACACCACGAACAAAAACAATAAACGATACGTGAAGTCCAAGGTTAAACAAACACTAACCAACACGGAACAAGATCCCACAAAACACAAATGCCCAAACGGCTGCCTAAGTATGGTTCCCAATCAGAGACAACAAGCAACAGCTGATTCACGTTGCCTCTGATTGAGAACCACCCCAGCCAACATAGAACCACATGAACTAGAAACTGAAACATAGAACACAAAACATAGACTCTACACACCCTTGCTCAACATAAAATAGTCCCTAGAGCCAGGGCGTGACATGCCACAAAGAGGGACTCAGGAAAATTACAATTGCCTCAGAACAGGGCAGCACTGCTGGCCCTTAAATGTACACGGCGAGCTAACATTAATAATATGTTTGTCAATCTCTCATGGCTCAAAGTAGAGGAGAGATTGACTTCATCACTACTTGTTTTTGTAAGAAGTATTAACATGCTGAATGCACCGAGCTTGGACACCCATTCATACCCCACAAGACATGCCACCAGAGGTCTCTTCACAATCCCAAAGTCCAGATCAGACTATGGGAGGCGCACAGTACTACATAGAACCATGGCTACATGAAACTCTATTCTACATCAGGTAACTGATGCAAGCAGTAGAATCAGATTTAAAAAACAGAAAAAAATTGAACAGCGGGGACTGTGAAGAGACACAGACACAGGCATAGACACACGCTTACACACGATAAGACACACTACACACATATACACATGGATTTTGTATTGTATATACAGTATGTGGTAGTAGAGTAGTGGTCTGAGGGCACTCTTAATGTGTTGTGAAAAGTGTTATAAAATGTAATGTCATGTAATACTTTAAATAGTATATAACTGCCTTAATGTTGCTGGATCCCAGGAAGAGAAGAGGCTGCCTTGGCAGCAGCTAATGGGGATCCTTAATAAGTACAAATAAGATCACAAACACACACACTGTACAAAAGGACTCGGCTGCAAGACGAGTACATTCCATATCTGGCATATTGGTGTCTGTCTGACGATGTTTCACATGAACACGAAGCCAATCCAGTTGTCTGACAATCGTTGGGACACACAAACCAGCAGCAGCTCCACTCCTTGTCTCCTTCACCCTTTTCATATTGCGAACATATCGGTCCCAAATCTTTCTCCATGTGTCTTTGATATCAGTATCGGTGTTCTCCCTCCAGCTGTTGTCTTTTGCTTGCTTGTCCGAATACAACTGCATCAAAGGGTTGTAAAGGTTCTGGTATTGTCTCACTAGCTCAAACAGATGCTCCTCAAAACTGGACATCGACATAATTGTGCTTAGCAAAACTCGAAATAAAAATACAAAAAAAGGAAGACTGCAAGTAGTAGCAGCGAAGTAGCAGAACATCCATCTCTTCTGTGGTTATACCAGAAGGGATACGGGAAAAGATGTGATGTAGACACAGGGGCAGGACTTCTGTTGCAAAACTCACTCAATACTGGCTCTCAGTCTTCACAAGGAATGATATGTCGGGTCTCAATTTCCAGGTAGAACAAAACTAGGTCGTCATTGCAACACTGCTCTATGCTCCATCTGCCCTGTTTGCGTATTGTCTGTAGACCCCTTAAAAGGCTCTACATGGTCAATCTGACGTCTGAAGTGGCCGTACAGCATTTACTACCATGCAGCCTCTGCAGACTTCAGGGCTTTCATACTTCTCAAGGAAGTGAGTTTGTGTTTATACAGGACTTGCCTCCCCCACCTACCGTCAACCAATCATGTAAAGCAACACGGAGCCCTCCCCATTGTTACAAAATTTGAGAGGTGCACGGCGATGCGGTACAGAGCTTGATTTGGCCTCTGCGTGCCTCCGGAGGCACCGCAATTGCGTTACACCCTCCATATGAAGCCTCCGACCACATTTTCGGAATCAAGCATAAATTGGCTTTAATAGTCATTCTGGCTTTAGTTCCGGCTTTGTACAGTGAAGTGTATTTTGGGCAATAGTGAACCATACAAGAACGTCTGCTACGTAACAATTATTTTCAGGGATGAAAATCAAGGCTGTGTGATGTTTTTTTAATCTTTGATGCCTTTCAGAGCTCTCCTCAAAGTTAAGCTAGAATGATCATTTCTTCAATCTGTATTGTGATCTATCTGTAACCAGAGTTCTGAATCTGTAACTCTAGTTCCTATTCAATGTAAAGGTCAATGTATTCCTCCCTATACGAGGCTTATCAGATGTCTACATCAACAGTAGTCTGACAGTGAAACATTGTCTATGGGCTGTACGTGCTGGGATAAGTTTTCTTGACTTTGACAAAAACCTGTTTTGGTTCATACAAGGTCATGCAGTCTCAGTAATGCACCTATGCTCATGAAGTGTTTGTTAAATGCTTTAAACCCTCCATTAGTAGCCTATTACAGACTGGGTCTATTGCAAAACATCAGAAACCTCCATAACGAAACTTACAATGTACTGTTTTCATTTACAGCTTTAGATCCCTGAGAGGACCTGATCCAAGAGAAGTCTCAGTCTGCCCCTTGACCTGGGTTCTTGTTGACTGTTGTTTTTAAAGCAGAAGAACAGCTACCGGTGGCATTGAACAACAGCCTGTGAACTACAGACTCTACACATAACCTGGGGCTAGAAGAAACTACTATGAAGTCGGCACAGAATAAAGTTAATGAGAAAAAAAATTATGTGGGACTTACGTCAATTGGTGTCATCATCCTGTCTGAACAAATTTTATTTTTGCTTGTTTTTCTTTTTCCCATGCAGGCTCAACCAACCTGTCCTCATAAACAGAGAGTGAAGAACAGGTCTAAGTCAACAGATGAGGTTCAACAAGCCAAAAAGGTGGAAGGCCTTGTACCATCAGTCAGTCTGCTCATGTGTTTGCAACACCATCTTTCTTGATCCATCTCATTGTACCGAAGCATTTCCATATCTAAGAGTGCCCCCTGCTGGTGTGTTTAAACCACCTGAGCTGCAGGTCTTCCTTTCATGACAAGACGTGGCATGTTATGTCAGAGAGAGAGAGAGAGAGAGAGAGAGAGAGAGAGAGAGAGAGAGAGAGAGAGAGAGAGAGAGAGAGAGAGAGAGAGAGAGAGAGAGAGAGAGAGAGAGAGACTGCCAGGTGACAGGTTATTCCTTTTACATAGCCCTGTTTACATGTACAGTATATCAGCCTATTTTACATAGCCCTGTTTACATGTACAGTATATCAGCCTATTTTACATAGCCCTGTTTACATGTACAGTATATCAGCCTATTTTACATAGCCCTGTTTACATGTACAGTATATCAGCCTATCACGCCTACACTGACACTCTTACACACACATACACTCACATACATACACACACTCACCACCACATACCCACCCACCACTTATGCAGCTGTTGATTATTATTACTATTGTTATTATTTATCCTGCTACCAGTCACTTTCTCCTAATCCCTGCCTACATGTACATATCTACCTCCACTACACTAGTATCCATGCACATTGTACATTTGGTACTGGCACTGACCCTGTATTTAGCTTGCATTCTCCAGCTTTTTTTTCTTCCTCTCTTATTTCTCCCGTTTTTTTTGTTATACTACTTTGAATTTGTATACTGCATGTTGGGAATTGCTTGCAAGTTAAGCATTTCACTGTACTTGTGCATGTGATAAATAGAACTTGAAACTTGGAAGAACTGATTATCAGAGAGAAACAGTACCTTTCGGCTGTTTTCCTTTTGTTGGTATGAAAGTCTATTTTTCCAGGCCTTTCACACAACACAGAAATCATTGCCAGGGGATGGAGAATAAGGTAGATACTGTATAACATGCTTTATCTTACGTTTCTTCCAGGCCTGAGACTGCATTCATTTTCCATTGTCTATCACATTATTCCTGCTGCTAAAATGTCTTTATTATCTTATTTCTCACTTCTTTCCCATTCTCCACCCTCTTTCTTTCTTTCTTTCTTTCTTTCTTTCTTTCTTTCTTTCTTTCTTTCTTTCTTTCTTTCTTTCTTTCTTTCTTTCTTTTCTCTCTCTCTCTCTCGCTCTCCCCCTATCGCTCTCTCGCTCATCCCCCCCCCCCCCCCCCCCCCCCTCTCTCTCTCTCTCTCTCTCTCTCTGTGTCTGTCTGTCTGTCTGTCTATCTGTCTGTCTGCCAGGAGACCCCAGAGACCCCATCCTCCTCATCAGAAGAGCTGAAATTATGAAGGGGCAGTCAGTGGCAGACAGGGAAAGGCAGAGATGCTTCCCCTCTCAGTCCTCCCACTATGCACCAAGCCCTGTCTGGACCCTGGTGTGGGAGGCCCCGACCCTGGAGAGGGGTTGACGTCTGGTTCTGGAGTGGAGCCGCTGACCGGAGCTGAACTGGACCCCGGTGGAGCGGACTGCTCTGGCTCTGGACTGGAGCAGCTGACCGGGGCTGGACTAGGCATCGGTAGAGCGGACTACTCTGGCACTGGAGTGGAGCCGCTGACCGGAGCTGAACTGGACCCCGGTGGAGCGGACTGCTCTGGCTCTGGACTGGAGCAGCTGACCGGGGCTGGACTAGGCATCGGTAGAGCGGACTACTCTGGCACTGGAGTGGAGCCGCTGACCGGAGCTGAACTGGACCCCAGTGGAGCGGACTGTTCTGGCTCTGGACTGGAGCAGCTGACCGGAGCTGAACTGGACCCTGGTGGAGCGGACTGCTCTGGCACTGGAGTGGAGCCGCTGACCGGAGCTGAACTGGGCACCGGTGGAGCGGACAGCTCTGGCACTGGAGTGGAGCAGCTGACCGGAGCTGGACTAGACACCGGTGGAGCGGACTGCTCTGGCAGAGTCTCTTCTGTCAGAGTGCTAATCTGCAGGTCTCTCCGAGCCTCCTGCTGCTTAGCCAACCACCCCGTGTGCCCCCCCAAAATGTTTTATCTTGGGGCTGCCTCTCGGGCTTCCTTAGCGGTCGGGACCACTGACGTCGCCGTTGATCCTCTCCTACCTGGGCTTCTACCTTCGCCCAGGGTCCTTTCCCAGCAAATATCTTCCCCACCTGTGTCCAGGGTGTTTGCTCCTCCTGGCCACGCTGCTTGGTCCGTTGGTGGTGGGATCTTCTGTCACGTTCGTTGAGTACAGGATTGGACCAAGGTGCAGCGTGGAATGCGTACGTGTTTATTAACAAAGTTAACCACTTGACAAAACAACAAAAGCAACGTAACGTGAAGCTCACAATGGCTACACACAAACAAGCCAAACAAGAGTCAAGATCCCACAACATAGGTAGGCAAAATGGCTACCTAAGTATGATCCCCAATCAGAGACAACGATCTACAGCTGCCTCTGATTGGGAACCACACCCGGCCAACATAGAAATATACAATCTAGATCTACACATAGATACCTAGATATTCACATGATAACCTCTAGCATTCACACCCTGACCAACCTAACTAAAGAATAACAGGCATTCAAGGTCAGGGCGTGACAACCAGACCGTATACCATGGGTATGACAAAACATTTATTCTTACGGCTCTAATTACGTTGGTAACCAGTTTATAATAGCAATAAGGCACCTCGGGGGTTTGTGGTATATGGCCAATATATCACGGCTAAGGGCTGTATCCAATAAGGACAGAGGAGGTGGCCATATACCACAAACCCCCGAGGTGCCTTATTGCTATTATAAACTGGTTACCAACGTAATTAGAGCCGTAAGAATAAATGTTTTGTCATACCCATGGTATACGGTCTGGTTGTCACGCCCTGACCTTAGCCGTGGTATATTGGCCATATACCACACCCCCTTGGGCCTTATTGCTTAAATATACCACACCCCATCACACATTATTGCCTAATTATTACACATTGGCTATGTACACACTCTCCTAAAACAATTTTTGGTACTAATTTGTCAGAATCAATGTCTGTATGTTGTTTTGAAAATGTGAAGCATTTGAACCTGTAAATATACCTTATTGTGTATTCTCCAGAGTTGTTGATTTGAGACCACACAACACACAACACAGAACATAGTGTTCTATTAAATGTATTCTTCCCTGAAAATGAGCTGATTTACCCACCGGTATTGAACATTTTCAAAATGGCTACATCTGCATTCTTCACATCATATATTCATGCAATGTGAGCTTGCATGCGTGTGTGTGTGTGTGTGTGTGTGTGTGTGTGTGTGTGTGTGTGTGTGTGTGTGTGTGTGTGTGTGTGTGTGTGTGTGTGTGCGTGTGTATGTGTGTGTGAGTGCGTGCATGCATGCTCTCTCTGTGGGTCTAACCCCAAGAAGTTCTGGAAAACGGTTAAAGACCTGGAGAATAAACCCTCCTCCTCACAGCTGCCCATGTCCCTTAATGTTGATGATGTGGTTGTTACTGACAAGGAGCACATGGCTGAGTCAGGATTCCTATTTGACTCAGCCATGCCTCATTGCCCGTCCAACATCTCCTCATCTCCCATCCCTTCTAATGCGACTAGCCCTGATGCTCCTCCCTCTTTTCCCCCTGCCCCTCTACAAAGTTTCTCCCTACAGGCAGTCACTGAGTCTGAGGTGCTAAAGGAGCTCCTTAAACTTGACCCCAAAAAACCTCTGGATCAGATGGTTTAGATCCTTTCTTCTTTAAGGTTGCAGCCCATATCATCACCAAGCCTATCTCTGACCTTTTTAACCTGTCTCTCCTCTCTGGGGAGGTTCCCATTGCTTGGAAGGCAGCCACGGTGTGTCCTTTATTTAACGGGGGAGATCAAGCTGATCCTAACTGTTATAGGCCAATTTCTATTTTGCCCTGTTTATCAAAAGTGTTGGAAAAACTTGTCAATAATCAACTGACTGGCTTTATTGATGTCTATAGTATTCTCTCTGGTATGCAACCTGGTTTCCACTCAGGTTATGGATGTGTCACTGCAACCTTAAATGTCCTAAATTATGTCACCATTGCCCTTGATTCTAAGCAATGTTGTGCTGCTATTTTTATTGACTTGGCCAAAGCTTGTGATACGGTAGACCATTCCATTCTTGTGGGCTAGCTAAGGAGTATTGATGTCTCTGAGGGGTCTTTGGCCTGGTTTGCAAACTACCTCTCTCAAAGAGTGCAGTGTATAAATTCAGAACATCTGCTGTCTCAGCCACTGCCTGTCACCAAGGGAGTACCCCAAGGCTCCCCTCAATTTACATCAACAACATAGCTCAGGCAGTAGGAAGCTCTCTCATCCATTTATATGCAGATGATACAGTCTTATACTCAGCTGGCCCCTCTCCAGATTTTGTGTTAAACGCTCTACAACAAAGCTTTCTTAGTGTCCAACAAGCTTTCTCTGCCCTTAACCTTGTTCTGAACACCTCCAAAACAAAGGTCATGTGGTTTGGTAAGAAGAATGCCCCTCTCCCCACCGGTGTGATTACTACCTCTGAGGGTTTAGAGCTTGAGGTAGTCACCTCATACAAGTACTTGGGAGTATGGCTAGATGGTACACTGTCCTTCTCTCAGCACATATCAAAGCTGCAGGCTAAGGTTAAATCTAGACTTGGTTTCCTCTATCGTAATCGCTCCTCTTTCACCCCAGCTGCCAAACTAACCCTGATTCAGATGACCATCCTACCCATGCTAGAATATGGAGATGTAATTTATAGATCGGCAGGTAAAGGTGCTCTCGGGCAGCTAGATGTTCTTTACCATTCGGCCATCAGATTTGCCACCAATGCTCCTTATAGGACACATCACTGCACACTATACTCCTCTGTAAACTGGTCATCTCTGTATACCCGTCGCAAGACCCACTGGTTGATGCTTATTTATAAAACCCTCTTAGGCCTCACTCCCCCCTATCTGAGATACCTTCTGCAGCCCTCATCCTCCACATACACCCGTTCTGCCAGTCACATTCTGTTAAAGGTCCCCAAAGCAAACACATCCCTGGGTCGCTCCTCTTTTCAGTTCGCTGCAGCTAGCGACTGGAACGAACTGCAAAAAACATTAAAACTGGACAGTTTTATCTCCATCTCTTTATTCAAAGACTCAATCATGGACACTCTTACTGACAGTTGTGGCTGCTTCACGTGATGTATTGTTTTCTCTACCTTCTTGCCTTTGTGCTGTTGTCTGTCCCCAATAATGTTTGTACCATGTTTTGTGCTGCTACCATGTTGTGCTGCTGCCATGTGGTGTTGCTACCATGCTATGTTGTCATGTGTCGCTGCCATGCTATGTTGTCGTCTTAGGTCTCTCTTTATGTAGTGTTGTGGTGTCTCTCTTCTTGTGATGTGTGTTTTGTCCTATATTTTTAATCCCCCGTCCCCGCAGGAGGCCTTTTGCCTTTTGGTAGGCCGTCATTTTAAATAACAATTTGTTCTTAATTGACTTGCCTACTTAAATAAAGGTTAAAAAAATAAAATAAAAAATATGTGTGTGATCAATGATGTCTGTTATCTGGCTTAGATCTCCATGTGACTCATCATGTTTGTCCTCTCTGTGTGACAGAAATGGTACGTTTCTGTCCAGGAAGTAGATTCATCATTCACAGCCAGGGCTATGACATCAACAACACCAACTATTCCTTTCCGGAGTGACCTTACAAGTAGTGGGCAGCCAGGCAGCTCAATGGAGATCAACGTTCGCCGGCTTCTCCAAGTCTGACCACAAGGTGTCACACTTACATTCAATTTCAACACTAAAAAGACGGAGCAAAGATGAGAACGCTTCCCATCCCTCGTACACTGTCTTTCCTCAAGAGAGTTGCAGCCTTTAGGCATTTCACACATGATCAATGAACTCTCCCCTCATATTCCACTAGTTATTATTTAACCACCTGGAACACATTAATAGTTTGTGGTTAACCACTAGAGAGGTGCTACTTTTAGACTTTGCACCCCAGATTTAGGAGGAGACATACAAAAGCCAGGACTCTCTCCTTCACACATTGTCAAAACAGGAGTGTGCTGTAATTGTTTGGTGGTAAAGTGTTGGGCTCGAAAAGTCTGTCTACGAGCTGTCACTAATCAAACATATATTTTTATAACAAAATAATGAAAATTATTTTCTCTCTCTGTGGGTCCTGTTAACATTGTCAATTTTGGGGTTCTAAGCTAGCATGTGCTATCTAGATATTAATTTTTTATCAAAGGGATTAGAGAGAGTTTGAGTGGCATTGGAGAGTACTTTTTGTACCCACAGATGTAAAGCCTTTGAATTAGTGGAAGACTAATGGCTTGATGATCAGCCTCCTCAGCAGCAATAAAGACAGTGACGACAGGATCTAACCCTTTCATGGACCACCAGGCTTTATAATGCCGCTACGCTTCGCAAAAACAGTTTTGTGGCAGCGTTTTGATCTGCATTTCAAAAGCGGTAGATCCATACAACGTGTGCACTCCTTCCTGTATATGGGCCTCCTAATTGAGGTACACATTCATGAAAACGTTTTGTTTTAAGGTTAAGAGCAAATGCAACCACATATTGTACTGAAAGATGACTTAATGAGAACAATTAGCATAATGGAGGAATATGATACAAAAGCCTATGCCTTTTAAATGACTGGAAATCGCCTTCGTACAAGATTGAATGCAATGTTGACTCACATAGGCTACTTAATACAGAATCACATTTCTATTATCTCACCTGACCTCAGTCCAAATGGTTTATTATCATATATTTTATGTTCTGTTGGGTCCATGCTTAAGACATATTTTTCACAGGGAACTGTAATTTGACTTTACTGTGGTCTCTAATGTCATTTCTATTAATTTCTAACTGGAAAGAGACTCCTCTACAATAGGAAAGGCCTCTCAGACGTAGAGTTCCATGACAGCATGCCCCTCCAGGACTCATCATGTGCTCTGGTGGAGAGGAAATACCTGAGCCAACAGTCATACCTGGAAGGTGACATCCTTCCAGACCCTGCGAAAACCTGGGCTGAATCCCGACTCACAAAAGCACACGGAAAGTGAAAGAGGTGATTTACACCTGCAACACTCCAGGCATAATGTTGAAAAGTAAAACATTCAGAAAGATTGTTTGTTTCCATGGTTAAGTGAGAGAAAACTTGTTCAAAAGGGAATATAACATTGTGGATACAATTCGGAATGACACAATTTCATGTGTACAACATCTAAAGACCTGCATCAAGAAAAAAAGAAAACGTATCCTTTCAGAGGGAGAGGGAGCTTTGTGTGGCACACAAACACACACACACACACACACAGATACACACACACACACAGACACCCACGTAAGGGACCTGGGTTAAGAGGTGAGGACTGTTAGGTGGTCTGGGATGGTGGTTTGGGCTGATGAGTGGTCTGTGGCGACCGGAACAGGACGGGGGCGGAGCCTCCCTCCAGGATGAGCCACCACGTGGACCAGTCTATCCGGGGGTTGTGGGCGACCAGCCAGGGGTGCCCGAGGATAAGGGGACACTCCGGAGAGTCAACAATGAAAAACTGGATATACTCCCATAGCCCCCCCGCCACCCGGACACGCACGGGGACAGTGCGCCGGGTGATGCAGCCCGACCCCAATGGCCGGCCGTCCAGGCCCATGACCGGAACCGGCTCGGAGAGAGAGAGTAACGGAACGTTCCACCCTTGGGCAAGCCCTGCGTCCATCAGGTTTCCCGCGGCCCCAGAATCCACCAGTGCAATGCTCCGACACGGAGCGCGGGCCCACTAAACCCTGACGGGGAGAAAAGTCTGGGAGTCTCTGGAGTTGGGGTTTCAGTTCCGGCTCGCTAGCACCCCTCCCGATACCAGCGAGCCCTCCCGTTTTCCTGGCTTCTCCGGGCATGAGTCGCAGTGGTTACCTGCGTGGCCGCAGTACCGGCAACGTCCATGGGGCAGATGCCTCTACCTCTCCATCCGGGACAAGCGAGCCTCAGCATCTCCTCCTGAGGCATCTCCTTCCTGAATCGTCAGAAAGCTTCCAGGCTGATACCAGTCGAGAGGTGTCTAACACCTTGCGTAACTCCTGGGTGAATTGGTAGGAGTCGGAGCATGCCGGAGTTTGGCTCTCCCACTCCGCGGTAGCCGAGGAAAGAGCCCGACCCGTCAACAGAGTGATAATGTAGGCCACCCGACCCTGTTTCGTCAGGAAGGAGGAGGGTTGTAAGCTGAACATCAGGGAACACTGGGTTAGGAATTCCCTGCAGCCCTCTGGACGTACGTCGTACCTCTCCGGAGGTGGTAGGCGGGGTTCTCGCAATGTCGCAGGCGAGACTGGAGACACCGCTGCCGCGGCTTCCACTCTGCCGGCTGCCGGGGCTGGTCGGGTGTCCACCTGGCTCTGCACGGCGATCATCAGCCGGCGGAGACCCTTGATGATCTGCTGCAGGCCGCGGTCGTGCTGATCCAGCATGGCTCCCTGCACTGCCAATGCGCTATGATACTGTGCTGCCTCCGCTAGGTCCATATTGGCTCAGTTTTCTGTAAGGGTTGGTGTGAGGTGTGACCCAGTAGGCAAGGATGGTGAAACAAGGATCTTTACTGGTTGTCCAAAAGCCAGGATACAAAACAATGGACTAAACACGAAAACAAATGAGGAGCACATAGGTCTCCAAAAAACAGGCTGACAGCAAACAATACGAAATACTAACTCTGACTGGAAAAACACAATGACACAGGGAGAACACTTCTCGAGTACCTGTAACTCCGTCACGTGATCCGACACTGATACGTACTGCTTGACATTAAGGAACTAGCAGAGAAAACTGAGCAAGGGAACACAGGGAAGTGAGGGCATAAATACACAGGTGAATCTGATAGACACAGGTGACACCAATAGGAAGATGATTAGTCCCGACTGTGAGTGAGGAGGTGCCTAAGGTTGTCGGAGGATGACACCTAGTGGGTCGCTCCGGAACTGCGACCCACTCCTGTAACACACAAACACACACACACACAACCTCTACTGTACTATATTTCACTCTTGCACTCTACTGCACAATAGATCTGGATTACAGGAGGAGCAACTGATTTAAGTCAATACAAGATGAAAGGTTATTTGTTGATGTGTTGCATTGTAATATAGATGAATAGGGGTTTATTGAACTGCTTGCTTGTGTAGTGCTCAATGTGAGGTCTGCCATCCCGATCATCATGGAATGCTCAATGTGAGGTCTGCCATCCCGATCATCGGAATTTTGGGACGTCTGTCACCAACACCATCGTTGCTCTGATGCAGGCTGGGGAGAGGGATGAGTTTGAAGGGTAAGAAACGGCCAGTGGTCTAAAGTACTTAAGTAAAAATACATTTTTGGAGGTATCTGTACTTTACTTCACTATTTATATTTTTTAAACTTTTACTCCACTACATTCCTAAAGAAAATAATGTACTTTTTACTCCATACATTTTCCCTGACACCCAAAAGGACTCGTTACATTTCGAATGCTTAGCAGGACAGGAAAATGCTAAAATTCACGCACTTCTCAAGAGAACATCCCTGGTCATCCCTACTGCATCTGATATGGTGGACTCAATAAACACAAATGCTTTGTTTGTAAATAAATAAATTACAAAAATTGTGCCGTTTGGTTTGCTTAATATAAGGAATGTGTAATGATTTATACTTTTATTTTTGATACTTCAGTATATTTAAACCAAAAACGTTTAGACTTTTACTCAAGTTGAATTTTGCTGGGTGACATTCATTTTCTATTAAGGTCAGTGGCGACCCGTCATTCAGGGCAGGTGGGGCCCCACCTGTTATTTTGGAATTAATACGTGTCAGATATCAGTTTGCAAACATTGTAAAAAACAATCATTGAGTTAATATAGCCGCATACAAACATGGTCTCTTTTTTTCTTTCTTGAGTAAGGCAGTACCAAAATGCAGGTGTTTCAGGCTAGCTCAGTGCTACCTGTGGTGGTGGGGGAGCCAGCAGAAAATACAGAGCGAAGGGGTTGGTAATGTTCTCTAGTTGCGTCGTGATTGGCTCAGTGTTCTGCCACTCATGGGGACACATCATATCAACATCATACTTTCAAAATCTTAGCTAGCAAGCAAGACAAGCAGTCATCATCATGAATCAAGTCTGGCAAATCCTTTTCAATCCTTGTCATATGAAGAGAAATTATAAATAAAACGTATCGATGCTCATCGGACATTAAACATAAACATTACACAACAAGTTGGAAATCGCAAATTCAACAATGAGTGGTTTGGAAGGAATCAGTGGCTAACTGCTAGCGTTGCAAAGCAATCACTAGCCTGCTATTCAGTGGAGATGTCACGATCGTCTAAGGAAGCGGACCAAGGCGCAGCGTGTTTAGCGAACATGTTGACTTTATTAAATCAAAGCAACCACGAAATAACAAAACAAATGACGATAGTGAAGTCCACAGTGACAATGACTGAATACGGAACAAAAACCCACAACCACAAGGTGAACACAGGCAGTTTAAATATGGCTCCCAATCAGAGATAACGAGCCGACAGCTGACACTCGTTACCTCCGATTGGGAGTCACTGACCAAACACGGAAAACAAAACCAATACCAAACACAACAAATGAACACACCCTATACCCAACACAACCAAATGAATACACCCTGGCTCAAACAACACAGTCCCGGAGCCAGAGCGTGACAGGAGAGGGTGTGTGGTCCAAGTTTGGGTTTAAGGGTCTCTTTTCCATGCTTAAAAGGATAAACATTCACATGCAACACCATGGGCCAGAAAAGGTTGAATACATTGGCCATGCTGTCAATCCAGCATGACTTCTGCCACGTTCAAAACAACTGGAAACTCGGAATTGGGAAATCTCAGACTTCAGTGAGTTCAAGACAACTTGAAAGCACCGTAAATCCAGAGAATGGCAGACTTTGATTACAAAGTTTGATGCCAAAATTTGCCCATGAAGGACCACCGCACAACCTTCCTGTTCTAGTCAGCATAGAACAACAAGATGAGTCCAAAAAATGTATTTGTTGCTGCTGCATAAATTATGTAATATGCCAGGGAGATATGTATACTGTAGCTAAGAAACTAATACTAAGTGCATGTTGTGTAGTAAGCTGTTAGTAGCCCATGTGCCTCACCCTAATAATGTGGCACCTTTCTCCCTCATAACTTAGCCTACTGTTCTGGTGGTGCACATAGCTTGTTTTAGAGAAACGTCATCATCGAATATTGTAAGAGCTTTCATTGTCTGCTTATATGTTCAGAATTCTGTCACTGTACTATACATTTCAAAAGTGCTAAACAAATAGTTATATTGACTATTTCCATCTTAGCTCACTCATTAATGTCTTAATCGAAATTATGGATTGCCTCTTTTCCTGGAAACCATATATCCGGACTGCGACCGCGCCTCAATACGGGCTAAACAAGGGAGGGCTGGGCGGGCATACCTCCTCGGCGGTGGCTCTGGCTCCGGCCTTGATCCCCACCTCCTCTCCAACCCCCCAAAGTACCCCTGGTCCTGTCTAGCCCCGCTGGCCGGAGCCGGACTGACGACACGCGCCCCTGGCTTGGTGCGTGGAGGACGAACGGGCCTTACCAGGCTGACGACGCGCACCACTGCCTTGGCGCGGGGAGCAGGAATGGGCCGGACCGGGCTGACGAAGCGCACCCTTGACTTGGTGCGGAGAGCGGGACCGGGCCGGACAGGGCTGACGAAACGCACCACAGACTTGGTGCGAGTAGCAGGGACGAGCTGAACCAGGCTGACGACTCGCACCCTTGGCTTGGTGCGAGTAGCAGGAACGGGCTGGACCAGGCTGACGGCTCGCACCCTTGGCTTGGTGCGAGTAGCAGGAACGGGCTGGACCAGGCTGACGACTCGCACCCTTGGCTTGGTGCGAGTGGCCGGAACAGGCCGGGTCGGGCTGGCGACGCGCACCGTACACTTGGTGCGGGTGGCAGGAACAGGCCGGACCGGGCTGGCGACGCGCACCGTAGGTTTGGTGCGAGTGGCAGGAACAGGCCGGGTCGGGCTGGCGACGCGCACCGTAGACTTGGTGCGGGTGGCAGGAACAGGCCGGGCTGGGCTGGCGACGCACACCGTAGGCTTCGTACGTGGAGCAGGAACAGGCCGGGCTGGGCTGGCGACGCACACCGTAGGCTTTGTGCGTTGAGCAGGAACAGGCCGGGCTGGGCTGGCGACGCACACCTTAGGCTTAGTACGTGGAGCAGGAACAGGCCGGGCTGGGCTGGCGACGCACACCGTAGGTCTGGTACGTGGAGCAGGCACAGGCCGGGCAGGACTGTCGACGCACACCGTAGACTTCGTACGTGGAGCAGGAACAGGCCGGGCTGGGCTGGCGACGCACACCGTAGGTTTTGTGCGTGGAGCAGGAACAGGCCGGGCTGGGCTGGCGACGCACACCGTAGGCTTTCTACGTGGAGCAGGAACAGGCCGGGCCGGGCTGGCGACGCACACCGTGGACTTGGTGCGTGGAGTAGGAACAGGCCGGTCCATACTGGGAACACACACCACTGGCCTTAACCGGGGATCAGGAACAGGCCGGTCCGGACTGGTAACACACCTCAGTCTCTCACGCCGTGCCTCACTTACTTCCCTCCCTCTACTCGCCAATGGCTCCCGTAATCCGGTAGCCTTCTCTCCACGTCTCCCTGTGGCAGCCTCCTGCTGCCCAGCCGCCCAAGCCATGTGCCCCCCCCAAAAAACTTTTTGGGGTTGCCTCTCGTCCTTCCGACGATGGCCCTGCTGACGCCGTTGCTCCTCTCTCGCCAGGGCCTTGATCTTCCCCCAAGGTCCCTTGCCCCCGAGCATGTCCTCCCAGGACCACGATTTGCCCACCTGGGCCATCGCCAGCCTCTCGATCTCCTTACCAGGCGCCTCCTCCCATGTCCAGTCTCTTTGCTCCTGGACACGCTGCTTGGTCCTTTTGAGGTGGGTTTTTCTGTCACGATCGTCTAAGGAAGCGGACCAAGGCGCAGCGTGTTTAGCGAACATGTTGACTTTATTAAATCAAAGCAACCACGAAATAACAAAACAAATGACGATAGTGAAGTCCACAGTGACAATGACTGAATACGGAACAAAAACCCACAACCACAAGGTGAACACAGGCAGTTTAAATATGGCTCCCAATCAGAGATAACGAGCCGACAGCTGACACTCGTTACCTCCGATTGGGAGTCACTGACCAAACACGGAAAACAAAACCAATACCAAACACAACAAATGAACACACCCTATACCCAACACAACCAAATGAATACACCCTGGCTCAAACAACACAGTCCCGGAGCCAGAGCGTGACAGGAGAGGGTGTGTGGTCCAAGTTTGGGTTTAAGGGTCTCTTTTCCATGCTTAAAAGGATAAACATTCACATGCAACACCATGGGCCAGAAAAGGTTGAATACATTGGCCATGCTGTCAATCCAGCATGACTTCTGCCACGTTCAAAACAACTGGAAACTCGGAATTGGGAAATCTCAGACTTCAGTGAGTTCAAGACAACTTGAAAGCACCGCAAATCCAGAGAATGGCAGACTTTGATTACAAAGTTTGATGCCAAAATTTGCCCATGAAGGACCACCGCACAACCTTCCTGTTCTAGTCAGCATAGAACAACAAGATGAGTCCAAAAAATGTATTTGTTGCTGCTGCATAAATTATGTAATATGCCAGGGAGATATGTATACTGTAGCTAAGAAACTAATACTAAGTGCATGTTGTGTAGTAAGCTGTTAGTAGCCCATGTGCCTCACCCTAATAATGTGGCACCTTTCTCCCTCATAACTTAGCCTACTGTTCTGGTGGTGCACATAGCCTGTTTTAGAGAAACATCATCATCGAATATTGTAAGAGCTTTCATTGTCTGCTTATATGTTCAGAATTCTGTCACTGTACTATACATTTCAAAAGTGCTAAACAAATAGTTATATTGACTATTTCCATCTTAGCTCACTCATTAATGTCTTAATCGAAATTATGGATTGCCTCTTTTCCTGGAAACCATATATCCTGAGGCCGCATTTATTGTAGCTGGGGATTTTAACACAGCAAATTTGAGGGAAACGCTACCGAAGTTCTATCAACACATTGACTGTAGAACTCACTCTGGAAAAACACTGGACCACTGCTACTCCCCCTTTCGGGATGCCTACAAGGCACTCCCCTGCCCTCCCTTCGGCAAATCTGATCATGACTCCATTTTGCTCCTCCCTTCCTATAGGCAGAAACTCAAACAGGAAGTACCCATGCTAACATCTATTCAATGCTGGTCTGACCAATCGGAATCCATGCTTCAAGATTGTTTTGATCACGCGGACTGGGATATGTTCCTGGTAGCCTCTGAGAATAACACAGACGAATACACGGATACGGTGACTGAGTTCATCAGGAAGTGTATAGGAGATGTTGTACCCACCGTGACTATTAAAACCTACCCAAACCAGAAACCATGTATAGATGGCAGGATTCGCTCAAAACTGAAAGCTCGAACCACCATATTGAACCATGGCAAGGTGACTGGGAATATGGCTGAATACAAACAGTGTAGTTATTCCCTACATAAAGCAATCAAACAGGCAAAACATCAGTACAGAGACAAAGTGGAGTCGCAATTCAACGGCTCAGACACGAGACATATGTGGCAGGGTCTACAGACAATCTCGGACTACAAATGGAAAACCAGCCACGTCACAGACACCGGCCAAGCTAAACACCTTCTTCGCACGCTTTGAGGATAACACAGAGCCAACGACGTGCCCACTACCAAGGACTGTGGGCTCTCCTTCTTCGTGGCCGATGTGAGTAAGACATTTAAGCGTGTTAACCCTCGCAAGGCTGCCGGCCCAGACGGCCTCAGAGCATGCACAGACCAGCTGGTTGGAGTGTATACGGACATATTCAATCTCTCCCTATCCTAGTCTGCTGTCCCCACTTGCTTCAAGATGTCCACCATTGTGAAGTGCTTTGAGAGGCTAGTTAAGAATCACCTCTACCTTACCTGACACCATAGACCCAATTCAATTTGCTTACCGCCCCAATAGATCCACAGACGATGCAATCGCCATCTCACTGCACACTGCCCTATCCCATCTGGACAAGAGGAATACTTATGTAAGAATGCCGTCCATTGACTATACCTCAGCATTCAACACCATAGTACCCTCCAAGCTCATCATTAAGCTCGGGCCCTGAAGGTAGGAAACAACACCTCCACTTCGCTGATCCTCAACACAGGGGCCCAACAAGGGGGCGTGCTCAGCACCGTGTGGCCACGCATGCCTCCAACTCAATCATCAAGTTTGAAGACGACGCAACAGTAGTAGGCCTGATTACCAACAATGACAAGACAGCCTACATGGAGGAGGTGAGGGCCCTGGGAGAATAACCTCTCACTAAACGTCAACCAAACAAACAGCAGAGGGAGCACGCCCCTATCCACATCGACAGGACTGCAGTGTACACATCACTGACGATCTGAAACTGTCCATCCAGACAGACAGTGTGGTGAAGAAGGCGCAACAGCGCCTCTTCAACCTCAGGAGGCTGAAGAAATTTGGCTTGGCACCTAAAACCCTCAAAACTTTTACGGATGCACAATTGAGATCATCCTGTCGGGCTGTATCACTGCCTGGTACGGCAACTGAGGGTGGTGCGGTCTGCCTAACGCATCACCGGGGGCAAACTACCTGCCCTCCAGGACACCTACAGCACCCGATGTCACAGGAAGGCCAAAAAGATCATCAAGGACATCAACCACCCAAGCCACGGCCTGTTCACCCCGCTATCAATCATCCAGAAGGTGAGGTCAGTACAGGTGCATCAAAGCTGGCACCGAGAAACTGAAAAACAGCAACTATCTCAAGGCCTTTAGACTGTTAAATAGCCATCACTAGCCGGCTTCCACCCGGTTACGCAAACCTGCACCTTAGAGGCTGCTGCCTTACAGTGAGGGAAAAAAGTATTTGATCCCCTGCTGATTTTGTACGTTTGCCCACTGACAAAGACATGATCAGTCTATAATTTTAATGATAGGTTTATTTGAACAGTGAGAGACAGAATAACAACAAAAAAATCCAGAAAAACGCATGTCAAAAATGTTATAAATTGATTTGCATTTTAATGAGGCAAATAAGTATTTGACCCCTCTGCAAAACATGACTTAGTACTTGGTGGCAAAACCCTTGTTGGCAATCACAGAGGTCAGACGTTTCTTGTAGTTGGCCACCAGGTTTGCACACATCTCAGGAGGGATTTTGTCCCACTCCTCTTTGCAGATCTTCTCCAAGTCATTAAGGTTTCGAGGCTGACGTTTGGCAACTCGAACCTTCAGCTCCCTCCACAGATTTTCTATGGGATTAAGGTCTGGAGACTGGCTAGGCCACTCCAGGACCTTAATGTGCTTCTTCTTGAGCCACTCCATTGTTGCCTTGGCCGTGTGTTTTGGGTCATTGTCATGCTGGAATACCCATCCACGACCCATTTTCAATGCCCTGGCTGAGGGAAGGAGGTTCTCACCCAAGATTTGACGGTACATGGCCCCGTCCATCGTCCCTTTGATGAGGTGAAGTTGTCCTGTCCCCTTAGCAGAAAAACACCCCCAAAGCATAATGTTTCCACCTTCATGTTTGACGGTGGGGATGGTGTTCTTGGGGTCATAGGGAGCATTCCTCCTTCTCCAAACACGGCGAGTTGAGTTGATGCCAAAGAGCTCGAGTTTGGTCTCATCTGACCACAACACTTTCACCCAGTTCTCCTCTGAATCATTCAGATGTTCATTGGCAAACTTCAGACGGGCCTGTATATGTGCTTTCTTGAGCAGGGGGACCTTGCGGGCGCTGCAGGATTTCAGTCCTTCACGGCGTAGTGTGTTACCAATTGTTTTCTTGGTGACTATGGTCCCAGCTGCCTTGAGATCATTGACAAGATCCTCCCATGTAGTTCTGGGCTGATTCTGGGCTGATTCGAGGTGAGATCTTGCATGGAGCCCCAGGCCAAGGGAGATTGACAGTTCTTTTGTGTTTCTTCCATTTGCGAATAATCGCACCAATTGTTGTCACCTTCTCACCAAGCTGCTTGGCGATGGTCTTGTAGCCCCTTCCAGCCTTGTGTAGGTCTACAATCTTGTCCCTGACATCCTTGGAGAGCTCTTTGGTCTTGGCCATGGTGGAGAGTTTGGAATCTGATTGATTGATTGCTTCTGTGGACAGGTGTCTTTTATATAGGTAACAAACTGAGATTAGGAACACTCCCTTTAAGAGTGTGCTCCTAATCTCAGCTCGATACCTGTATAAAAGACACCTGGGAGCCAGAAATCTTTCTGATTGAGAGGGGGTCAAATACTTATTTCCCTCATTAAAATGCAAATCAATTTATAACATTTTTGACATGCGTTTTTCTGGATTTGTTTGTTGTTATTCTGTCTCTCACTGTTCAAATAAACCTACCATTAAAATTATAGACTGATCATGTCTTTGTCAGTGGGCAAACGTACAAAATCAGCAGGGGATCAAATACTTTTTTCCCTCACTGTATATAAACATGGAAGACTGGCCACTTTAATAATGGAACACTAGTCACTTTAATAATGTTTACATACTGCTTTAGTCATCTCATATGTATATACTGTATTCTATTCTGCTGAATTTTAGTCAATGCCACTCCGACATTGCTCGTCCTAATATTTACACATTTCTTAATTCCATTATTTTACTTTTAGATTTGTGTGTATTGTTGTGAATTGTTAGATACTACTGCACTGTTGGAGCTAGGAACACAAGCATTTCGCTACACCTGCAATAACATCAGCTAAATATGTCAAATTTTATTTTCTTTATCCGCTCACCCTTATGCCATAGTTTGTAAATCTACATTTTCTGTAGAAACCACATTTGTTTTAGCAAGTCAGCCATATCAGCTATGTTTTTTAAAAAGGCAGTAAATGAGGCTGAATGAACTGTTTTGCTGCCAGACAAGGCTCCGTTGATATTCAGGTGTAGTGATGGTAAGGATTCACTCCATTGTGCTGAAAAGAAAGCTCTGCTGTTGGGACAGCTTTATGTAGGCCCTAACAGTTTGTGGGCACCGTTTGTCACCGTTATAGTGTAATTAATGTACTGTTTAGTGTTGTGTTATATAGTGGCTTTGCTGGCATGCATCCCCAAAAAAGGTTGAGTTTGCTAAAATCACCACTGGTTAAGGTATTTTTACTTTTACTGAAGTATGACAATTGGGTACATTTTCCACCACTGGAAACGGCTGTATCCTCCTGTCCCATAATGCCTTATGCGTTAGATCTGTTCCCTCCTCTTTTCACTTCAACCCCAGTTGTAGCTAACCTGATTCAGCTTATCAAAATGCTAGATTAGAGTTGGAGCGAAAACCTACAGGACGGTAGCTCTCCAGGAACAGAGTTGGCGAGCCCTGCCTTAGAAAAACCCTGAACCAAGTACCTGTACAGTTTGGCATCATGCATGATGTGCAGTAACATGGTCTGTTCATTGCAGGGCATTTGCTGGAGTGACAGGCTGTTTTACATGGCTGTTTTAAAGTGCTGGTGCTACTGCCACTAGAGACTGTCTCAGGCCTGCTGAGGAGACTGTCTCAAGCCTGCTGAGGAGACTGTCTCAGGCCTGCTGAGGAGACTGTCTCAGGCCTGCTGAGGAGACTGTCTCAAGCCTGCTGTGGAGACTGTCTCAAGCCTGCTGAGGAGACTGTCTCAGGCCTGCTGAGGAGACTGTCTCAAGCCTGCTGAGGAGACTGTCTCAAGCCTGCTGAGGAAACTGTCTCAAGCCTGCTGAGGAGACTGTCTCAGGCCTGCTGAGGAGACTGTCTCAGGCCTGCTGAGGAGACTGTCTCAGGCCGTGGTGGACACCTTCCACATCCGCTCTGGAGAGGAGGCCCAGGAGTTGCTCAAGGTCATCACTGAACCACTCAGCAAACTCATCATACAGGTACTGCAGGGGTTAATGTGTGGGCCAAACAGTCTGTACTGTATGGCTAAGGTCAAACACTTTGCTCATATGTCCAGGAAACTGGAACGACTTGAGTAATGAGCTTGGCTGTGGATCACTCCTGCTTCCTTTGATCACTTTGCATTGATCAATATGATGTTTTATTCCTATTCTTCCTTGCAGTTAGACAAATCTGTCATCACAGGCATCGCCACGGGAGACGAGGGCATGAGTCTGGTGAGGGTGTGGTTTAAGAGCCACATCCTAATGGTAAGACCCTAACGGTTACCCACTGGCCTCTCTTGATGTGTAATATATTTGGAGTCACCAGCTGGTTTCAAAGACGGATGTTTTTCTCTTCCACCTGCAGTCCTCTGTGAATGTTAGTCCCTCAACTGTACATCAATACTACTGTACATCAATACAAAGCAATGCAGCAACCTGGACAACCCAGATCGTGACTCTACTTGTAAATATACAAAAATGGAGGTCAATGTCATTTCATTCTTGGAATTGAGCGAGCGACAAAGTACTGTCACATGGAAATATGTGACAGTCATACTGATTCCACTACAGTCCTGGGGCTGGGGGCCCTAGTGACGGTCTTTACAGATAAAAGTAGCAGAATAGAATGACTGACCCAGTTCTCTGCTCTGTTGATGCCCCTAGGCAGGCATCTGTTAGTGGATTCGTCATTGTCAGAGCTGGCGGTAAGCCTCATTCTGCTGGCCTGCTCTCTGGTGCTCCTGTGTACCTGTCTGGTGCTGTTGGTCAAGCTACTCAACTCTCTGCTCCATTGAAGTTATAAATTACACTTTGGATGGTGTATCAATACACCCAGTCACTACAAAGATACAGGCGTCCTTCCTAACTCAGTTTCCAGAGGAAGGAAACCACACAGGGATTTCACCATGAGGCCAATGTTGACTTTAAAACAATTACAGAGTTTAATGGCTGTGACAGGAAAAAACTGAGGATGGATCAACAACATTGTAGTTACTCCACAATACTAACCTAATTGACAGAATGAAAAGAAGGAAACCTGTACAGAAACATTATTTCCAAAACATGCATCCTGTTTGCAACAAGGCACTAAAGTAATACTGAAAAAATGGTGGCAAAGCAATTCAATTTTGAATTGAATACAAAGTATTATGTTTGGGGCAAATCCAATAAAACACATTACTGAGTACCAATCTCCATATTTTCAAGCATAGTGGTGGCTGCATCATGTTATGGGTATGCTTTAAGGACTGGGGAATTTTCCAGGATAAAAAAGAAATGGAATGGAGCTAAGAAGAGGCAAAATCCTAGAGGAAAATTAGACACTGGGAGACAAATTCACCTTTCAGCAGAACAATAACCCAAAACACAAGGCCAAATCTACACTGAAGTTGCTTACCAAGAAGACAGTGAATGTACCTGAGTGGCCGAGTTACAGTTTTGACTTAAAGCTACTCGAACATCTATTGCAAGACCTGAAAATGGTTGACTAGCAATGATCAACAACCAATTTGACAGAGCTTGAAGAATTTTGAAAAGAATAATGGGCATTCCAGGTCTAGAAAGCTCTTAAATACTTACCCAGAAGGACTCACAGCTGTAATCACTGGCAACGGTGCTTCTACAAAGTATTGACTCAGGCGTGTGAATACTTATGTAAATGAGACATTTATGTATTTCATTTTCAATACATTTTCAAAAATTTCTAAAAACATGTTTTCACTTTGTCATTATGGGGTATTGTGTGTCAATCAGTGGAGGCTCCTCAGAGGAGGAAGGGGAGGACCATCCTCCTCAGTGAATTTCATAAAAATAAAAATAGTGAAACATGTTACATTGAGCTGGGTGAATGGAATATGAATGACAGTCATCCAATATGCTGTAATAGAAATAAGGCCATGCTCATAAAAAATATATAGCATCCTCCCTCATCTTAAATGGCACAGACCACCACTGGTGTAGATGGGTGAGAAAAAAAATCTATTTAATCCATTTTAAATTCAGGCTGTAACACAACAAAATGTGGAATAAGTCAAGGGGTATGAATGCTTTCCGAAGGCACTGTAGCATTGCCTTTTTTTGGAATCACTGTGTTGTATGATTGCATTGAATATCTATTTGACTTGGTGCCGATTTGAGGTGGCGTCGATCGACTCTGCAAAGCTTTTACATAAGCACTACAATATAGCTGACATAATCATTTAGCAAGCATAGCTACATTTAGGTTGTATGAGGAAAGCTCTTAAGTATAAGCAAAGCTTAAATACATCTGTAAACACAGAGCTACATTATACAGTATGTAAAATAACAACAACAACCCCAGCATCCCACATATTTCCCCTGAAAGCTCATTACTGAAACTTCACATACTGTAAGTAATTTGAATCCCCTTCTCTCCCCCCCTCCAGACTCCCCATACCCGTTTGGCTGGCGGACAGGTTACCTGGCCATACTGGTGGGAGCTTGGGATCCGCTGTGCATGCATGGAAACAGAATCTTTCTCAGACAGCAAATCACTAAGAATCTCAGAATTGACTGTTGTTTCACAGCGGGAGCCATTGCTATTCCCTATCTAGAACTAGATAACTTACCATCTGATTTCTATAGAAAACAAAGCTCCACTCTATGGAGTTTCAGCCCCATTACATGGCTCTGTGATGACATGACATTGTACTGTGATTTCTTGTGATCTCAGATATTGACACTGGGGTCAAACATTGGGACAACCCCCACAACTATCCTGGCAGCATTGTCAAGCCCAGGGAACATGCTGGCTGTATTTACAGGGTCTTCTGTCCCAGTATTCTCTCGTCATACCTCTCGAATTACCCTGGTCTGTTCTACAGGTTACCTTGTGTCATTTATTTTTTAACATATTGGGCATTCTGCTGTGGTACCCTGTGTCCATCACCCGCCTGCCCATATGGCCAGGACTTTGGGGCAGTGCACGACCAAGTACCGCTGGTTCGCTGTGCTCTACCTGCTTCTGTGCTTCCTGCTCCTGCCCTCACTCATCTTTGCCCTCTCCATGGCAGCCTGGCAGGTGATGGCGGGGGTGGGAGTGCCCTTCACTGTGGCCCTCCACTTGGTGTCTGTGGCGAACATGCTGCAGGTACACAGGGCAGGCTGTCTGCCAGTGAGGCTGCGGAGCTGGGACTTCCTGCCTGTCTGGATGCATTCCCTTCAACCCCTGGATATCCTCATCACCAAGGTGAAGGTGATCCTGTGCTGCCTTAAAGAGTCTGCACACATTTGATTGAATGGTGTCTCTGCACCACTCTGTGGACGTATATATATATATTTTTAGGGCAGCATCCTCAGCATCCCTACTTCCCGCAGCTATGCGCAAAATCTGTCATAGGGTAGAACTTTTTTTCCCTACAAAACCTAAAAATGTGCCGTTTTCACGTATGCAGACAATGGTATTGTGCTGGAGAATGAAAATGAGAAGTGGTGGAGTTGCCCTTTAATAGAAAAAGACTCAAGTAAAAGTGAAAGTCACCCAGTAAAATACTACTTGAGTAAAAGTCTAAATGTATTTGGTTTTAAATATACGTACGTATCAAAGGTAAATGTAATTGCCAAACTATACTTAAATATCAAAAGTAAAAGTAAATGCTATAAATCATTTAAAATTACAAATATTAAGCAAACCAGATGGCACGATTTTCTTGTTTTTTATTTATTTATAGATAGCCAGGGGCACATTCCAACACTCACACATAATTTACAAACGAAGCATTTGTGTTTCGTGATTCCTCCAGATCAGAGGCAGTAGGGATGACCACGTGTTCTCTTGACAAGTGCGTGAATTGGACCATTATAAATAATAAAGTACATATACCCCAAAAACCTACCACTAAAGTACTTCAAAGCATTTTTACTTAGTTACTTCACACCAATGGTTCCCAAATGTTCTTCCTCTGAAAAACAGTGCTGATATCAAAAGTATGTTAAAAGTTTGCTATCAGTCCTCATGAGAGGCAGTAAATGTGTGTCTCTTTGCTGAGAATGCAGGATGTCTGATTGAATAGAACAAAAAAAAATTCACTCAGCCAAGTAGAAGGCCTTGAAAAATGAATGCATAGAAATGGCCGACTAATTCATTCATGCTATTCAGGAGGCAATGGGCGCATCCACTCGCTAATTATATAGCAACGGGGGTCTGAATAGTTTATTAAATCCATTTGGTGACATTATGGCAAGTGATTTCTGTAGTTTCAATACATTTTAGGCTTAACGTCTCCTCGCTTCTCAATGAACAATTTGAACTTTTAAATATCAGCCCCAACCACATGCCAATTCTAGACAGTTAATATTTGATGATTTGATTATTTTGTTCAAAATCCCAATTGTCTTACATACACTGAGTGTACAAAACATTAGGAACACCTTCCTAATATTGAGTTGCACCCCCTTTTGCCCACAGAACAGCTTCAACTCGTTGGGGCATGGACTCTACAAGGTGTCGAAAGTGTTCCACAGGGATGCTGGCCCATGCTGACTCCAATGCTTCCCACAGTTGTGACAAGTTGGCTGGATGTCCTTTAGGTGGTGGACCATTCTTGATACACACAGAAACTGTTGAGAGTGAAAAACCCAGCAGCGTTGCAGTTCTTACATTTGAGTCATTTTAGCAGACTTATCCAGAGCGACTTACAGTTAGTGAGTGCATACATTTTCATACTAGCCCCCCGTGGGAAACGAACCCACAACCCTGGCGTTGCAAGCGCCATGTTCTACCAACTGAGCTACAGGGGACTCAAACTGGTGTGCCTGGCACATACTACCATACCCCGATCAAAGGCACTTAAATGTTTTGTCTTGTCCATTCACCCTCTGAATGGCACACATACACAATCCATGTCTCAATTGTCTCAAGGCTTAAAATTCATTCTTTAACCTTTTGAGATGGATTTAACAGGTGACATAGCTTTCACCTGGATTCACCTGGTTAGTCTATGTCACGGAAAGAGAAGGTGTTCCTAATGTTTTCAGTCTGCAGGTAGGATGTTTCATATAATCCATGATAGACAAAGATTATAGGACCATCGTCAACTCTAGCTAGCTAGCTAAGCTAACTACACTGAACAAAAATGTAAAGTGTTGGTCCCATGTTTCATGAGCTGAAACAAAAGATCCAAGAAATGTTCTATATGGACAAAAAGCTTATTTCTCTCACATTCTTTGCACAAATTTGTTTATATCCCTGTTAGTGAGCATTTCTCCTTTTCCAAGATAATCCATCAAGAAGCTGATTAAACAGCATGATAATTACACAGGTGCACCTTGTGCTGGGGACAATAAAACGCCACTCTAAAATATGCAGTTTTGTCACACAACACAATGCCACAGTTTTGAGGGAGCGTGCAATCGGCATGCTGACTTCAGGAATGTCCACTAGGGCTGTTGCCAGATAATTTAATATTCATTTCTCTACCATAAGCCTCCTCCAATAGGCAGTACGTCCAACCTGCCTCACAACCGCAGATCGCATGTAACCACGCCAGTCCCGGACCTTCACATCCGGCTTCTTCACCTGCGGGATCGTCTGAGACCAGCCACCCGGACAGCTGATGAAACTGTGGGTTTGCACAACCAAATAATTTCTGCAAAAACTGTCACAAACCGTCTCAGGGAAGCTCATCTGCGTGCTCGTCGTCCTCACTAGGGTCTTGACCTGACTGCAGTTTGGCGTCGTGACCGACTTCAGTAGGCAAATGCTCACCTTCAATGGCCACTGGCACGATGGAGAAGTGTGCTCTTCATGGATGAATCCTGGTTTCAACTGTACCAGGCAGATGGCAGACATCGTGTATGGCGTTGTGTGGGTGAGCGGTTTGCTGATGTCAACGTTGTTAACAGAGTGTCCCATGGTGGCGGTGAGGTTATGGTATGGGCAGGCATAAGCTATGGACACAATTGCATTTTATCTATGGCAATTTCAATGCACAGAGGTACCCTGACGAGATCCTGAGGCCTTTTGTCGTGCCATTCATCCGCCGCCATCACCTCATGTTTCAGCATGATAATGCATGGCCCAATGTTGCAAGGATCTATACACAATTTCGGTAAGTTGAAAATGTCCCAGTTCTTCCATGGCCTGCATACTCACCAGGCATGTCACCCATTGAGCATGTTTGGGATGACCTGGGTCGACGTGTACGACAGCGTGTTCCAGTTCCCGCCAATATCCAGCAACTTCGCACAGGTATTGTAGAGGAGTGTGACAACATTCCACAGTCCACAATCAACAGCCTGATCAACTCTATGCGAAGGAGATGTGTCACGCAGGCAAAATAAATCGTGGTCACACCAAACTGTCACATATCTCTTGTCAAGGCGCATGTCTTGAAGCTGGAAGCTGTATCTGTGATGAGGTGATGTTGAAGGAGTCAGGCGCAGGAGGGTAAATCACAGAATAACAGGCTTTAATCCGCAAAATACAGGTTTATGCAGAAATGCGCCAAACACACTCCAGGGCACAAAACAGGTGCACTGGAAAATACAAGGCACACGGGAAATACTCCCATCGATACAAAATACACGAGCTCCACTGAGCTTCACTAACCTCCACAATAAACAATAACCCACACAGACAAGGAAGCAGAGGGAACACTTATACAGTGGGGAGAACAAGTATTTGATACACTGCCGATTTTGCAGGTTTTCCTACTTACAAAGCATGTAGAGGTCTGTAATTTTTATCATAGGTACACTTCAACTGTGAGAGACAGAATCAAAAAAATCCAGAAAATCATTGATTTTTAAGTAATTAATTTGCTTTTTATTGCATGACTTAAGTATTTGATACATCAGAAAAGTAGAACTTAATATTTGGTACAGAAACCTTTGTTTGCAATTACAGAGATCATACGTTTCCTGTAGGTCTTGACCAGGTTTGCACACACTGCAGCAGGGATTTTGGCCCACTCCTCCATACAGACCTTCTCCAGATCCTTCAGGTTTCGGGGCTGTCGCTGGGCAATACGGACTTTCAGCTCCCTCCAAAGATGTTCTATTTGGTTCAGGTCTGGAGACTGGCTAGGCCACTCCAGGACCTTGAGTTGCTTCTTACGGAGCCACTCCTTAGTTGCCCTGGCTGTGTGTTTTGGGTCGTTGTCATGCTGGAAGACCCAGCCATGACCCATCTTCAATGCTCTTACTGAGGGAAGGAGGTTGTTGGCCAAGATCTCGCGATACATGGCCCCTTCCATCCTCCCCTCAATACGGTGCAGTCGTCCTGTCCCCTTTGCAGAAAAGCATCCCCAAAGAATGATTTTTCCACCTCCATGCTTCACGGTTGGGATGGTGTTCTTGGGGTTGTACTCATCCTTCTTCTTCCTCCAAACACGGCGAGTGGAGTTTAGACCAAAAAGCTCTATTTTTGTCTCATCAGACCACATGACCTTCTCCCATTCCTCCTCTGGATCATCCAGATGGTCATTGGCAAACTTCAGACGGGCCTGGACATGCGCTGGCTTGAGCAGGGGGACCTTGCGTGCGCTGCAGGATTTTAATCCATGACGGCGTACTGTGTTACTAATGGTTTTCTTTGAGACTGTGGTCCCAGCTCTCTTCAGGTCATTGACCAGGTCCTGCCGTGTAGTTCTGGGCTGATCCCTCACCTTCCTCATGATCATTGATGCCCCACGAGGTGAGATCTTGCATGGAGCCCCAGACCGAGGGTGATTGACCGTCATCTTGAACTTCTTCCATTTTCTAATAATTGCGCCAACAGTTCTTGCCTTCTCACCAAGCTGCTTGCCTATTGTCCTGTAGCCCATCCTTGCCTTGTGCAGGTCTACAATTTTAACCCTGATGTCCTTACACAGCGCTCTGGTCTTGGCCATTGTGGAGAGGTTGGAGTCTGTTTGATTGAGTGTGTGGACAGGTGTCTTTTATACAGGTAACGAGTTCAAACAGGTGCAGTTAATACAGGTAATGAGTGGAGAACAGGAGGGCTTCTTAAAGAAAAACGAACAGGTCTGTGAGAGCCGGAATTCTTACTGGTTGGTAGGTGATCAAATACTTATGTCATGCAATAAAATGCAAATTAATTACTTAAAAATCATACAATGTGATTTTCTGGATTTTTGTTTTAGATTCCGTCTCTCACAGTTGAAGTGTACCTATGATAAAAATTACAGACCTCTACATGGTTTGTAAGTAGGAAAACCTGCACAATCGGCAGTGTATCAAATACTTGTTCTCCCCACTGTACAATGACTAATGAGGGAATAAGGACCAGGTGTGTGTGATTGAAGACAAGACAAATGGAGTGATGATAAATGGATCGGCAGTAGCTAGTAAGCCGGTGATGCCGAATGCCGAAACCTGCCCGAACAAGGAGGGGAGGCAGCCTCGGCGGAAGACGTGACAGTACCCCCCCTTGACACGCGGCTCCAGCCGGAGCAGGGCGAGCAGGATGGCGACGGTGGAAATCCCGTAACATGGAGGGATCGAGGATATCCCTCACCGGGACCCAGCACCGTTCCTCCGGACCGTACCCCTCCCACTCCACGAGGTACTGAAGGCCCCCCACCCGACGCCTCGAATCCAGGATGGAACGGAGAGAGTACGCCAGGGCCCTCTTGATGTCCAGAGGAGGTGAAGGGACCTCCCGCACCTCAGACTCCTGGAGCGGACCAGCTACCTCCGGCCTGAGGAGAGACACATGAAACGAGGGGTTAATACGGTAATCAGGGGGAAGTAATAACCACCTATAAGTGACCTCGTTGACTCTTCTCAGGACTTTGAAAGGCCCCACAAACCGCAGGCTCAGCTTCCGGCAGGGCAGGCGGAGGGGCAGATTCCGGGTCGAGAACCAGACCCGATCCCCCGGTACAAAGACGGGGGCCTCACTGCGGTGGCGGTCAGCGTTGGCCTTCTGACGACGCACTGCGCGTTGGAGGTGAACGTGGGCAGCATCCCACGTCTCCACCGCGCACCAAAACCAGTCATCCACCGCAGGATACTCGGTCTGGCTCTGGTGCCACGGTGCAAGAACCGGTTGGTAACCTAGAACACACTGGAAAGGCGTTAGGTTAGTGGAGGAGTGGCGGAGAGAGTTCTGGGCATATTCTTCCCATGGCAAGAACACCGACCACCCCCCCGGCCGGTCCTGGCAGTAGGACCGCAGGAACCTACCCACGTCCTTATTTACCTGTTCCACCTGCCCATTACTCTCGGGGTGGAACCCAGAGGTCAGGCTGACCGAGACCCCCAGACGTTCCATGAACGCCTTCCAGACCTTGGACGTGAACTGGGGACCTCGGTCAGACACTATATCCTCTGGTACCCCGTAATGCCGGAAGACGTGTGTAAACAGGGTCTCTGCAGTTTGCAGAGCCGTGGGGAGACCGGACAGAGGAAGGAGGCGGCAGGCTTTAGAAAAGCGGTCCACAACGACCAGGATAGTGGTGTTACCATGAGAGAGGGGAAGATCAGTTAGAAAATCAACACTTAGGTGAGACCATAGTTGTTGTGGAACTGGTAAAGGTTGTAACTTACCAGCTGGGAGGTGCCTAGGTGCCTTACTCTGGGCGCACACTGAGCATGAGGAAACGTACACCCTCACATCCTTAGCCAAGGTAGGCCACCAGTATTTTCCGGTCAGGCAGCGCACTGTACGGCCGATACCTGGGTGACCAGAGGAGGGTGACGTGTGTGCCCAGTAGATCAGACGATCACGGATAAGAGCAGGCACGTACTGTAGCCATTTGGACACAGAGGTGGAGAGGGATCCGTGCGTAATGCCTGCTCTATATCCGCGTCCATCGCCCATACTACCGGCGCCACCATGCAGGAGGCCGGCAGTATGGGGGTGTTGTCGCTGGGCCTCTCCTCTGTGTTATACAGCCGGGACAGTGCGTCTGCCTTAACGTTCTTTGTACCCGGGATGTATGATAGAGTGAAATCAAACTTGGTGAAGAATAGGGCCCACCTGGCCTGGCGAGGATTCAGCCTCCTCGCTGCCCGGATGTACTCCAGGTTACGGTGGTCCGTCCAGACGAGGAAAGGGTGTTTTGCCCCCTCGAACCAATATCTCCACACGGTCAAGGCTCAGACAACAGCCAACAGCTCCCGATCACCAACGCCGTAGTTCTGCTCCGCCGGGCTGAGCTTCTTCGAGAAGAACGCACAGGGGTGGAGCTTGGGTGGCGTACCCAACCGTTGAGACAGGACAGCTCCTATCCCAACCTCGGACGCATCCACCTCCACTACGAACGGTAGTGATAAATCAGGGTGGGCCAGTACAGACCCCGCAGTTTGCTGAAGGCCAGGTCAGCCTCAGCAGACCAGCGGAGCCGGGATGGCCCACCCTTCAACAGGGAGGTAATGGGAGCTGCGACCTTGCCAAAGCCCTGGATAAACCTCCGATAGCAGTTGGCAAAGCCAAGGAAGCGCTGCACCTCCTTAACTGTGGTTGAAGTCGGCCAATTACGTACGGCTGAAATTTGATCCCCCTCCATCTCCACACCTGAGGTGGAAATGCGGTATCGAAGGAAGGAGACAAACTTCTGGAAAAACATACACTTCTCTGCCTTAGCATAAAGGTCATTTTCCAACAGTCGGGCCAGCACCTTGCGAACCAGGGACACATGCTCGGCGTGCATAGCGGAATACACCAGGATGTCATCGATATAGACCACTACACCGCGACCAAGCATGTCCCGAAACACCTCGTTCACAAAGGACTGGAAAACTGAGGGAGCATTCATCAAAACATAGGGCATCACCAGGTATTCATAACGTGGTTGTGCTGAATGCTGTCTTCCACTCATCTCCCTCTCGGATACGCACCAGGTTGTACGCACTCCTGAGATCTAATTTGGTGAAGAAGCGCGCCCCATGCATTGATTCAATCACTGAAGGAATGAGGGGGAGAGGATAACTAAATCTTATCGTCTCCCTGTTCAGTGGTCGATAATCAATGCACGGGCGCAGACCTCCGTCCTTCTTCTTCACAAAGAAGAAACCCAAGGAGGCGGGTGAAGTGGAGGGATGTATATACCCCTGGCGCAGGGACTCGGTGACATATGTTTCCATAGCCACCGTTTCAGCCTGTGACAGGGGGTATATACAGTGGGGGAAAAAAGTATTTAGTCAGCCACCAATTGTGCAAGTTCTCCCACTTAAAAAGATGAGAGAGGCCTGTAATTTTCATCATAAGTACACGTCAACTATGACAGACAAAATGAGATTTTTTTTCTCCAGAAAATCACATTGTAGGATTTTTTTATGAATTTCTTTGCAAATTATGGTGGAAAATAAGTATTTGGTCAATAACAAAAGTTTCTCAATACTTTGTTATATACCCTTTGTTGGCAATGACACAGGTCAAACGTTTTCTGTAAGTCTTCACAAGGTTTTCACACACTGTTGCTGGTATTTTGGCCCATTCCTCCATGCAGATCTCCTCTAGAGCAGTGATGTTTTGGGGCTGTCGCTGGGCAACACGGACTTTCAACTCCCTCCAAAGATTTTCTATGGGGTTGAGATCTGGAGACTGGCTAGGCCACTCCAGGACCTTGAAATGCTTCTTAAGAAGCCACTCCTTCGTGTGTTTGGGATCATTGTCATGCTGAAAGACCCAGCCACGTTTAATCTTCAATGCCCTTGCTGATGGAAGGAGGTTTTCACTCAAAATCTCACGATACATGGCCCCATTCATTTTTTCCTTTACACGGATCAGTCGTCCTGGTCCCTTTGCAGAAAAACAGCCCCAAAGCATGATGTTTCCACCCCCATGCTTCACAGTAGGTATGGTGTTCTTTGGATGCAACTCAGCATTCTTTGTCCTCCAAACACGACGAGTTGAGTTTTTACCAAAAAGTTCTATTTTGGTTTCATCTGACCATATGACATTCTCCCAATCCTCTTCTGGATCATCCAAATGCACTCTAGCAAACTTCAGACGGGCCTGGACATGTACTGGCTTAAGCAGGGGGACACGTCTGGCACTGCAGGATTTGGGTCCCTGGCGGCGTAGTGTGTTACTGATGGTAGGCTTTGTTACTTTGGTCCCAGCTCTCTGCAGGTCATTCACTAGGTCCCCCCGTGTGGTTCTGGGATTTTTGCTCACCGTTCTTGTGATCATTTTGACCCCACGGGGTGAGATCTTGCGTGGAGCCCCAGATCGAGGGAGATTATCAGTGGTCTTGTATGTCTTCCATTTCCTAATAATTGCTCCCACAGTTGATTTCTTCAAACCAAGCTGCTTACCTATTGCAGATTCAGTCTTCCCAGCCTGGTGCAGGTCTACAATTTTGTTTCTGGTGTCCTTTGACAGCTCTTTGGTCTTGGCCATAGTGGAGTTTGGAGTGTGACTGTTTGAGGTTGTGGACAGGTGTCTTTTATACTGATAACAAGTTCAAACAGGTGCCATTAATACAGGTAACGAGTGGAGGACAGAGGAGCCTCTTAAAGAAGAAGTTACAGGTCTGTGAGAGCCAGAAATCTTGCTTGTTTGTAGGTGACCAAATACTTATTTTCCACCATAATTTGCAAATAAATTCATAAAAAATCCTACAATGTGATTTTCTGGAAAAAAAATTCTCAATTTGTCTGTCATAGTTGACGTGTACCTATGATGACAATTACAGGCCTCTCTCATCTTTTTAAGTGGGAGAACTTGCACAATTGGTTGCTGACTAAATAATTCCCCCCCCACTGTATGACTCCTGGGAGGTACAACGTCTACCCAGAGGTTTATCGCGCAATCCCCCGCCCGATGAGGTGGTAATTTAGTTGCCTGCGTTTTAGAGAACGCTTGCACCAGATTGAGGTATTCAGAGGGAATGCGCACGGTGGAGGTACTGTCTGGACTTTCCACCGTGGTTGCACCAACGGAAACACCTAGACACCTACCCTGACACTCTCACGACCACCCTGTGAAAACCCTCTGCGGCCATGAGAAGGTGGGGTTGTGGAGTGCTAACCAAGGGATACCACAGGGAAAGCAGGAGACTCAATAATGGAAAAAGTAACCTGCTCACAATGAGTCTCCTGGGTAATCATGGTGACTGGTGCAGTAACTTCCTTAACCAACCCGGATCCTAATGGTCGATTATCAAGTGCTCTGATGGGGCGTGGAATGGATAGGGGAATCAATGGAATGCCTATACGGTGTGCGAATGCCCAGTCCATAAAGTTCCCAGCTGCGCCTGAATCGACTAGCGCCTTACACTGGGGAACTACCATGTGCTCAGGAAAGGAGATGTGTATTTTACAGTGCACAGCAGAGGGCTCTGAACGAGTGTGGGTGTTCGATACCTGGGGTGATGCATTTTTACATTACATTTTAATCATTTAGCAGACGCTCTTATCCAGAGCGACTTACAGTTAGTGAGTGCATACATTATTATATATATTTTTTTTTTTTCATACTGGCCCCCCGTGGGAATCGAACCCACAACCCTGGCGTTGCAAACGCCATGCTCTACCAACTGAGCTACATCCCTGCTGGCCATTCCCTCCCCTGGGCAGACCTCCTCCAGGACGTCCTCTGGTTGCCAGCAGGTTGTCCTAACGAATGGCCATGTCCACCAGTTGCGAGAAGGACAACATGGTGTCACGGCAGGCTAGCTCCCGTCGGACATCCTCTCGCAGATGGCACCGGAAATGGTCGATCAGGGCCCGCTCGTTCCACCCGGACCCAGCTGCCAGAGTTCGAAACTCCAATGCGAAGTCCTGCGCAGTCCTCGTCCCCTGCCTCAGGTGGACCAGCCGCTCGCCGCTAGTTCTCCAACGTGGCTCCTCCTTCGTTCCATACCGCGTTGGCCCACTCCAGGGCTTTCCCCGAGAGGCAGGAGACGAGGGAGATCATCTTCTCCCGCTCCGATGGGACCGGCTGGATGCAGGAGAAGTAGAGCTCCAGTTGGAGAAGGAATCCTTGGCACAGTGCCGCTGTCCCGTCAAACTCCCGTGGTCGGAATATCTGGATCCCTCCGGGTGCTGGGGTGTGGGTGGCGGGATCCGGTTGGCCAGCTGGTCTCAACGGATCTGGCTCTCTCCTTTCCAGGCATTGGACGACCTAAAGATCCATCGCTTCCCCCAAGCTGGCTAGCATAGTTGAATGCTCCTGGACCCGTTCCACGACTCCAGGCATGCGCGTCTCTCCCGCTGACTCCATATCGGGTGGGTGATTCTGTGATGAGGTGGTGTTGAAGGAGTCAGGCGCAGGAGGGTAAATCACAGAATAACAGGCTTTAATCCGCAAAATACAGGTTCACGCAGAAATGCGTCAAACACACTCCAGGGCACCAAACAGGCACACTGGAAAATACAAGGCACACGGGAAATACTCCCGTCGATACAAAATACACAAGCTTCACCGAGCTTTACTAACCTCCACAATAAACAATCACCCACACAGACAATGAAGCAGAGGGAACGCGTATACAATGACTAATGAGGGAATAAGGACCAGGTGTGTGTGATTGAAGACAAGACAAATGGAGTGATGATAAATGGATCGGCAGTAGCTAGTAAGCCGGTGACGCCGAAACCTGCCCGAACAAGGAGGGGAAGCGGCCTCGACGGAAGTCGTGACAGTATCAGTGTTGTAGCTGAAAAAGACATGGCTGAAGGACTAGCATCTGAAGCGTTGAATTATAGCGAGCTGCAGATTAAGGAATCAAAACACCTGCCTTCTCTCCTCATCAGCCCAGGGTTGCATACCTGTCCTGTCTGGATGACATCCCCATGACACCCCAATCACCACCATCACAGAAGAGGAGGAGAAGATGGGACCTGGAGTCAACGCAGTCAGCTTGGATTAGTTGAAGTGTGTCAATAGTCATAGGTTTAAATGTCATATGCAGCACACTGTAGCAGTTTTAGACTGCTCATGTTCAAACATGAGACAAAAACAACACAGTGTACAGATGTCGGATCTTAATTTGACCAGTTTAGTCTCAGGTGTAAAATAATCCTGCAGCAGAAGGATTTGATTATTTAAAAAAAGTGATACAGGAATTAGTTTTCATAGGCTACCGTAGGCTTTGTTTAGGTGTATCCTAAGGCTGCATTTCGGATACACTTGTATGTCATAGTGAAGACCAATATCTATCTTGTGTTATTAAGCTATATAAAACAAAAGTTGTTCTACATTTTAATGTCGCAGTAGTAGGACCTACAGTAGTAGGACATTTATTATGTCTGGTGTGTTAGCGTTTGAGTGAGTGAGCGAGAGAGAGAACTGCAGGTTTTCAGTGAATTTATGTATATCACAAGGCTCATTTGAAATTCTCAGCGATAACAGAGTGATCAAATGAAGATACCACACCTGTAGTTTTACGCCATTGCTCCAGTGTTATGTCCAAGTACCTTGAGCTTCTACCCATTTCAAAATCAAATATCGTGCCATTCCCCAAAAACTAAAACCCACAAGCAGACTGTGGATTTAAACATGTCAAACAAAACTGCCATTATTCCATTTTGTCTTTGCCTATCCCTATCCTTTTCTGACACTCTGACTCTATATTGCTATTTTAACAGAGTCATATGTTACCTTTTAAGCCTTTTTAACTTGGTGTTATCAGTGGGCTTGCTATTGCTGAGCGCTTGTGAGCTCCTCCCCCTCACTCTCTAGGGTGAAATGTCTAGTAAACTCCAGCCACCTATACTCAGACAGAAACAACAACCCCTCTCCTGAAGGGAGCAGCATATAGGATATATTTAGGACACCTTGAAACACTAGATAAATCTGACGGTGTTGAAATGTGTATTGGAAACCTGTTTGTTGTTTTATATTTCATACTTTCTACGCTACCAGTCAAAAGTTTGGACACACCTACTCATTGAAGGGATTTTCTTAATTTTTTTTACAATTCTTTACATTGTAGAATAACAGTGAAGACATAAAAACTATGAAATAACACATATGGAATCATGTAGTAACCAAAAAAGTGTTAAACAAATATATTTTCATATTTGAGATTCTTCAAATAGCCACCCTTTGCCTTGATGACAGCTTTGCACACTCTTGGCATTCTCTCAACCAGCTTCATGAGGTAGTCACCTGGAATGCATTTCAATTAACAGGTGTGCCTTCTTAAAAGGTGTGGGTGACGCGGTGACGCGATGTGGGTGAACGGATGATCTCCGCATGTGTAGTTCCCACCGTAAAGCATGGAGGAGGAGGTGTTATGGTGTGGGGGTGCTTTGCTGATGACACTGCCTGTGATTTATTTAGAATTCAAGGCACACTTAACCAGCATGGATACCACAGCATTGTGCAGCAATACGCCATCCCATCTGGTTTGGGCTTAGTGGGACAATCATTTGTTTTTCAACAGGACAATGACCCAACACACCTCCAGGCTGTGTAACGGCTATTTTACCAAGAAGGAGAGTGATGGAGTGCTGCATCAGATGACCTGGCCTCCACAATCCTCCGACCTCAACCCAATTGGGATGGTTTGGGTTGAGTCGGACCGCAGTGTGAAGGAAAAACAGCCAACAAGTGCTCAGCATATGTGGGAACTCCTTCAAGACTGTTGGAAAAGCATTCCAGGTGAAGCTGGTTGAGAGAATTCCAAGAGTGTGCAAAGCTGTCATTACATTTACATTTTAGTCATTTAGCAGACGCTCTTATCCAGAGTGACTTACAGTTAGTGAGTGCATACATTTCTCATACTGGCCCCCTGTGGGAATCGAACCCACAACCATGGCGTTGCAAGCGCCATGCTCTACCAACTGAGCTACAGGAGGCAAAGGGTGGCTATTCTCCACCAAATGGCAAAACAGTTACCTAAAAAATTAAATGGTAAAAGAAGAAGTACACAACACAAAGAAGTATAATAAAAAACACTTCATGAAAAATGTGACGCCTAGCGTTGGGGTGAGTTGCTGCTGGAAGTGTTGTGGAATCCAATGGCCTGCTTTAGCATTAGCTAGCCTAGCATGCTGATGAAATAGGCAGTTTAATTAAAAACTAGCAGTGTTTCAATCTTCTCGATTTTGCGGCTTGGATAATTAGGAGTACAGCGACACCTTCCATCCCTGGATTGAGATACGACTGGCCCTTATCATTGAAACCACGGAAGTTCAAAGCCAACCACGGTATTGCAGGTATTGTTAGCAGAAAACAGGATCCCCCGTTATAATGAATGGAAAAATGCCTATGTTCGTGGTCAATCTTTGTGTAAATAAAAAAATGTTTCAAGAGCAATCATGGTACCAATAATTGCTTCTAATACACCAGATGTATGTCCTTGAACGGACTATTTTAAAATCACACACAGAAGAAGTTATAAGGATCATTCATTTGTTTATTTATCTGTGTATTTGTTTATTTTGATCCCCATTAGCTTTTTCAGAAGCATCAGCTACTCTTCCTGGGATCCACAAAAAGCACAAAACATGACAAGTAACAAAACACTGATACACTGATAGATAAGGACAGTCACACACATTTAAAATACAACGATATACAGTACAAGCAATACAACAACAAAATTATAGAAACAATACAACAAAAAAATGATGTGTCTGTTAGAGTGTGTCTGTGTGTGTGTGTGTTTGTGTGTCCCCTCACAGTCCCCGCCATTCCATGACATGTTGTTAAATTATTTTTTTTAAAGGTAATTTTGCTGTTTGCTTGAGTAATTGGAGATGGAAGGGATCATGGCTCTGTATAATACTGTGAGTTGCAGTGAATTCGTTTTGGACTTGGGGACTGTGAAGTGACCCCTGGTGGAATGTCTTGTGGGGTATGTATGGGTGTCTAAGCTGAATGTCATTTGATTATGCAGACAATCTGGAATTTTCATCACAGTAATATTTCTTATGAAAACTAGAAGAGAAGCAGTTAATCTCTCGTCAACCCACAACCAGGAAAGACTGGCATTCATGTTGTTGATGTTAGTTATGTATGTGCAGTTAAGGGCAAGGCGTGCTGCTTTGTTTTGAGCCAGCTGCAGCTTTGCTAGGTCTTTCCTTGCTGCACTTGACCATATTACCAGACAGAAATCAAGATGGGAAAAGACCAAAAGCTTCCATTGAAGCACTCTCTGGTATCTATTGGATAAATAACACTCCAACCATGTGATGGCAGGTGATGTAAAGCCATTTAGTTGCTAATGGAAGCCTGCAGTACCCCGGTTGGCCTACAATTTGAGATAGAGGGGGCAGCACTGAGCTAGCCTACAATGTCACTTCCTGGAGTAGCACAAACTGCGCATGTTATGTCTCCATGACATGCCATCTTAACCGACAAAATTTGGCTTCAATGTGCTATTGAGTCTTCACATAGGAATGAATGGTGTCATATGATCAATGGCTTTGTCCATTCATACAGTGCATTCGGAAAGTATTCAGACCCCTTGACTTTTTCCACATTTTGTTACGTTACAGCCTTGTTCTAAAATGGATGAAGTAAACATTTTTCCTCATTAATCTACACACAATACCCCATAATGACAAAGCGAAAACAGGTTATTAGCCATTTTTGCAAATTTATTTAAAATTAAAAGCAGAAATACCTTGTTTACATAAGTATTCAAACCCTTTGGTATGACACTCAAAATTGAGCTCAGGTGTATCCTGTTTCCATTGATCATCCTTGAGATGTTTCTACAACTTCATTGGAGTCCACCTGTGGTAAATTCAATTGATTGGACATGATTTGGAAAGGCACACACCTGGCTATATAAGGTCCCACAGTTGACAGTGCATGTCAGAGCAAAAACCAAGCCATGAGGTCGAAGGAATTGTACTTAGAGGTCCGAGACAGGATTGTGTCGAGTCACAGATCTGGGGAAGGATACCAAAAAATGTCTGCAGCATTGAAGGTCCCCAAGAACACAGTGGCCTCCATCATTCTTAATTGGAAGAAGTTTTGAACCACCAAGACTCTTCCTAGAGCTGGCCGCCCGGCCAAACTGAGCAATCGGGGGAGAAGGGCCTTGGTCAGGGAGGTGACCAAGAACCCGACGGTCACTCTGAAAGAGCTCCAGTTCCTCTGTGGAGATGGGAGAACCTTCCAGAAGGACAACCATCTCTGCAGCACTCCACCAATCAGGTCTTTATGGTAGAGTGGCCAGACGGAAGCCACTCCTCAGTAAAATACACATTACAGCCCGCTTGGAGTTTGCCAAAAGGTACCTAAAGGACTCTCAGACGATGAGAAACAAGATTCTCTGGTCTGATTAAACCAAGATTGAACTCTTTGGCCTGAATGCCAAGCATCAAGTCTGAAGGAAACCTGGCACCATCCCTACGGTGAAGCATGATGGTGGCAGCATCATGCTGTGGGGACGTTTTTCAGTGGCAGGGACTGGGAAAACCTGCTCCAGAGCGCTCAGGATCTCAGACTGAGGTGAAGTTTCACCTTCCAACAGGACAACGACCCTAAGCACACAGCCAAGACCACGCAGGAGTGGCTTCGGGGCAAGTCTTTGAATGTCTTTGAGTGGCCCAGCCAGGGCCCGGACTTAAACCCGATCGAACATCTCTGGAGAGACCTGAAAATAGCTGTGCAGCGACGCTCCCCATCCAACCTGACATAGCTTGAGAGGATCTGCAGAGAAGAATGGGAGAAACTCCCCAAAGCCAGGAGTGCCAAGCTTGTACACAAGAAGACTCAAGGCTGTAATCGCTGCCAAAGGTGCATCAACAAAGTACTGAGTAAAGGGTCTGAATACTTAGGTTAATGTAAGATTTCAGTTTTTTATTTTTAATACATTTGCAAAAAATTCTAAAAACCTGTTTTTGCTTTATCATTATGGGGTATTGTGTGTAGGTTGATGATATTTTTATTTATTTAATCAATTTTAGAAGAAGGCTGTAACGTAACAAAATGTGGAAAAAGTCAAGGAGTCTGAATACTTTCCGAATGCACTGTCATTGGGCCCCCTAGTTGTATTTGTTATGGTTTTTGTTTTGTTTATTAAACGGAGAATAGGAGCTCCGGGATCGTGGTAAAAATTATAGTACATACTCTGCTTTTCTATCGCACGTGCAAAGATGTCCGACGAGTAATACGTAATGGGTAAATATTTATAAAGTATATATAGTGCACATTTTAGATTAGGGGCTGCAAAATAGTTTATTAATAATTTGTAAATGGATAAGGATCTACATTAATTATCAACTGATGTATAAGTAAGTGCATGTACTCACATTTACAAATGCAGTCGTTAACAATTAATAAATATTCCATTCATTACATATTTAAATACATTTATAAATATGTATATAAATGGTGAGTCAAAGCATTTACCAACCATTAACAAATGCATTTTTAATAATTGTATGAGTTGACAATAACTCCTTTATACCTAGTTTCTAAGTACATTAGTAGTACATTATTTATAATTTACAAATTGTGAATATAATATAATCAAACACCTTATTAATTATCTTATAAATCATTAATAAATAACTAAAAATAGTCATTTGCCCATTTATAAACACTATTTAGAGATTGTTTTTTGACACTTTGTAATAATAATTAATAAATGGTAAGTAAACTCTTTACAAACGGTTTATACATGGATTAATAAGGGACCTTAACACTTTATATTATCTTCCTTTTTATTTGATTAATTTGAGTATGACACAAACACACTGAGATTTGTGTGGCAGTAATGTGAGAGCTACGCTATTGGTGAATATATTTAAATATTTCAGAACCTTTTCCATATCGCCGTAAGGCATCCATCTCTGTAAATATGCAGATGCTGTTTCCAAATCTACTGAATTTATGACAAAAACATTCCAAGTTGTTTTCCTGGCACTGAATACACTTAGCGCCTTAATCACATATAATCTACATATCACATATTTAGGACTCCCCTATTGGAGTACTAATTGGTGTAGAATACAATATTTATGAGGAGAGATTAAAGTAGTCATCCTCTCCCACACAACAATATTCACTGGGGTCAGAAGAGGTGTGTGCAAAGTAACATGCTGCAATTTATTTCCAAACTCCTCCATAGCATATATTAAATGAATTCCATTAGAAAGTTACAAAATGCCCCCAGGTATTGAAAATGTAATTGACCTTAGAACCTTCAGTTTGACATGCAAATCGTCTATTCTGTCTGTGTATAAAAATGTTTAAAAATTAATAAATTAATCTTGTACTGTTCATTAGCCATTCATGCAGGCATGCGAGCTATGAATTCTGGACGTTTTGAATTACATTAGAAAAATTAGCAGTATTCATGTCATTTCCCCATAATAATAGTTTCCTAATAGAGTTATACTTCCCCAACCCCCTTTTTCCTTATCTTCTTTCCTGCTATAACTACAGTGCCTTCAGAAAGTATTCACACCCCTTGACCTTTTCCAAATTTTGTTGTGTTACTGCCTGAATTTAAAATTGATTAAATAGTGATTTTTTTGTAACTGGCCTACACGCAATACCCAAAAATGTCAAAGTGGAATTATGTTCTTCGACATTTTTACAAATTAATTAAAAATTAAAAGCTGAAATGTTTTGAGTCGATAAGTAGTCAACCCCTTTGTCATGGTAAACCTAAATAAGTTCAGGAGTAAACATTTGCTTAAGAAGTCACATAAGTTGCATGCACTCACCCTGTGTGCATTAATGGTGCCCCACACATACAATTATCTGTAAGGTCGTTCGGTCGAGCAGTGAATTTCAAACACAGATTCAACCACAAAGACCAGGGAGGTTTTCCAATGCTTCGCAAAGAAGGGCACCTATTGGTAGATGGGTAAAAAAAAAAAGCTGACATTGAATATCCCTTTGAGCATGGTGAAGTTAATAATTACACTATCAATACACCCAGTCACTACAAAGATACATGCGTCCTTCCTAACTCAGTTGATGGAGAGGAAGGAAACCGCTCAGGGTTTTCACCATGAGGCCAATGGTGACTTTAAAACAGTTACAGAGTTTAATGGCTGTGATGGGAGAAAACTGAGGATGGATCAACAAAAAAATAAAAAGAAGGAAGCCTGTACAGAATAAAAAATATTCCAAAACATGCATCCTGTTTGCAACAAGGCACTAAAGTAATACTGCAAAATATGTGGCAAAGCAATATTTTTTTTCCTGAATACAAAGTGTTATGTTTGGGGCAAATCCAATACAACACATTATTGAGTAGCACTCTTCATATTTTCAAGCATAGTAGTAGCTGGGGAGTTCTTCGGGATAACAAAGAAACGGAATGGAGCTAAGCAGAGGCAAAATCCTAGAGGAAACCTGGTTCAGTCTGCTTTCCACCTGTCACGCCCTGACCTTAGAGATCCCTGTTATTCTCTATTTTGGTTAGGTCAGGGTGTGATTTGGGTGGGCATTCTAGTTGTTCTATGTATTTGCTGGCCGGGTAAGGTTCCCAATCAGAGGCAGCTGTCTATCGTTGTCTCTGATTGGGGATCATACTTAGGCAGCCTTTTCCCCATCTTAGTTTGTGGGATCTTGTTTTTGTGTAGTGGCTTTGTTAGCCTGCAGAACTTTACGTTTGTGTGTATTTTGTTGTATTCAGTTAATAAATTAATATGTTTGCCTACCACGCTGCACCTTTGTCCGAGCCGTCAATCCACGAGCGTGACACCACCAGACACTGGGAGATGAATTCACCTTTCAGCAGGACAATAACCTAAAACACAAGGCCAAATCTACACTGGAGTTGCTTACCAAGAAGACAGTGAATATATCTGAGTGGCCGAGTTACAGTTTTGACTTAAATCTACTTGAAAATCTATTGTCACGGTTTTCTAAGCCAGAACCCAGAAGCAGACCAGGACAAGGTGAGTTGACCGAAGGTGAGTATTTATTAACAGATTCAAAAAAACACGATGCAGAATAATCCAGGGGACAGAGCGGGCGGCGGAGATGAGTTGGTGGAGGTGCAGTGGCAGATCCAATAATGGCTCGGCAGCCGCCGACAACCAGGCAGGGGTTGGGTGAAGGTTCCGGGAGATTGACTGTAGATAGAAACAAACGGAGGTAAGTACACGGCAAGCCAACAAGGTGCAAAACAACAAAACTAACGCTAGAAACTCAAGGGCTGATACGTTGACAAACATACTGTTCATGGCTAACGATCCGGCAGGGAATGGATGTCAGGTCAGAGCTTATGAAGGGTGATGATCAGGACCAGGTGTGCAGATCGCTGATGAGATGCAGGTGCGGGTAATCGGGAGATCTCCCACCTAGCAACGTCGCCCGGCAACCAGGCAGGGAGCGTTCAAGAACCTTCAGGAAACAGGAGATTCCGAGCAGAAAAATGGCAACACAGGCAGGAACCGACTCAGGACGCAGGGTTCATGACATCTATGGCAAGACCTGCAAATGGTTAGCAATGATAGAAATGATCAACAACCAATTTGACAGAGCTTGAAGAATTTTGAAAATAATAATGTGCAATCCAGGTGAGGAAAGCTGTTAGAGACTTACCCAGAAAGACTCACAGCTGTAATCACTGCCAGCGGACACAGTTGTAATCATTGCCTAAGGTGCTTCTACAAAGTATTGACTCAAGGGTGTGAATATTTAAGGTAAATTTGATATTTCTGTATTTCATCTTCAATAAATTAGCATAAATCTCTAAAAGCATGTTTTCACTTTGTCGTTATGGGGTACTGTGTGTAGATGGCTGAGGGAAAAATATATATTTAATCAATTTTAAATTCACAAAATTTAGAATAAGTCAAGGGATATGAATATTTTCTGAAGGTATTGTATATTTTCTATGTATTCCCCATTCCCACAGATAAATATATTTACACATCATTCTAAAATGCGTTCTGCTTTATATCTAATTCAAATTGCTCCAGGTTTAAAACCATGGCTATATTACATCAACTCAATTATCTAGTTTTTTCTATTATGTCCTTTACGTTGGTGGGAAAAATGTATTTTCACATAGATATTTTCACTCTTGGCCACGGAAATGTATATATTTCCCTGCATGCTATTTTCACACACATTTTGAAACTATTTCTGTGCGGATTAATACAAATCTCTTCACACTTCATGAGTCGTCCATCCATTTCCAGAGCATGTACAGTACATGAGAGTATATTGTCTCTCTCTGGGAATTGACTGGGTTAACCGTCACAATAGTCTTAGGTAAGAGGAATTTATTTGTATATTGAGTTGAGGGTCATTAATAAATGAGCTCAGTCCAATGTATTGTCTCTATGTTTTCAGAACCATGTTTTAGCTTGAATATCTTTATTGTGTATCAATGGATGCAGGCTGACTTAATTTTTGTTTACCTTGGTTCCACAAACAAATATTCAAACATAAGTGTCACGGTTTCGGCCGAGGCGGCCCCTCCTCCTTGTTCGGGCAGGCTTCGGCGGTGGTCGTCTCCGGAGTACTAGCTGCCACCGTTCGATGTTTCATGTTTGATTGGTTTTGTCTGTTTGTCACACCTGTTTAGTGTTTAGTCTCATTAGGCACCCTATTTAGTTCCTTGTGTTAGTTTAGGTGTTGTGTGTAATTGTTTTACTGTCGTGTGGTAGTTTTGGTCCGCTGGATTTTGTTCTCTCTTTATTTCATGTTGTATTTAGAGAGTCCTGCACGTTGTGCACACTTACTTTGTTCTGTGTAGTGTGCGTTTATTTCGCCTGTGGCCTGTGGCCGTTGTTGGCGTGTTACTACGGACTTCACTAAAGACCTTTGGATTTATATCTCTGTGTCCTGCGTGTGATTCCACATCCCACTACACTCCACTCTTGACAGAATTACACACCATCTCATGGAATCAGCAGGAGCACCCACTCCCACCGACATCATGGAGGAGCGCTTTCGTGGTCAAGAAGATCGGATCAACCAAATCGGGCACGCCCTGGACCGGGTGATGAACATTCTCCATCGATGGGAGATCAGCGATGTACCCACACCTCCACCTACCGCACCATCACCATCGGTCAGCCCGCCCGTCCAACTACCGGAACCCAGTGGGATTCGGCTCTCGCTCCCGAGGGCGTACGAAGCACCGCTGCCGGATGTCAGGGGTTCCTGTTACAAGTGGAACTCTACCTTGCCACCGTACACCCGGCGCCCTCGGGACACGAGAGCGTTTCCGCCCTCATCTCCTGTCTCACCGGCAAGGCGTTGGAGTGGGCCAACGCCGAATGGAGGAGAATAGACGCCGCCACTATCACCTATGCGGAGTTCTCCCGCCGCTTCCGTGCGGTCTTCGACCATCCACCAGAGGGGAAGGCGGCGGGGGAGCGTCTATTCTACCTCCGGCAGGGGATGAGGAGCGCTCAAGAGTTTGCGCTGGAGTTCCGGACTCTAGCGGCAGATGCAGGGTGGAATGAGCGGGCCCTCATAGACCACTTTCGTTGCAGCCTCCGGGAGGACGTCCGCAGAGAGTTGGCGTGCAGGGATACTACACTCTCATTTGACCAGTTGGTGGACATGGCCATTCGGCTGGACACCCTGCTCGCTACCCGCGGACGTCCCAGGTGGGGGTCGCCCATTCCACCCTCCAGCGCCTCCGAGCCGAGCCCGATGGAGCTCGGAGGTGCTGGCGCTAGAGGGGGGAGAAGAAGGAGCCCGAGGGGGGCTGTCCCCTGCACCAACTGTGGCCGTGGAGGGCACACCGCGGCTAGGTGCTGGGGAGGGTCCCCTGGTGAGGGAGACGGCAGGTCACACATTGGGGAATCCTCCCAGGTGAGTAGGCGCCCCACTTACCCAGAGCTTTCTGTCGTACACATAACTATACCTGTTTGTTTTCCACAGGTTGCACCTCGTTCCCAGCATAAGGCGCTAGTAGATTCAGGCGCAGCTGGGAATTTTGTAGATCGTAAATTCTGTGTTGAGTTAGGGATTCCCCTCCTTCCGGTTGATAATCCTTTCCCTGTACATGCCCTAGATAGTCGTCCGTTAGGATCTGGGTTGATTAGGGAGGTCACGGCGCCACTTAGGATGAAGACGCAGGGGGGTCATGAGGAGACGATTCAACTCTATCTGATCGACTCTCCTGCGTATCCGGTGGTACTGGGGCTTCCCTGGTTGATTACCCATGATCCTACAATTTCGTGGCGAGAGAAGGCTCTTAAAGGGTGGTCTGCTCAGTGTGAGGGGCTATGTCTGGGTGTTTCCGTAGCGGCGACCTCGGTGGAGAGTCCGAACCAGATGCCAGCACTGCACATTCCACCTGAGTATGAGGATTTGGCACTCGTGTTTAGCAAGACAAGAGCGGCAAGGTTGCCGCCTCATAGACAGGGGGATTGTGCGATAGACCTCCAGGCAGGAGCTGCGCTCCCGCGGAGCCATGTGTATCCTTTGTCACAGGAGGAGAAGAGGGCAATGGAGACATACATTGCCGAGTCTCTGAGACAGGGTTACATACGGCCCTCCACTTCTCCCGCGTCCTCGAGCTTCTTTTTTGTGAAGAAAAAGGATGGAGGTTTGCGTCCGTGTATTGATTACCGCGGTCTCAATCAGGTGACTGTGAAATATAGTTATCCACTCCCGCTGATTGCGACCATGACGGAGTCCTTACACGGGGCACGGTTCTTCACAAAATTGGACCTCAGGAGCGCATATAACTTGGTGCGCATTAGAGAGGGCGATGAGTGGAAGACAGCATTTAGTACTACCTCCGGTCATTACGAGTATCTCGTCATGCCATACGGGTTAATGAATGCTCCATCAGTCTTCCAATCTTTTGTAGATGAGATTTTCCGGGACATGCAGGCGCAGGGAGTAGTGGTGTACATAGACGATATTCTGGTGTACAGTTCTACTCGGGCCGAGCATGTAGCCCTGGTGCGCAGGGTATTGAGGAGATTGTTGGAGCATGACCTGTATGTCAAAGCCGAGAAATGTCTGTTCTTTCAGGAGTCGGTCTCCTTTTTGGGTTATCAGTTGTCTGCGTCAGGGGTGAGAATGGAGGTTGACCGTGTGTCTGCCGTGCGTAATTGGCAAACCGCAACTACGGTTAAAGAGGTGCAGCAGTTCTTGGGTTTTGCGAATTACTACCGGAGGTTTATCCGGGGTTTTGGACAGGTGGCAGCTCCCATAACGTCCCTTCTGAAGGGGGGTCCTGTGCGCTTGCGGTGGTCAGCTGAGGCGGACAGGGCTTTTGGGAGACTGAAGGACCTGTTTACCTCGGCTCCAGTGCTGGCGCACCCGGATCCCACTTTACCATTCCAAGTAGAGGTAGACGTGTCTGAAGCCGGTATCGGGGCTGTTCTTTCACAACGGTCCGGCACACCACCTAAACTCCGCCCCTGTGCTTTTTATTCTAAGAAGCTCAGTCCGGCGGAGCGGAATTATGACGTAGGGGACAGGGAGCTGTTAGCCGTAGTACAGGCCCTAAAGGTGTGGAGGCATTGGCTTGAGGGGGCTCAATACCCTTTTCTCATTCTGACTGACCACCGTAACCTGGAATACATTCGGGCAGCTAGGAGACTGAATCCTCGCCAGGCTCGATGGACTATGTTTCTCGCCCGGTTTGTGTTTAAGATCACTTACATCCCTGGGTCCCAGAACGGGAAGGCAGATGCCCTGTCTCGGCGGTATGACACAGAGGAGAGGTGCGTGGAGCCCACTCCCATACTACCTGAGTCTTGTCTGGTTGCACCGGTGGTGTGGGAGGTCGATGCGGAGATCGAGCGGGCATTACGCACCGACCCTAGCCCTCCACAGTGTCCGGTGGGTCGGACGTACGTCCCGCTCGAGGTCCGGGATCGGCTTATTTATTGGGCTCACACGTCACCCTCCTCTGGACATCCAGGTATTGGCCGGACAGTGCACTGCCTTAGTACAAAGTACTGGTGGCCAACGTTAGCCAGGGATGTGAGGATTTATGTCTCCTCCTGCTCAGTGTGTGCCCAGTGTAAGGCGCCCAGACACTTGCCCAGGGGTAAATTACAACCCCTGCCCGTTCCACAACGACCCTGGTCTCACCTCTCGGTGGATTTTGTTACCGACCTTCCCTCCTCACAGGGGAATACCACCATCCTGGTCGTTGTGGATCGGTTCTCGAAGGCCTGTCGTCTCCTTCCCATGCCGGGTCTTCCTAATGCCCTACGGACCGCTGAGGCTCTATTTACTCACGTCTTCCGGCATTACGGGGTACCCGAGGATATAGTGTCTGATCGAGGCCCCCAGTTTACCTCCAGAGTCTGGAGAGCGTTTATGGAACGGTTGGGGGTTTCGGTGAGCCTTACCTCGGGTTACCACCCGGAGAGTAATGGGCAGGTCGAACGTGTCAACCAGGATGTGGGTAGGTTTCTGAGGTCATATTGTCAGGGCCGGCCGGAGGAGTGGGCGAGATATGTGCCCTGGGCCGAGATGGCACAGAACTCTCTCCGCCACTCCTCCACTAAACTAACCCCTTTCCAGTGTGTGTTAGGGTACCAGCCGGTTCTGGCACCTTGGCATGAGAGCCAGATCGAGGCCCCTGCTGTGGATGAGTGGGTGCGGCGCTCGGAGGAGACGTGGAACGCTGCACACGTCCATCTGCAGCGAGCCATCCGTCGACAGAAGACGAGCGCCAACCTCCACCGCAGTGAGGGGCCAGTGTACGCACCTGGAGATCGAGTCTGGCTCTCAACCAGAAACCTGCTCCTCCGCCTGCCCTGCCGGAAGCTGGGTCGGCAGTTTGTGGGGCCTTTTAAAGTGCTGAGGAGATTGAACGAGGTGTGTTACAGGTTACAACTGCCCATTGATTACAAAAATATTAACCCCTCGTTCCATGTGTCTCTCCTCAGGCCGGTGGTAGCTGGTCCACTCCAAGACTTTGAGATAGAGGAGACTCCTCCGCCCCCATTGGACATCGAGGGGGCTCCGGCGTACACTGTTCGGGCCATCCTGGATTCGAGACGCCGGATGGGGGGTCTCCAATATCTCGTGGAGTGGGAGGGGTACGGCCCGGAGGAGCGGTGCTGGGTGCCGAGGAGGGACATCCTGGACCCGTCCCTTCTGACCGAATTCCATCGTGGTCATCCTACGCGCCCTGCTCCGCGTCCTCCTGGTCGTCCCCGAGGCCGGGGGCGGCGCACGGCTGGAGCCGCGCGTCAAGGGGGGGGTACTGTTTCGGCCGAGGCGGCCCCTCCTCCTTGTTCGGGCAGGCTTCGGCGGTCGTCGTCTCCGGAGTACTAGCTGCCACCGTTCGATGTTTCATGTTTGATTGGTTTTGTCTGTTTGTCACACCTGTTTAGTGTTTAGTCTCATTAGGCACCCTATTTAGTTCCTTGTGTTAGTTTAGGTGTTGTGTGTAATTGTTTTACTGTCGTGTGGTAGTTTTGGTCCGCTGGATTTTGTTCTCTCTTTATTTCATGTTGTATTTAGAGAGTCCTGCACTTTGTGCACACTTACTTTGTTCTGTGTAGTGTGCGTTTATTTCGCCTGTGGCCTGTGGCCGTTGTTGGCGTGTTACTACGGACTTCACTAAAGACCTTTGGATTTATATCTCTGTGTCCTGCGTGTGATTCCACATCCCACTACACTCCACTCTTGACAATAAGATGAGTTATCCATGAAGTATTTTGTTTTATGCATAGATACAGTGGGGGAAAAAAGTATTTAGTCAGCCACCAATTGTGCAAGTTCTCCCACTTAAAAAGATGAGAGAGGCCTGTAATTTTCATCATAGATACACGTCAACTATGACAGACAAAATGAGAAAGAAAAATCCAGAAAATCACATTGTAGGATTTTTAATGAATTTATTTGCAAATTATGGTGGAAAATAAGTATTTGGTCAATAACAAAAGTTTCTCAATACTTTGTTATATACCCTTTGTTGGTAATGACACAGGTCAAACGTTTTCTGTAAGTCTTCACAAGGTTTTCACACACTGTTGCTGGTATTTCGGCCCATTCCTCCATGCAGATCTCCTCTAGAGCAGTGATGTTTTGGGGCTGTCGCTGGGCAACACGGACTTTCAACTCCCTCCAAAGATTTTCTATGGGGTTGAGATCTGGAGACTGGCTAGGCCACTCCAGGACCTTGAAATGCTTCTTACGAAGCCACTCCTTCGTTGGCCGGGCGGTGTGTTTGGGATCATTATCATGCTGAAAGACCCAGCCACGTTTCATCTTCAATGCCCTTGCTGATGGAAGGAGGTTTTCACTCAAAATCTCACAATACATGGCCCCATTCATTCTTTCCTTTACACGGATCAGTCGTCCTGGTCCCTTTGCAGAAAAACAGCCCCAAAGCATGATGTTTCCACCCCCATGCTTCACAGTAGGTATGGTGTTCTTTGGATGCAACTCAGCATTCTTTGTCCTCCAAACATGACGAGTTGAGTTTTTACCAAAAAGTTATATTTTGGTTTTATCTGACATTCTCCCAATCCTCTTCTGGATCATCCAAATGCACTCTAGCAAACTTCAGACGGGCCTGGACATGTACTGGCTTAAGCAGGGGGACAAGTCTTGCACTGCAGGATTTGAGTCCCTGGCGGCGTAGTGTGTTACTGATGGTAGGCTTTGTTACTTTGGTCCCAGCTCTCTGCAGGTCATTCACTAGGTCCCCCTGTGTGGTTCTGGGATTTTTGCTCACCGTTCTTGTGATCATTTTGACCCCACGGGGTGAGATCTTGCGTGGAGCCCCAGATCGAGGGATATTATTAGTGGTCTTGTATGTCTTCCATTTCCTAATAATTGCTCCCACAGTTGATTTCTTCAAACCAAGCTGCTTACCTATTGCAGATTCAGTCTTCCCAGCCTGGTGCAGGTCTACAATTTTGTTTCTGGTGTCCTTTGACAGCTCTTTGGTCTTGGCCATAGTGGAGTTTGGAGTGTGACTGTTTGAGGTTGTGGACAGGTGTCTTTTATACTGATAACAAGTTCAAACAGGTGCCATTAATACAGGTAACGAATGGAGGACAGAGGGGCCTCAAAGAAGAAGTTACAGGTCTGTGAGAGCCAGAAATCTTGCTTGTTTGTAGGTGACCAAATACTTATTTTCCACCATAATTTGCAAATTAATTAATTAAAAATCCTACAATGTGATTTTCTGGATTTTTTTTCCTCAATTTGTCTGTCATAGTTGGTGTGTACCTATGATGAAAATTACAGGCCTCTCTCATCTTTTTAAGTGGGAGAACTTGCACAATTGGTGGCTGACTAAATACTTTTTTTCCCCACTGTATGTAGGAAGTAGGAATGGGTCTACAGAGAAGGGGGAGGGAAAGGGGAAATGGGACAGACAGAACAATTATTGACTTCTTAATTCATTATTGTATATATTTTTTAATGTATTGTTTGTTGTTTAGTCTTGAATGCAAGTTTTTATTTTATAGTATCTTTCGATTCTTTGTCTATGTAATTTTTGAATATTATTGCCTGTCTATGATCTGAGACCCTCAAAAAAAAGAAGCATTTTGTTATTTGTTACTCCCCAAAAGCTGGCCACATTAAATTAAATCAAATGAAAATGTATTTGTCACAGGCGCCAAATTAATGTTTGTAGACTCATAAAATGCATACTTAAAAGCCCTTCCCAACGATGCAGAGTATAAAAAAAAAAGAACATTTCAAATAGTAACACAAGAGGAATATAATACACAAGTATGAAGCTAAAGTACCAGTCAGAGGTTGGAACCAGAAAATAATGACATTTATCAAGGAACAGAAATGGAACCTAGAATGAAAGTGATCCATACTGTTTCGGAACAGAACTGTTATTTTAAAAGAATGGGAACCGGTTAATAACGTCCTGTTACGTTCCAGGCATTTCTTTCTAGTCCCACAACGAAATGCAACAAAGCGCCTATGCAAAGCCCTTACTTTTTCACTCAGAAACGTATTTGAGTGTCTTCCTGCAAGCTGAAAATCTTTGTGCGTTTTTAGGCTACCTGCCCCAAGATTTTTTATTAGCTAGAGAAGAATTGATTAACATTTTCAGTGCAATTTAAAGATACTACAGGCCTAGTTATCACGTTTCATGTTGAATTTATTAACTACAGAAAGGTAAGACGTTTTTAATTCTGGTGCAGCTCTGCACACACAAGCTTGTTAGCTAGCTCAAAGGACAATAGAAATTCCTAAATAGAATCCGCTCCTCCTAGGTATAATTCTGTGGACCTAATTTATATATTGCATGTCATAACAAGATGCCCAGCACTTCAACATTTCAGTCGCAGTTTGCACTATAGGCTACACTTGTCTGTCCATCATGCTTGAAAACAACTAGCTTGCCTGCTCTATCCGCACTGATTGGTGTAGTAATTTGATGATCTAAATGTAAAAAACGTTTTATTTCACAGGAACAGAAAAGGAATGATATAAACCAGTACTTGTTGGGGATTCGAACCGGTTCAGAACTTTATTTTGCTGGTTGAATTTTTTTTATTTGTCACATACACGTGTTTAGCAGATGTTATATTGGGTGTAGCGAAATGCTTGTGCTTCTAGCTCCAACAGTGCAGTAATATCTAACAAGTAATATCTAACAATTTCCCAACATATACCCAATACACACAGAACTAGTAAGGAATGGAATTTAAGAAAAATACACATATATGGACAAGCAATGACAGAGCGGCATGGACTAAGATACAGTAGAATATTATAGAATAGAATGCAGTATATACACATGAGAAGAGTAGTGCAAGATATGTAAACATTATTCAAGTGACTAGTGTTCCATTTCTTAAAGTGGCCAGTGATTTCAATAGGCAGCAGCAGCCTCTAATGTGCTAGTGATGGCTATTTAACAGTCTGATGGCCTTGAGATAGAAGCTGTTTTTCATTCTCTCGGTCCCAGCTTTGATGCACCTGTACTAACCTCACCTTCTGGATGATAGCGGGGTGAACAGGCAGTGGCTCGGGTGATTGATGTCCTTAATGATCTTTTTGGCCTTCCTGTGACATCAGGTGCTGTATGTGTCTTGGAGGGCGGGTAGTTTGCCCCCGATAATGCGTTTGGCAGGCTGCACCACCCTCTGGAGAGCCCTGCGGTTGCGGGCGGTGCAGTTGCCGTACCAGGCGGTAATACAGCCTGACAGGATGCTCTCAATTGTGCATCTGTAAAAGTTTGTGAGGGTTTTAGGTGCCAAGCCGAATTTCTTCAGCCTCCTGAGGTTGAAGAGGCTCTGTTGCGCCTTCTTCACCACACTGTCTGTGTGGGTGGACCATTTCAGTTTGTTGGTGATGTGTACGCCAAGGAACTTGAAACTTTCCACCTTCTCCACTGCGGTCCTGTCTATGTGGATAGGGGGGTGCACCCTCTGCTGTTTCCTGAAGTCCACGATCATCTCCTTTGTTTTGTTGACGTTGAGTGAGAGGTTATTTTCCTGGCACCACACTCTCAGAGCCCTCACCTCCTTCCTGTAGGCGATCTCGTCATCGTTGGTAATCAAGCCTACTACTGTTGTGTCGTCTGCAAACTTGATGATTGAGTTGGAGGCGTGCTTGGCCACGCAGTCATGGGTGAACAGGGAGTACAGGAAGGGGCTGAGCACGCATCCTTGTGGTGCCCCAGTGTTGAGGATCAGTGAAGTGGAGATGTTGTTTCCTACCTTCACCACCTGGGGGTGGCCCGTCTGGAAGTCCAGGACCCAGTTGCACAGGGCGGGGTTAAGACCCAGGGTCTTGAGCTTAATGATGAGCTTGGAGGGTACTATGGTGTTGAATGCTGAGCTATAGTCAATGAACAACATTCTTACATAGGTATTCCTCTTGTCCAGATGGGATAGGGCAGTGTGCAGTGTGATGGCGATTGCATCGTCTGTGGATCTATTGGGGCGGTAAGCAAATTGAAGTGGGTCTAGGGTGACAGGTAAGGTAGAGGTGATATGATCCTTGACTAGTCTCTCAAAACACTCCATGATGACAGAGGTGAGTGCTACAGGACGATAGTCATTTAGTTCAGTTACCTTTGCTTTCTTGGGTACAGGAACAATGGTGGCCATCTTGAAGCATGTGGGAACAGCAGACTGGGAAAGGGAGAGATTGAATATGTCCATAAACACACCAGCCAACTGGTCTGTGCATGCACTGAGGACACGGCTAGGGATGCCGTAGGGCCAGCAGCCTTGCAGGGGTTAACATGCTTAAATGTCTTAATCACGTCAGCCATGGAGAAGGAGAGGCCACAGTCCTTGGTAGTGGGCCTCGTCAGTGGCACTGTGTTATCCTCAAAGTGGGCGAAGAAGGTGTTTAGCTTGTCTGGAAGCGAGACGTCGGTGTCGGCGACGTGGCTGGTTTTCCTTTTGTAGTCCTTGATTGTCTGTAGACCCTGCCACATACGTCTCGTGTCTGAGCCGTTGAATTGCGACTCCACTTTGTCTCTATACTGATGTTTTGCCAGTTTAATTGCCTTGCGGAGTGAGTAGCTACACTGTTTGTATTCTTCCATATTCCCAGTCACCTTGCCATGGTTGAATGCGGTGGTTCGCGCTTTCAGATTTACGCGAATGCTGCCATCTATCCACGGTTTCTGGTTAGGGTAGGTTTTAATAGTCACAGTGGGCACAACATCACCTATACACTTCTTGATAAACCCAGTCACTGTTTCAGTGTATACGTCTAAATTATTTTCGGAAGCTACCCAGAACATATCCCAGTCCGCGTGATCAAAACAATCTTGAAGCGTGGATTCCGATTGGTCAGACCAGCGTTGAATAGTCCTTAGCACGAGTACTTCCTGTTTGAGTTTCTGCCTATAGGAAGGGAGAAGCAAAATGGAGTCGTGGTCAGATTTGCCGAAAGGAGGGCGGGGGAGGGCCTGATAACCATCCGAGAAGTTCGAATAGCAATGGTTGAGGGTTTTGGCAGCGCGAGTGCAACAGTCGATATGTTGGTAGAACTTCAGCAGCCTAGTCCTCAAATTTCCTTTGTTAAAATCCCCGGCAACAATAAATGCAGCCTCAGGATATGTGGTTTCCGGTTTGCATAAGGTCCAGTGAAGTTCTTTGAGGGCCGTCGTGGTATCGGCTTGAGGGGGGATAATACAGTCGGCATTTGATTGTGAGATATTCTAGGTCGGGTGAACAGAAGGACTCGAGTTCCTCTTTGTTACTACTATTACACCATGAGTCATTAATCAGGAAACACACACCTCCGCCCTTCTGCTTCCCGGAGAGATATTTATTCCTGTCTGCGCGATGAACTGAGAACCCATCTGGCTGGACCGATTCCAACAGAATATCCCAAGAGAGCCATGTTTCCGTGAAACAGAGTATGTTACAGGCCTTGATGTCTATCTGGAAAGAAATCCTTGCCCGGAGTTCGTCGAGCTTGTTAACCAGAGACTGAACATTAGCGAGTAGTATACTTGGAAGCGGTGGGTGGTGTGCGTGCCTCCTAAGTCGAACCAGCAGGCCGCTCCGAGTGCCTCTCCTCCGCCGCCGATGTTTTGGGTCAGCCGCTGGAATCAGTTCAGTTGCCCTGGGGAGAGCAAACAAAGGATCTGCTACGGGAAAGTCGTATTCCTGGTCGTAATGCTGGTGAGTTACCGCTGCTCTGATATCCAATAGTTTTTCCCGGCTGTATGTAATGATGCCAAACACGTTCTGAGCTAATAATGTAATAAATAATATATAAATACAAATATACTGCAAAGTTTCCTAAGAACTAGTCACGAGTCCGCCATCTTGTCGGCGCCAAGTATGTTAGTAGACAGTACCTGATTCTCCTCCAATGGCCCAAAATATCCTAAAACATGCAATGGTAAAAGAAGAAGTACACAACACAAGTATATATAAAAATATATATATTGGATTCCATTAAAATGTGACCTTAGCATTGGGGTTAGTTGCTGCCAGAAGTGTTGTGGAATCCAATTGGCTGCTTTAGCATTAGCTAGCCTAGCATGCTTTAATAAAAGGAAACATTTTAGCAAAATAAATTGTTGCAAAATATGTGCCTTTACCTTTACACTGTTCCAGTCATTATGATAACGCTTAGCAAGTACTTTTTAATCACAACCTGGTTGAGACTAGGGCAGTGGAATTTCTTCACGCTGACATGAACTCAAGACATACCCAGAGAATATTCTAATACTTGAATCAAAGAAGCAGCTGGCCATGTCACTCTCTTGGACAAGAGTTCCTATTTACTGTAAAAAAAAAAAAAAGCTTGATAGCTCTCAAAGGCAAATTGGAATCACTTATTTAATGTCAAGGCATATCATTTGTGCCCAAGCAGGTTCATTTATCGTGGCGAGTGGTGGGTAAATTGATGGATACACAGTATGTGTGTTAATGAGTCCTGCTGGCACATGGTAACTGAGATCCACCAGGAAATTGTTCTCCATTCAGCCTTTATTACACCTGCCTGGGCTGACTATGGCTGACAAGTGACCACGTTTACATGCACACCAATATCCCGTTATTATTCGGGATACTGAAGTATTCTGTTTTTGAGTTGACTCATATAAACATCATAGCCTATTTACAATAACCCGAAAAAGCTTGTATCCCGGTTATTATGAGAAACCCGGATAAGATGCCTGGGATATGCTGATCTTAGATGGGATACTGTGGCATGTAAACATCTTACCCCGTTTACAGTTTTTCGCGGTCTGCGCAGGCTCAGTTTTGCATATCATGGGTGTTGTGTGATGATGTTTTCATCTGATTGTCAAACAAATCACTTCAAAAAGTAGGCTACCTGCGCAGTTGGATCCGGCATAATTCCATAATAATTTATTTTGCTGATACTCCGTACTGGACCGTATAATCTACTGGCTACTTTCACCCCTAATTTAGACAAGTTTCTGCTTATAATTTCCGACATTTGGTAGGCCATATTATAATTTCCGACATCTGGTAGGCCATTTGTTTGTCAACTATAGTTAAATCCATGCAGCTTCTCTTCTGTCATAACTTGTTGCCCCAGAAGACTATAAAGTAGTGTTCACCAGAATAATGTCTTACATAGATAGAATTAATGCATTAGTAATCTAGTTAACACTGGTAAAGTTGTCGGTTTTGTTTAGGAACTGGCGAGATTATGCATTAACTCCAAAACAGTGGAAAGATTGGTCCTGTGCAAAATTTCCAAATGTCATCAGTTTGACTGGTTTTAAGGAAATGAAAAGCTGAGAAAACGATTTCTGATAAGACTTCAGTTTATCTTGGGTGCGTATTTTATGTGGTTGAATGTCACACCCTGGCTCTGGGGACTCTATATGTTGAGCCAGGGTGTGTAGATTCTATGTGTGTTTGTTCTATGGTCACAGTCTAGTATGGTATTTCTATGTTGGCCAGAGTGGTTCCCAATCAGAGGCAACGTGTCAGCTGTTGCTGGTTGTCTCTGATTGGGAGCCATATTTAGACAGGCTGTGTTCCCACAGGTGTTGTGGGATCTTGTTCCTTTTGGTTTGTTTCCGTGTTGGTTGTTTAACCTAGGACGTCACGTTATTCGTTTATTGTTTTGTTCGTGTTTTATCACTTTGGTTAATAAAGGATGTTTGCCTTCAACGCTGCGCCTTGGTCTACTCCGTTCAACGATTGTGACATTGAAATACTGTTTGCTTGCATAACAGTTTCAAAGATAACACATTACACGCGCAATCACATTTTCTCAAGAGATGCTGAAAGAAAGAAATCATATTTCTCCACTCCTGTTCACGAGACAAAATTAATATTCGTTGTATCATTTTACTCCAAGAAATGCATCATTCTGCAGGAGTTAATATTATAATACGCTACATGTGAGCAGTTCTAAGCCTACAGTTAGAGTCCATATTTCAGTTACTATTCCACTTTAACCCATATGAACTTAAATGAGGAATATTCAGTTTATTCATGGATACAGGGATACTCGTGAGCGGGATATCAAAGGTGCATTTAAACAGCTTATCCCAAATAAGACCATAAGCGGGTCATGAGCTAGAATACTGTGTGAATGTGAACCTGGTCATTGAGTAAGAAGGATTATCTGCAGGAGGTGAGGACATGAGGAGGAGGGGTAAAAAAAAAGGTAGGCCCTGTCCTGACAACCTAGAAGAGCACCCAGGGGACATATCAGAGGGAGGGCAGGTGACTGACAGGTTGAATCAATCAATCAATCAATCAATCAAATGTAATTTATAAAGCCCTTTTTACATCAGCAGTTTTCACAAAGTGCTTTACAGATATTCAGCCTTAAACCCCAAAGAGCAAGCAATGCAGAGGCAGAAGCACAGTGGTGAGGTAAAACTCCCAAGAAGGCAGGAACCTAGTGGGAAACCTAGAGAGGAACCACGCTCCAAGGGGTGGCCAGTCCTCTTCTGGTTGTACTGTGTTGAAAAGGTATCTGCAGTCATTCATCCATTTTGGTTATTTAACAGGCTTGCTAAAGCCCACATACTATGATTCTGCTATTCAAGCCTACCTATATACCAAAATTATCTTTTTAACAATCACATTTTAACATTTCAGTTTCCATCATGAAAAAATGTTCTGTAATGTATTAATTGTCCTGTATTCTATTTATGGCATGTGTTATGTATTTGAGGTGAGTGTTTAGCAATTTTCTATGATAATAAGCACTCATGTTTCCACATCTGCATTGCTTGCTGTTTGGGGTTTTAGGCTGGGTTTATGTATAAGCACTTTGTGACATCTGCTGATGTAAAAAGGGCTTTATAAATACATTTCATTAATTTGATTGATTGATGTAAATTCTGCATTTCTTCAGTTTTATCTCTGAGCAAGAATACATAAACTCAAACTATCTACACCACTGAGCCAAAGGCTTTGGTTTTGTATTGTGATTTTAGAGATTTAGAGGGGATTTTGCCCGTGTATGAGTGAAAAGCCATTTTGTAAGATAATTTGACAGTGAAGGTCAAGGCATAATGGCTGTCCCTTAGGGGATATCGCTTCTACATGCCATACACATACTAGTACCTCTCACAGCTCTCAACTGTTAGGTGGTGTCATTGATTGTAATGGAAAATAATTCAGTGGCCATCATGGTATGAGGCTTCAGTCGAGTCAGAGCAATGCTATGGAGCCAGCAGTATAGTAATTGCCCATGAGTGAGAAGCTTTCCCCAGTGTACATTCTCTCTAATGGCTTCATCCCCCCTGTCCATGGATGGGGGTCTAGACCCAGTCACAGATGAATGCTATTGATTTCCCATAGAGACACAAGTCTATGTGCAATGCCTGTGGATGGAGCGCGTCCTCGTGTGTAACATTTGCACGTTCCAGAGCATGACGCTTTCCCCAGAATCAAAAGGGTATCAAAAGGATGATCCCGTCTCATTAAGCGTTCTCACCTGCTGCTGCGCATGGAAAAATATAACCTCAATTACATAATTACACTCAGTTGACTGAAAGGCAGGCAAAAATAAAGCCCTTCAATTGCATTCGACATGTTTTGAGTGTCCAGTGACAGATCCATTTAAGTGGCCTTTGAATTCAGACCTCCAATCTGGAAGAATCTCACACTGGCTGTATTTTCATTATGACCCTGTCAACATAATTAGATTAACCTTTCTCAACCGACTTTTCATCTCGCTGTGTTTTACAGCTGCAATGTAAGTGTATTAGTCTTATATACCTTCACACAGAATTGAACACTTTATTCAGCACTCCATAATACTCTCTAATTACTGAAGTCACTTTTGTGGTCTGTGCTACAAGGGGTGTTTGTTCAAGCATCCTTGACTTTGATGAGATTCCTCATATAGTGGCACATTGGATTTGTCATTGGAACCAACATTCACAAGGCTAGTGCCCATAATTGTTCACTATGACCCCTATACTGTTTGTGCTTAAAGCGACACAATGGACACAAGTATTTGTTATGTTGTCAGTCTAGGGCTGTGGCGGTCATGAAATTTTGTCAGCCGGTGATTGTTAAGCAAATAACTGCCGGTCTCAGGGTAATTGACCGTTAATTAACATAAACAAATTGAGCATCTCCTGGCTTTCATGCATAGCTTACAAGCCACTGATGCAGACCTTTGGAGCATCTACATTTACACAGTCTAATAAATCAATTTAATATAGCCTACACCATCACAATAAATCCCTTATTTATTTTAGACAGGTCTAAAGAAACCTGATATGAAGAAAATGTATTATATTTCGGAGGAACAGAATAGCATACTCTGAGTTGTCCTTATGTTAGGCCCTGATCTGGCTATGCCATATGGCTGTGGGCTACACTAGTTCATTTAGCAGACAAGATTTGCTTGGAATTATTTTTTATTTTATAGTATGAAGAATAGAGTTGAACATAGCTTAATAAAATAGAAAGGATATTTTCTCCAAACAATTTCAAAGGATATGGTGTTCTGTATTGAGCGGTTATGAAACTGGTCCTCCTATATGCTTAATTGAGTTATTTATGCAACTTTAGTTGTGATATAAACGTTGGGCTATATGTTTTGATTTTTAATACATTCTAAGGCTGCATGATGGGACTCTAATGATGATTTGAAATAAATCGCAAGCTGCACACTCTTCATCAGTCTCTCATTCACAATTTGACAAGCACTTGATAATATTCTCACCAGGCCTCGAATTTCCCAGCGGCATCCCCCTTGTGTGACTGTAATGCCCCCCCCCAAAATCCATGCCTTTTGCGACCAAAGTGACCTTTGTGCCCTTGGGCTGAATATAATAATTATAATTCCCGGCTACCTTGCTCCGAAGCACCTCGCCCTTACATGGCTCTCTCAGATATAGCCAATGCCCTCACGTGATTGGGTCCTTCTCACAGGCATTTCAGCTAAGAAGTAGGCTACAAGGGAATGAAGACAGACACATGGGGACGCAACTGCGCGCGTCCCACTTATCGAATTCCGAGGCGCATATTGAAGATATTAGAACTGTCCACATTTACTTTTCGTCAGCCAACAAGATGAGTAGGCCTAACGAACAACTAAAGCACTAGCCTATGTCAATCTACTATCCCCCATAGTACAAAAGTTGAACTATTCTATTGGTCAACTTGTTCTTCTGTGCAATAAATAAATATTCCAAACATACTCTGGGAAAGTTGTGGGGTGCGATAGATCCCAAATTAATACAACCACTACCATCAAAAACCTTTTAAAAGCTGATGCAACAGATCAGAACGTTCAGCTTAAAATGTTGATAAACTATTAGGCTTCACATTATAAGCGCAGCAATGTGCACACGGCATTAGGCTATAAGCGCGAATGTTCCAAAATGCAATCAATTAGCATGAAAACACTGTTCTCGAAAGTGACGGCAAATGCGATTATGCATGTAATGCTTTATTATAAAGGTGCTTTTGTCTGATGAAAATGATCTTCTCCAAACTTGAAACTCATGCACAGCCTATGTATGCCAGTTAGGCTCTACACTAGTTATAAAGCAGATTAATGTGCTTAATTTTAAGAAGTTATTTGGCCACTTTAGTTGTGATACAAACCAGTTGTGATACAAAGCCTACGCTACATGAGGTATGCGACTATGATTTGAAAAAGTAGCACATAAAAAAGCATGTGCTGTTCCTTGCCTTACTGCACAAGCTGGGCATCATTCGGTACTCTTGGTACAACACAGCTATGGGAAATGAAATTCCTCCCCAACCAATACCAAATGAAATGGCCCATGGCAAACCACCCAGACCTCCACCCCGCAAGTTGTGGTAGTCTGAGTATTGCGCACACTGCGCGTGCCTTATGACCCTTTCTTGTCCCAGCTGTAAGCACACTGTGGGCTACACTGGGAGCAGTGACATCGAAGCGATAAAACCTCACAAAAGTGTGTGGTGAGGCCCAACTCGCCGCAGCACAAATATCCCGTACAATCAACCCTTTAAATAATGCCGAAGACACCGTCAGACCCCTGGTGGAGTGGGCGCATACACTGTTAAGGCTGGTTGGCTCCTAGCACGCGAAGCGAACGTCTGTGCCTCACATACTCCCATAAAAGTTCTTAGCTTGAAAAACAAGAAGAAAATCTGCAATATTGTTTGTCCCTCTTGAGATGCCGTAGCAACAACATAGCCAGTATACACTTCCTCTATATAGTCCGAATTAAAAAAAGTATGATCTGTAGTTCATTTTGACGTTTTTGCCAAGGAGGTCTTAATCGCAAAATGTTACATCTAATTCAAATGTTTGATGCAGTATTTCTCAAGTGAAAAAATGTGCATGAAAAGTAGTCATCTGACAACAAACACTTAATTGAAGAGTCCCAGCCATAGTTCCCACACCTACTAGAAGTGGTACTGTTGACCAATCACAGACGAAGGGGCGTAAACTTCTGCTACTAAACTTCGACTTGCCTCAAGAAAAAAAGAAAGGTGCTCGAATAGCTGAAAAAAACCTGCCGAACACCAAAATGAACAAAAATGTCTGAAAATGTTGTCCGAATATATGCGCAAACTGTTTCGACTGGGAAGCATGAGACAGGATTTAGGTAACTCTTGCCCCTTGCTGCTATATGCCAGGGAGATAGTCTACAATCCAGTGGGAGAGTGCTTAGATAGCGCCCAGCTGTGAGCTGGATTAGCAAAACAGACAAAAAGCTGGTAACATAAATGGATATCCCGGTGTGCTCAATGTACAGTGTGTGTGTAAAGCTTGTACGGGACACATGCCATGTAACCGCCGTTGTATCTCAGAAGCAAATTGAGGAGGCGAAATGGGAACTAGCTCAAAGCTAGAGACCTGTAGGGTATAGTCATGCCCTTTGGGAGCGAATACCACATTAGGAAGCAACGTCGCCTTAGAGTCGCCAGGAGTGAACTGAGTACAGGAAGGGTGTACGGAAAATGCATGGAGAGCCCCAATGCGTTTAGCCGATGCCAAAGCTAAGAGCCAGGAGGTTTTGTAGGAAAGGATCTTCATATCCACAAACTCCAGTGGTTCAAAAAGGGGCCTCATTCAGAGCATCCAAAACCAAAGCTAAATCCCAAATGGGCGCAACAGGTTTAGAAACCGGTCCGAGACGGTGCACCTTTTAGGAACCGCACCACCAGGGCATTAGCTCTGGCGTGGCACCATCAATGCCCACATGATACACTAAAATAGCCACCAAATATCCAAACATTTCCCATATCTGGGAGACCACCCAGGGGTGTAGCCTCCACTCCTGAGGGAGAGGGCCCCCCCCTGGATAAAATATCTGCACCTGAGTTGAGGCAACCGGGGACATGCGTCGCCCGAAGCGAAAGCATGTGCGCACTGATCCCCAGCAATAGGGAGCAAGCCAAAGTTAGGAGGGAGAGAGACCGAATCTCTCACTGTCAGTTGATGCAGCCACCACTGACATACTGTCGGTTCTGACCAGCACAAGCCTGCCCGACAAAAGTAGGAGGAAGCGTCTGAGAGCCAGATACACCGTTAGGAGCTCCAGGTACAGTAATTGACATGCAGTGCGCTCCACATCACTGTTCATAACCTTGCCTTAGTACAGCGCACCCCACCCTCGGGGGGATGCGTCCGTTGTGATCACCTTGCAGGATACAACTCAGCCCATGGGAGCCCCCAGACAATATGAGAGCTTGGGACTATAAGATTCTATCTGCAAAAATATCATTCTTAAATAATTGGCTTTAAAGTTCCAAACCGTCATTGGTTTGAATGGTGTCAGAAAATGTCTATCTTGTATTCTTTTGAACTTAGCAGCAACATGAATTGGGGGTATTTAGCATACTATATAGGTAGAGAACATTGAACAGAACAAGGCTATGTCAATTACTCAATTTGACAAAAATGCAGATAAACCTTATAGCCCCAAGCTCTCGATTTATAGCAGAGTCCCACAACTGGGACAGGGTCCGCAGGCCTGATGGGCAGGCACGTGCACAGATAGGGCTCTACCTGTGCAGAGCACATGCCCCTTTGCCCTTCCAGTCTCTGAAGTGCCCTTTTGGGTGGTGGTATAATTTCCCCAAAATAATTTCTTGTTCTGAACCCACTGCCTGCAAGTTGTAGTTAAATTCTCATCTACGCTTCAGAACCAAAAATGTGCAAGTCTTGATTGTTGACCAATGACAAGTCATCATCGTTGGCGCAGAAAGGGCGGGTGCGCATATCTAGACCAGAAAGAACTTGTTTTATTTCCTCCAGTTTTGCCTGGCAAAAACAGAGTAGGCCTACGTTTATTATCCATATACTGGCTACTGGCTATGTGTGTAAAGATAAGCACTTGTAACATAGCACTGCCTTCAATATTATGGGATGAAGGTGTAACATATTCTGGCAAATGTATTACATTATTTGTGAGGAAGAACAGGGCTACCCGGCTGGCAACGAGCACTCTGTAGGCAGGCTGCCCTTCAAAGTGATGGCATGGTGCAGACAGAACATCCTTTCCAACCGATCCTGCAACCTCTGCTACAAGTAGGCTGTTTGATTTTGCTTGCTCTGGACTCCAGAGAAGTGACATGATACATCCCTAGTTGATATTGTCTGCTAACATTAATGACTTTCAGCTCCAAATGCAGTTTATTTCTGTATACTATCGTGCATTTTGAAAGTGCATCACCGTTTATATCTGTAATGACATACTACAATTGCGCAGTGATTGTGCGGGCATGTTCGCATATGCACGGAGAAAACACGTTTTGTACCATTCCTTTTTGGGGGTCACGGGTCAAAAAGTTTGAAAGCCAGGCCCACTCTGGGTACAAGAGCTCCGGCGATCAGTGACGTACCCCGATTGGCATCACCACTTGGGGGTACTGTTGTCATAACGAGCCTCAATCGGATTAGGTGGTAAAATGCATCCCAGTAACCGGCTGGCACCCAGCACGGGACAATCTAAATCCTGCAAAACCAGCATCAAGTCACATTATGCAGGTTTGCAAGGTGATGTCTAACTCCTATTGGAATCCAGCCTGAGTGTGGATATCCAACAATTGTTTATTTATTTTTCTTTTATTTCACCTTTATTTAACCAGGTAGGCCAGTTGAGAACAAGTTCTCATTTACAACTGCGACCTGGCCAAGATAAAGCAAAGCAGTGCGATAAAAACAACAACAACACAGAGTTACATATGGAATAAACAAAACATACAATCAATAACACAAAAGAAAATCCATATACAGTGTGTGCAAATGTAGTAAGTTATGGAGGTAAGGCAATAAATAGGCCACAGTACAAAATAATTACAATTTAGTATTAACACTGGAGTGATAGATGTGCAGAAGATGATGTGCAAATAGAGATACTGGGGTGCAAATTAGCAAAATAAATGACAATGTAAATAACAATATGGGGATGAGGTAGTTGGGTGGGCTAATTACAGATGGGCTGTGTACAGGTGCAGTGATCGGTAAGCTGCTCTGACAACTGATGCTTAAAGATAGTGAGGGAGATAAGTGTCTCCAGCTTCAGAGATTTTTGCAGTTCGTTCCAGTCATTGGCAGCAGAGAACTGGAAGGAATGGCGGCCAAAGGAGGTGTTGGCTTTGGGGATGACCAGTGAGATATACCTGCTGGAACGCATACTACGGGTGGGTGTTGCTATGGTGACCAATGATCTAAGATAAGGCGGGGATTTGCATAGAAGTGATTTATAGATGACCTGGAGCCAGTGGGTATGGCGACGAATATGTAGTGAGGGCCAGCCAACGAGCGCTTACAGGTCACAATGGTGGGTAGTATATGGGGCTTTGGTGACAAAACGGATGGCACTGTGATAGACTACATCCAATTTGCTGAGTAGAGTGCTATTTTGTAAATGACATCGCCGAAGTCAAGGATCGGTAGGATAGTCAGTTTTACGAGGGCGTGTATAGCAGCATGAGTGAAGGAGGCTTTGTTGCGAAATAGGAAGCCGATTCTAGATTTAACTTTGGATTGGAGATGCTTAATGTGAGTTTGGAAGGAGAGTTTACGGTCTAACCAGACACCTAGGTATTTGTAGTTGTCCACATATTCTAAGTCAGACCCGCCGAGAGTAGTGATTCTAGTCGGGCGGGCGGGTGCAAGCAGCGTTCGATTGAAGAGCATGCATTTAGTTTTACTAGCGTTTAAGAGCAGTTGGAGGCCACGGAAGGAGTGTTGTATGGCATTGAAGCTCGTTTGGAGGTTTGTTAACACAGTGTCCAATGAAGGGCCAGATGTATACAAAATGGTGTCGTCTGCGTAGAGGTGGATCTGAGAGTCACCAGCAGCAAGCGCGACATCATTGATATACACAGAGAATAGAGTCGGCCCGAGAATTGAACCCTGTGGCACCCCCATAGAGACTGCCAGAGGTCCAGACAACAGGCCCTCCGATTTGACACATTGAACTCTATCTGAGAAGTAGTTGGTGAACCAGGCGAGGCTGTCATTTGAGAAACCAAGGCTATTTAGTCTGCCAATAAGAATGCGATGATTGACAGAGTCAAAAGCCTTGGCCAGGACGATGAAGACAGCTGCACAGTACTGTCTTTTATCGATCGTGGTTATTATATTTTTTAGGACCTTGAGCGTGGCTGAGGTGCACCCATGACCAGCTCGGAAACCAGATTGCATAGCGGAGAAGGTACGGTGGGATTCGAAATGGTCGGTGATCTGTTTGTTAAGTTGGCTTTCAAATTCTTTCGAAAGGCAGGGCAGGATGGATATAGGTCTGTAACAGTTTGGATCTAGAGTGTCACCCCCTTTGAAGAGGGGGATGACCGTGGCAGCTTTCCAATCTCTGGGGATCTCAGACGTTACGAAAGAGAGGTTGAACAGGCTAGTAATAGGGGTTGCGACAATTTCAGCGGCTAATTTTAGAAAGAAAGGTTCCTGATTGTCTAGCCCAGCTGATTTGTAGGGGTCCAGATTTAGCAGCTCTTTCAGGACATCAGCTATCTGAATTTGGGTGAAGAAGAAGCGGGGGGGGGGGGGGCATGGGCAAGTTGCAGCGGAGGGTGCAGAGCTGGTGTCCGGGGTAGGGGTAGCCAGGTGGAAAGCATGGCCAGCCGTAGCATAATGCTTATTGAAATTCTCGATTATCGTAGATTTATCGGTGGTGACAGTGTTTCCTAGCCTCAGTGCAGTGGGTATCTGGGAGGAGGTGCTCTTATTCTCCATGGACTTTACAGTGTCCCAAAACTTTTTGAGTTAGTGCTACAGGATGCACATTTCTGTTTGAAAAAGCTAGCCTTTGCTTTCCTAACTGATTGTGTATATTGGTTCCTGACTTCCCTGAAAAGTTGCATATCGCGGGGGCTGTTCGATGCTAATGCAGTACTCCACAGGATGTTTTTGTGCTGGTCAAGGGCAGTCAAGTCTGGGGTGAACCAGGGGCTATATCTGTTCTTAGTTCTGAATTTTCTGAATGGGGCATGCTTATTTAAGATGGAGAGGAAAGCACTTTTGAAGAACATCCAGGCATCCTCTACTGACGGAATGAGGTCAATATCCATCCAGGATACCCAGGCCAGGTCAATTAGAAAGACCTGCTCGCTGAAGTGTTTTAGGGAGCGTTTGACAGTGATGAGGGGTGGTCGTTTGACCGCGGACCCATTACGGACGCAGGCAATGAGGCAGTGATCGCTGAGATCCTGGTTGAAGACAGCGGAGGTGTATTTAGAGGGTAAATTAGTCAGGATGATATCTATGAGGGTGCCCATGTTTACGGATTTAGGGTTGTACCTGGTAAGTTCCTGGATGATTTGTGTGAGATTGAGGGCATCTAGTTTAGATTGTAGGATGGGTGTTAAGCATATCCCAGTTTAGGTCACCAAGCAGTACGAACTCTGAGGATAGATGGGGGGCAAGCAATTCAGGGCACAACTTGGGGCTGAGGGGGGTCTGTAGCAAGCGGCAACAGTGAGAGACTTATTTCTGGAAAGGTAGAATTTTAGAAGTAGAAGCTCAAACTCTTTTACACAGACCTGGATAGTATGATAGAGCTCTGCAGGCTATCTCTACAGTAGATTGCAACTCCGCCCCCTTTGGCAGTTCTATCTAGACGGAAAATGTTGTAGTTCAGAATGGAAATTTCTAAGCCAAGATTCAGACACTGCTAGAACATCAGGGTTGGCAGAGTGTGCTAACGCAGTGAATAACTCAAACTTGGGGAGGAGACTTCTGATGTTAACATGCAAGAAACCAAGGCTTTTACGGTTACAGAAGTGGGTACATGAGCTGAACTTGGGGCTCTACAGTGAAAATGTATAATAAGAACTAACCCAAACCGAAAATGGCTAGGCATATTGACATGGAAGAGAGGCATAACGCAATCACAGGTGTTATTCGAGAGGGCTAAGACAACAACTGGTAATGGCGACGAAAGTTTGGGCTGAGGCTAAACTGTAAACTCTCCTTCCAGACTCACATTAAGCATCTCCAATCCAAAGTTAAATCTAGAATCAGCTTCCTATTTCGCAACAAAGTCCCCTTCACTCATGCTGCTAAACATATAAATTATAATTGTAATTATTTTGCACTATGGCCTATGTATTGCCTTACCTCCATAACTTACTACATTTGCACACACTGTATATAGATGTTCTATTGTGTTATTGACTGTACGTTTTGTTTATTCCATATGTAACTCTGTGTTGTTGTTGTTTTTTTCTGCACTGCTTTATCTTGGCCAGGTCGCAGTTGTAAATGAGAACTTGTTTTCAACTGGCTTACCTGGTTAAATAAAGGTTAAATAAAATAAAATAAAATAAAAACAGATAAATAGGAAGGGGTACCGTGTAAGGTAGGTAGTGCAGGCCACGGACAATGGTGAAGACCGCTAACGGTGGCTAATAGCAAGTAGCTAGTTAGCTGGCTAGCTGTCTATTTACATGAGGACACTATAGAAAACACGAACGCACTGCTATGCCAACTTGGACTTTTATTCACCCACAATCTGCATTCAGAATGACTGCCAGGGTTAGAAAGATGAATAAATGAGACTACTGTACCTAAACCATCTAAACGGGAACAATAATTTTAGTAGCGGGTGCAATAAGTCCAAATAACAGATTGAATTAGTTTAGAACATTTTATATTATTTATCTTTGTGTAGCATAACATAAATTAATTGATGAATTAATCAATCAATGTAGATGAAAAAACATAGATATTGAAACAAACAATTCTAAAAATCTAACTGCATTAGAGCATGCTGGAACTATGATAATCATGAGTGTGGTTTTGCAGACCAGCTTGACCAGCTAGAAGACCATGCTGGACCAGCATACACTCTTATAAAATGTTTTATTGAGGGGTTCTTTGTCAGGGGTGAGGGTGATATGTGTAACAATTTTATTTTGCATATCAGGAATTGTTCTTTACTGCTGTGATGGTTGTGAAAAACCTCTCCACCAGGTTTTCCTTTTATGCCATGAAATGTTACACTGTTACAAAGTTCCTGTCATTTTACTTTATACTACAGGCTACTGGTTGCAGTGAAAGTAAGGTAAACAACAACAAGTTACAATATTTTACAGCTGAATGTAAAAGCAGGGCTCTAGACTAACTTTTTCTACTGATGCTACCAACCTTTTCAATTGATGGCACCAGCACATGATTTGGTCACACCAAATGACTGTGTCCCATATGACCTGACCTATGTCCCATAATATACCTGCAGTCCATACAGAACCAGGCTAATAATGATTAGCCATCTTTTAAATTAGCATGCCCTTGCAGGGCTTGACATTCTGGTAACAAATGCATGTGTTTTGAGCCCTGAATAGGACAGTTTATTGCTAAATGCTGGTTACTAGAGAATATACCTCACTTGGGATTTTAACTCACCACCTCTTGTTCCTAATGACCTGAATTTCCTGCTACGCCACAAGGTCTGTGGGCATGACAGAAATTGGCCACAGATTTAATGGCAAGACTACATTTCTGCACTTTGCTAAAAGTTGTCCAGAATCAAGTCAATAATTGTCAGATTATCTGACAACACCAATATAAAAACAGCAGTGCTCCGGGACACTTGATGTAAAATGTGCATAAATGTTTTGGGGATTTGAACTTTGATTTTGGGCAGAAGTGCATTAATGTTTCAGTAGTGCCACTAGGTACATCTTCATCAGCAAGAACATACACTGAGTGTACAAAACATTAGGTACACCTTCCTAATATTGAGTTGCACTCCCTTTTGCCCTCAGAACAGCCTCAATTCGTTGAGGTATGGACTCTACAAGGTGTCAAAAGCATTCCACAGGGATGCTGGACCATGTTGACTCCAATGCTTCCCACAGTTGTGTCAAGTTGGCTGGATGTCCTTTGGGTGGTGGACCATTCTTGATACACACAGGAAACTGTTGAGTGTGAAAAACCCAGCAGTGTTGCAGTTCTTGACACACTCAAACCGGTGCGCCTGGCACCTACTACCATACCCTGTTCAAAGGCACTTAAATATTTTGTCTTTCCCATTCACCCTCTGAATGGCACACATACACAATCCACGTCTCAATTGTCTCAAGGCTTAAAAATCCTTCTTTAACCTGTATCCTCCCCTTCAGCTACACTGGTTGAAGTGGATTTAAGTGACGTCAATAATAGATTATAGTATTTAACTGGATTCACCTGGTCAGTCTATGTCATGGAAAGAACAGCTGTTCCTAATGTTTTGTACATTCAGTGTTCACGTTCCCAAAATTAGGGTACGGTTAGGGTACAGCGTTGTTCACCGGGGTACAAAAAGGTCAAAGGTACACATAAGGTACCTTCAGAGGTACACATAGGAACTCACATGGTACTGGTCGGTTCCTTTTAGGGTACATGTGTGGACAATCTAGTATAATGGTAAAACATTTTTGCCAATATTTTAAATAGAAGGTACAATCATCACTGCGCTTTTGAAATATAGGTGTGGGCATTAGCATATTTAGGAGTGTGATCTAATAATATGTGTATATGTGCCAACCGTCAGTGGAAGTGTTTGGACAAGGATTTCTACTAGAATGAGTCGGAGGCGAAAGACACATTGTGGCAGTGTATGCACCTTTCAGTTGGTTGTGATCCGCCAATACAAATCAATCATCAATCATCAATCATCAATCATCAATCATCAATCATCAATCATCAATCATCAATCATCAATCATCAATCATGCCACCATTGCTCCTCACCGTAGCCCTCAACCTTCATCAACATAACAATAAAACCACTTAAAGTGGTACAATACTTCCACTAATGGTTGGCACTAATACAACATATTTTAGACCATGCCCCCAAATATGCTAATCAGCACCCACCAGCTCATTGCCCCGACCTTCATTTCAAACAAAGTGCAGTGAATGTAAGTTAAACCACAAGTCATTTTACAGGTAATTTTTAACAGTGTGTGCCATAAGCACATATGAATTATCCTATAAGTATAACTGTAGAACCTGTCATTGGTTCTACCTGGAACCAAAGGGTTTTTAATGATAGGGTTCTAAATGGAACTCAAAAGGGTTCCCCCATAGGGACAAATTACATAACTCTGTAACCAGAAGGTTTTTCATGACAGAGTTAAATGTAGAACCCAAAGTGTTCCCCTACAGCAGGATTTAAAAAATCTAAGGGTTCTACGTGGCACCCAAAAGGGTTCCCCCATAGGGACAAATGACAGAATGTCTATTGGTTCTAATCTTTTAACAATCTTTATCATACCCACAGATCCAGTGGTGTAGCAGAAAACTCCGGTCGCTGGCAACCGAGATGTTGTGAGTTCAAATCCCAAGTGAGGTTATTTAAGAAAAGTGCAAGGGTGCCAATATATTTGGCCGCAACTGTACTTATGTAATGTACCCTCCTTTCCCCAGCATTCTACAGCTCTCCCGGGACTTGGAGCCCTTAAGGTTTGTGTGTGAGAAGTGCAGCCTTACTTTTTCCATGATGCTTTTGATCCACAGGCTCCAGGTTCAGTTCCCTGTAGCTCATAAAGAATACTGTGGAGGGAGAGAGAGAGAAAGAGAGAGAGAGAGAGAATTCATAGCAGCACAGTGCTCAAAATTGCATATTCATATGGGTGTCTTAGAAAGCTGCTGTTGCATTTTGTTTTGTTTTGTTTGGTAACTCTGGCAACAAAGTGTGCAGTGGTATTTCATTTCCATATGACCTTCTTGGCCTGTCACCTACTCCATTATTGCAATATGCCACCTGCTGTAATTAGCAGAAGTTTATGGAGCTTGGTTTTTAATTGGCTCGTGTGCCCCCACAATTAGCTCTGTGACTACAGACACAATGACACAGACATGGCATAGGAGAGACACCTTTGGTTACTGTAAAATGTCTCTAATTGTCAACTGAGATGTTTTACAGCCTGAAAAGAAAAGATGACACCATTGAAATGCATCCTACAGGGTTGCTTGATAGGCTATTTTGCTCTCAGTAGAATCATCATAAATCACTCTCCTCATCCCTGCCTTCTTATGAGAATCAATTTTACTTTAGTGTCAGCCAATATATATTGTTGGGCTTTGCTTTTATTGATGATAGCAGAATGACACATTTCACTTTCTAATGAAAATGTTTAAGTGATGACCCAGCCAGGGATGGGCAAAAATTACAAAATATAATTACAAAATACCATAAAGATCAATGATTCAAAATAAACTACAAAATACTTGTATTTTGAAATGTATTTGATAAAAATACATTTATTTTGTATTTGAAAATACAGATATAGATTTGCAAGTAGCCGGTCCGAACAGCAACAACATTCTCAACAACGGTTACAGAAATGCTTTACTTGCTATGACTGTGATATGTTGTTGTTTATCTACCTTAGTTGAATGCACTGACTGTAAGTCACTCTGGATAAGCATGTCTGCTAAATGACCAAAATGTAAGTTTGCAAGAAAGGCATTTCACTGTACTTGTGCATGTGACATTAAAACTTGAAACTTGATATGTGAAAATGAACATACCAAACTGAACTGCAAAGCACACTGGGTATTATTATTGGGGTGGAGCTCATTCGAATAATACTCAGCATGCTTCGCAATTGCTCATTTTTACATATACATTTATATTTAGTTCATTTACCAGATGCTCTTATCACACCACAGTGCCTTCAGACTTCATATTCCAAAGCAGGGTGAAAGGGGGCCACAAAATGGTGAACCGCTATAAAAAATGGTATGGAAAAGTATTTTGTATTTAAAAATACAAAGTACAGCTCTCGAAAGTGTCACGTCTCCTCCCGTTGCTCCCCTCCGGCACTCTGATTCGGCGGTTTACTGAGCCACCGGTCTGAGTGCACCACCTCGGACAACACCAGAATGGAAACCCAACACACCCTAATCACCTCCAGCGCACCTGCACCTCATCATCTCATCACCACCCCTATATAGCCCTGGACTGTTCAGTGTTGTGTGTGATTGTTAGTGTCTTGTCATGTACTCGCGTGTTGTTGTGCTCTTGCGCAGTGTTAAGTAAACCTTTTCATTGTTGATGTCTGCATCCTGCCTCTTCGTATCCTCAGTACTCGTCACAGAATCACACACCAATCACGAAGATGGATGCAGCAGGTAATCCTCCTGGAGTTTCCCAGCGTTTTGACCAGCAGCAGATTGCCCAGCAGAACGCCATCATGCAGGAAGTGCTCCAAACGCTGCATAAACTGACCATCGCTCCGGTTCCACCTCTGGGAGCGGCGAGTGCACCCAGTCCACCTCCTCCCGTGCTATCACCAACGTCTGAGGGACCCCTCGCCCTGCCAGAGCACTATGACGGGAAAACGACGAAATGCAGAGGCTTCCTGCTACAGATTTCACTGTATCTGGCACGTCAGCCTGGGGCATCTCCATCGGACCAAGCCAGGATAGCGTTGGTGATTTCACTACTGAAGGTAAAGGTGCTGGATTGGGCCACGGCAGTCTGGGAAGGAGGTGAGGCCGCGGCACTTCCCTACTCCACCTTCCTCGCTCGGTTCAGGGCGGTGTTCGATCATCCCATGGAGGGAAAGGACGGGGGTGAGCGTCTCCTCCGGCTACAACAGGGAGAGGGGGCCGCGTTCGATTACGCCCTGAGCTTTCGCACGGTGGCGGCGTCTTCAGGCTGGAATGAGCGTGCCCTGCGCACGGCCCTCAGGAGAGGCTTACAGGAGGACATCACGATGGAACTCGCATGTCGGGTCGACGAGATGGACCTTGATACCCTCATCGCCACGTCCAGTCGTCTTGACGACATGTTGAGAGACCGACGGCATTCCCAACACCTCCTGGAGCCTTGACGCTCACCCCATCATAGCTATGGAAGCTGCCCTGCCTCCGTGTCCTCACCCATGGAGGTGGGAAGCACCCCCTACACCACCACGGACCACAGATCTCCTGGCGGCTCCCTATCTAGGCGCTATGATTCCCGTTGCCGCTCTGTGAGTGTTCCGTCATCACCTGTCACCAAACCATTGCTTTTAGTTCCCCTAACGGTGAATGGTTCTTCCTTCTCTTCGCTTTCCATGGCAATGATAGATTCCGGATCAGCGGGGAACCTTATAGATAGGGAGCTGGTCTCTGAATGGGGGTTGCCCACCGTGCCACTGCCTTCTCCGCTACACATCACCTCGCTGGACAATAAACCATTCTCCCCATCACCATCACCATTCCCACACTACCGGAGCACCACGAGGAGCTGTCCTTAAACATTGTTACATCACCCCTTCACCGGATTGTCTTGAGATTGCCCTGGCTCAGATTACACAACCCCACCATCAATTGGATCACTAAGAGGATCACAGCCTGGTCCCCCTCATGCCGAAGGACCTGCCTGCCGGTGGTTTGTTGTTCCACGTTAGTGGAGAGTCCGGAGTCCGCCCTCCTGCCCAACATTCCACGTGAGTACGCAGATCTCTCCGATGTCTTCTCTGCCTCCAAGGCTAAGTGTCTCCCTCCTCACAGGCCCTGGGACTGCGCCATTGACCTGCTGGAGGCACAAAACACCTTCCGAAGTGTTGCATTTACTCCCGTACAGGCCGTGCATTGACCACTGGGGGCTGAACGCAGTCACCACCAAGTACCGGTACCCCCTCCTACTGGTTCCATCGGCCATCGAGCAGCTGTGAGGGGCCCGGTACTTTACCAAGTTGGACCTGAGGAGTGCCTACAACCTGATCTGAATCCGGGAAGGAGACGAGTGGAAGACTGCATTCAGCACTACCTCAGGCCACTATGAATACTGCTTCATGCCCTACGCCAACGCACCTTCCGTATTCCAGTCCTTCGTCAATGACGTGTTCCGAGACATGCTGAGTAGACAGGTGGTGGTGTACATCGACAATATCCTGATCTACTCGGCTACGTTCAAGGAGCACGTCAGGGACGTCAGAGCGGTCCTACTCCGCCTCCGGGAACACAGCCTGTTGGTGAAGGGGGAGAAATGTGAATTCCACCAACAGGCCATCTCCTTCCTGGGATTCAGGATCAGTCCTCAGGGGGTGTTCATGGAGAGAGCGAAGACGGACGCCGTCAGGTCATGGCCAGTCCCCACCACCATCAAGGGCCTACATAGCTTCCTGGGCTTCGCAAATTTCTACCGGCGTTTCATCAGGTCCTTCAGCTCCATAGCCGCCCTGCTCACCTCTCTCCTTAAGGGGGGGCCTCAGAAGCTGGCCTGGAGGAGCTGCCTTCAAGAGGCTGAAGGAGAGGTTCACCACAGCGTCCTCCTAAAACACCCAGATTCAGCTCGTCCTTTCATCCTGAAGGTGGACGCACTGAGGAGGGCGTGGGTGGGGTCCTCTCCCAGCGGCAAGGTAAGCCAGAGAAAATGTATCCCTGTGCCTTTTTCAAAAAAAAAAAAAGACCCCCCCAGAGCGGAGCTATGGAGTTGGAGACAGGGAACTGTTGGGGGTGGTCCTCGCTCTGGAGGAATGGAGACACTGGCTGGAGGGCACAGTCCATCCATTCCAGATTCTCACTGACCACCGGAATTTGGAGCACATATGGGCAGCGAAACGGATGAGCTCTCGTCAAGCCAGGTGGGCCCAATTTCTTATTCGCGTTCAGTTTATTCTGTCCTACCGCCCAGGATCCCAGAATGTGAATGCTGACGCACTCTCCAGGATGCACCATACCGGAGAAAGGAAGGATCTGGGGGGTCCTATCCTGCCTCGGTCTCATCGTGGCACCTGTCATTTGGGATGTGGACGAAGACATCCACCAGTGTCCGTAACCGCCTGCTGATCTGGGCGCACACCACCCATAAGGCAGGGCACTCCGGTATGGCGCGCACCCTACATTCTCTCTCACAAAAATACTGGTGGCCCACCTTGACTACTGATGTCTCCCTCTATATCAACTCCTGTTCCGTATGTGCCCAAACGAAGACACCTTGGAACGCCCCGGCAGGCAAACTATTTCCTCTCCCAGTGCCTCAGCGACCTTGGTTACACCTGTCCATAGACTTTGTCACCGACCTCCTACGTTCTGACGACTTCACCACAGTCCTGGTGGTCGTAGATCGGTTTTCCAAATCATGCCGTTTTTTGCCACTAACTGGTCTTCCTTCTGCTCTCCAGGTCGCTGAGGTCCTGTTCCAACAGGTCTTCCGGCTTTATGGACTTCCGGAGGACATCGTCTCGGACCGTGGCCCCCAATTCACCTCCCAAGTGTGGAAGGCTTTCCTGGAGAAGATCGGGGCCACGGCCAGCCTCACTTCCGGGTATAGGGCTCAGTCGAATGGGCAGGTGGAGCGCATGAACCAGGAGCTGGGGTGGTTTCTTCGTTACTACTGTCAGGACTGGCAGGGTGAGTGGGCGAGGTTTCTTCCCTGGGCAGAATATGCCCAGAACTCCCTTGTTCGCTCCTCCACGGGGCTCACTCCCTTCCAGTGCATCCTGGGGTACCAGCCGGCCCTGGCCCCTTGGACACCCAGCCAGACCGATGCGCCCGCTGTTGACGAGTGGTTCCGCAAGGCCGGACAGGTCTGGGACGCCGCCCATGTCCATCTCCAGAGGGCCATTCGTCAGCAGAAGGACCAAGCCGACCAGCACCGCAGTGAGGCCCCCGTATTCCAGCCTAGTAATCGTGTCTGGCTGTCCACTAAAAACCTCCCTCTCCGCCTGCCCTGCAAGAAACTTAGCCCCGGTGGGGCCGTTTAAGGTCCTCCGGCAGACAAATTAGGTATCGTACCAGCTGGTCCTTCTTCCTCACTATCGTGTCTCACCCACTTTTTATGTGTCTCTCCTCAGGCCGGTGGGTCCTGGTCCTCTGGCGGATGCCATCCCCCGGCGTACGCCCCCTCCGCCCCTGGACATTGACAGGAGTCCGGCGTATGCGGTGAGGGACCTGCTGGACTCCAGGTTCCCTGGGGGACAGCTCCATTACCTGGTGGACTGGGAGGGGTATGGTCCTAAGGAGAGGAGCTGGGTTCCGGCTGGGGACGTTCTGGACCCCAGCCTAATTCGGGACTTCCACCGTCGCCGCCCTGACCGGCCTGCTCCTCGTCCTCGGGGTCATCCTCCTGGCCGATGACGGCCTGCGGCGGGAGCCTCGCGTCCGGTGGTGGGTACTGTCACATCTCCTCCAATTGCTCCCCTCCAGCGCTCTGATTCGCCGGTTTACTGAGCCACCGGTCTGAGCGCACCACATCGGCAACACTGGAATGGAAACCCAACGCACCCTAATCACCTCCAGCGCACCTGTACCTCATCATCTCATCAAATCAAATCAAATCAAAATGTATTTGCCACATGCGCCGAATACAACAGGTGAAAATGCTTACTTACAAGCCCTTAACCAACCATGCATTTTTTAAAGATATTTTTTTAAAAGTGTTAAGTAAAAAAAATTTAAAAAAATAACTAAACAGCAGCAGTAAAATAAAATAACAGTAGGGAGGCTATATACAGGGGGGTACCGGTGCAGAATCAATGTGCAGGGGCACCGGCTAGTTGAGGTAATTGAGGTAATATGTACATGTGGGTAGAGTTAAAGTGACTATGCATAAATAATAGACAGAGAAGCAGCAGCATAAAAGAGGGGGGTGGGGGGGCAGTGCAAATAGTCCGGGTAGCAATGATTAGCTGTTCATGAGTCTTATGGCTTGGGGTTAGAAGCTGTTGAGAAGCCTTTTGGACCTAGACTTGGCGCTCCGGTACCGCTTGCCGTGCGGTAGCAGAGAGAACAGTCTATGTCTAGGGTGGCTGGAGTATTTGACAATTTTGAGGGCCTTCCTCTGACACCGCCTGGTATAGAGGTCCTGGATGGCAGGAAGCTTGGCCCCAGTGATGTACTGGGCCGTACGCACTACCCTCTGTAGTGCCTTGCGGTCGGAGGCCGAGCAGTTGCCATACCAGGCGGTGATGCAACCAGTCAGGATGCTCTCGATGGTGCAGCTGTATAACATTTTGAGGATCTGAGGACCCATGCCAAATCTTTTCAGTCTCCTGAGGGGGAATAGGCTTTGTTGTGCCCTCTTCACGGCTGTCTTGGTGTGCTTGGACCATGATAGTTCGTTGGTGATGTGGACACCAAGGAACTTGAAGCTCTCAACCTGTTCCACTACAGCCCCGTCGATGAGAATGGGAGCGTGCTCAGTCCTCTTTTTTTCCCTGTAGTCCACAATCATCTCCTTTGTCTTGATCACGTTGAGGGAGAGGTTGTTATCCTGGCACCACGCTGCCAGGTCTCGGACCTCCTCCCTATAGGATGTCTCATCATTGTTGGTGATCAGGCCTACCACTGTTGTGTCGTCAGCAAACTTAATGATGGTGTTGGAGTCGTGCCTGGCCATGCAGTCATGGACGAAAAGGGAGTACAGGAGGGGACTGAGCACACACACCTGAGGGGCCCCCGTGTTGAGGATCAGCGTGGCGGATGTGTTGTTACCTACCATTACCACCTGGGGGCGGCCCGTCAGGAAATCCAGGATCCAGTTGCAGAGGGAGGTGTTTAGTCCCAGGGTTCTTAGCTTAGTGATGAGCTTTGAGGGCCCTATGGTGTTGAACGCTGAGCTGTAGTCAATGAACAGTATTCTCACGTAGGTGTTCCTCTTGTCCAGGTGGGAAAGGGCAGTGTGGAGTGCAATAGAGATTGCATCATCTGTGGATCTGTTGGGGCGGTATGCAAATTGGAGTGGGTCTAGGGTTTCTGGGATAATGGTGTTGATGTGAGCCATGACCAGCCTTTCAAAGCACTTAATGGCTACAGATGTGAGTGCTACGGGTAGGTAGTCATTTAGGCAGGTTATCTTAGTGTCCTTGGGCACAGGGACTATGGTGGTCTGCTTTAAACATGTTGGTATTACAGACTCAGTCAGGGACATGTTGAAAATGTCAGTGAAGACACTTGCCAGTTGGTCAGCACATGCTCGGAGTGCACGTCCTGGTAATCCGTCTGGCCCTGCGGCCTTGTCAATGTTGACCTGCTTAAAAGTCTTACTCACATCGGCTACGGAGAGCGTGATCACATAGTCATCTGGAACAGCTGGTGCTCTCATGCATGCTTCAGTGTTGCTTGCCTCGAAGCGAGCATAGAAGTGATTCAGCTCGTCTGGTAGGCTTGTGTCACTGGGCAGCTCGTGGCTGTGCTTCCCTTTGCAGTCTGTAATAGTTTTCAAGCCCTGCCACATCCGACGAGTGTCAGAGCCGGTGTAGTACGATTCAATCTTAGTCCGGTATTGACTCTTTGCCTGTTTGATGGTTCGTCGTAGGGCATAGCGGGATTTCTTATAAGCGTCCGGGTTAGAGTCCCGTTCCTTGAAAGCGGCAGCTCTACCCTTTAGCTCAGTGAGGATGTTGCCTGTAATCCATGGCTTCTGGTTGGGGTATGTACATACGGTCACTGTGGGGACGACGTCATCGATGCACTTATTGATGAAGCCAGTGACTGATGTGGTGTACTCCTCAATGCTATCTGAAGAATCCTGGAACATATTCCAGTCTGTGCTAGCAAAACAGTCCTGTAGCTTAGCATCTGCATCATCTGACCACTTTTTTATTAACTGAGTCACTGGTGCTTCCTGCTTTAGTTTTTGCTTATAAGCAGGAATCAGGAGAATAGAGTTATGGTCAGATTTGCCAAATGGAGGGCGAGGGATAGCTTTTATGCATCTCTGTGTGTGGAGTAAAGTTTTTTTTCCCTCTGGTTGCACATTTAACATGCTGGTAGAAATTAGGTAGAACAGATTTAAGTTTCCCTGCATTAAAGTCCCCGTCCATGATATCTCAGTCTCTTTCTCATGCGATTGACGGGGATTTGGGCCTTGTCGGGTGTCTGTAGGATATCCTTCGCGTCCGGCTCGTTGAAGAAAAAATCTTCGTCCAATACGAGGTGAGTAATCGCTGTCCTGATATCCAGAAGCTCTTTTTGGTCATAAGAGACGGTGGCAGAAACATTGTGTACAGAATAAATTACAAATAACACAAAAAACACACATAATAGTACAATTGGTTAGAGGGCTGTAACATTCAAATGTTTTTGATCACCAACTATTTTTTTATAAGAAAATGTGGAGATATGACTACAAACACCTATAACAACAAACAAGAAACATTCGGGCGAGACTCTTATAAAGTTTTCGTTAATGTTATGACATGATGTTCCAATAATGTTCTAAAAACATACTTCAACAATAATGGAAGTAGTTGTGAAAACATTGCTGACATTGCTGCAATTCTTCTAATATTGATATGTACTGTACTGTTCCTTGGAACATAGGAATAACAGAACATATTATATGAAATTGACAAACTTTTAAAGAAATGGCATTTCAATCTTCGATATATATTAAGGTATTGCCAAAACATAGATTTGAACCTGCAATCTGCTATCTTCCAGCCCTGTAGGCTACTTAGTCTGCTGCATCCTAATGTTTCCAGTCGATTTCCCTTTTCACTGAAATCCTTCAATTATTATTCAAACTATGGCTATATTTCTTAGTACATATGCACATCTATCTATGTATCACTCACCACAATCTGTCAGGTAATAATTTAACATGATTTCTGAAACCAAGTCCATAGGGAAAATAAAAGTCAAAACATCCCAACTGCATGGTATATGAAGAGAATTGGTGAGGAAATAATGGAGAACTTAGATTAGTTATCCTCTCTCTGCACCCTAATACAAACATTTTATGAATGTCAGCACAACTGGCCAGATTTTGTGTTTTGGGAACTGTACTATGATTTAATCAAACTGAGATGGAAGTGAAGCCTTTAAAACTGACATCGCAAGACATACTAAGGTGTGATTCAAATCAAATCAAATGGACTGAGACTAGACACAATTTAAAGAGAGCCTAGCTCTGCTCATAATGTGAGAAAAGTTGTTGCTTGGTTTGAAAATGTGTGCGTTATGCAAGCATAGTCTTTAGAGACACTATGGGCATTCTTCGTCATGTGTTGTGAGTGCACAGTTGTGTCATGTGTTGTGTCATGTGTTATGAGTGCACAGTTGTGTCATGTGTTGTGTCATGTGTTATGAGTGCACAGTTGTGTTGTGTCATGTGTTGTGTCATGTGTTATGAATACATTGTGAATGCATTGTTGTTTTATCTGCTTCACTGATAACATTTGCGTGTTGGATTTTCTATATCCTTCAGGCAACAAATGTATAATCCAGAAACTAGGTCAGGAAATGCTGTCCGGTATACTGCAGATCGGGTTTCCATGTACACTGTATCATTAGGTGAGAGTCTGTTTGTTTTTTTGGCCTTTTAAAAGGAATAACAGGGAATATTATATCAAGATCAACTGCATTTATGTGTGGCATGAATGTAAGAACTAAGCTCACAGAGAGAGAGGGAAAGAGAGGGAGAGAGAAATATATATATAGAGAGAGAGAGACACTTGAGATTAACGGTGGTACAGGCTCTTGATATAGTTAATGTTTTCAGACGTGGGAGACAGAGAGGAGATTTATGGATCTGGTGAAATTCTCTGGGGGAATGAAGAAACAGAGGTAAATGGCTCAACATTATACAGAGGGAAGGGCAACTCCAAAGTATTCAACAGAATCAGTATCAGTCATGCAATGCAATGTATATTTCAGGCAAAGAAAATTATATTTGACATTTGGAATTCATGCATCAACATATGCACACTGCCAGCAGTCTACTTGACCATAGGACATGCTCAGGCATTTCTCATTCCCCTGTATCCACGGTAGCACAATGGTCCACTTGGGGATGTATACAAACACAACCAAGACCTCGACACACCCCAGAGTGTGGTCTCGAATCTCGAGTCGTTTGCCAAAATGTGGAAACATTTGCATCCCATTTGAGCTCTCTGCCGCAATGCATGTTCAGCAACTAATTCATAGTTTTGAACTGATATTGTACTGAAAATCTTGAATATTCTCCCCCATGTTCCATCAAAAATCTGAGTACACCAACAGTTGTTATTCAAATATTTTTCTATTCACATCTCTCTATGCTTCTTGCTGCTATAAAACATGTATTAAAGGAGACCCTTGCTATGTACTGAATGTGTACTTCCCATCAAGCATCTCTTAGTTGTCCACTCCTAAACTGGGTCAGTATAGAGAGATGTGGCGGAGGGAGGTCTAGTTCCTTCAGAGGCCTCTACAGCAGCCCTCCACTGTGACTGCATGTCTGGTGGAACTAGACCCAGCTGGACACTAGCTCTGGATTGGTGGGGGCGATTAGGCTCCACAGCTGGGTGTGCTCATCTGAGGAGCAGCTAGGGACTGATAGGCATGCCTTTGACATGATGAGACATTCCACTTTCTGCTGGTACCTCGCTACTTGTTTTGTGCTTCTTGGTAGATTGGTTGCAGATTTGTATTGTTGAGGTTGAAAGACACCTCGAATGTGGTCCACCACCAGCCCCTTCCCTAAGGTATATCCCTAGCTCCCTTTGATTCATGTGTTTTTATATGTCCCTGTGTTAATCCAACAAATGGGTTTTTGTGATTCACATGGTGCAGGAGTAATCAATTTATCTTTGTCTGTATGGCTTCCTGCCTGGTGGCCCCTGAAGTTACATTCACAGATAGAGGACAGGTGAAACAGTGCAGATGACAGTTGTAACCTTATCAAAAGTATCTAAGACAGGTTCTATCATGGGTATCTCTCTATTCTCTACTTGTTTGTTAGAGGAAAGAAAAGGAGGAGGAAAATTATACTGTGTTTTTTCCATGAGGGAGTGAGCAAAGGGTTGTAACAGTCAGTATTTTCTGTCAATTCTTTAGAACGTTTACGCATTAATAAATCATTTAAATCTCAGAAGCACAATCCAACCCCAATACCATCTCCTAAACAAGACAGGTAACTGTGAGACAACAATCCAGGATAAGTCAACACTCTCTGGGGTCCCGTGCCCAATAGAAACAGTCAGAGCTGCAGTGCAAGACAAACTATTCCCGACAGCATCGCCATCTCTCATAGCAGTCTGGAGGTATAGACAGCTTTCAGTAACCAAATCAAGCTTATATTCACACTCCATTTACAGCTTCTCTATCTTTCTTTTCAAACAGACAAATGGGAATTCGAGGCAACAGAGAGATTGTGTTTCAAATTTCTTTCAGTCTGAGTCTAACATACTGTACAATGTCATATTGTTATCTTGGAGAGTGTCTCCTCATAAATTCACTGTGAGTTTTTCAGAGGGTAACGAATAGGACAACAGAAGGTGTGGTTGGAATGAGATCTATTCAAAATGACAGCATTTTTTTATCATATTTTGTTTTGTCTGTACAAAGTAAAAAAAAAAAAAAAAAACAGTACTAAACATCAGTTTGTGCGTGCGTAGGTGTGTAGCTCAGTTTGTAGAGCATGACCAGGGTTGTGGGTTCGATTCCCATGGGGACCAGTATGGGAAAACTATGAACATGTATGCACTCACTACTGTAAGTCACTCTGGATAAGAGTGTCTGCTAAATGACTCAAATGTGTGAAAGTAGGAAGGCTTAACTCAGTTTCTTGCCCAAGTTTAGCCAGCTCTGAAGTATATCAGAGGCTGGTAGCTCAGCTTAAGTCTGGATGAAGCTGCACAGTCCTGTCCTGTTCCATCTCACTAGCTTCCTCCACCTGACATTACCTCCCTGTGGGCCACCCAATCACTGTTACAATGGCATCTGACCTCCCTCCTACGCGCACACACACACTCTCTCATTAGTGATTACATGGCTCATTAACGATTTAATAGTCCATTAATATACCAGGCCATTCTATATTAACTGAGTCAGGCTGGGCCAAAGTTCACTTTTTTGCTTCTGAAAGGTCAGCTGACCCTCTGAAATTAAATCACAGATCAGAGTGCATGCAATGATTTATGTAAAAATGATTTATTGGGGAATAATTGTACAACTCACAGGATAATGGGATGCACCTATACACCTACAACACATGGTTATGGGCTTAAAAAAAGAGAAAACACCTGTACCATGTCAGGTATAGAGTTGAAATGTATTCAATTTTGACTTTGCATGGCAATATTACACTTTATATACATCACAAAACACTGAAATATAATAAAACTGTTTGACATAGAAATACCAGATTTCCGTTGAGTTTGTAATGAAAAATATGAATAATATTCCACCCATGAGGCCAAAGAGGGCGCTTTTGGTCATTGACTGCAGGAAAGAGCTACAGAAGGAACTCAATAGTAGCAAGGTGTCCTTGTTGTTTTGTACACTCAGTGTATATTCAAAGCAGGTGCTTCCACACAAGGTTCCTGAGTTAATTAAGCAATTAACATCCGATCATGCTTAGGGTCATGTATAAACATTTTGGGCAGGCCATTATTTTGGCTACCATGGCTATCATTTACATTTTACATTTTAGTCATTTAGCAGACGCTCTTATCCAGAGCGACTTACAGGAGCAATTAGGGTTAAGTGCCTTGCTCAAGGGCACATTTACGTCATTTAGCAGACGCTCTTATCCAGAGCGACTACAAATTGGTGCATTCACCCTATAGCCAGTGGGATAACCACTTTACAATTATACTTTTTTTTTTTTTTTTTTTTTTTTTTTTTTGGGGGGGGGGGGGGAGGGGTAGAAGGATTACTTTATCCTATCCCAGGTGTTCCTTAAAGAGGTGGGGTTTCAAATGTCTCCGGAAGGTGGTGAGTGACTCCGCTGTCCTGGCGTCGTGAGGGAGCTTGTTCCACAATTGGGGTGCCAGAGCAGCGAACAGTTTTGACTGGGCTGAGCGGGAACTATGCTTCCGCAGAGGAAGGGGAGCCAGCAGGCCAGAGGTGGATGAACGCAATGCCCTCGTTTGGGTGTAGGGACTGATCAGAGCCTGAAGGTACGGAGGTGCCGTTCCCCTCACTGCTCCATAGGCAAGCACCATGGTCTTGTAACGGATGCGAGCTTCAACTGGAAGCCAGTGGAGTGTGCGGAGGAGGGGGGTGACGTGAGAGAACTTGGGAAGGTTGAACACCAGACGGGCTGCGGCATTCTGGATGAGTTGTAGGGGTTTAATGGCACAGGCAGGGAGCCCAGCCAACAGCGAGTTGCAGTAATCCAGACGGGAGATGACAAGTGCCTGGATTAGGACCTGTGCCGCTTCCTGTGTAAGGCAGGGTCGTACTCTCCGAATGTTGTAGAGCATGAACCTGCAGGATCGGGTCACCGCCTTGATGTTAGCAGAGAACGACAGGGTGTTGTCCAGGGTCACGCCAAGGCTCTTCGCACTCTGGGAGGAGGACACAACGGAGTTGTCAACCGTGATGGCGAGATCATGGAACGGGCAGTCCTTCCCCGGGAGGAAGAGCAGCTCCGTCTTGCCAGGGTTCAGCTTGAGGTGGTGATCCGTCATCCATACTGATATGTCGGCCAGACATGCAGAGATGCGATTCGCCACCTGGTCATCAGAAGGGGGAAAGGAGAAGATTAGTTGTGTATCGTCAGCGTAGCAATGATAGGAGAGGCCATGTGAGGATATGACAGAGCCAAGTGACTTGGTGTATAGGGAGAAAAGGAGAGGGCCTAGAACTGAGCCCTGGGGGACACCAGTGGTGAGAGCATGTGGTGCGGAGACAGCTTCTCACCACGCCACTTGGTAGGAGCGACCGGTCAGGTAGGATGCAATCCAGGAGTGAGCCGCGCCGGAGATGCCTAGCTCGGAGAGGGTGGAGAGGAGGATCTGATGGTTCACTGTATCAAAGGCAGCAGACAGGTCTAGAAGGACAAGAGCAGAGGAGAGAGAGTTAGCTTTAGCAGTGCGGAGAGCCTCCGTGACACAGAGAAGAGCAGTCTCAGTTGAATGACCAGTCCTGAAACCTGACTGGTTTGGATCAAGAAGGTCATTCTGAGAGAGATAGCAAGAGAGTTGGCTAAAGACGGCACGCTCAATAGTTTTGGAAAGAAAAGAAAGAAGGGATACTGGTCTGTAGTTGTTGACATCAGTGGGATCGAGTGTTGGTTTTTTGAGAAGGGGTGCAACTCTCGCTCTCTTGAAGACGGAAGGGACATGGCCAGCGGTCAAGGATGAGTTGATCAGCGAGGTGAGGTAGGGGAGAAGGTCACCAGAGATGGTCTGGAGAAGAGAGGAGGGGATGGGGTCAAGCGGGCAGGTTGTTGGGCGGCCTGCAGTCACTAGTCGCAAGATTTTATCTGGAGAGAGAGGGGAGAAAGAAGTCAAAGCATAGGGTAGGGCAGTGTGAGCAGGACCAGCAGTGTCATTAGACTTAACAAACGAGGATCGGATGTCGTCAACCTTCTTTTCAAAGTGGTTGACAAAGTCATCCACAGAGAGGGAGGAGGGGGGGGGGGGGGGGGGGGGGGGGGGGGAGGAGGATTCAGCAGTGAGGAGAATGTGGCAAAGAGCTTCCTAGGGTTAGAGGCAGATGCTTGGAATTTAGAGTGGTAGAAAGTGGCCTTAGCAGCAGAAACAGATGAAGAAAATGTAGAGAGGAGGGAGTGAAAAGATGCCAGGTCGGCAGGGAGTTTAGTTTTCTTCCATTTCCGCTCAGCTGCCCGGAGCTCTGTTCTGTGAGCTCGCAATGAGTCATCAAGCCACGGAGCTGGAGGGGAGGACCGAGCCGGCCGGGAGGATAGGGGACACAGGGAGTCAAAGGATGCAGAAAGGGAGGAGAGGAGAGTTGAGGAGGCAGAATCAGGAGATTGGAGGGAGAAGGATTGAGCAGAGGGAAGAGATGATAGGATGGAAGAGGAGAGAGTAGTGGGAGAGAGAGAGCGAAGGTTGCGGCGGCGCGTTACCATCTGTGTAGGGGCAGAGTGAGTAGTGTTGGAGGAGAGCGAGAGAGAAAAGGATACATAGGATGACAATGCTCCCATCCACAGGGCACTAGTGGTCACTGAATGTTTGATGAGCATGAAAATGATGAAAGGTCTCGGTCACCAGATCTCAACTCAACACTTCTGAGAGATTCTGGAGCGGTGCCTGAGACAGCGTTTTCCACAACCATCAACAAAACACCAAATTATGGAATTTCTCGTGGAAGAATGGTGTCGCATCCCTCCAATAGAGATCCAGACACTTGTAGAATATGCAAAAGTGCATTGAAGCTGTTCTGGCTTGTGGTGGCCCAACACCGTATTAAGACACTTTATGTTTCCTTTATTTTGGCAGTTACCTGTAGTTAGACAAGTTAGCTACTCTAACTTGATAGCCTGAAATGGCTTCTTGGTAGATAGTTATGAGGTTGGAAGATTGGGAACCTATCTGGGCTAGCTAATGCCAACTTCATAAAATTGCTAGGTCACTAGTAGTATTACAGAGAAACAACAACAACAACTTTTTTACATTTATTTGTTAAACAGGATAAATCTGAGGGGGCACGTAAAATTTCAGACTTCATTTTTACTTTAGAAAAATGTATCAACCACTACAAAAATGTCCATTAATTATAATCTACATCATAATTCACATTTCCTGTTGCTGCAGGATTATTTTCCTGCTGTAGCAAACTGGATCAAATTAGGATGCTACATCTGTACATGTCACATGCAGTTACATTTAACAAATATTGAGCATCAGTCAGCCGAAATAAATCACCATTACAGCTAAATCATTATGCCCTACATTGGAGTGTGAGTCTAGGTAACACTATTGTTGGGGCCATACTGTATATATATATATATATATATATATATATATATATATATATATATATATATATATATATATTATCATAAAGCATACAGAACCATTTTATGATTCCAAATGAAAATGTGTTGCATAATGGTGAATAGGGATGAGTCACTTGGACCTACAGTAAGCAGGATTTTACATAAAATTAGTCTATCCAGTGCAACCTTATCAGGCACAAATATATAGTGTTTTATGTATTTGCAAGAGAATAGGCCAATAATATCAAATAGCAGAAAAGAAAATGAGAAAAACAGCTCTCTCGCCTTCTCTCAAAAAAATGTTTTTCAAAGGTGGGTCAAACATAGTTTGTGTAACCCTTACCCTCTCTGGTGGTGGTGGTGGAGATTAAATCAGTCTCTTATACTGTCTATTTCCCCAGCAAGCAAAACCTTCAAAAGGTAGAGTGCAGTACAGTGTGTACCCGTTCTCTCCTCTAAAAGTACATTTGATGAACCTGGTTGGTTCCCCCAGCCAGGCAGCCAGCCTCCCACTCCCACAGCTTCCTGGTAAACAGAGAAGCATTTCTATCATTAAGAGCAGTGGGAGCGGTGATTCAGTGGGAGTGTTATGGAGTGGGCTCGTGGATCACAGCTAGCTTACCATCCTCTGAGGACAGCACAGAGTCTCTGCACAATTATCATGCATGTTGTGGCATAAAGGTTAACTTTGTACTGTATCTCACTGGCGAAGTATTCAACTCACAAAAACTGACAAACAAACACACGCTGGCCTTGTGATGAACATTCTGTCAATTAAAAATGAATGTGCTGAGACAAAACAAACTGCCTTTCCCTGGTGTACGAGAATAACACATAGACAGGACCAGATCTGGATGTTCTCATTTGATGTGTCATGTTGTTTTTCCAGGTAGAACCCCTCTGAACTATCCAGCCCTGTGCAATGAGAGACTTTCACAGCTTTAAGGTTGTCTGTCATGGAATGGTGCTAAGTACTCATAGAGTTGTGGTGCCTGTGTTATAGCTTCTGTATCTGTGTTGAGTGCACTGAATTAGTTGTTGGGTAGTTGTGAAGCGTATGTCCCACTGGGAGCAGAATTTGAACTGAATTTGAATTGAAGGAAGTAGAATTTCCACATGTAAGATGTTGGTCCCATGTTTCATGAGCTGAAATAAAAGATCCCAGAAATGTTCCATACACACAAAAAGCGTATTTCTCTCAAATTTTGAATGCACAGAAATACCGTGACGAGATACTGAGGCACATTGTGAGGCCCATTCTTTTTAAGGTATCTGTGACCAACAGATGCATATCTGTATTCCCAGTCATGTGAAATCCATAGATTAGGGCCTACTGAATTTATTTCAATTGACTGATTTCCTCACATGAACTGTAACTCAGTTAAATCTTTGAAATTGATGCATGTTGCATTTATATTTTTGTTCAGTATAATTCAAAGCAATTCAAAACAATTCAACTGAGACGTAAAACATGAAAGCCTCTTTTTACAGTATTTTTCTTGGTCATGAAATGTTAGATTGTTCTCTTCCATTCTGCAGTGTTTGATCTAATGCATTCTGGGATTTGCATTCTGGGATTTCTAAGCTGACATATGGAATTGTTTTAAAAAGGTCATAGCATGGATCATTTAGCTATTTGATTTAGAATTTTAGGACAGCTTTAGGTATCAAAAGAAATGTAAAAAAAATAGAAATATTGAATCTGGCCTACTACTATAGCACTGAATAACACATTCACAAATGGCAAAAAAAAAGTCTAAAAGTAAATCATAAGGAATAAGATTTTGAAGTGTCTGTCTTATATTTAGGAGATATAAGAAAGCTCAGGAAATATTATTATTTATATATATTTTTTTACACATATTTAACCCCTTATTTTTTGTTGGCATAAAACTACCTCCATACTTCCATTCACTTGTATGGGTTACCTTTAAACGAGTCCCGTGACACTTGTGGGGGTAAGCGGTCACATTACTTTGTAGCCCAAATGGTTCGGACGCTACAGACAAAAGTTGGCACATCAGCATTACCAACTTCAGACGAGTCCCGTGGGGCTTGAGGGGGTCGTAGAGCAAAACTGAGAACACCATCGTGTTAGTGAGAGTCTCCCCTTTCTACCGATTTTCGGGATGTCTCCTGGTCTGACAAACAGTGCCACTTTCCACCGCAGATGCGGAAGGGCAACATTTTTGTTACTTTTGTTCTGTTACTTAGATTGACGCACCAGTGTGTCAATAGACTATAGGGGTTTTAATAACAGTTCTAAAGACTTGCGTGTAATTGTTCTCATACCTAGGGCCCTGTGTTTTGGTTGATCATGTCATATAACATGGATTTTTATATTTATTTAAAGCTTTTCATCACACTTTCCCCTTTTCTATTTTTGTCAGATGGACACCATCCTCATACAATTGTAAAAAATGTTTGTGTAATTCTCAGATTGAATGAGATGAGAGCATTTGATCTTCCAGTGTTATTTCAGACCGAATGGAAACCTTGGGAGCACAAAAAGTGACCTGGTTACAGTCAGGTGCAGGAAGCTTTCATCTCTCATCTCTCCTGTCTGTCTGATATCGTGTGGCACTTTACTCTATCCGGCTGCCTTGACTGGCAGGAAGTAGAAAGCTTATTGACTGGCTGGCTGGCTGGCTAGCTGGCTGACCGGCTGACTGATTCAAACGAGAATAGAGAATGCAGGAATGTCTGAGTATGGAAGGAGGAGATATGAAAACATTGGGGTTCAGGGACATAACATTGCACATCTTATTTATTAATGTCATTTGATGCAGAGAGACATTTCAAGGGATGGATGAATGCTTCATAATAAACAGATTATAGGTCAACACTGTCAGAGACACTGCCTCTGTGAATATTGCAAATGTATTGCAAAAGTATTTTCACAATTAATTCTTTTTTCTACTTCTTTTTTAAATATTTTATTTTATTTTATTGTTTATTTTTTTTTGGGGGGGGGGGGGGGGGGGGGTAGATCAGCTTTAATATTGCAGATAGATTGTAACTTCCATCAATGTAATTGTCTGCATCACTTCCAATCCCCCATATGTTTTTTACTCTCTCACTAATATACAGTGGGGAAAAAAAGTATTTAGTCAGCCACCAATTGTGCAAGTTCTCCCACTTAAAAAGATGAGAGAGGCCTGTAATTTTCATCATAAAAACGTTTGACCTGTGTCATTGCCAACAAAGGGTATATAACAAAGTATTGAGAAACTTTTGTTATTGACCAAATACTTATTTTCCACCATAATTTGCAAATAAATTCATAAAAAATCCTACAATGTGATTTTCAGAATTTTTTTTCTCCATTTGTCTGTCATAGTTGACGTGTACCTATGATGAAAATTACAGGCCTCTCTCATCTTTTTAAGTGGGAGAACTTGCACAATTGGTGGCTGACTAAATACTTTTTTCCCCCACTGTATATGGGACGGCTGTCAATCATTTGGTCCTTAAATGAAACTGGTATACTTTTTTATTTATCACAATTTTCTTTAACAAATTATATTATTTAATGCAGGGCCGACAGACAAGTCCCCCTTCCACTTTCCTCTTCCATTTTTGCGGTAATGCTGCAATTATTTGTTTGTAATTTTGGGTAGAGCAGAGAGCAGGCATTTCCATACGTTTTTGTTAGCTGCATAACTCCACCAGTCCTACCTATGATATCATTTACGAAGATTATACATTTTTTGAAAACAATTTCAAAAAATAATGTTTTTTTAAAATCAATTAGTATATTTGAGTTTAACCACAATATTTGTTGCATTATTTGTTCTGTCGTTTCTGGAGGATTAAATTGAAATTGCAACCAACTTTCTATGGCTTGTTTTAGAAATAATGATATTTCAAATAACTGAAAGTGAGAGGTTGTAATCTGAATAAAGGGAAAAAGGCCATTCTTGAACATGGGGTGAGACAATCTTACTAATTTGCTAGAGAACCAGTTCGGATTTAAGTATACTGTAACTTTTGTATGACTGAAGGTTTTAGTGATAGGTCTAATGCTTTAATATTTAATCATTTCTGTCCTCCGAATTCATATTCATTATATGATGTTTCGGGGCGGCAGGTAGCTTAGTGGTTAAGAGCGTTGTGCCAGTAACTGAAAGGTCGCTGGTTCTAATCCCTCAGCCTACTAGGTGAAAAATCTGTCGATGTGCCCTTGAGCAAGGCACTTAACCCTAATTGCTCCTGTAAGTCGCTCTGGATAAGAGCGTCTGCTAAATGACCAATTATTATTATTATTATATAAATAGGCCCGTTTAATTTTGTCTGGCTTGCCGTTCCAAATAAAATGGAATATTTTTTTCTCATGTAATTTAAGAAACTGTTCGCTAGGCGTAGGCAAGACCATAAGCAAATAGGTAAACTGGGATAATACTAAAGAGTTCATCAGGGGGATTTTTCAAAAAATAGACAGGTATTTACCTTTCCAAGTTAGCAAGATCTTATCTATTTTTGCTAACTTTCTATTAAAATGTATTAGAGTGAGATCATTTATTTCATTTGGGATATATATTCCGAGTATATCCACATCACCATCAGACCATTGTATTGGTAAACTACATGGTAATGTACAAATTGTATTGTTTAGTGATCCAACACGTAATATAGTACATTTATCATTATTTGGTTGTAATCCAGAGAGGTTAGAACATGTACAGTGGGGGAAAAAAGTATTTAGTCAGCCACCAATTGTGCAAGTTCTCCCACTTAAAAAGATGAGAGAGGCCTGTAATTTTCATCATAGGTACACGTCAACTATGACAGACAAATTGAGAAAAAGAAATCCAGAAATTCACATTGTAGGATTTTTAATGAATTTATTTGCAAATTATGGTGGAAAATAAGTATTTGGTCTACTACAAATAAGCAAGATTTCTGGCTCTCACAGACCTGTAACTTCTTCTTTAAGAGGCTCCTCTGTCCTCCACTCGTTACCTGTATTAATGGCACCTGTTTGAACTTGTTATCAGTATAAAAGACACCTGTCCACAACCTCAAACAGTCACACTCCAAACTCCACTATGGCCAAGACCAAAGAGCTGTCAAAGGACACCAGAAACCAAATTGTAGACCTGCACCAGGCTGGGAAGACTGAATCTGCAATAGGTAAGCAGCTTGGTTTGAAGAAATCAACTGTGGGAGCAATTATTAGGAAATGGAAGACATACAAGACCACTGATAATCTCCCTCGATCTGGGGCTCCACGCAAGATCTCACCCCGTGGGGTCAAAATGATCACAAGAACGGTGAGCAAAAATCCCAGAACCACACGGGGGGACCTAGTGAATGACCTGCAGAGAGCTGGGACCAAAGTAACAAAGCCTACCATCAGTAACACACTACGCCGCCAGGGACTAAAATCCTGCAGTGCCAGACGTGTCCCCCTGCTTAAGCCAGTACATGTCCAGGCCCGTCTGAAGTTTGCTAGAGTGCATTTGGATGATCCAGAAGAGGATTGGGAGAATGTCATATGGTCAGATGAAACCAAAATAGAACTTTTGGTAAAAACTCAACTCGTTGTTTTTGGAGGACAAAGAATGCTGAGTTGCATCCAAAGAACACCATACCTACTGTGAAGCATGGGGGTGGAAACATCATGCTTTGGGACTGTTTTTCTGCAAAGGGACCAGGACGACTGATCCGTGTAAAGGAAAGAATGAATGGGGCCATGTATCGTGAGATTTTTAGTGAAAACCTCCTTCCATCAGCAAGGGCATTGAAGATGAAACGTGGCTGGGTCTTTCAGCATGACAATGATCCCAAACACACCGCCCGGGCAACGAAGGAGTGGCTTCGTAAGAAGCATTTCAAGGTCCTGGAGTGGCCTAGCCAATCTCCAGATCTCAACCCCATAGAAAATCTTTGGAGGGAGTTGAAAGTCCATGTTGCCCAGCGACAGCCCCAAAACATCACTGCTCTAGAGGAGATCTGCATGGAGGAATGGGCCAAAATACCAGCAACAGTGTGTGAAAACCTTGTGAAGACTTACAGAAAACGTTTGACCTGTGTCATTGTCAACAAAGGGTATATAACAAAGTATTGAGAAACTTTTGTTATTGACCAAATACTTATTTTCCACCATAATTTGCAAATAAATTCATTAAAAATCCTACAATGTGATTTTCTGGATTTTTTTTCTCATTTTGTCTGTCATAGTTGACGTGTACCTATGATGAAAATTACAGGCCTCTCTCATCTTTTTAAGTGGGAGAACTTGCACAATTGGTGGCTGACTAAATACTTTTTTTCCCCACTGTATGAAGTTCATAGGAACATATCAAATTGGGTGTCAAATAAGGGAAATTAAGGCATACATACATTTTTCAACCATTTTCCATCTTAACAATTAAGCATAAGTAAAGGCTTTGATTTCTGGATAAACAGATGGAAAAGGGGCTTCGAAAACAGGAGTATATCTTAAAATGTATCAGAAATACATCAAAACACAATAATGTTGACATAAAGACCCTTCAGTGGTGTGTATTCGTGGATGCCAAGGGAAGCCAGGCTTCCCTATAAAATGTACCAAGAAAAAAACATACAAAATCATTTATCTTTCATCTCTCTGTGTTTCATAAATGTCCTTCAATTTGCAAGAGGCTGAATGTATCTCAACAGCGAAAGCATCAGAGTAAACAAAACAGCGCCCCTCTGTTTCAGTATGTGTAAAGGATCTATCTGATGCTGTCTGTTCAAAAAGAACATGACATTGTTGCTGCCCGTAGCATTGAACACAAGGGAAGCCAGCGACCATTTGGCCTCCCTTGATTAAAAAAAAGTGTCAAGGGAAGCCAGTTTGGATTTGGCTTCAGACCAATCACATCACATCAGAAGCCAAACATCATTGACAGAAAAAAACGTGAATTGTTGCATCTCCTTGTATCGTTGTCCTCCGGTGGCTAGCTAGCTAGCTAAAATTAATTTAATTCTCCGTACTGGCCAATGATTATAACTGGGATTCTGATCCAAACATAAATTAATACATTGTGCCCCTGGCTTAAGAGGATGGAAGTTCAACATGTAGCTAGATGTAGTGTGCTGATGTTAACTAGCTGGTCCGGCACATCGTTGCCCATGAAAGGAAGTTAGACTAGCGTGCAAGCGTTTTAGCCAAGTAGCCGACGGGACCGAGTTTGAGAAACCCTGGATTAGATAATGTTGTAATGTTGCAGTTGAAATGGTGATGGAATAGTGGAGGCAGCTCCTGTTTTCTTTGCGACTTGCGGTAACTCTCCGTGGTTCTAAATCAATACTTGTTTAGTAGTCCGGAAATGTCGGAAACATTACCTTGCTTGACCATGCTGTAGGTCATGTAACTGTTTGTTACATGCAAAATATTTTGCGGACTTCACCGGAACGAGCTTGCTGTCTGGTTTTGTAATGAAACAAATGTGGGGTTGAATTTACTCTGCCACTGTGTCTTATTGTCTTGGCCTTAGGCCTATATACACTATATACAGTGCATTCAGAAAGTATTCAGACCCCTTGACTTTTTTCTACATTTTGTTACGTTACAGCCTTATTCTTAAATGGATTAAAATGTTTTTTTTCCCCATATCAATCAATTCTTTGCTAAAATTAAGAACAGAAATATCACATTTACATAAGTATTTAGACCCTGTACTCAGTAGTTTGTTGAAGCACCTTTAGCAGTGATTACAGCCTAGAGTATTCTTGGGTATGACGCTACAAGCAAGATACACCTGTATTTGGGGAGTTTCTCCCATTCTTCCCTGCAGATCCTCTCAATCTCTGTCAGGTTGGATGGGGAGCGTCGCTGCACAGCTTTTTTCAGGTCTCTCCAGAGATGTTCGATAGGGTTCAAGTCCGGGCTCTGGCTGGGCCACTCAAGGACATTCAGAGACTTGTTCCGAAGCCACTCCTGCGTTGTTTTGGCTATGTGCTTAGGGTCGTTGTCCTGCTGGAAGGTGAAGGTGAACCTTCTCCCCAGTCTGAGTTCCTGAGCACTCTGGAGCAGCTTTTCATCAAGGATCTCTCTGTACTTTGCGCCGTTCCTTCAAACCTGACTAGTCTCCCTGCTGCTGAAAAACATCCCCACAGCATGATGCTGCCTCCACCATGCTTAGCCGTAGGGATAGTGCCAGGTTTCCTCCAGATGTGACGCTTGGCATTCAGGCGAAATAGTTCAATCTTGGTTTCATCAGACCAGAGAATCTTGTTTCTCATGGTCTGAGAGTCCTTTAGGTACATTTCGGCAAACTCCAAGCAGGCTGTGATGTACCTTTTACAGAGGAGTGGCTTCCATCTGGCCACTCTACCATGAAGGCCTGATTGGTGGAGTGCTGCAGAAATGGTTGTCCTTCTGGAAGGTTCTCCCGTCTCCACAGAAGAACTCTGGAGCTCTGTCAGAGTGACCATCTGGTTCTTGGTCACCTCCCTGACCAAGACCCTTCTCCCCCGATTGCTCAGTTTGGTTGGGTGGCCAGCTCTACTAAGAGTCTTTGTGGTTCCAAACTTCTTCCATTTAAGAAAGATGGAAGCCACTGTGTTCTTGGGGACCTTCAATGCTGCAGAAATGTTTTGGTACCCTTCCCCAGATCTGTGCCTCGACACAATCCTGTCTCAGAGATCTACGGACAATTCCTTCAACCTCATCGCTTGGTTTTTGCTCTGACATGCACTGTCAACTGTGGGACCTTATATTGACAGGTGTGTGCCTTTCCAAATCATGTCCAATCAATTGAATTTACCACAGGTGGACTCCAATCGAGTTGTAGAAACATCTCAAAGATGATCAATGGAAACACGATGCACCTGAGCTCAATTTCGAGTCTCATAGCAAAGGTCTGGATACTAATGTAAATAAGGTATTTCTGTTTTTTTTCATGTGCAAAGATTTCTAAAACCTGTTTTTGCTTTGTCATTATGGGGTATTGTGTGTAGATTGATGAGGAAAAAAATAATTCAATCCATTTTAGAATAAGGCTGTAACGTAACAAAATCTGGAAAAAGTGAATGGGTCTGAATTCTTTCCGAATGCACTATGTACAAAAGTATGTGGACACCCCTTCAAATTAGTGGATTCGGCTATTTCAGCCACACCCGTTGCTGACAGGTGTATAAAATTGAGCACATATCCATGCAATCTCCATAGACGAACATTGGCAGTAGAATGGCCTTACTGAAGAGCTCAGTGGCATTCAACATGGTACCGTCATATGATGCGACCTTTCCAACAAGTCAGTTCGTCAAATGTCTGCCCTGCTAGAGCTGCCCCGGTCAACTGTAAGTGCCTTTATTGTGAAGTGGAAACGTCTAGGAGCAACAACGGCTCAGCCGCGAAGCTCACAGAACAGGACCGCCGAGTGCTGAAGCGTGTAGCGTGTAAACATAATCTGTCTTCGGTTGCAACACTCACTACCGAGTTCCAAACTGCCTTTGGAAGCAATGTCAGCACAAGAACTGCACGTTGGGAGTTGCATGAAATGGGTTTCCATGGTCGAGTATCCGCACACAAGCCTAAAATCACCATGCGCAATCCCAAGCGTCGGCTGGAGTGGTGTAAAGCTTGCCGCCATTGGACTCTGGAGCAGTGGAAATGCGTTTTTCGGAGTGATGAATCACTCTTCTCCATGTGGCAGTCCGACGGACGGATTTAGGTTTGGCGGATGCCAGGAGAACGCTACCTGCCCGAATGCATAGTGCCAACTGTAAAGTTTGGTGGAGGAGGAATAATGGTCTGGGGATTTTTTTCATTGTTCAGGCTAGGCCCCTTAGTTTTAGTGAAGGGAAATCTTAACACTACAGCATACAATGACATTCTCGACGATTCTGCGCTTCCAACATTTTGGCAACTGTTTGGGGAAGGCTAACTGTAGTACAGACTGTTGTACAGACATAGATTTAAAGCGCAAAGCTAATGATATGCGCACCAGGTTCCTGCAACACGGTTATTATAAGAGTGTCATTGAACAGGCCTACAGTGAGGGGAAAAAGTATTTGATCCCCTGCTGATTTTGTACGTTTACCCACTGACAAAGAAAGGATCAGTCTATAATTTTAATGTTAGGTTTATTTGAACAGTGAGAGACAGAATAACAACAAAAAATCCTGAAAAACGCATGTCAAAAATTTTACACTCTTAAAGGGATTGCTCCTAATCTCAGCTTGTTACCTGTATAAAAGACACCTGTCCACAGAAGCAATCAATCAATCAGATTCCAAACTCTCCACCAAGACCAAAGAGCTCTCCAAGAATGTCAAGGACAAGATTGTAGACCTACACAAGGCTGGAATGGGCTACAAGACCATCGCCAAGCAGCTTGGTGAGAAGGTGACAACAGTTGGTGCGATTATTCGCAAATGGAAGAAACACAAAATAACTGTCAATCTCCCTCGGCCTGGGGCTCCATGCAAGATCTCACCTCGTGGAGTTGCAATGATCATGAGAACGGTGAGGAATCAGCCCAGAACTACACGGGAGGATCTTGTCAATGATCTCAAGGCAGCTGGGACCATAGTCACCAAGAAAACAATTGGTAACACACTACGCCATGAAGGACTGAAATCCTGCAGTGTCCGCAAGGTCCCCCTGCTCAAGAAAGCACATATACAGGGCCATCTGAAGTTTGCCAATGAACATCTGTCTGATTCAGAGGAGAACTGGGTGAAAGTGTTATGGTCAGATGAGACCAAAATCGAGCTCTTTGGCATCAACTCAACTCGCCGTGTTTGGAGGAGGAGGAATGCTGCCTATGACCACAAGAACACCATCCCCACCGTCAAACATGGAGGTGGAAACATTATGCTTTGGGGGTGTTTTTCTGCTAAGGGGACAGGACAACTTCACCGCATCAAAGGGACGATTGACGGGGCCATGTACCGTCAAATCTTGGGTGAGAACCTCTTTCCCTCAGCCAGGGCATAGAAAATGGGTCATGGATGGGTATTCCAGAATGACAATGACCCAAAACACACGGCCAAGGCAACAAAGGCTCAAGCAGAAGCACATTAAGGTCCTGGAGTGGCCTAGCCAGTCTCCAGACCTTAATCCCATAGGTTCGAGTTGCCAAACGTCAGCCTCGAAACCTTAATGACTTGGAGAAGATCTGCAAAGAGGAGTGGGACAAAATCCCTCCTGAGATGTGTGCAAACCTGGTGGCCAACTACAAGAAACGTCTGACCTCTGTGATTGCCAACAAGGGTTTTGCCACCAAGTACTAAGTCATGTTTTGCAGAGGGGTCAAATACTTATTTCCCTCATTAAAATGCAAATCAATTCATAACATTTTTGACATGCGTTTTTCTGGATTTTATTGTTGTTATTCTGTCTCTCACTGTTCAAATAAACCTACCATTAAAATTAGAGTGATCATGTCTTTGTCAGTGGGCAAACGTACAAAATCAGCAGGGGATCAAATACTTTTTTCCCTCACTGTATCTATACCCATGCTAGAGAGACTGAAAGTCAAGCCTACTCACTGGCACTAATAGAGCCCCACAGTGGAGGTGTCATAATACCCATAAAACCTAACGGTCAAGCAGGGAAATGGTTCCAATCGTTTTTTCCACCATTCATTTTTCCCATAGGGAATTTTAGAAACACTTAAAATAAGGTCTGTGTTTCGTGTAGGCTTACCCTGGTGTAACGTATTGATAACCATGTAATTGTTGTGTCTCAATGGGCCACTAGGCTATAAATAGGAGCTAAGTGCAATGGTCAGGTCACTCTGTGGAAGATGTCAGCTTGATGTCGAAACGTCAGTCACCTGTTTGCATCCTGTACAATGGATTAAAGTGAGCAAACATAAATACATCTCTGGATTTTTTTGTTGAGTGCTCCAACTCCTTTTCTCCTCGAATTAGTCCTTTTGGAAGTTTTTCTTGGTAAGCCCTTCTCACCCTTTAATGTATTATTAACAGCACACTACGAAATGTGATTAACAACACCTAGAAGCATAGCAATGAAGTATGACTCATGCTTCTCTTGATATGTAGATCAGATACTGATACTGATATTTGTTTTTAGTTATCAATTATGCCAATTATGATTTGCAACCTGATACAATTAAGTACACAGAAACATCATCTGAAGGTTACAAACTCACTTTTTCAACTTTGTCCATTTTACAAGACATAAAAAGTAGGCTATTTAAAAAACATATATCCTATTGAGGTATTCTACAAACACGTGTTACACATCTCATAAGTAGGCTAATCAACTGACAGATACTAAATGCAACAGAACGTAAGCAGGCACTCACTCCTTCCTCTCTCCATTTTATTCATTCATTCACACACACACACACACACACACACACACACACACACACACACACACACACACACACATACAGAGAGGGGGGAGAGAGAAATTGAATAAACATTATGTGTGTGAAGTCTGGCATATGATCTTCTTGAAAGATCTCCGAAAATCGCGATTAAATATTGTATAAATTATAGGGTTCACTGAACTGTTACAGTAACCAATCCAGAAAAACAGATTGAAGAGAACATCCGGAATCGGGCAACTATCTCTGCATATTGCGTGCAGACTGTATGTAAAAAAGAATGGGAACCAGCAGAGTACAAACACCCCCATTACCACTGCAAGGACAAATGTAAAGCGCTTTTCACGCATCTGTGCCAGTTTTGTCTTTGACAGTGACATCTGTCTCGTCCTTTGGTCCTGAGAGAGCTGTGCGTTGCGGTTTGAAGCCGATGGCGCGCGGCAACTCTGTTTTGTGAACGCGTTCGCGCCCTCCACTTTCCCTCTCTTGGAGAAGTGCCATTTATTGGATTTGCTATCGGCGACGCAGGTCTCCTCCAGGTCTATATCGTCCAGCTCTCCTTTCCGCGGGTGGCCACCTAAACTGGGGCTGCTGGGGCTCTCCAACTCAAATTTGCCCCTGGGCACAAAGCAAGTTTCCGACTCCAAAGGCTGTCTCTCCATCCCGTTCTTGGCCGCGAACACGGTTGATGCGCGCTGCTTGGCCACTCTATATATTTTACAATACACCAGAATCATGATTAGTCCAGGGGCGAAAAATGAGACCAGGCAAGACGAGAGAATATACCATGTTTCGCTGTTGAGCAAGCACTCCTGCTCGTCGTGTTTGGTCATAAGCAATGGTGGGAAAGAGATGATCGCTGATATGACCCAGACCACGGTGATCATACACTTAATACGCTTGGGCGTCCTCTTCAGGTTATAGCTAACAGCTTTGGTTACAGACCAGTACCTGTCCAGGCTTATGGCACAGAGGTGCACAATGGAGGACGTGCAGAAGAGGACGTCAAGGGCCAGGTAGAAGGCACACCAGGTGCTCCCAAAGTACCAGTAACCCATGACCTCGTTGGCGAGGGAGAAAGGTATGACCAAGGTGGCCACTAAGATATCTGCCGATGCCAAGGAGACAAGGAAGAGATTCTGAGGCGCACGGAGCGCACGGCTGGTGAAAACGGCCACTACAACCAGTACATTCCCCACGATTGTCACCAGAATGATAACAGTGACCACGAGCACGATGAAGACGGCCTCGCTCTGGGAGTGAGGCGGAGGTCTCGGGGCACTCGTGCAATTAGTATCCTCTGATGAGTTCGGCGCAGCAAAAGTTGTTGGTGTTATATCCATTCTGGATAGACAAGTCTGTTCCTCCCCATGCTCCTCTCGCACTCCAATCAGAGATACACAGGGCGAGGGTCGCAAATTGCGCAATTTGATCAAAGTAATCTTTCATCTAACCGCTGTACAGATTACCCATTATGTGGAACCACACAGTTCAATCGAAATCACAGACGAAATGACCAGGAAAATAAGCATAATTCCAGTGTTTTGTTTTCAGTGCATGCGCACAAGGTAGCCGGTGACTCCAACAATTCCTGGCCACACTCTACAGTTTGTATTTGTGCAAGGAAAGAAACATGTTTGGAATGCATGGTTCCCTTGTGTACGCCACTCCAAGAAACCAGGGTCAGATGGCAGCCTGAAGTTCCCACTTTAATCTGGTTGTTGCGCGTTGGCCGTGTTCCCTACTAGAGTAGTGTGGGTGTGGAGAGGGGTATCAGTTCAGAGAGAGAGAGGGAGAGGGAGCCAGCGAGAGAGAGAGAGAGAGTGAAAGAGAGCGAGAGGGAGAGCTAGAGAGCGAGAGAGGGAGAGAGAGATACTGCGGAATTATGCACATTATTAAAACTAGGAATAGTGTAATAATGGCAGTAAAGACGGGTGAAAAATAAATGTTTTAATATGTATAGGCCTGTTATTATTAGTATTGTTTTGAAATCGTATTAATTGTCAAAGGAATACGACATCACCGTTTGACAATCTGTGCCAGGCTATGTTCTAGTTATCTTTATTAGGTCTAGGCTAAGTTAACGATAATTGATAAACGCGGGTGCGTGCAGTTTAATGGTATTCGATCAGTTAAAAATCCACATTTAATTAGAATGGCATTAACTTCTAGTCCTAAACATGTCAAGTCGTAAAATATAATAGCAGGGTGGTTATAGACGTGGGTTCCGTGGGGGTGACGTTATTGATATACTAAATGAAGCCTAGGGGCTCAAAGGATTAGTTTGTTGTCACACACACACACACACACACACACACACACACACACACACACACACACACACGCACACGCCTTACAGTTAATTTATTATTATCATCATGACAGTAATATATAGTATAGTGAATACATCCCTGTCAACTTAAACTCAACTGACTTAAACTATGACAGGGATTAACATAAAGGTGGCTGCCCCATTGGACAGGTGCTTTCTTTAAATACTGATAACAACCAAAAATGCTAAGAATTCCAGTCTGGTCTTTCTGGCTCCTCCCCTCTGTGTAGGTGAAAATAGCTACTTTGCTTTTCAGACCTTAATGTAAATCCCTGTGAAACGTGATGACCAACAGCACCTGATCATTTGAAATGTAAAAACCAGGGGCGCAACTTTCACTGGGGATGGGGGGGGGGGGGGGGGGCATGATCCCTCCACATTCTAAAATCACATTTTTCTCCCCACCAGTTTTATCATTGCACTGTGATACTAATAGCGGCATCGGTGTGCTTTAGGCCTCAGATCGGTCGGGTAAGCTGTTTGGCGGTTTCAGCCGGCTGGATTTAGGACCATGCGGACACCACAGAACATGCGGAAAGGCTGTGTGAAGACAAAGCTTCTGCTGTGTGTAGCTGCTGTCTCTGCGCTTTCCTCCGGATTGTAAAAGCAAGCAGAGCAGAAATCGGCTACTCTTTATTTGATTTTCTGCTACTCTATATTTGACTGATGTAGCTGGCAAGGTAACTGCTGTTTGACTTAATAGGAAAAAAGTATTAATTAACAGTTCTGAACTAGTAGTGTAACTGACATGTAACGTTAGCTACAGTAATATTTCATCCCTTCTCGACTGAAGATCTGTCTGAAGAGAATGAAATAGATAGTAGCTACAACAGCCAGATCAGCTCTAGCCTCTAGCTATCTGTCAGGTAGCAGTATCTAACAGCTGTTGTGTGTATGGAAATGTTTTGTAGCCTTTTTGTCCCGTTTCAACAGAAGGAAATTAACTTGGCTAGTTTTTGTCAGTTAATGTGCCATTAGAGGTAGCCAAAAGTTGGCTAACATTAGCTAGCTAGCTCACTAACTTTAGCTGTTATTTTTGTCTCAATCACACTAGACCTGAATCAAATGATGACACCAGTGGCCAAATGACTGAAGATCAATATTCTGACATTGTTTGACAGTGCAATGTGAGTTTTGTTAGAGTCAGTATAGCAATGTAATGTTATTGATCTGTTCCTATCTAATTCCCTACTTTTCACACTGACATGGTATAAACAGCTCTACAGGCTACACTGTTATGATGCACAGTCAGTACACAACACTATGCTCGTCATGTCTTAGCACAATCAGATGATGACAGGTGTCCCAGCAGGGTCAAGACAACCAGTGAAGACCAGTTTACGAAGCTCAGATTAATTTTGCAGTTTATTATAGCAATCAGTGAATGGATACGAAGTTCCATCTTGAGTTGATGGGTAGGCTACAGTCTGGAATCTGGGAATAATGATAATTTCAATTATTGAACCATTGATTCTATTATTGGATAATATAATGTATAAATGTACATGAAGGTAATTATTTGTCATGCCTCATCTGAGCAGGATCAGATGGAGACAGGGGTCTCAGCAGGGTCAGGCAACCAGTGAAGACCAGTCTGTGATGGCACTGAGGTGAACCTTTGCAGATACTGTAGAACACGTTATTCTCTCAGTGCAGCAAACACTGGACAAGACAGAAGCTTCAAAGATGTAAACTATTTTAAGGCTGTCTGACAAAGCTCAAGTTGATTTCCAAACTGTAGTAAAGGTTGATAGAGGCTTTTCCTGATGACACAAAACATGTCAAACAAAAATGTGAGGAAGACCTGGGAGACACTATTGATGATGAAGAATGGATACAGATATGTTTGAATGCCCAGTCATGTTCATATAATCTCAGACATAAATTACTGCAGTTTAAGTCCATCCATAGAACATACTATATGCCAGTGAAACTGAATATCATGCACTCAGAAATGTATTTCCTCTGCTGAAGGTGTAAAACACAAAAGGGGACATATTTCAATGTTATGATCTTGTGAACGCTGGCTGAATTCTGGCAAAGAGTATGTTCTGTAATCTCAGCATGTCTACAGATTCTCCATGTTTTTGTTTGCTTGGAAATGTTGATACTGGAGACTGTTATCAGAATAAACTATGTAACCTAGCATTTATAGCAGCTAATAAATGCATTGCCATTAATTAGAAGGTTGGTTATCCTCCCACAATGTCACAATGGATGGCAGAAATGTTATGTATCACTAGATTTGATTTATTACAAGATTAATGGTATACTGTGCAACTTTCATAAGGTCTTGGTGCCTTATATGGAATACTGTATGACAAAAGGGGTCTGTATTAAAAACATATATTTTATTTTTCATGGCACACGAGACACCTGTCTGATTTGCGCCTGTCTTAGTGGACTAATCCATTGAGGAAGCCGCAGGGATGACACGGTCAAGGGAATATGGGGATTGTGGCTCTGATGAACAAGGCACGTCTCTCTCTGGAATGTGCTCTCTACCTCCATTTCGTGGTTATTAATTGTTTCAGAACTTAATTGTGTGCATTGTTTGCTGTGTCTATCAATTCCCCATTACATATATCACCAGTAGTAGCCTACATTTACCGTTAATTCCCATAATTTCTAATCTGCAATGTGTGTTTGGTTACGTTAATTTCCGATTAATGAATTCAATATATTAACAAAACAAAACAAATGGATGAGCATGCTTTGTAATGTTTCTAAAACAATAAAATGTATTACTAGTAAAAAGTAATGTGGTATATTGTTTCATTTAAGATTTTTTGTGACCTGAGAAGGAGATATTTTAGCATGTACTGTAAATCTTGTTGGGGCAAAAAAATAAATAATAATTTGATGCATGCCAGCAAAGCCACAACACAACACAACACTAAACAATACATTAATTGGACTATGACGGTGACAAATAGTGTCCACAAACTGTTAGGGCCTACATAAAGCTGTCCCAACAGCAGAGTCCCAACAGCAGTCCCAACACCTTAGCACCACTACACATGGCTATCAGCGGAGCCTTGTCTGGCAGCGAAACAGTTAATTCAGCCTCATTTACTGCCTTTTTTAGAAAAAATAGCTGATTTGGCTGACGTGCTTAAACAAATGTGGTTTCTACTGACAATTGAGATGTACAAACTATGGCATAAGGGGACGACGAGCGTATAACAGGCAATCCATAATTTCGATTAAGACATTAATGAGCGAGCTAGGACGGACGTAGTCAATATAAATATTTGTTCAGCACATTTGAAATGTACAGCGACAGAATTTAGAACATGGGCCGTTCTTACAGTATTCTCCAAGTACACCAAGTCAGAACCGTCGGATAATTAAATGGGGGCATATAAGCAGACAACGAAAGCTCTTACAATATTCGATGATGTCACGACTTCCTCCGAAGCTGCCTCCTCTCCTTGTTCGGGCAGGCTTCTGCGTTCGTTGTCACCGGCCTTCTAGCCACTGCCACATCACATTCTCATCATTCCATTTGTTTTGTCTTGTCTATTACACACACCTGGTTCATATCCCCTCATTAGTATGTGTATAAGTGTTCCCTCTGCCCCCTTGTCCTTGCGGGTGATTGTTTAGTGTGAGGAGAGTGTAGCTCGGTTGAGCTCCGTGTATTTTGTATTGCCGGGGTATATTTTCCCCGTGTGCCTGTTTGGTTCCAGTGCGCCTGTTTTGCGCACTGGACTGTTTGACGCAAATCTGCGTAACTCTGTATTCCGGATTAAACTCTGTATTCTGCGATTTACCCTCCTGCGCCTGACTCCTTCAAATCACCCATCACAGATGATGACATTTCTCTAAAACAGGCTATAGGCTACATGTACAAGTCAGAACAGTAGGCTACATTTTGAGGGGAAAAGGGACTAAATTATTAAGGTGAGGCACATGGGCTACTAACAGCTTACTACACAACATACATTTAGTATTACTTTCTTAGCTACAGTATACATATCTCCCTGGCATATTACATAATTTATGCAGTAGCATACAATACATTTTTGGACTCACCTTGTTGTTCTGTGCTCACTTGAACAGGAAGCTGGCGTGACAAATTTTGTCATCAAAGTCTGGCATGCTCTGGATTTACGGTGCTTTCAAGACAACTGGGACTCTGAAAAAAACAAAGTCGAATCATGACGTTAGTGATCTTCAGGTCGGAGCTCTAGAAAGAGGCCAGAGTTCCCTACTTGAAATTCCGAGTTGGATAACCGTTCAAAATGTATTTTCCCAGTCGGAGCTCATTTTTTCAGAGTTCCCAGTTGTCTTGAACTCACTGAAGTCTGACATTTCCCACTTCCGAGTTTCCAGTTGTTTTGAACGTGGCAGAAGTCATGCTGGATTGACAGCATGGCCAATGTTGAATGTTTATCCTTTTAAGCTTGGAAAAGAGACCCTTAAACCCAGATTTGGACCACACATCCACTCCACTGAATAGTAGGCTAGTGATTGCTTTGCAATGCTTGCAGTTAGCCACTTATTCCTTCCAAACCATTAATTGTTGAATTTGCAATTTCCAACTTGTTGTGTAATGTTTATGTCCAATGACCGATGAGCACCGATACGTTTTATCTATAATTTCTGTTCATAATTTATCTTCATAAGACAAGGATTGAAAATTATTTGCCAGTAGATTGTTGATTTGATTCATGATGATGACTGCTAGCTTGCTAGCGAATATTTTTAAAATATGATTTTTACATGATCAGTCCAATCAAAGCTACTGTAGATATAACTTGATTTCATGTCATTTTATCTGTGGCCAATGACCTTGAGCCTTCTTGGATGGGCACTTCTAATGTCACTCTATGGCAGCACCCAAGGGGCTTGAATTTTCAAGCTCTCCCCGTAGATTTTGCGGCGACGTAGTGTCCCCATGAGTGACAGAACACTGAGCCAATCACGGCGCAACTAGAGAACATTACCAACCCCTACGCTCCATATTTTCTGCTGGCTGCCCAACCACCACAGAAAGCACTGAGCTAGGCTGAAACACCTGCATTTTGGAGCTGCCTTACTCAAGAAAGCAACAAAGAGACCATGTTTGTATGCAGCTTTATTAACTCAATTATTTTGTTTAGCTAAACAGGTGGGGCTCAAAACAGCCCTGAATGATGGGTCGCCACTGGACCTGAGCCTTTTAACCAAAATATCACAGATGAGACAAAAATGTTCACCTGCCCCTTTAAGGGCGAGAGATTACCATGGTAATGTGACTTGAGAGTCATGTGCCTGTGAGATTGAGAGTCTGACTAATAGCTGTGTTGTCTTCTCTTCCCTAGCAGTTGAAACTCAAACATTGAAAAACAATTTAGCTGTTGAACAAAACAATGTGAATAGCCAAGAAACACAAGGACAAAGTCTCACCTCAGTAGAATTTAGTTTCAAGTAAATTAGACCAACTGTTATGCCTGTGCACAGTCAGCTCTTCATGTGCACTGTGCACGGCCCCTAGCCAGGCAGTGTTGCAGTTCGAGGTAGGTATGATAGGCTATAGGATTTGTAGTTCTTTGACTTTGTGCGATTAATTTACCAGCTATGAAACAAAACGGCAGAAATAATTTGAAAACAGCTCCTGCAGCATTTACTTTGCTATAAATGTGATCATACTTGACTGTTTGGTTTTCACAAATGTGAGTGAAATGCTCGCACTGTGGAGCCCAGACCACCTGCCAACATGGCTGATGAAATTGACATTTTACCTGCCAATGCCAAAATCTACCTGCATGTGCCTCCCGAGTGGCGCAGTGGTCTACGGCACTGCATCGCAGTGCTAGCTGTGCCACTAGAGAGCCTGGTTCAAATCCAGGCTCTGTCGTAGCCGGCCGCGACCGGGAGACCCATGGGGCGGCGCACAATTGGCCCAGGGTAGGGGAGGGAATGGCCGGCAGCAGTGTAGCTCAGTTGGTAGAGCATGGCATTTGCAACGCCAGGGTTGTGGGTTCGATTCCCACGGGGGGTATGAAAAATAAAAAAATAATGTGTGCACTCACTAACTGTAAGTCGCTCTGGATAAGAGCGTCTGCTAAATGAGTAAAATGTGTTAATTTTACACCCTGTATTATTATTACAGTTATTTAGGCCTACAGTTCTCATAGTAGGAGTGGACATGTGTTTTGCAGAACTCACAACCTATACTACACTTGTGAGAAACAAGTTTTTGTTTATTTCATTCCATTTATGAGTTTTGTCAATTTATGAATATTTTGTTTGACACGCTGCTGTCAATGTTGAGTAAGGATGCGCACCTGATTATGCATATAGAAGTAGGACTAGTCTACATAGCCTGTGCACAAATGTAGGCCTATAAATGTGCCCATTTGGAGATGTCTTGATCATTTTTCTGATTGAACTCACCACCACTAATGAGCTGTGGAGCTTCTCAAAGTAGTTTGTCTTCACCTCAAACAGCAAGTAAACAAAGTCTGTTTTTAGAATTGCCTACAGCTGTGTCTGTCCCGAGGTCACTGGGATGGGAAACTCTGAGGGCCCAGAATATTTTATATAATATTTCAAGTTTGCTAGCGTGAGTTTCATGTGACCCAGTTGATAGTTGATACAATATTTCAAGTTCGTTGCAGACAGGCCATGCGTAGCCAATGTGATTGTAGGATTATTTTATTTACCAGGATATATTATACCTGCAGGCTGCAATGTTTTTCTGTGTTGGCTTTATGTAGACTATTTTTACATAGTTGGCATTAAGATACTTTTAGATTTGTGTAATTTTCATTTAGATTTAGATAGAACAAAAATATAAACTCAACATATAAAGTGTTGGTCCCATGTTTCATGAGCTTAAATAAAAGTTCCCAGAAATCTTCCATATGCACAAAAAGCTTATTTCTCTCTAATTTCGTGCACAAATTTGTTTACATCCCTGTTAGTGAGCATTTTATCCTTTGTCAAGATAATCCATCCACCTGACAGGTGTGGCATATCAAGGAGCTGATTAAACAACATATGATCATTACACAGGTGCACATTGTGCTGGGGACACTAAAAGGCCACTCTAAAATGTTCAGCTTTGTCACACAACACAATGCCACAGATGTGTCAAGTTTTGAAGGAGCGTGCAATTGGCATGATGACTGCAGGAATGTCCAACAGAGCTGTTGACAGAGAATTTAATGTTCATTTAATGTTCACTAACATTGTTTTAGAGAATTTGGCAGTACGTCCAACCGGCCTCACAACCGCAGACCACGTGTAAATACGCCAGCCCAGGACCTCCACATCCGGCTTCTTCACCTGCGGTATCATCAGAGGAGGGGAGAGGGGTGTTGAGGAGTATTTCTGTCTGTAATAAAGCCCTTTTGTTGGGAGAAACTCATTCTGATTGGCTGGGCCTGGCTCCCAAGTGGGTGGGCCTATGCCCTCTCAGGCCCACCCATTGCTGCGCCCCTTCTCTGAACGTTACAAAAGTTTTCTTGTGTTTTTTATTGAACGTTTCCTTAATGATCTCAGAACAATTTGAGAACATGACTTTAAATAGAACCATGAGGAAACCTGTAGGAAACATTATGCTGAAGTACTGTAATTCCCACAGAAGAACGTTGTTTCTTAATGTTCTTGGAACAATTTGATTTCTCAGAACATTATGTGTTAGCTGGGAAGCCCTTGAATTGCATTATTTTTAAACACCAAATATTGGTTATTGTTGGTAATTTCATTCGCATTCAGATGTCAATGAATGCTTTTCTATACAGAGCTCGGGGGCTGAGGGATATCATTTTACAAACAAAATAAGATTCAAACAAAATTGCCTCTTCATGTAGATCATGATTATTCCATTGGGGATTGCATGGGGCCTATGCTATCTTCATTAGTTGGGCACGTATGGTGGATCTGGGATTTCTAAGTCCCCTGTGTTGCCCATAAAAAGCTGATTGTGCAGAGGCTGGGAGTGATGTTAATGCCCTTTGTGCGTGTAAAGCACTGCTGGTGGAGGCAAGCTGTCCCTGCCAGAGTTGTGTGCCTGTAATTACTCTTGTAATGTGGATAATCAAACAGCCAGAGAAAGAGAGAGCTGAAGGGGATGTTGTGTGTGCCGGGGCCAGTCTTCCCAATGACTGGATTAGTCTCATCCCACTCATCTCTTCCCATCCTCTCTTTGCTCCTTCTAAACCTGTTCTTCCTTGTGCCTCAGGTTGGCTGATTGATATGATGTGGTAATGTTAAAGATGCCAATCTCTGTGTTTTTACTTTTTTAAGATGGTATTGTATTGTCTTTTACACTTCAAAGAGAGCATGCCCTGTACAGTACATTCGGAGAGTATTCTGACCTATTGACTTTTTCCACATTTTGTTACGTTACAGCCTTATTCTAAAATTGATTAAATTATATTTTCCCCTCATCAATCTACTCACAATATGCCATAATGACAAAGCGAAAACAGGTTTTTAGAAATGTTTGCATTTGCATTGCATTTTACATAAGTATTCAGACCCTTTGCTATGAGACTCGAAATTGAGCTCAGGTGCATCCTGTTTCCATTGATCATCCTTGAGATGTTTCTACAACTTGATTGGAGTCCACCTGTGGTAAATTAAATTGATTGGACATGATTTGGAAAGGCACACACCTGTCTATATAAGGTCCCACAGTTGACAGTGCATGTCAGAGCAAAAACGAGGCCATGAGGTTGAACGAATTGTCCGTAGAGCTCCGAGACAGGGTTGTGTTGAGGCACAGATCTGGGGAAGGGTACCAAAAAATGTCTGCAGCATTGAAGGTCAACAAGAACACAGTGGCCTCCATCATTCTTAAATGGAAGAAGTTTGGAACCACCAAGACTCTTCCTAGAGCTGGCCGCCCGGCCAAACTGAGCAATCGGGGGAGGTGACCAAGAACCCAAAGGTCACTCTGACAGAGCTCCAGAGTTCCTCTCTGGAGATGGAAGAACCTTCCAGGAGGACAACAATCTCTGCAGCGCTCCACCAATCAGGCCTTTATGGTCGAGTGGCCAGACGGAAGCCACTCCTCAGTAAAAGGCACATGACAGCCCGCTTGGGGTTTGCCAAAAGGCACCTAAAGTACTCAGGCCATGAGAAACAAGATTCTCTGGTCTGATGAAACCAAGATTGAACTATTTGGCCTGAATGCCAAGCATCACGTCTAGAGGAAAACCTGGCACCATCCCTACAGTGAAGCATGGTGGTGAAAGCATCATGCTGTGGGGATGTTTTTTAGTGGCAGGGACTGGGAGACTACTCAGGATCGAGGGAAAGATTAATGGAACAAGGTACAGAGAGATCCTTGATGAAAACCTGCTCCAGAGCACTCAGACTGGGGCAAAGGTTCAGACCTGAAAATAGCTCTGCAGCGACGCTCCCCATCCAACATGACAGAGCTTGAGAGGATCTGCAGAGAAGAATGGGAGAAACTCCCCAAATACAGGTGTGCCAAGCTTGTAACATCAAACCCAAGAAGACTCGAGGCTGTAATCGCTGCCAAAGGTGTTTCAACAAAATACTGAGTAAAGGGTCTGAATACTAATGTCAATGTGATATTTCCGTTTTTTTTTTTTTATACATTTGCACAAATTTGTAAAATCCTGTATTTGCTTTGTCATTATGGAGTACTGTAACGTAACAAAATGTGGAAAAAGTCAAGGGGTCTGAACACTTTCCGAATGCACTGCAGGGTATATGTGACTTGTTTCATGAAACTAGGCGCATGTCGCACGTCACTACTTCACAGGAGAGCAACTTGAACGTTAAACATTTTTCTTTTTCAAATTTTTCAAATTTTAAATGAGCCTAGCACATTTTTACATTTTAGTCATTTAGCAGACGCTCTTATCCAGAGTGACTTACAGTTAGTGAATGCATACGTTTTTTTTTTTTTTTTTTCATACTGGCCCCTCATGGGAAACGAACCCACATCCCTGCCGGCCAAACCCTCCCCTACCTTGGACGACGCTGGACCAATTGTGCGCCGCCCATGGGTCTCCCGGTTGCGGCCGGCTGCGACAGAGCCTGGACTCGAACCAGGATCTCTAGTGGCACAGCTAGCACTGTGATGCAGTGCCTTAGACCACTGCGCCACTCGGGAGTCATGATTGGCTGAGATAATGAGTGGGCTGGACATGCTGAAAGATGAGTTCGGATTGGTCTGCCATGTAGCACGCTTCTGTCTATAACATGAGCTGGTCAGTCTGTGTAAGTAATCCTTTCTAAGCTTTTTTGAAAGATGTCACGTAGTAGAACTGCTTAAGTGTTGCTCTCCACTGTCTGGAGGACCGAGTTTTGAAATCAGTGGAATTAGAGTATGATAGCAAAGGAGATGGAGAAAATGTTGGTGTCTGATTGCAAATATGCAGACGAAGTCGAAAGGAGAACACACAGAAGGCTGTTGTATAAAACACCTGTATCTAGATTACATTTTCAAACTAAGGGCAACCATGGTATCCGTGACAGAGAGGATGAAGCGTCCATCCATGTACAGTGGGGAAAAAAAGTATTTAGTCAGCCACCAATTGTGCAGGTTCTCCCACTTAAAAAGATGAGAGAGACCTGTAATTTTCATCATAGGTACACGTCAACTATGACAGACAAAATGAGAGAAAAAATCCAGAAAATCACATTGTAGGATTTTTAATGAATTTATTTGCATATTATGGTGGAAAATAAGTATTTGGTCAATAACAAAAGTTTCTCAATACTTTGTTATATACCCTTTGTTGGCAATGACACAGGTCAAACGTTTTCTGTAAGTCTTCACAAGGTTTTCACACACTGTTGCTGGTATTTTGGCCCATTCCTCCATGCAGATATCCTCTAAAGCAGTGATGTTTTGGGGCTGTCGCTGGGCAACATGGACTTTCAACTCCCTCCAAAGATTTTCTATGGGGTTGAGATCTGGAGACTGGCTAGGCCACTCCAGGACCTTGAAATGCTTCTTACGAAGCCACTCCTTCGTTGCCCGGGCGGTGTGTTTGGGATCATTGTCATGCTGAAAGACCCAGCCACGTTTCACCTTCAATGCCCTTGCTGATGGAAGGAGGTTTTCACTCAAAATCTCACGATACATGGCCCCATTCATTCTTTCCTTTACACGGATCAGTCGTCCTGGTCCCTTTGCAGAAAAACAGCCCCAAAGCATGATGTTTCCACCACCATGCTTCACAGTAGGTATGGTGTTCTTTGGATGCAACTCAGCATTCTTTGTCCTCCAAACACGACGAGTTGAGTTTTTACCAAAAAGTTTTATTTTGGTTTCATCTGACCATATGACATTCTCCCAATCCTCTTCTGGATCATCCAAATGCACTCTAGCAGACTTCAGACGGGCCTGGACATGTACTGGCTTAAGCAGGGGGACACGTCTGGCACTGCAGGATTTGAGTCCCTGGCGGCGTAGTGTGTTACTGATGGTAGGCTTTGTTACTTTGGTCCCAGCTCTCTGCAGGTCATTCACTAGGTCCCCCGTGTGGTTCTGGGATTTTTGCTCACCGTTCTTGTGATCATTTTGACCCCACGGGGTGAGATCTTGCGTGGAGCCCCAGATCGAGGGAGATTATCAGTGGTCTTGTATGTCTTCCATTTCCTAATAATTGCTCCCACAGTTGATTTCTTCAAAACAAGCTGCTTACCTATTGCAGATTCAGTCTTCCCAGCCTGGTGCAGGTCTACAATTTTGTTTCTGGTGTCCTTTGACAGCACTTTGGTCTTGGCCATAGTGGAGTTTGGAGTGTGACTGTTTGAGGTTGTGGACAGGTGTCTTTTATACTGATAACAAGTTCAAACAGGTGCCATTAATACAGGTAACGAGTGGAGGACAGAGGAGCCTCTTAAAGAAGAAGTTACAGGTCTGTGAGAGCCAGAAATCTTGCTTGTTTTTAGGTGACCAAATACTTATTTTCCACCATAATTTGCAAATAAATTCATTAAAAATCCTACAATGTGATTTTCTGGATTTTTTTTCCTCAATTTGTCTGTCATAGTTGACGTGTACCTATGATGAAAATTACAGGCCTCTCCCATCTTTTTAAGTGGGAGAACTTGCACAATTGGTGGCTGACTAAATACTTTTTTCCCCCACTGTATATGTGTCCTTTCATTTTTCTTTATAGAAAAGTTGCAGAAAAGCACCCCAAATCAGTTTTTTTTATGTTTTCATGCCTAGTTCGAATATTTTACATGTAAACAGTCTAAAATGGTTATATAAGTGTTCACTGAAGTCGGCTGATTACAATGATACATAATAGAATATTACATAATGTGTTTATTTTAAGAAATGTGACCAGAAACCTGCCCTGTACACGTCACTCTTGGTAAAACCCCACAGGAATGCATTATGTCCAGCTGTGAGATATGTAACCCATTTGAACCAAATGCCTTTGTGATGAGACCATTCAACCTTTACAAAAAAACAAAGCTCTAAGTAAAGATGTCTAGCTAAAGTGCCATTGCAGATTTAACTTATTCTACTATAGGGCACCACTTTTCCAAAATGGGCGCCAACCAGCTCCATCTCTCTATATATAATTGGTACATAAAGCCCAATCATGGCTTACAATGTTTGAGGCAGTGTGGAAAACACAATAGATTGGCCCAAGTATTCCAGATATACAGTTGAAGTCGGAAGTTTAAATACACTTTAGCCAAATACATTTAAACTCAGTTTTTCACAATTCCTGATATTTAATCCTAAGTAAGAATTCCCTGTCTTAGGTCAGTTAGGATCACCACTTTATTTTAAGAATGTGAAATGTCCGAATAATAGTAGAGAGAATGATTTATTTCAGCTTTTATTTCTTTCATCACATTCCCAGTGGGTCAGAAGTTTACATACACTCAATTACTATTTGGTAGCATTGCCTTTAAATTGTTTAACTTGGGTCAAACATTTCAGGTAGCCTTCCACAAGCTTCCCACAATAAGTTGGGTGAATTTTGGCCCATTCCTCCTGACAGAGCTGGTGTAACTGAGTCAGGTTTGTAGGCCTTGCTTGCGCACGCTTTTTCAGTTCTGCCCACAAATATTCTATATAATTGAGGTCAGGGCTTTGTGATGGCCACTCCAATACCTTGACTTTGTTGTCCTTAAGCCATTTTGCCACAACTTTGGAAGTATGCTTGGGGTCATTGTCCATTTGGAAGACCCATTTGCGACCAAGCTTTAACTTCCTGACTGATGTCTTGAGATGTTGCTTCAATATATCCACATGATTTTCCTTCCTCATGATGCCATCTATTTTGTGAAGTGCATCAGTCCCTCCTGCAGCAAAGCACCACCCCAGCATGATGCTGCCACCCCGTGCTTCACGGTTGGGATGGTGTTCTTCGGCTTGCAAGCTTTCCCCTTTTTCCTCCAAACATAACGATGGTCATTATGGCCAAACAGTTCTATTTTTGTTTCATCAGACCAGAGGACATTGCTCCAAAAAGTACGATCTTTGTCCCCATGTGGATTTGTAAACCGTATTCTGGCTTTTTTATGTCGGTTTTGGAGCAGTGGCTTCTTCCTTGCTGAGCGGCCTTTCAGGTTATGTCGATATAGGACTCGTTTTACTGTGGATATAGATACTTTTGTACCTGTTTCCTCCAGCATCTTCACAAGGTCCTTTGCTGTTGTTCTGGGATTGATTTGCACTTTTCGCACCAAAGTAAGTTCATCTCTAGGAGACAGAACGCGTCTCCTTCCTGAGCGGTATGACGGCTGCGTGGTCCCATGGTGTTTATACTTGGGTACTATTGTTTGTACAGATGAACGTGGTACCTTCAGGCGTTTGGAAATTGCTCCCATGGATGAACCAGGATGAACCCAAGGATGAACCAGACTAAGTAATTTTTCCAACAATTGTTTACAGACATATTATTTCACTTATAATTCACTGTATCACAATTCCAGTGGGTCAGAAGTTTACATACACTAAGTTGACTGTGCCTTTAAACAGCTTGGAAAATTCCAGAAGATGATGTCATGGCTTTAGAAGCTTCTGATAGGCTAATTTACATCATTTGAGTCAATTGGATGTGTACCTGTGGATGTATTTCAAGGCCTACCTTAAAACTCAGTGCCTCTTTGCTTGATATCATGTGAAAATCAAAAGAAATCAGCCAAGACCTCAGAAAAATTATTGTAGACCTCCACAAGTCTGGTTCATCCTTGGGAGCAATTTCCAAACGCCTGAAGGTACCACGTTCATCTGTACAAACAATAGTACGCAAGTATAAACACCATGGGACCACGCAGCCGTCATACCGCTCAGGAAGGAGATGCGTTCTGTCACCTAGAGATTAACATACTTTGGTGCGAAAAGTGCAAATCAATCCCAGAACATAAGCAAAGGACCTTGTGAAGATGCTGGAGGAAACAGGTACAAAATTATCTATATCCACAGTAAAACGAGTCCTATATCGACATAACCTGAATGGCTGCTCAGCAAGGAAGAAGCCACTGCTCCAAAACCGACATAAAAAAGCCAGAGTACGGTTTGCAAATGCACATGGGGACAAAGATTGTACTTTTTGGAGAAATGTCCTCCTGTCTGATGAAACAAAAATAGAACTGTTTGGCCATAATGACCATCGTTATGTTTGGAGGAAAAAGGGGAAAGCTTGCAAGCCGAAGAACACCATCCCAACCGTGAAGCACGGGGGTGGCAGCATCATGCTGTGGGGGTACTTTGCTGCAGGAGGGACTGATGCACTTCACAAAATAGATGGCATCACGAGGAAGGAAAATTATGTGGATATATTGAAGCAACATCTCAAGACATCAGTCAGGAAGTTAAAGCTTGGTCGCAAATGGGTCTTCCAAATGGACATTGACCCAAAGCATACTTCCAAAGTTGTGGCAAAATGGCTTAAAGACAACAAAGTCAAGGTATTGGAGTGGCCATCACAAAGCCCTGACCTCAATCCTATAGAAAATGCGTGGGCAGAACTGAAAAAGCGTGTGCGAGCAAGGAGGCCTACAAACCTGACTCAGTTACACCAGCTCTGTCAGGAGGAATGGGCCAAATTCACCCAACTTATTGTGGGAAGCATGTGGAAGGCTACCTGAAACGTTTGACCCAAGTTAAACAATTTAAAGGCAATGCTACCAAATACTAATTGAGTGTATGTAAACTTCTGACCCACTGGGAATGTGATGAAATAACTAAAAGCTGAAATAAATCATTCTCTCTACTATTATTCGGACATTTCACATTCTTAAAATAAAGTGGTGATCCTAACTGACCTAAAACAGGGAATTTGTACTAGGATTAAATGTCAGGAACTGTGAAAAACTGAGTTGAAATGTATTTGACTAAGGTGTATGTAAACTTCCGACTTCAACTGTATGTCATTGGATTAAAACAAATGAGCTACTTTCCACCTGAACTGCTTTATGGGTTCATTCTGAAATGTGAAGTATAAAAAGCGAGAGCAAAACCATGTTAAAAGAAGTTTAGACGTTGAGTGCCTCTATAGCTGTTTATTCTATCCCATTCCCTTGACAATGAACATACCTCTAACTGCTTTCTACAGTGGGGAAAAAAAAGGATTTAGTCAGCCACCAATTGTGCAAGTTCTCCCACTTAAAAAGATGAGAGAGGCCTGTAATTTTCATCATAGGTACACGTCAACTATGACAAACTAATTGAGAAAAAAAATCCAGAAAATCACATTGTAGGATTTTTTATGAATTTATTTGCAAATTATGGTGGAAAATAAGTATTTGGTCACCTACAAACAAGCAAGATTTCTGGCTCTCACAGACCTGTAACTTCTTCTTTAAGAGGCTCCTCTGTCCTCCACTCGTTACCTGTATTAATGGCACCTGTTTGAACTTGTTATCAGTATAAAAGACACCTGTCCACAACCTCAAACAGTCACACTCCAAACTCCACTATGGCCAAGACCAAAGAGCTGTCAAAGGACACCAGAAACAAAATTGTAGACCTGCACCAGGCTGGGAAGACTGAATCTGCAATAGGTAAGCAGCTTGTTTTGAAGAAATCAACTGTGGGAGCAATTATTAGGAAATGGAAGACATACAAGACCACTGATAATCTCCCTCGATCTGGGGCTCCACGCAAGATGTCACCCAGTGGGATCAAAATGATCACAAGATGATCACAAAAATCTGGGACCAAAGTAACAAAGCCTACCATCAGTAACACACTACGCCGCCAGGGACTCAAATCCTGCAGTGCCAGACGTGTCCCCCTGCTTAAGCCAGTACATGTCCAGGCCCATCTGGGCATATGGGCTTGGGAATTGACAGGCCTTGTAATTAACTCAACATCATTATCATCATCCTCATCGTCAAATCAAATCAAACTTTATTTGTCACATGCGCTGAATACAACAGGTGTAGACCTTACCGTGAAATGCTTACTTACAAGCCCTTAACCAACAATGCAGTTCAAGAAAGAGTTCAGAAAATATTTTCAAATAAACTAAAGTAAAAAATAATAAAAAGTAACACACTAAAATAACAATATGAGGCTATATACAGGGGGTACCAGTACCGAGTCAATGTGCGGGGATACAGGTTAGTCGAGGTAATTTGTATATGTAGGTAGGGGTAAAGTGACTATGTGCGGGGGGGATCAATGTAAATAGTCTGGGTGGCAATTTCATTAATTGTTCAGCAGTCTTATGGCTTGGGGGTAGAAGCTGTTAAGGAGCCTATTGGTCCTAGACTTGGCGCTCCGGTACCGCTTGCCGTAGCAGAGAGAACAGTTTATGACTTGGGTGACTGGAGTCTTTGACAATTTTTTGGGCTTTCCTCTGACACCGCCTAGTATATAGGTCCTGGATGGCATGAAGCTTGGCCCCAGTGATATACTGGGCAGTACGCACTACCCTCTGTAGTGCCTTATGGTCAGATGCCGAGCAGTTGCCATACCAGGCGGTGATGCAGCTGGTCAGGATGCTCTCGATGGTGCAGCTGTATAACTTTTTGAAGATCTGGGGACCCATGCCAAATCTTTTCAGTCTCCTGAGGGGGAAAGGTGTTGTCGTGCCCTCTTCACAACTGTCTTGGTGTGTTTGGACCATGATAGTTCGTTGGTGATGTGGACACCAAGGAACTTGAAACTCTCGACCCGCTCCACTACAGCCCTGTCGATATTAATGTTCGGCCAGCCTTTTCCTGTAGTCCACGATCAGGTACTTTGTCTCGCTCACATTGAGGGAGAGGTTGTTGTCCTGGCACCACATTGCCAGGTCTCTGACCTCCTCCTTACAGGCTGTCTCATCATTGTCGCCATCATCATCAGGTTGCAATTAAAAATGCAGAATATAAAAAATTGTACATCACTTACGTTTTTCTCTTGATGGATATTGCACATCGCTGCTTGTTCTACCATCTGCTTTTCTCTGCTGCTCCCTACTGGGGCCAGAAAAGATTGCAATTATAGTGAGAATAGGAATTTTACAGTCGCTATTGCACTGATTTGGTATACGGTAGCCTAGCTACATTTATTTTGCATTACTTTGGGTGTTTTGACGCTATTTTCATGCTAAGGGTATTGGAACGTACTACAAATGAAACATGTATTAGGATCTACTACGCTTTATGATTGTTGAAAACTTCATTTGTAGTCTCAGAACCTGTAAACTGTTACATTGTATCGGATGACCACAAGTTGAATGAAATCATTTGATTAATTTGTTCCATGTTCACGACCCAGTTTGATGCGCGCAACAACAGTTTTGTATTTACCACTACCAGCGTAAACAGTTTGGAGGCAATTACAACGAGCGTTGTTATCACAGACTAAAAATCTAAAGGACGCCATGATTCTTGTTTTCTTTCAGTGGGTAACAGCTGACACGAAGTGAATTAGAAACAAAGGAAACACGCACACGCATCGCTGACTGGTATGCTCATAAAGGTAAACCATCTCATTATAATTTAAAGATGCACATTTGTTTAAGTGTATGAAAACAACGTCATGTGTTTTGTAAGATGAATAAGCTAGCATAGACTACCCATTAGCCAGCTAAGTTAACCCAGTTAGCTAGCTAACCAATACGAATGATAACCGAGCTAGCTAGCTAACAATAAAATAATGGTTAACGTTACCTAGCTGTCAAACTAGCTATCTAAGCTTAACTAACGTTAGTTATCAAGCAAATTAGCAAAACGTACTAATCCACGAGGGCACATTTCCTCGTTGTTATTTATTGATTCATGTTGAGCTAACTAGACTTTGAAGTCCACTAGCTAGCTAGAAGTCGCTGTACTTACAATGGATGTGCACGGGGATTGACGCTTTAGCTATATACCTTGTCATCTAACGTTAGCTAGCTAACTAGCCATTTATCGTCTGCCTGTGATGTGTGTGGTTTAGCTAGTTAAGTTTTGAATATCTTAAACTAAACTAGCTAAGTTAGTTAGCTATCTTAACGTTAGATCATAGCTAGCTAACGTTAGTTGTTATCATGTGAATATCCTCGAATAGGTAGCTAGCTAGTTAACTACACATTTAACTAGCTACCGCTTAAATAAGGCTCCATATAACGTTCGTTAGCTAATTAAGCGAGGTTAGACTGTACTTTTAACGTTACTGTCTGTACCAAGTATGAAAATCAAGCCGAATGGAGTAGCCAAAGAGAGCTAGCTAGCTATCATAGTTGCTAACGTTCGCTAACTAACGTTAGTTATCGCTCAATTTTCGTTTGGATGGCATGTGGTAATGTTAGGTATACAATGCACATACTTAGCTGCACTAGTTGTTAGTGGTAAGCTATCTAGCTAACGTTAATGATATCGGGTGAATGTTAAGTTGTTGAAACCAATAACCACTGCTGAAAATGAATTTATGCTAGCTAGCGTACAACTTATTTGTAGCTAGCTAGCAAGATCAGCTAGTTTGTGACTTCAATGATTTGTTGAAACAAATGTTTGTGAACGTGCTAACCACAGTATCAACACGAGGACAAGTTATTTGAGAAAGGTACAAAGTGATTTTCAGGAATATCCTATTTTAAGTCTGCTTTTGTGGTCGCTCCTAAGTACATAGAGCTTGCTGTGTTTGTACAATCTTCATGCCTCTGCCGTGTCAAACTGTTAATGTCCCTATGTTAATCTGATTGTGGCAAATGTGCAAAACAATTACATTGTGGACAAAATAGCTAAGTGTTTTTCTACGGCCTCCTAAATGCTCAGTCAACATTTTGTTTTATGGGGTCTTCCAGTTGCCACGGGGTGAGAATGTGTCTGAATCTGTAGCGCTGAATGACTCATAGTGTGAAAGGGGTATCTTCATGTAATGAGTGGCGAATTGTAATAACTGTAGGCTAAACATGGACTTGTACAGTACTGTAACTACATATTGAAGTTGCAGTATGTTAGACTGGCATTGTTTTTTTTCTTACTGGTTTGTACATATTCGGTGTCCTAGGAATTAATGTGTTAGACTACTTGTCTGTCAGTCAACATCTCTAGGATAGATCTAGGAGGGTGTGGTTTCAAATCGACCATGCAATGTTTCTGGTTCAACATTTTGTTTTTTTATTTTTCAGTATTATAGGGATGCCCAAGGAACAATATGATCCGCCAGACCCGAGGCGGATGTACACAATAATGTCCACTGAGGAGGCAGCCAACGGGAAGAAGTCATACTGGGCTGAGCTCGAAATTAGTGGTGAGGACTGGTGTGGGGATGGCTTCCACATGTAGGCCTATAGGTGTATACTTTATTTCCATTTAAATTGAGTAAGGGTTTTTATGTACTCCTGTTTTCACTGATTCACTCTCTTGTCTCCTGATTTCCCCACTCGTCTCGGCAGGTAAAGTGAGGAGTCTGAGCACCTCATTATGGACGTTGACTCACCTCACTGCTCTTCATATCGGCGATAACTCCCTCTCTCGTATCCCGCCCGATATTGCCAAACTTCAAAACCTGGTGTACCTGGACCTCTCTTCCAACAAGATCAGGAGCCTGCCCGCCGAGCTTGGCAACATGGTGTCTCTCAGGTCTGTCATAGCCTACAATGGACACAATTCAACTTGCACTGAGTGTTGTTTACTATGCAAGTTTGGAGAACCAACATTGACATTGCTGTGTCTTCCAAATGATAAATAATTTGCACTAAAAGCTGGTGATTGGGCCTGTTAAAGAGAGGAGTTTGCAGTTTCTCAATAGCATAGGAATTTAACCAGGTATCTATTTAATTTAAACCCTTTCACAGTTCTCATGCTTCAAACCCTGTTGTTTTGAGCTAGTTACGCTATAACTGGAAATGTTAAGTGTGTTCTTCATCTAATCAACAATGCCATTTCAGGATCCCTAGGGGATTTAGGCTGAGAGCACATTCTATAAAATAGATGAATGAAGAGACATTTTAGCCTCCCATGTGTGGTATTACACATCTGTTACCCACTGTGATTGAAATTGGTAATAGCTAGTTACTGTTTCAAGGAAATGTGTGTTTTTGTTTGTATCGTGCTTGTGTATCCCCTCTCCTGCACCTGTACCTCAATGACAAATTGCTCATTAACTGGCTGAGCAGACATGGAAATGGTCTGAACAGATACTTATTGATTGACATGCTGACTAGACCGGGTGCGTGTGCGCATGTTGATTTTGTCTGTCCACACCAGACGCGATCAGGACACGCAGGTTAAAATATCAAAATGAACTCTGAACCAACTATATTAATTTGGGGACAGGTTGAAGCACATTAAACATCCATGGACATTTATCTAGCTAGCTTGCTGTTGCTAGCTAATTTGTCCAGGGATATAAACATTGGATTGTTATTTTACCTGAAATCCACAAGGTCCTTTTTTTCTGGATCATTGTAGAGTTTTGACCCATTTTCAGTCACACAAAATCCTGAGTTCTCTACTCCGACAATTAATCCACAGATAAAAGGGAAAGCCTAGTTAGTTTCTTGTAATCGCTCCTCCTTCAGTCTTCTTCTGTGGATTTATAGCGGTTGGCAACCAACTTTAAGGTGCATAACTGCTACTGACTGGAGTGTGGACCTCAGTTCATCTTTCAATCACCCACGTGGGTATATGCTCCTAAAAACCAATGAGGAGATTGGAGAGGCGGGACTTGCAGTGCATTAAGCGTCAAAAATAGAACCAAGTTCTATTTTAGCACCTGGCTACGCAGACGCTTGTTGATGCGCACAAGCAGTTTGGATGAAATGATTGAATAACGTATGTGTACATTTATTTTGCAATGCTCGCGCAAGCAATGAGGGCGGTGTGGTCAGCATGTGACACAAGACACATGTTACCTCACAGAGGGATTTCTACAGCTCTGGTGACTCGAGAAAGCAGTCACTTCTGTGAATACTTGAATGTTGTCTTCTGAATTTTTCTCAATCTTGACCTATTGCTCTCTACTGTCTCTAGCCTTCTAAAACGTGTCTGTCTTACCTCTTCCACAGGGAACTTCTTTTAAACAATAACCAGTTGCGGGTTCTACCTTTTGAGCTCGGAAAACTGTTTAAGTTACAAACACTGGGGTTAAAAGGTAAGCTTTCCCATCATTACATTTTGGTGGTTTGTGGTATCGGAGTTGATTATTTGAAGCTGGTCTTTCTGTTCATGGGGTCTTGAAAGCTTGCATGCGGATTATCCAATGATTCCCTGTATTTTCAGTTTAGGTAAAAATCTGTGTATGCTGATTTGGTTGCTCATCCAAGTGATTTCTAGAGTAGAGGTCATAGAATGATAGATTTGTCATTGTTTTCATTCTGTATCCTTGAACCTGTGTAATATCTTCTGTGTAGTATCTCATTTCTTTCCTCTGTATCCTCCTTCCGCAGGAAACCCACTTGTACAAGAAATATTGAACCTCTACCAGGAGCATGATGGCACGAGGAAACTGCTAAACTACCTTCTGGACAATCTGGCAGGGACCAAACGAGGTCAATCCAAATACAGGAAAAGCATCTTGTTGTTTTGAATTGAGTGTGTTAGATAAGTTATTATTTGGTGAAGGGAATGACTTGGATCTGTCAGTTGATCTTGATGATCGTATTAAAGTGGTCACTTTGAAGATGTATTTACACTCCTTTGAATCACTCATAAGGGTCTTTTGGGTAGCAGTGTAAGGATTACTCATTTTCCCCCTCTGTCCCAGTCAACTCAGAGCAACCCCCACCCAGATCATGGATTGTCCTGGCAGAGCCTGACCGGACACGAACAGCAGGTAACTTAACTCATCCACCGTTTACATATCACTTTCAAAACCTATCCAAAGCCACACACATCAACACAAAGAACATTGTGTGTTATTGATCATATTCAGAGCCCTAATGAGAGACTAGGATAATCTCATGTCTGCGTCCCTCTGTCCTGTGCTAGCCTTGTTTTCTGTGATGTGCTACAACGTGCTGTGCGATAAGTACGCCACGCGCCAGCTCTACGGCTACTGCCCCTCCTGGGCCCTCAACTGGGAGTACAGGAAGAAGTCCATCATGCAGGAGATCATGAATTGCAACGCTGATATCATCAGCCTACAGGTGGGCAGACAGAGATGCTGATGTGATTTGATACTGAAAGTTACAATGAATTATAGGACACGTGCGTGGTACAATCAGTCTAGAATTTAGGACATTGTCTTACGTCAGCGAGCGCAGCGGCCGTGTTGTGGTTGTGATGTCATCTCCATAGTTACAGGTTATACACTTTGAATAATGCACCTTCAAAATGAAGGTTAACCTGAATTGTCATGGTTTTTCCTGAACAGGAAGTGGAAACAGAGCAGTACTACAATTACTTCCTACCGGAGCTGAAGGACCAGGGTTACGAGGGCTTTTTCAGCCCCAAGTCCCGCGCCAGGACCATGTCGGAGTGCGACCGCAAGCATGTAGACGGCTGCGCCATATTTTACAGAACTGAAAAGTGAGTTCACGACACCTGTCAGTCTTGATTAGATCATGAGTTTAAGTATGTTTATGACATTTGCCCTGTATATAGTGCGTTTCAGTGGTGTAATGATTCTAAATTCAGCCATTGCAGAAAAGCCTTTTAAGCTGTCCCAGAGGCAGCACAGTGCACTCACCTGTCTGTTCTGCCTCTCCTCTCTGCTGTCTAGGTTCAGCCTGGTGCAGAAACACACGGTGGAATTCAACCAGCTGGCTATGGCGAACTCTGAGGGCTCAGAGGCCATGCTCAACAGAGTCATGACCAAGGACAACATTGGTGTGGCTGCTCTTCTAGAGGTGCGCAAGGAGATGATGGAGCAGTCTGGTGAGTCTTTCTCTCACACTACACGTACACCAGCGAAAAAGCATGAATAGCATGAATTCCATAAGGCTTAAATGTTTCCATGTCAAAACGCTGGTGTTGTCCTATGTGTGTTTGTCTAGTGGGGAAGTCTCTACACGGCATGGAGAAACAGCTCCTCCTGGTGGCCAACGCCCACATGCACTGGGACCCGGCATACTCTGACGTCAAGGTGGTCCAGACCGTCATGTTCCTGTCTGAGGTGAAAAACATAGTGGACAAGGCCACGCGCAGCCTCAAGCTCTCCTCCGTCTCCGGGGAGACCAACACCGTCCCACTCGTCCTGTGTGCTGACCTCAACTCACTGCCTGACTCTGGTGTGTATGACTAACTGGGTCAGCCGAAAAGTGAGTTTATGTACTCTACTGTAGTGCCTTTTGTAATGCCTGGTGATCTGTTTGTTTGCATGCAGGTGTGGTGGAGTACCTGAGCTCGGGCGGAGTGGACAGCACCCACAAGGACTTCAAGGAGCTGCGCTACATCGACAGCCTGACCAACTTCAACTGCAACGGCAAGAATGGCACGTCCAACGGCAGGATCACCCATAGCTTCAAGCTGAAGAGTGCCTACGAAAACGGCCTGATGCCTTACACCAACTACACCTTTGACTTCAAGGTGAGACTGCCCATTCATGTCTTCTGTATATCGCTCTTTTTGTGTTGGTGTCAATTTTAGCTTCACAGTGTTTGTGAACTGTTCTAAAAGACTGGGTTATTATGAATGCTTGGGTCACACTGGTGAATAATTTTCTCCAGGCCGGAGATGTGAATGTATAACCTCCCGAGTGGCGCAGTGGTCTAAGGCAGTGCTAGCTGTGCCACTAGAGATCCTGGTTCGAATCCAGGCTCTGTCGTAGCCGGCCGCGACCGGGAGACCCATGGGGCGGCGCACAATTGGCCCAGCGTCGTCCAGGGTAGAGGAGGGAATGGCCGGCAGGGATGTAGCTCAGTTGGTAGAGCATGGCGTTTGCAATGCCAGGGTTGTGGGTTCGATTCCCACGGGGGGCCAGTATGAAAAAAATAAAATAATGTATGCACTCACTAACTGTAAGTCGCTCTGGATAAGAGCGTCTGCTAAATGACTAAAATGTAAATGTATCACCATCTGATGTGCTTTTCCTCTCTGTGCAGGGCATCATTGACTACATCTTCTACTCTCAGCCTACGCTCAATGTGTTGGGGGTTCTGGGTCCCCTGGATCCTCACTGGCTCCATGAGAACAATATCAGCGGCTGTCCCCACCCCCACATCCCCTCCGATCACTTCTCCCTGTTTGCACAACTGGAGCTGCTCCTTTCCTACCCGTCATCAGTCAACGGAATACACCTGCCAGGGCGCAGGTAGTTATCCGAGCCACAAGAGGGAGCTGTTGCTCCAACCTCATTCTATTTTTCCTGCAAAGTCGACAAACCCATTCTGTATCAATCGAAATACAATAAGAGGAGTGGGGTATGGCCAATGTTTCCCCCATGGATTTTAACTGAAGCGAAAGTTCACGACGATCACAACGATATGTCTTTATCACATTTTCTGGGCACAATTTAATGTTGTATATTTTTTTCACACCATATCCCACTTAGCAGTCCTGGGTGTTTCGTTATTAAGTAACCTGCTGATAAATTGTTGAATTGTATTGTGTGGCAATACCATGAGACCCACAGGGAGTGCGTACATCTGTAGAGTAGTTTCCCACCTCGTATCACCAGTGAGATATTCTTCATGTCAAAAGCATGAGCTGGCGCACACACAAAGTTAGAGCTGCTGACTAACGGCAAGTAAACTGTAGGCTATAAAAATTGTCCCACACTATATATAGGCTCCGAGTTATTGATTGTGTAAACCACCAACGTTTCGGCGTCAGTTCCACAGTGCCGAAACGTTGGTGGTTTACCCAATAAATTACTGGGAGCATATATGTGTGTGTGTGTGTGTGTGTGTGTGTGTATGTATATATATGTGTGTGTGTGGCTCTCTTTATTTGTATATCCTACAGGGATTCTTCATGTCACCACAGTCAGTCAGAGCGAGCAGCAAAATCTCAAGACACCACCAATCAACTAGATAAACCCACAAGGCCAATATACCAGCTTTAACCAGAGTCAGTCTCAGCCGCTCCAAATCCATTCCCTCGCATTGCCGTATCTTGCCATAAAGAGTGTAACAGGTTTGGAGGTGCTGGAGAGAGCAGGCCAAACGATGCACTTTTGCACTCACTGGTTCTGAGACCACCTCTCCAGGTGCTAAAAGCCCGTCCTCTAGCTCAGCGGCTCCATTGTAAACTGAGTGGTGCAGTCGCTCTGTGCAGCTAAAGCACAACGGCATTTCCAAACCTAATCTTTGAAAGACTACTGTAAAATGTCTATTTTAGTGTATGATGCTAGGGTGATAATACATGTAGGCCTGCATGTTCCGACTGGTAGTTTATCTAGACTCATAGGATTAACACCTCGGACTGGTTCTGTTTTTATAGCCTAATCACAAATCTGAACGTCAGAGCAAAATTAAGGGACTGCCTTTTAATATTGCAATTCAATTTTACCTTAGTCACGTGCCATAGAGCCATTTGAATCTAGCATCAGATATGAAAATGTTATGAAAACCACCAGTCATTCACTGGGAATTACCTTTAGTGATCCTTAGCGATGGGGCTTAGGGATTTAGAAAGGGAATACAGTCATGGTCAGTCTGACTTGGCAGCTTCCAAACATGTCTTATGCCAGAGACCCCATCTCTGACCCCATAGCTGTGTAGCCATATGGAATTGGGCAGGGGACAACTTGCTTTAAATCACATATGGTTTAAAGCAGGGTGGACATTCCCCCCAAAAACATGCTCCAACAGACCGATCTGTGGCGCTGTCTTTTAGGCCAGTAGCAAACCTTCCCTTACATAGACATCCCACTCTTCAATTCAGGGTTATTCCTCTCCATTACTAATAGCTATTTGTTTGATACAGGAACTTGGGCTCAACTTGATTGTATATGAACTTCAGAAGTCCTAATACACTGCATTATTTTGTACTTGTAAGTATGGTCAGATTTGGAGAAAATGATTGTATTGTAAATTAAGGCAACATTTGTATCCATTTTAATTGTTTAAAGTTAAGACAATGAAAAAGACCAGCTTGTACAAAAAACTAAACAATAGAGGTTTTTTCAGGTTTCCGCCGTTGAAAGTTGCACTCGACCAGGTTACATTTTCCCGATTTAACCACTTTTTAAAATTGAATGCATTTCAGAGGCAGGTTTCTGGCAATTTTCTCACATCTGTCTTTGGCATTTGCGGTAAAACCATAAAACGTGCCTCCCTGATTCTGTTCTCAAACGCACTGCCAGTGCTATCAGTGAACACCTGAACAGCCTCCTATTTTTCTCAAATTTAAAACACCGTTAGAAGTTTGTTTTTTGTATTAGCTATCAAACATAATATTATTTCCTTGTCTCACTTAGTTATTGATTTTTAGAGTAATCGGGTAAAGTGGCTATTTTTGCTGGCTCTTAAAAAAAATAATGAAACTGTAAACCGCTTTTGTCTCTTAATGTGTTTAGATCTGTTTTATCATGTCCTTTCTTTTTGTTTTGTCTTTCCGAGGAACCCGATCATGCAGAGGTCCTTACATGGACGCCTCCCCCTCTTCCTCAGTCTAGTGTAAAATAGTTGTATCTAGAGCCACTGACTCCTCAACTCAGGCAATTCTCTTTAAATCTTGTTTCATTTTGAGGTGTTTTCTTATGTCTACTGCTAGACCACAGCGATATCTTCTATTGTCTCTAGTGCCATTTGATACATTCTACTTCAAGGCCAATTGTTAAGTCAACTTACCACTTATATACTGTACAGAAAATATCAAGGTAAAAAAAACGAAAGGGGTCATAAAATGTATTATTCCTAAATATTGCTCTGAGCTTGTTGTGAGCCAGAGCTATGGCGTGGTCCAGCTAGTTTCCAAACCACAGCTACATGAAAAATATGATCTGTTGACAGATATTTTCTCTCAAGGCCAATTTGTGTGTTTTGTTGTGCTCTCCTGAATTCTGTTTTTTATTCAATGGATTGATAAGCACTTATTGTAGATCACTAGTGCAGCTACTCGTGTGGCTTTTTTAAAATTATACTTTTGCTGTTTTGCAAAAGTATATTTTTTATGAATTTTACCAAGCAGGAGAAAACGGATGGAAAGGGTTCCGTCTTGGTCCTTTTGTTGTCCCTTTCAATTTTCCACCCTCTTTTTTTGTTTAGCTTTTCAACAAAATAAATGTATCTGGTTAATTATATTGGATTGCTGATGGTGTTGTAGCTAAAATAGATTTTTTTGTAAATTGTGAATAAATTGTATCACGTTTCCTTTCATGAATTGTGTATCATGACAAATGTATAATCATAATATGATTGGTTTCTGTCTTTGCTCATTGTTTTTTATTTTGTGTAATTCTCAAACCAAATTTATTTTTGTGAAAATGTTGGCACACTGAATTATAGATTTATATGGTTGCTAACTTTTGATTTAAGAGAACATGATTTGAACAGTGTCTTTTTAAACAATTGACAAACATCTAGAGAAAATAAAGTCACAGATAAAGATTTGTCATTGTCACCAAATGAGATTCTCCAACTTTTACCTTTTAGCTTTATAGAGCCTTGTTATCGGATGTGGGTACTGGGTAGGTAGGGGATGTTGGGTAGTAGCCAATGTTGAGGAGATGGCTGGTGTAAAAGGCTCTTTGCTTGTAAATGTACAGCATTATGAGGTTCCACTGATTTGGCCAACATTTATGACCATTTGACCCTTACACTATTTCCCTGCTGTTTGATCTGTTGGCAGACCCTAGAGGGTGGGAATGGAGATGTTTGGCAGGCACTAGTCATGGCCTAGTTGATTAACAACATTTAGACCCAACTAATCCCTGACACTAGGTGTCTTGCCTTCACATCTCTAGCTATCTCTGTTATGTTTGATAACTGGTGCATGTATGGCCACCACAGTCCTAGTTCATAGGCAAAATATGCATTTGATGTGAGTGTCAGATAATTGGCACTGTCTTTATGTATAGTTTACCCGAACTTGGCAATAATAATAATAATAAAAACAAAATTCTAATTTTTGGAATTTTTGGTTTGTAATGCTTTGGCAGAAATTACAATTACCTGTCTTTTCCATTTGAATCTGTCTCCTTTTCATTGACCTTTCTCAATCTGTTTACCTTTCTCTCTTAAGTAGAAATAGTAATGCAATGGTTAGGCTTGTGGCCAACTGAAAGTTAAGTGTATAGAGGTAATGTGTCACTATGTAATGCACTGGACCAACTCTTGTTTACCATTTATGGAATACCAGCAACACACTTGCACAATGTTTTAAAGAGTTATGTATTTGAAAAATATATAGATAAAACATGGCAGCTGTTTTTAATGTAATATTAGTACATGTACAGCAACCTAATGGTAAACATGGTCTTCATTATTTCACTGTCATCCTCTAGTCTTCTTGGTTCTCTTGAGTAGTTGTGTTTATACCAAGGTCGGCTTGTTTCCTTTACACCTCTGTATTTTTTCCTACTTCTGGTTGACAATAAAATTCTATATCTGTTTCAGTCCTTGTGTACTGTATTTATTGTGTGTGTCCTACTCCTGAGTGAGTGAATCAATGACTGAGTGGTAATCTCTCGGACAGATGAAACGGTCATCACTAGTTACCACAGCCACAAAGACATAAACACCACCCATTTCTACAATTTGTCTTCTTAATTTGATTTTAAACCTAACCTTAACCATGCCACACTGCTAACCTTATGCCTAAGCCTAACCTTAAATCAAGACCAAAAAGCACATTTTTGTTTTCGTGAATTTTTACAATCCAGCCAATTTTGACTTTGGCTGTTGTAACTAGGGACAACCAGATGAAACGGCGAATCTGTCAAGGCTCATTTAGAATTATGTGATTACGATCCGCAATAGTTCCTGGTTTTGGGTTTTCATAATTGATTATTTGGACGAATCAGGATTAGGCATTGGCGGTGCTTAAACATGTGCTGTGATTTTCAAGCACGTGTGCGGATGATAAACGGTTTCCACTAGATTCCACAGCCACAAAGTCAGAATTGTCGATCATAAAAATAAACAGAAATTAGCTTTTTGGCCATGATAAACATTGGTGAAATTAGTGGAAGGGATATTCTGTTTGCGAGGGAGAAGACTTCGCTTCCTTCCTTTGCACAAAGGTAATCGCAATTGTTATCGGCATAGAAACCCACGGTGGTGGTGTCATAATACCCATAAAACCTAGCGGTCAATCAGGGAAATTACTCCAATCGTTTTTCCACCATTCATTTTTCCCAATAGGGGATTTTAGAAAAACTTTAAATAAGGTCCGTCTTTCGTGTAGGTTTACCCTGGTGTGACGTTTTGATAACCATGTAAATCTCTCTTGGACAAGGTGATTTTTATCAATATACTCAGCACTATGTACTCTCAGATTAGAAAATGCCAATTAGCATCAAAGTAGACATCATGCAAGACTAGAAATCCCTGCAAGCTCCTGCACCTCATCTCTAGCTGGCACCTTTGCTAACAGTTATTGTGTCAATTTAAAACGTGCACAAGACAGTTCACAGAATTGTCCATTTAAAGACATTTAGCTAATTTATTCATTACTACAGTTAGCTAACATTGGATAGTTAATCCAGAGATTCGTACTTTTTCCTCGATTCGGCAATCTTGTCCAGATCATCATGCATTTGTAGTTCTTTATGATAGCCACATTAGCATTTCATTTTGGGGGGTAAAAACAGGCGAATATATTGTTAAAAGTCACCTTGTCCTAGAGAGATTTACACGTTTATCAAAATGTCATGCCAGGGAAAGCCTACACAGAACACAGATTTCCAATAACTCTGCAATATAGGGAAAATATTAAAGACAGTTGTCTCTGGCCACAGTTGAATACATAGATAGAGGTTCTGTATTGTGGATGCAATATTAAACTGGATCCCAGATTAAACTCTGTACTGACTGTGTTGTCTCTTCTCACAGATAGCCACTGTATCTCCCTGAGTCTGGCGAGAGAGACTACTGACTTTGTAGCTGCTCCACCAGTATCGTCTTTTCTGAGCAGCACATGTTGCCATGGTTGAGGAGGTAAGCTGGGAGGGACCAGGAAATGTAGAGACATTTACATTTCTTGGGAGGGGCATGTATGAACTTGCTGTCATAATAGAGTTGAATAATAATCAGCTCTAGAGCCAGCCCCTTCTCCATGCTAGGAGAGATGGAGTTATTTCATGTGTAGTGGGGAACATTCACAGATCATTCTGAGGAGTTGTTTCTGATAGCTTTGCTGTAAACAGCATGATATCCATCCATTAGCAGGTCTTCACAATAAGCACTCTCTCCACACTCTCACTTTCCTTCTCTCTGGCATGTCATACTGTCACCAGAACAGGTACTGTTGTCAGTACTCAAGCTGGAAAACTGTCTCTCTGATCTACTAGCCAGATTGGCATGAGGAGAGGCTCAACGAGAGCTGTAAGAGTCTCAGAGAGAGCGAGAGGCAGAGCGAGGGAGGGAGGGATGGTTTAGAACTTCAGCACAGAGCAACAGTTTGATTCCAGCTCTGTGTAGTTAATCAACGCTCCCATTAGTCTTGATAAGGCCAGATACAGCTCAGAAAACCCAGGAACGTTCTCGCTGGAGCATGGCATTGGCCCGCAGAAACACAGATTGCCTCTGGCAGAGCTGTACATGGCTGGTGAAGAAACACTTCGCTAAGGTTTCTTTTTTGCAAACATTCCCAGGAGATACAATGTTGTTATTAGAAAACCTTTAGAAAAACCTTTGTAAATCTATGAAGTAGAAAATAAAGTTTGCGTTTCAAGGCCAATAGTAGCATGGCATGGTTTGATACGAATGTTGATGTTGCACGGTGCTCTGTGAGACCTTTCATTGAGACCCATCTCTTAGTTTCTCCCTCAGCCTCCCTGGCCTGTACTGTACTAGAGGTTCAGAGTCATTCAGCTGGAAACATCAACACCTTGAGCGAAGGTTGATCAAAAGAGGATTAGCTAGGAACACAGTGGATTGCACATTCATATTTTTCCCAGAAAGCACTCTCCCCGGCCTCCTGAGTGGCGCAGCGGTCTAAGGCACTGCATCGCAGTGTTGCGGCGTCACTATAGCCTGGGGTTCGATCCCAGGCTGTGTCACAACTGGCTGTGACCGGGAGTCCCATAGGGCGATGCACAATTGGCCCAGTGTCGTCCGGGTTAGGAGAGGGTTTGGCCGGGGGGGCTTTACTTGGCTCATCACGCTCTAGCGACTCCTTGTGGCGGGCCAGGCACCTGCAGGCTGACTTCAGTCATCGGTTGAACGGTGTTTCCTCCGACACATTGGTGCAGCTGGCTTCCGGGTTAAGCGGGTGGGTGTTAAGAAGCGCGGCTTGGCGGGTCATGTTTTGGAGGACGCGTGACTCGATCTTCACCTCTCCTGAGCCCGTTGGGGAGTTGCAGCGATGAGGCAAGATCGTAATCACGAAATTGGGGAGAAAAAGGGGGTAAAAAAAAAAGAAAGCACTCTCCCTACAGCAGTAATGCCACAGTTGTTCAGCTTCCCTTCAAATGACATGGCTTCATTTAGTAAGGCACTGCATCGCAGTGCTAGCTGTGCCACTAGAGATCCTGGTTCGAATCCAGGCTCTGTCGTAGCCGGCCGTGACCGGGAGACCCATGGGGCGGCGCGCAATTGGCCCAGCGTCGTCTAGGGTAGGGGAGGGAATGGCCGGCAGGGATGTAGCTCAGTTGATAGAGCATGGCATTTGCAACGCCAGGGTTGTGGGTTCGATTCCCACAGGGGGTATGAAAAAAATAAAATAATAATGTAAGTCGCTCTGGATAAGAGCGTCTGCTAAATGACGTAAATGTAAATGTAAATGTAGTATATTGGGAGATTATTGTTCACAGTTAGTTTAGCTCAGAGGCCAACACAGACTGCAGACATACTGCATTTGAGACCACTTTTTAGATTTATAAAGGACTCTTCAGACTCCTTATCTCTCTCTTATACCTTCAGTGCACAGAAGCTTTGCACCTGGGATTTGAACTTGCAATAGCCCTGGCAGATAATACAAAGCAGGAGGTAGTCGTACAACAAGGCAGGTTTCCAGACAGCCACTACATTGGCCTACATTACTACACAAAACATACAGTACATTGGGAATTTCCAACCAATTCTGTCAGCTAGCTATCTCTGAACTTATACATATTTTGCCATAGATCATGTTTGGTATTTGGTTAGAACTACCCGCCAATTTGCAGCTATCACCTACCACCCCAAGTCCTGTTTGCCATGGATCACTCTCCTTAGGCAGGGACAAACAGTAGCTTGGAGAGACACAGGCCCTGCGTTGCCAGGCAACAGCACAAAGCCTTGATGAAGAGTAAGGACTTCAGAGGGCTTTGTAGAGGTGCGATCAAGGCTGATATTAGTGCCTGAGGACAGTGCGATCCCAGACAGACCCCTTTTCAACCCATTGGCGGTGGATTGAGATGTTTTAAATCTCCACTAAGGACAGGCCATGTCAGCCTGATGAATGGCTACGGAGAGTTGGTTTTCGTTTGAGCTTATGACTGCGAGCTTTAAATTACTCTGTAAAGGCTCTCTGCTGCCACGATGCTGCCCTGATAGTAAATCATCTGTTCTATTTTCCATGGAGTCCATCAGTATTAGGTGTGTCCACACTTGTCTAGACCTGATACAGTAACTCTGTTTGGCCCAGTAACTCTCACTCTGCCTGGGAAGATACCATAGATACCAGAGAAGGGCAGCTTAGTTTAACTGCCATGGTAACGTTTGTGTTGCTGAATATATTTGGGTAGCTGCGAACTTCAAATCTGTATTCCGTCTTATAAAATAAATAGAGCCCACACACTAATAAGCTCCACCACGTACCTTTATTTACAAACAAACAACGTTTTGAACCTGCAAGGATCTTCGTCAGGTTATTTCACCGGAAGTGTACCACACGCATATTTATAGACATAGGACAACCACCAATTTGGGCGGTCTATACATGTTTAAGTTGAAAAGGATAACACAGAAAATATAAAGGGGAGAGTGGGGTAAGCTGAGCCAAAAAGTTAGTTGAGCCACCCCTTGGTGTATCATGTGACCAGGTCATTATTTCATGGAGTCTGTGAAGGAAGAAACCACATGGACAAAGTGGATCCAAAAAACAGATCTTCAAACAGCCAAATTAATTTATTGCAGAGATGTTGACTCGTAAATTTTGCAACTTGAGACTTGACTTGGCAAAAAGAAACAACACTTGCCACTTGACTTCAACTTGAGCATCTATGACATGTGACTTAACTTGGACTTGAGCTATGTGACTCGACTTGTCATCTCGTTTACTATGTAAGCCTATCTGTCCTTTATATTGGAGTGCTGCAACTTCTGTGCGTTCTGTTCTGTGTCTTGACCAATCAGATTCACAGAAATCACAGGTTGCGCAGGCAGGGCACAAAGCACATCATCTAGCAAAGCACAAAGCGCCCACAGGTCCACAGTCCTCCGGTATTTATTTAGCAAACGTGATAACGCATCACTCCCGACATACACAAACAAGAACTCATCACTGAAATGTTGCAGCAGCCACAACCAGCAGCTGCATAGGTTACAGCCAATGCGCCCTGTCCCCTCTGGCCGGGGTAAAGGAAGTGGTAATGTTATGTAGCCTAATTATAGCCCATTTATATTTGTTTGGAGAAAATGTGAATGTGATACATTTGGTTTAGGCTATATCCAAACATGGGCTGGCTGGCTAGGCTACCTTGACCTTTTCAATCCAGAATGATTAACTGAAATTAATCAAACAAAACAATACTGATTAAATAAATAGACTGTGTTACTTTTTAATTGCAGTTGCATAAAACCATATGATGCAAACCTGAATAAAGCAAGCTCAGCCCAGTGAGTTCTATTGTCCAATCGCAGAGGCTGTGTCAGTGTAAAGAAAAGTCTAGTTTTAAATATACAGTGGGGAAAAAAAGTATTTAGTCAGCCACCAATTGTGCAAGTTCTCCCACTTAAAAAGATGAGAGAGGCCTGTCATTTTCATCATAGGTACACGTCAACTATGACAGACAAATTGAGGAAAGAAAATCCAGAAAATCACATTGTAGGATTTTTAATGAATTTATTTGCTAATTATGGTGGAAAATAAGTATTTGGTCACCTACAAACAAGCAAGATTTCTGGCTTTCACAGACCTGTAACTTCTTCTTTAAGAGGCTCCTCTGTCCTCCACTCGTTACCTATATTAATGCCACCGGTTTGAAATTGTTATCAGTATAAAAGACACCTGTCCACAACCTCAAACAGTCACACTCCAAACTCCACTATGGCCAAGACCAAAGAGCTGTCAAAGGACACCAGAAACAAAATTGTAGACCTGCACCAGGCTGGGAAGACTGATTCTGCAATAGGTAAGCAGCTTGGTTTGAAGAAATCAACTGTGGGAGCAATTATTAGGAAATGGAAGACATACAAGACCACTGATAATCTCCCTCGATCTGGGTCTCCACGCAAGATCTCACCCCGTGGGGTCAAAATGATCACAAGAACGGTGAGCAAAAATCCCAGAACCACACGGGGGGACCTAGTGAATGATCTGCAGAGAGCTGGGACCAAAGTAACAAAGCCTACCATCAGTAACACACTACGCCGCCAGGGACTCAAATCCTGCAGTGCAAGACGTGTCCCCCTGCTTAAGCCAGTACATGTCCAGGCCCGTCTGAAGTTTGCTAGAGTGCATTTGGTTGATCCAGAAGAGGATTGGGAGAATGTCATATGGTCAGATGAAACCAAAATATAACTTTTTGGTAAAAACTCAACTTGTCGTGTTTGGAGGACAAAGAATGCTGAGTTGCATCCAAAGAACACCATACCTACTGTGAAGCATGGGGGTGGAAACATCATGCTTTGGGACTGTTTTTCTGCAAAGGGACCAGGACGACTGATCCGTGTAAAGGAAAGAATGAATGGGGCCATCTATCATGAGATTTTTAGTGAAAACCTCCTTCCATCAGCAAGGGCATTGAAGATGAAACGTGGCTGTATCTTTCAGCATGACAATGATCCCAAACACACTGCCCGGGCAACGGAGTGGCTTCGTAAGAAGCATTTCAAGGTCCTGGAGTGGCCTAGCCAGTCTCCAGATCTCAACCCCATAGAAAATCTTTGGAGGGAGTTGAAAGTCCGTGTTGCCCAGCGACAGCCCCAAAACATCACTGCTCTAGAGGAGATCTGCATGGAGGAATGGGCCAAAATACCAGCAACAGTGTGTGAAAACCTTGTGAAGACTTACAGAAAACGTTTGACCTGTGTCATTGCCAACAAAGGGTATATAACAAAGTATTGAGAAACTTTTGTTATTGACCAAATACTTATTTTCCACCATAATTTGCAAATAAATTCATTAAAAATCCTACAATGTGATTTTCTGGATTTTTTTTCCTCATTTTGTCTGTCATAGTTGACGTGTACCTATGATGAAAATTACAGGTCTCTCTCGTTTTTTTTATGTGGGAGAACTTGCACAGTTGGTGGCTGACTAAATACTTTTTTCCCCCACTGTAATTCATATTAACAAGTACAAGATTGCTGCAGTTTGACAGGGTTTTCATCTTCCTTAGGGCCAGGAGTTTTTCCAGAATTTCTTTATAACCATGTGACCTGTTTAGAAAATATCTGTATATCTGGCGGTAGGTATAGCCTAGTGGTCAAGAGCGTTGGGCCAGTAATCAAAAGGTCAATGGTTCAAATCCCTGAGCCGACTAGGTGAAATATCTGTTGATGTGCCCTGGAGCAAGGCACTTAACCCTATTTTAAAAATGTTTGGGGGGTGGGGGTGGATCACCTTTAATATTGCATATAGATTATGGCTTCTATCAATGTAATTGTCTGCATTATTGTTCCATACAATAAGGGGATCTGCTGTACTTACGTTATGTTGGAAAAAGTCAGTTATAAATTATTCTGTCTTGGTTAAAAACAAGTTGTCATCAAAGTATTTGATCCCCTGCTGATTTTGTACATTTGCCCACTGACAAAGAAATGATCAGTCTTTAATTTGAATGGTAGGTTTATTTGAACAGTGAGAGACAGAATAACAACAACAAAATCCAGAAAAACCTATGTCAAAAATGTTATAAATTGAATTTGCATTTTAATGAGGGAAATAAGTATTTGACCCCTCTGCAAAATATGACTTCGTACTTGGTGGCAAAACCCTTGTTGGCAATCACAGAGGTCAGACGTTTCTTGTAGTTGGCCACCAGGTTTGCACACATCTCAGGAGGGATTTTGTTCCACTCCTCTTTGCAGATCTTCTCCAAGTCATTAAGGTTTCGAGGCTGACGTTTTGGTAACTCGAACCTTCAGCTCCCTCCACATATTTTCTATGGGATTAAGGTCTGGAGACTGGCTAGGCCACTCCAGGACCTTAATGTGCTTCTTCTTGAGCCACTCCTTTGTTGCCTAGGCCGTGTGTTTTGGGTCATTGTCATGCTGGAATACCCATCCACTACCCATTTTCAATGCCCTGGCTGAGGGAAGGAGGTTCTCACCCAAGATTTGACGGTACATGGCCCCGTCCATCGTCCCTTTGATGCGGTGAAGTTGTCCCGTTCCCTTACCAGAAAAACACCCCCAAAGCATAATGTTTCCACCTCCATTCTTGACGGTGGGGTGGGGATGGTGTTCTTGGGGTCATAGGCAGCATTCCTCCTCCTCCAAACACGGCGAGTTGAGTTGATGCCAAAGAGCTCGATTTTGGTCTCATCTGACCACAACACTTTCACCCAGTTCTCCTCTGAATCATTCAGATGTTCATTGGCAAACTTCAGACGGGCCTGTATATGTGCTTTCTTGAGCAGGGGGACTTTGCCAGGCGCTGCAGGATTTCAGTCCTTCACGGCGTAGTGTGTTACCAATTGTTTTCTTGGTGACTATGGTCCCAGCTGCCTTGAGATCATTGACAAGATCCTCCCGTGTAGTTCTGGGCTGATTCCACACCATTCTCATGATCATTGCAACTCCACGAAGTGAGATCTTGCCTGGAGCCCCAGGCCGAGGGAGATTGACAGTTCTTTTGTGTTTCTTCCATTTGCGAATAATCGCACCAACTGTTGTCACCTTCTCACCAAGCTGCTTGGCGATGGTCTTATAGCCCATTCCAGCCTTGTGTAGGTCTACAATCTTGTCCCTGACATCCTTGGAGAGCTCTTTGGTCTTGGCCATGGTGGAGAGTTTGGAATCTGATTGATTGATTGCTTCTGTGGACAGGTGTCTTTTATACAGGTAACAAGCTGAGATTAGGAGCACTCCCTTTAAGAGTGTGCTCCTAATCTCAGCTTGTTACCTGTTGTGACGTCACGAGAGGCTACACAGCTTTCAGCGGGATTGCTCAAGTAGTGCAAGGAGACAAGGTTCAAACAAAACAAGGATTTTATTATAGGTCTTGGGAAATTAACGAAAATATAACAAAATTCTGTTCTCTTGTGGCTCTTTAAGGGTTAACAGTTCAGGGATGTCTCTTCCACATCCAAAATCATAATTCTCACTCGCTCAGATAACTTTTCCCCAGCCTTACTGTAGTCCACGTTGCAGCTAGTGGCCAACCCAGCAAAAAGTCCTTCCAAATGTCTCTCACGTATTTCCACAGGTGCATATATCCAAAGGTGAGTATTTCCCAAAGGTAAGTATCTCCAAATCCTTATATTCCTCATGGAAGTGGACTTGCAGCACTCTTGTCCTCCAGAGAGCCCAGGTTGGAGACTGTGTTTCTTCACCCCCCACACACTCCCTCAGTGTGTCTCTTCCCTTCCCAAACCTTCAGCTCATCAGCTCCTGATTTGTTTCAGCTGCGTGGGAAGATTGGCCATAGAGGGGTGGAGTTCCCGACCATACCAGCAGATGGAGCCATAGCTGTCTGGGTTTGCAGCCACCTCAGGGGGATGTAACGTCCCTCCAGGACACAGCCTCTCGTGACATCACACATCCCCCTCCTCGGGACCGACATCCTCGTCGGGGTAAAGGCAGCGAAGAAGGCATCACGCCGGGAGAGGGCGTCCGCATTGCCGTGGTGCTTGCCAGCCCTGTGGGCAACAGAAAAGTTAAACGGTTGCAAGCTCAAAAACCATCTGGTTACTCTACTGTTTGATTCCTTGTTCTTGGCCATCCACTGCAGAGGGGCGTGATCAGATACCACCATGAAACGTCGGCCCAGGAGATAGAACCGAAGGGACTCCAGGGCCCAGACTACAGCCAGACATTCTTTCTCCACCGTTGAATAGTTCTTCTCTCTTGGAAGTAACTTTCTGCTTAGGTAGAGAATGGGATGTTCTTCACCGTCATGTGCCTGGGTGAGGACAGCACCCAGACCCACCTCCGAAGCATCCGCTTGGACAATGAATTCCTTCTTGAAGTCTGGTGCCACCAGGATCGGACTGGAGCAGAGTGCTCGCTTCAGGTTGAGGAAAGCCGCCTCCGCCGCAGGGTTCCACTTCACCATTCGTGAGTGGCGTTTGGTCGTCAGCTCTGTCAACGGTGCAGCTATGGTAGCAAAATCTGCAATAAAGCGTCTATAGTAGCCAGCGAGGCCCAAAAATGACCTTACTTGCTTCTTGGTGATGGGCTGCGGCCAGTCCTGTATGGCCCGCAGTTTGGCTTCCTGTGGTTTGACCAACCCCCGCCCAATGGTGTACCCCAGGTAGTTTGTCTCACTGAAGGCCAGCTTGCACTTCTTCGGGTTTGCCGTGAGCCCTGCTTCCCTGAGCGAATCCAGCACCGCTTGTACCCGGGGTATGTGGCTGGCCCAATCCGGACTTTGTATAACAACATCATCCAAATAAGCCGCTGCGTACCTCTTGTGGGGCGCAAGGACTCGATCCATCAGGCGTTGGAACGTGGCAGGTGCCCCGTGGAGACCAAACGGAAGTCGGGTATACTGGTAGAGCCCCTCCGGGGTGGCAAAGGCTGTCTTCTCCTTGGACGCCGGGGTCAGGGGCACCTGCCAGTAGCCTTTTGTGAGATCAAGAGTGGTTAGGAAACGAGCATGCCCCAAGGAGTCTATTAAATCATCGACACGAGGCATTGGGTATGCATCAAATTCAGACACTTCATTCAACTTTCGATAGTCATTACAAAATTGTACTGAACCGTCGGGCTTGGGAACTAGTACGATGGGACTTGCCCAGGCACTGTGGGACTCTTCGATTACTCCCAACTCCCGCATCTTCCTTACCTCCTTCTGTATAACCACTTTACGAGCCTCTGGCACGCGGTACGGGCGCTGGTTTACCGTTCGGCCAGGCAGGGTGCGGATCTCATGTTGGACCACCTCTGTGTGACCGGGAAGGGAGGAGAAGACATCCTGGTTCTGCTCCACGAGTTCCAGGGCCATCTGTCGTTGATGTGGGGACAGATTTGGACCCAGCTGAACCTCTTCTCGCGCCGGTTCCTTGGTCTCTGTGGGGGGTAGACAGCTGAACATCGCCTCTCTGGCGTGCCACTTCTTTAAAAGGTTAACATGATAAATCTGCTCAGTTTTTCTTTTATCTGGTTGCCTCACCTTGTAGTTTACTTCTACCATGCGTTCAATGACCTCATATGGTCCTTGCCAGGTTGCCAGGAATTTACACTCAACGGTTGGCACCAGGACCAGCACTCTGTCCCCCGGCTTAAACTCCCTGGGTTGAGCAGATCTGTTGTAGGAGGCTTGCTGTTGCCGCTGACTGGCCTCCAGGTGTTCCCGCATCATGGGATAGATGGCCTTCATTCTCTCCCTCATAGCCCCGACATGGTCGATCAGTGTCCGCTGTTGGCATGGCTGCTCCTCCCAGGCCTCCTTGGCGATGTCGAGCAGTCCTCTGGGTCTGTAGGAAAGCAAGAGCTCAAAGGGTGAAAAACCATTAGAAGACTGCGGTACCTCTCTCACCGCAAATAATATGTATGGTAACAGCTGATCCCAGTTGCGCCCATCTTCCCCTACCGCTTTCCGCAGCATGGATTTTAGTGTTTTGTTAAAACGTTCGACTAGGCCATCTGTCTGGGGGTGGTAGACCGAGGTTCTCAGCTGTTTGATTTTCAGTAAAGCACAGAGTTCTTTCATCACCCTGGACATGAATGGAGTCCCTTGGTCCGTCAATATCTCTTTTGGGATTCCCAGACTAGTTGAGAGACGGAACAGCTCCTTGGCGATTTGTCTGGATGTAGCCTTCCTCAGCGGAATGGCCTCCGGGTACCGGGATGCATAGTCCAGAATGACCAGAATGTATTGATGTCCCCTGGAACTTTTCGGTAAGGGCCCGACTATGTCTAATCCAATCCTCTCAAAAGGAGTCTCGATAATGGGCAAGGGAATGAGCGGGTTTCTATATGTGGGCTTTGGCGCAACCTGCTGACACTCCGGGCAACTACGGCAGTAGTTCTCTATCTCTTTGTGTACTCCTGGCCAAAAGAAACGTTGCATGATTCTTTCCTTAGTCTTCTCTACCCCCAAGTGGGCCCCTAGCGGGTGTGTGTGTGCTAGGTTGAGTACTGTGGCCCGATAGGGCTGTGGCACGAGGAGCTGTTCATGCACTTCATCATTTTTCTTGACTATCTGATATACTAACCCCCGGTTTACTGCGAAATGGGGGTAAGTAGGGTTTGTCTTATCACCTAACACTACACCTTCTAATACCTGCACATTTCTTAAGGCATTTGCAAGAGTAGGATCTTGTAATTGAGCCGTACCATACTGGCCTGTGAGAGGGGGGAGCTCTTGGGTGCCTGGGACGTCTTCTTCACTGGAGAACGGAGCACTTTCCTGGGCTGCGTTCTCTTCTCCCGTATCCGGACCAGTCTCGGTGTCGGTCTGGGCACCTGCCATCCCTATCAGAGCCCGGGCGGGAGTGAGTAACTCGGAGGATTGCACCGGAGCCTTCCCAGGATGAGTCTTGCCTCTCCGTTTCCGAGGTACTCGGGTTATCCTCTCCTGAGACTCTCTCCAGAGTGGGTAAAAGGCTGGGCAGTCTCGTCCAATTAGGACAGGGACGGGGAGGGAATCAACCACCCCCGCCGTCGTGTGTATGGTTCCCCGTGTGCTGGTCATTGTAAGTTCAGTCATGGGGTATTCTCTGGTGTCTCCATGGACACAGGAAACTGGGAGGACTTTCCCCGGGGTCAGACACGTTGGGCCCAACAACTCCTTACGCACCAGGGTGACCCGGCTACCAGAATCCAGTAAGGCCTCCACATCATGGTGATTCACAGTTACCGGGCAGGTGGGGGGTCGATCTGGGCCGCCATCTACGACTCCCAAGAGCGAGGCAAAACGGTGTGTGGGTGCTGAGCTGGAGGACTCCGCAGTGGGCATAGGTTCATCGGCTGGTTTCCCACACTGCCAGGAGATATGTCCCATCTCCCCACACCGGTAACACTGTCGAGTTTCCCCCTCCTGGTGTACTCTTCTTGGACCCGCCTGGTTTCTGGCTCCCCCTGGAGCCGGGATAAGTCCTGACGTGGCTGGGTTCGAGACCTTGGGGTCCTTTGGACGGGTTCTTCCCATTTGTGGTGGGGCCGCACTCCTGGGGTCTTTTCGGGAAGCATTCAGCATCTCCGCTGTGGCCTGGTACTTTTCCACAGCTTCCACGGTCAGATCAGCCGTGGTCAAGGCCTGTTGACTGATGAACCGTTTTGCCTCATAAGGCAGGGCGCGTAGGTAACGATCCACCACAACGGCCTCCACCACCGCCGCTGCTGTATTCCTCTGCGGATCCAGCCATTTCCTTGCGATTCGGACAAGTTCATGCATCTGCGCCCGAGGAGGTTGGTCTGGTTGGAAGGTCCAGCTGTGAAAGCGCTGGGCCATACCAAACTTTGTGAGTCCATATCTGCTGAGGATCTCAGACTTCAGGGCATCATAGTCAGTAACCTGGTCAGGGCCCAGGTCCCGGACAGCATTCAGCGATTCCCCGGTTAGAAAGGGGGCTAACAGACCAACCCACTGTTGCTTGGGCCAGGCTTCCCTAGTGGCCGTGGCCTCAAATGCATGCAGGTATGCCTCAATGTCATCGGTAGCTCCCATCTTAGATATAAAGTCACTTGCCTTTATTGGGCGGGTATTTTGGACAACCCTCTGTCTCTGCAACTGCAATTCCTCTGCCTTCAGAAGGTTGGCTTTCTTTTGCTCCTCCAAGAGAGCCACGTTTGCTTGCATCTGGGCTTGCTGGCCAGCAACAAGGGCTTTCAATATGTCCTCCATTTCCGTCGGCGGGGAGCCTACGGCAAACTTGGAAAACTGGGTGATCAAACCTTCGGTATCCTCCTCTGACATGCACTATTAACGCTTGAGTTGCCCGTATTCTCCACCATCTGTGACGTCACGAGAGGCTACACAGCTTTCAGCGGGATTGCTCAAGTAGTGCAAGGAGACAAGGTTCAAACAAAACAAGGATTTTATTATAGGTCTTGGGAAATTAACGAAAATATAACAAAATTCTGTTCTCTTGTGGCTCTTTAAGGGTTAACAGTTCAGGGATGTCTCTTCCACATCCAAAATCATAATTCTCACTCGCTCAGATAACTTTTCCCCAGCCTTACTGTAGTCCACGTTGCAGCTAGTGGCCAACCCAGCAAAAAGTCCTTCCAAATGTCTCTCACGTATTTCCACAGGTGCATATATCCAAAGGTGAGTATTTCCCAAAGGTAAGTATCTCCAAATCCTTATATTCCTCATGGAAGTGGACTTGCAGCACTCTTGTCCTCCAGAGAGCCCAGGTTGGAGACTGTGTTTCTTCACCCCCCACACACTCCCTCAGTGTGTCTCTTCCCTTCCCAAACCTTCAGCTCATCAGCTCCTGATTTGTTTCAGCTGCGTGGGAAGATTGGCCATAGAGGGGTGGAGTTCCCGACCATACCAGCAGATGGAGCCATAGCTGTCTGGGTTTGCAGCCACCTCAGGGGGATGTAACGTCCCTCCAGGACACAGCCTCTCGTGACATCACACTGTATAAAAGACACCTGAGACCCAGAAATCTTTCTGATTGAGAGGGGGTCAAATACTTATTTCCCTCATTAAAATGCAAATCAATTTATAACATTTTTGACATGCGTTTTTCTGGATTTTTTTGTTGTTATTCTGTCTCTCACTGTTCAAATAAACCTACCATTAAAATTATAGTCTGATCATTTCTTTGTCAGTGGGCAAACGTACAAAATCAGCAGGGGATCAAATACTTTTTTCCCTCACTGTGTGTGTATATATATATATATATATATATATATATATATATATATATATATAAAACATTCTTGCATAGCTTAATTTATTTCCACAACTAACTAATAATATGCGTAATAATGTAGGTACTTCATATTAAGTATTGTTACCTATAACCAGGACTGGCATTACAAAAAAGTTTTTTTTGCAAGCAATTATTTATTTTGTGAAATTCATCCTATACTGTCCCTAACATCATTACCTCTTAGCAACAGATGTGGGATACATACACTCTCCCCACCCTTCCCCCACCATCAACCACAAGCTCAGATGTTCAACAGTTGTTCCATCCCTGAGCCCAACTCAAGAGAAGACTTGATGTGCGAATGCATATACAGTTGTAGCTGTTTGAGAAGGCATTCTAAATTCAGCAAGAATGGGGAGATTTGATAAACCAATATCAAGTCCTAGCTGATGGAGCTCAGATACACCCCTTTCCCCTGAAACACACACACACACACTGGACCGCCGTTGTGCCCATTTTCCCAATCATCTCTGAGCAGTCAGACCACCAGGGCCACAATAATTTCCCCCCTAATTGCTTAACCCTAATTGCTCTGGATAAGAGCGTCTGCTAAATGACTAAAATGTAAATATGGTCCATTGCCCATATAAATACATTTTTACAACTACTAATGAATCACTGGTAATCACTTATACCTGGTAAATTACCAGATTAGGAAAACAATTTGGGCCACCACTCTGGGACCTGTGGTGCCATCTCTGCATCAGGTCATCATCGGTCCCAAAAATCGTTGCATTTGGTTTCAAAGACTATGTGGTAGTGGGGGAAAAAAGGGATGCAGTTTGTAAAACATGTGGGTCCAAAATCACTGATGCATTGCAATTGCAATGAAATTGGCATAAAACACAACCATTGACTTAGTCTACTAGGCTAACATATGGAATTGTTTTAAGATGGTCATACCAGGATCATTTAGTTATTTGAGTTTGAATTTTAGGACCCCTGTAGGTATAAAAAATGATTTGCTAAAATAGTGAATTTGGCATTTACTACTATAGTCCATAGAAACGCATTGAATAGCACATTCATAAATGGAAAAACAGACAGTCAAAACAAATGAATAAGGAATAAGGTTTTGAAGTGTATCTAGGAGATATAAGAAAATTACCTCCATACTTCCATAAATTTTTTAAACTGGTACCGGGTTACCTTCAGACGAGTCCCGTGATAATGGTGGGGGTTGTAGAGCAGAACACCATCGGGTTCGTGAGAGTCTCCCCTTTCCATAGTTGGGTCATATTAGTTTGTAGCCCAAACGGTTCGGACGTTACAGACAGAAGTTTGCACATCGGCGGTACCGACTTCAGACAGAGAACACCATCCCCTTTCCATACAGTGGTCATATTATGCCTCAATCACACCAACCGCATCATTGCGTTTTGGTACACCAGAAGTACATTAATTTCCAATGGAACGCTGCGTTTGCCTTGCAGCATTGCATTGCAGTGGCATTGCGTTCTGTATGGTGCATACGTTGGATTTATAGAACGTATGCATCAAATTGTATGCGTAGACGGCTTGACAGAAATGGTAGCAGAAGGTGAATGTTGAACTTTTGTTGCACACGTATCCAGTTGATGCTGCGTACCATTTTGCGCAATGATGCTGTAGGTGTGATCGAAGCATTAGTTAGGTACATTGAATAGGTACATTGACAAAAAAGAAAATGATGATGTACCTGTGCGAAAGAGAGGCTACGAGGTATTATCTGATGACATGAAGTCTAAGCTTGCTTTCAAGTATCTCGCAGACCAGTTTCATGGACTTAGTAGCCTCAATGCAGAGGGCTTGCCTACGAATGGGCCCATCGAAACAACATCCCTGTCCCAGACAACTGGTCAAGAAATGGAAGGGTAAGTGATATTGAACAGAGAGATATATATCTGAATGTAGGTGTACATTTAAGGTATACAATATACCACAACCCCATTCCATGAATTCAACTTTGAACTACCGTCACCCATTTACCCCAAGGTGGCTCAACTTACCATGTCCCTATACTCAACTTACCCCATTCCTGGCGTAAGTTGTGCCAAGAGACCACTTTTTTTGGACAAGATGTTTTCAAAACGGTTCCAGGGATACAAAACATCCTGAAATATACACTGAGTATACCAAACATTAGGAACACCTTCCTAATATTGAGTTGCACCCCCCCTTTTGCCCTCAGAACAGCCTCAATTCATCGGGGCATGGATTCTACAAGTTGGCGAAAGCGTTCCACAGGGATGCTGGCTGATGTTGACTCCATTGCTTCCCACAATTGTGTCAAGTTGGCTGGATGTCATTTGGGTGGTGGACCATTCTTGATACACACAGGAAACTGTTGAGTTTGAAAAACCCAGCAGCATTGCAGTTCTTGACACAAGCCAATGCGCCTGGCACCTACTACCATACCCCGTTCAAAGGCACTTACAGTGCCTTCGGAAAGTATTCAGACCCCTTGACTTTTTCCACATTTTGTTACGTTACAATAGTTTTTTCCCCTCATAAATCTACAAACAATACCCCATAATGACAAAGCAAAAACAGGATTTTTGAAATTACATAAGTATTCAGACCCTTTGTTGATTGGGAGCGTTGCTGCACAGCTATTTTCAGGTCTCTCCAGAGATGTTCGATCGGGTTCAAGTCCGGGCTCTGGCTGGGCCACTCAAGGACAATCAGAGACTTGTCCTGAAGCCACTCCTGCGTTGTCTTGGCTGTGTGCTTAGGGTTGTTGTCCTGTTGGAAGGTGAACCTTCGCCCCAGTCTGAGGTCCTGAGCGCTCTGGAGCAGGTTTTCATCAAGGATCTCTCTGTACTTTGCTCTGTTAATCTTTGCCTTGATCCTGACTAGTCTCCCAGTCCCTGCCACTGAAAAACATCCCCACAGCATGATGCTGCCACCACCATGCTTCACCGTAGGGATGGTGCCAGGTTTCCTCCAGACGTGACGCTTGGCATTCAGGCAAAAGAGTTCAATCTTGGTTTCATCAGACCAGAGAATCTTGTTTCTCATGGTCTAAGAGTCCTTTAGGTGCCTTTTGGCAAACTCCAAGCGGGCTGTCATGTGCCTTTTACTGAAGAGTGGCATCTGTCTGGCCACCCTACCATAAAGGCCTGATTGGTGGAGTGCTGCAGAAATGGTTGTCCTTCTGGAAGGTTCTCCCATCTCCACAAAGAAACTCTAAAGCTCTGTCAGAGTGACCATTGGCCCTTCTCCCATTGGCCCTTCTCCCCTGATTGCTCAGTATTGGCCGAGTCTTGGTTTTCCAAATTTCTTCCTTTTAAGAATGATGGAGGGCACTGTGTTCTAGGGGACCTTCAATGCTGCAGACATGTTTTGGTACCCTTTCCCAGACCTGTGTCTCGACACAATCCTGTCTCGGAGCTCTATGGACAATTCCTTCGACCTCATGGATTGGTTTTTGCTTTGACATGCACAATCTATGTCTCAATTGTCTCCAGGTTTAAAAATCCTTCTTTAACCTGTCTCCTCCCCTTCATCTACACTGTTTGAAGTGGATTTAACAACTGACATCAATAAGGGATCATAGCTTTCACCTGGATTCACCTGGTCAGTCTACAGTGAGGGGAAAAAAGTATTTAATCCCCTGCTGATTTTGTACATTTGCCCACTGACAAAGAAATGATCAGTCTATAATTTTAATGATAGGTTAATTTGAACAGTGAGAGACAGAATAACAACAACAAAATCCAGAAAAACGAATGTCAAAAATGTTATAAATTGATTAGCATTTTAATGAGGGAAATAAGTATTTGACCCCCTCTCAATCAGAAAGATTTCTGGCTCCCAGGTGTCTTTTATACAGGTAACGAGCTGAGATTAGGAGCACACTCTTAAAGGGAGTGATCCTAATCTCCGTTTGTTACCTGCATAAAAGACACCTGTCCACAGAAGCAATCAATCAATCAGATTCCAAACTCTTCACCATGGCCAAGACCAAAGAGCTCTCCAAGGATGTCAGGGACAAGATTGTACACCTACACAAGGCTGGAATGGGCTACAAGACCATCGCCAAGCAGCTTGGTGAGAAGGTGACAACAGTTGGTGTGATTATTCGCAAATGGAAGTAACACAAAATAACTGTCAATCTCCCTCGACCTGGGGCTCCATGCAAGATCTCACCTCGTGGAGTTGCAATGATCATGAGAACGGTGAGGAATCAGCCCAGAACTACACGGGAGGATCTTGTCAATGATCTCAAGGCAGCTGGGACCATAGTCACCAAGAAAACAATTGGTAACACACTACGCCGTGAAGGACTGAAATCCTGCAGCGCCCGCAAGGTCCCCCTGCTCAAGAAAGCACATATACAGGGCCGTCTGAAGTTTGCCAATGAACATCAGAATTATTCAGAGGAGAACTGGGTGAAAGTGTTGTGGTCAGATGAGACCAAAATGGAGCTCTTTGGCATCAACTCAACTCGCCGTGTTTGGAGGAGGAGGAATGCTGCCTATGACCCCAAGAACACCATCCCCACTGTCAAACATGGAGGTGGAAACATTATGCTTTGGGGGTGTTTTTCTGCTAAGGGGACAGGACAACTTCACCGCATCAAAGGGACGATGGACGGGGCCATGTACCGTCAAATCTTGGGTGAGAACCTCCTTCCCTCAGCCAGGGCATTGAAAATGGGTTGTGGATGGGTATTCCAGCATGACAATGACCCAAAACACACGGCCAATGCAACAAAGGAGTGGCTCAAGCAGAAGCACATTAAGGTCCTGGAATGGCCTAGCCAGTCTCCAGACCTTAATCCCATAGGTTCGAGTTGCCAAACGTCAGCCTCGAAACCTTAATGACTTGGAGAAGATCTGCAAAGAGGAAAAAACAAAATCCCTCCTGAGATGTGTGCAAACCTGGTGGCAACTACAAGAAACATCTGACCTCTGTGATTGCCAACAAGGGTTTTTCCACCAAGTACTAAGTCATGTTTTGCAGAGGGGTCAAATACTTATTTCCCTCATTAAAATGCAAATCAATTTATAACATTTTTGACATGCGTTTTTCTGGATTTTTTGTTGTTATTCTGTCTCTCACTGTTCAAATAAAACTACCATTAAAATTATAGACTGATCATGTCTTTGTCAGTGGGCAAACGTACAAAATCAGCAGATGATCAAATACTTTTTTCCCTCACTGTATGTCATGGAAAGAGATCTTAATGTTTTGTATACTAAGTGTATGTAGAGATCTTTGTTACGTTTAGAATATTATAACTATGTAGCCATTCATATCAGGTAGATATGGGGTGTTTCTCAACATGCATACTACTGTGCTCCGAGCACGCAAATTGGAGCACGGGAGGGTCTGCGTATGAGTCCAAATCAAAGTATGCGAAATGGAGCACAGAGTGCGCTTTTAAAATGCATACTCCATTTGTACATATTTTTAAGCATGCATCGATGCAAGCTTCAACGGAAAGTATGCAAAGAAATATGACCAACCATGTAAAAAAGTATGCAAATCTTTTTTAAATCAATGGCGGCCATTATTTGAGCTGAAGCGAGAGAAAATACACTCCGACTTCAGAATGAAATGTTGCCTATTCACATCTCATATGTTGCCTGACTACAATATTTTATCTTGTTACATTAATAAATACATGCTGTGTTGATTTTGGCATGGTTACCTGCCTACAATACCCACTGTAGTGTGCGTAGGACGCAAGCCCATAGTAAGTCTATAGATCTAACTGGCTAGCTACTACTGTTAGCTAGCCAGATAGCCACAAAGAATTATTAGCTAGCTACCTTGGATAACATTGGTTTTAGGTCATTTTTGCCTGTTATACTATCTGGTTAGTTACATTATTACGATTCACATGTATCTAGCTGAAAATTATGAAGTAAAATGTTTGCTTTGTGTATATCTTGTTTCGTCTCTATTGTTGCCATTGTTCTGGCTGGAAGAAGGTTCAGAGATGCAGCATGAGGTAATACGGTAGGGGGAGTGCGAGTGCTTCTCAAGTGTAATGTTTTATGCGTTCTCCACACTATCGTCCTCACAAGAATGTACTCGAGAACATCCTCGGAGAATGCAGTTGGAGCATGAGAGTGTGGCTCACGGTAGTATGCATATTGAGAAACACCCAAAACGTATGTTACAATACGCAATAGTGATTGTCATAATAATATACAGTTGATTTCGGAAGTTTACATACACTTAGGTTGGAGTAATTATAACTTGTTTTTCAACCATTCCACAAATGTCTTGTTAACAAACTATAGTTTTGGCAAGTCGGTTAGGACATCTACTTTGTGCATGACACAAGTAATTTTTCCAACAAGTGTTTACAGACAGATTATTTCATTTATAATTCACTGTATCACAATTCCAGTGGGTCAGAAGTTTACATACACTAAGTTGACTGTGCCTTTAAACAACTTGGACTATTCCAGAAAATGAAGTCATGGCTTTAGAAGCTTCTGATAGGCTGATTGACATCATTTGAGTCAATTGGAGGTGTACATGTGGATGTATTTCAAGGCCTACCTTCAAACTCAGTGCCTCTTTGCTTGACATCATGGGAAAATCAAAAGAAATCAGCCAAGTACTCAGAAAAATTATTGTAGACCTCCACAAGTCTGGTTCATTCTTGGGAGCAATTTCCAAACGCCTGAAGGTACCACGTTCATCTGTACAAACAATAGTACGCAAGTATAAACACCATGGGACCACGTAGCCGTCATACCGCTCAGGAAGGAGACGTGTTCTGTCTCCTAGAGATGAACGTACTTTGGTGCGAAAAGTGCAAATCAATCCCAGAACAACAGCAAAGGATCTTGTGAAGATGCTGGAGGAAACTGGTACAAAAGTATCTATATCCACAGTAAAACGAGTCCTATATCGACATAACCTGAAAGGCCGCTCAGCAAGGAAGAAGCCACTCCTCCAAAACCGCCATAAAAAAGCCAGACTACGGTTTGCAACTGCACATGGGGAAAAATATCGTACTTTTTGGAGAAATGTCCTCCTGTCTGATGAAACAAAAATAGAACTGTTTGGCCATAATGACCATTGTTATGTTTGGAGGAAAAAGGGGAAAGCTTGCAAGCCGAAGAACACCATCCCAACCGTGAAGCACGGGGGTGGCAGCATCATGCTGTGGGGGTGCTTTGCTGCAGGAGGGACTGGTGCACTTCACAAAATAGATGGCATCATGAGGAAGGAAAATTATGTGGATATATTGAAGCAACATCTCAAGACATCAGTCAGGAAGTTAAAGCTTGGTCGCAAATGGGTCTTCCAAATGGACAATGACCCAAAGCATACTTCCAAAGTTGTGGCAAAATGGCTTAAGGACAACAAAGTCAAGGTATTGGAGTGGCCATCACAAAGCCCTGACCTCAATCATTTAGAACATTTGTGGGCAGAACTGAAAAAGCGTGTGCGAGCAAGGAGGCCTACAAACCTGACTCAGTTACACCAGCTCTGTCAGGAGGAATGGGCCAAAATTCACCCAACTTATTGTGGGAAGCTTGTGGAAGGCTAACCAAAACGTTTGACCGAAGTTAAACAATTTAAAGGCAATGATACCAAATACTAATTGAGTGTATGTAAACTTCTGATCAACAGGGAATGTGATGAAAGAAATAAAATCGGAAATGGATAATTCTCTCTACTATTATTCTGACATTTCACATTCTTTAAATAAAGTGGTGATCCTAACTGACCTAAGACAGGGAATTGTTACTAGGATTAATTATCAGGAATTGTGAAAAACTGAGTTTAAATGTATTTGGCTAAGGTGTATGTAAACTTCCGATTTCAACTGTATTAATCAGATGGCGTTCAAAGGAAATGGCTAATGGGAAAGTCCTCATTAAGTCCTTTTGGAGACATGGTTTCCAATCTGAATATCCAGTAGGATTCTCCAGTAGGATTCTCTTTGCAACACAAGCGCTCAAGACACGCATATCCAAACAAAGGAGCAGCATCAGAAACCAAGACCCCAAAAGTCAAGTCACTATGCACTTTTTGACTGCCAAACACAATGTTGCCTCATTGAAGTACATGGGTATCGAACATGTCAAAGTCCTGAAGCGAGGGGGGGACATCGATAGACTTCAGTTGCAAAGATATTCCTACTGGATAATCCGATTGGAAACCATGTCTCCAAATGGAGTTAATGAGGACCTTCCCATTAGCCATTTCCTGTGAACACCATCTAATTCATTTATTATTATGACAACCACTATTGGTTATTGTATCATACGTTTTGTCTACCTGATATGAATGGTTATACATACTGACCAAAAATATAAACGCAACATTGAACAATTTCAAAGATTTTACTGAGTTACAGTTCATATAAGGAAATCAGTCAATTGAAATAAATTCATTAGGCCCTAATCTATGGATTTCACATGACTGGGCAGGTGCACAGCCATGGGTGGGTCTGGGGGGGCATAGACCCACCCACTGGGGAGCCAGACTCAGCCAATCAGAATAAGTTTTTCCCCACAAAAGGGCTTTATTCCAGACAGAAATACTCCTCAGTTTCTTCAGCTGTCCGGGTGGCTGGTCTCAGACGATCCCGCAGCTGAAGAAGCCGGATGTGGAGGTCCTGGGCTGGCGTGGTTACATGTTGTCTGCGGTTGTGAGGCCGGTTGGATGTACTGCCAAATTCTCTAAAACGAACGTTGGAGGCGGCTTATGGCAGAGAAATGAACATTACATTCTCTGGTGGACATTCCTGCTGTCAGCATGCCAATTGCACACTCACTCAAAACTTAAGACATCTGTGACATTGTGTTGTGTGACAAAACTGCAAATTTTAGAGTGGCCTTTTACTGTCCCCAGCACAAGGTGCACCTGTGTAATGATCATGCTGTTTAATCAGCTTCTTGATATGCCACACCTGTCAGGTGGATGGATTATATTGGCAAAGGAGAAATGCTCACTAACAGGGATGTTAACAAATTTGTGCAAAACATTTGAGAGACATAAGCTTTTTGTGAGTATGGACAATTTCGGGGATCTTTGATTTAGGCTCATGAAACATGTTGCGTTTAAATTTTTGTTCAGTAATAATATATATATTTTTATATATATACAGTACCAGTCAAAAGTTTGGACACACCTACTCATTCAAGTTTTTTTTTTTTTTTTTTTTTTTACAATTTTCTACATTGTAGAATAATAGTGAAGACATCAAAACTATGAAATAACACATATGGAATCATGTAGTAACCAAAAAAGTGTTAAACAAATCAAAATATATTTTATATTCTTCAAAGTAGTCACCCTTTGTCTTGATGACAGCTTTGCACACTCTTGGCATTCTCTCAACCAGCTTCACGAGGTAGTCACCTGGAATGAATTTCAATTAACAGGTGTGCCTTGTTAAAAGTTAATTTGTGGAATTTCTTTCCTTCTTTAATGCGTTTGAGCTAATCAGTTGTGTTGTAAGAAGGTAGGGGTGGTATACAGAAGATAGCCCTATTTGGTAAAAGACCAAGTCCATTTGTTTAACACTTTTTTTGGTTACTACATAATTCCATATGTGTTATTTCATAGTTTTGATGTCTTCACTATTATTCTACAATGTAGAAAATAGTAAAAATAAAGAAAAACCCTGGAATGAGTAGGTGTGTCCAAACTTATGACTGGTACTGTATATAAATATATATTTATAGACTTTATATATTGTGTGTTGACCTTTTCAACTTAAAGATGTATAGACCTCCCTAATTTGTGTTTGTCCTATGTCTCTAAATATGTGTGTGGTACACTTCCAATTAAATAACCTGACGAAGACCCTTGCAGGATCGAAACGTTGTTTGTTTGTGAATAAAGGTACATGGTGGAGCTTATGAGTGAGTGGGTTCTATTTCTTGATACCTTATTTTTGCACCCCACTAAAGGATGTGTGTTTTATCACACTTGACTACGTCGTCTAGTCTTCTGCCTCATGCTTCTCTGTTGTTGTTGTCTGTAAAAGTAGGAAAAACAAGGCTATCTGACTTATTAAAAGTAAACCGTAAACCCCTGACGAATCAAACCCACCAGCAGTAGCAGATGTGTTCTTTTAAATTAGTGAACTGAATGGAAAATCTCAACCCATCTCTCTCTGTCTTCCCTCTATCCTGCCTCCAGCTGAAAACAAGAGCCAATAAGAAGAACTCACCGTCATCATTACAACCAGGGTTGCACAATTCTGGTAGCTTTCCCAAAATGCCCAGGTTTTCCAGAAATCGTGGTTGGAGGATTCTGGATTTTCTGCTTATTCCCCCCTGATTCCAGGAATCTTCCAACTGGGATTTCTGGAAAACCTGGGAATAGTTATAGGATTGCTAGATCCATTTCATGGAGTAGCCAGATTAATTTGATGGGATATCATCTGTGATCAATACAGCCTCGTCTCTGTTGCCCTGCCCTGGAGTAGCCAAGGAGAGCGCTTGCAGGAAACTAACAACTGGACTGGAAATTGGACCATCTGGTCCGTCTTTGTGCGCAAGAACCAAACATCAGTTAGCTAAAGCTGCTAGCTCCTCACTATGCAAGCTGACCTTAATGGGAAGCATGTGAAGCTGTAGCATGTAGTATGGATGAAAAAAGTCTCAACTCTAAAGCTTCAATAAAATCAAACTCTGTCTCAAATTGTTAGGTTGTCTTTACATCTCAATTTATTCAGATGCATGGGTCAATTGGTTGGCCATCTGGTAACAGAGGTAGGGGTAAGATGGTGCCCATTACAGGTCTTGTAAAGGTATTGTACAGGAGCTACAGTGAGGGAAAAAAGTATTTGATCCCCTGCTGATTTTTTACGTTTGCCCACTGACAAAGAAATTATCAGTCTATAATTTTAATGATAGGTTTATTTGAACAGTGAGAGACAGAATAACAACAAAGAAATAAAGAAATCCAGAAAAACGCATTTCAAAAATGTTATAAATTGATTTGCATTTTAATGAGGGAAATAAGTATTTGACCCCCTCTCAATCAGAAAGATTTCTGGCTCAAGGCAGCTGGGACCATAGTCACCAAGAAAACAATTGGTAACACACTACGCCATGAAGGACTGAAATCATGCAGCGCCCGCAAGGTCCCCCTGCTCAAGAAAGCACATATACAGGGCCGTCTGAAGTTTGCCAATGAACATCTGAATGATTCAGAGGAGAACTGGATGAAAGTGTTGTGGTCAGATGAGACCAAAATCGAGCTCTTTGGCATCAACTCAACTCGCCGTGTTTGGAGCAGGAGGAATGCTGCCTATGACCCCAAGAACACCATCCCCACCGTCAAACATGGAGGTGGAAACATTATGCTTTGGGGGTGTTTTTCTGCTAAGGGGACAGGACAACTTCACCGCATCAAAGGGACGATGGATGGGGCTATGTACCGTCAAATCTTGGGTGAGAACCCTCCTTCCCTCAGCCAGGGCATTGAAAATGGGTCGTGGATGGGTTTTCCAGCATGACAATGACCCAAAACACACGGCCAAGGCAACAAAGGAGTGGCTCAAGAAGAAGCATATTAAGGTCCTGGAGTGGCCTAGCCAGTCTCCAGACCTTAATCCTATAGAAAATCTGTGGAGGGAGCTGAAGGTTCGAGTTGCCAAACGTCAGGCTCGAAACCTTAATGACTTGGAGAAGATCTGCAAAGAGTAGGACAAAATCCTTCCTGAGATGTGTGCAAACCTGGTGGCCATCTACAAGAAACGTCTGACCTCTGTGATTGCCAACAAGGGTTTTGCCACCAAGTACTAAGTCATGTTTTGCAGAGGGGTCAAATACTTATTTCCCTCATTAAAATGCAAATAAATTCATAACATTTTTGACATGCGTTTTTCTGGATTTTTTTGTTGTTATTCTGTCTCTCACTGTTCAAATAAACGTACCATTAAAATTATAGACTGATCATATCTTTGTCAGTGGGCAAGCATACAAAATCAGCAGGGGATCAAATACTTTTTTCCCTCACTGTATGTACAGTGGTGTCAAAATTATTGACACCCTTGATAAAGATGAGCAAAAATGACTGAATAAAATAAATTATTCATACTGAGCTATAATGTATGCTTAATTTTGTTGTTGAAATTATATTATTTTATACTAATAAACTTGCTCAGAGAAAGACATTTTGTAAAAAAAATTATAATAAAAAAAGACATTCTCAAAAAGGTAGGGGGAAAAATTATTGACAGCCCTGTTTTCAATACCTCACCTTGCGAGGATAATGGCACTGGGCCTTTTTCAAAAGTTTTAGAACACATTGAGAGGGATCTTAGACCTCCATTCCTCCATACATAATCCTTGCAGATCCTTGATATCCTTCGTCTGCACTAATGGACTGCCCTCTTCAGTTCAAACCACAGGTTTTCAATGGGTTTGAAATCCGGAGACTGAGATGGCCATTGCAAAATGTTGATTTTGTGACCAATTAACCATTTATTTGTGGATTATGATGTGTGCTTGGGGTTATTGTCTTGCTGGAAGATCCACTTGTAGCCAAGTTTCAGCCTCCTGGCATAGGCAACTAGGTTTTTGCTAAAATATCCTGGTACTGGGTAACGTTCATGATGCTGTTGACCTTAACATGGTCCCCAGGACCAGTGGAAGCAAAATAGCCCCATAACATCAAAGATTCACCAGCATATTTTACAGTAGGTATGGGGTTCTTTTATGCTCATCATGCATTGTCATTTCGACGCCAAATCCACCACTGGTGTGCGTGGCCAAACAGCTCTATTTTCATGCCCTCTGACCATAGCACCGGTTCCAATCCAAGTGCCAATGCCTTTTATCAAACTCTAGGTGTTTAAATTTGTTGGATGACATGAAAATAGAGCTCTTTGGGCATGCACACCAGTGGTGGGTTTGGCCAGTACACACACGCATACAATGTAGCTGAGTATTTGAATTATTTATTTCACACAGTAATTTTTGCTCATCTTTATCAAGGGTGTCAATAATTTCGGACCCCACTGTATGTGTTTGCCCAGGTCTTGGAGCTCTGTGCTTTTTCATGTTTGACTGTTGTCCCTAGGACAGCCTACATTGGAGGCAACAGTGTCTCTCTCTCTCTACTCACTCACACACACACTCACACTCACTCACAAACACACACACACACACACACACACACAGACAGAGTCACAGATGGATCCTGGCGAGGGTCGCCGCAGTCGGGATAGGCTTTGATGTAAATGACCATAGACAGCTCCACCTGCTTTTCCTTGCATCCACTATACAATAATCAGGCTTACGCCTCTCTCAATATCTCCCTTTTAGGTAGCACATTGATTAGGTTATGCCCGCCTCTGTATTGCTCCTGTTTTTGTCACCACTGATTCCCTTCTACATTAATCTCCACCACTGCAGAGCAGCTATAACATTCCAATGAGCCAGATCAGTTTGAGTTTCAAAGTTACTGAAGTTTCTGTTTATGTGTCACTTCAGTTGAATTCTTCCATTTTAACAGACTCATCGTAGGACCCTCCAGGACATTGGGGTCAGTGGAGATGGCAGGCTAGGTCAGTCAGGGACACCTGGAGGGAGAGGCTGTAGTGTAGAATCCAGTGTGACAGTGGGCCCATGTACCTGCTGACAGCAAAGGACATCTTCAGCACAGACTGCAGAGAACATGGAGCGACTATCGCAAAATCTAAGGGGCGAATCCTAACTTCCACTTGAATAAAATGCAAGTGCATTGATGTCAATTTCAGTGGAAGGATTCACCCCTTACATTTTGCGATACAAATGTTCGCTTTGGCATATATTGATGTCAATTTGAGTGAAAGTTAGGATTCGCCGCTAAATGAACTTCCAACGGAATGAGAAAAGAATTCTCATGGATTTTCATGGAAAGTGACATGGATATTTACCAGGGGAAGTGGTTTGCGTCTAGATAGGGTGCTCTGTGTTGCTTATGTATAACAATAATAATAGCAGAATGGTGAACTACAGTGCATTCGGAAAGTATTCAGACCCCTTGACTTTTGCCACATTTTGTTACGTTACAGCCTTATTCTAAAATTGATTAAATATTTATTCTCCCTCATCAATCTAGACACAATACCCAAAAATGACAAAGCAAAAACAGGTTTGTAGAATATTTGTCAAATTTATTAAAAATAAAAAACAGAAATACCTTATTTACATAAGTACTCAGACTCTTTGCTATGAGACTCAAAATTGAGCTCAGGTGCATCCTCTTTCCATTGAACATCCTGTGGTAAATTCAATAGATTGGATATGATTTGGAAAGGCACACACCTGTCTATATAAGGTTCATACGGTTGACAGTGCATGTCAGAGCAAAAACCAAGGCATGAGGTCGAAGGAATTGTCCATAGAACTCTGAGACAGGATTGTGTCGAGGCACAGATCTGGGCAACGGTACCAACAAATGTCTGCAGCATTGAAGGTCCCCAAAAACACAGTGGCCTCCATCATTCTTAAATGGAAGAAGCTTGGAACCACCAAGATTATTCCTAGCGCTGGCCGCCCGGCCAAACTGAGCAATCGGGGGAGAAGGGCCTTGGTCAGGGAGGTGACCAAGAACCCGATGGTCACTCTGACAGAGCTCCAGACTTTCTCTGTGGAGATTGGAGAACCTTCCAGAAGGACAACAATCTCTACAGCACTCTACCAATCAGGCCTTTATGGTAGAGTGGCCAGACAGAAGCCACTCCTCAGCAAAAGGCACATGACAGCCCGCATGGAGTTTGCCAAAAGGCAGCTAAAGTACTCTTAGACCATGAGAAACAAGATTCTCTGGTCTGATGAAACCGAGATTGAACTGTTTGGCCTGAATGCCAAGCGTCACATCTGGAGGAAACCTGGCACGATCCCCACGGTGAAGCATGGTGGTGGCAGCATCATGCTGTGGGGATGTTTTTCAGCGGCAGGGACTGGGAGACTAGTCAGGATCAAGGCAAAGAATAACAGAGCAAAGTACAGAGAGATCCTTGATGAAAACCTACTGCAGAGTGCTCAGGACCTCCAACAGGACAACGACCCTAAGCATAGAGCCAAGACAACGCATGAGTGGCTTCGGGACAAGTCTATGAATGTCCTAGAGGGGCCCAGCCAGAGCCCGGACTTGAACCCGATCAAACATCTCTGGACAGACCTGAATATAGCTGTGCAGCGATGCTCCCCATCCAACCCGACAGAGCTTGAGAGGATCTGCAGAGAAGAATGGGAGAAACTCCCCAAATACAGGTGTGCCAAGGTTGTAGCATCATACTCAAGAAGACTTGAGGCTGTAATCATTGCCAAAGGTATTTCAACAAAGTACTGAGTAAAGGGTCAGAATACTTATGTAAACATGATATTTCCAGGTTTTTTTACATTTCTAAATACCTGTTTTTGATTTGTCATTATGGGGTATTGTGTGTAGATTGATGAGAAAAAACAAACAATTTTATATATTTTAGAATACGGCTGTAACATAACAAAATGTTGGAGTCTGAATACTTTCCGAATGCACTGTATATCATCTCTAGATGCAGGTCTTGTTTTTCAGTGGCCAAAGCTATTGATGGAGGGCATTTTGGATCAGAGAAGGTGTTTATCGTTATGTTAGAAGTGATAAGAAGTTATTCTGTGTTTTTTTAATGTTTTTGTCTTCTTCAATTTGGCCTCACAGGTCTGCTCTGGTGTTAAAACTAGCTGTGAAAACAAACTGTTTTGGTATATCCTGGTGACTGTTCAATTCTTTATTGGAACATACCCTTTCCATTCCACTTTATTTCTGTCCAACATTTCAACTGCTTTTGATCATGGAATTGGAGACAGCATACGTGGCAACCTTTTTCCAGCAAGGATCACAGGCTGTTTCTGCTTAGCTCTCAGTCTATCACAATTCATTACATCTTCACGAGGAGAAAAGAGAGGGGGAGAGGAGAGGAGGCTGCAGCAGGCTGGAAAAGCCTTGTGTTTCACAGATTAAAACACTTAAATTCTCTGATCAGAAAGGAATGATCATTACATGAGTGTGCCAGGATGGAACCAGAATAAATCACGCTGTGGTCTATCAACTCTGTTAATACAGCTTGTTTAACTAGACCAGGGTTTCCCAAACTCGGTCCCGGGCCCCCCCTGGGTGCACGTTTTGGGTTTTGCCCTAGCCCTACACAGCTGATTCAAATAACCAACCAGTCATCAAGCTTTGATTATTTGAATCAGCTGTGTAGTGCTAGGGCAAAAACCAAAATGTGCACCCGGGGGGCCAGGACCGAGTTTGGGAAACCCTGAACTAGAGTACTAGAGTAAGTCTTGTTTTCTTCTCTTTATATGGCTCTTGTGGGATGTGTGTGACATCTGCAGCATACCACCCTGCATTCCACTGCTGGCTTGCCTCTGAAGCTAAGCAGGGTCGGTCCTGGTCGGTACCTGGATGGGAGACCAGCTGCTGCTGGTAGCGGTGTTGGAGGACCAGTAGGGGGACTCTTCTCTCTGGTCTTAAGATCAAATCCCAATGCCCCAGGACAGTGGAGGGAACATTACCCTGCGTAGGGTGCCGTCTTTCGGTTGGGACGTTAACGGGGGTCCTGACTCTGTGGTCATAGAAAATCCCATGGCACTTATCGCAAGAGTAGGGGTGTTAACCCTGGTGTCCTGGCTAAGTTCCCTATTGGCCTATATCACTCCTCACCCCTCTACCATGCTAGCTGATGTGTGGTGAACATTCTGGCACAAAATGGTTGCAGTGCATCAGCCAGGTGGGTTCCACACACTGGTGGTGGATGAGGTGAGTTCCCCCTTACTATGTAAAGTGCTTTGAGTACCTCATTTGGTAGAAAGGTGGTATATAAATCCAATCCATTATCTGAGGGCTTTGCCTCGACGGTTATAGACTCACAGTATTACTGAGTTCATCCATCCTGCAGTTGAGTTATCAGGCCTGAGTGGAGAGAGGGAGGACAACGTTTGTTGTCACCAACTTCATCTAGGTGTCTGTGATGTCATGTCCTCCACTACTTGGGCAGTTGTCACGCTCTGCAATGTTATTTTCTACCTTTACTCTATATCTGCACGAAGAATAATTAACTATCCAAGCATGGAGGCACAACAGACACCAGAGGAGCCCTGTGGGCCTTCTGGACCTACAGTGAGAAACAATTACATACTGCAGCAGACGACTGCTTCCTGGGAGTTAGCCAATCAGTCTAGTGAGCTGACAGAGGAATAGAGGATAGCCTCTGTCTGAACTTGGTCTTGATTACATTATCAAGGTGTTACTATGAGGTAATGGCAGCGTGGCTTGTGCCATGCTTTACTGTGGTATGCATGCCCCGTAAATTCTGCTCAGACCTGCAGTGGTCTGCCTTCACTTGAAAAGCTTTTCTCTATGACAACATACAGTGGCTTGTTTTCCCTGATTCTGTTTTGGCTTCTGCATTCAATTTAGGGAGAAGATAAACAATATAGCACTGTCATCAACAATCTAGACAGCACACACATGTTGCATCTTGGACAGGTTCATTTCCTTTACATTGGGAATCAGATGTGCCTTTCAACACGATTCTGTGCTCTATGATGTAGATATCATATGTGAGTGAGGGGCTTTATAAATCACACGGTATGAAGGCTGAGCTGCACATCTCATAAGGATGCCAGTGTGATCTCTTTGCTGACCCCTGGCTTCCCTCTGGCCCTGTAAATGTCACTATAGGACCCGTCATCTCCCACCTCTCGGCAGAGCTCCACTGACGACACAGGTCTTCAAATGTCAGATCCTGGTGAGCTGTACAATTTTATTAACTTTAAAAGGTCTGAACTCACACGCAAAATAGGAGAGCAAGACATGCCAATGAAAACGTTCTTGTGATTAATACTGGCTTATTGAAATCTATCAAATGTTGACATTTCCTTTTCTTTCATTTTATTTAGACAATGTATGAAAAAACGTTGCCTCGTGATTCTAACAGAATAAAACCCCATATAAACATAACAGGAAGTGCACGTGTGTCCATTCGCACACATATGTATGTATCTGTGGGTGTGTGTGCACATTCCCCAGTGTTTGTGCACATGTATGTGTCTGTCAGTTAGTCTGCCGGCCCGCCCACGCAGGTGAACCAGCAGCAGCTGCTGCAGGGATGTGAAGTGTAGGGCCGTGCCAGCCTAGCGCTGAGCTCCTCTGGTGGAGCAGGGATGGAGAGATGGAGGGAGGAGGGGAGTAAATGGGAAACACACAGCCTGGCGGGGCATTCAGACTAGGCCACGCTCCAGTTGTGGGCCAGCAGTGACGCCACTGCAGCCGCTCTCCTTAATAAAGAGGTCACAGCAGTTACAAGTCCCACTAGAGGGTCTCTCTCTCTCTCCATAGTACTGTAACTAAGGCATCCACCCCCCAGTTGGGACCAAGTATAATAATAATATAATATAATATGCCATTTAGCAGACGGTTTTATCCAAAGCGACTTACAGTCACAGTGGATGGTGGTCAATCAAGGCAGAACATTGATGGGATGGATGTTCCTGATTTTTAAATCCATCCAGTCTGAGGACAATAATTTGTTTTGTGATGTTTGGTATTCAAGTACAGAGCTTGGGCTACTCAAAGGACACTACTAGGAAACACATATGCAGAAGATTTGGTCGAAATAACTGCAGTGAAGTCATCAGTTATACACTATCAAGCAAAGCCATGTAAAAGCATGGCCATGAAACCATATTCAAGTTCCTTGGCGTACACATCACCGACAAACTGAAATGGTCCACCCACGCAGACAGCGTGGTGAAGAAGGCGCAACAGAGCCTCTTCAACCTCAGGAGGCTGAAGAAATTTGGCTTAGCACCTAAAACTCTCACAAACTTTTACAGATGCACAATTGAGAGCATCCTGTCGGGCTGTATCACCGCCTGGTACGGCAACTGCACCGCCCACAACCACAGGGCTCTCCAGAGGGTGGTGCGGTCTGCCGAACGCATTACCGGGGCCAAACTACCCGCCCTCCAAGACACATACAGCACCCGATGTCACAGGAAGGCCAAAAAGATAATCAAGGACATCAACCATCCGAGCCACTGCCTGTTCACCCCGCTATCATCCAGAAGGCGAGGTCAGTACAGGTGCATTAAAGCTGGGACCGAGAGAATGAAAAACAGCTTCTATCTCAAGGCCATCAGACTGTTAAATAGCCATCACTAGCACATTAGAGGCTGCTGCTGCCTATTGAAATCACTGGCCACTTTAAGAAATGGAACACTAGTCACTTTAATAATGTTTACATATCTTGCACTACTCATCTCATATGTACAGTATATACTGCATTCTATTCTATAATATTCTACTGTATCTTAGTCCAGGCCGCTCTGTCATTGCTTGTCCATATATGTATATATTCTTAAATTCCATTCCTCACTAATTTTGTGTGTATTGGGTATATGTTGTGAAATTGTTAGATATTACTTGTTAGATATTACTGCACTGTCGGAGCTAGAAGCACAAGCATTTCGCTACAGTCCAGGCCGCTCTGTCATTGCTTGTCCATATATGTATATATTCTTAAATTCCATTCCTCACTAATTTTGTGTGTATTGGGTATATGTTGTGAAATTGTTAGATATTACTTGTTAGATATTACTGCACTGTCGGAGCTAGAAGCACAAGCATTTCGCTACACCCGCTATAACATCTGCTAAACACGTGTATGTGACAAATAACATTTGATTTGATTTGAAATGTAGCTGTTTTATGAAAAACACAAACATTTGCTGAAACAATTTGTTTATGGCTTAATTAGAAATGAGCACATGCAGCAAAAATACAACTATTTGGGTCTAGTTTATTGATATGGTTGCATTTCAAACGTCATAATTTGAGGACATAATTGCCAACATTTGAATATTATGCGCAAATTAATGGACATATTGTAACAAAACATTTTTCTAGCGCACTCATTTAAGATTAGCTAGAACTATTACATAGTGCAATAATACCCATAAAACCTAGTGGTCAAACACAAAAATTATTCGTTTTTCCACCATTTGTTTTTCCCATAGGGGATTTTAGAAACACTTCATCAATATATTCACCTGTAGCTACCCCCCAAAAAATGAAATGCTAATTAGCTGCTAATGTGGCTGTCATTCAGAACTACAAGTGCCTGTCTCAAGCTTCACGTCACTCACCAGGGCCATGATGATCTGGACGAGACTGCCGAATCGAGGCCAAGGTAAGAATCTCTGGATTAACTATCTAATGTTACCTAAATTTAGTAATGAATAAATTGGCAAAATTAAATTAAATTGACAATTCTGTGAACTGTCTTGGGCAAGTAAAACATTTACACAATACCTGTTATCTAGCTAGCTCATGGTTACTGAGCTAACATATGGAATTTCTTTAAGATGGTCATACCATATGGATCATTTAGCTATTTGACTTTGAATTTTAGGACTACTTTAGATATAATACATTTAATAAAATATTGAATTTGGCCTTTACTACTGTAGCCCATAGAAACACATTAAATAACACATGAATAAAAGAGAGTCAATAAATAAATCATAAGGAATAAGGTTTTGACGTTTCTGTCTTATATCTAGGAGATATAAGCAAGCTCAGGAAATATTTTTCTTTTTTGGACACATATTTAACCCCTTATTTTTTTTTGCACAAAACTACCTCCATACTTCCATTCATTTGTATGGGTTACCTTCAGACGAGTCCCTTGACACTTGTGGGGGTTGTAGAGCAAAACGGAGAACACCATTGTATTAGTTTGTAGCTCAAACGGTTCAGACGCTACAGACAGAGGTTAGCACATCAGCATTACCGACTTCAGACTAGTCCCGTGACACTGCTTGGACGTTACAGACGGTTTCGTGAGAAGACCAATTTTCGGGATGTCATGGTCTGACAAACACCGCTGTAGCTCGGCCACCTTCCACCGCAGTTGCGGAAGGCCGACATAGGCGGATGCGGTGGATTGAGACGCAGCCCATGCAAAAAAAACATACAGTAGCTCTAGTTTAAACTGACAGATTTTGATAGGGATTGTTAAAATTACGTTACATAGATTGATGCACGGGTGCGTCAATAGACCCTATACTATAGTGTGTCTTTTCTATGTTTAGACTTTTAGATATTTTGTATCTTTTGACATGGAAGACATGTCTGGTATGTACCATTTGATAATTGTATTCTTATTGCATAACTGAAATAAATCTGATTACTTTGAAATGGATACGAACCATAGTCCTCATATTTCTGAGTAATAATCCTTGTATTATTATTTGGTGAATGGTCTAATGGTAAATGTTATTCACACTAGACATTGCATACAGTGTATGCTTGGCCTCTAACTGTGCAGCTCTGAGCTACGGTTAAATCAATAATTTAATGCTAGGAAATTGATTGCAAGATATTAGCTTCTTGTCCCTCAGCCTCTTAATAATTGCATAACGGTTACCGTGGACACATGTAACTTCTAGTATTCCAAGTGGTGATGCAAGACTTGCTACCTTAACTAGACCCATTGGATACACTTATAGGCCTATAGCATTCACACAAAGATTATATTATGGTCAAATTCCTCCTACACTAATTCTCTATCATCCTCAGTCGAAGTGGATTTTCACCAATGTACAGTAATGATATATAACGCATGCTCTACTCTCAAGTTGAAGTTGAACTTGCTGACTGATGCCAAGGCGACGGCTGCTAACAAGAAGGGAGCAGTTGCGGACCAGAAAACTACAGCCAAGGCAGCACTGGTCCACACCTGCCCTGTCTGTCGGGGGAGTAGTATTGGTTGGTACTGTATATGCCTTTAGGTTCCTCTCCATGTGTAGGCTATTGTACTGGCCTGTGTAGTACAGTCTTTCATGTGTAGTAGTTTGTTGCATCCTATTGCTTAGTTGATCATTTGTGTCAACTTTGAAGTCAATCTAAGCTTCTACACTTCCTCCACTTGGGAGCAAGCATCCCAAGTCTCTAATGGTCCCAGTACTGGTTGATGCGCAGGCCTAAGTGACCACACACACTCAAATGGACCTACAGCTGGGTTAAGATCCATTATTCACATACAGTAGACATAGTGTAAACCACCATGTTGTCAACAAAATGTTGTCCTCAGTGCTTAAGTTGTATTGAGTATGGCTCAATTTCTGGAAATGCTTTAATTACTCATCGTCTTTAATGTTGTGATTCACAGACACACGATGACCACGATTTGAATGCTGCAACTGAGACGGAATGACGTCGAGGGACACACCAGCGTGTTCTCAGCAGAAACCGAGGATGACTGGACATGGGCCGGATATTTGTGACAATGACCTAAAAGGGGTGCAGAAGCACACCAGTACCCCATTTTATGTTTATTCCATGGCCAACCATCCCACTAGCTACCCATTATTCCACACTATGCCTTTTATGCCCCATAGTCCCTCAACTTCGGACACTTTGGAACTCTCCATTTTATCTCTGCAGGGGTTTGTAGTCTTGCATGAGGTCTACTTTTATGCTAATTAGCAGTTTTGAATAGAACCAAATATATTGATAAAAGTCAACTTGTCCGAGAGAGATTTATGTGACATTATCAAAACGTCACGCTAGGGAAAGCCTACATGAAACACAGACTTTGTTTGAAGTGGTTCTAAAATCCCATATGGGGAAAAAATGAATTTACTTTTTTTTTATTGGAACCATTTCCATGTTTGACAGCTAGATTTTAGGGGTATTATGACCCATCCACTGTGGGGCTATATAGGGGTTAACCCCTTACATTTGTGGAAATTGAGTCAGGTTGGCATCATTTGAAAGCTTATTATATTGCCAACATGGTTAGCTAAGTTATAAAATTCAAACTTACAGTGTTATCCTTTCAAAAGGCACTTCAGACAATCAGATTGTAATTTTGGTGCGCATAGAATGGAGTCATGAGTGCATTCAAGTGCATGTTACATGGCAAATTTTCTTCACAATATGACAAACATACGCTCATTCTATCCAGGACAACCCAGGGTATAACACGTCATCCTTGTAACTGTGGATCAAACATAGCGATCGTAAACGTTGATACTGTAAATGACATGAGTTTTCAAATATGGAAATGTGAAGTGCACATTTGGACTCATGGGTGTGTGGTTTGCTTGTATGACATCAAAGCGGTATTTATTATAATCCTCAATGTCTCATCTATCTTTCAGAACACATCGACTCCTCATGGTTTACAGCATTTCCCTCACTCAGACAACAACAAATGTGCAAAAATAGCCCAGTTAGCGGGAGGGATGGGGGCAGCTTCTTGTCGCACGCGGTGCTCAAGTTTATAACTGCTGTCTGTCAAAACCCATACAGCGCTGTGAAGCAGAGACCTGGAGCTCTAACTTAATGTATAACATGTTACTGTACAGCCACCGCGTTCCAATTTAGCCACTTATCAATGACATAATCTGCCATTTTCTACCTGTATACGGGATGACAGGGGCTGTGAGTAGAATGGCAACAGCAAAATATTCCTACATACGGGAATATGCCTCTGGGGTTTGGTATCATGACAAGAATTAATACACATCACCATCTGTTTTTACTAACTCACTTTTCAGCAGTTCTGTGGATTCATTCACTCAACTAACATACTGTTAGAGGCAGTCAGACAACTGGCCATGGTGTAAAATATTCTTCCTAAAACATTTTTTGGGGTTGAATACTAAGAATTGTATTCCTTTATGTTGTTAAACTGGCAAGTTGCTTAGCTGTACATTTGAATGACGTTGTGTGGTAATGTGTGTTTTTTGGCTTTGGCATATGATACTGCACAGAGAGATCTGGGATGTACACTAGACTAGACAGACACCAGGCCCTCTTGTGGCAGGATGAGTCACATGAGGTCCTGCACATCATATGGAGGCTTATGGCGTGGTGTTCTTGTTGGTTGTAGCTCATCATTGTGTAATAAGGTGGTTCGATGAACCATGCTTGTATAATGACTAACCGTTCCTGAGACCTGTAAACTTAAGTTAATTCCATGAGCAAATGCCCAAGGCTTTAGCTCAGCAGGCTAACATAGCCGTGGCAACCAGACAACCTGGGGTTCCTAGAATTTTGTGAGGCTGGAAAAGCCTGCAATTTCTATTCAAGAGCACACATCAGATCCTATGGACATGGCTGGGATGGAGAGGCAATGACAAATACATAGCGTTCAGTCCACTTCCCTCAGAACAGTTGTGATGCATTTGAAATACCATTCAAGTCCCTTTTTCTTATTTACAACCATCCAATTGTCAAAGTCAATAAGTAATTTATCTTATCATTCCATGAACTCTGTATCAGCATGTTTTAATGAATTCCCTTTCAGGGGCCCATAGAAAAGGATCTACGGTGGAAGACTGAATACGGCCTGCCATGTGAGTATATAGACGGGTTAGATTTTCGGGTTATGTTTACTAGTGATGCGCGGGTTGACCCATAACCCACGGTCCCCACTGTTATATCCGCGGGGCGGAGGGGTTTAGGGTAATTCAATGTTGTGTGGGTGAAGGGCGGCTGGGTGGCAGGCGGGTTGAATAAAGAGAAACAATACCTTAACAAATCAATAAATGTTTCATTCTTGTGCAATTTATATCTATAGGCTACATTGAGGTTTCTCTTTAATTATTTTAGGCTATCTGGTATTAGTGCATAAGCCTAAGATTTAGGGCTCCCGAGTGGCGCAGCAGTCTAAGGCACTGCATCTCAGTGCTTGAGGCGTCACTACAGACCCGCTGGTTCGATTCCAGGCTGTATCACAACCGGCCGTGATTGGGAGTCCCATAGGGCGGCACACAATTGGCCCAGCGTCATCCGGGTTTGGCCGGTGTAGGCCGTCATTGTAAATACAATTTTATTTTTTATTTTTAAGGGCTTAACTGTACGCACGCCAAATAGCCTACAGCCAATCGCCCAATAATGCTTTTGGGAACGGGCAGAAAAAGTTAGTCAATCCATTGAGGCAAAAAGGACATTGTCGAAGTTTAATTCAATAAGACAAAAGCTGCGAAAGGAGAGTTGAAAATAAAGAGTAAGGGGAGGGCCAGAAAAGTAATGTTTGGAAAATATTTGGTGAAGTGGTAAAAGAGGATGATAACAGTGTTGTTATGTTACTTGTGATGATTGTGAGGCGCTAAACAAATTTGACATTCACAAGACGGGACTTTAAATAGGCCCATGGCATGTCAAGGGATGTTTAGATGAGTTCAATGGAAACTGAAATCTGGACACTGACTGTAGGTCTATAACCTCTCACATAGCCTTAATAATAACTCCTGCATAATTAAGCATTTCTTGCAGTAAAATTATACACCAAATGTAAGCAAAATTTGGACTTGGGAACAGGAGTGGAGAAATTTGATGTATTTATTTCTTCATCTTGAGAGAATGCAATGCTCAGTTATATTTTGGTATTTGGCATTTTATTAGGATCCCCATTAGCTGTTGCAAAAGCAGTAGCTACTCTTCCTGGGGTCCACACAAAACATGAAACATGACATAATACAGAACATGAATAGACAAGAACAGCTCAAGGACAGAACTACATCAATTTTAAAAAGGCACACGTAGCCTACATATCAATACATACACACAAACTATCTAGGTCAAATAGGGGAGAGGCGTTGTGCCCTGAGGTGTTGCTTTATCTGTTTTTTTAAACCAGGTTTGCTGTTCATTTGAGCAATATGAGATGGAACAGAGTTCCATGCAATAATGGCTCTATATAATACTGTATGCTTTCTTGAATTTGTTCTGGATTTGGGGACTATGAAAAGACCCCTGGTGGCATGTCTGGTGGGGTAAGTGTGTGTGTGTCAGAGCTGTGTGTAAGTTGACTATGCAAACAATTTGGGATTTTCAACACATTAATGTTTCTTATAAAAATAGGAAGTGATGCAGTCAGTCTCTCGTCAACTCTTAGCCAAGAGAGACTGGCATGCATAGTATTTATTACAGCCGTTTGATTACAATGAAGAGCAAGACATGCCGCTCTGTTCTAGGCCAGCTGCAGCTTAACTAGGTCTTTCCTTGCAGCACTCGACCACACAATTGGACAATAATCAAGATAAGACAAAACTAGAGCCTGCAGGACTTGCTTTTTCGAATGTAGTGTCAAAAAAGCAGAGCATCTCTTTATCACGGACAGACCTCTCCCCATCTTTACAATTGAATCTATATGTTTTGACCATGACAGTTTACAATATAAGGTAACACCAAGTAATTTAGTCTCTTCAACTTGTTCAACATTTATTACCAGATTCAGCTGAGGTCTAGAACTTAGGGAATGATTTGTATCAAATACAATGCTCTTAGTTTTAGAGATTTTCAGGACCAGTTTATAACTGGCCACCCATTCCAAAACAGACTGCAACTCTTTGTTAACACATATCCTTTGTTTAATGCCAGTGGCAGGTCATTTGGTAAAAATAGAAAATAGTAGAGGGCCTAGAGAGCTGCCCTGCGGTACACCACACTTTACATGTTTGACATTAGCGAAGCTTCCATTAAAGAAAACCCTTTGAGTTCTATTAGATAGATAGCTCTGAATCCACGATATGGCAGAGGTTGAAAAGCCATAACACATGTGTTTTCTCAACAACAGGTTATGGGCAATAATATCAAAGGCTGCATTGATATCTAGCAGTACAGCTCCCACAATCTTCTTATCAATTTCTTTCAACCAATCATCAGTCATTTGTGTCAGTGCAGTACATGTTGAGTGCCCTTCTCTATAAGAATGCTGAAAGTCTGTTGTTAATTTGTTTACAGAGAAATAGCATTGTATTTGGTCAAACAAATTTTTTTCCAACAGTTTGCTAACAGCTGGCAGCAAGCTGATACATCTGCTCTTAGAACCATTAAAGGCCGCTTTACCACTCTTGGGTAGCAGAATTACTTTGGCTTCCCTCCCGGCATGAGGACAAACACCTTACTCTAGGCTCAGGATAGGAGTGGCTATAGTCAGCTACCAACCTCAGTAGCTTTCCATCTAAGTTGTCAATGCCAGGAAGTTTGTCATTATTGATCGATAACAATAATTTGTCCACCTCTCCCACACTAACTTTACAAAATTCAAACTTGCAATGCTTTTTTTTCATTATTAGTTTTTTTATGCGTGAGTACAATGGCTCACTGTTCGCTGTTGGCATTTCCTGCCTAAGTTTGCCCACTTTGCCAATTAAGTAATCATTAAAATAATTGGCAACATCAAATGGTTTTGTGATGAATAAGCCATCTGATTCGATGAAAGATGGAGTTGAATTAGTCTTTCTGCCCATAATTTCATTTAAAGTACTCCAAAGTATTTTTTCTAACATTCTTTTTGTCATTGATCTTGGCTTCATAATACAGTTTCTTCTTCTTTTTGTTGAGTTTAGTCACATAATTTCTCAATGTGCAGTAAGTCATCCAGTCAGATGTGCAGCCAGACTTATTAGCCACTCCTTTTGCTCATCTCTTTCAACCATACAGTTTTTCAATTCCTCATCAATCCATGGAGCCTTAACAGTTCTAGCAGTCAGTTTCTTAACAGGTGCATGTTTATCAATAATTGGAAGAAGCAATTTCATAAGTGCAGCGTCTGGATGCTCCTTATTAGTCACATCAGACCAACAAATATTTGTATCATCATCCACATAAGTCAACACTCTTTTAGGCTCAGCTTTTGGAAGTTTGGCTTTCCTGGATATAGCCACTATATTGTGATCACTGCATCCAATGGGTACGGATATAGCTTTAGAACAAAGTTTTACAGTATTAGCAAAAATGTGATTGATACATGTGGATGATCTTTTTCCTGTAGTGTTTGTAAACACCCTGGTAGGTTGATTAATAACCTGAACCAGATTACAAGCACTGGTTACAGTGAGAAACTTCCTCTTGAGTGGACAGCTTAATGAAAACCAGTCAATATTCAGGTCCCCAAGAAAGTAGACCTCTCTTTTTACATCACATACACTATCAAGCATTTCACACATATTATTTAGATACTGACTGTTAGTACTTGGCGGCCTATAGCAACACCCCCCCAAAAAAGGCTTTAGATGTGCCAAGTGAACCTGCAACTTCCAACACTTCAATAACACCTGACATAAGATATTCTCTAAGCATTACAGGGATATGGCTCTGAATATATACAGCAACACCTCCCCCATAAGCATTTCTGTCTCTTTTATAGATGTTATATCCTTGTATTGCTACTGCTGTATCATCATACAAATGATCTAAGTGAGTCTCAGAAATGGCTAATATATTAATGTTATCTGATGTTAGCAAGTTATTAATTTCATTAACCTTATTTCTAAGGCTACATATATTCATATGGGCTAGTTTGAGCCATATCCTGGGTAGCTTATCAGAGATAGACATAATATGGAAAAGATATACATTCAGCTGTTCATTAATCAATTGGTGTGTGTAAGTGTGTGTGTGTGCTGCGGGGTTGAAGCTACGAACCCATAGGCTTGGCTATCTCATCCCTTCCAGGCTTTTGGGAGGGAGGGTGGACAACGAGTCTATCATAGAGGAGGTAAAGCAATGTCCCCACGTGCTCTGGCAGCTTTCATGGCTGGGATAAGTTATTTCCTCTTCTGGCGCACACAGCTTCAGGATAGTCCTTGTTGAGGAAGATATACGTTCCTCTCAAGTTATTGTCTCTTTCCAGAACAGCTATCTTGTCCTTGAACCTCAGGAACTTAACCACTATCGGCTTGGACCTGTCACCTGGGCCGGGGGTGGGTTTTCCAGTTCTGTGGGCGCGCTCCACGTCAATCTTCCTGTGGTCCATCTTCAATTTCTCCGAGATCATTTCCCTCACTTTGTCCTCAGACACCGTCCAGGTCTCATGTGGAGATTCTGCAATTCTGTCCACAACAATGTTGTTCTGCCTTGATTGTCCCTAAGAGATCATCTGATTTCTCTGTCATTGTTATCATGGATTCACACACAGAACTGATGCCCTCTCTCAATGATTTACAGATTGCTGTCATCTTGCCGTTCTCCTGTTTAAACTCATCAAGCTGACCCTGGGAGAACTGAAACTGTTCTTCAGGTCCTGGACCTCTCTGGTCAGGTCGTCCATTATTTTATTAGTTGACTCCACCTGTATTTGGACAAAACACCTTGAGCTATTTTCTTTGTGTTGTCATAACTGCTTGTAGAACTATTTTTGTTTGTTTAAAAGATCCTTCACCTGTGATAGAGAGACACCACTGTCCTCAAAGGTACTCCTGCCGGCTTCGGTCTTTGTCATGGTAGAGGTGCTGTCTTTTATGATGCTTTTATGATGAAGACAGCACCTCTACAGGTGGTATCTAACTGAGCATTGCATTCTCTCAAGATGCAGAAAGAAAGAAATCATATTTCTCCACTCCTGTTCCCAAGTCAACATTTTGTCTACATTTGGTGTATCGTTTTACTGCAAGAAATGCTTAATTTTGCAGAAGTTATTATTAAGGCTATGAGAGAGGTTATAGACCTACAGTCAGTGTCCAGATTTCCGTTTCCATTTAACCCATCTAAACAGTAGGCTACAGTTCCCTTGACATGCCATAGGCCTATTTGAAGTCCCGTCTTGTGACCAGTGGCGGCTCCTGAAAAAATTCTCAGGAGGGGCAATTGTTCTGATGATTTAGGTGACCTACACACATTTTAAAAAAGATATGTCCAGCAACAACATGAAGACAGGGGCAGCATATAAGTCAATACCAGAAGCATTTATTGACTGATCTGGGGAGATGGATTCCAGTTTCTGTGACAGATTATAAATAATCTCTGATGCCTTTGTTATATTAGCTTTTGGTTGAATGTACTGTCGTAGTAAATATATAATGTTATAGCTTGGTCTGACTAAAATCTTGTGCATGACCCATTTTGTGTTGGGCGTTTGTTTTCAATCAATGCTGTTCCTATCCTATAACAATGGACAAAATAGTCCTATCTTGTCAGCCTTGTCAGCAGGTGGCCAAGGACAACACCCACGCCATAGGTCTCTCAGTTCTTCCAACTCACGAGTTCTTGCTCTGAGGACACACACACACACACACACACACACACACACATCATCACTGATAACACACACACACACACACACATCATCACTGTTAAACACACACACACACACACACAAAAATCCCCTCTCTTTAGGCTGAACATTTGAAGACAGAGAACCCGACTCAGAGCCAATGCAACAGTGGAGGGGACCTCGCCCAACTCATCAGGACCAATCAGAAGATCAGAACTACTAGATTCAACCTACATCATTTATTGTATAAAATGTCTGCACACAATGTTTTCGGGGCTCTCTTCAGATAGCTCCCTAAGAGTTTGACGAACGAGTCCGTGCACGCGATTCCAGATATCTTTACCTCTGAATAAACTGCCTTTATTATACCATATCCACCCTGTCCAAAGTCTCTACTTGGTCTCAGTTCTCCAGTAAACTTGTGATTATCAACAGTACACAACGGTAACAAACAATTGGGGGAACTCACGGGGCAGATAGTAAGGTCGCAGTGACACAGAAAGCAGTTCAATGTCGGGGGTACAGAGTCGCTCTCTTACCAGGATCGATTTTCCCTGTGACTGTGTCAGATTGCGGTCCGCTCTGACCAGGGTGAAGCCGGCCGGCTCCACTTCTCTGTCCGGGACTCTGTCATCCAGCCAAGTCTCCCAGCTGTATTGGATTCCGCTGCCAGCAGCGTTTTCATTATTTAGTCCGTTCGTAGCGGGTATGTACACGATCAACAAGATCAGTCCAAAACCCACCACTGGAAATCCATGGTTGGCAGAATGTTTGTAAACTAAGTGTACAAATTAAAAACATAAAATAACGCCACTAAGTGTACAAATTAAAAACATAAGATAACGCCACACTGCAGGTCACAACAGAGACGCTGCTAGCCGCTATTTTCTTAGTTACGTTCATGGTTACGTCACGTATGACGAAAGCGCGTAAGTGCAAGCCCACAGACACCCATAGAGATTGTATTGAAAGCTTTGAAATTTGAAAAAAATAGATTTTACATGGGAGTCTATGACAGACTTCTGGGCGATTTTCAACATGACTGAAATCGCCCCAAAAACGGGCGGGGCCATTTGAAGCACGACTTTAGCCTGATTTGACATTTAGTGGCAGTCAGATCAGATTAGAACACTGATAACTACTGTTGCCGTGATATAATTGATTAGAAAAAAAATCCCTTCCTTTTCCCGTTTGGCAGTGCGTCGCCCATATCGCCCTATTGAACACACCGCCCCTGCTTGTGACTGTAGAATTTCAACCACATAAAATATGCATGGAAACCGAACTGAAATCTAATTAGAAACAAGTTGGGTTGTTTTCACAGCTTTCTTTTTCCTTACAACCGGTCAAACTGATGTAATTTGGACATTTCGCATTATTGTATTTTCTCCCCAGTCCCAAAACGTCTTTGCTCCGCAAAAGATTACAGAGAAAACTTTACCGATGTCAACTAGATTGAAGCATTCATTCTATCGATCTATTACATTCTTCTGTTGAGCAAGTGTTTATTTAGTATTCTAGGGCAACATACAGTGCATTCGGAAAGTATTCAGACCCCTTGTCTTTTTCCACATTTTGTTACATTACAGCCTTTTTATATAATGGATTAAAAAACAAATTTCCTTAGCAATCTACACACAATACCCCATAATGACAGGTTTTTAGACATTTTTGCACATTTATTACAAGTATTCAGACCCTTTACTTAGTACTTTGTTGAAGCACCTTTGGCAGCGATTACAGCCTCGAGTCTTCATGGGTATGACGCTACAAGCTAGGCACACCTGAATTTGGGGAGTTTCTCCCATTCCTCTCTGCAGAACCTCTCAAGCTCTGTCAGGTTGGATTGGGAGCGTCACTGCACAGTTATTTTCAAGTCTCTCCAGTTATGTTAGATCGGGTTCAAGTCCGGGCTCTGGCTGGGCCACTCAAGGACATTCAGAGACTTGTCTCGAAGCCTCTCCTGCGTTGTCTTGGCTGTGTGCTTAGGGTCGTTGGCCTGTTGGAAGGTGAACCTTCGCCCCAATCTGAGGTCCTGAGTGCTCTGGAGCAGGTTTCCCTGACCAAGGCCCTTCTCCCACGATTGCTCAGTTTGGCCGGGCGGCCAGATCTAGGAAGAGTCTGAGTGATTCCAAACTTCTTCCATTTAAGAATGATGGAGGCCACTTTGTTCTTGGTGACCTTCAATGCTGCAGAAATGTTTTGGTACCGTTGCCCAGATCTGTGCCTCGACACAATCCTGACTCGGAGCTCTACGGACAATTCCTTCGACTTCATGGCTTGGTTTTTGCTCTGACATGCACTGACAACTGTGGGACCTTATATAAACAGGTGTGTGCCTTTCTAAATCATGTCCAATCAATTGACATAACTTGGCGGGGGGTCTGAGGGTCCTCCCATTTTGGGGGGCTTCTAAAGCTCATTTCCTGCATTTCTACACAATCTAATATGACCCATGGACCTTCTAGCCTTCTCCCTTTAGAACAACAAAAAGGGAGCAAAAATGCCCACAGTCATCAAGCTAGTAAAGATACCATTATTAAATATGTTTAAGTGATTGATAAGACTAAACTAGATCAATAATAATTCATTAATCAATATTGTGTTGCACCTTTAACCAATAGCCTAACAAATGAACAACTCTTACAAATAAAGTACAAAGACCTAACTTTTGATTGTCTTTATTAAGACATCCTCTATCAAATTTCAGCCAGACCACCCAGCTGCCCTGAGCCACCTGCACAGCGCCGACACCCACCAGTCTAGTCAATAACTCAACTTCCTTCCCATCTTTTTTTTATGTCTCAAGGGAAAGGTTTGGAAATCAAAAATTTAATAAAAATACAAATTCACCTCCTACACATTAACACACAGAAGCAGTACATCCTCCATATAATTCATTTCATAGACCTAATAGTACTGTGAGCTCTTTTTACTTGCACACAATATACAGTGGGGAAATAAAGTATTTTGTCAGCCACCAATTGTGCAAGTTCTCCCACTTAAAAAGATGAGAGTGGCCTGTAATTTTCATCATAGGTACACGCCAACTATGACAGACAAATTGAGAAAGAAAAATCCAGAAAATCACATTGTAGGATTTTTAATGAATTTATTTGCAAATTATGGTGGAAAATAAGTATTTGGTCACCTACAAACAAGCAAGATTTCTGGCTCTCACAGACCTGTAACTTCTTCTTTAAGAGGCTCCTCTGTCCTCCACTCGTTACCTGTATTAATGGCACCTGTTTGAACTTGTTATCAGTATAAAAGACACCTCTCCACAACCTCAAACAGTCACACTCCAAACTCCACTATGGCCAAGACCAAAGAGCTGTCAAAGGACATCAGAAACAAAATTGTAGACCTGCACCAGGCTGGGAAGACTGCATCTGCAATAGGTAAGCAGCTTGGTTTGAAGAAATCAACTGTGGGAGTAATTATTAGGAAATGGAAGACATACAAGACCACTGATAATCTCCCTCGATCTGGGGCTCCACGCAAGATCTCACCCCATGGGGTCAAAATGATCACAAGAACGGTGAGCAAAAATCCCAGAACCACACGGGGGGACCTAGTGAATGACCTGCAGAGAGCTGGGACCAAAGTAACAAAGCCTACCATCAGTAACACACTACGCCGCCAGGGACTCAAATCCTGCAGTGCCAGACATGTCCCCCTGCTTAAGCCAGTACATGTCCAGGCCCGTCTGAAGTTTGCTAGAGTGCATTTGGATGATCCAGAAGAGGATTGGGAGAATGTCATATGGTCAGATGAAACCAAAATATAACTTTTTGGTAAAAACTCAACTCGTCGTGTTTGGAGGACAAAGAATGCTGAGTTGCATCCAGAGAACACCATACCTACTGTGAAGCAAGGGGGTGGAAACATCATGCTTTGGGGCTGTTTTTCTGCAAAGGGACCAGGACGACTGATCCGTGTAAAGGAAAGAACGAATGGGGCCATGTATCTTGAGATTTTGAGTGAAAACCTCCTTCCATCAGCAAGGGCATTGAAGATGAAACGTGGCTGGGTCTTTCAGCATGACAATGATCCCAAACACACCGCCCGGGCAACGAAGTAGTGGCTTCGTAAGAAGCATTTCAAGGTCCTGGAGTGGCCTAGCCAGTCTCCAGATCTCAACCCCATAGAAAATCTTTGGAGGGAGTTGAAAGTCCGTGTTGCCCAGCGACAGCCCCAAAACATCACTGCTCTAGAGGAGATCTGCATGGAGGAATGGGCCAAAATACCAGCAACAGTGTGTGAAAACCTTGTGAAGACTTACAGAAAACGTTTGACCTGTGTCATTGCCAACAAAGGGTATATAACAAAGTATTGAGAAACTTTTGTTATTGACCAAATACTTATTTTCCACCATCATTTGCAAATAAATTCATTAAAAATCCTACAATGTGGTTTTCTGGAATTTTTCTCTCTCATTTTGTCTGTCATAGTTGACGTGTACCTATGATGAAAATTACAGGCCTCTCTCATCTTTTTAAGTGGGAGAACTTGCACAATTGGTGGCTGACTAAATACTTTTTTCCCCCACTGTAGCTGGGTCACCCCGTCCTGCCCCTAGAGGTCCACGGCCCTGCAGCGCCCCAACCCAACACCCTACTCAGCTTTAGGATCTTAGTGAATCATTCATTATTGGTTTCAGGTGTGTTAGGCCAAGGCCAGAGTGACAACCAACAGTATGTCAGACCCCCAGGGCCAGGATTGAGCAGCCCAGCAGCTAGGGATTGCCTAAATAGGTATCTCTCCTGACGTGGGCATATTTTCAATACAGACTCCTTTTGTCTTACAGTTTTCCATATAAGGAATCCAGACCTTATGAAAATTGCACAGTATACCCTTAATCTGGTAATAAATCAAATCTAGTGATACATAACTTGACATTTCTGCTATCCATTGTGACATTATGGGAGGATAATCAACTTTCCAATTAATGGCAATGCATATCTTAGCCGCTATAAGTGCTAGGTTATACAGTTTCTTCTGATAACAGTCTCCAGTATCAACATTTCCAAGCAAACAAAAACAGGGAGAATCTGTAGACATGCTGAGATAAAAGACCATGCTCTTTGCCAGAATTCAGCCAGCCTTCACAAGACCATAACATATGCAAATATGTCCCGTATTGTGTTTTACACCTCCGGCAGAAGAATGACATTTCTGAGTACATGATATTCAGTTTAACTGGCATATGATGTGTTCTATAGATGGTCTTAAACTGCAGTAATTTATGTCTGAGATTATATGAACATGACTGGGCATTCTAACATATCTGTATCCATTCATCATCATCAATAGCGTCTCCAAGGTCTTCCTCACATTTTTGTTTTACATGTTTTGTGTCATCGGGGAAAGCCACTATCAACCCTTGATACAGTTTGGAAATCAACTTCAGAGGTTTGTCAGGCTGCCTTAAAATAGTTTCAATCTTTGAAGCTTCTTGCTTGTCCAGTGTTTGCTGCACAGAGAGAATAAAATGTTGCATCTGCAAAAGTTCACCTCTGCGCCATCACAGACTGGACTTCCCTGGCTGCCTGACCCTGATGAGACCCCTGTCACCATCTGATCCTGCTCAGATGAGGCATGACAAAGAATTACCTTGGTGTACATTTATACATTATATTATCCAAGAATAGAATCAATGGTTCAATAATTGATATGACCATAATTCCCAGATCCCAGACTGTAGCCCACCCATCAACTGAAGATGGAACTTTGTATCCATTTACTGATTGTTATAATATATTGCAAAATTCACCTGAGCTCCGTAGACTGGTCTTCCCTGGCTGTCTGACCATGCTGGGCCACCTGTCACCATCTGATCCTGCTAAGACATAATGAGCATAGTGTTGTGACTGTGCACCATGACATTGAAGGACAAGGAATTAGCTAAGGAATCTGACAGATCAATAACGTTACATTGCTATACTGACTAATAAAAACTCACATTACGCTGAAGAAATGTCTGAATACATCGATCTTCAATCGTTTGGCCGCTGGTTTCATTGTTTGATTCAGGTCTAGTGGGATTGAGGCAAAAATAATAGCTAAAGTTAGTGAGCTGGCTAGCTAACGTTAGCCAACTTTTGGCTAGCTCTAGCTAATGGTACATCATCAAATTTACTTTGGATGAAACGGGACAAAACAAAGGCTACAAAAAATTTCCATATACACAACAGCTGTTAGATGCTGCTACCTGACAGATAACTAGAGGCTAGCTTGAGCAGAACTGGCTGTGGTAGCTACTAGCTCACTAACTAGCTGCTAGTAGTTCATTCACGTCAGTCGAGAGGGGAAGAAAAACTGGCTTACGTAACATGTCAGTTACACTACTAGCTCAGCACTGGGAATAAATACTTTTTTTCTGTCAAACAGCAGTTACCTTGTCAGCTAGATCAGTAAACTAAAGAGTAGCCAGTTTCTGCTCTGCTTGCTTTTACAACTCTGAGAAAAAGCGCAACACAGACAGCAGCTGCCTATGATCATCTCTCCCGTGCTGGTCCTATACGCCAGCCTTTCAGAAGCTTTGCCTTCACACAGCCTATGAGCGCGCTCTTTGGCGTCCGTGTAGTCCTAAATCCAGCTGGCTGAAACCGGAAAACAGTCTACCCGACTGCACCCCCTGTCAAAAAATCTTTCTGACATTTTTTTGGGGGGGGGGGGGGGGGACTCAGTCGGGGTCTCAACTTACTGTTGAGAGATAGAATAGTAGAATGCACAAGGTTCAAGTTCGACATTTGCTTGTGCATCAGCAATTTTTTTCTTGTTATGTAAACAGTGGTGGAAAAAGTACCCAATTGTCATACTTGAGTAAATGTATATCTACCTTAATAGAAAGTTATTTAAGTAAAAGTAAAAGTCACCCAGTAAAATACTACTTGAGTAAAAGTCTAAAAGTATTTGGTTCTAAATATACTTAAGTATCAAAAGTAAATGTAATTGCTAAAATATACTTAAGTATCAAAAGTAAAAGTATAAATCATTTCAAATTCCTTAAGCAAAGCAGGTGGCACCATTTTCTAGTAAAATACATTTATGGATAGCCAGGGGCACACTCCAACACTCTGACATCATTTACAAGAGATGCATTTGTGTTTAGTGAGTCCGCCAGATCAGAGGCAGAAGGGATGACCATGTGTTGTCTTGATAAGTGCATGAATTGGACCATTTTCCTGTCCTGCTAAGCATTCAAAATGTACTTTTGGGTGTCAGGTAAAATGTATGGAGTAAAAAGTACATTATTTTCTTTAGGAGTGTAGTGAAGTGAAAGTAAAAGTTGTCAAAAATATAAAAATATAAATAGTATTAAGTAGTACTTTAAAGTATTTGTACTTTACACCACTGTCTGTAAGTCACTGACAGTCACTCAATTAGCTATGTCAGCTAACAATTTTTAGATTGGTAAATTAGTCTAGCCAGCTATCTAAACTTGTAGTAATCATGGCCGAATACCAACCGGTCACACAGGGCACGTGCCCAGGGGCCCTGACCTCCAGGAGGCCCCCATTTGATTTTGTTAGTCACTCTCACTCAGATATCATGGCATAATGTAAGTCATGGCAAAATGTGCTAGAGCCTGCCTGCGCTGGCTTAGATCCTTGACAACATGTAAACTATATTTAGTCTCCAAATTTTTATCAAAAACATAAATACTTTTGCACAATGAGCACTTGTTGTCTCTCAAATACATCGTTACAGTTGTTGCTTAGCTAGCTAGCGAATTTTTGCCATATTAACATAGACATTACATCAGTCAAAACATCTCAAAACAAGACATGGTATCAATAACAAGATACAACAAGCTAAAATTAGCCACCTAAGATTCCCCACATGGCAGATTCTTGTCATTGTTGCTAGCTATCTGACCGTTCAGAATCGTAACACCACACGGCCTTCTGCCTCATCGATGCGCGAGCATCATTTTCATGACGTTGTCAGTCAACCCTTCTATGCTGCCAAAATAAAGGAAACACTAAACATAAAGTGTCTTAACAGGGTGTTGAGCCGCCAGATCAGCTTAAATGGCCTAGCATGGATTCTACAAGTGTCTGGAACTCTATTGGAGGGGTGAGACACAATTCTTCCATGAGAAATTCCATAATTTGTTGATTTGTTGATGAATGCTGTCTCAGGCGCCGCTCCAGAATTTCCCATAAGGTTTCAATTGGGTTGAGATCTGGTGAATGAGAAACACACACAAACACATACATACTGTACATACATACATACACATACATACATACATACATACATACATACATACATACATACATACATACATACATACATACATACATACATACATACATACATACATACATACATACATACTGTAAATACATACACGCACACACGCACACGCATACACACACACATACCCTTTAAACCCCCTATGCTCCATTGAGATCCCTCTTTCAAAGTCACTGAGATATCTTCTTCTAGCCATGGTAGCCATAAGAATATGCAACTGGGCATTTCTATTATTCGGCTGTCACTCTGTGAACACTGTCAAAGACCAAGTTGGCTAAATTTCTGCAAATGACTTTATTACGTTTTGTGTGTGTATGTGGGTTTGTGTGTGTGTGTGTGTGTGTGTGTGTGAGAGAGAGAGAGAGAGAGAGAGAGAGAGAGAGAGAGAGAGAGAGAGAGAGAGAAAGAGAGAGGGAGAGAGAGAGAGAGAACTTTGCGATCTGTTCCGGAGGGGGTTCGGGGCTGGTAGATCGCATTATCTAGAATTTCAAAGTCTGCCTCTCTGATGTGCGGTCTTTTTCTTCAGACCAGCAATGGATGTTACGCCTGGATTTGCATTCTTTATTATTTTACTGCATTTAATTCTCGCGAATGGACTTTATATCTCCAATGGCATAGGTATGTGTGATTTATGATTTTATACATTTTATACAATTGTGTAAAGCTTAGGCTATAACCTAGGTAGGCTACCACCCTTGCGAAAATGATCTGATCACGAATCGATCTTGAAGCATGTCAAATTCACACAGGTTATTCCGTAGCCCATACAAGTTCAATTACATTTTGCATAAACAGAAATATCGTTGAGTACGAATGGTAGTGTGTTTATGCAGTGTGTCTGTACGTTTCCCTTTCTTTTGCATGACACCAACTTTTTCCACATTTGTTTTTCATTCAAACATAATTTACGTGCGCACAAGTTCAGCATCTGAAGAACATTCCAATGGAACATTGATCATGCACTATTGATTGCAATTGGTTATATATATATAGTCATGTGAATTAGCACAAATATTGTTGAAGTTTTTACAGCAGTTATAGCTTAAATTAAACTAACAACGACCGTCTCCAAATAAGCCATTCCATTTGACTAGTAAAATAAATGGTTGGAATGAAATTAAACTTTAATTTGACATTCAATTTAATTTGACATTTGTAATTACCTGATTTCATGAATATTGACCTTAGTTATTCTTCCTAGTTGACAGCTTTAATCATCACCCCGTCTTGACGTGCTTGTCTGCGTGCTGGGTCACAGCTTCCTACCAAAACTGAAGTCGCAACTCGCAAGTTGACAATGGATGGAGTCATGCATATAAATTGCTGTATCTGCTCTGAACTTGGACGTGTTTGTTATGGTTCACAAAGAAGTGTAGTCGAGCGTGTTCATCTGCGGGAACGGACGTGAACATTGGGGCATACATTTACATTTTAGTCATTTAGCAGACGCTCTTATCCAGAGCGACTTACAGGAGCAATTAGGGTTAAGTGCCTTGCTCAAGGGCACATCACCGACGTGTTCTTTTTTTGATAGGCCTATTAGTCTAGGCTTATTATTGCCTGTGGTTTATTGATAAGGTAGGGAATATGCCAAAGTCAGTTGTGGTTGTAAAATGTGTCAGCTATAGATTCACATTGTATATGTGTTTATAAAGTTAGACCCATCATATGTTTTTACCCATGCTATAGCAGTGGATGCTGGTGGGAGGAGCTATAGGAGGATGAGCTCATTGAAATGGCTGGAATGGAATTAATGGAACTTATCAAAGGAACACATCAAACATATGGAAACCACATGTTTGACTCCATTCCATTTCAGCCATTACAATGAGCCTGTCCTCCTATAGCTCCTCCCACCAGCCTCCACTGTGCTATAGATACTAAAGCGTGTGTGTGTGCTTGTGCATGTGTGCGTGCGTGTGTGTGGCACTCTGTTTGCATCTGTTACTTCTGTGCATGATTATGTGTGTATTGATCAGTGTGTGACTGTCTCTCCCCGTGCATACAGAGTCTCTGCAGCATGTCCTGAGGGAGTATGGCGTGGCTAAGCCTGTGAACACTGACGCAGAGGGCCGGTTCCTCTCAGGTGCTGTCTCTGCACCTCAACTGGACAGCCAGCACCAGCAGGCCCACAGACGCTGGAGAAGAGAGGCTGCAGCTGCCTCAGACCCCAGCCATGGAGACCTGGAGGAGGGAGAGGGTACAGCCAGGCACAGGGAGACACTCTTCTACAATGTCACTGTATTTGGCCAGGAGCTCCACCTGCGCCTGCACTTCAACTCCAGGCTGGTGGCCCCCGGAGCTAAAGTGGAGTGGCACGAGGAGGGCAACCAGACCCGCTACGAGCCTCTACGGGACAGCGACTGCTTTTATGTAGGAGAGGTCACCAACGTCAGGGACACACACATCCGTCGCTATCAGCAACTGTGATGGTCTGGTAAGTGCTGCACCGTTGAGAAATGTATCCCTCACGTATTGTAGTTACACTGATATTGCACCTGTAGAACTTTATTAGGTACAGTTGATAGACAAAGTGGAATACCATAGTAGTAAAGCTGGCTAGACTTATTACATCCAAAAGACAGGAGAGGTTGGAGAGTTTAACCTCTGGCACATTGTTGTGGTTGTGTATCTCTGCACAGAAGGACTGAAGTTATTTTCGATGTAGGCAGATGTTTTTCATATGGTCTGCATGAAAATAGAGGATTGTAAAAAACAAAAGCAGCATACGTAATCTCATAATAAAACAAACTTCTCTTTCCCTGCTTGGCATTGCTGGTTGGCCTCCAGCAGGCAGGGTGGCAGTATTCAGTATGCAGGTCTCTGTGCTGAGGGAGGGAGGGAGGCCCAGTGGAGCTGTAAGTCCCTGGAGGCATACGCTTCATATCTCAGACAGCTACTTCATCCCTCCTCTCTCCCTCCCACCCTGCTGCAATAAAACCACATCTCCTTAATGATCACATGAAATAGTTTAGCCAAAGCCCCCACCCCATCTAGTTAAATGTGCTCCTTAAAGATACACAGAGACAGAGCACTCATTACAGAATATTACTCTCTCAAGGATGGGTTTCAGACAGGTCTGAATTTAGAATTAGCGATAAAGTAAACAATTTGTTAAAAAGACACCACTGTTTTTCTCTCTTTACCCCCTGTGGTTTCCCATGTCATCTGGACAAATCATACTTGCAGTGTTATGATCAGACCTGTCCAATAAACATGTCCAGATTATAGTGTCAGAAAACAACTGTCAAGAGAAAGACCAGTCTTCAAACATGGACAGTCTCATTGGTGAGTTTCTGTCTGTCTGTGAGAGTGTGTTAGACTTGTATTACTCTTTCCTCTCTGTGAGGAGTGTTACATTTCTCTGCTTGGAGCACATAGCACCAGAGCATGTCCATACACAGTACTGTCTGTGTTGTGACAGACTAGTGTAGGTTCTCTATTTTAACCTCTACGGGATCGGTGTCCCGTATACAGGACGGTTGAGCTAACGTGCGCTAATGTGATTAGCATGACTGTTGTAAGTAACAGCAAATTTTCCAGGACATAGACATGTCTTATATGGGCAGAAAGCTTAAATTCTTGTTAATCTAACTGCACTCTCCAATTTACAGTAGCTATTACAGTGACAAAATACCATGCTATTGTTTGAGGAGAGTGCACAACAATAAAAAACTTATCACGGCAACTGGTTTGATACAATTACCTCTGAAGGTAAATAATGTACTTACAATCCTAAGGGTCCCAGAGATAAAATGTAGCATAGTTTTGTTTAATAAAATCAATTTTTATATTCAAATGTAGGAACTGGGTTCTACAGTTTGAACCCTTGCTGTCTCTGGCTCAACACCTACCCCGCCCGGCCATCTAGATGTGTGAAAGTTAGTGTATAAGCTAATTATCTATCATGTATGACATTCCTGGGAGTGTGTAAACTTACATTTTGTATTACCATATCATTTTTGTATGTTCTCTATATTTATGTACTTGAAAATGTAGCAATTCACCAATTTGGCACATTTGGGCAGACTTGAGACAAAATAGTCCTGTATTGCAATGCTTCACTGGATCAATCTGAAACTTTGCACACACACTGCTCCCATCTAGTGGCCAAAATCTAAATTGCGCCTAAACTGCAATATTAAATTGTGGCCCTTCTCTTGCATTTCAAAGATGATGGAACCAAAAAAATAATAGAAAACACATGTTTTTTTGTTTGTATTATCTTTTACCAGATCTAATGTGTTCTCCTACATTAGTTTCACATTTCCACAAACTTCAAAGTGTTTTCAATAATATTTTTGATGAGTTGCAGTTCCAAGCTTTACACTCACCAAGCTCCTCCTGAAAGGTATTTCATCAGTGTTGAATGATTATGAGATTATAGTACAATGCTTTAAAGCCAGACTCAGTAAGTCTCATTTACTTAATTTGTGATTGTAAAATATCAAACTGTCGGGGCGACAAAACAAACCCAGGCAAGACATAATGTTAACTAACCTAGGCAAGACGTCATAACGTGCTCTATCAGAGAGTTCTCAAGCGGCCGCTAGGACAGCCACCCTTCCAACAGTCAGTACCAGACAGATGGTGTTCTCGTTTGCTTGTAGCCTACATCAAGCATGTATACTGAGCAAAAATATAAACGCAACATGCAACAATTTTCTAGACTTTACTGAGTTACAGTTCATATAAAGAAATCAGTCAATTGAAATGAATTCATTCATCTATGGATTTCACATGAATGGGAATACAGATATACATCTGTTGGTCACAGATACCTTTAAAAAAAATGGTAGGGGCATGGATCAGAAAACCAGTCAGTATCTGGTGTGACCACCATTTGCCTCCTGCAGCGCGACACATCTCCTTTGCGTAGAGTTGATCAGGCTGTTGATTGTTGCCTGTGGAATGTTGTCCCACTCCTCTTCAATGGCTGTGCGAAGCTGCTGGATATTGGCGGGAACGGGAACACACTGTCGGACACGTCGATCCAGAACATCCCAAACATGCTCAATAGGTGTCATGTCTGGTGAGTATGCAGGCCATGGAAGAACTGGGACATTTTCAGCTTCCAGGAATTGTCTACAGATCCTTGCGACATGGGGCCATGCATTATCATGCTGAAACATGAGGTGATGGTGACGGATAAATGGCACGACAATGGTCCTTAGGATTTCGTCACTGTATCACTGTGCATTCAAATTTCCATTGATAAAATGCAATTGTGTTCTTTGTCCGTAGCTTATGCCTGCCCATACCATAACCCCACTGCCATCATGGGGCACTCTGTTTACAATGTTGACATCAGCAAACTGCTCGCCCACACAACGCCATACATCTGCAGTTGTGAGGCCGGTAAGAGGTACTGCCAAATTCTCTAAAACAACGTTGGAGGCGGCTTGTGATAGAGAAATTAACATTAAATTGTCTGGCAACAGCTCTGGTGGACATTCCTGCAGTCAGCATGCCAATTGCATGCTCTCTCAAATCTTGAGACATCTGTGGCATTGTGTGACAAAACTGCCCATTTTAGAGTGACCTTTTACTGTCCAAAGCACAAGGTGCACCTATGTAATGATCATGCTGTTTAATCAGCTTCTTGATATGCCACACCTGTCAGGTGGATGGATTATCTTGGCAAAGGAGAAATGCTCACTAACAGGGATGTAAACAAATTTATGCACAACATTTGAGAGAAATAAGCTTGTTGTGCGTATGAATTTTTGTGGGGATTTATTATTTCAGCTCATGAAACATGGGACCAACACTATACATGTTGCGTTGATATTTTTGTTCAGTGTAGGTTACTCTACTGTATACAAATTATGATTTACAAGTGGAGTCAGCTATGAACATTACAGAAGTAAGATGTAATTGCCTGGAAAAATCAACCCTCAGCAACTATAGGGTTGAATAAATTTGCCATCAAAAGGTTGCAATAGTAAACTCCACATCCTAGAGGAAAACAATTAGCCAGCTAGCAACTCCAGCAAAGTTTGCAAGTGCATGAAGGTTTGTTTAGCTGTAGGCTAATCACCCACCGGTAGGCTATGTCGATTTGCAAGCAATGCGTATGTGGATCTATCTGTTTGCGAGCCAGCTATATTTGCTAGCTATTATTACATTTACATTTTACATTTTAGTCATTTAGCAGACGCTCTTATCCAGAGCGACTTACAGAAGCAATTAGGGTTAAGTGCCTTGCTCAAGGGCACATCGACAGATTTTTCACCTAGTCGGCTCGGGGATTAGAACCAGCGACCTTTCGGTTACTGGCACAACGCTCTTACCCACTAAGCTACCTGCTATTATTATCCATAGTGTCCAGCATGCTGGCACTGGTCATGCTGAGAAGTCTGGAATATGGTCCAACTAGCAAGTGTTGCACTAGTAAAATATTCTCAATCCCTTGATGAATGAAAATCGCCCACAATTCCAGTTTTCATTCAGAAGCTCAAGCTAGCAACATCAAAGCAATTTTGTAACGACAGACCCACCAGTGTTTTCAAATCTGTGCTCTTGCCTATCGTCAGCTGTTGCACAGACAAGCAGATGCACAGACGGACTGACAGCCAGCAGCCAATATTATTAACCGTTACCACATTTATTTGTCAGCTGAATCACACATTTATTCTGTATCACTCAACTCTCATTTATGTGTCTCGTTTGAATTGAGAGGGATATAGCTAGATATGTATTGTTGATGTGTTGCTGTAGTCGTGGATGTATCAGAGGGACAGATAGAACGTGCGCGAGATAAATTATCAATAGGCCTATGCGTCATAATTACCTGGAGAAACCTTACCTGCAGTTTGTAAACAATAATGAATAAAACCTTAATATGTATCACTTTGAAGTGATGCAAATAGCAAATTAATCTTTCATCTATACACTTCGAGATATATTAAACCAGAAAAAAAACTGACATTTAATTTGGGACTTACTGAGTCTGGCTTTAAGGCCCCAGGTCTTCTCGTCATCAGCTCTATGTTCTCCACACATCACTCTGCATGGCCATGGTATTGCAGGCCAGGCATGAGTATCATCATTAGCAGACTGCACCATGCCAGAGCAGAGCAGGCCGCTACCCCTGCTAAGTGAGAACTGAGTAGGAGGTGCACTACAAGTGTCCGCTTCAGACATTCAGCAGAGGCACAAGCTGTTGCCATTGCCACAGTATCTATAGGTAACGGAAATTGGAGCAAGTGACATCCACCAAATGAGCAAATCTGTTGTGGCCTATGCTACAGACAGTTGTCATGGAAACCATCCTCTTATGCAATTTGTCCCAAGGGGTCAGCCTGTCTGCTTCGTCTGTGTGTGTGTGTGTGTGTGTGTGCGCGTGCGTGATATCTATCTGTTTTTCTCCTCCTCCCTTCTCTGTTTGGTATGTCCTGTGTCACCTTGTTCCAGAGATGCATGTTGTGGCTGAAATTATAATTTGTGTGCTTTCTCTGTGTTATGATAACAGATAAATCAATCCTCTACTACATACAGTGGTCCTGTAGCTTGTAGTCTTATCCAGCTTGTAATCAAGCCACCAAAGAAGCATTATCCCATACAGATCTCAGGCTGGCAAAAATTGACACAAATGTGGGAAGCATTGGAGTCAACATGGGCCAGCATCCCTGTGGAACCCTTTGAAAACTTTGTAGAGTCCATGCCCCGATGAATTGAGGCTTGTTCTGAGGGCAAAATGGGGGGTGCAACTCAAGGTGTTCATAATGTTTTGTATACGCAGTGTATGACAGCTGTGTGTAACCTACTAATGAAGTTGCAACGTCTCTACAGTTTCTGTCATCCCAGTGGTCTTTAATCTTCTGAACACAAGCTTTGGATGTCATGTCACACATATTTAATTAGGTGCAGGTTTGTGGTATAACATAATCAAGTTGTATGAGTCTTGTTCATGTTGCTCCCCTGGCTGGGCCGGGGCTGGTGTGTTTGGAGCTGTGTCGTGATTTGTATGACCTCTGAGCCTTCTCAAATCAATGTTGAGCCAAAGGCACCAAATTGGACCAGGGCTCACTGTTTCAGCCATAAAACCGAACGTAGCAGGCGTAAAAGAAACGCCTGAAACTAGATCCCGTACATACTGGTCTTGACGAGAAGGAAAAACACTGTCGGGGGAGGTCCTCTTCTGCACTGTTCAACCAATCCAGTAAATGTGGAGGAGGAGTTAAGATGAAGTGTCGCCTTGTTAACTTCCAAAAGCGGAAGTCGCGTCACAGGCTCTCTTTTCCATTTCCCGTGAAAACCGGAACATCAGTTGTTGGGTACTCGGCAGAGGATACATCCATCTGTCGCTCCCCTCTCTGGTTTGGGCCAATAGGAGACACTCTCTTTTGTGGAGCTGAGTGGGCAGTGGAGAGGGGTTAAAGAGGAACACACTTGTCAGCTAGGGCCATTCCAGAATCCCCTGGATCTGGTGTCTATGTAGTATCTGTGGCCTTTGATGATTTCCATTAACATTCCACAAGCCACACTTACCATTGCTACAAGCTGGAGGAAGCAGCATTGAATGATAGTATGAGGAGCCCACTGCACAGGCACATTTAATTTCCTCTCACCAGAGTTTAGATCTGTTTCTATATATGTATGGATGAAAACCTCAGTCCTAATTGTAGGATAAAAGAAAGCATTCTTCTTCTTCCACCACTAAGCGCTAATGTGGCCTGTCTGTCTGTCTGTCTACCACATTGTCTGTCTATCAGGTTGTCTCTCACTGTCTGTCTGTCTAGTGTCTGCCTTCCCTCTCTCCATCTCTCATCCATCTGGCTGAATGCCCAGTCCAGCAGGCTGTGTGTTACATTACCGTTTCAAAGTGACATATTGGCGCTCTTATCAGGATTTATAGTTGAGATAACAAGCCCAACTGGAGTGTAAAGAGGATTTTTGAACCTGAAGACACAATGCCTCTGCTGTAGAGAACAGGTCTACACGCATGAATACAGTTGACCTCCTTAGAGAACACAACTGTCTCATCACAAACATGGAAGCCAATAAATGTCTTGTCATGTTTTGTTTTAATTTGAATTCTGTGTCAGCTTTCTTTCATGGCCATGAGACTCGGTCCAATTATGTAGATGGAAAAAATAGGAACGTCTTGAAGAATTCCATGACTGACACCTTAGCATTTAGAGTTGTCTATGGATGTCATGGTGTGAAGGAGCATGACCGGGATACGTACAGTAGATGTTTCATAGGAAAACTTTTAAAAGGAAAAGTGTGTCAGGGCACACACAGACAAAGGGTTGAGTGTGACTCTATCCAAATGCAATGTTAAAGTGATGGGTGGGAGTGAAAAAGAGGAGATTGGGTCTTGATAGTTCCCTCCGGTCCTGTATGTAGTTACAGTATGCAATGTGATCTCAGCCACCTGGCTCGGCCAGTCCCTGTAGGAGTGTCCAAATGGAAAACAGCAGTGTGGCGTGGATGTTAGTCAAGAGAGTTCAGAATGGAGGCAATACATGTGGGATCTGACCCGATGATCCAGGACAGTTTAATGTGTGTGCACAGCGTCAGTGGCGTACAGCACTTTCGCAACCCCCCAGCAAGGTCTGAGCTTTTCCTATAATTCAACACATTTTGCCATGGGGCAAAGAGAAAATGTTGCTGTTTTAAAGTTAATTTCCTGCAATTCTACACATTATCATGGAGAGAGAAATGTGCAGTTTTATAGATACTATTCTACATGTTTTGCAATGAGGCTGAGAGAATTTAGCATTTTAAAATCTAATTTCCTGCTATTCTACAAATTTTGCCATGAGGCTGAGAGAAGAATGTGCAGTTTTACAGCTAATTTCCTGTAATTCTAAACATTTTTAGTTTAGTTTAGTTTAGTTTAGTAAGTCGCTCTGGATAAGAGCGTCTGCTAAATGACTAAAATGTAAAATGTAAATGTAATTTTTGCCATGGCTTATGATGTGTTCATATGCTATCTGGGGAGGGGGGGCTCCAACCCCTGTTTGGGGTCCCCAGAGCCCATGCCCCCCTCCAGAAATTAAAAGGATTACTAGAATGAACATCAACAATCCAACTCAAATCACAAGTAGCTTTGGCCCGCACATCATAACGATTCTTGCTAGGCTTGAAAATGGGCCTGTTTGATGATAAACTGTATTTGACTAATTTAAAACTTTTTTTGTAAATTCAGGATTTTATACTGTATGCAACTCAGGACCAAGATCAAGTTTGATGCAGGACTCATTAATCCTTGAATCCCATAGATTTGGTGTCACACTGTCAGATTGACACAATCTGGGTGTCTATTGCACTTGCCATAATAACAACTGGCAGAATTCACTTCCAAAATTCAGCAAAACGTCTAATCTCAGATTTGGCTAAATGTAATTTATAATGTGTAAGATTATGTTGAAAAGGCTGAAAATAAATGTTGTAATATGATTCAATTAAAGGTTGAAAGGAAGTTTGAGGAAGTTTAGAAATAGCTTTTTTTTTTGTAGAGTGAGGGTCACGTAAACCCAACAACCCTTCGAATGGCAACTAACACCGAATACCGTGAGTCAACATAGCAAAAGTTTAAAAACACTTTTGGCCTTTCTTCAATGAGAACTATTGCTATGGAATAAGGTCATGCTTTTTGTGCAATGGAAATATGTTTCTTAAAGGACTATTATGGATATGGCCCCAATCTTCCCTTTCCAACACTTACAGTGTAAACACTGTATTTTATCATTTTCATTGCCCTTCCACTGAAGTATAACTCCAGCAGTGAAAATGGAGAGTTTATAATAATTATCACTTACCCCGGTTTAACCTTTTACACTAATGGAAATTGGCCAATATGGATAGGGACAATATGAAATGTTTCTTACAGAAGAACTATAAAAAGCATATGCATGACAAGGTAACAATTGAAAGAGAACACTTTGGAGATGATGGGGAAATTATGAGACCCAAGGTGAGGACACAACAGTTGACCTGACACAAGACTGAATCCAAACATTAAACTGTTGATTTCATGTGCATTTTACATTAACTGTACTTTTCACAGTGTTTGTCAATAACGAGATCTGAAAATACTCTAAATACATTCAATAACATACAAATAATATTCATGGACATTTTGGGGTAGGTGCAACATAAGGGAGAAAAAAAAAGTGTTTGAGTGAGAGGTCTAACTGGTGTCTCCAAGTGGCCACACACCTCTCCAAACAGCGCACAATTCCTAAGTAATTTCAATGCACTTTTATGACACAAGGAAATAGCCTTCAAATATAAGGTGCATTTTTTTAGCTGTCCTAGCTTTTCCATTGAGGAACTGAAGCAAGCACACTTTTTTGTTTGGAACACAGCCCTGCGTCCCCACCATCACACAATTACTGTTGTTGTTGCCAACATGGCTAGCTAAATTATAAATACGATCTTTTTTGTTTGTTATTTTATTAGGATCCCCATTAGCTGTTGCGAATGCCGCAGCTACTCTTTCTGGGGTCCACACAGAACATGAAACATGACATAAGACAGAACATTAATAGACAAGAACAGCTCAAGGACAGAACTACAGTACATATATTTAAAAGTGGCACACATAGCCTACATATCAATACATGCACACAAAATATCTAAGTCAAATAGGGGAGATGCGTTGTGCTGTGAGGTGTTGCTTTATCTCTTCTTTGAAACCAGGTTTGCTGTTCATTTGAGCAATATGAGATGGAAGGGAGTTCCATGCAATAATGGCTGTATATACAGCTTTCTTGAATTTGTTCTGGATTTGGGGACCATGAAAAGATCCCTGGTGGAATGTCTGGTTTGGTAAGTGTGTGTGTCAGAGCTGTGCGTAAATTGACTATGCAAACAATTTGGAATTTTCAACACATTAATGTTTCTTATAAAAAGAACAAGTGATGCAGTCAGTCTCTCCTCAACTCTTAGCCAAGAGAGACTGGCATGCATAGTATTTATATTAGCCATCTGATTACAGTGAAGACGTTCCGCTCTGTTCTGGGCCAGCTGCAGCTTAACTAGATATTTCTTAGCAGCACTTGACCATATGGCTGGACAATAATCAAGATAAGACAAAACTAGAGCCTGCAGGACTTGATTTGTGGCGTGTGGTGTCAACAAAGCAGAACATATTTTTATTACGGACAGACCTCTCCCCATCTTTACAACCATTGAATCTATATGTTTTGACCATGACAGTTTACAATCTAAGGTAACACCAAGTAATTTAGTCTCCTCAACTTGTTCAATAGCCACAACATTCATTAAAATATTCAGATGAGGTCTAGAGCTTAGGGAATGATTTGAACCAAATAAAATGCTCTTAGATTTAGAGATGTTCAGGACCAGTTTATTACTGGCCACCAATTCCAAAACTGACTACAACTCCTTGTTAAGGGTTTCAGCGACTTCATTAGCTGTGGTTGTTGACACGTATATGGTTGAATGAAGCAGATGCTAAGCTACAGGACTGTTTTGCTAGCACAGACTGGAATATGTTCCGGGATTCTTCCGTTGGCATTGAGGAGTACACCACATCAGTTACTGCCTTCATCAATAAGTGCATCGATGACGTCGTCCCCACAGTGACTGTACGTATATACCCCAACCAGAAGCCATGGATTACAGGCAACATCCGTACTGAGCTAATGGGTAGAGCTGCCGCTTTCAAGGAGCGGGACTCTAACCCGGAAGCTTATAAGAAATCCTGCTATGCCCTCCGACGAACCATCAAACAGGCAAAGCGTCAATACAGGACTAAGATCGAATTGTACTACACCGGCTCCGACGCTCGTCGGATGCGGCAGGGCTTGCAAACTATTACAGACTACAAAGGGAAGCACAGCCGCGAGCAGCCCAGTGACACAAGCCTACCAGACAAGCTGAATTACTTCTATGCTCGCTTCGAGCCAAGTAACACTGAAACATGCATGAGAGCTTCACCTGTTCTGGACGACTGTGTGATCACGCTCTCCGTAGCCGATGTGAGTAAGACCTTATAACAGGTCAACATTCACAAGGCCGCAGGGCCAGACGGATTACCAACATGCGCTGACCAACTGGCAAGTGTCTTCACTGACATTTTCAACCTCTCCCTGTCTGAGTCTGTAATACCAACATGTTTCAAGCAGACCACCATAGTCCCTGTGCCAAAGAACACTAAGGTAACCTCCCTAAATTACTACCGACCTGTAGCACTCACGTCTGTAGCCATGAAGTGCTTTGAAAGGCTGGTCATGGCTCACATCAACACCATTATCCCAGAAACCCTAGACCCACTCCAATTTGCATACCGCCCCAACAGATCCACAGGTGATGCAATCTTTATTGCGCACCACACTGCCCTTTCACACCTGGACAAGAGGAACACCTATGTGAGAATGCTGTTCATTGACTACAGCTCAGCGTTCAACAAAGCTCATCACTAAGCTAAGGACCCTGGGACTAAACACCTCCCTCTGCAACTGGATCCTGGACTTCCTGACGGGCCGCCCCCAGGTGGTAATGGTAGGTAACAACACATCCGCCACGCTGATCCTCAACACGGGGGCCCCTCAGGGATGCGTGCTCAGTCCCCTCCTGTACTCCCTGTTCACTCATGACTGCATGGCCAGGCACAACTCTCCAACACCATCATTAAGTTTGCCGATGACACAACAGTGGTAGGCCTGATCACCGACAATGTCGAGACAGCCTATAGGGAGGAGGTCAGAGACCTGGCCGTGTGGTGCCAGGACAACAACCTCTCCCTCAACGTGATTAATACAAAGGAGATGATTGTGGACTACAGGAAAAAGAAGAGGACCGAGCACGCCCCCATTCTCATCGACGGGGCTGTAGTGGAGCAGGTTGAGAGCTTCAAGTTCCTTGGTGTCCACATCACCAACAAACTAACATGGTCCAAGCACACCAAGACAGTGGTGAAGAGGGCACAACAAAACCTATTCTCCCTAAGGTGACTGAAAAGTTTTGGAATGGGTCCTCAGATCTTCAAAAGGTTCTACAGCTGCACCATCGAGAGCATCCTGACTGGTTGCATCACTGCTCGGCCTCCGACCGCAAGGCACTACAGAGGGTAGTGCGTACGGCCCAGTACATCACTGGGGCCAAGCTTCCTGCCATCCAGGTCCTCTATACCAGGCGGTGTCAGAGGAAGGCTCTAAAAATAGTCAGACTCCTGCCACCCTAGTCATAGACTGTTCTCTCTGCTACCGTACGGCAAGAGGTACCGGAGCACCAAGTCTAGGTCCAAGAGGCTTCTAAACAGCTTCTACCAGCAAGCCATAAGACTCCTCAACACCTAATCAAATGGCTACCCAGACTCATTTACATAAGTATTCACACCCCTGAGTCAATACTTTGTAGAAGCACATTTGACAGCAATTACAGCTGTGTGTCTTTCTGGGTAAGTCTCTAAGAGCTTTCCAAACCTGGATTGTGCAACATTTGCCAATAAAAAAATAAAGAAATCTTCAAGATCTGTCAAGTTGGTTGTTGATTATTGCTAGACAACCATTTTCAGGTCTTGCCATAGATTTTCAAGTAGATTTAATTCAAAACTGTAACTCGGCCGCTCAGGAACATTCACTGTCTTCTTGGTAAGCAACATCTGTGTAGATTTGGCTTTGTGTTTTAGGTTATTGTCCTGCTGAAAGTTGAATTAATTTCCTAGTGTCTGGTTTTCCTCTAGGATTTTGCCTGTGCTTAGCTCCATTCTGTTTATTTCATATCCTGAAAAACTCCCCAGTCCTTAACGATTACACGCATACCCATAACATGCATGAAAATATGGCGAGTGGTGCTCAGTAATGTATTGGATTGGATGTGCCCCAAACATAACACTTTTTATTCAGGACAAAAGTTAATTGCTTTGCCACATTTTTGCAGTATTACTTTAGTGTCTTGTTGCAAACAGGATGCATATTTTTTAATATTTTTTATTCTGTACAGGCTACCTTCTTTTCACTCTGTCAATTGGGTTAGTATTGTGGAGTAACTCCAATGTTGTTCATCCATCCTCAGTTTTATCCTATCGCAGCCATTAAACTCTGTAACTTTTTTAATGTCCCTGAGCGGTTTCCTTCCTCTCCGGCAACAGAGTTAGGAAGAACGCCTGTATCTTTGTAATGACTGGGTGTATTGATCAAATCAAATTGTATTGGTCGCATAAACATATTTAGCAGATTTTATTGCGGGTGTAGTGAAATGCTTGTGTTCCTAGCTCCTACAGTGCAGTAATATCGAACAATACACAACAATACAGAAATATTAGGACGAGCAATATCTGAGTCCGGAGTTTAAATATATACAGTTGAAGTCGGAAATGTACATAAACCTTAGCCAAATACATTTAAACTCAGTTTTCCACAATTCCTGACTTTTCATCCTAGTAAAAATTCCCTGTTTTAGGTCTGTTAGGATCACCACTTTATTTTAAGAATGTGAAATGTCAGAATAATAGTAGAGAGAATGATTTATTTCAGCTTTTATTTCTTTCATCACATTCCCAGTGGGTCAGAAGTTCAATTAGTATTTGGTATCATTGCCTTTAAATAGTTTAACTTGGGTCAAACATTTCGGTTAGCCTTCCACAAGCGTCTCACAATAAGTTGGGTGAATTTTGGCCCATTCCTCCTGACAGAGCTGGTGTAACTGAGTCAGGTTTGTAGGCCTCCTTGCTCGCACACGCTTTTTCAGTTCTGCCCACACATTTTCTATAGGTTTGAGGTCAGGGCTTTGTGATGGCCACTCCAATACCTTGACTTTGTTGTCCTTAAGCCATTTTGCTACAAATTTGGAAGTATGCTTGGGGTCATTGTCCATTTGGAAGACCCATTTGCGACCAAGCTTGAACTTCCTGTCTTGAGATGTTGCTTCAATATATCCACATAAAGAAGTGCCTCAGTCCCTCCTGCAGCAAAGCACCCCCACATCATGATGCTGCCACCTCCGTGCTTCATGATTGGGATGGTGTTCTTCGGCTTGCAAGCGTTCCCCTTTTTCCTCCAAACATAACGATGGTCATTATGGCCAAACAGTTCTATTTTCGTTTCATCAGACCAGAGGACATTTCTCCAAAAAGTACGATCTTTGTCCCCATGTGCAGTTGCAAACCGTAGTCTGGCTTTTTTATGGCGGTTTTGGAACAGTGGCTTCTTCCTTGCTGAGCGGCCTTTCAGGTTATGTCGATATAGCACTCGTTTTACTGTGGATATAGATACTTTTGTACCTGTTTCCTCCAGCATCTTCATAAGGTCCTTTGCTGTTGTTCTGGGATTGATTTGCACTTTTCGCACCAAAGTACGTTCATCTCTAGGAGACAGAACGCGTCTACTTCCTGAGCGGTATGACGGCCGTGTGGTCCCATGGTGTTTATACCTGCGTACTATTGTTTGTACAGATTAACGTGGTACCTTCAGGCGTTTGGAAATTGCTCCCAAGGATGAACCAGACTTGTGGAGGTCTACAAATTCTTTTCTGAGGTCTTGGCTGATTTCTTTTGATTTTCCCATGATGTCAAGCAAAGAGGCACTGAGTTTGAAGGTAGCCCTTGAAATACATCCACAGGTACACCTCCAACTGACTCAAATGATATCAATTAGCCTATCAGAAGCTTTTAAAGCCATGATAATTTTCTAGACTTTTCCAAGCTGTGTAAAGGCACAGTCAACTTAGTGTATGTAAACTTCTGACCCACTGGAATTGTGATACAGTGAATTATAAGTGAAATAATTTGTCTGTAAACAATTGTTGGAAATATTACTTGTGTCATGCACAAAGTAGATGTCCTAACCGACTTGCCAAAGCTATAGTTTGTTAACAAGAAATGTGTGTTTGAAAAATGAGTTTTAATGACTCCAACCTAAGTGTATGTAAACTTCCGACTTCAACTGTATATACAGTGAGGGAAAAAAGTATTTGATCCCCTGCTGATTTTGTACGTTTGCCCACTGACAAAGAAATTATCAGTCTATAATTTTAATGGTAGGTTTATTTGAACAGTGAGAGACAGAATAACAACAAAAAAATCCAGAAAAACACGTCAGAAATGTTATAAATTGATTTGCATTTTAATGAGAGAAATAAGTATTTGACCCCCTCTCAATCAGAAAGATTTCTGGCTCCCAGGTGTCTTTTATACAGGTAACGAGCTGAGATTAGGAGCACACTCTTAAAGGGAGTGCTCCTAATCTCAATTTGTTACCTGTATAAAAGACACCTGTCCACAGAAGCAATCAATCAATCAGATTCCAAACTCTCCACCATGGCCAAGACCAAAGAGCTCTCCAAGGATGTCAGGGACAAGATTGTAGACCTACACAAGGCTGGAATGGGCTACGAGACCATCGCCAAGCAGCTTGGTGAGAAGGTGACAACAGTTGGTGCGATTATTCGCAAATGGAAGAAACACAAAAGAACTGTCAATCTTCCTCAGCCTGGGGCTCCATGCAAGATCTCACCTTATGGAGTTGCAATGATCATGAGAACGGTGAGGAATCAGCCCAGAACTACACGGGAGGATCTTGTCAATGATCTCAACGCAGCTGAGACCATAGTCACCAAGAAAACAAACTACGCCGTGAAGGACTGAAATCCTGCAGCGCCCGCATGCTCCCCCTGCTCAAGAAAGCACATATACATGCCCGTCTGAAGTTTGCCAATGAACATCTGAATGATTCATAACTATTCACCGCCCCCCCAAAGTCAATACTTTGTAGAGCCACCTTTTGCAGCAATTACAACTACAAGTCTCTTGGGGTATGTGGCTGTAAGCTTGGCACATCTTGCCATTGGGATTTATGCCCATTCTTCAAGGCAAAACTGCTCCAGCTCCTTCAAGTTAGATGGGTTCCGCTGGTGTACAGCAATCTCTAAGTCATACCACAGATTCTCAAATGGATTGCTTTCTGGGCTTTAACTAGGCCATTCCAAGACATTTAAATGTTTCCCCTTAAACCACTCGAGTGTTGCTTTAGCAGTATGCTTAGGGTCATTGTCCTGCTGGAAGGTGAACCTCCGTCCCAGTCTCAAATCTCTGGAAGACTGAAACAGGTTTCCCTCAAAAATGTCCCTGTATTTAGCGCCATCCATCATCCCTTCAATTCTGACCAGTTTCCCAGTCCCTGCCAATGAAAAACATCCCCACAGCATGATGCTGCCACCACCATGGTTCACTCTTGGCAGGCCCTCTCTTGGTAGGTTTGTTGTGGTGCCATATTCTTTAAATTTTTTAAATAAGGATTTAATGGTGCTCCGTGGGATGTTCTACGTTTCGGATATTTTTTTATAACCCAACCCTGATCTGTACTTCTCCAGAACTTTGTCCCTGACCTGTTTGGAGAGCTCCTTGGTCTTCATGGTGCTTGCTTGGTGGTGCCCCTTGCTTAGTGGTGTTGCAGACTCTGGGGACTTTCAGAACAGGTTTATATATACTGAGATCATGTGATAGATCATGTGACACTTAGATTGCACACAGGTAGACTTTATTTAACTAATTATGTGACTTCTGAAAGTAATCGGATGCACCAATCTTATTTAGGGGCTTCATAGCAAAGGGGGTGAATACATATGCACGCACCACTTTCCGTTATTAATTTCTTTTAGTTTTTTGAAAAAAGTTATTTTTTTCATTTCACTTCACCAATTTGGACTATTTTGTGTATGTCCATTACATGAAATCCAAATAAAAATCCATTTAAATTACAGGTTGTAATGCAACAAAATAGGAAAAACGCCAAGGGGGATGAATGCTTTTGCAAGGCACTGTATGCACATGTAGTGGGTAAAGCAGTATGTAAACATTATTAAAGTAACCAGTGTTCTATTATTAAAGTGACCAGTGATTCCATGTCTATGTACATAGGCAGCAGCCTCTAAGGTTCAGGGTTGAGTAACCAGGTGGTAGCCGGCTAGTGACAGTTCAGCGCAGGGTACTGGGCGGAGGCCAGCTAGTGATGACTATTTAACAGTCTGATGGCCTTGAGATAAAAGTAGTTTATCAGTCTCTGATACACCATCTAAAGTGTAATTAATAACTTCACCATGCTCAAAGGGATATTCAATGTTAGTCGTTTTTTTCTCCATCTACCAATAGGTTCCCTTCTTCGCGAGGCAATGGAAAACCTCCCTTGTATTTGTGGTTGAATCTGTGTTTGAAATTCACTTCTCGATTGAGGAACCTTACAGATAATTGTATGTGTGGGGTACAGAGATGAGGCAGTCCTTTAAAATCGTGTTAAACACTATTATTGCATACAGAGTCCATGCATCTTATTAAATGACTTGTTAAGCAAATGTTTACTCCTGAACTTTAGGAATACGTTTAGACTCAGTTTTTCCATTTTTTGTGTATAAATAATAATAATAATTCCACTTTGACATTACGGTGTGAATAATTTCTGACGGCACTGTACCGTATACAGTGCATTCGGAAAGTATTCAGACCCTTTGACTTTTCCACATTTTGTTACGTTACAGCCTTATTCTAAAATGGATTAAGTAATTTTTTCCCCTCATCAATCTACATACAATACCCCATAATGACAAAGTGAAAACAGGTTATTTAAAAAACTTAGACCTTTTGCTTTGAGACTCGAAATTGAGCTCATGTGCATCCTGTTTCCATTGATCATCCTTGAGATGTTTCTACAACTTGATTGGTGTCCACCTGTGGTAAATTCAATTGATTGGACATGATTTGGAAAGGCACACACCTGTCTATATAAGGTACCACCGTTGACAGTGCAAAAACCAATCCATAAGGTCAAAATAATTGTCCGTAGAGCTCCGAGACAGGATTGTGTCGAGGCACAGATCTGGGGAAGGGTACCAAAAAATGTCTGCAGCATTGAAGGTCCCCAAGAACACATTCTTAAATGGAAGAAGTTTGGAACCCCCAAGACTCTTCCTAGAGCTGGCCGCACAGCCAAACTGAGCAATCAGGGGAGAATGGCCTTGGTCAGGGAGGTGATCAAGAACCCGATGGTCACGCTGACAGAGCTCCAGAGTTCCTCTGTGGAGATGGGAGAACATTCCAGAAGGACAACCATCTCTGCAGCACTCCACCAATCAGGCCTTTATGGTAGAGTGGCCAGACGGAAGCCACTCCTCAGTAAAAGGCACATGACAGCCCACTTGGAGTTTGCCAAAAGACACCTAAAGGACTCTCAGACCATGAGAAACATGATTCTCTGGTCTGATTAAACCAATATTTAACTCTTTGGCCTGAATTCCAAGCGTCACGTCTGGAGGAAACCAGGCACCATCCCTACGGTGAAGCATGGTGGTGGCAGCATCATGCTGTGGGGATGTTTTTCAGCAGCAGGGACTGGGACACTAGTCAGGATCGAGGGAAAGATGAACGGAGCAAAGTACAGAGAGATCCTAGATGAAAACCTGCTCCAGAGCGCTCAGGACCTCAGACTGGGGAGAAGGTTTACCTTCCAACAGGACAACGACCCTAAGCACACAGCCAAGACAACGCAGAAGTGGCTTTGCGACAATTCTCTGAATGTCTTTGAGTGGCCCAGCCAAAGCCCGGACTTGAACCCGATCTAACATCTCTGGAGAGATCTGGAAATATCTGTGCAGCGACGCTCCCCATCCAACCTGACAGAGCTTGAGAGGATCTGAGGAGACGAATGGGAGAAACTCCCCAAATACAGGTGTGCCGAGCTTGTAGTGTCATACCCAAGAAGACTCAAGGCTGTAATCGCTGCCAAAGGTGCTTCATCAAAGTACTGAGTAAAGGGTCTGAATACTTATGTAAATGTCATATTTCATTTTTTATATATATATATACATTTGTAAACATTTCTAAAGACCTGTTTTTGCTTTGTCATTATGGGGTATTGTGTGTAGATTGATGAGGAAAAAAAACGATTTAATTCATTTTAGAATAAGGCTGTAACGTAACAAAAAGTTTATAAGGTCAAGGCGAATGCACTGTATATGAGCTCTGGAGTTGTATATAGTATGTTACTATACAGCCACTGCATTCCAATTGAGGCACTTATCAATGACCAAATCTGCCTTTTTCAACTCATATACGGGATGACAGGGGCTGTGAGTGTAAACGGCTACAGGGCTGGAGTTATTACAATGGCTCTTTCATTCATATCAACTTGACAAGATTACTATTGTCAACCCTATAAAACCTGCCATTAACTCTTTGAGGTGTACTTAGCTGCAGTATACAGTATCTGTAATTCCACACAGAGCTGTCCATTGTGAGAGCTAAGGGAGTGCTCAGGGGATTCCACCCCTGTTCAGACAGACAGACAGACAGACAGACAGACAGACAGACAGACAGACAGACAGACAGACAGACAGACAGACAGACAGACAGACAGACAGACAGACAGACAGACAGACAGACAGACAGACAGACAGACAGACAGACAGACAGACAGACAGCTGTCTGGTTCTTAATAGCAAGGCAGCAAGGCAAAGTCATTCTGAGTGAGAGCTCTTGCTCTGCCTGCCTCTCATTTGGAACGTGTCAGGCAGGCTATGTGCTCCTCTCCCTTCTCCCTACAGACATGAATACCTCTATTAATTCATTTTCCTGCCCCCTCTCCCTACCTCTCCTCTCCTGACTTCTCAGCTCTTTTCTCTGGTCTGAAAATAGATTAAAACCTGCCTTTCTCAGTCATACGGAATTAGCTCTCATCTTTACTTTGAATTTTTTATTCCCCTGTACCAAAGATGAGTTTGTTGTCTTATTGGAAATGCATTGTTGTTTTAGGCCCGTTCTATGGCCTGGTATTTTGCAGTCCCTGAAAATATGCAATCAGGCACACAGAGTCAAACACACACACACACACACACACACACACACACTGAACAGTGATCAGTGAACACTGAAGTTATGGTATGCACAGAGGGTCTGCCTCGGAGACAGGAGTTAACCTCTGACTGCTGCTGTTGCTGTGGCTTCCTCATTAGAGCCTTGGGAACAGTGGGTCTCCCGGGCAACCAATCTCTTAAAGGAAAGATTTTGAATGTTAAATTGTTTTTGTGCATCTCTGAGCGATGTTCTATCGATTCCCAAGGTCATTTCATGTTCTCATGTGTATCTGAGCTATTGCAGTTCAAGCAGCAGAAATTTGGCCGGTATGACGTAGCATTGTGATAAAGATGCTCTCACTACACTGAAAGTTAATAGGAATACGACTTTTAGATCAGGTAAACGTCTATCATACATGTCAGATTTCAATACTGGCCGATGTCATAATGCGGGAGGTTGTCTTCTCTTGAATGAACCATTGGTCATATTTTTGCAATATTACTACCTCGGGAAAAGTGTAATTTAAGAGAGTCCACAACATTTTTCCTATTTGTCTGCCTCTTCAGTCCAGGGTGCATTGCATGGTGCCGTTGCATGGCCGTTGCGAATGTCAGACTCCACTCTGCGAGGCACATCGATCTGCAGGTTCAACATGGTGAGATTGTAGACTTCTTAAATTGATAGTGCAGTTTGTTTAGGTGATTTTACAGCTAATTAGCTACTTCACAGGCTGATGTTGACTTGGGTATTATTATTTCCTGGTTGCTCAAATTCTAATAGTTCGCCTAATTTCAGTTTATGTGACAAAACAAGCAAGTATAGTGTAGAGAATCATTGTACCATCTAAACCACTGTGAAATATATTTTCCATAACCAAAAATATTGTATTTTCAGCTGTTTGAAGCTGGTGTACAAAACTGAAATAAAAAACAAGAGGTATAGAAATAGTGCACATTGAACATATCTACCACTTCTTAGACTTGCTTTCAATAAGAATGACAGATCTATAACTCACATTTCTATGTGCATTTTATCAGGGAGCCCAAAAAGCTATACTGTATATTGTAGCTTTAACACAGTAAATTATAGGAATGAGTGGTTTTGGGTGGAATTTTCCTTTAACGAGGCAGCAGGCTGACCCTCCTGGCCAGATCCAACGATCAAACGCCAGCACAGTACTGCTCTCTCCATCAGAACTCTCTGCCTCAGACACACTGCCAGTCAGGCCTGACTCTGAGCTGGAAACACAGACGGGACAGGGCTTCTCAGGCTCTCTCAGGCTCTGCTCTCCCATTTCAGTCTTGGCAGGCCAGGCAGGCTCACTGTTACAGTGGAGCTGGATCCCATCTTCAATAAGATGCTGCACTTCAGCATAGTTTTTGCTGACTTATCCATCATTGCTCCTGTCAAGGTTTACAATTTCTATGCCAATTTACAGCTACAGATCTATTGTGCTCTGGTCTCATGGTGATAATACCAGAGTTGTGATCCAACTGTCTTGACACTGTAGACCTTTTTCAGACAGTAAAGCTGGTGACAGAGTGATATAATTGTGATTGTTAGGTGAAGTTGATCCCTCAAATGTTAGTTTGAGATTTTCTAGCCCAAATGGCAATGTTCTTTGTTGTTGAAGACGGAGTTTGATTTCAGATTTGGGAGTTTGGATGTCTATCACAGTGAAACCAGAAATAATGAGTCTGCAAAACCCCAGTCTTGCACCATTGTTTAATAAGAAATAACTTGACTTAGTTTATTAATTTTTCCAAGTAGCCTTCCCTAACACGTAGAAGAATGGGAATTCTTGCTTTCAAGACTTCTGTCTTCTCGCCTCCCGAGTGGCGCAGCCGTCTAAGGCACTGCATCGCAGTGCTAGAGGTGTCACTACAGACCTGGGTTAGATCCCAGGCTGTATCACAACTGGCCGTGATGGGGAGTCCCACAAGGCGGCGCACAATTGGCCCAGCGTCGTCCGGGTTAGGGGAGGGTTTGGCCGGGGGGCTTTACTTGACTCATCGCGCTCTAGCGACTCCTTTCGCGGGCCGGGCGCCTGCAGGCTGACTTCGGTCATCGGTTGAACGGTGTTTCCTCCGACACATTGGTGCGGCTGGCTTCCGGTTAAGCGGGCGGGTGTTAAGAAGCGCGGTTTGGCGTGTCATGTTTTGGAGGACGCATGACTCGACCTTCGCCTCCCGAGCCCATTGGGGAGTTGCAGCGATGAGACAAGATTGAAAAAGGGGGTAAAATACAAAAATATTAAAATACTTCTGTCTTCTGTGCATTGAGGTGTGTACTTCTTTCCTCCAGGGTAGAATATTTCCTGTTAGCTCCTTTATTCCCTAGCATGACTTAGGAAACGTGAAGGGTCGCCCCCAGGTGGTGAAGGTAGGAAACAACACAGGGGCCCCACAAGGGTGCGTGCTCAGCCCCCTCCTGTCCCTGTTCAACCATGACTGCACGCCTCCATCTCAATCATCAAGTTTGCAGACGACACAACAGTAGTAGGCCTGATAACCAACAATGACGAGACAGCCTACAGGGAGGAGGTGAGGGCCCTGGCGGAGTGGTGACAGGAAAACAACCTCTCCCTCAACGTCAACAAAATGAAGGAGCTGATCGTGGTCGTCAGGAAACAGCAGAGGGAGCACGCCCCTATCCACATTGACGGGACCACAGTGGAGAAGGTGAAAAGCTTCAAGTTCCTCGACGTACACATCACTGACAATCTGAAATGGTCCACCCACACACCAAACAGCACCTCTTCAACCTTAGGAGGCTGATGAAATTCGGCTTGGCCCCTAAGACCTGCACAAACTTTTACAGATGCTCAATTGAGAGCATCCTCTTGGGCTGTATCACCGCCTGGTACAGCAACTGCTCCGCCCGCATCCGCAGGGCTCCCCAGAATGTGGTGTGGTCTGCCCAACGCATCACCGGGGGCACACTGCCTGCCCTCCAGGACACCTACAGCACCCGATGTCACAGGAAGGCCAAAAAGATCATCACGAACATCAACCACCCGAGACACGGCCTGTTCACCCCACTATCATCCAGAAGGCAAAGTCAGTACAGGTGCATCAAAGCTGGGACTGAGAGACTGAAAAACAGCTTCTATCTCAAGGCCATCAGACTGTTAAAAAGCCATCACTAGCCGGCTACCACCCGGTTACTCAACCCTGTACTTTAGAGGCTGCTGCCCTATGTACATAGACATGGAACACTGGTCACTTTAATAATGGAACACTAGTCACTTTAATAATGTTTACATACTGTTTTACTCATTTCATATGTATATACTGTATTCTAATCTACTGTATTTTAGTCAATGCCACTCCGACATTGCTCGTCCTAATATTTATATATTTCTTAATTCCATGATTTTACTTTTAGATTTGTGTGTATTGTTGTGAATTGTTAGACACTACTGCACTGTTGGAGCTAGGAACACAAGCATTTAGCTACACCCACAATAACATCTGCTAAATATGTGTATGTGACCAATAACATTTTATTTTATTTTGATTTGATTTGATCCGTTATTAGAGTTCTAGAGTTCCTGAGATGAGGTGAGCAACTGCCTTTCTGAGTGGAGGATGTGTGTGTATTTAGCCCTGCTGCATCGTAAGGCAGGTTACGTTTGACTTCACAGTGGCTCAGAGAGCTGGCTAATCGAGGTGTAACCGCTGGTGTCAATTTATGCTGCGTCCAGATCTTTCCTTGGTAATTAAACCTCGGGAGGATGTGACAGCTCCTTATGTAATATTTCCCAGGAGGCTGTGGCTAAACGGCAGCATCAGCGGCCCCACTCTAGCTCTGCGGTCGGGGGGAGAGAGAGGAGCATTTCACACTCCTTGTCTTCCCCATTCTCCAGGTCAGACACATGATAGGGGGCCACTTGGATTGCGTTGTCACGCCACATTTTGGCTGTCTGCATTTATGGAAACATTAGTGCTTTTGTGTTTTTTTCTTCTGTTGGTTGATCTAAATGGCCCCATATTGATCAACTCATTTCCCTTTCAGTCTCATGTCAGTTCTACTTGTCAATGCTGTCCTTTCTTCTGGCTGATCTTCAAAGTGGTTGAGATATTGATTATTGTGTATTTCCCTTTCTCAAAGTTATTCTTAAAGTGTTTTTTAAAGCTGCAATAGGTAACTTTTTGGGCGACCCGACCAAATTCACATTGAAAGCAAGTCTAAGAAGTGGTAGATCTGTTCTATGTGTGCTATTTCTATGCTTCCCGTTCTTCAGTTTCGTTTTTGTGTATTTTACTTTTGGTTTTGTACACCAGCTTCAAACAGCTTGAAATACAATATTTTGAGTTATGGAAAATATATTTCACAGCGGTGTAGATGATACAATGATTCTCTACACTATATTTGCTTGTTTTATCACATAAACTGAAATGAGGCAAACTGTTAGAATTTTTGCAACAAGGAAATGGCGGAGTGATTTTTCTCCATAGTGTACCTTTAAAGTCAAATGTTATTTGTCACATGCACTGAATATAACAGGAAAGGGGGATACATAGTCAGTTGTACAACTGAATGCATTAATCTGAAATGTGTCTTCCGCATTTAACCCAACCACTCTGAATCAGACAGGTGCGGAGGCCTGCCTGAATCGACATCCACGGCACCCGGGGAATAGTGAATTAACTGCCTTGCTCAGGGGAAGACCGACATATTTTTACCCTGTCGGCTCAGACATTTAATCCAGAAACCTTTCGGTTACTGACCCAACACTCCTACCTGCCAGGCTACCTGCCGCCAGGTGTAGACCTTACAGTGAAATGCTTACTTACAAGCCCTTAACCAACAATGCAGTTTTAAGAAAATAGAGTTAAGAAAATATTTACTAAATAAACTAAAGAAAAAAGAAAAAAAGAAAGTGACACAATAAAATAACATTAATGAGGTTATATACAGGGGGTACCGGTACCGAGTCAATGTGCGGGGGTACAGGTTAGTCGAGGTCATTTTTACATGTAGGTAGGGGTAAAGTGACTATGCACAGATAATAAACAGCGAGTACCAGCAGTGTAAAAACAAAGGGTCTGCAAATAGTCTGGGTGGCCATTTGATTAATTGTTCAGCAGTCTTATGGCTTGGGGGTAGAAGGTGTTAAGGAGCCTTTTGGACCTAGACTTGGCGCTCCGGAGAGAACAGTCTATGACTTGGCTGACTGGAGTCTTTGACCATTTTTGGGCCTTCCTCTGACACCGCCTAGTATATAGGTCCTGGATGGCAGGAAGCTTGTCCCCAGTGATGTACTGGGCTGTACGCATTACCCTCTATAACGCCTTACGGTCGGATGCTGAGCAGTTGTCATACCAGGCGGTGATGCAACCGGTCAGGATGCTCTCGATGGTGCAGCTGTAGAACATTTTGAGGATCTGGGGACCCATGCCAAATCTTTTCAGTCTCCTCAGGGGGAAAAGGCATTGTCGTGTCCTCTTCACGACTTTCTTGGTGTGTTTGGACAGCCCTATAGGCTGTCTCATCATTGTCGGTGATCAGGCCTACCACCGTTGTGTCATCAGCAAACTTAATGATGGTGTTGGAGTCGTGCTTGGCCACGCAGTCGTAGGCGAACAGGGAGTACAGGAGTGGACTAAGCACCCACCCCTGAGGGGCCCCGGTGTTAAAGATCAGCGTGGCAGATGTGTTGTTGCCTATCCTTACCACCTGGGGGTGGCCCGTCAGGAAGTCCAGGATCCAGTTGCAGAGGGAGGTGTTTAGTCCCAGGGTCCTTAGCTTAGTGATGAGCTTTGTGGGCACTATGGTGTTGAACGCTGAGTTGTAGTCAATGAACAGCATTCTCACATCGGTGTTCCTTTTGTCCAGGTGGGAAAGGGCAGTTTGGAGTGCGATTGAGATTGCGTCATCTGTGGATCTGTTGGGGCTGTATGCGAATTGGAGTGGGTCTAGGGTTTCCGGGATGATGGTGTTGATGTGAGCCATGACCAGCATTTCAAAGCACTTAATGGCTACCGACGTGAATGCTAGGGGGTGGTAGTCATTTAGGCAGGTGACCTTCGCTTTCTTGGGCACAGGGACTATTGTGGTCTGCTTGAAACATGTAGGTATTACAGACTCGGTCAGGGAGAGGTTGAACATGTCAGTGAAGACACTTGCCAGTTGGTCTGCACATGCTCTGAGTACACATCCTGGTAATACATCTGGCCCCGCGGCCTTGTGAATGTTGACCTGTTTAAAGGTGTTGCTCACATCGGCTACGGAGAGAGCGTGATCACACAGTCGTGCGGAACAGCTGGTGTACTCATGCATGCTTCAGTGTTGCTTGCCTCGAAGCGAGCATAAAATACATTTAGCCCGTCTCGTAGGCTCGCGTCACTGGGCTGCTCGCGGATGGGTTTCCCGTTGTAGTCCGTAATAGTTTGCATGCCCTGCCACATCCGACAAGTGTCAGAGCAGGTGTAGTAAGATTCAATCTTAGTCCTGTATTGACGCTTTGCCTGTTTGATGGTTCGTCTGAGGGCATAGCGGGGTTTTCTTATAAGCATCCTGCTCTTTGAAAGCGGCAGCTCTAGCCTTTAGCTCGGTGCGGATGTTGCCTGTAATCCATGGCTTCTGGTTGGGATATGTACGTACGGTCATTGTGGGGACAACGTCGTCAATGCACTTATTGATAAAGCTGGTGACTGAGGTGGTATACTCCTCAATGCCATTGGATGAATCCCGGAACATTTTCCAGTCTGTGCTAGCAAAACAGTCCTGTAGCGTAGCATCCGTGTCATCTGACCACTTCCGTATTGAGCGAGTCACTGGTACTTCCTGCTTTAGTTTTTGCTTGTAAGCAGGAATCAGGAGGATATAATTACAGTCAGATTTGCCAAATGGAGGGCGAGGGAGAGCTTTGTACCTGTCTCTGTGTGTGGAGTAAAGGTGGTCTAGAGTTTTTTTCCTCTGGTTGCACATGTGACATGCCTGTAGAAATTAAGTAAAACGGATTTAAGTTTGCCTTTATTAAAGTCCCCGGCCAATAGGAGCACAGCTTCTGGATGACCATTTTCTTGTTTGTTTATGGCCTTATACAGCTCGTTGAATGCAGTCTTAGTGCCAGCATCGGTTTGTGGTGGTAAATAGACGGCTACAAAAAATATAGATGAAAACTCTCTTGGTAGATAGTGTGGTCTACAGTTTATCATGAGGTACTCTACCTCAGGTGAGCAATACCTCGAGACTACCTTAATTTTAGACATTGCGTACCAGCTGTTATTGACAAATAGACACACACCCCCACCCCTCGTCTTACCAGACGTAGCTGTTCTGTCCTGCCGATGCACAGAAAACCCAGCCAACTGTATATATTATCCATGTCGTTGTTCAGCCAGATATTACAGTTTTTAATGTCCCGTTGGTAGGATAGTCTCGAACGGAGCTCATCCAGTTTATTCTCCAGTGATTGCACGTTGGCTAATAGAACAGATGGTAGATGCAGGTTACCCACTCGCTGACGAATTCTCCCAAGGTACCCTGATCTCCGCCCACTGTGTTTCCTTATTTTCTTAATGCGAATGACAGGGATTTTTACCTTGTCTGGGAGCAACATTATATTATTCGCGTCCAACTCATTAAATAAAACATCTTTGTCCAGTTCGAGGTGGGTAATCGCTGTTCTGATATCCAGAAGCTATTTTTGGTCGTAAGAGATTGTACCACCAACATTATGTACAAAATAAGTTACAAACAATGCAAAAAAACACACAAAATAGCACAATTGGTTAGGAGCCCGTAAAGCGGCAGCCATCCCCTCTGGCGCCAGTTAGTTTTTCATGTTAGAAGCTTGTGATTGTACAGTTCAAACCCTCCCTTCTCATCTTTCTCTCTCTCAGGCAGGAATGATCCGTATGGGGAAGGAGGAGTTCTTCATCGAGCCCCTGGTGCGTGGAGGGGGTCTGACGGGGGAGGAGAGCGGAGACGGACGACATCACATTGTTTATCGCTCCTCTGCCATTAAGAGGCCCCCTGTCAATCAAACAGCAGACTCTCACCCCAGAGGTAAAAGGAACTTCAGATACACCTCTACAGAATCCACATGATTTTCCTGACTGTCAGGAGACATGATGAAACTCCTTCATAGGTCATTATCATCTGTAACTTTAGAGTGCTGAATGCAGATAAGCCTTATGGGATTTCTGGGTTTAATATATGAGCTGCTCTGTCAGATTATTGTCCTTCATTTTGAAATATGAAACAGTTATGAAAGACTTGTCTCCTAGACATTCCATTTGTATCCCTCTTGGGATATACTGTATGTTGAAATGGCAGTGAACTTTGCTTTATTGTGCAGAGAGAAAACAAATGTATAAATCTCCATATCCTCCAAGTTCTCCTGGTCCAGCCTGATGAACACTATGGATGCTATCCAGAGAAAGCATCCTATTCCACATTTGTTTATTCAGATTTTTTGTGTTTCCTGATTCTATAATCTAATATTTAGTTCACTGTATACATAACCTGTCATGACTCCACATGTAAATACACAAAAGCGTGCGCTCTCTGGCATGCCTCTACTAAGCAAATCAAACTGGAGGATAGTTCAACACCCTTGTTTGACAAAGCAAAGGCTACTAAACTCGAATGAACCAAATGTCCTACTTTCTATTGTCTCTCTACAGTGTACAGCCATTGGACTTTGTAAAATTGTGATAAAGCATTCTCACTGGATGGAAACAGTACAGTATGGTGCAATGTTCCTTTCTCTCAAGTCCCCCCCCCCCCCCTCCCCCCCATTTGACCCTGTCCGTTCCTAAAGTGTCCCAAAACTCCACTGACAGAGCAGGAAGATACAGTACACTGAGTGGGTGGATAAAGACAAGGAATAAAGTTATAAAAGGGAATCACATGTCACTTCAGTTCCAGCAGCGGAGCTCAGCCTGAAGATATTGGGAGGCTAGACTTGCTTCTCAGTCACTTCAAATTTGTAGTTTATTTGTCAGAGTAGTTCTACTGTCTACTCTAAAAGATGATACGAAAGGCAGATGTATTCCACTTGGATTGTTATATACAAATTCTCATAACACAAATGCACACACTCTCACACAATTTATATAAACGTAAAGAACACCAATACACACACATACAGTACACACATAATTGTATGAACATCTATAGGGGGAACTGGTAGAGATACAGGAGAGACACCCTCATGATGGACTTTGGCGACATCAGCTGGAATGTGTGGATTGGATTAAAAGCTCAGATGTAGTCGCACAAATCCATCAGAGGCGGTTCGGTCGCAGCCAAGACGAGCTGCAGCCAGGCTACTCCTATGTGGCAGGACTGAGTGCTGATGGGATATTAGCCCACAGTAAACTAAACTCCTCCAGTGGAGGAGAGCATGGTTGATCTAGAGCAGAATCTAGATGGACCTTGTAGTTCAAGAGAATGATAAGGACATTAAGTAAAAATTAACATTAAGAGCGCTATTCAATCAGATCCGCATATCGGTTATTTTGGCAGTGTCGGAGGTGGAACTGCGTTAGAACTGTCAAATTATTATACCTAAAGCGGACATTGCCATTGGCTGCACGGAGTCTTATTAAGAGAAATCCCATGCGGCCTTGTTTACATGTTTGAACACTGGAATGTGAGATGTAATCTACACCTCGAATAGGATGATAGAAATCCTAATTATTTAGTTGAATGATTTTTCAATTTGAGCGTAATTATTTCTATATGGCCTTTTTTTCATTTCATTCTAACGCAAGAGGGGCGGGCTTCGTGACAATGATCGCAAGAGCAGCTGCTCCAAAGCAGTTCCACCTCCGACACCACCAAAACATCCGCTATAAGGGTGTCTGCTATCGTCGGTTAACGCTTGATCTGATTGAATCTACGCCTAAAAGTTTGTTCCTAATTAAAATAAAATAAAAGGAAACAGGCACATTTTATTTGAGGTGTAACATTTTGTGACATAGCTATCTTGAGGAGCCATTGTCCAAGGATGTTTACTATTAGATTGTATTTCTCATTTTCTGGGATGCCTTCCATTTTACATCATGCACATAGATTTCACTAACTAATCAAGGATTATTTTCCATCACCTCAAATGAATAACTAATTTTCAGGCAGACTGAAACATTCATAAACATCATTTCATAATCACTCAAAAACAATGACAACATTTCACAGTATTCATTCTGATCTGAGGAAGAGGTCCTGTTCATGGCAGAGGGATTCCCCTTTGACTTTCCATATAGCAGTGGTCCTTCCATAGACAATCTCCGAATTGCTTATCATTGCATATCTCTGCATACCATTGCTCTGTAGACTGCTGAGGTGATTCAAGCCTTCTAACTTGAGTGCATTGTCTTACGTCAGGTGGCGGCACTCCTATCTGATGCAAGACAGAGTGAACTCATTCATGGCAAGAGTAGGTGAACTATTTCTGAGGGTTTAGTAATGTTCTCCTGTAATAGCCATGCAGCAGGGAGTGATTTTGAATGCGTCAAAGAAGTGCTGCTGTATATCCTGGTCACCCTTAATATCCAGTTACCCTACAAACACATAGTCATGCCTCATACTAGAGGTGGCGGAGACCTTGCATTACTTCTACGTACTGTGTGTGTAGCTAAGAGTGTGTGTGTGTGTGTACATGTGTGTGTATGTGCATGCCTGCACGTGTATGTGTATGTCTTCATGTGTCTGTATGTCTTTGTTTCACCACCCCACACGTTTTTCATTGAAAGTCATCCCCTGAAATAAAAACATTCCGTTTGTTTTTTCACTAATGTTGGATGGTGAACGTGTTTTTTTTACAGACGTCCCTGGTTCTCTCTGTCTGTACAAAGTGCTGTGCTGTCTTAAATGATCTGACTACATCTTGTTTAGTCGTTTGGGTTTTGTATACTGCATCCCATAACACATTTCCTTTATTTCACTGCAGCATACATTTTTGTATTTGGCTGTCATGTCAGTGTTCAAATCACATTGGAGGCGTTGTCCCCTGAATGTGGAGCTAGCCTGTGTCTGATGCGGAGGATCAGTTGAGTGACAGAGGTGGGACCTTGGGTAACCCAGAGAAGGTTTAGGATTCTAAACACATCTGGATGGGATTTGGCTGCGGGCAGCAACGGAAAGGGGAAGGATAGTGTGACCACAGACTGATGCCTTGTTTTAAGATCCGCTCAGAGAGAAAACAACATCAAGAATCACTTCATCTTGCGTAGACGTGATCTTGAAATGCTTTTCCCTTGCACCTGAATCCTTTCACTTCACATTCAGATTGAAAGCAGCTGAGCCAGCATACCTCATGAGACCACCCTCATCCAGGGTGACCTTTGTGGTGTGTGTACCATTTAGATTTTGCATTGTCACTGAAATGTTCCCAGAGGCCCCTAAGGCTAAGTACCTGCCTCAAGGGCACAACCTCCACAGTCCCACCTGGGGTTACAGCTAACAGCATTAGAACTGCACCAGGCACCATACTATTTATACTTGAAGTATAGACTTTTGTCCCGTGTGGCTTAGTTGGTAGAGCATGGCACTTGCAACGCCAGGGTTGTAGGTTTGATTCCCACGGGGGACCAGTACGAACAACTATAAAAATGTATGCACTCACTACTGTAAGTCACTCTGGATAAGAGTGTCTGCTAAATGACTTAAATGTAAGTAGCCCAGACACTCCAATAAAAAACACCTGTTGTTGAATGCTTTCTATTCAACCGTTTTATCATTTGAAAGCGTTATCATGTCTCAATTCACACTTCTCATCTGTGTGTAATATGAGGGGTCCTTGAGGACTGCTACTGGGAAGCCCAGTATTAAAGCTCACCAGCATCGACACAGTATCTATCAACACTAATGAGGAGTCAATGTCCACAGTCAGTATAGAAACCCAGAGCACGTGACCCACCCGCCTTTGTATCAATCTATTTATAGTCATTGGCAGAGAACATTGTTGTTCTTCGAAGGCTATACCCTTGAAATATGATGACTTTGTTTTTTTTAAGTCCGTGTCAGCTGACATTGTGATACTTTCTATAATGGGTGAGCAGCAGCGTCCATTCTAGCTCAGGGTGCCTGTGTTCGAACATGCTGAGTTCTGTTTTTGATGGGCTGGAATAGAAATGGGGCCCAGGTGTGAGAATGTAACCTGAGCAATGGGTGTTTTTTCCACTGTTCCCACGCTTCACATCCCAAGCTGCTTGGATTGCCAGGTTTCCTCCATCTATTCCAATGCTTCGATCAAGAGTTCACGAAGAGAGAACTCATACCATTGTTTTATGGCAGGACAGCCTGGAAGTGCGTACAAAGACACAATGCTTTAAGATGTATTATTGTAATATTGAGGAGCAATAATGTCATTTTAAATATAGATAAATACTTTTTTTTCGTGGAATATATTACCTTTTTCTTCACCCTTAATATTATCTTTCATATTTTATAAATCTAGATACATCTTCTACATGTTTGGCCAGAGATATATATTTTTTTTTTTTACAGTGACCTAATGTATCTCCTCCAGTTTCCCTATTAGAAGTTCGTAAAATATAAATCTCCCATTTATTAATGAGATTTACTGCCTACAGCATATGAGTTCCTGTACGGTGGCCAGGCAGCAGTAGGGCTGTTCCAGCTCTCTGTCCTCTAACCACCCTGTCTGTCTATGAATCAGACATAAATCTGATCCTGTAATGAACCTGAGGAGATTGTTTATTGAGAAGGACACATAATAAATGATCAAATAAAGATGTTTACCGCTTGAAAGGGGAGCTTTCTAAAAAATATGACTGGCCTTATGTGAACCCTATTAATTTGTTATTAGTCTGAGTTTTATATGTCACTTCTGAGCCAATGGAATTTACTTTATCATAATAGAAAATTCAAGAGCACCCCTGTCATCATCCAGGCTCTATTTAAATGTGCAGGATTTATACATGCTTTTTGTGTCATTGAAATTGTATTGGCAATTGCAGTACAGTAGAGCATCATTGTTTCCCCTATTGTTGCCACCACTGCAAAAATGATGATGTAATTTTCTTTTTATATACAGTTCCTGTCAAAAGTTTGGACACACCTACTCATTCCATGGTTTTTCTTTATTTTTACTATTTTTTACATTGTAGAATAATGGTGAAGACATCCAAACTATGACATAACACATATGGAATCATGTAGTAACCAAAAAAGTGTTAAACAAATCAAAATATATTTTATATTTGAGATTCTTCAAAGTAGCCACCCTTTGCCTTGATGACAGCTTTGCACACTCTTGGCATTCTCTCAACCAGCTTCATGAGGTAGTCACCTGGAATGCATTTCAATTAATAGGTGTGCCTTGTTAAAAGTTAATTTGTAGAATTTATTTCCTTCTTAATGCGTTTGAGCCAATCAGTTGTGTTGTGACAAGGTAGGGGTGGTATACAGAAGATAGCCCTATTTGGTAAATGACCAAGTCCATATTATGGCAGGAACAGCTCAAATAAGCAAAGAGAAATTACAGTCCATCATTACTTTAAGACATGAAGGTCAGTCAATGTGGAAGATTTCAATAACTTTTAAAGTTTCTTCAAGTGCAGTCGCAAAAACCATCAAGCACTATAATGAAACTGGCTCTCATGAGGACTGCCACAGGAAAGGAAGACCCAAAGTTACCTCTGCTGCAGAGGATAAGTTCATTAGAGTTACCAGCCTCAGAAATTTCAGCCCAAATAAATGCTTCACAGAGTTAAAGTAACAGACACATCTCAACATCAACTGTTCAGAGGAGACTGCATGAATCAGGCCTTCATGGTCGAATTGCTGCAAAGAAACCACTACTAAAGGACACCAATAATAAGAAGAGACTTGCTTGGGCCAAGAAACACAAGCAATGGACATTAGACCGGTGGAAATCTGTCCTTTGGTCTGATGAGTCAAAATTTGAGATATTTGGTTCCAACTGCCGTGTCTTTGTGAGACGCAGAGTTGGTAAACAGATTATCTCTGCATGTGTGGTTCCCACCATGAAGCATGGAGGAGGAGGTGTGATGGTGTGGGGGTGCTTTGCTGGTGACACTGTCTGTGATTGATTTTGAATTCAAGGCACACTTAACGAGCATAGCTACCACAGCATTCTGCAGCGATACGCCATCCCATCTGGTTTGCGCTTAGTGGGACTATCATTTGTTTTTAAAAAGGACAATGACCCAACACACCTCCAGGCTATTTGACCAAGTGATGGAGTAGAAAATAGTAAAAACGAAGAAAAACCGTTGAATGAGTAGGTGTGTCCAAACTTTTGACTAGTACTGTATACAGTGGGGAAAAAAAGTATTTAGTCAGCCACCAATTGTGCAAGTTCTCCCACTTAAAAAGATGAGAGAGGCCTGTAATTTTCATCATAGGTACACGTCAATTATGACAGACAAATTCAGAAAAGAAAATCCAGACAATCACATTGTAGGATTTTTTATGAATTTATTTGCAAATTATGGTGGAAAATAAGTATTTGGTCACCTACAAACAAGCAAGATTTCTGGCTCTCACAGACCTGTAACTTCTTCTTTAAGAGGCTCCTCTGTCCTCCACTCGTTACCTGTATTAATGGCACCTGTTTGAACTTGTTATCAGTATAAAAGACACCTGTCCACAACCTCAAACAGTCACACTCCAAACTCCACTATGGCCAAGACCAAAGAGCTGTCAAAGGACACCATAAACAAAATTGTAGACCTGAACCAGGCTGGGAAGACTGAATCTGCAATAGGTAAGCAGCTTGGTTTGAAGAAATCAACTGAGGGAGCAATTATTAGGAAATGGAAGACATACAAGACCACTGATAATCTCCCTCGATCTGGGGCTCCACGCAAGATCTCACCCCGTGGGGTCAAAATGATCACAAGAACGGTGAGCAAAAATCCCAGAACCACACGGGGGGACCTAGTGAATGACCTGCAGAGAGCTGGGACCAAAGTAACAAAGCCTACCACCAGTAACACACTACGCCGCCAGGGACTCAAATCCTGCACTGCCAGACGTGTCCCCCTGCTTGTCCAGGCCCATCTGAAGTTTGCTAGAGTGCATTTGGATGATCCAGAAGAGGATTGGGAGAATGTCATATGGTCAGATGAAACCAAAATAGAACTTTTTGGTAAAAACTCAACTCGTCGTGTTTGGAGGACAAAGAATGCTGAGTTGCATCCAAAGAACACCATACCTACTGTGAAGCATGGGGTGGAAACATCATGCTTTGGGGCTGTTTTTCTGCAAAGGGACCAGGACGACTGATCCGTGTAAAGGAAAGAATGAATGGGGCCATGTATCGTGATATTTTGAGTGAAAACCTCCTTCCATCAGCAAGGGCATTGAAGATGAAACGTGGCTGGGTCTTTCAGCATGACAATGATCCCAAACACACCGCCCGGGCAACGAAGGAGTGGCTTCGTAAGAAGCATTTCAAGGTCCTGGAGTGGCCTAGCCAGTCTCCAGATCTCAACCCCATAGAAAATCTTTGGAGGGAGTTGAAAGTCTGTGTTGCCCAGCGACAGCCCCAAAACATCACTGCTCTAGAGGAGATCTGCATGGAGGAATGGGCCAAAATACCAGCAACAGTGTGTGAAAACCTTGTGAAGACTTACAGAAAACGTTTGACCTGTGTCATTGTCAACAAAGGGTATATAACAACGTATTGAGAAACTTTTGTTATTGACCAAATACTTATTTTCCACCATAATTTGCAAATAAATTCATTACAAATCCTACAATGTGATTTTCTGGAATTTTTTTTCTCATTTTGTCTGTCATAGTTGACGTGTACCTATGATGAAAATTACAGGCCTCTCTCATCTTTTTAAGTGGGAGAACTTGCACAATTGGTGGTTGACTAAATACTTTTTTTCCCCACTGTATGTGACTGATCGGCTCGATTCGGTCTTATGTAGCAAAATTTGAAATTGTGTTTTTTACATTGGATAAAAGTAAAGACTCAGAGCGAGAAAATGGTATGTCATACACTACAGTTGAGGAACAATGGGAAAGTAATTCTGCTTTGAAAGTTGATAAACTTGTAACCTCACTTTTGAGAAAATGGCCCTTGAATGTTTTGGTACGCCTACTGAAGAGCTCTTCTTGTCTACACCCAATTAGCATCGTTCACACCGTCTTAAGCCTTAGCCCCACCCATCTCTTTAAAGATTCACATGTGAGGCCATGTGCTAAACAGACTGTGTACGGTAGTGAGTGTACTAAACAACCAAAGATTTCAAGACTAAAGGCTGGTTTATACTACGTCTATCGACACGTCTGTATGTAGTTGTCACAGTGACATCATGAACATTCTATTGTCATGTGACATCAAACTTGTCATTATGAAAAAGTAGCTATAAACACAAAAACTACAGGCTCCATGACATGAGTAGCCTGGTGGTCCAAAATAGCATAACTGGTGTATTTTAAAACCAATAAACTCATCCGTATAAAAATGCATTTTGTATATATCAATCTAGCAAACCAGCCAACTAAAAACAACTTTCTAAATAATGTTTTGGGTCATTTCTAGCTTGTTAGCTAGCTACCTAACGTTAAATTAGCTGGCTAGCCAGTTCAAATAATGACCATATCATTTAGCTGACAACGTCTTAACTTTAGCTAATTTGTATTCATTATTACAGGAAAATAAACTCACAACAAGATCATTATTTACAAGTTAATGGTGAGCTAATTACAGAAAATACCTTACGGTTGTGAGTGTGAGTGTGACGAAATAAAAGCAGGGCATACCCGAGAATTTTAGAACTTGGAGACTGTCTTGTTGGCCTAACGTTACATCCTAACCAGAGTTTTCCCCCTCGTGATGTCGTCTGCTGGATTGTTAGCGGTGTTGATATATCTCCACTCCCTAACATCTGTGAGATCTTGTATCTCAGTGATTCTGGTGCCGACAAACATTTTGTAACAACACGACTCCGATTGCAGCCTTTCAAGACGGTCATTTAATCTGACCACAGGGTGTTCCTGCGTACCTCCAAAGTAAGCTCAGTTTGCAGAAGACAAGCTGGTTGGGCTCCAGTCAGGGTATCACTGAGCTCCAGGCGGGCATTGAGAGTTGCCGCTTGGGTGCCACTCGAGATCTTGCCACAAGGAATGAGACATGTACTTGTCCTTGGTCGTCCTCGGTGTGGAGATAGGCCACAGAGCCGTATGCTCTCTCTGATGCATCGCAGAAGATGTGTATGTCGGTGGTCACTGTGGCGCTGTCTATATTTGGAGGGACATAACACCTAGGGATGGCAACCTCTGACAATGTCGGAAGTTCGCGCTCCCACTCCTTCCACTGGTCTAATAGGGGTGCCGATAAGAGGGGGTCGTCCCATCCCCTCTCCTTCTTCCAGAGCTCCTGTACCAGGATATTTGCTCTTGTCATGTATGGGATGATATATCCCAGGGGGTCATACTGGCTGGCAAGAGTACGGTAGATGGTCCTCATGGTGGGCATCGGCTCCACCACAGGGTGGTACTTGTACCCCCATTGACGGATCTCGAATCCTCCTGTGGCAAGCAGAGTCCTTATCTTGTTCACCAGCTGGCATGCTTCCTGGGATGCAGGGAGGCTATGCAGGCAATTGTCGATGTTAAAGGCATGTTCCATCTGTAGCACATCCTCGTTAGCATCCTTGTGATCTCGCACATCTTGCTGCAAGGCGAATGTGGTGCAGCAGGGGCTGCAGGTCGTGCCAAAAGGAAGAACCTGCCATTCGTAGACGTCTGGACCTTGGTCACTCTTCAGATCCCTCCACAGGAATCAGATAAGTTCTCGGTCTTTGGGCAGCAGGCGCACTTGATGAAACATGGCCTTGATGTCTCCACAGATAGCCACTGTGTGCTGCCTGAATCTCAGGAGGACACCAAGCAGGGAAGGACTCAAGGTGGGTCCTGGTAGGAGGAGTTTGTTAAGAACTTGGCCCTTGTACGTGAAGGAACAGTTGAACACTAACATGTTCTTTCCGTTGTTGTGCACCAGATTGTGCGGTATGTACCAGAACTCCTCTGCCGAGTCAACCTCTTCTTGGGGGAGCTTGATCACATAGCCTGCAGTTTCTAGCTTATGAACTTCTTGGCAGTAGATCTTTGTCTGCTCTGGGTTCTTGGCTAAATGCCGCTTGGTGCTCCTCAGATGAGCCAAGACTACCTCCTTGGGTGCTTTCAATCGTGGAGAGACCTTAACTCAGAGTAGAGGAGTGGCGTAGCATGCAACATCTCCTACAGTCACACATACAGTGTCAGTCTCAAGGGTGCGGATAGCCTCATGATCTTGCTTGGACTGGGTCACCATCTTCTTGTTACGGTAAGGCAGGGTATCAATCTGCCACAGCTTCTCCACATGGTGGAAGAAGTCATCTGAATGGGAGATGGTGGAAGTGAACAGGCACTGTTGTTCATTGCCGGAATTGGACGGGAAGTTGAAAGGCCCTTGGAGTGCCCAACCAAGTCTTGTGTTGACTGCAACAGGCCCACCTTGAGGGCCCATGTGCACCGGTTCCATTGATGTCAGCAAGTGGGGTGACCTGTCGGCAGGTAGCTAAGAGCGTTGTGCCAGTAACAGAAAGGTCGCTGGTTCTAATCCCCGAGCCGACTAGGTGAAAAATATGTCTGTGCCCTTGAGCACGGCACTTAACCCTAATTGCTCCTGTAAGTCGCTCTGGATAAGAGCGTCTGCTAAATGACTAAAATGTAATCTGAACCGATCAGGACCAGGGGACTGGACTTGGTGAAGGTCTTGAGGGTAAGACCTCGGAGGTGTTGGTAATGCTTCTGCAAAACCTCCACTGGGTAGGAGTACTCTGCGAGGCCTAGGTCATCAGCAGTGAAGTCTTTGGTGATACTGAACTGCTTGGACGGGTTGCACACTGGTGAGTGCTTAAAAGTGACTGAGTGGCCTTTTAACTGCACCACCTCTTGATGTACGGTCCTAAGCATCAGGGACTCTGCTTTCTTTGGCAATGCCAGCTGCTGAACAGCAGAGGGAAGGACAATGGTAAGCTCTGAGGCATCATCTAGGACTGCATAAGTTTCGAGCGATTTACATTTTAGTCATTTAGCAGACGCTCTTATCCAGAGCGACTTACAGTTAGTGAGTGCATACATTTATTTTTTATACTGGCCCCCCGTGGGAATCGAACCCACAACCCTGGCGTTGCAAACGCCATGCTCTACCAACTGAGCTACATCCCTGCTGGCCATTCCCTCCCCTACCCTGGACGACGCTGGGCCAATTGTGCGCCGCCCCATGGGTCTCCCGGTCACGGCCAGCTACGACAGAGCCTGGATTCGAACCAGGATCTCTAGTGGCACAGCTAGCACTGCGATGCAGTGCCTTAGACCACTGCGCCACTCGGGAGACCTTTTGTTACCATTGTGTAGCCGGACCACCTTTAGCATCACATGGCCAGAGTGATTTGGTCGGTCCAGGTAGACTGTAGTTCGGAGATGTGTTGAGGTGTGCTTCTACATCTGCATCACTTACTGTTTGGGATTTTAGGCTGGGTTTCTGTATAGCACTTTGTGACATCTGCTGATGTAAAAAGGGCTTTATAAATACATTTGATTGATTGACTCATATCCTCTTCTTCAGCGAGGATAGTGAAGGATAGTCAGGTGTTTCTCTTTGCAGATGTTGCACCACTTCTTTAGGGTGCAGGAATCTGGCTGGTGTCCTCGCCCACACCGCCAGCCCCGGTCTTTATTCTTGACCCACTGAGCTATATGGTCTTTGGAGAGCTTCTTAAACTCCTCACAAAAATTGAGGTAGTGTTCTTGGTTCTTGCAGAAAGGGCAGTACGGTTTAGGCTTCTCTTTTCCCTTGGATGCCTTCCTTTCCTGCGGAGCTGAGGACTTTTTCTTGGACTTTGTTGAAGACTCAGTAGTCTGGTCTGTGTTGTAGAGGACGATGGCAGACTTGTTCTTGTTGTGGGAAGGCGGGCGCTGTTCTTTAGTTATTTTTTCCTCTTTTTGGTACAACTCAACGGCCCGACTTGCAATCCATGCAGTCATGTCAGGTAGAGTGTAGGTTCTATCGACTCCTGTTTGAAGAATACCTTTGGTAAGGCAATACTCCACAAAACCGTCTCTGTAGGCTCCTGGCAGCTTGTTGAGAAGGCGATCCACGTGTGAGCCACACATCAACTCGAATCCGTTGGCACCCTCTAGTGTCTGGAGCATACTCACGAGAGAATGGGCTGAGAGAGCGAACTCGTCGAATGCTGCAGCATGTCCCACCTTGATAGATGTCGCATTCAGGATGGCTCCAAGCTCGCTCTGCACTAACTGCCTTGGCTGTCCATATTTGTCTTGGAGTGTGCTCATGGCAGTGGATTAGGGATTTGGATCATGCGTACATGACTGGGCCAGTTTTTAAGCACTTGGAAGCTTGAGGTGCTCTAGCAGAACATGGTACTTGTAATGCTCTGTCAGATGAGGATGGGGGCCAAGCAGGCTGTCCAGGGCCATCCTCAGTAGGGCAAAGTCACTCTCGCGACCCCTGCTGAAGTGTGGGAGTTTTGGCTTTGGGATCACAAAGGAGGAGGATATAACTAGGTCCATTAGGTTTGGGCCTGGAGTCACAAGTGCTAGAAGCACCCCAGGTGTTGGCTGCCGGTGTGGATTGGGCCTGTGTGGTTTCATCGCCCGTGACCTTTGTAGGATAAGAGCGGGCGTGGTGATGGCATGCTCAAAGGTGGTCCAGCAGTTGATGCTGAGAGCTGGGATGACTGATTAAACAATGGAGGTTGATCAGTCCAATGGCGTGGGATTAGCAGCAAGGAGGAGGCATCGCTCTGGTTGACTAGATCATGGTTGTGGACACCTGGACCTGAGGTAAGTCCTTGGTTGATGTCATGCCAGGAGACATGGGAAGTTGCTGGAGGTTGCCCTAATATGAGCGGGTGGCTGGTCTGGGGCCACCAGGAGTGCCCCTCACGTGATCCTGCCTGGTGGTCGATCGCTTCTTGAGTTGTTGACTCCTGCTTGGTGACACTCTTTGTCGGCTGACTGGGCAAGATACGGCTAGGGGTGCATAGAGGGGTAGAGTAACCTTCACCCTTTTCTAGGAGGGAGTGGCGCCGCTGCGCCTTCGTCAGCTCGTTCTGGGCCTGGTGAAGGCATTGCTGCTCTCTCCTTTGTCTTTCTCTACTCTCCAGCTGCTTCTCCTGGTATATTCTCTCCATGGTGAGTTGGAGTCTCTCCATCTCTATTTCGGAATTGAACCGTGCTGCCTCTCTCTCTTCAGCTAACTGGTGTTCCAGTTCTTTAGGTTCTATCTTCTTAAGATGAACTTGAATATATAAGTGATCTCTGTTGTCGCCATTACTGCTTTGTTGACTGCGGGCTGGCGACCCCCTTCCTTGGAGGGGCTGTGCTTTTAATGCCTTTTGTTCTGGCTGGCCTGGGCTCAACAGTTTGCTTTGTGAAGGTTGGTGATGATCCTCTTCATCAGAATCCTCCTCAAGGTCTTCTTCTTCGGGGGCATGGCTTGCCTGAAGCTGACCTGTGGGGGAGGGCTCACCAGTTAGAATACCCTCATCTCGGTGGGCATGTCCACTTGGAATGGTGGTTGACTTTGTAGTCCCCTAGTCTTTTAGGCTGCTGTATCTGCCAATGTCGATGGTCATATCCTCTGGGCTGGGACCCTTGGGAGATCTGGTTGTCCTCAGTCTTGATGTCAATCATCTGGCTCGAAGGACCATAAAATGGAGTCTGGTGCTCTCTAATGTGTGGATAGGCCACTGGGAGTAAACGGATCCCGGACTGCACTCTGGTCAAAGAGTGATGACAGACACAGAAGTCCAGTGTAGGAGTTTAATGATGAAACAATATAATTTACATGTGATATTTGGTCAAAAACGCACAAATATCCCTGCACGAAAGCCAACCGAAATGAGAAATAAATTTCCTTTTTATACTAACAAGTGGTTGCCATGGTGAATAATCCAATAATAATTGGTAGGACACATGAAAGGAAACATCAAAGAGTTTACCGGAATCTCTAAATGAAAATGCTGGCAGAACAATAAAATGTCCTTGTAGATCTAATAAAAGTTAGAGGATTCTAAATTAATATTTAAGGGGCTATTATACAACATTACTGTCTCTGGTAAATACACACTATATCAAATAAAATCAATGTTTATTTGTCACATGCGCAGGATACAGAAGGTGTTAACAATACAGTGAAATGGTTACTTGCATAGTGGAGTCTTTTGTTTAGACATGAAGCTACAGTTGAAGTCGGAAGTTTACATTCACTTAGGTTGGAGTCATTAAAACTTGTTTTTCAACCACTCCACAAATGTCTTGTTAACAAACTATAGCTTTGGCAAGTCGGTTAGGACATCTTCTTTGTGCATGACACAAGTCATTTTTCCAACAATTGTTTACAGACAGATAATTTCACTTATAATTCACTGTATCATGATTCCAGTGGGTCAGAAGTTTACATACACTAAGTTGACTGTGCCTTTAAACAGCTTGGAAAATTCCAGAAAATGATGTCATGGCTTTAGAAGCTTCTGATAAGCTAATTGACATAATTTGAGTCAATTGGATGTGTACCTGTGGATGTATTTCAAGGCCAACCTTCAAACTCATTGCCTCTTTGCTTGACATCATGGGAAAATCAAAAGAAATCAGTCAAGACCTCAGAAAAAAAAGTTGTAGACCTCCACAAGTCTGGTTCAGCCTTGGGAGCAATTTCCAAACGCCTGAAGGTACCACATTCATCTGTACAAACAATAGTACGCAAGTATAAACACCATGGGACCATGTAGCCGTCAAGGAGATGCGTTCTGTCTCCTAGAGATGAACGTACTTTGGTGCGAAAAGTGCAAATCAATCCCAGAACAACAGCAAAGGACCTTATGAAGATGCTGGAAGAAACAGGTACAAAAGTATCTATATCCACAGTAAAACGAGTCCTATATCGACATAACCTGAAAGGCAGCTCAGCAAGGATGAAGCCACTGCTCCAAAACCGCCATAGAAAAGCCAGACTACGGTTTGCAACTGCACATGGGGACAAAGATCTTACTTTTTGGAGAAATGCCCTCTGGTCTGATGAAACGAAAATAGAACTGTTTGGCCATAATGACCATTGTTATGTTTGGAGGAAAAAAGGGAAGGCTTGCAAGCCGAAGAACACGATCCCAACCGTGAAGCACGGAGGTGGCAGCATCATGCTGTTGGGGTGCTTTGCTGCAGGAGGAACTGAGGCACTTCATAAAATAGATGGCATCATGAGGAAGGAGAATTATGTGGATATATTGAAGCAACATCTCAAGACATCAGTCAGGAAGTTAAAGCTTGGTCTCAAATGGGTCTTTCAAATGGACAATGACCCCAAGCATACTTCCAAATGTGTGGCAAAATGACTTAAGGCCAACAAAGTCAAGGTATTGGTGGCCATCACAAAGCCCTGACCTCAATCCTATAGAAAATATGTGGGCAAAACTAAAAAAGCGTGTGCGAGCAAGGAGGCCTACAAACCTGACTCAGTTACACCAGCTCTGTCAGGAGGAATGGGCCAAAATTCATCCAACTTATTGTGGGAAGCTTGTGGAAGGCTACCCGAAACGTTTGACCCAAGTTAAACAATTTAAAAGGCAATGCTACCAAATACTAATTGAGTGTATGTTAACTTCTGACCCACTGGGAATGTGATGAAATAAATAAAAGCTGAAATAAATCATTCTCTCTACTATTATTCTGACATTTCACATTCTTAAATTAAAGTGGTGATCCTAACTGACCTAAGACGGGGAATTTTTACTAGGATTAAATGTCAGGAATTGTGAAAAACTGAGTTTAAATGTATTTGGCTAAGGTGTATGTAAACTTCCGACTTCAACTGTAGCTAGCTAGCTAAACAATGAACTATAAACCCAACTCCTAATGTTACTACCCTGCATTAATCTACAGGTAGCTAATGCTAACCACCAACTAGGTTAAATGTTATCTAGCTAGCTAACATTAGGCTATAACTAGCAATGAAAACAATAATATGAATATAGCCAGCCAGCCAGCTAACGTTAGCTAGCTAGCTAACACTATGCTTTAACTTGTAATGAAAACAACTTTCTGACCAAATTAGAAACGTATAATATCTGAAAATGTAGCTAGTTAAACTCTCTTACCCGTATACATGGATGAACACTTCTCCCTCTCTTCCACGGATGCCATGGTTGCCCTTAGTTTGAAGATGTATTCCGGAGACAGGTGTTTTATACAACAGCCTTCTGTGTTCTCTTTTCGACTCCCTCCGCATTTGCAATCAAACACCTCAATTTTCTCCTTCTCCTTAGCTATCATTCTCTGCTTCCACCGGGCATTCCACTGATTTCAAAACTCGGTACTCTTCGTGATATAAAAAAAAAAAGCTGCGTTAGAAAGAATTACCTACACGTACTGAGTCTATGTTATAGACAGAAGCGTGTAACATGACAGACCAATCCGAACTCATCTCTCGGTATGTCCAGCACATCCATTATCTCAGCCAATCATGGCTAGCAGGAAGGTTCCTGTCGTTTTCTGTGGCTAAACCAATTAGGTTCGTAATTTAACAATTGTATTCATGTTTACAGATGGCATACAAGTTTGTTATTAAGGCACATTAAAATGAATATGTTCCATAAAGCATTTCTGCCAAATAACGCATTTTGATAAAAAAAAGCACATTCAAATGCCTCTCCTGTGAAGTAGTGACGCATTTCCTGAAATAAGTCACATATATACATTCCTGCTGGGATGCGCTTTTAAATGGATACTAGTTGGCGCAATGACTGGAAGTCTATGGGAACAGCTAGCATGTCATTGTGCTAACGCTAGTATGAAGATATTTTGGAAAGTATTCAGAACCCTTGACTTTTTCCACATTTTGCTACGTTACAGCCTTATTCTAAAATTGATTACAATTATTTTTTTCCCTCATCAATCTACAAACAATATCAGACCAGAAAATCTTGTATCTCATAGTCTGAGAGTCCTTTAGGTGCCTTTTGGCAAACTCCAAGTGGGCTGTCATGTGCCTTTTACTGAGGAGTGGCTTCCGTCTGGCCACTCTACCATAAAGGCCTGATTGGTGGAGTGCTGAAGAGATGGTTGTCCTTCTAGAAGGTTCTCCCATCTCCACAGAGGAACTCTGGAGCTCTGTCAGAGTGGCCATTCCGTTCTTGGTCACCTCCCTGACCAATATGGAGGACTAAAAGTGCCACAATTAAATAAATAAATACACCATTAAATAATTACTTAAATGTGTCATTAATTAATTAAATGTGTCATTAATTAATTAAAATTAGAATTAAATACATAAATGTGTAATTAAATGTATCATTAATTAATTCAAATACCGATTCATTTTATGTAAAATACATATATAATTATTTCACTATTTACATTTACATTTCATGATCCTGCATTGCAGTGATTCATGAATTACTTAAAACTGTCAAACTGACCCATCAAAGTCAGTGGGCGGGGCTAACGCGAATCTAGTCTGATCCATTGCTTTGGTCTGAAGTAGAGTAGGCCAACCTGGATAGAGACAATGGAGGATCTCCGTGAACTTTCCAGGGAGTTGGTTAGAGACATTTTAAACTTAGCAGAGGATGTAGAAGCAGGACCTGCTGACCCAGAGCATGTAGCTAGTAAAGCAGAGGAACTTATTGAAGTTGTTGGAGTCATTTCCGCACTTTCCGACGAAGATATCGACCACAGAGTGATTGCAAATCTAGAAGAAGTTGTCCACCGCTTCTCTGGTACCAGGGCACTTCAGGCCCAACACACACAGGGACCGGGGCGTTTGGCGTTTGACATACTGAGTGCAGTTCTGGAGCATCAACTTCTTTGTGGAGTTCCCGCAGTTCAAATTTGCAGCGATGTTCGGTGTGTCAAAGAGGACCATCAGGAGGCGCATGCAACAATACAGTTTAAGGTATTTACACTAAATTCATGAGTTTTCTGTTTATGAATTGCTGCTCTCATACACTCGGAAAGAATATGACGTTTAAGGTAACATTACTTGATGTTGTGTTTTTCTTGTTTGTACAGAAAGACAGATCTCTATTCAGCTGTGAATGATGAGGAGTTAGACCGTATTGTAAGTGAAATTCACAAAGTCATCCAAACACCGGCTACAAGCTAATGCGTGGTCACCTGAATGCAAGAGGTGTGCATGTTCCAAGTGAGTAGATAATAATATGGGCATTATTTAAATGTATTTTTAATTTGGAGCTCTGCCCCTTTGAAAGGTGAAGGAAGCCCGCTTATGGAAAGACATCAACCTGTGAGCTGTAGTTTCTACAGTGCATACTATGCAAAGCTGTATTATTTAAAAAAACTGAATAAGTAACATTTCATTTCTCACTGCCTTGGTGACCAAAAATAACAATCTTGTGTAAGGACATGTCAAACTAGTTTTAAGTACAAGACTGATTATGCTTGTCATCCATTCAGGTTCCTGAAGAATATGGGATCGATTGGAACGGACCTCACTGCCTTCATCGAGGCACTGTGTCAGTCCCCGAGGTTCAGCTGGCCCGTGAGCTCTCAGATGAAGAGGTTGCAATTTTGCCAGCTCCAGGAGTTTCTGTTACTGATGCACTTAGACTATATGTAGAGACTGTGGAAGTGTTATCAAGAATCTTAGACTGATGTCCAACCCATGTTTTTATTTGTTGTGTTAGAACAAGCAAGGAAAAACTGAAAGTTTACTTTCCTTTTAAAAGAAAGGAAAAAAAGCTGTTTCTTTGAAGCTTCCTGTCTCATTATGGTCCACAGAATGACTAACATGAATGCTGTACTGTTAGCACTGAAGGTGCAGAACAGTTTGATTTTAGTAAATGGAAGAAAAAAAAGTCAACTACTGCACAGTGTGTTAATGTTTTCAAAGACACTGAACTTGTGTCAATTCATCTGAACTGTGTATGCATTGACATTAGGGCTGGGCAATATGGAGAAAATCAAATATCACATTTTTGACCTAACACCTTGATGTCGATATTGCAACGATATTGTAAGGTTGACAATTGGTGCATTCACAAAATATCTTCCACATTTAGATTTCGGATAAATAACTATCATATTGTGGATATAATGACTAAGTGGTAAAAGGCAAATAATAGAACAGCTAGAACAGTCTGGTAAGTTCAGAAAATGACATCACTTTACTGTAATGCAGCCTTTGAAACCAGGAAAAGACTAAACTTACCATGTAACGATATTACACTTCTTCAAAATCTAATGGTGCTTTTCCATTACATGGTACCTACTCGCCTCGTCCTAAAATCTGCAATGGGAAACGGACGCACAGCGAGTCGAGGCGAGGCGAGTCAAGTAGGTACTGGTAATGGAAAAGCACCTTAAGACGATATCTAGTCTTATATCACGATAGATATAATATTAAAATATTGCCCAGCCCTAATTGACGTCTGAAAAAACTTAAACAAGCCCAAATCCAGTACTTTTTATGGCAGCGACAAGTGCTTTCTCAAAGTCCATGTAGAGTTTGAAATGAGCTGGCAGCTTTAGGGTTTCAAAGCATGTGGAGGACGTAGGAAGGGTTCCCCCAGAAATCTCCACTCTCAGTTCAGGAGGAAGCATCTCCCAGCCAACCCAGAATGTCAGCAGCTGGGCCAGGGTACCTGATGAAGCTAAAAGTCATAAAATGGATTAAAGACATTTAGTTCAACTGTAATTGATCATATCTATCCATGAGACATAGAAGCATTTGTAAAGAGAGAAAATAAGGTTTATACCTGTTTCAATGAACATCCTTAGAAAGCCAGTGATGCGGCAGGTGGTGTCTAAGTCAAAGTCTTCATCATCACTGTCCTCAACTGGCCATGTGATTTTTTCTAGGAGCATCTTAAAGAAAACAAAAATTGTAATTTAAAAAAAGGGAGAACTTATTTTGGTGAAGGACTATGCAGATCAAATTCTTAGAAAATGGAAAAATATCCATCTCAGTCATTGAAAATACACGTAAATTCATCAAGTTAAGTCACAAATATAACTAAATTACTGACTTACCTGGGGTGTGAACTGCATTTCAGCCATTTTGGGGAAAAGAAGTGGTACAACATCCGGCCTAGATGTCAGCAGGGGCCATACCATCACATCTTTCAGTCCCTTTCTCAACTGTTTAATTTGGCGCATGGTCCTCCCAACGACCTAAGAGACAGACCGACCCATATTACAGCCCAAATCCTTAACCCAAATTTGACAAAAGTTGGCACAGTAGGAAAAATGTTAATAAACACAATAAAGTGCTTTATAAAAATCCATTAAAACTCTAGTACTTAAACTCTCGTGTTAACATAACAAGCCAGGGTTCACAACACATTCTATAATTTCAACAAGTACAGCGATGAATTCTGTCACTTAACCAGCAGGAACTCACTGCATGGAGTAGAAGTTTGTTATGTAGCCATCTCCGATTTGTTTTGGTGACTGCCGGAAGATCCCAAGACATGGAAAGATCTGAAACTGTGTCCTTCTGTTCCGGTGTAAGATCTTCATGTTCAAGCTAGAATTAAGACCATACAAGTTATTATATCTGCCCAAGCAATATTTTTTACATGGCAAAGTTTCTTTTAGGTTACATACCAGTTCTATGATGCTCCTGATGTGCAGATCAGGACACTCTTCTGTAACAACAGTAGCCATTTCAGGGTCCCCATTGAACAGTACATGAATTACAGCAGGACTTAGTCCTGTGACATGGGGACCATCATGCAGAAAGGTGTGGCCCAACATCCTTCCTGCAACCCGGAAGAGGTTGCTTTCAATAAGTGCCTCTGATGCTGCTGGAACAAGATGGTCAGGTTCACCCTCAAATAGCAGTGTTCGGCCCATTCCTCCTGTAAAGTACCAAGAGAGCAGGGAATAAAGTCACAACAATTAACCTCTTAAATACATTAAATAAAAATGTATGATAGATAGATAGATAGTTAGATAGATAGATAGATAGATAGATATATTACATCATACTAGTGGCGATTACTTGGCCTGTGGTATTGCTGCTTGTAGAATTCACTTAAACCAAATTGTAGCCTACTCCAAAATGACTTACAGAAGGACCCCAAACCACTTCAAATTCAATTCCCCTGTATACCCTACTACAGACTTACCTGACACAAAACATTGCCCACCGGCCCTCCGCTAAACAGCACATATCCGCGTTCATCAACCACCAGAACGTACGTGTACGCGTGTGTGTGTGTGCGCGCGCATAGAGAGAGGCGGTGTAGAGTGAGTCACGACACAAACAGGTGCTCAGTCAGCGTTGCATGCAGTGTGAGAATGGCAAGCAGCAAGAGCGGCAAAAGCCAATGTGTGCTTCTTTTACCTATATATGTAACGCTATCTTTTGCGTTTATCCAAACGTCGTCAAACTTGGCACTGCACTTACTCGTGACCAGAGCAAGACACCTGTCAAGTTTGAAATCCATCGGACTAACTGAGAGACATGCGCTACAGACAGACATTTCTGCAATTTATAGATGGATTAACCTTCAAAAAATTAGTAAGATACTTACCAAGATCTAGACTGAATCCAAACTGGAGTTTGGATATGATTGTTGTCATAAAGTACCGCATCACTCCCTCTCCGATAGCAACATCACCTGAAATAAAATACTGATAATAACACTGGAAAAAAAGTGGCGGCCTATAATAATAATAATAATTGGTCATTTAGCAGACGCTCTTATCCAGAGCGACTTACAAGAGCAATTAGGGTTAAGTGCCTTGCTCAAGGGCACATCGACAGATTTTTCACCTAGTCGGCTCGGGGATTAGAACCAGCGACCTTTCGGTTACTGGCCCAACGCTCTTACCCACTAAGCTACCTGCCGCCCGTCACAATACAGGTAACTGGATTTGGTAACATTTAACAAGAAAGGGAGAAAAACTTCTATTGGCTGTAATTCTAGAATAGCATCCTTAATATTGATTATTCCAGATAACAAGAGTATATTGTGCACAATATTCACATACATACATATAACATTTTTATCAATTATATAATTTTGTGCATTCCATTCTCCCATTTAACAATTCCATATAAGCTACTTGAGTGGTATAAACTGTACTGATGTATTTATATTATAAATGTTATATTACTTACCAACCAGAGTACAATGAAGTGGACATGCCCATTCTTGCTGCTGTTTATAGAATAAGAGAAGCTCCCGTTCCCTGTCCTCTTCAGAGTCCCTTACATCCATCTTCATTCTAAGTGGTTTCCCAGTTGCATGTTCCCTTAGCAGATTCTCTTTGAAAACTTTGGCAGCTTGAGTGGGTTCTTTAATAAGCTTCCATTCTAAACAAACAACAACAATAAAGTTATCTATTACAGAGAGACATATTGTGAGTTGGCATGTTACCTGCATATACAGATATCCTCTCACTCTACAGAACAGGAGGAAAATTCTGTTCATTTCACTGACAAAACGTGAGACCCAACATCTTCAGAACCTGTCACAACGCTGAGTTGACATAAAAACAGCACTACTAAACAACTACAACTAAATATTAGAAAAATAGAAAAACCCAGTTGCATGTTATTAATTGTCTGTAACTGTATTATCTTATCTAATTATATCCTACAGGTGTTATCTTTCTATTAACTTTTCAGTTACACACAATCTTATAGCAACACTATTGTGATGACACAAACCACTGTCTGTTTCTTTGCGATCCAACTCCTCGTTGACAATCACTGCCGGTACTACTGCACTCTCAGCTGATGTTTCAGGCCTCACTGGAACACTGTCACTGACTAGGGCTGTCTCACTATCATTTTCTTCACTTTGGCCTCCCTCTTGTTCTCTTTCTGATTCCTGCATGGGTGTCCTTGAAGTTAACACAATTGAAATGATGGTCATACTCGCTTATTTGTGTGCACAACAATAAGAGAGACATATTCCCAAAGAAAATAAATTATGCTACCCTTGCATTGCTTTAAGAAGTACATACCCATTGCAGCTCAATCTGTGCAGCTTCATCTCTGAAAAGGGAACTTCCTTCTGACAAGTGATGCAGGGGATGACTGGACCAGAGGCAGGACGTGAGCTCTCCTAACAACAACAACAACAAATGGCTTTTAATTAATGATTAAAAGTCACCAGTAATCTTTGTTTTGATTATGTATTAAACTAAGTCTCTGTAAATGTATGTACACAATCTAAGGGTAGATCCTGTTGAAGTGGACGTATGTAGATTGTAGCCTGTCCAATCATCGTCGATGGATCTTTCAGATAGGCAAGGGTGTATCCAGTGCTGGGACACTGAAGCAACGCAAGATTTCGACTGCGAGTAGATCCTACAAGTTTTAGAAATTCAAAGCCTCCCCCTTGTTGGAGCTTCGGAAACACTTCCATCAGTTTATTTGTTATAACCATGGGATCGTGGTCATTCCCTGGAGAAAAAAACAAAACAAAATCATAACTCACCTCACCTTAAATTAAGCAAATAAGCCTGTGATAACTATTATTGACACTATGAACACCAATTAAGTTTGAGTCACTATAAAAAGAAATGCAAATAATTTCAACAAGCCACAGACAGTACAAACTTTTTTTACTTTTGGTAAATGCCTAGTTTCGCACTGACCTGAAAATGTTACTTTTTGCTCTCCAAGTCCTGAAGTAAGAAGTTCAGCTTTAAACAGTACGCTTGGAATTTTATCCGCATTGTGGTCAGCCAAACAACAGACAGTGTGTGTGTAGCTTCTTCGGCTAACTTGGACTTGTGCTGGTCGTCTCGTCATATTCCTTCTGGCTCCAATGTTATATGGCGCAAAGAGCCTTGCTACCTCCGCTGCAACACAGAAAAACGTAACAGCTCAATGGTCACCAGTCAGCTAAAACAGCCTCTACTTCTATCTTGGGATGCTCAAGCCAGCTAACACCATTTAGCCGATTAGCGAACTAGCTAGGTTTATGCTTCCCCCCCTAAACCAACGTAGAGGTGAATAGCGCCACCCAGTGTATTGGAATGTGTTCAGTAGCTCTGCATCAATCCATTATCCGGAATTGATTTGTCTTGGCTTGATGCAGAGGGTAACCAATCAGGCGTTAGGTTCCGCCTACCAACTTTTGATGGGTCAGTTTGACAGTTTTAAGTAATTCATGAATCACTGCAATGCAGGATCATGAAATGTAAATGTAAATAGTGAAATAATTATATATGTATTTTACATAAAATGAATCGGTATTTGAATTAATTAATGACACATTTAATAACACATTTATGTATTTAATTCTAATTTTAATTAATTAATGACACATTTAAGTAATTATTTAATGGTGTATTTATTTATTTAATTGTGGCACTTTTAGTCCTCCATAGACCAAGGCCATTCTCCCCCAATTGCTCACTTTGGCTGTGCGGCCAGCTCTAGGAAGAGTCTTGGGGGTTGCCTTTCCAAATCATGTCCAATCAATTGAATACCACAGCTGGACTCCAATCAAGTTGTAGAAACATCTCAAGGATTATCAATGGATACAGGATGCACCTGTGCTCAATTTCGAGTCTCATAGCAAAGGGTCTGAATACTTATGTAAATAAGGTATTTCTTTTTTTTAATTTATACATTTGCAAAAATATCTATAAACTTGTTTTTGCTTTGTCATTATGGAGTATTGTGTGTAGATTCATGAGGAAAATGTTTAATTCAATCCATTTTAGTATAAGGTTGTAACGTAACAAAATGTGGAAAAAGGGAAGGGGTCTGAATAGTTTCCGAATGCACTGTATTCCCCTCTCTTTTTTCCCCAGGGCAGGACTATGTTAATCACAGATGCACTTTACATATTTCAAGGTTCAGTTCTCTGGTTGTTTAGCCAAGTGGTGTTCCTGAAGAAATGTGAATTCTCTCTGAGATATAAGCTATTTATGCCTGAAGTACCTAAAGCCCATTTTGGACTTTGTATTTGAACCATTTACATGGTAAAGACAACAATCATACTAAATAGATGCCCTGCTAGATCAGATTAGGTAATTTATCACAGCTGAAATTCATCTCTACAGTAACTTGCATAATATTATTATTCTATGGCATGGGTTGTTGGGGGTCTAGCCCACAACCAAGGATGACAATAGTTGTTGCTGAACTGTGCCATCTGTGTTGTTGGACCTGCTCTATCTATGAATCTGTCTCTCAGTGTCTGTGTGTTTCTCCACCCGTCTCCTCCCGCCGTCATTGAGACATTGAGATTTTGCATGTGTACAGAAAGGTTGAGTGCCAAGGCTCCTTGGTTTCGTGAATCCATCCAAGGCGAAGAGAGCCATATGTTTCAGACAGATTTGCAGGGGAGGATGTTAGAATGCTTTTCATTTCACCAATGGATAGAGAGATGTTATTCTCAGGAGCAAACCTGAAATTTTGTGGTTGTCTTAACGAATCTCTCTCCCCGGCTGGAGAAAAGTTATGCTCAGCCAAGCTGAAAACGGTTCGTAGAGTGCTGGGATAATGTTCTCTGGCAGGATGGAGATGTGCGCTTAAACAGTCGAGAGGATTATACTTTTTAACAAGCTGTCAGTTCAACCTATTTTACCACAAGACTTCGAAACGGCATAGAAAAGGTTATGCACTGTGAATCAAGGTTGACTCCAATTCAGCTCATGATTTGACATTTGAATTGAATTGGCCACACCCCACAGGATGTAGAATGTGAGTTTGAGTGACAGGAAGTATAATTTAATTCAGTACAATTCAAAGAAATTCCACTCAGTCATGTGCCGCATTCACATGCTATCGTAGTTATTGGAAATTCCTAGTTCCCGACTGGGAAGTTTCACTTGAACGACCCTCCATGTCGGAATTACAAGTGTGAAACTCAGAGAAAATGTTGTTGCCTGAGTTGCCAAGTTGTGACGTTTCACCACTGACCTTTTACCTTTTCAAACAAAAGATGGCAACAAATCAGTTTTTGACAATATAGTCAATGTTAAGCAAGCTAGCTAACTTTATTATTAAGCTAGCTAGCTAAAATCTTATTGGATGAAGAACTGTTCTGACTTCAAAAGCACTTGAACACAATCATGTTGGATTTACGACTTCCCACTTCCCAGTTTTCCATTTCCCACAAGCATGTGAAGCCAGCAATAGAACATGAGAGTTTCATTGAATCTGACAGGTCACACTTTCAGATACCAAAGAATATATCACTTTTCTCAGAAAACAATGTTCATAAACTGTGCTCTTTTAACCGTAGTGCTTAGAATAGCCAATTATATTTCCACCAACCATTTACTTTGTTTGACGTCTTTCTGAAGGCCTCAGGGTCAAAGTGAGGGTTAAACTAATGCATTCTGGTAAATGTAGTACTTTCCCATATTGAACAAAATGTTGGTGATTAATGAAATATAATAACTTAGAATTTTCGCATACAGGTTTTGTTTTCCTTGATCATTCATTTTAAGAGTATGTCCTGAAAATCAATTGTTTCAACAATATTTCATATACAGGTATATGTATATAACGACATGTTTGATGTTTTATATACAACATGTATATTTGTATAAAATACACCTACATGTAATATAGAATAGAAGAGGCATTTCAATTTCACTGAATTCAATTCTATTTCCGTTCATTCAAATTTGAATTGCAATTCTGTATCCTGTTTACTACTTCAATTCAAATTCAAGAATTGAACTAGAATTTAATAGGCATTCTCATTCAATTCTGAATTTAGCCAAACCCTGCTGTGAATTAGACACATTTAATTTGTCTGTATGTTCCAAAAATGGCTATTGACTAATATAGAACATTAAATGGTAAAAACACATTTTTACCACCATGCACATGCTGGATTACAAGGATACAGCACCAAAACATTTTGGAGAAGAATCCTATTTGAGTCAGCACTTCGTTTAATGTTTTATTGGCTAATATCATCCAGCTTAAATCATTTTCTATACAATGCCATTAGCTACTGTGACTCCTCTCTAAGGCCTTCTTCCACACATACTGTATCTGTCTGTCTATGTTGTTCAGGGTCAGTTCTAGGTGGTCTGATGGACCTGCAGGCCCTGTCCAGAGGGGTGCAGCAGCAGCATCACAACCTGATCCGGAACAGGACCAGGCGGGCTCGGGCCCGACGCCAGGCCAACGAGGAACACGAGCTGTTCAACATCGAGGTCCTACTGGGGGTGGACTCCTCTGTGGTCAACTTCCATGGCAGAGAGCACATCCAGAAGTACCTCCTCACCCTCATGAACATAGTTAGTGCCATATATTACATTGCACTACGCAACACTACGCTACCCTACACGACACTACACTAAACCTTTTTCACACACCCAACCATTTCCACCTCTGAGGTGATTTTCTACCACAAAATCATTCTCTAACCTAAACTCTGTAACCTGTTTTATGTGCTTCACGTTTCCATGTGTTTTCCCTTGTTTCATTTCTGTCTCTTCCACCACCCATCTCCCCTCAGTTGAATGTACAGTAGCTCCTGTGTGAGACCTTGCAGAATTATTAATTTGATTCTAATGATTTTCTGGCACTCTGGCCTCACTGGCTTCAATTAGCCAGCTACCTGGCCAGTGAAATAGAATCCAGCCCATGCCCTCCGGTGGGTCAGGACAGGGGCCAGTGCTAATGAGGTTATTAACACAGGGTTAGGAAGGGCTGGGGGGCAGGGGAATGGGGTAGGACCAGGAAGAGATATATAGAGAGGGGAGGAATTAAACAGGGGACGGTAGATACGTATAAGGGTGAGGGCAAAAGAGTGTGTGTGTGAGGAAGGGAGAGAAGTGTGCGATGGGAGACTGGTGAATATTGAACAGATGCTTGTTTTATTTGGCCAAGGGAGGAAATGGCTTCACAGCTGTATCTGTGCTAGCGAGCCTTCCTTTTGTGATGAGGTGATGTTAAAGGAGTCAGGAGCAGGAGGGTAAATCACAGAATAATAGGCTTTATTCCGCAACCACAGAGTTACGCAGTAACGTGTCAAAACACTCCAGTGCGCAAAACAGGCGCTACTGGAAAATACAAGGCACATGGGAAAATATCCCGGCGATACAAAATACAAGGAGCTACACCGAGCTTCACTACTCTCCACAATAAACAATCACACACAAAGACAAGGGGGCAGAGGGAACACTTATACAGGTACTGATGAGGGGATATGAACCAGGTGTGTGTAATAAACAAGACAAAACAAATGGAATGATGAGATGAGGAGCGGCAGTGGCTAGAAGGCCGGTGACGACGAACGCCGAAGCCTGCCCGAACAAGGAGAGGTGGCAGCTTCGGAGGAAGTCATGCTGGGAGGTGCCTAGGTGCCTTACTCTGGGCGCACACCGAGCAGGGGGAGACATACACCCTCACGTCCTTAGCCAAGGTAGGCCACCAGTACATTCCGGCAGCGCACTGTACGACCAATATCTGGGTGACCAGAGGAGGGGGACGTGTGTGCCCAATAGATCAGACGGTCACGGACAAGAGAAGGCACGTCCTGCAGCCCAGCTGGACACTGAGGTGGAAATGGCTCTGTGCGTAACGCCCGCTCTATGTCCGCGTCCACCGCCCACACTACCGGCACCACAATGTAGGAGGCCGGGAGTATGGGGGATGTTGTCTATGGGCCTCTCCTCTGTGTTGTACAGCCATGACAGTGCGTCTGCCTTCACGTTCTTCGTAACCGGGATGTAAGATAGTGTAAATTGAAACCGGGTGAAGAACAAGGCCCACCTGGCCTGGCGAGGGTTCAGCCTCCTAGCTGCCGGATGTACTCCAGGTTACGGTGGTCCGTCCAGACGAGGAAAGGGTGTTTCGCACCCTCGAGCCAGTGTCTCCACATGGTCAGGGCTCGGACAACAGCCAACAGCTCCAGATCACCAACGTCGTAGTTCTGCTCCACCGGGCTGAGCTTCTTGGAGAAGAAGGCACAGGGGAGGAGCTTGGGTGGCGTGCCCGAGCATTGAGATAGGACAGCGCCTATACCTACCTTGGATGCATCCACCTCCACTATGAATGGTAGTGATGGATCGGGATGGACCAGTATTGGGGCTGAGGTGAACAGAACCCTCAGGTTACTGAAGACCCTGTCAGCCTCAGCAGACCAGCGGTGCCGGGACGGCCCACCCTTCAACAGAGATGTGATGGGAGCTGCGACCTTGCCAAAGCCCCGGATAAACCTCCGTTAGTAATTGGCAGTAATGAAACGCTGCACCTCCTTAACCATGGTTGGAGTCGGCCAATTACGCACGGCTGAAATGCGATCTCCCTCCATCTCCATGCGCACAGTGGAGGTAGTGTCTGGACTTTCCACCGTGGTTGCACCTACGGAAACACCTAGACACCTACCCTGACACTCTCGCGACTACCCTGTGAATACCCTCTGCGGCCATGAAAAGGTGGGGAGGCAGGCCCCTTCCAGGACGTCCTCTAGCAGCCATCAGATTATCCAACCGCATGGCCATGTCCACCAGTTGATTGAAGGACAACGTGTTGTCCCGGCAGGCTAGCTCCCTTCAGATGTCCTCTCGTATATGGCACCGGAAGTGGTCGATGAGGGCCCGCTCGTTCAACCCGGACCCAGCCGCTAGAGTACGAAACTCCAGGGTGAAGTCCTGCGCGGTCCTCGTCCCCTGCCTCAGGTGGACCAGCCGCTCACGGCCCGAAAGAGGTGAGCAAACTCCCCGTAGGCTCCTCCTTCACTCCAGAATGCGTTGGCCCACTCCAGGGCTTTCTCCGAGAGGCAGGAGACGAGGGCGGACACCTTCTCACGCTCCAATGGAGCCAGGCTGATGCTCGAGAGGTATAACTCCAGTTGTAGGAAGAATCCCTGGCAGAGGGCAGCTGTCCCGTCAAAATCCCTCTTGGTGCTGGGGTGTGGGTGGCTGGATCCGGTTGCTCAGCTGGTCCCGAAAGATCGCTTCTCCCAAGCTGGCTAGCATCGTCGAATGCTCCCGGACCCATGCCACGACTCCGGGCATGTGCTCCTCTCCTACTGACTCCATGTCTTAGGTGTGTGATTCTGTGATGAGGTGATGTTGAAGGAGTCAGGCGCAGGAGGGTAAATCACAGAATAATAGGCTATATTTCGCAACCACAGAGTTACGCAGTAACGTTTCAAAACACTCCAGTGCGCAAAACAGGTGCACTGGAAAATACAAGGCACACACAGAAGAAAAACAAGATCAAACGCGCTGCCCAGAAACACACTGTGGCACAGTTGTGTTATTCCTCAGTAAGGGGAGTCATTTAGCCGTTTTACATTTGATCCTCTGAAGCAGAGCAAGAGGATGAATCCAACTAAATCAATTCTCACAGACAGACAGGCAGACAGAGAGACAGACAGGTCAACAGAAAGATGATGAGACTGGCAGACAGGCAGGCACGCAGACTGGCAGGTAGTCAGGCAGGCAGGCAGGCAGATAGACATACAGACAGACAGACAGACAGGGCCAGGCGGCCTCAGGGATCAGGGGCTCAGGTGCAGCTGGCCCATCAGGAGGGAGGGGCCCAGACAGACACAGGCCCCAGGGAGTTTCTACCAAGGACATCTTCTGAAGGTTGCTTAGCAACTCTTATGCAGAAGAAGAGGAGAGAGAGATAGAGAGCACGAGGGAGACAGGCAGTGTTCTCCTGACTGGGGACTAGTCCTTAATGGCTCTGTTTAGCTCTAATAGGCTCGTTTGGATTATTGTGCATTGGTGCCAATTAAACTGCATTCAATTGCATAATACATAAAGGATTCGGTCTATCAGGTATCTAGACTCCAACGCACATTGAATAATATTGTCCTTTTAGCCTTTAGCATAAATCTGATATGATAATACAGCTAAAGATTTTCCATCAGAGTTACCTTTTCCATTATCCCATGTCAGTCAGTCTGTCAGTGTGCGTGTCTGTTCTGGTCTCTGTCAGCTCTCTATTCTCCTCCCCTGGCCTCATTAGCTCAGTCTATCTGACAGGGGACTGTCCTCCCTCTATACCTCTACACTCACTCACTCACTCACTCACTCACTCACTCACTCACTCACTCACTCACTCACTCACTCACTCACTCACTCACTCACTCACTCACTCACTCACTCACTCACTCACTCACTCACTCACTCACTCACTCACTCACTCACTCACTCACTCACTCACTCACTCACTCACTCTCTCACACACACACACACACACACACACACACACACACACACACACACACACACACACACACACACACACACACACACACACACACACAGATAACCCCTCACTCTCCCTGCACTGTCATGGGCCACCTCCCCTGGGCCAGGACAGGTGAGGTGTGTAAATGAGTAAGGTGTGACAGACAGACAGGGCCAGACGGGCCAGACAGGGCCAGAGGAGCCCATCCCTCTCTGGGACATGCTCACTCAGATGGTAACTGGGACACCCCTGCCTCTCCTACTAATCTCTGACAGTTAGGACTGGAATAGTGACAGAAGACATAAAATATGGGTGGATACATTTTTAATTAGACCTCCTCTTAGAGAGAGAAGAGCATTCCTAGCAAGAGGTGCATTTCTGGGGAATAGGTGCACATGATGCATTGATAGAATTCCAACATATAAATGTCCCCTTCCTGCACAATATCCAACCTCTCTCAGATAAGTCAGCCAAGTAATATGCATTATGATTATGTACTGTAGTCGCAGGCCACATGCTTCCGTCAGTTTGTCTGTCTGTCTCTGCAGGTGAATGAGATTTACCAGGATCGTACCTTGGGTGCTCACATCAACGTGGTTCTGGTCCGTATCATCATGCTGTGTCCTGCCAAGGTAAGAGACAATAGGCTTAAGTCATTCACTCACATGGTCAGCAGATGTAACCTGTAGGAGATAGACTGATCCCCATGTCAGAATACTCCTGTACTCTGGTATTGCGGTGGGGTTCTGTTGGAGCATGTGGGTCGGTGTGGGGTTGATGCGGTAGAGGATCAGTTGTGTGTGTGTGTGTGTGTGTGTGTGTGTGTGTGTGTGTTTGTGTGTGTTTGTCTGTATAATCTTTAAACAAAAAACCTTGATCAAAAAAAGAATAGTCCTTTACTGTATCTACTTTGGTTAAGTAAATTTAATAGTAGAACCCCATTACTGTAGTGACAGAATGAGGCATTATCTCTTGTGTGCAAAAAGCATTTTGTTTTGTTGTTTCATCAATTGTATTATGGATTGCCTGTGATTGTCAGTTTATATGAGAGAATTCCTCATTTGCTGTCATGGCATCTTTGTGCATTTGTCCCTTCAAGAGTACCACCTACTGGCTAGCAGGATATGCCAGAAATACTTTGGAAAAAAGCCTTTTCAATGCATTGCAGACACACAGGGAAATATACAAAAATAAGTTGTCGACATCCTCTTGATGAGTCGCCCTCATCAATAACTGATCTAGTGTTTTAGCATAACAATGTTGTAAGAATGGACTGAGGTAATGTGGTGACAGTTTGTCCTTTCCTGTATTGTCTCCAGTCTATGAGTCTGATAGAGCTGGGGAACCCATCTCAGAGTCTAGAGAACATATGTCGCTGGGCCTTCCTGCAGCAGAAGGAAGACAGGAGTGATCCAGAGTACCATGACCACGCCATCTTCCTCACCCGACAGGAGTTCGGTCCCTCCGGCATGCAAGGTACTGGAGATACTTAATGTGCTCTCATACAGTATACACGTCACGTGTGTGCACACTGTATACATATTCCTTTCTTCTTTTCTCTCTCGTTCTTTCTCTTTCTCGTTGCTTAGGTTACGCTCCTGTGACGGGTATGTGCCACCCAGTGCGGAGCTGCACTCTCAACCACGAGGACGGCTTCTCCTCTGCCTTTGTCGTGGCACACGAGACTGGACACGTGTGAGACACACTTATACACACCGTTCAACACATAGTATACACAAATACATTTATTACTGCAGTTACTACTATGCATTTACATTTTGTAGGATAACAAGAAACTCTATAAAAATGTTTTTACACATGCACGCATACTCACAGCTGTGTATTAGTGCCTGCTGTTTATTTGAAGCCATCCTGTCCTCCCCTGTCAGGCTGGGTATGGAGCATGATGGCCCCCCTGGTAATGAGTGTGGTGATGAGGTGCCCATGGGTAGCATCATGGCCCCTCTGGTGCAGGCTGCCTTCCATCGCTTCCACTGGTCCCGATGCAGCCAGGCGGAGCTCAGCAAGTACCTGAAGTGAGTTCAGGTCAACCCTGACCTCTGACCTCTCTCTGTTCCCACAGTCAGAACCGACACATCTCAATCCCCAATAGAACATGGCTTTATGTTGTCTAATGGTCTTATACAGATTAGATCAGGTTAGTTAGGGAGGTTTCTCTGTCTTGTTCTGTTCTGTCTTGCAGTCATGTGGCTCATTCCTTATGTGATTACAGTGAAGGGTTAGATTTTGAAATGTTTATTCAACTGTTAGATCGAAACCAAAGTCTTCAACTCCAATTCATGTTTTTCTCTCATAGCTCCTATGACTGTCTCCGTGACGACCCCTTTGACCATGACTGGCCGGCGTTGCCACAGTTACCAGGGATACACTACTCCATGGACGAGCAGTGTCGATTTGACTTTGGCGCCGGCTACACCATGTGCACGGCGGTGAGTCCTTCATCAACTCCACACCCGTACGCACCCATATGCCCAACAAGATGACTAGTCGCCACACCAGCAGCATCTAGTGGTGGTACCAATTGAATTGAATATCCATCCCTTAGAAAGGCCACCATCTGGGGCCTACGCTGGTCAAATTCAATAGAGCTTCACACCAGGGTCTCTCTAATGACCATCGTCCTTGACTTCCTCCTTGACTAGGTCTAGGTCTAGGTCAGGGCGTGACCATAAAACTGGAGCCATCTTAGCTTTTAAAGCATCCAGGGGAACAAATCCGATTTTTATGAACTCATGAGTTCAAAGCAGGCTAACTTGATCTTTTGCTGCAGTATGACCTCATTATGTTTCAGTGTCATGTGAGTCTTTGGATGAAAAGAACTACAAAACAATAACGGGTTTGTTTAATTGCCCCTCTGAAGAGGAAAACAACATTTCAGAGTCAGTTATATTGAAAAGGCTGAACTATTTGGAGAGATGGTTTTTGTTTGATGTGGGAAAAAGAGAATAATGACAGCTGTGACAGCAGGTTTTTAGATCACATTCAGGCGTAAATTGGAGGGAGTGCCTATTGGACACTTTGCTTCCCTTTCTTGTCAAACTATTTCCTTAGCTGTGAAGGGGTGGCCCGTTCAGCAAAGCAGGGAAGGGATAAGCCTAGGTCAGAGAAGTGTGTCCATAACTTCTTTGTTTAATGTTGTCCACAAACCATGTAGCTGTTAAGGTGTCTGTAAGGGTGGTCAACCATGTCACTGTCTATCCTTCGTGACATTCATGTACATTCGTTTCGATCAGGGTTAGTATTTTATAAGCTTGGTGGACTGTCTGGTGTAAGATAATGTATTTTACAGACCTGTCCTCGTGTGTACAGAAACACACAGAAACATACACACACACAGACACACACACACACACACACACACACACATACCTTCATGATGTGTTCCATGTCCTTAGGGCCAGGTTACATGTACTGAATGTTCGCACGCAGGTTGTTAGTTTATTTGATGGTGATGGAGAAAGCAAAGATGGGGTGATTTTAACCTACAGTCTAAACTACTGGAGTTAAGGCGTTATACGTGAAACATACTCCTGCAACTGTATCTGACTGTACTGTGCTGTGAGGGACAGCAATAGATTCATAGTATGTGTGGTTCTATGTACTGTATGTAATTCAAACATTATGTTTTGTCTTGGTGAATCAGATTTGACCAAGTTCAATTTCTTGTTTAAGGGCCTTGGTAATGTACACTACCGTTGAAATGTTTGGGGTCACTTAGTAATTTCCATTAAAATAACATCAAATTGATCAGAAATACAGTGTAGACCAGGGGTGTCAAACTCATTTTAGCTCAGGGGCCACATGGAGGAAAATCTATTCCCAAGTGGGCCGGACCGGTAAAATCATGGTATATATAACTTAAAAACAACAACTTCAGATTGTTTTCTTTGTTTTAATACTATCAACATAAAACATAAAGCTGGAGCCTGAGGACAGTGTGTCCAAAATAGTACAAGCACAACATCACTATTAATCATAAAACACCTGAAGTTTATTTGAAAATTCTAAAGAAAAAGAACACACAAACACACAATGCCTCAGTGATTCACATAACTGTTTCACAGATCACAGAACTATATCAGGGTGTCATTTCTCAGGCAGAAATGTAGATACAAATAATGAAATCCTGTTCCCCAAACAAGTGCAAGAACCACAGAGTCAAGAATAGGTTAAATATACAAATAAAATAAAATCAATTAAAAACAATAGCACATCAACATAAAAACATATAAACATAAAGCTGGAGCCTGAGGACAGTGTGTCCAAAAGCACAACATCACTATTAATCATAAAACACCTCAAGTTATTTGAAATTCTGAGGACAAACAACACACAAACACACAATGCCTCAGTGATTCACAGAAGTATATCACAGATCACAGAACTATATCAGGGTGTCTCATGCAGCACTTTAAGTGGGGTTGCATAGTTTATTTGACTCTTGATACCTGGCATCTTTTAGCTTTCACCAGCGCATCAATATCAGGCGTCACATCCTGAGTGGCAGCCAACTTCAGGATGTGATTCAAGTGCTTGTGCGTGAGCCTTGAGCGCAGCTTTGTTTTATTCATGACGTTATCCATCTTTAATGACTTGCAACACAAAGCCTCCTGGTGCAAAATACAGTGAAAAGTCCAAAAATCACGTCCTCCATTTGCAGATTGCACTTTCTCTCTGAACTTTGTCACAACGCCTGCTTTTTTCCCGATAATTGAGGGCACACCATCTGTAGCCAGGCTGACAGCGCGGGACCAGTCCACTCCGACCCTGTCCAGCGGGGCTGACGAGTGCAGTGAAAATATCAGCTGCTGTCGTTGTATCTGTCATCGGCACCAACTCCACGAACTCCTCGGTGACGGTCAATGTGTCATCAACTCCGCGGATGAAAATGGCCAGTTGTGCAACATCTGTAATGTCCGTGCTTTCATCAATTGCAACCGAAAACGCAATAAATGACTTTACTTTTTGCTTCAACTGGCTGTCCAAATCCACTGAAAGATCGGAAATCCTGTCTGCAACTGTGTTTCTTGTCAGGCTGATATTTGCAAAAGCCTGGTGCTTTTCAGGGCACACAATCTCCGCTGCCTTCATCATGCATGTTTTTACAAATTCACCCTCACTAAATGGTTTTGAAGCCACTGCGATTTCATTAGCAATGAGGTAGCTAGCTTTCACTGCAGCGTCACTGATGTCTCGGCTGTGAGTAAACACAGACTGCTGTTTCTTCAGACCCACCAACAGTTCATTCACCTTCTCTCTTCTCCGCTGTCCTTGAAAGTTGTCATATTTGTCGGCATGAAGACTCACATAGTGGCGACGAAGGTTATATTCTTTCAGCACTGCAACATGCTGTGAACACACCAAACATACAGCTTTCCCATTCAATTCCGTGAATAAATAGAAGGATGACAATTTTTCTTGGAACACTCTGCACTCTGCGTCCACTTTTCTCTTTTTTTGACAGAGACATATTGGGGCAATGAGGGTGCCAAAGCACATAATGTTAAAAGTAGAAGCCGTAATAAATATCGCGGGCAAAACAAAGTAGCTCATCCGGACTGGCTGCACTTGCTTGACCTATTTGCTCTGCCCCGGTATTAAACAGTTTGCTTGCTTAACACAATTGCTATTGCGCCATCCAGTGGACACAATTGGAACAGCAGTTTCTTTTATTGAAAAATGGCAGCTAATTTTTATACTTTACAAAATCATCTCGCGGGCCGGATTAAACCCGTTTGCGGGCCTGATCCGGGCCCGCGGGCCGGACGTTTGACACCCCTGGTGTAGACATTGTTAATGTTGTAAATGGCTATTGTAGCTGGAAATGGCTGATTTTAAACAAAATTGAATATCTACGTAGGCGTACAGAGGCCCATTACCAACAACCATCAGTCCTGTGTTCCAATGGCACGTTGTGTTTGCTAATCCAAGTTTATCATTTTAAAAGGCTAATTGATCATTAGAAAACCCTTTTGCAATTATGTTAGCACAGCTGAAAACTGTTGTGCTGATTAAAGAAGCAATAAAACTGGCCTTCTTGAGACTAGTTGAGTGTCTGGAGCATCAGCAATTGTGGGTTTGATTACAGGCTTACAATTTCCAGAAACAAATAACTTTCTTCTGAAACTCGTCAGTCTATTCTTGTTCTGAGAAACAAAGGCTATTCCATGCGAGAAATTGCCAAAAAACTGAAGATCTCGTACAACGCTGTGTACTACTCCCTTCACAGAACAGCACAAACTGGCTCAAACCAGAATAGAAAGAGGAGTGGGAGGCCCCGGTGCACAACTGAGCAAGAGGACAAATACATTAGAGTGTCTAGTTTGAGAAACAGACGCCTCACAGGTCCTCAACTGGCAGCTCATTAAATAGTACCCGCAAAACACCAGTCTCAACGTCAACAGTGAAGAGGTGACTTCGGGATGCTGACCTACGCAGAGTTGCAAAGAAAAAGTCCAGTGTTCTTTTGCCCATCTTAATCTTTTCTTTTTATTGGCCAGTTTGAGATATGGTCGTACTGCCAGGACCCCCAGCCAGTCCTGGCAGTAGGACCACAGGAACCTACCCACATCCTGATTCACCCGTTCCACCTGCCCATTAGACTCGGGGTGAAAACCAGAGGTCAGGCTGACCGAGTCCCCCAGACGTTCCATGAACGCCTTCCAGACCCTTGATGTAAACTGGGGACCCCGGTCAGACACTATGTCCTCTGGCACCCCGTAGTGCCAGAAGACATGAGTAAACAGGGCTTCCGCAGTTTGCAGGGCCGTGGGGAGACAGGGCAGAAGAAGGAGGTGGCAGGCTTTAGAAAAGCAGTCCACAACGACCAGGATGGTGGTGTTACCCTGAGAGAGGGAAGATCAGTGAGCAAGTCAATTGATAAGTGGGACCATGGCCGTTGTGGAACTGGTAAGGGATGTAACTTACCCGCTGGAAGGTGCCTAGGTGCCTTACTCTGGGTGCACACCGAGCAGGAGGAGACATACACCCTCACGTCCTTAGCCAAGGTAGGCCACCAGTACTTCCCGGTCAGGCAGCGCACTGTACGGTGACCAGAAGAGGGGGACGTGTGTGCCCAATAGATAAGACGATCACGGACAAGAGACGGCACATACCGCAGCCCAGCTGTGCACTGAGGTAGAGATGGCTCTGTGCGTAACGCCTGCTCTATGTCCGCGTCCACCTCCAACACTACCGGCACCACAATGCAGGAGGCCGGGAGTAAGGGGGTGTTGTCTATGGGCCTCTCCTCTGTGTCGTACAGCCGTGACAGTGCGTCTGCCTTCACATTCTTAGTGCCTGGTATGTATGACAGCGGGAAATAAACCAGGTGAAGAACAAGGCACACCTGGCCTGGCGAGGGTTCAGCCTCCTCGCTGCCCGGATGTACTCTAGGTTAAGGTGGTCAGTCCAGATGAGAAAAGGGTGTTTCGCCCCCTCGAGCCAATGCCTCCACGCGGTCAGGGCTCTGACAACCACCAACAGCTCCCTATCCCCAACGTTGTAGTTCTGCTCCGCCGGACTGAGCTTCTTCGAGAAGAAGGCATGGGGCGGAGCTTGGACAGCGCCTATCCCTACCTCGGACGAATCCACCTGCACCACAAACGGTAATGATGGATCGGGATGGGCCAGTACCGGGGCTAAGGTGAACAGAGACATTTACATTTACATTTACGTCATTTAGCAGACGCTCTTATCCAGAGCGACTTACAGTTAGTGAATACCTATATATATATATATTTTTTTTTTATACTGGCCCCCCGTGGGAATCGAACCCACAACCCTGGCGTTGCAAACGCCATGCTCTATCAACTGAGCTACATCCCTGCCGGCCATTCCCTCCCCTACCCTGGACAACGCTGGGCCAATTGTGCGCCGCCCATGAGTCTCCCGGTCGCGGCCGGCTGCGACAGAGCCTGGATTCGAACCAGGATCTCTAGTGGCACAGTTAGCACTGCGATGCAGTGCCTTAGACCACTGCGCCACTCAGGAGACAGAACAAGGCACACCTGGCCTGGCGAGGGTTCAGCCTCCTCGCTGCCCGGATGTACTCTAGGTTAAGGTGGTCAGTCCAGATGAGAAAAGGGTGTTTCGCCCCCTCGAGCCAATGCCTCAGGTTACTGAAAGCCCTGTCAGCCTCAGCAGACCAGCGGAGCTGGGACGGCCCACCCTTCAACAGAGAGTTTATGGGAGCTGTGACCTTGCCAAAGCCCCGGATAAACCCCAGATATTAATTGGCAAAACCAATAAAGCGCTGCACCTCCTTTACCGTTGTTTGAGTCGGCCAATTATGCACAGCTAAAATGCGGTCTCCCTCCATCTCCACACTTGAGGTGGTGATGTGGTATCCGAGGAAGGAGACGGACTGTTGGAAGAACAGACACTTTTCTGCCTTGGCATAAAGGTCATGCTCCAACAGTTGGGCCAGCACTTTGCGAACCAGGGACACATGCTCGGCGCACATAGCGGAATACACCAGAATGTCATCGATGTAGACCACCACACCGCGACCAAGCATGTCCCGAAACACCTCATTCACAAAGGACTGGAAGACTGATGGAGCATTCATCAACCCGTACGGCATCACCAGGTATTCATAATGCCCCGTGGTTTCGCTAAATGCTGTCTTCCACTCGTCCCCTTCCCGGACACGTACCAGGTTGTACGCACTCCGGAGATCTAATTTTGTGAAGAAGCGTGCCCAATGCATTGATTCGATAACAGAGGAGATGAGGGGTAGAGGGTAACTATAGCGAATGGTAGTTTGATTAAGTGCCCGGTAATCAATGCAAGGGCGCAGACCTCCGTCTTTCTTCTTCACGAAAAATAAACTTGAGTAGGCGGGCGAAGTGGAGGGACGTATGAACCCCTGGCGCAGGGACTCGGAGACGTGTGTCTCCATAGCCTCCGTTTCAGCCTGCGACAGGGGATATACATGACTCCTGGGAGGCACAGTGTCTAACCGATGGTGTGGTAATTTGGTCGCCTTCATTTTGGAAAACGTTGAGGTATTCGGGGGGAATGCGCACGGTGGAGGTAGTGTCTGGACTTTCCACCGTGGTTGCACATACTGAAACAGCTAGACACCTACCCTGACACTCTCGCGATCACCCCGTAATAACCCTCTGCGGCCATGAAAAGGTGGGGTCATGTAGTGCGAGCCAGGGAAGACCCAACACAACAGGGAAATCACAGGACGCAATAATATAAAAGGTGATTTGCTCCCTATGGGTCTCCTGCATAATCATCGTGACTGGTGCTGTAACTTCCCTAACAAAACCTGACCCTAATGGTCGACTGTCAAGTGCTTTGATGGGCAATGGAATGGGTAGGGGAACCAATGTAATACCTAGACTATTAGCTAAAGATCTGTCCATAAAGTTCCCAGCTGCGCCTGAATCGACCAGCGCCTTACGCTGGGGAATTAGGAAAGTTGACGTGTATGGTGAAGTACGCAGCAGAGGGCTCTGAACGAGTGTGGGTTTACTCTACCTGGGGTGATGCGAGAGTGCCCTACCTGCCGCCTCCAGACCCAGAAGAACTCGGACGACAGCGTGCAGCAGAATGTCCTCTCTTGCCACAGGAGTGACACTGGATCTGTCGTCCTCTGTTCTCCCGGATCGCTGCACCACCCAGCTCCATCGGAACGTAATCCGGGTTGAAGGGGGGTGAAATGGGCAGGCCCCTTCAAGGATGTCCTTTTGAAGCCAGCAGGTTGTCCAACTGGATGGCCATGTCCACCAGCTGGTTGAAAGTCAACGTGGTATCCCAGCAGGCTAGCTCCCTTCGGACGTCCTCACGCAGGCTGCAGCGGAAGTGGTCGATGAGGGCCCGCTCGTTCCACCCGGACCCAGCCACTAGAGTTCTAAACTCCAGGACAAAGTCTTGTGCGGTCCTCGTCCCCTGCCTCAGATGGACCAGACGCTCGCCTGCCTCTCTACCTTCAGGGGGATGATCAAAGACTGCCCGGAAGAGGCGATTGAACGCCCCGTAATTGTCCAACGCGTCTCCTCCTTCACTCCAGACCGCGTTGGCCCACTCCAGGTCTTTCCCCGAGAGGCAGGAGACGAGGGTGGACACCTTCTCCCGCTCCGATGGTGCCGGGCTGATGGTGGAAAAGTAGAGGTCCAGCTGCAGGAGGAATCCCTGGCAGCGGGCCGCTGTCCCGTCGTGCTCCCTTGGTCGAGATAGTTGAATACCTCTGGGCGCTGGGGTGTGGGTGGCTGGATCCGGTCGCTCAGCTGGTCCCGAAGGGTCGGGTCCTCTCCTCTCCAGGCGTTGGACGACCTGGAGAACCCGATCCATCGCTTAGCCCAAGCTGGCTAACATGTTGGAATGCTCCCGGACCCGCTCAACGACTCTAGGCATATTCCCCGCTCCTGCTGACTCTGTTGGCTGTGTGATTCTGTAGCGGGTGATTTTGGACGGAGTCAGGCGCAGGAGGGTAAATCACAGAATAAATGGTTTATTCGGCAATACAGCGGTACACAGCAATGCGTGAAACGCTACAGTGCGGTAAAACGGCGCACTGGAGAAAACAAGGCACACGGGTGAATATCCCGGCGATACACAATACAATATAGCTCCACCAGGCTATAGTAACCTCCACAGTAAACAATCACACACAAAGACATGGGAGGCAGAGGGAACACTTATACAGGTACTGATGAGGGGATATGAACCAGGTGTGTGTAATAAACAAGACAAAACAAATGGAATGATGAGATGAGGAGCGCCAGTGGCTTGAAGGCCGGTGACGACGAACGCCGAAGCCTGCCCAAACAAGGAGAGGAGGCAGCTTCAGAGGAAGTCGTGACACTGAAAGGCTGTTGTTAATTTGTTTACAGAGGAATAGCATTGTATTTGGTAAAACACAATTTTTCCCAACAGTTTGCTAAGAGCTGGCAGCAAGCTTATAGGTCTGTATTATTTATTGACCTGAGTAAACCATATCTTGTGTAAGCTTACAACTATTAAAAATATTAGAGATATATTGGACTGGTATAGTATTAAGTTAATACCACCAATGACAATGTTGGACGGTTGTGTACACACAATACTGTTGACGTTTTCTTGGTTGACATGTCAAGGCTGTGGGAAGCTTTCTTCAGCTACATGTGTGAGAGAGAGCATGAATCTGTTTCTTTTAGTACAGCACCTATGACCCCTGCAAGCAGCTCTGGTGCAGTCACCCAGAAAACCCATTCTTCTGCAAAACCAAGAAGGGTCCGCCCATCGACGGCACTAAGTGTGCACCGGGGAAGGTGAGAAAGATTCCTCTTTACATGTTAATGCTTTGCTACAGTGTTTGTGTAAACATAAGCAGTAACAACTATCTTCCTCTCACCCTGGTTCTCTCTCTCTATCTCTCTCTCGTTCCCTCCCTCCCTCTCTTTCAGCACTGCTTCAAGGGTTATTGCATCAAGTTGACCCCAGACATTCTAAGGCAGGATGGTGCTTGGGGCACGTGGAGTAACTTTGGCTCCTGCTCTCGCACCTGTGGGGGTGGTGTGCGCTTCCGGACCCGTCAGTGTGACAACCCAATGTGAGTACAACACAAGACTGATATGTATGCATTTACGCTCTCCTCATGATAGGAAGATGTCTAAAATGTCTCAAATGTAAGGAATACCCGCTGTCTCTCTCCCTTGCCATAACTCAGCCCTGCCAATGGAGGACGCACCTGCTATGGCAACAGCTATGAGTTCCAGCTGTGCAACCTAGAGGAGTGCTCCAAGCCCTTCGCTGACTTCAGGGAGGAGCAGTGCAAGATGTGGGACCCATACTTTGAGTATGACAACACCAAGCACCACTGGCTGCCCTATGAGCATCCTGACCGTAAGTCCACAGCGCTGCCTGTGAATCAAAAGGCCTGGCTTGGAAAAAGACAGAGGGACCAGAGAAGGGTTCAGACTGACGTTAATTTCCTTTAGCACTATTCTTAAACATGTGGACTGTGTTATAGCATAACTACCACTTTCTTGACGATTAGTTATTCATCGTGAAAATATCATAATCTACACAAGTACACTCACAAAATGGACACAAAAATACCTAGAATATAAGCAGGGTATAATAAGAGTTGGACTTTCTCCATCCTAACACCTCTCCTCTTTGATTGGTACTTGTGCATCAGTGGAGGTTGCTGAGGGGAGGACGGCTCATAATAATGGCTGGAATGGAGCAAATGGAATGGCATCAAGCACATAGAAACTATGTGTTTGATACCATTCCACCTATTCTGCTCCAGCCATTACCACGAGCCCATCCTCCCCAATTAAGGTGCCACCAACCTCCTGTGTTGTGCTTGCCTTCTCCACCCATTGACTGTTCAGAGGCCAGATGGCTTTTTTACTCAGAAGTTGACCTGGAGGCTTTGTAGAGGCAGAGAGAGGAAAAAGTTTACACCACTGCTCTCATTCTTCCGTTGTGAGGCCAGGACCAATTTCCATGGCAAACCATCATAAAAATCTGAAGTTACATAAGGTGGCCCATAGCTAAAACAGACAGCTGAGCTCTAAGTGGAGAGCAGGGGAGGAGGAAAGGGAGGAGGAAGAGCAGGAGAAGGAAGAAGAGGAGGAGGAGGAGGAGGAGAAGGGGGAGAAGGAGGAGAAGCATCTGGCTGCACTGATATTCACACTACTTCACAAGTTACTATTAAAACCTACCCTAACCAGAAACCGTGGATAGATGGCAGCATTCGCGAAAAACTGAAAGCACGAACCATCGCATTTAACCATGGCAAGGTGACGGGGAATATGGTCGTTCCCTCCGCAAGGCAATCAAACAGGCAAAACGTCAATATCGAGACAAAGTGGAGTCGCAATTCAACGGCTCAGACACGAGACGTATGTGGCAGGGTTTACAGACAATCACGGACTACAATAGGAAAACCAGCCACGTCGCAGACACCGACGTCTTGCTGCCAGACAAGCTAAACAAGTTCTTTGCCCACTTTGAGGATAACACAGTGACGCGGCCAGCTACCAAGGACTGTGGGCTCTCCTTCTCCGTGGCTGACGTGAGTAAGACATTTAGACCAGCTGGCTGGTGTCTTTACGGACATATTCAATCTTTCCCTATCCCAGTCTGCCATCCCCACATGCTTCAAGATGGCCACCATTGTTCCTGTACCCAAGAATGCAAAGGTAACTGAACTAAATGACTATCGCCCTGTAGCACTCACTTCTGTCATCATGAAGTGCTTTGAGAGACTAGTCAAGGATCATATCACCTCCACCTTACCTGTCACCCTAGACCCACTTCAATTTGCATACCGCCCCAATAGGTCCACAGACGATGCAATCGCCATCACACTGCACACTGCCCTATCCCATCTGGACAAGAGGAATACCTATGTAAGAATGCTGTTCATTGACTATAGCTCAGCATTCAACACCATAGTACCCTCCAAGCTCATCATCAAGCTTGAGGCCCTGGGTCTCAACCCCGCCCTGTGCAATTGGGTCCTGGACTTCCTGACGGGCCACCCCCAGGTGGTGAAGGTAGGAAACAACATCTCCACTTCGCTAATCCTCAACACTGGGGCCCCACAATGGTGTGTGCTCAGCCCCCTCCTGTACTCCCTGTTCACCCATGACTGCGTAGCCATGCACGCCTCCAACCCAATCATCAAGTTTGCAGACGACACAACAGTAGTAGGCTTGATTACCAACAACGATGAGACAGCCTACAGGGAGGAGGTGAGAGCACTGGGAGTGTGGTGCCAGGAAAATAATCTCTCACTCAATGTAAAAAAAACAAAGGAGATGATCGTGGACTTCAGGAAACAGCAGAGGGAGTACCCCCCTATCCACATCGACGGGACAGCAGTGGAGAAGGTGGAAAGTTCCTTGGCGTACACATCACTGATAAATTGAAATGGTCCACCCACACAGACAGTGTGGTGAAGAAGGCGCAACAGCGTCTCTTCAACCTCAGGGGGCTGAAGAAATTTGGCCTGTCACCTAAAACCCTCACAAACTTTTACAGATGCACAATTGAGAGCATCCTGTCGGGCTGTATCACCGCCTGGTACGGCAACTGCACAGCCCACAACCGCATGGCTCTCCAGAGGGTGGTGCAGTCTGCACAACGCATCACCGGGGGCAAACTACCTGCCCTCCAGGACACCTACAGCACCCGATGTCACAGGAAGGCCAAAAATATAATCAAGGACAACTACCACCCGAGCCACTGCCTGTTCACCCTGCTATCTGCCAGAAGGTGAGGACAGTACAGGTGCATCAAAGCTGGAACCGAGAGACTGAAAAACATATTCTTTCTCAAGGCCATCAGACTGTTAAACAGCCATCACTAGCACAGAGAGGCTGCTGCCTACATACAGACTTGAAAATCACTGGCCACTTTAATAAATGGAACACTAGTCACTTTAATAATGCCACTTTAATGTTTACATATCTTGCATTACCCATCTCATATGTATATTCTGTATTCTATACTATCTATTGCATCTTAGACTATGCCACTCTGATAATGATAATGACATATATATTTATATATTCTTATTCCATTCCTTTACTTAGATTTGTGTGTAGTAGGTTTGTGTTGTAGGACTGTTAGATACTACTTGCTAGATATTGCTGCACTGTCGGAACTAGAAGCACAAGCATTTCGCTACACTCGCAATAACATCTGCAAACTATGTGTATGTGACCAATACATTTGATTTGATTTTGATTTGAAGGCTGTATCAGCTCAGTTTATGACCCAGCAGCTCAAGTCTCTTGGCGACTATAATGATTGTTCTGAGTGGGGTCACTGGGGAATGATTGGTTTACTTGGGAATCTGAGAGTTCCTCAGACAGACAGGCCATGCCTCTCCACATGTCGGGGGAACGTCGGTCAGGCTAGTGTTTAAGTAAGGACACATGGAAATGTCATTACTCAGGAATATCCCTCCTGCTTTCCTCCGGGGTGAAATATTGTTATTGTGTTATTTGATTAGCTTTATAAATGAAGGTTCTCATTACACACCCTTACAGTGCCCTATTGTATTATTCTGTTGTTTCTGCCATAAATGTGTATCCTCATGACTAAAACAAAATAATGCAGACATAGTATGATATAGAATTAAAAATATTGTTTGTTCAAATTGTTTCATTTGTGCTGGTGGGATATGGACAGGAATACAGGCACAATCAAAGAAAGCTGAAAACATGTACTGTATGACTATAATTTCTTCATTAACTCCTATATCCTGTTCTCCTCCCCTTTCCTCTCTGTACTGTAGCTGATGAGAGATGTCAACTCTACTGCCAGTCCAAGGAGACAGGAGACGTGGTGGCCATGAACAGGATGGTTCACGATGGCACACGCTGCTCCTACAAAGACCCTTACAGTGTCTGTGTGCGGGGGGACTGTGAGGTAGGCATCGCCCAGGTCTTATGGCCTACAGAAGTCATGCATGAAGGGACATTATTAAATATGGCCATAAACATTACGATGCCTTATACAATCCCATAAATCTCTTCCTGCTACTGGGTATTTTCTCTGGTCTGGTGCATTTTAAGTTATGACCGTTTTCCATGTGGGTTTGCCAAACTCACTGTTTATCCATACTGACGAAAACCATTGCACCCACATGCATATTCATTCTCTCTCTCTCTCTCTCTCTCTCTCTCTCTCTCTCTCTCTCTCTCTCTCTCTCTCTCTCTCTCTCTCTCATTCATCTTTTCATGTGTATGGAATCCTTTATCCCCTACTTTCCCTTTCCATGGAATAAATATTGAAATATAATGTATTATATTATACTGTCTGTCCACCTTATTAGAGTAGAATGAGTAATTTACATTTAAGTCATTTAGCAGACGCTCTTATCCAGAGCGACTTACAGTTAGTGAGTGCATACATTTTCATACTGGCCCCCCGTGGGAATCGAACCCACAACCCTGGCATTGCAAACACCATGCTCTACCAACTGAGCTACACGGGACTTATTATTTATTATTATTATTTGAGGTCGGCTATATGATCACACCGGTAATAGATCCGTTGTTGTATTACTTGTGAGGCACAGCTGAGTGAGCATACATTTAAATCAATCGTTTTTTATTTTACTGGGCTGATGGCGCCTGCATCTGAGAGTCCGCCTCTCAACGTCCCTCTACGATCCCTTTCCCCTACTGACACTGACCAAAAAGGGACACCGTCTTCCAGCTGATGGTGAAACTCGAGTCACACCACATTATTTCTGCCTCATGCACAAATTCATGTTGTTACTCTTATGAACAGAGAAATTGAAATATTCCTCGATATTAAAAAAGACCCAAGCCGCTAATAATAACAACGTAAGCCTACAGATACACTTTCCTACTCATTCATTACTGCTGCAGTGCTTGTTGTAGCGCTGAATGGAAATAGACAAAAACGCAAATTTTATGGCTTATAAAAGTGTTGAATACAAAAGTGTTGACAGTGCTGAGTAAGAACTTAAACTCACTCATAAAAACAGCAGCTCTTTGCTGTATTCGTTGACAGTCTCTCTCTAGTCATGGTTTGAAACGTTTTGAAGTCTCAGTATCAACTTTGCTGTAACTTTCTTTTATGCCCACTACATTATGAGCCATCCGATTGGCCAGCGGTAGTCCTATAGTGCACTTGATTTGCTCTCCGGGCCCGCTGGGGAGGCAGAGTTTGTACCTTCGCGATCGACCGGTTGGTGACCACTGCTCTAGAAAGTTGAGTGAAGTTCAATCTTGTGCTGCTCTCTGTGGGCTGATATTTCTTCTGCAAGGCAGTCCTGGGGAGGTGCGCAGCAGTTTCGGTGCCACTGCACGCCCGCACACAGCTTAGAGGAAGGAGTAATGAGGTGGACGGCACTGTACAACTCTTAAATGTTGAATGTGCAATGGGAGGGGGGGAGGAGGTTGTCCAAATTTTTTTTGTCCGAAAGAATGTCTTTGTCCTGATTGACCCATCCAGGTCCACTCCTCAGCCTGATCCCATACTCCCAAACACTGACTCAGCTTATCTCTCTACAGCACGTGGGCTGTGATAACCAGATAGCCTCAGACACGCAGGAGGACAAATGTGGGATATGTGGTGGAGACAACTCCAGCTGTAAGATCATCAAGGGGAACTTCACTAGAAGTGCTAAAAAACAAGGTGAGCCCCTCCTCAACTTCACTAGTTGTTATTTTTTAATGGGAGTCTAGGGATGCTCTTCTCGGTATCTAAAGCTGTTTTGATACCAAGGAGCCTCTTCGTCATCACACATCTATTCTGTTTGCGGTATGTTTCAGGTTTCCTCAAGATACTTGAAATCCCCCGAGGGGCCAGGCATCTGTTGATCAAGGAGTTCAAGGGGACCCCTCACATCCTCGGTAGGTTTATTTAATAACTGTTCTGTGAATATCAGAGTGGGTCGTTAATATCCTGGACGTTGGCCTCTATAAATCAGTCATCTGTGACTAGCTTGGGTAAGGAGGGTTGTTATTAATTGCTGCTTCAGTCAGGTTTTGGCTGAGAGTACAGACAACTGTAGTTGACTGCCAATAGTGGCTCTGGACTGCTGGGAAGAGATCACCTGCAGATACTGATTTAAACTGCTCTAATGCTCATCATCATAATCCTGCCAAATGTCTCTGGTTTGTTCCTGCTATGAATAACCAAAAGTGTAATTCTGAGAGGGAAAAGAAACCAAACATTAATATTTCCTTTTCTCCTTGTTCTCCTTGTGTCAGCGGTGAAGAACCAGGCCACAGGTCATCTGTTTCTGAATGATGAGGATGAGTTTCCAGAGTCCCGTACGGTGATAGAGAATGGGGTGGAGTGGGAGTACCACAACCATGACGACATGGAGACCGTCCAGACCACAGGACCTCTCGGATATGCTGTTCTGGTCATGGTGAGTCAATATACTCAGGTCCCTGACAAGTAAAAATTGCTGAGATTACCTGTATTAATGTGTAGCCTACATGTCACAGAGCAATGTTTTTAATGTCATTGTTTCGTCCTTACCCACTTTTAGTTAAAATCACCTCACCAACGGATATAGTAGGAGTAGCTTCAGGAAATCATTTAACCTGAAATGTTCTCTGTGCAGTGAGTATCCACTATCCAGCCATATCGTTGGCAAAAAACCTCAGAGCATCTGTTTGCCTCATGTGGAGTTAGTTAAAGGTCCAATGCAGCTGTTTTTATCTCAATATCAAATCATTTTTGGGTCACAACGTTACTGTGATTGTTTTCAATTAAAAAATAGCTTCTTAGCAAAGAGCAATTTCTCAGGCAAGAATCTTGCTAGGATTGTCTAGGAGTGGTCTGAGTGTGGAGGAGAAAATGAAAAATTTGCTGGTTTTGGCAAAGAGGTTTGGAACTCTCTTTCTTATTGATTTATTAACTACTTTATCGCATGGTGATGTCTCTATGGAAGGCCAAAACTACATCCCACCAAAACAGGCTGAAATTGATCATTTTCACAATTTCACAGTATTATTCCAACCTAATAGTGTGGGCCTTTAAAGAAAATGCACAGTAGTTAAAGAAAACGTACCATATCATTGTCACTGTCATGTTTGCCACATCTCAAGCTGCTCTATAACTTACAATTTGTCATTTATGGCATTTACTGTATCTTTTCCTCCCACAGATCCGTTCCCACGGTGACTCCAAAGTGACCCTCTCCTACAAATACATTCTCCACGAGAAGCTGCAGTCATCCATAGAGAGCAACCTGGTGCAGGAGGACACAGCCTACTTTGAGTGGGCTCTGAAGAAGTGGTCTCAGTGCTCTAAACCCTGTGGAGGAGGTAGGCAGTCTTTAAAAGTGTCAATAAATCGGCTATTAAAAACCTTTACTGCATTGGGCTGAATCAGGGTCACACAAAGTGATTCTGGGTAGTCTTAAACACATCTACATTGAAACAAAAGTATAAACCTCACACACATGGCTATGGGCTTTAAAAAAGAAGACACCTGTACCATGTCAGATATAGAGTTGAAATGTATTCAATTTTGAGTTTGCATCCCAATATTACACTTTATATACTGTACATCACAGAAGACTGAAATATAACACAATTGTTTGACATAGAAACACTGGATTTATTCATCATTATTAATTAGGAAATTAGGAAAATTATTAATAACATTTCACCCATGAAGCCAGAGGGCTCTTTTGGTCATTGACTGCAGGAAAGTGCTAGCTGTCAAATAACCTTGGATATTGACCAACATTGTTGATGTGAGTGGTATTGTGTACACTCTGTACCCTCTATAGGTAAGCAGTACACAAGGTTTGGCTGCAGGAGAAAGTCAGATGGGAAGATGGTCCACCGCACCCACTGTGTGAACATCGACAATCTCAGAGCTATCAGCAGGGATTGCAACCAGAAAGAGTGCTCCCAGCCAGTGTATGTGAATGCATTTATGTGTGTGTTTGTTTGATATGTGTGCTGTGAATGTTCTATGTAACTATTATATTACTATGTCTGTATATAAGCTATTCATATTCCTGTTATGTCTCAGTAAGTCATTTCTGTTCTCACTCTACCTGTATGGTGATGTGTGTGTCTACTCTATTCTCCAGTTGGATCACTGGGGACTGGGAGGAGTGCAGTTCATCCTGTGGGAAGACTGGCTACCAGAGCCGCTCTGTACGCTGTCAGCAGCCCCTCTCTGGCGGTGGCCAACGCTCCATCCATAGCAAGTACTGTAATGATGACAGGCCAGAGGGAAGACGACCCTGCAACCGCCAGCTCTGCCCTGCCCAGTGGAGAGTAGGACCCTGGTCCCAGGTACGTAGATGTTGAAAGACAAATGTGAATAGTTCTCCACCATTACCGACAGCAAATATAAGATTGACAGGAAAACACTTGTTTCCTTGAAATCTTTAACTCAGAGGAGTGTCGTGTGTGTGTGTGTGTGTGTTTTAGTGTTCGGTGACGTGTGGCAACGGGACCCAGGAGCGCCAGGTTCTGTGTAACACTCCTGATAACTCAGTGGGACTCTGCATGGAGACCAAACCCATCACACTCAGGACCTGCCAGCTAGTCCCCTGCACAGGTGACTGTCCAATCACAAAGCTTAAGTTATTGAACACAAATACATAAATTTTTTATTACTGATACAATATTATTTGATTTTCACACCGTGCACAATCCTTTTCTGTTTGTTTTGTTCTCAGGTGACGGAAAAAACTTTTTGATCCAGTGGCTGTCACGGTCCAACCCAGAGTTTCCTGTACCCAAGATCTCCTCAAGTAAACGTCCCCTCTATAGCGCGGAGCGCGGGGTCCGCTGCATGCCTCTGCTTACCTGGGCTCTACCCTTCTCTCTCTGCCTCTCTCTGCGGGGCAGACTGCCTTGATAGTGGCTCTTTTCCTCTTTTCCTCTTCTCCTGTTCTCCTCTACACTGGAGGATGGCTCTGAAAGCTCCTGCCTGACTGTGGCTTCTCTGTCTGGGGATGGAGGCTTCTTGTACCGTGGTCTCTGGCTCTTTGGCTCTTTCTCTCACACACATACACTCTCTCCTTCATGGGTCTTACTGTACTGTAGGCTGCAGAGCTGGCCTTGAACACTCACTGAAGAGAAAAATGGAAGTTCCGACCCTGATAAGGCTCTATTAATGCCTGAATGCAGGACTATGGTCGTGGCCTAGCCTCTGTTTATGGAGTCGCTCACTGGTTGCGTGTTGTTGGGTTTCAACCTGGGACACTCCATGGAAGTGAATATGGAGTTATGCAGTGGATTTGATAACAAGAAGCTGGAAAGTTTTTTTTGGGAGAGACATTTCTTCCATGATTGTTAACACAAAAGGTGCAGCAGACTCATGCTCGTTATAGTTATACAATATGTATACACGATTATCAACAGAAATAGTTCCACAGAAATAAGTCTCTCCATTACTGACTGTTACCGTACCATATATGTATTTTTGTATAAATTCTACCTAAATATTTAAGTGAAATGTTTAATGAGCATTAAACAGTATGGAAATTAAGTAAGGAGGCCAGAATGTTTATGGGGAGGTGAGTATGGTTCATTCTCACTTTCAGAAAGTACTGTGACTTTTACTCAAAACACATTTTGTGCGTAAGACCAAGGAAACTGAAATGTGTCCTTACATCTCTAAATGCTTGTTTGTTTGTGTGTAATTGTAAGGCATTAGTCAAAAAGATACTCAGATACCTCATGCAATGATTTTGTCATAAACATCTGGAGAATAGCTTTGCCTTATTAGGCTGTTGAGAGAAATAAAAAAAATATGTTTTTTTCTTGTGTGATACAGCAGAGGATGAAAAAATAACTTGAACTTGATGTTTACAACCAAATGGATTCTATTCACAGCACCTTCATGGACAACACAGATATCATCATTTATTATCATTGTATCATTATTGTGGCAAGCTATATTCTGGCCGCCGTGTGGAAAACCCTGTGTCAACAAGACTTGAACTGTGACTTGGGAGTATCTACAGTGTATCAAAATGTGTTGCCTGTATTAAGGAGCAAGTTTCTCAACTTGGTGACAACAATGAATTGTGTGCTTTTACCAGCCAACTTGTAAGGCCTGAAAGTATGTGTTCCTTACTATATATTGGTCAAAAATTATTTTTATCAGAGATACTGGATTAAGAGTTTTTATGCTTATCAGGAGACACTAAATGTGCTGTTCCTTTTACACAAAGAAGAACACATTTATTGTTTCCCTTGACAACCAGTGTTTATATCAGTTATTGTTCATCTGTTTTGGCTTACTGGTGTTATGCAGTTCTTAACCAAAGTGTTTACCAAATTGTTAACTGTGTACAGTACCTTCTGATTTAATGTACTCAATCAAGACAAACAGCTCCATTCTGAACTGCATAGACAGCTTCATATATTTGACAGGGAGAGTGTATTATATGACTTTGGTTTCTAGATTGTTTCAGTAGTGCAGCCCAAACCCAACAAATAAACTCATTATAAAATGATTCAACTTTTTGTCTCACAGATTATACACCTAGAGTGATGACTAATAAGATGAAGAACAACTGTAGCTTACCGTTTACATACTTACATCTGATTAAGCATGACAAATAAAGCATTCCTTTCCTTTATGCTTGATTAATCACAGTAGCCTTTTCTGTTACTTTCTCACTTTTTCTTTCTTTGAGGTAGTTTATGGTTTATTATGTTTGTAGCGGTTGTGTTTTGTTTCTGAAATGTTTGTTGCTTTGTGTTTCAGGGCAGTGTAAGGGGGATAGGTCAGCGTTCTGTCGTATGGCGGTGCTGAGCATGTACTGCACCAACCCTGGGTACAGACAGATGTGCTGCAAGTCCTGCGCCGAGGGGAACTTCACCACTATGGGCCAGAACTTCACCACTGGGCCCTGGAGGTACACCACACTACCCACCCCCACCAACAGCACCTATTCAACAACCCCCACAATAACCCTCAGACCCAAATCCACCACTGGGATATATAGTACTGACTTTGCTTATGTCGAGTATGATGATTATGGGGAGTATACAACCAAAACCGACGAACACAGCACAACAAAAAAATATAGTCCTACCACCACCCCTGTATTAACCACTAGACGGCCCAGAAGAGTAACCACCCCCCCGGTTACTGCCAGAAGTCCTAAATCTCCACCCACCACCACTGAGGAGACTACGGTTCCCAGCACCACCGTCATCACCGTCACTACCGCGGAACCCACCACAATCCCCACCAATCAGGACCCATTACCTCTCAGAACTACAAATGTCCCCAAGTCCACCACAGCTTGGGTTGATGTTATTGAGAGGAAGTCCTGGATGACCCTGGCTCCATCCACTTCCAGACCTAAAGGAGACAAGAGACGGAAAACCATTCCAACACAGCGTAGGGTCATTGTGACACTCATGCCCTCCACCATAGCCCCCCACCGGACAGGGGACAAGAGAGAAAACAACTCGGTGGACGTGCCGTACAGGATCGTTGGTGTAGACAATGAGGTCTCTCAAAACCACTTTGTTCCTAGAATACGGCCTCCATTCCGAGAAACGACACGAAACAAAAGGATACAAGAACTCCTAGCCGAGAAAAGGAGGCAAGACTTACTTCTCAGACGAGCAAAAAGAAAACCTTGATAGTCAGTCATTCAAGTCATCTTTGTTAGTGCTCTATATGGGGATATTCCTATTGAACACCTGCAAACAATTCCGTTTTAATGGAACCAAAGTGAAACCACTCATTCCAGTTCAGAGACTGTCAGTCATGTAGAAATTAAAACTTGTGGCTTGAAGATTGGAATTTGGCCTGCTTTGCTTTTTTATCCAATGAGGAAAGGGGACAGAAATGGACTAAACAGACACAATATTGAGAAATGAATATACTAACTCTATAATTACTCTTCTGTAAATCCATTCTCTTGAGTGATAATTGCACATTTGTACTCGCTGCTTGGCAATGAAGAGAAATTGAATAGTCTTTTATGCTTTGATGTCAATACATATTATACTTTTGTTTAGATTGTAAACAATTTACAGTTTACAATTTACAATTTGGACCTTTGTAGCTCAGTTAGTAGAGCATGGTGCTTGCAACATCAGGGTAGTGGGTTTGATTCCCAGGACCACCCATACATAAAGAATGTATGCACACACACACACACACACACACATATGTATATACACACACAGTATATATACACAGTATACAGTATATATAGGGGAGAGTGGAGTATGTTGATTCATTTTTTACATTCAGTCTCAAGGGAAATATACTGTAGTATTCTTTCTAATAAAGATATCTACATATATTATTCTTTCTTGTTTATCCCTGGAAATAATCAGAATTCATGTAAACAACAGTTTTGAAAACATAACATAAGTGGTACTGTATCTTGGCACAACTTACCCCGGGTATAGGGTAAGTTGAATATAGGGACGGGGTAAGTTGAGCCACCTTGGGGTAAGTGGGTGATGGTGTCCTGTGACAGTGGGTGCTGGTGCTGGTGCATGTTCTCAGAGCATAAGATATTAATGTTATAGTCACATTTCATGGGAATGTTGCAAGAACATTCATGTGTCCAGGTTTCTGAGGGTTCGGAGAATATTCCATCAACGCCCTACCAAACATACACAGAAGATGGTTGCCATGTTCTCAGAACATAAGATATTAATGTTCTAGAAACGTTTCATGGAAACATTGCAAAAACGTCAAAAAATATCCATTACACATCTTGTTGCTGAGCCGATCAAGGCCCTGATCGGTATACCACTGATCCATTCATAGTTAGGTATACTCACACACACACAGTGCTTTTAGCTTACATATTTGACACACATGATTACATTGTGCAAGTTCAATTAATCACTAACTATTATTCAACATGTCCTCACCTGGGATTTGAACTCAACCTCTTGGTCCATGGTACTCTGATTTTCCTGCCCTAAATAGTCAGACTAATGGATATCGGACACGGTCATGGTGGCCATGTCTGTATCAGATATCCATTAATCTGACGATTGTGTCATCATTGATTTGATGTACTTGTTTCAGCAATTTAAGGGTTTTGTGTATAGGTGTCTAATGTTGGTGGGGCATATTAACCTGTTTTACTGATACTCCTGAATCACTATCATCAATAAAATACTTTTAACAGAGCTGAGATTTATTTGAAAGTGCATTCACCCTACTGCTTACACCTATCAAGTTGTTTCAGATATACACAAGTACCTAGGGAGGAGGGGTTAGGGTTTCTTCTGGACAGGGCCTAACTATACTAGCTCATTAAACACATGCCCTAGAGATATCCCTTATTGGGACAGTGGTTAGGGTGTTTGTCATTGATGCTGGTGGCCTGGGTTTGAGACTCGCTAGTGGGGTCGCCCTACTCTTACGATCTTAGCAATATACAGTGGGGAGAACAAGTATTTGATACACTGCCGATTTTGCAGGTTTTCCTACTTACAAAGCATGTAGAGGTCTGTAATTTTTTATCATAGGTACACTTCAACTGTGAGAGACTGAATCTAAAACAAAAATCCAGAAAATCACATTGTATGATTTTTAAGTAATTAATTTGCATTTTATTGCATGACATAAAAGCAGAACTTAATATTTGGTACAGAAACCTTTGTTTGCAATTACAGAGATCATACGTTTCCTGTAGGTCTTGACCAGGTTTGCACACACTGCAGCAGGGATTTTGGCCCACTCCTCCATACAGACCTTCTCCAGATCCTTCAGGTTTCGTGGCTGTCGCTGGGCAATACGGACTTTCAGCTCCCTCCAAAGATTTTCTATTGGGTTCAGGTCTGGAGACTGGCTAGGACACTCCAGGACCTTGAGATGCTTCTTACGGAGCCACTCCTTAGTTGCCCTGGCTGTGTGTTTCGGGTCATTGTCATGCTGGAAGACCCAGCCACGACCCATCTTCAATGCTCTTACTGAGGGAAGGAGGTTGTTGGCCAAGATCTCGCGATACATGGTCCCATCCATCCTCCCCTCAATACGGTGCAGTCGTCCTGCCCCCTTTGCAGAAAAGCATCCCCAAAGAATGATGTTTCCACCTCCATGCTTCACGGTTGGAATGGTGTTCTTGGGGTTGTACTCATCCTTCTTCTTCCTCCAAACACAGCGAGTGGAGTTTAGACCAAAAAGCTCTATTTTTGTCTCATCCGACCACATGACCTTCTCCCATTCCTCCTCTGGATCATCCAGATGGTCATTGGCAAACTTCAGACGGGCCTGGACATGCGCTGGCTTGAGCAGGGGGACCTTGCGTGCGCTGCAGGATTTTAATCCATGACGGCGTAGTGTGTTACTAATGGTTTTCTTTGAGACTGTGGTCCCAGCTCTCTTCAGGTCATTGACCATGTCCTGCCGTGTAGTTCTGGGCTGATCCCTCACCTTCCTCATGATCATTGATGCCCCACGAGGTGAGATCTTGCATGGAGCCCCAGACCGAGGGTGATTGACCGTCATCTTGAACTTCTTCCATTTTCTAATAATTGCGCCAACAGTTGTTGCCTTCTCACCAAGCTGCTTGCCTATTGTCCTGTAGCCCATCCCAGCCTTGTGCAGGTCTACAATTTTATCCCTGATGTCCTTACACAGCTCTCTGGTCTTGGCCATTGTGGAGAGGTTGGAGTCTGTTTGATTGAGTGTGTGGATAGGTGTCTTTTATATAGGTAACGAGTTCAAACAGGTGCAGTTAATACAGGTAATGAGTGGAGAACATGAGGGCTTCTTAAAGAAAAACTAACAGGTCTGTGAGAGCTGGAATTCTTACTGGTTGGTAGGTGATCAAATACTTATGTCAGGCAATAAAATGCAAATTAACTCCTTAAAAATCATACAATGTGATTTTCTGGATTTTTGTTTTAGATTCCGTCTCTCACAGTTGAAGTGTACCTATGATAAAAATTACAGACCTCTACATGCTTTGTAAGTAGGAAAATCTGCAAAATCGGCAGTGTATCAAATACTTGTTCTCCCCACTGTATGTTAATGTCATTATTTGGCAACAGTTACAACACACTTATCTGATCTAATTAAAATGAGTTTCTCATTGAAAGATGGGAATCTGTAGGATTACCCTTTGCACAAGAATTATGACCATATTTCCACTACCTCTCATATGTTATTAGTATTTATTAATTCTATACAGCTGCAAAGTCTTCTTGAAATCCACACCGTTCAAAGATTGATGTAGCAACTGCAGATTGCACCTTTAACATATGATTTGTGGCAAGTGATTCTGTTGCAATTTGTCTGTTTTTCCACATTAAAACTTGGAGATGGAACTATGTGTTTTGTACTGTTTTGGTATAACTGGCATCATCATTGCTTAAATGGCAAATGTGAGAATGTGTAAATATACACATTTCTGATATTCTCAGAATATGGCAACCATGTTCTGGGTATGTTTCTAGCAGAAACAACACTACCATCTGGGCCATGTTTCGGCAAACAAATTAGGAATGTTACAGATAGAAATGCAATGACGAGAGCTGATGTGATTCCTAATCAGAGACATGTTTGTTCTACAAGGTATACAGTATGTGGTGCGGATTTCAAAAAGACAATCGAGAATTCTCTTTAAAATATAAATAATAAATATAATATGCCATTTAGCAGACGCTTTTATCCAAAGCGACTTACAGTCATGCGTGCATACATTTTTGTGTATGGGTGGTCCCGGGGATCGAACCCACTACCTTGGCGTTACAAGCGCTGTGCTCTACCAGCTGAGCTACAGAGTCATGACTCCAAGATGCTCAGCTATTTAGAATTCTACCAAAAAATGACATTAACTGCTAAGAATGTGAGCGTAGGGTAACTGCCCTAGCAGGTGTTGAACCCAGGCCACCAGCATCAAACAACCTAACCACTGTCCCAATAAGGGATATCTCTAGAGCATGTGCTTATTAGGCTAGTATAGTTAGGCCCGGTCCAGAAGAAACCCTAACCCCTCCTCCCTAGGATAGGTGTAAGCAGTAGGGTGAATGCACTTTGAAGCAAATCTCAGCTCTGTTAAAAGTACACTCAAGAAAAGCTTTTATTGATCATAGTGATTCAGGAGTATAATTAAAACAGGTTAATATGCCCCACTAACATTAGACAACTATACAGAAAGCCCTTAAATTGTTGAAATAAGTAAATTAAATCAATGATGAGAGAATAGTCAAATTAACTGATACAGACATGATGGCATAGCAGGAAGCTTTGAATGCTGTGAACCAAGATGTTATGAGTTCAAATCCCAGGTGAGGACATGCTGAATAATAATTACTGTGTAAATGAACATGTACAATGTAATCAATATGTGTGTTAGAAACACTATATTAAAAGCATTATGTGTGAGTATCCCTAACCTTGCCAACAGACAAAAGCACCATTAAATCCATTATTAAAAAATTGAAAGAATATGGCACCACAACAAACCTGCCAAGAGATGGCCGCCCACCAAAACTCATGGACCAGGCAAGGAGGGCATTAGTCAGAGAGGCAACAAAGAGACCAAAGATAACCCTGAAGGAGCTGCAAAGCTCCACAGCTGAGATTGGAGTATCTGTCCATAGGACCACTTTAAGCCATACACTCCACGGAGCTGGGTTTTATGGAAGAGTGACCAGAAAAAAAGCCATTGCTTAAAGAAAACAATAAGCAAACACGTGTGGTGTTCGCCAAAAGGCATGTGGGAGACCCCAAGCATATGGAAGAAGGTACTCTGGTCAGATGAGACTAAAATTGAGCTTTTTGGCCATCAAGGAAAACGCTATGTCTGGCGCAAACCCAGCACCTCTCATCACCCCGAGAACACCATCCCCATAGTGAAGCACGGTGGTGGCAGCATCATGCTGTGGGGATGTTTTTAGTCTGCAGTGACTGGGAAACTGGTCAGAATTGAAGGAATGATGGATGGCGCTAAATACAGGGACATTCTTGAGGGAAACCTGTTTCAGTCTTCCAGAGATTTGAGACTGGGACGGAGGTTCACCTTCCAGCAGGATAATGACCCTAAGCATACTGCTAAAGCAACACTTGAGTTTTATTTATTTATTTTATTTAACCTTTATTTAACCAGGTAAGCCAGTTGAGAACAAGTTCTCATTTACAACTGCGACCTGGCCAAGATAAAGCATAGTAGTGCGATAAAAACAACAACACAGAGTTACATATGGGGTAAAAAAACATAAAGTCCAAAAAAAATACAACAGAAAATATATATACAGTTTGTGCAAATGTAGCAAGTTATGGAGGTAAGGCAATAAATAGGCTATAGTACAAAATAATTACAATTAGTATTAACACTGGAATGCTAGATGTGCAAGAGATTATGTGCAAATAGAGATACTGGGGTGCAAAAGAGCAAAATAAATAACAATATAGGGATGAGGTAGTTGGGTGGGCTAATTTCAGATGGGCTGTGTACAGGTGCAGTGATCGGTAAGGTGCTCTGACAATTGATGCTTAAAGTTAGTGAGGGAGATAAGAGTCTCCAGCTTCAGAGATTTTTGCAATTTGTTCCAGTCATTGGCAGCAGAGAACTGGAAGGAATGGCGGCCAAAGGAGGTGTTGGCTTTGGGAATGACCAGTGAGATATACCTGCTGGAGCGCAGACTACGGGTGGGTGCTGCTATGGTGACCAATGAGCTAAGATAAGGCGGGGATTTGCCTAGCAGTGATTTATAGATGGCCTGGAGCCAGTGGGTTTGACGACGAACATGTAGTGAGGACCAGCCAACAAGAGCGTACAGGTCACAGTGGTGGGTAGTGTATGGGGCTTTGGAGACAAAACGGATGGCACTGTGATAGACTACATCCAATTTGCTGAGTAGAGTGTTGGAGGCTATTTTGTAAATGACATCGCCGAAGTCAAGGATCGGTAGGATAGTCAGTTTTACGAGGGCATGTTTGGCAGCATGAGTGATGGAGGCTTTGTTGCGAAATAGGAAGCCGATTCTAGATTTAACTTTGGATTGGAGATTCTTAATGTGAGTCTGGAAGGAGAGTTTACAGTCTAACCAGACACCTAGGTATTTGTAGTTGTCCACATACTCTAGGTCAGACCCGTCGAGAGTGGTGATTCTAGTCGGGTGGGAGGGTGCCAGCAGCGTTCGATTGAAGAGCATGAGTGGTTTAAGGGGAAACATTTAAATGTCTTGGAATGGCCTAGTCAAAGAATGGCCTAGTCAAAGCTCAGACCTCAATCCATTTGAGAATCTGTGGTATGACTTAAAGAATGTTGTACACCAGCGGAACCCATCCAACTTGAAGGAGCTGGAGCAGTTTTGCCTTGAAGAATGGCCAGAAATCCCAGTGGCTAGATGTGCCAAGCTTCTAGAGACATACCCCAAGAGACTTGGGGGGGGGTGAATAGTGATGCACGCTCAAGTTTTCTGTTTTTTTGTCTTATTTCTTGTTTCTTTCACAATAAAAAATATGTTGCATCTTCAAAGTGGTAGGCATGTTGTGTAAATCAAATGATACAAACCCCCCATAAATCCATTTAAATGCCAGGTTGTAAGGCAACAAAATAGGAAAAATGCCAAGGGGGGTGAATACTTTCGCAAGCCATTGTATCTTCTATTCTGAGAACATAGCAACCATGTTCTGTGTGTTTGCTGGGACGTTGATGGAATATTCTCCTAACCTTCAGAAAACAGGACACAGGAAAGTTCTTGCAACGTTCTCATGAAACGTGTCTAGAACATTAATATTGTACATTGTAACCACGTTCTAGATCATTTCTGTTTGACATTAAGGGAATGTTCTCCTAACTTTAACACCAAAACGTGCTAAAAAGGTTCTCAGAAGGTTTTTGCTAACATAGATAGAATGTTCCCCTAACTAAGGGAAAACTGGACACTCAAACATTAGGGGAACATTATGGATAACATTACAAAAATGTTCTCTCTCCCTAGAATTGTTCGCTGGGTTGTGGTCCTCTGCTACTCTATCATAGCCTCTCTTTCACACAGTTACATGTTCTTTTTTGTCAATGTACCTCTTCAGTGTTATTTGAGTCTATTTTTTCATTCCTTGCTGTTGCTCAAATTGACTTTTTCCCTTCTCTCACTTCCTTGGCTGCTTTTTCAAGAACCTCAAGGGGGGCTAGACCACCGCTTGTTTTAAGTTGGTATACACAGGGCATGATGATGTCTGCTCTGTAATAATAAAAATGCACTTGAGTTCATATGCATGACAGATTGCAAAAATAATATGCATATTATGCATAAAACGGACTAAATGTTATCATAATTTGTATGGGGTATGGTGGCCATTGGCTCAACTTACTCCATGGCCATTGGCTCAACTTACCCTGAGGCAAACATTCTGATTATATTAGCCCACAAAGCTCCAAGGATGCACTTTAATGCTAGGTTTAGGACCTCACTTTAATGCTAGGTTTAGGACCGAACTTGCTGACCACTTTTTCCATGTGGTTTCTTTCTTTACAGACTCCATTAAAATATTTGGTCACATTATTGACTTTGCATATTATTTGGCCACAACCCTATACTGTATATACAGTTGTGGCCTAATATTTTTTATTTTATTGGATTTTCAATTTAAGTTTACAATTTAAATTTACCAACAACCAAATGAAACATTAAAATAAATAAAAAACATCCCCGCAATGAAAGATGGGTGAGGTTCGATAATGCTGTGGGGTTGCTTTGCTCCCTCTGGTACTGGGGGCCTTGAATATGTTCAAGACATCATGAAATCAGCAGATGATCAAGCTGTTTTGGAGTGCAACATTCAACACAGGGTCCAAAAACTGTCTCCGTTGAAGCTTCTGGGTCTTCCAGCAAGACATTAATCCCAAACACACATCAAAATCCCCCCAGGAATGGTTCAAGAAGAGATGCTGGACTGTTCTAAAGTGACCAGTTAAGAGTCCAAATCTGAATCACATCCATAACCAATGGCGAGAGCTGGTGCTGCAATGTTGAAAATTCAATAACAAGGTGTGGAGACCAATTAAATATTTTTAACTTATTTTAGAAGAAATAGGGAATTATTTAAGAAAACTGCAAGGGTGCCAATATATTTTATATACCTGACATACAGTGGAGTCCGAAATTATTGACACCATTGATAAAGATGAACAAATAAATAATCAAAATATTGAGCTACAGTGCCTTCGGAAAGAATTCAGAACCATTGACTTGTTCCACATTTTGTTACATTACAGCCTTATACTAACATGGATGAAATCGTATTTTTTCCCTCATCAATCTACACACAACACCCCATAATGACAAAGCAAAAACAGGTGTTGATTTTTTTTTGGCAATTTATAACAAATAAAAAACAGAAATATCACATTTACATAAGTATTCAGACCCTTTACTCAGTACTTTGTTGAAGCACCTTTGGCAGTGATTACAGCCTCAAGTCTTCTTGGGTATGACGCTACAAGCTCGGCACACCTGTATTTGGGGAGTTTCTCCCATTCTTCTCTGCAGATCCTCTTAAGCTCTGTCAGGTTGGATGGGGAGCGTCGCTGCACAGCTATTTTCAGGTCTCTCCAGAGATGTTCAATCGGGTTCAAGTCCGGGCTCTGGCTGGGCCACTCAAGGACATTCAGAGACTTATCCCGAAGCCACTCCTGCATTGTCTTGGCTGTGTGCTTAGGGTTGTTGTCCTGTTGGAAGGTGAACCTTCGCCCCAGTCTGAGGTCCTGAGCACTCTGGAGCAGGTTTTCATCAAGGATCTCTTTGCTCCATCTTTCCCTCGATCCTGACTAGTCTCCCAGTCCCTGACGCTGAAAAATATCCTCACAGCATGATGCTGCCACTACCATGCTTCACCGTAGGGATGGTGCCAGGTTTCCTCCAGACATGACGCTTGGCTTTCAGGCCAAAGAGTTCAATCTTGGTTTCATCAAACCAGAGAATCTTGTTTCTCATGGTCTGAGAGTCCTTTAGGTGCCTTTTGACAAACTCCAAGTGGGCTATCATGTGCCTTTTACTGAGGAGTGGCTTCCGTTGTCCTTCTGAAAGGTTCTATCATCTTCACAGAGGATCTCTGAAGCTCTGTCAGAGTGACCATCGGGTTCTTGGTCACCTCTCTGACCAAGGCTGTTCTCCCCCGATTGCTCGGCCGGGCGGCCAGTTCTTGGAAGAATCTTGGTGGTTCCAAACTTCTTCCATTTAAGAATGATGGAGGGCACTGTGTTATTGGGGACCTTCAATGCTGCATAATTTTTTTGGCACCCTTCCCCAGATCTGTGCCTCGACACAATCCTGTCTCAGAGCTCTAGGACAATTCCTTCGACCACATGGCTTGGTTTTTGCTCTGACATGCACTGTCAACTGTGGGACCTTATATAGAGAGGTGTGTGCCTTTCCAAATCATGTCCAATCAATTGAATTTAACACAGGTGGACTCCAATCAAGTTGTAGAAACATCTCAAGGATGATCAATGGAAACAGGATGCACCTGAGCTCAATTTCGAGTCTAATAGCAAAGGGTCTGAATACTGCAAAAAGGTCTAAAAACCTGTTTTCGCTTTGTCATTATGAGGTATTGTGTGTAGATTGATGAGGAAAAATGTGCATTCAATCAATTTTAAAATAAGGCTGTAACGTAACAAAATGGTGAGAAAGTGAAGGGGTCTGAATACTTTCTGAATGCTAAAGAATTGGTAAATTATATTATTTTATACTAATTCTATTGCTCAGAGAAAGAGATTTTGTTTAAAAAGTTATAAAACAAATTCTCAAAAAGGTAGGGGCTTTTAATACCTTTCAATATCTCACATTGTGTGCACAGCCATTTTCTAAGATGTTTTATGAGTTGGAGAACACATTGGGTGTGCATGGCCAAAGAGCTCTATTTTCATGTCATCTGACCAAAGTACCGATCCCATTCCAAGTGCCAATGCCATTGAGCAAACTCCAGGCGTTCTTAGATTACATGAAAATAAAGCTCTTTGGCCATGCACACAAGTGGTGGGTTTGGCTTCGAAATGAGAATGCATAAGCAGAAAATAACCCCATACCTACTGTAAGATATGCTGGTGGAGCTTTGATGTTATGGGGCTATTTTTCTTTCACTGGTCTTGCGGCCCTTGTTAAGGTCAACGGCATCATTAACTTTACCCAGTACCAGGACATTTTAGCCAAAAACCTGGTTGCCTCTGCCAGGAGGCTGAAACTTGGCCGCAAGTGGATCTTCCAGCAAGACAATAACCCCATGCGCACAACAAAATCCAATAATAAATGGTTTATTGGCCACAAAATCAACATTTTTCCAATGGCCATCTCAGTCTCCAGACTTAAACCCATTGAAAACCTGTGGTTTGAATTGAAGAGTGCAGTCCATAAGCACAGACGAAGGATATCAAGGATCTGGAGGGATTCTGTATGGAGGAATGGTCTAAGATCCTTCCCAAAGTGTTCTCCAACTCAATAAACATTTTAGAGAAAGGCTCAGTGCCATTATCCTTGCAAGGTGAGGCATTGAAAGGTATTGAAAACAGGATTGTCAATCATTTTAACCCAAACCTTTTTGAGAAAAAAATAGTTGTTACTTGTTAAACAAAATGTATCTGTGCAATTGTATTAGTATAAAATATAATTACCCCAGCTTTTTTAGCATACAATATATCTCAGAATTTGAATTATTTATTTTATAAAGTAATTTTTACTCATCTTTATCAATGGTGTCAATCATTTCAGACCCCACCATATGTAGGTGTGATGAGTGTGATTAGATGGAGTCAGGCGCAGGAGGGTAAATCACAGAATACAGAGTTTATTCCGTTGTACACAGTTGCGCTGGATAGCGACAACAAAATACAGGCACAGGGGAATAATCTACCCCGGCAATACAAGGTACGAGTAGCTCCACCGAGCTACACTCAACTCACATAAAACAATCACCCACAAGGACAAGGGGGCAGAGGGAACACTTATATACGGACTAATGAGGGGATATGAACCAGGTGTGTGTAATTGACAAGACAAGACAAATGGAATGATGATATATGGAGTGGCAGTGGCTGGAAGGCCTGTGACGACGAACGCTGAAGCCTGCCCAAACAAGGAGGGGAGGCAGCCTCGGCGGAAGTTGTGACAGTTGGAAGACGTGTGCTGAAAGTTTGGGGTAAATAGGATACAAATTATACTTTTTTTCCTACCCCCAATTTGCACCACTTCTGTAGAATGACCCATATATTATATACATATAAAACAAAGACTTCTTTAGCAGCACTTGTGAGAAGGAAGGAAGCTGATGTTGTCACTTGCAGGTTTTTTACATAAATTATATTACTATTATAGTAATGGTATATACAGTGAGGGAAAAAAGTATTTGATCCCCTGCTGATTTTGTAAGTTTGCCCACTGACAAAGACATGATCAGTCTATAATTTTAATGGTAGGTTTATTTGAACAGTGAGAGACAGAATAACAACAAACAAATCCAGAAAAACGCATGTCAAAAATGTTATTAATTGATTTGCATTTTAATGAGGGAAATAAGTATTTGACCCCTCTGCAAAACATGACTTAGTACTCGGTGGCAAAACCCTTGTTGGCAATCAGAGGTCAGACGTTTCTTGTAGTTGGCCACCAGGTTTGCACACATCTCAGGAGGGATTTTGTCCCACTCCTCTTTGCAGATATTCTCCAAGTCATTAAGGTTTCGAGGCTAACGTTTGGCAACTCGAACCTTCAGCTCCCTCCACAGATTTTCTATGGGATTAAGGTCTGGAGACTGGCTAGGCCACTCCAGGACCTTAATGTGCTTCTTCTTGAGCCACTCCTTTGTTGCCTTGGCCGTGTGTTTTGGTTCATTGTCATGCTGGAATACCCATCCACAACCCATTTTCAATGCCCTGGCTGAGGGAAGGAGGTTCTCATCCAAGATTTGACGGTACATGGCCCCGTACATCGGCCCTTTGATGCTGTGAAGTTGTCCTGTCCCCTTAGCAGAAACCCCCCCCCAAAGCATAATGTTTCCACCTCCATGTTTGACGGTGGGGATGGCGTTCTTGGGGTCATAGGCAGCATTTCTCCTCCTCCAAACACGGCGAGTTGAGTTGATGCCAAAGAGCTCGATTTTGGTCTCATCTGACCACAACACTTTCACCTAGTTCTCCTCTGAATCATTCAGATGTTCATTGGCAAACTTCAGACGGCCCTGTATATGTGCTTTCTTGAGCAGGGGGAGCTTGCGGGCGCTGCAGGATTTCAGTCCTTCACGGCGTAGTGTGTTACCAATTGTTTTCTTGGTGACTATGGTCCCAGCTGCCTTGAGATCATTGACAAGATCCTCCCGTGTAGTTCTGGGCTGATTCCTCACCGTTCTCATGATCATTGCAACTCCACAAGGTGAGATCTTGCATGGAGCCCCAGGCCGAAGGAGATTGACAGTTATTTTGTGTTTCTTCCATTTGCAATTAATCGCACCAACTGTTGTCACCTTCTCACCAAGCTGCTTAGCAATGGTCTTTTAGCCTTGTGTAGGTCTACAATCTTGTCCCTGACATCCTTGGAGAGCTCTTTGGTCTTGGCCATGGTGGAGAGTTTGGAATCTGATTGATTGATTGCTTCTGTGGACAGGTGTCTTTTATACAGGTAACAAGGTGAGATTAGGAGCACTCCCTTTAAGAGTGTGCTCTTAATCTCAGCTCAATACCTGTATAAAAGACACCTGGGAGCCAGAAATCTTTCTGATTGAGAAGGGGTCAAATACTTATTTCCCTCATTAAAATACAAATCAATTTATAACATTTTTGACATGCGTTTTTCTGGATTTCTTTGTTGTTATTCTGTCTCTCTCTGTTCAAATAAACCCACCATTAAAATTATAGACTGATCATTTCTTTGTCAGTGGTCAAATGCACAAAATCAGCAGGGGATCAAATACTTTTTTCCCTCACTGTACAAGTTCCCACTGGGCACACACTGGTTGAATCAATGTTGTTTCCACATCATTTCAATGAAATTCCTTCGAACCAACGCGGAATAGACGTTGAATTGACGTCTGTGCCCAGTGGGTTGTCCCTTTGCCCAAATATAGTGAGACCAGAATCATATCCAAACCATGTAAGGCTAGCTTACATTATCTACACATTCTACCCTTTCAGTACCAACACACAGCACACAATGTCCAAGGCTAAATGTATTTATTTTTTTATATTTATTGAAGTGTCAGTTGATACATTTTGTTTTGTTCGTACTGTTTTATTGTGGGCTTGGTGTTTACCACGCAGCCTAAATAATGCCAAATGTTTAGTGCTTTTCACACGCAGGTGCATGAGGCATGTGCTCATATGACTAGCAGCAACACAATCACCTTGTAGTATTCTAACACATTTGTCAATGGAAACAACAATATAAGCTGTACGTTTTCATACCTGATAATCTAATAATTTAATAAAACAGCAATTTAAATATACTACTGTTGTCCTCCTTTAACTTTTGAACTGTGTCAAGAATGCTAAAGAATGCTAATATCCACATAATGAAGATTGCATACCAAATAAAATACATTTTCAGGAATATGTAGGCCTGCAATGCTAAACCATCTCTTGCTCCCCAAGTGGTGATGAGGTAATAATGATGTGCAGTAGAGAACTAGGCTCTCTATGATGCTGAACACCTTGCGGTGTCCACAGGGTGGCACTAAATGCCTGTCTTGTCTTCTAGTCAGATATTTCAACATTTAAGGTAGATGCACTTGATGGCATGTACAATAATATAGGCTATACCATGGAAAGTTTCACTTTCGTTTGTAGCCTTACTTTCAAAAGATGAATATGTACCCCTGCCGCTATAAATAATTATTCATTCCATTTCTGAAGAGAATTTGAATAATTTGTTTAAAAATGTTTTATATAGGGTATTATGTGTCATTATGTGGATTGTTTTGTATGGGTTGTTCCAGTCATGTGTTTGTTGATGTTGCTGTTGTTGTTGTTGTTGTATTGTTGTTTGTCTTTAACCTCCCCCTGATTGCTTTTTCGTGTCTCATTTCTCTGTATGGGTTTCTGTGATCAGTCAAAAGCAGCAATTCCACACAGCCAGAAAGTATCATTTGATATGAATTATAATTTAATTTCACGTTGTTTCATTGAGTAGGCAATATGCATTCATGCAGAGTAAAAGGATTGGACGGGTTCTACTTTCATCAGAAACCCAATCAGTGGATGTGATTGAATATAGGGTTCTCACGGTCCTGTGTATTATTCATTTTCAATCCATCTGATACATTTTACATTTTAGTCATTTAGCAGACGCTCTTATCCAGAGCGACTTACAGTTAGTGAGTGCATACATTTTTGATACTACACACCATCTGATATAAGTGATTATGTGATATGACCATGCGGTTAGCGACGCATTGTTTGATGAGTAAAGGTAGGAATTAGTCTTGAAAACCAGACCCTAGGCAACAGTGAGTGACTAGGGTCTGGTTTCATTGACAGATTATTTTGGCGACTTCAACAAGGGGGGAAAAACATTTCCAGGGTGGGTCCTCTTCAGACAGTCATCCCTCCCAAGACATCACGAGTGCGGGAAGGCAGGGCTTAAAATGCGGGCAGGAACTGTGTTCATGAAAAATCATCCCCCTTAGAGATAGATAGAGGATTCATCTTTGTATCTGTGCCATTAAATCAAATCAAATAAAATTTTATTTGTCACATGCGCCGAATACAACAGGTGTAGACCTTACTGTGAAATGCTTACTTACAAGCCCTTAACCAACAATGCAGTTTTAAGAAAATAGAGTTAAGAAAATACAATAACAGTAACACAATAAAATAACAATAATGAGTTTATATACAGGGGGTACTGGTACCGAGTCAATGTGCGGGGATACAGGTTAGTCGAGGTAATTTCTACATGTAGGTAGGGGTAAAGTGACTATGCATAGATAATAAACGGGGGGGGGGGGTCAATGCAAATAGTCTGTGTGGCCATTTGATTAAATGTTCAGCAGTCTTATGGCTTGGGGGTAGAAGCTGTTAAGGAGCCTTTTGGACCTAGACTTGGCACTCCGGTACTGCTTGCTGTGCGGTAGCAGAGATAACAGTCTATGACTTGGGTTACTGGAGTCTTTGACAATTTTTGGGGCCTTCCTCTGACACCGCCTTGGATATAGGTCCTGGATGGCAGGAAGCTTGGCCCCAGTGATGTACTGGGCTGTACGCACTACCCTCTGTAGCGCCTTACGGTGATGCAACCAGTCAGGATGCTCTCGATGGTGCAGCTTTAGAACCTTTTGAGGATCTGGGGACCCATGCCAAATCTTTTCAGTATCCTGAGAAGGAAAAGCTGTTGTCGTGCCCTCTTCACGACTTTCTTGGTGTGTTTGGACCATGATAGTTTGTCGGTGATGTGGACACCAAGGAACTTGAAACTCTCAACCCGCTCCACTACAGCCCCGTCGATGTAAATGGGGGCATGTTCGGCCCTCCTTTTCCTGTAGTCCACGATCATCTCCTTTGTCTTGCTCACGTTGAGGGAGAGGTTGTTGTCCTGGCACCACACTGCCAGGTCTCTGACCTCCTCCCTATAGGCTGTCTCATCGTTGTCGGTGATCAGGCCTACCACCGTTGTGTCGTCAGCAAACTTAATGATGGTGTTGGAGTCGTGCTTTGCCACGCAGTCGTGGGTGAACAGGGAGTACAGGAGGGGACTAAGCACGCACACCTGAGGGTCCCCCGTGTTGAGGATCAGCGTGGCAGATGTGTTGTTGCCTACCCTTACCACCTGGGGGCGGCCCCTCAGGAAGTCCACGATCCAGTTGCAGAGGGAGGTGTTTAGTCCCAGGGTCCTTAGCTTAGTGATGAGCTTTGTTGAACGCTGAGCTGTAGTCAATGAACAGCATTCTCACATAGGTGTCCCTTTTGTCCAGGTGGGAAAGGGCAGTGTGGAGTGCGATTGAGATTGCGTCATCTGTGGATCTGTTGTGGCGGTATGTGAATTGGAGTGGGTCTAGGGATGATGGTGTTGATGTGAGCCATGACCAGCCTTTCAAAGCACTTCATGGCTACCAACGTGAGTGCTATGGGGCAGTAGTCATTTAGGCAGGTTACCTTCGCTTTCTTGGGCACAGGGACTATGGTGGTCTGCTTGAAACATGTAGGTATTACAGACTCGGTCAGGGAGAGATTGAAAATGTCAGTGAAGACACTTGCCAGTTGGTCCGCGCATGCTCTGAGTACACGTCCTGGTAATCCGTCTGGCCCCGCAGCCTTGTGAATGTTGACCTGTTTAAAGGTCTTGCTCACATCGGCTACGGAGAGAGTGATCACACAGTCGTCCAGAACAGCTGGTGCTCTCATGCATGCTTCAGAATTGCTTGCCTCGAAGCGAGCATAAAAGGCATTTTGCTCGTCTGGTATGCTCGCGTCACTGGGCAGCTCGCGACAGGGTTTCCCTTTGTAGTCCGTAATAGTTTGCAAGCCCTGCCACATCCGACGAGTGTCAGAGCCGGTGTAGTAGGATTCCATCTTAGTCCTGTATTGACGCTTTGCCTGTTTGATGGTTCGTCTGAGGGCATAGCGGGATTTCTTATAAGCGTCCGGATTAGTGTCCCACTCCTTGAAAGCGGCAGTTCTAGCCTTTAGCTCGGTGCAGATGTTGCCTGTAATCCAAGTCAATACTAACCTAATTGACAAAGTGAAAAGAAGGAAGCCTGTACAGAATAAAAAAGTATCCAAAATATGCATCCTTTTGGCAACAAGGCACTAAAGTAAAACTACAAAAAATGTCTTGAATACAAAGTGTTATTTTGGGGCAAAGCCAACAGAACACTCTTCATATTTTCAACATGGTGGTGGCTGCATCATGTTATGGGTATGATTGTCATCGGCAAGGACTAGGGAGTTTTTTGTTGTTGATAAAAATAAATAGAATAGAGCTAAGCACAGGCAAAATCCTATAGAAAAACCTGGTTCATCTGCTTTCCAACAGACACTGCGAGACAAATTCACCTTTCAGCCAGTGGAGGCTGCTGAGGGGAGGACGGCTCATAATAATGGCTAGAATGGAGTTTAATGGCTGGAATGGAGTGAATGGAATAGGATCAAACATGTGTTTGATACTATTCTATTCACTCCATTGCAGACATTATAATCAACCGTCCTCACCTCAGCAGCCTCCACTACTTTTAGCAGGACAATAAACCTAAAGGTTGCTTACAAAGATGACATTGAATGTTTCTGAGTGGCCAAGTTATAGTTTTGACTTAAATTGGCTTGGAAATCTATGGCAAGACTTGAAAATGGCTGTGTAGCAATGATCAACAACCAACTTGACAGAGCTTGAAGAATTTTTAAAAGAATAATGTGCAAATATTGTACAATCCAGGTGAGCAAAGCTCTTGGAGACTGACCCATTAAGACTCACAGCTGTAATCACTGCCAAAGGTGATTCTAACATGTATTGACTCAGGGGGTTGAATACTTATGTAATCAAATCAAGATACTGTACCTTGTGGTAAAGGTGCGCTGTAGCTAGCACAGTGCTAGCCGAAGGGAACCGAATGGGGGCAGGTTAGCCTTCGGGTAGGTAAATTCCCTTGACCGAGAAGCCTGGGGGCTAAACCCAGTCGGTCTGGCTAACCCAACAAGTGCACGTGGGTTTACTAGACATGAGAAGGGAGCTAGTAGTGCTACTGTGTTGCAAGTAGGATTGCTAGTAGGGGTTGGCTGGCTGGTAGCTACCCTGTGGCGAAGGTATGCTGCCGCTGGCACAGTGCAAGCTGAAGAGAACCGTTTGGAGGCAGAGTTCTACTTGGGATGGTTTCTCCCCTGACCATGGAGCCGAGAGGCTAAACCGTGAACGTAGGTTAACAAGAGAAGGGAGCTAGCAATACTACCGTATGTGCAGGTAGAAGTGTGGCTAGCTTGCTTTTCAGCTAACTAGCCAAGTTAGCTTAAGTCTTGCAGCGTGGGCTAACTGAGTCTCGGTAGCTAGCCATGTTACGGTAGCTGTCACCAGAGACTGAGAAGTAGAAAACAAATTATACTTGAAGCTAAACGTTCCTTTCGGTAAGTACTAAACACTGTCGACAAGAGCTGAGGTCCTACGTTCGGCAAGGTTAACCTCAGCGTTCGCCTGTGAACTGTTATGTAGGAAGTCAGGAATTTAAGTCATGCTGAGGAAAGCTTCAGTCGCCGTCGTGATCATTTCCGCAAGGAAGAGAGGCGAGAATGACCATAGGGCGGGCGAGTGGCGCCTCCGAAGGACTCACCTTATTCGCCACTCTACCTGTTTGTCTCCGACAGACGTTGTATTATTGGTTACTTCGTCATTTGTGACCTCCTGAGAAATCCCATTGTGAGATATCGAAACGAGTATTTGAAAGAGAACTATGGTAACAATGGGTGCTAAGAGAGGTGTTCTTCTGATTTGCCTTTTGGTAAACAGTTATGTGTAAGAATAACATAGGCCTTTCAGAGCTGTGGTTGTGCTTAGATGAATAGATGGAGTAGAGGATCAGTGATTCCACACAGTAGAACAGAGATGAGACATTGCATCATGGCCCTGTGTTGAATCCTGGGGATCATTATCCTCTCCTCCTCATCCTGTTCTCCTCTCATCCTCCTCTCTGCGACCTCATCCTCCTCTCATTTTCTCCTCCTCTTCATCCTCCTCTCCTGCTCCACCTCACGATTTCTCTCCTCTCTAAATGCTGCCTCTTTCCTCCTCCTGCCTAACCTCCTACTCTCTTCTCTCTTTCCCTTTCTTGCCTCTCTACTCACTCCTTGTACCTTCCACACTCTTACTCTGTACATCAATAAAATCGATTTGGCACATGATTATGCTCAGCCACAGAATGGGATGGAGGTGCTATTTTTAGCCAGCTAAGGGAGGAGAGGGAGGGCAGGGGAGCGAGAGAGAGAAAGGGGGTGGGATAAACCGTTCTTTTCGTTCTGTAGCTGTATGTCGGTTGGAGGCACAGAGCTCTGTGGCAGCTTGGCTAGAGGCAACGAAGACGAGCAAACGACACCACCTGAAACACAGATAAGACACAGGTAGGAAGCACTGCTGTATTCTACATAGAACAGGCAAAGCCAGACACCTGGACTGATAGCAATACTAATAGATGGTACGTGCCCTGAGGAAATTGAATGGTTACATCATAGCTGCGTACATGGCCAGGCAATAAGTACACTTGTATCTTCAAAAAACAATGTATGCGCTGATGCTCAATGGCAAAACAGTTGATATGCTTAAAATGTCATTAATTCAAGTTCAAGAATATTGGTACCCTATGGGATGTGTAAAACAAATATATGTTGTAACCTATATTCTGCATAAAATTACGATATTTTTAGGATACTAGATGAGATTATGTAATATGGATTTGTTTTGCTATGTACTCAGCCCCCATGCCTAATGTAAGTTAGCAACACTGTCTGGCTGTCGGTTTGTCAGTCTGAGACAACATGAGAATAGGGAGGGGCATAATGAGTTGTTTACATGGGGTCCTAAATTAGTTTACGCCCACCCAATGTTAATATGTGCTTTTATATATTTATTAGTGTGTGTGAATATGTTTTTGTGTGGTGTATGTGTGGGTTATTAGGTGGGTGGATTGTGTGGTGTATGTGTGGGTTACTAGGTGGGTGGATTGTGTGGTGTATGTGTGGGTTACTAGGTGGGTGGATTGTGTGGTGTATGTGTGGGTTACTAGGTGGCTGGATTGTGTGGTGTATGTGTGGGTTACTAGGTGGGTGGATTGTGTGGTGTATGTGTGGGTTATTAGGTGGGTGGATTGTGTGGTGTATGTGTGTGTAATATGAGCACACCCTGAGATGTGATGAGGGAAAGCGAGGTTACCATGGAGACAGGCTCAGCACATCTTTCCTGGAAACGATTGCACATACGCATCAAATACACAAATACATTTCATATGCAATTATGCATTTTAAAAACACACAAAGCGCATTGTCAATTACACTTTGCCTGTTTTTGACTTTTGCCTGTATTTAACTAGATGCAAATTGATAATTCATTCAAAAATGTGTCATTCCCATGGCATTGTTTACATTTTCCACAATCCAAGCTTTGCAAAAACAAAAGGTTATTCTCAGAGACTGACATGACCAGCCTCTCTCTCCCTCCTGTTTCCCAGGCATGCGTCCCCGCTCCAGACTCCTGGCTAAGAGGTGCCTGCCCACCATCAGGGAGGGCTATGAGGAGCTGGTCCAGGACATGAACCAGGCCAACAGCCGCCACCTCCCTCCCCATGGTCAGGCCCACTCACTGTCTACCCACGACTACTTCCTGTCCATCTGCCAGCTCGCCCGACCAACCTTCCCCCAGGGCGAACCCGACTGTGACATCCTCACAGTGGGCTCGCTGGCCTCCCTGAGGCCCTGTCTGAGGCTGCACAGACTGAGGGACCCTGTGCCACCCTGTCAGCCTCTGATCTCCAAGGTAAGCCGCCACACACAGTTAGAGCAGGAGGAGAATCAGAGGGAGTGTAGTGGCCCAGAGAGAGTGGTGGATGCCAGTTCAGGTCAGACCTCCAGTAGGGTTGACCCCAGTGTCTCTGACCCCCTGGAGTTCCTCTACGGAAACAGGGAAGGACTCCTCTCAGCCACCTGTCGCGCCCCTGACTCACAGGGCTGGAGGGGTGAGGAGAGAGAGAGTGATACCCAGCGTCGACCACAACCCCCGGTACGCGCCGACAGTTTCCCCCGCATGTGTTCCTCGCCCCTGACCCAGCGCAAAAGCAGCTGCCCGGAGCTCTGCCTGGTGGACCCCACTGACCAAAATAAGCCAAACCCTGACCCTGCTCCACCACAGACATCCTCATCAGACCAGCAGAAATCTGATGCCTCCAGCTCACTCTCATGGAGGTTCCAGAACGACCCAGACAGGGCCCCTGCAGGTGAGAGGGGGAAGTGCACTCGCTACATGGACAAGCACACAATGGTATCACACTGGATTGCTGACTGTCGCTCGGCCTGGAGAGAAGCCAGAATCAGGGCGTGCATGCTTCCTGCCATCGCAGAGATGTAAACAGGTGTAGCGTTGTTAAGCCCCACTCATAAGTATTGTACATTATGGATCCTTGATGTACTACGTCCCGCTTAATTGGTACGTTTGGAAAATGCAGGTCCATGTGGTAACGTGTACAAATTGAGTTTTCATGCCTGACCTTTTTGTACAGTATGTAGTTTAAGACATATTGTAGACTAGCGTATGCCTCACACATATCACAGTAGGTGGAATGTTGACAGTGCCTAGAAGACATCAGTGTTAGGGTAGCCTCTGGAAGTTGAACAAGACAGGATTTTGGAAGGATGACCACGCGAGACTAGTATTAGGGTGAGTAAAGATGTGTGGAAAAGATGCAGAATTTGCTAAAAGGATCTCCTGTAGCTCAGTTGGTAGAGCATGGCGCTTGCAACGCCAGGGTTGTGGGTTCGTTTCCCACGGGGGGCCAGTATGAAAAATGTATGCACTCACTAACTGTAAGTTGCTCTGGATAAGAGCGTCTGCTAAAATGTAAATGTACAAAGACATATGACTAAGAAAAATGACAGATCATAATCTTAACTATTGAGTGTGATAGGTAGCTTAGTGGTTAAGAGCGTTGTGCCAGTAACCGAAAGGTCGCTGGTTCTAATCCCCGAGCCGACTAGGTGAAAAGTCTGTCAATGTGCCCTTGAGCAAGGCACTTAACCCTAGTTGCTCCTGTAAATCGCTCTGGATAAGAGTGTCTGCTGAATGACTAAAATGTAAAATGATATCTCACTCCATTATTGACTAATGATAAGTCTGGTCAAATAAAATATTATACTTTTCATAACAATGGGAATGGTACAGTTTTAGAAACTGAACAGAGGAAAATGTGATCCTATAGCTAGTTCACGCTCGCTATAGGAGAGCATTTAAACTCAGATTATTCTCAGTGGTTCTGAAAACGTCTCTTGCGATTTCCTCTCTCATGTATGATATGAGTTATGCAATGACAATGTAGATCTGTGCAAAACTGATGAGTCTATTTCAATCTTCCACTAAGTAAAGCCATGATGAAACAGTACAGGTATATTCAATCATATTCCCACTGAGTGAAACAGCATGTGACATTGTTGTATATTACTTTTTGATTGTGTTTAATGGTCCTCCATGACAGTAAAATGATGTCTGTGTCAAAATATAAAAATGGAAAGACAACAGTATAATTGACAATAAAATCATTTGATCTTGTATTGTTTGGCTTTTGTACCTCTGTCCATTGTTGGCCTGTAATCTAATTAAATTATGTGTTTTACCCTGCCTGTGAGTGTCCAAAACATAGACCTGTTGCACTAGGAAATATATCCGTATAATGCAAGATAAACAAGTTATCCTAAACCTTTCTGTGATGGAGAGATAATAAAACTGAAGTAATCATTCCGGATACCATAATGGGTGGCAGTCCTGCTCAGTGTCTTGAGGAAAATTTGCCAAAACATTCAAGAGATAAAGGTGCTCAAAGTTGACCTATTTTGCATAACCCACCACACCATGAGACATCCATGTCTTCAACACGATGAGACAGCCTACAGGGAGGAGGTAGAGCCCTGTCGGAGTGATGCCAGGAAAATAACCTCTCCATCAACGTCAACAAAACGAAGGAGCTGATCTCGAACTATAGGAGACATCAGAGAGAGCACGCCCCCATCCACATCGACAGGGCTGCAGTGGAAACGGTCAAAAGCTTTAAGTTCCTCATTGACGGCCTGAAATGATCCCTTCACACAAACAGTGTGGTGAATAAGGCGCAACAGAAATTCAATTTGGCCCCTGAAACCCTTATAAACTTCTACAGATGCACCATTGAGAGCATCCTGTCGGGCTGTATCAACCCGTTACGGCAATTGCACCGTCCGCAGGGCTTTCCAGAGGGTGGTGCGGTCATCCAAACGCATCACCGGGGGAACACTGCGTGCCCTCCAGGACATCTACAGCACCCGGTGTCACAGGAAGGCCAAGAAAATCATCAAGGACCTCAGTCCCCCGAGCCACTGCCTGTTCACCCCGCTACTATCTACAAGGAGGAGACAGTACAGGTGCATCAAAGCTGGGACTGAGAGACTGATAATCAGCTTCTATCTCCAGGCCATCAGACTGTTAAATAGTAACCACTAGCAGGCCTCCACCCAGTGCCCTGAGGGTGCTGCCAGTGTTTCCCCTAGGATTTTCTTCAGCAGCGGTAACGCTAGTGCTGTACTAGTTGCCTAAAACATGTTTTTAGACCATGTTAAGAGTTAATGGAAAACTGTTAAAATATATATTTCTCATATTGTCTCATATGATGTCTCCTACTAGTGCTGTACTAGTTTTTGCTTGAAATAGCCTAAAACATGATTTTAGACCATGTTCATGGAAAACTGTTGAAAAAGAGAGAGAATGTTCCGTTTTAAAGTACATTTCCTGCAATTATACACATTTAGCCATGGACTATGCCTTGTTCTAATGCTATCTGAGTGACTCAAACATTATAACAAGATCAATAGGCCATGACATTTTTGGAATTTCAGATTCTCCCTGACTGTCTAGTTTTTATTTGGGTGATTGCTAGTTTCTCAAAGATGATCTTATTTTAAAAAATATAATGCTCCATTATCTTATCTGAACTCGTTAGGAACTCACCTTTCATCTCATATTAATATTGTCCATATGACAAACAGAAAGTGTTTTTTGTTTAAAATCTATTCATTATTTTAGATTAATGCCGATAAATCGATCTCTGAATGTGCTATAGTGGTGAACCCACTATCTTCTGCTGCACTATGATGTAATGATCACAGGCATGTGCTTTGTCAGTGGCTGTGATGTAGGGTTCAGCCAGGAGTTGATGGACAGTCGGAAGAGCGATTGAAAAGGTAGGAGGGACATCCCAGCCTCAAGTGGTTTCACATTTCACATCCTACGTCACACCGGCGCAAAAAGTATACTACTCTGTCCGTGGGAAACAAAATAAACAAAATAATTTAGGCTCTTGAAATGCATCTGTGCATTGGTAGATGTGCTGTACATTGTACTAAACAGTTATTACACTGCTATATACTGTTACTACACTATTATTGACTGTTATAAACACGTATTACATTATTTTTACATTACATTTACGTCATTTAGTAGACGCTCTTATCCAGAGCGACTTACAAATATACACCTTATAGCCAGTGTGATAACCACTTTACAATGTTTTTATTTTTTTATATTTTTTTTATATTTTTTTTGGGGGGGGGGGTTGGAGTAAAGGGGGGGGTAGAAGGATTACTTTATCCTATCCCAGGTATTCCTTAAAGAGGTGGGGTTTCAAATGTCTCCGGAAGGTGGTGAGTGACTCCGCTGTCCTGGCGTCGTGAGGGAGCTTGTTCCACCATTGGGGTGCCAGAGCAGCGAACAGTTTTGACTGGGCTGAGCGGGAACTATGCTTCCGCAGAGGTAGGGGAGCCAGCAGGCCAGAGGTGGATGAACGCAGTGCCCTCGTTTGGGTGTAGGGACTGATCAGAGCCTGAAGGTACGGAGGTGCCGTTCCCCTCACAGCTCCATAGGCAAGCACCATGGTCTTGTAGCAGATGCGAGCTTCAACTGGAAGCCAGTGGAGTGTGCGGAGGAGCGGGGTGACGTGAGAGAACTTGGGAAGGTTGAACACCAGAAGGGCTGCGGCATTCTGGATGAGTTGTAGGGCTTTAATGGCACAGGCAGGGAGCCCAGCCAACAGCGAGTTGCAGTAATCCAGACGGGAGATGACAAGTGCCTGGATTAGGACCTGTGCCGCTTCCTGTGTAAGGCAGGGTCGTACTCTCCGAATGTTGTAGAGCATGAACCTACAGGATCGGGTCACCGCCTTGATGTTAGCGGCGAACGACAGGGTGTTGTCCAGGGTCACGCCAAGGCTCTTCGCAGGAGGAGGACACAACAGAGTTGTCAACCGTGATGGCGAGATCATGGAACGGGCAGTCCTTCCCCGGGAGGAAGAGCAGCTCCGTCTTGCCGAGGTTCAGCTTGAGGTGGTGATCCGTCATCCATACTGATATGTCTGCCAGACATGCAGAGATGCGATTCGCCACCTGGTTATCAGAAGGGGGAAAGGAGAAGATTAGTTGTGTGTCGTCAGCGTAGCAATGATAGGAGAGGCCATGTGAGGATATGACAGAGCCAAGTGACTTGGTGTATAGCGAGAATAGGAGAGGGCCTAGAACTGAGCCCTGGGGGACACCAGTGGTGAGAGCACGTGGTGCGGAGACAGCTTCTCGCCACGCCACTTGGTAGGAGCAACCGGTCAGGTAGGATGCAATCCAAGAGTGAGCCGCGCCGGAGATGCCCAGCTCGGAGAGGGTGGAGAGGAGGATCTGATGGTTCACAGTATCAAAGGCAGCAGACAGGTCTAGAAGGACAAGAGCAGAGGAGAGAGAGTTAGCTTTAGCAGTGCGGAGAGCCTCTGTGACACAGAGAAGAGCAGTCTCAGTTGAATGACCAGTCTTGAAACCTGACTGGTTTGGATCAAGAAGGTCATTCTGAGAGAGATAGCAAGAGAGTTGGCTAAAGACGGCACGCTCAATAGTTTTGGAGAGAAAAGAAAGAAGGGATACTGGTCTGTAGTTGTTGACATCAGAGGGATCGAGTGTTGGTTTTTTGAGAAGGGGTGCAACTCTCGCTCTCTTGAAGACGGAAGGGACATAGCCAGCGGTCAATGATGAGTTGATCAGCGAGGTGAGGTAAGGGAGAAGGTCACCGGAGATGGTCTGGAGAAGAGAGGAGGGGATAGGGTCAAGCGGGCAGGTTGTTGGGCGGCCTGCCGTCACAAGTCGCAAGATTGTATCTGGAGAGAGAGGGGAGAAAGAAGTCAAAGCATAGGGTAGGGCAGTGTGAGCAGGACCAGCAGTGTCATTTGACTTAACAAACGAGGATCGGATGTCGTCAACCTTCTTTTCAAAATGGTTGACGAAGTCATCCACAGAGAGGGAGGAGGGGGGGGGGGATTCAGCAGGGAGGAGAATGTGGCAAAGAGCTTCCTAGGGCTAGAGGCGGATGCTTGGAATTTAGAGTGGTAGAAAGTGGCCTTAGCAGCAGAAACAGATGAAGAAAATGTAGAGAGGAGGGAGTGAAAAGATGCCAGGTCTGCAGGGAGTCTAGTTTTCTTCCATTTCTGCTCAGCTGCCCGAAGCTCTGTTCTGTGAGCTCGCAATGAGTCATCAAGCCACGGAGCTTGTGGCCAATAAAATCAAATTTTATTGGCCACATGCGCCGAATACAACAGGTGCAGTACAGTGAAATGCTTACTTACAGCCCTTAACCAACAGTGCATTTATTTTTTATAAAAAAGTAGAATAAAACAACAAAAAAGTGTTGAGAAAAAAAGAGTAGAAGTAAAATAAAATAACAGTAGGGAGGCTTTATATACAGCGGGGTACCGGTGCAGAGTCAATGTGCGGGGGCACCGGCTAGTTGAAGTAGTTAAAGTAATATGTGTGGCCAGCCAGGCCACACATATTACATTGTTAAAACAACAGACCTACAACGTGAAGAGTGGGTGAAATTATAAAGAGTTTGCATAAGCACGGAAGCTGAAGGGGACCAGTTGTCCCTATAAAATAAGTTACTAGAGGAGACATAAAAAGCATAATCCACAGACAGACAGACAGACAGACAGACAAAACAATAGATTTAATGACGCTAATCTTCATGAGGTGTGTCTGTTCGTAAATTCAATCTTCATGAGGTGTGCTCGTAAATTCAGAGCGTTGTCAGATTGTCAGTTCGTAAAACACTGGACGCTCTGGCCGAGGAGTAGGGTTGATCCGAGCGTTCTGACATCACAACGGCAGTCAAGCACCCGAGCTAACTGGCTACTTCCAGACACAAATGAGAGAACACCTCACTCTGACCATTTTACTCGCCCTTGCAGATCTGGTTTTAGGCTGTTTTCATGTTATCCAGAGCATTGGTGACTAACTGTACTGCTGGCAACAATTTAATTTTGTTGAAGCGCTCCACAAGGCAATCACTTAGGATAGAGGGGAGTAGTGCGGGTCTTCTGCATACCCAGCCTCTCACACATGGTGGCAAACACCTGGGACTCAAAGTTTCTGCCTTGGTCGCAGCTTCAAACCTGCTGAACATCCCCGCTGTCAGGGTGTCGACGATGGTCTCTACCTCCTGGTCAGGCAGAGCATAGGCCTCGGGCCATTTTGTGAAATAGTACATGGCCGTGAGCACCCAGCGGTTTCCACTGTCTGTGGTGGGGAACGGCCCAACTACATCCACTCCCACCCTCTCCATGGGAGCCCCAATTGGGAACTGTTGGAGCTGAGCATGAGAACGGCCTGGAGGGCCCTTTCTCGCTATGCAGTTGTCACAGCGGCGGCAAAAGTCCTCCACATCCCTCTTGTGCTGCCCCCAGTAATATCCCTGACGGAGGCGGCGGAGGGTTTTTGTGACGGTGGAGGGTTTTTGTGACCCCAAAGTGTCCAGTCCCCACCCCCCATGAGTGCTTTGGAACCACCACCTCCCGTAGCTGGCTCCTTCCATGCCCGCTGTAGCACGCCATCAGCCAGCCGCAGTCTCTCAAACTTTGACCACAACCCTTTGGTCGCGAGTGAGAGCGCTGCCACCTCTTCCCACAGTGGCCTCAGCTGCACCTCTTCCCACTGTAGCACTGCCCCCATTCAGCCACGTCGACAGTCTGCAGTCTGCAGCTCACAGCCCGATACACTGTGGCACAGAACCCCTCCTCCGCACACAGCTCTCTCTCACGGCCCTCTCTCCGCTCACAGTGGCGGCACCCATCTGCAGTACAGGGCCAATGGGACATGGCGTCGGCGTTGGAGTGGCGTGCCCCTGCCCTGTGCACCACTGTGAAGTCGTACGGCTGAAGCTCCTCCACCCAGCGTGCAACCTGCCCCTCTGGATCTTTGAAAGACATGAGCCACTGGAGAGCAGAGCGGTCAGTCCTTACAGTAAAGGGCAGGCCACCCAGGTATACTTGAAGTGTTTGATGGAAGCCACAACAGCGAGGAGCTCCCACTGGGTGACACAGTAGCGGCGCTCATGTTTGTTGAATGTTTTGCTGAAGTACGCCACCACTCTCTCCTCCTCTGGCCCCACCTGGGCCAGCACCCCACCCATGCCCACATTGCTCGCGTCTGTGTCCAGGATAAAGGGCAAGGTGAGGTCAGGGGTGGGCGAGCACGGGGGCCTCGATCAGTGCACGTTTGAGGGTCTTGAAGGCCTCCCCGCACTCCACTGTCCAAGTGAAGTCCTTTGGCAGCAGGCGGTTCAGGGGAGCAGCAACGCTTGAGAAGCCCCTTACAAACCTCCTGTAGTACAAGGCCAGGCCCAGGAAGCTCTTCAGCTGATGCTGGTCGGTGGGGGTGGGCCGGTCTCGGACAGCCCCCACTTTGTCCTAAATGGTGCTGATACCCTCCTCCCCCACTTGGTGGCCCAAGAAGGACACCTCTCTTCTCATGAAGTGGCACTTCTCAGGGTGGAGCTTCAGGTCTGTGGCAGCCACCCTCTCCAGCACACGCCGTAGCGCCCCCCAGGGCTGACTGGAAGGAGCTTCCATGGGCCAGGATGTCGTCGAGGTATACCAGACACTCCTGTCGGGGGATGCCATCCAGCACCCTGTCCATCAAACGCTCAAAAGTAGCTGGAGCATTGCACAGGCCGAAGCACAGGACCTTGAACTGCCAGTGTCCTCTGTTAGTGGAGAACGCAGTTTTGGTTCTGGCCTTTGGGGAGAGGGGCACCTGCCAGTAGCCACTACGGAGGTCTAGTGAGGAGAACCAGGAGGACCCCCTAACCAGGTCCAGCGACTCATCGATGCGTGGTATGGGGTATGAGTCCTTCCTGGTTACCTCATTCAGCCGCCTGTAGTCCGCACAGAACCTCAGCTTGCCTCTCTTCTTAGGAACCATGACGACTGGTGCCGCCCAGGGGCTGTCTGAGGGCTCGATGAAGTCTGCCCACTGCATCGCCAACACAGCCTTGTCTACCGCCTCCTGGCGTGCCAGCGGGATACGGCGGGGACGCATCTTGATGGGCCGAGCATCACCTGTGTCGATCTCATGCTGCACCAGATGAGTCTGGGGGAATGTAACACACAGCCGTTGGGTTGTGTGAATGTGATATTAGGGAGGGCCATGGTGACTGCCGGCCCTCCCTGGAAGCTCAGTGTGCCCCCATTTAGGTCTAACTGGCAGCCTGTGCTCCTAAGAAAGTCCAACCCCAGGATACAAGGGTCCTGCACAGCCGCCACCCACACAGGATGACGCACAGTCCCGCCCCCTACTGTCAGAGTCATTATTCCCTTCCCTTTCATGGGTGCCAGCTCACCTGTGACTGTTCGGAGCTGCACAGTTGTGGGCTCAAACTGAGTCCAACCTGGCACAATATCCGGCCTCATCAGGGTTACCGTGGACCCAGTGTCCACCAGGGCAGAGCAGGGCACCGCCTCCACAGTGACAGGGACATGACAAAAGTCCCCAACACAGGGATACCTTGCTCCCCCGTCCGTACCAGTGGGCTCCCCCTGGCGATGGTGGTGGTTGGGAAAGAGAGCCAGGGGTCCGCACTGCCCCATCTATGCGGACCCCGAGCCGTTTCCCTGCGCTCTGAGGGACATGGGGCAATCCCGGCGCAGATGGCCAGGCTGGCCACACCCCCAGCAGACCATGGGACCAAGGCATGTGTTGCGTGCCAGCTGTAGCGACACAGCACAAATTAGTTCAGTCATTTCAGCCAGCCCAGGCTTTTCTGGCTCTGGGCTGCTCTGCCCCACAGCCTGCACAGTGGGTGTGTCTCCCTGCACCCCCATCGAAGCCCCAGCTGAAGCCTCAGCCCACACGTGCTCCCTCTCCAAAGCCATCTCCAAGGCTATCTGCAATGACTCCGAATGAGCCAGCTGGGTCTGTATGCGCAGCTCCTTAGGAGAGAGCGCCTGTATGAACTGATCCCGTGCTGGCTCGCTCTGCACGGATGGGGGCATGTGAGCATATGCCCGCCGAGAGAGGCTTTCAATGTCTTTAGCTAGCACCCGTAGTGGCTCTCCAGGCTGCCTGCATCTATTACTCAGTTCGGAGCGCAGCAGCCCGGGCTGTACCGGGCTGTACACACTGTCCAAAGCACCTCCTCAGTGCTCCAACTAAAGCCCCATAATCACGTCTGTCCTCGGGGCTAATCAATATCAAACAGGACAGAGCATCATCCGTGAGGCACAAAGCCAACTGCAGTGCCCTATCTTCATTTGACCACCCCCCAAAATGAGCTAACAGTTCAAACTGAGCATGAAAAGCTTCCCAATCCGCCTTACCGGAGTACATCGGGGTCTTAACAGATGCAGACGCATGGTCGCGACAGTGCGCCCAGTCAACAGGTAGCCCTTCTTCTTCTTCGATGAGGTTTAATGGTGGTTGGCATCCAATAAATGTTGCATTACCGCCACCTACTAGACTGGAGTATAACTCCCTTATACTTTGCTTTAAAAATGGTTTTAATAATAATAGATAACGTTAAAAAAATTTAATAAAAATACTAATACCCTACCATCTAATATTACACTCACAAAACATTTGAAAAAAGAATAATAAATACCATACTCCACTATTTAAATCTATTTAGTCCTACTTCAGGCCAACAGCCTGAAAGGATGGGACACTGCCACTTAACACTCCCTGTAACTCTTCTGATGTCAAGTCTCGCACACCCAAATACCTCTCTGCAGCTGCCACCACAACCTCCATTTTCTGCGACTTACGTTCCATCCCTGCAGTACAGTTGATAACCATTGCTATAAATGCCAAAAATCCAATCTTACTGAAACATACAGTGAGCTCCATAATTCATTGGACAGTGACAATTTTTTTGTTATTTTGGTTCTGTACTCTAGCACTTTGAGTTTGAAAGGATACAATGACAATGAGGGTGAAGTGCAGACTGTCAGCTTTAATTTGAGGGTATATTCATACATATCGGATGAACCGTTTAGAAATTATAGAAGCTTTTGTACATGGTCCCCCCCTTTTTCGGGCATCAAAAAACATTGGACAGTTTAACATAATGTAGAATAAAGTAATCATTGTTAATATTTGGTCGCATATCCATTGCATGCAATGATTGCTTGAAGTCTGCGATGCATTGACATCACCAGACGCTGGGTATCTTCCCTGGTGATGCTCTGCCAGGCCTGTACTGCAGCCATCTTCAGTTCCTGCTTATTTTGGGGACTTATTGCCTTCAGTCTCCTCTTCAGCATGTAAAATGCATGTTCAATTGGATTCAGATCCGGTGATTGACTCGGCCAGTCAAGGATTTTCCACTTTTTGGCCATCAAAAACCCCTTTGTTGCTCTAGCAGTATGTTTAGGGTCATTGTCTTGTTGCATGATGAAGTGCCGTCCAATGAGTTTGGAGGCATTTGGTTTTATCTGAGCAGATAAAATATTTCTATAGACTTCAGAATTCATTGTTCTACTTCTGTCTGCAGTCACATCATCGATGAAGACAAGTGAGCCTGTTCCACTGGCAGCCATACAGGCCCAAGCCATAACACCCCCTCCACCATGTTTCACGGATGAGGTGGTATGCTTTGGATCATGGGCATTTCTTTTTTTTCTCCACACTTTCCTCTTTCCATCACTCTGGTACATGTTAATCTTTGTCTCATCTGTCCACAATACTTTTTTCCAGAACTCTTGGGGCTCTTTTAGGTGCTTTTTAGCAAACTGTAATCTCGCCTTTCTGTTCTTCAGGCTTATCAGTGGTTTGCATCTTGTAGTGTACCCTCTGTAGTCCTGCTGGTGTAGTCTTCTACGTATGGTAGACTTTGACACATCTACACCTGCATCCAGGAGAGTGTTTTTGATCTGTTGGGCTGTTGTCAGGGGGGTTTTCTTCACCATAGAGAGTATTCTCCGGTCATCCACCACAGTGGTCTTCCTCGGTCTACCGGGTCTTTTGACATAATTGAGTTCACCGGTTGTTTTTTTCTTGTTAATGATGAACCAAACTGTTGACTTGGGCATGGCCAGGGTTTTTGCAATGTTCCTGATTGATTGATTTTCATTTCTGAGCCTTATGACGGCCAGCTTCATTTGCATCGACACTGCTGTCTTCCTCATGTTGTCACACCACAACAACAACCTCCAAAGGCAATAGCAAAGTCTAGAATCAATGCTATTCATCAACAGCTCTCCTGCATTCACTAACGACACAAATGAATACACCTGCCTAACGACACACATCTGTGAAGCCAATTTAACAAATACTTGTAGTACCTTAAAATGGGGGGACCATGTATAAAAGGTGCTATCATTTCTAAACAGTTCATCCAATATATATGAAAATACCCTCAAATTAAAGCTGACAGTCTGCACTTCACCCTCATTGTCATTGTATCCTTTCAAACTCAAAGTGCTAGAGTACAGAACCAAAATAACAAAAAAACTGTCACTGTCCAATGAATTATGGAGCTCACTGTATATCACTTGTTGGTTTATCCCTCTGTACTGGTACAGATCTACTACTCACACCACTCCTCTCAGGATCCCTCCCCCTTGACCCATCTTCCTCTACTTTCTTCACTGCCTCAGCATTTGACAACTTCTGCACTACTCCAACCCTGGAAACCTCAACCTGCCTCTCTCGCATGGGACATACTACTACTTTCCCCAATGCTACACATTCCTTTGTCTCATGCCCTTCTGCACACTTCTCACACATAGGAACCTCCCTCCTACACACTGCTGCCACATGCCCATAAGCTTGACACCTGTAACAACAATGTATTCGGCACAAAAGCTCGTACAGGACACATACAGCACCCGATGTCACAGGAAGACCACAAAGATCATCAAGGACATCAACCACCCGAGCCACTGCCTGTTCACCCCGCTATCATCCAGAAGGCGAGGTCAGTACAGGTGCATCAAAGCTGGGACCGAGAGACTGAAAAACAGCTTTTATCTCAAGGCCATCAGACTGTTAAATAGCCATTACTAGCACATTAGAGGCTGCTGCCTATAGACATAGACTAGAAATCACTGGCCACTTTAAGAAATGGAACACTAGCCACTTTAATAATGTTTACATATCTTGCATTACTCATCATGTATTGGGTATATGTTGTGAAATTGTTAGATATTACTGCACTGTAGGAGCTAGAAGCACAAGCATTTCACTACACCCGCAATAACATCTGCAAAACACGTGTATGAGACCAATACAATTTGATTTGATTTGATAGCCTAACGTCACTTTGTCGGGCAAAGACTCAACATCAAAACTCAAAAGAACAGACAATGACTCTTCTGTTTCTCCACTCCCGTTGCACCAAACGACTTCAGTTGGTCAGCTTTCACATTTACCGCTACCCCTGTAATCACTCCTTTCAATGGTGCACTTTTCACAATTCACATCTCTTTTCCCCAGTCGTTTGACGCGGAGCACCTGCTCCCTCTGACCAGCAGAAACACAAACAATTATCACAAGACCACTTCTGGTTACCCTCACCGATTCCACAGAACACCCAACTCTGCTTTCACCCACCCTGAAACCACAAATGGATCAGCCAAAAGGCAAGGGTCCACTTTTTCCAAAAACTTCACTCCTACTGTCACAGACTCATTTTATCCTGCCTCTCGGTGCAAGCCTTGGGCTCCGCGAACTTCACCACACCTACCACCTCCGATACTTCACCCTCATTCACTTCCATTTCTCCTCCTGTCTTCAACTCACTCTGCTTACACTTTCTACCATTCTTCTTTAACAAACCATCTCCCTATTTCCGCCATTTTTAACTGACTCAAGCTCACCCTCTTCCTCCCTCTCTCTTCTAGACCTCCTCTGCCTCTCTTTTCCCCTCCATTCCTCCTCCGTATTCCAAGTATAACTCTCCTTATGATAATACTGCACTTCTCCTGACATATATCTTGTTCTTGCCTTGTCAAGGGACGCCATTTAATCGGCTGTCACAATCTCCATACAATCAGCACGGACCCCTCAACAGCCAAGCATTCTTCTTCCCTAACAGGTAGCCGTGGATTGGGCCAATCAATATGAAAATGTTATCTTCAAAACATTTTTTTTTATCATGTTCTGCTAATTGACAGTAGTTAAAAAGCATTCATACTTCCAGCAACAGGTATTGTGTTGTTATTGTTGTTGTTGTTGTTGTTGTTTACAGGGGACTATAATGAAAACATCATCATTTATAGTTAAAATATATACAGTAAATCGATCTTTGTTAAATTATTTAAATAATATTGTTTGCATTTTCAATAAATGTATGTTTAAGCAACTTTAAACTATTTATATATATATTTTTTTTTATCAGAAAAACGTCCAATAACAGTCAACAACAAAACAATTCAGGGGGACTTTTATTTGCAGTTCGATCACGTGACCGAGGTTCACAATGCTCGGACTTTCCTCATCACATTTGGAACTGGATATTATCATGGCCGAGATGTTTCTCAGTTGTTCAGAAACCTTTCCCGTTGACATTGTAAGGTTACGACTGTCTTCATCGTCAACGTGTCTGTTGTAAGCGACGTGGGGGCTTTTTATCTGGTAAGTTGAAACGAAATGTTACATGTTAGATCTTGTTTTTCATTCAATGACCATTGTTGTCGTTACAGCACAATAATCGCTCGCTATAGCTTGATATGGCTGCCTATATGCTTCATATACAGTTGAAATAGTATGACAGGCATTATAATTCATTTGTCCAACAAAACTGCTTTTGGTGATGTTGCTCATAGAGAACAGCCGCGCGCTATTCTATTTTACTCGCTGTGTCCATCATCACCGGTCTACACCGGCTGAACCAGCGCAACATTCACAGCCATTACATTGCATAACGGATTGCGCACAGAGGAAGATAATCCCAGGCAGGGAGACAGCAACACTCACATGTATTGCATTTCATTTGTTACATCTTATTTACATAAATCGATTACAGTCGTTGTTAACTTGCATTGAGAATTAGAAATGATTACAGATGATCCCAATGAACGTGTGCCATATGCAGGGACATTAGTGTTTATATAGGTAGCCACTGTATTAAGTACAAGTTCCCACACACCGTTTGCGGTATACATTGACATTTTAGTCATTTAGCAGACGCTCTTATCCAGAGCGATTTACAGTTAGTGAGTGCATACATTTTTTTTTTTCATGTTTTTTTTTTCATTCTGTGCTGTATGCCTTCTGATGATGATCATGGGGAGTGTCAGCTATTATCTGCTCTAGAGTTTTTGTTGTTCTGAACATGGCCAGAGAGTGCCTCATCCAAAGACCCGCCTGTCTGTCATGTCCTCTGCTGATTGCTGTATTTTGGTTCCTTTTCAGCTTCACAGGCCTGTGCTCCTTTGCATCTCCCACAATGCTTTGTCAGCAGGCCTTACTATCTGAGAGTGAAGCAGATAATACACCTAGCCTATTGTAGCGGTCATTACCTCTATTCAGCACTACACACACGGTAAGCATGGGCAAGCCTCTGCCTCTATCATCTAACCTACCCTACATTTCAGGTTGTATTTAGCAGTAAAGACTTTGGCCTCCCTGGCACAGATGATTACAGATGGCTTTCTCAAATAGCACCCAAGAGAATAGAACACAAGAACAGAACACAACACCATATCAGCTGCCAAGCAGTGAAACATTGACTCACCTGAGCAGCGCAATGTTGTCAATAAACAAGCTGTTACCCTTGTTTTCACTACGGTTGCTTACAGTCTTTGGCAACTTACTCAAGCATGCAACTAGACGTTTCGTCCTTTTCCCCATGGTTATCAGAATCACTCACTTCTAAGTAGTGCATGTTCATATTACGTACATCATTTTGATAATGAGAATCTTTCTCTGAAATGAGCATGTACACTGTACATTTCATTACGAATAGCCTAAAATGATCATAAAATAGGTTGTTGAAATTAGAGTGAAATTAGATACCGGTATTCAGGATAGTCTCTTTATCCCTTAAAGGTCCAGTCTGAACAATACCCCATTGTCAGCCATAACAGAGACATCCTTCTGCAACAATGTCCAGGTCAGGAGATATACCAGGTAAGGAAGGGGGGCAGTAAGAGTGGGCATTACAGTGTTGTGTACTTGTTTAAAATGGTGATGTATGGAAACATACAGTATCTCACAAAAGTGAGTACACCCCTCACATTTTTGTAAATATTTGAGTATATATTTTCATGTGACAACACTGAAGAAATTACACTTTGCTACAATGTAAAGTAGTGAGTGTACAGCTTGTATAACAGTGTACATTTGCTGTCCCCTCAAAATAACACAACACACAGCCATTAATGTCTAAACCGCTGGCAACAAAAGTGAGTACACCCCTATGTGAAAATGTCCAAATTGGGCCCAAAGCGTCAATATTTTGTGTGGCCACCATCATTTTCCAGCACTGCCTTAACCCTCTTGGGCATGGAGTTCACCAGAGCTTCACAGGTTGCCACTGGAGTCTCTTCCACTCCTCCATGACGACATCACAGAGCTGGTGGATGTTAGAGACCTTGCACTCCTCCACCTTCCGTTTGAGGATGCCCCACAGATGCTCAATAGGGTTTAGGTCTGGAGACATGCTTGGCCAGTCCATCACCTTTACCCTCAGCTTCTTTAGCAAGGCAGTGGTCGTCTTGGAGGTGTGTTTGGGGTCGTTATCATGTTGGAATACTGCCCTGCGGCCCAGTCTCCGAAGGGAGGGGATCATGCTCTGCTTCAGTATGTCACAGTACATGTTGGCATTCATGGTTCCCTCAATGAACTGTAGCTCCCCAGTGCCGGCAGCACTCATGCAGCCACAGACCATGACACTCCCACCACCATGCTTGACTGTAGGCAAGACACACTTGTCTTTGTACTCCTCACCTGCTTGCCACCACACACACTTGACATCATCTGAACCAAATAAGTTTATCTTGGTTCCAGTAATCCATGTCCTTAGTCTGCTTGTCTTCAGCAAACTGTTTGCGGGCTTTCTTGTGCATTATCTTTAGAAGAGGCTTCCTTCTGGGACGACAGCCATGCAGACCAATTTGATGCAGTGTGCGGCATATGGTCTGAGCACTGACCCCCCACCCCTTCAACCTCTGCAGCAATGCTGGCAGCACTCATACGTCTATTTCCCAAAGACAACCTCTGGATATGACGCTGAGCACGTGGACTCAACTTCTTTGGTCGACCATGGCGAGGCCTGTTCTGAGTGGAACCTGTCCTGTTAAACCGCTGTTTGGTCTTGGCCACCGTGCTGCAGCTCAGTTTCAGGGTCTTGGCAATCTTCTTATAGCCCAGGCCATCTTTATGTAGAGCAACAATTATTTTTTTCAGATCCTCAGAGTGTTCTTTGCCATGAGGTGCCGTGTTGAACTTCCAGTGACCAGTATGAGGGAGTGTGAGAGCGATGACACCAAATGTAACACACCTGCTCCCCATTCACACCTGAGACCTTGTAACACTAACGAGTCACATGACACCGGGCAGGGAAAATGGCTAATTGGGCCCAATTTGGACATTTTCACTTAGGGGTGTACTCACTTTTGTTGCCAGCGGTTTAGATATTAATGGCTGTATGTTGAGTTATTTTGAGGGGACAGCACATTTACACTGTTATACAAATAATAATAATAATAATATGCCATTTAGCAGACGCTTTTATCCAAAGCGACTTACAGTCATGCGTGCATACATTTTTGTATATGGGTGGTCCCGGGGATCGAACCCACTACCTTGGCGTTACAAGCGCCGTGCTCTACCAGCTGAGCTACAGAGGACCACACGCTGGAGCTGTACACTCACTACTTTACATTGTAGCAAAGTGTCATTTCTTCTGTGTTGTCACATGAAAATATATACTCAAATATCTACAAAAATGTGAGGTGTGTACTCACTTTTGTGAGATACTGTATGCTTCCAACACCTATAGCGTGGCAAGATGAACCGATCATCATTTTATGTATTTTGAGCACATTTTGAGTGATTTTAGACAGTGTTTTAATGCTTGAACATTCCCCCCTCAGCCCTGGAGTCTGGGACCACAGAGGGGCTCCTGGGAGGCATGTCCCTGCCCATTGGCATGACCCGCCGTGCCATGAGCTATGATGACAACATGGAGGCGCCCATGTCGCCCCCTCCCTCTGACATCAACATCAACAACCTGTGGGGGAGGAGGCCCGTGGTCCCAGACAGGAGGTTCAATCATCTGGCTGAGGTAGATATCACACACTGATCTATAGCCTCACATAGTTAAGATAGTAATCCACGTTCGTCCGTATTCATAAAGCGTCTCAGAGTAGGAGTGTTGATCTAGAATCAGGTCCCCCTTGTCCGTGTAATCTTATTCATAATGATCTAAAAGGCTAAACTGATCCTAGATCAGTCCTCATACTCTAACACACTTTATGGATATGACCCCAGGTGTTCCTATTCATACAAATGTTCCTCAACTGCCTGTGTGATCCATGGTTGTTTTTTTTATCTCTTGTTTTAAAGGAGGATGAATCTGGAAATGCCCTGACCCGTGCTGCCACGTTTGACGCTGGCCGCATGCCTCATATGCCAGTAGCGGTGAAGGCCAAAGCCTCCTCCATCATTATGAACTCTCTGATGACCAGTAAGACTCTTCACTTTACAAATAAAAAAACAGAAATACCTTATTTATTTAAGTATTCAGACCCTTTGCTATGAGACTTGAAATTGAGCTCAGGTGCATCCTGCTTCCATTGATCATCCTTGAGATGTTTCTACAACTTCATTGGAGTCCACCTATGGTAAATTCAATTGATTGGACATCATTTGGAAAGGCACGCACCTGTCTAGATAAGGTCCCACAGTTGACAGTGCATGTCAGAGCAAAAACCTATCCATGAGGTCAAAGGAATTGTCCGTAGAGCTCCGATACTGGATTGTGTCAAGGCTCAGATCTGGGGAAGGGTACCAAAAAATTAATGTAAATGTGATATTTCGGGTTTTTATATTTCATAAATTAGCAAAAATCTCTAGAAACCTGTTTTTGCTTTGTTATTATGGGGTATTGTGTGTAGATTGATGAGGGAAAAAAACAATTTAATCAATTTTAGAATAAGGCTGTAACATAACAAAATGACGTTTTTGTGAGAAGATCAATTTTCCGGATGTCTCATGGTCTGACAAACACTGCTGTAGCTCGGCCACCTTCCACCGCAGATGCGGAAGGCCGCCATTGGTGGATGCAGTGGCTTGAGACGCAGCCCATGCAAAAAAACGATATCTTTAGCTTAAACAGACAGTTTTGATGGGGACTTTTATTATTATGCTAATTACATTTCCGCGGGGGCGCAGACATCAACTCTAGGGGGTTATTAATACAAATTATGTCCTCTGTGTTTTTCCAGAGCAAACCCAGGACAGCATGCACAGGTTTGAGCAGCAGGCTGGGCTGAGAGACACTGGTTACACGCCCCATAAGGGCCTCACTGCTGAGGAGACCCGCCACCACCACCGCATGCCTGAGTCATTCCATGTGAGTCTTTACTTTATCACTTACTGTGGCCCTACTTTATTATCTGGAGTCTGATAATCATTAACAGAAAAATATGAATAATATTTTATTAATGTTATTATTCTTCATGATTGGTTTGATAAAGCATCAACAGTGTAATCAATGAATGCTCAAAATCTCAATAGCGGTCTACAGTATGTCAAAGAGGAGTGATTCTTGAGATTTAACTGTTAATAATATTAATCATACTATATATTTTTTTTTCCCTTTGTTGTATTGCCTGTAGAAAATGAATATTCAAAGTATGGACATGGGAGCAGGACATAAGGGAGGACATGAGGACAAGCAAACATCATCTGCTCAGTCCACCCCAAATAGCACTCCTCAGAGCTCACCCAAACAGAAACGCAGGTAAGTGCAACCATGTCCTCATTACCAGCTGTTTATGGAAACATGCTGTACTTTGACCCTGAACACCAAATACATGTGCCCTTGCCCACCTTATCTATATGAGCATGAGTATGATGCCTGTTCAGCTGCCACTGTAAAGTAGTTGACCGTCTGGCATTTCTCTTTGTTCCTGGCAGGGGCTGGTTCACCAGCCAGAGCTCGACTGCGTCTGTCACTAGCTCAGACCTCAGTACCAGCTCTAACACCAGTGTGGACATGGGTGCTGGTGAGGGGGGAGGAGCAGTCGAACGCTGGGGTATGTTTCGACCACGTCCGGTTGTCCAGAAATCCACTACCGACCCCGGTATGGACAACGCAAACACAGGTAAATGGGATTTGGGGAGGGTGATATTTAACATGTTTTCGTTTGGTAATGGTGTTCCTCTAAACCAGGGGTTCTTCAACTTTTTCAGCTCGAGACCCAAATGAGAAATGTACCGTCTTCCTGTAACCCAAATCGTCCTCCAACAACCCAAATTAAGAATAAATAGTGTGTGATTATAGATGCATTCTCAGAATTCGTGATCCATCTCTCACATGCCCAGCGCCCACTTTGGATCCCGACTAATAGTTTTAGAAACCCTGCTAAACTGTAATCCTGTTTATAAGTTGGCTCAATGTTCTATGATGTGAATTACACATGAATACGATTGTTTTTACATGGTCGTGTACTACATCAGTACTCTTTATTTTCTTTGTGTACTAGATATCCTTATCTGTGTTGCCTTGGTGCTTTTAACAAATTATCAATTTATCAGGTGTTCATAGAGTTAACGTTAAGTTTTGATCATATACAGTGCAGTCGGAAAGTATTCAGACCCCTTGACTTTTTTCACATTTTGTTACGTTACAGCCTTATTCTAAGAAGGATTAAATTGTTTTTCCCCCCTTCATCAATCTACACACAATACCCCATAATGACAAAGCAAAAACAGGTTTTTAGAAATGTTTGCTAATTTATTTAAAATACAAAATGGAAATATAACATTTACATAAGTATTCAGACCCTTTACTCAGTATTTTGTTGAAGCACCTTTGGCAGTGATTACAGCCTCGAGTCTTCTTATGTATGACGCTACAAGCTTGGCACAACTATATTTGGGGAGTTTCTCCCATTCTTCTCTGCAGATCCTCTCAATCTCTGTCAGGTTAGATGGGGTGCGTCGCTGCACAGCTATTTTCAGGTCTCTCCAGAGATGGTCGATCGGGTTCAAGTCCGGGCTCTGGTTGGGACATTCCGAGACTTGTTCCGAACCCACTCCTGCATTGTCTTGGCTGTGTGCTTAGGGTCGTTGTCCTGTTGAAAGGTGTACCTTCGCCCCAGTTTTTTATTTTTAATACATTTGCAAAAATTTCAAAAAATCTGTTTTCGCTTTGTCATTATGGTGTATTGTCTGTAGATTTAGGATTTATGTATTTATTTAATCAATTTTAGAATAAGGCTGTAATGTAACAAAATGTGGAAAAAGAGAAGGGGCCTGAATACTTGATCAAGATTAGCAAAAATAAATAATACAAATACTGAGCTATATGTAGTCCCCTGTAGCTCAGTTGGTAGAGCATGGCGCTTGCAACGCCAGGGTTGTGGGTTCGTTTCCCACGGGGGGCCAGTATGAAAATGTATGCACTCACTAACTGTAAGTCGCTCTGGATAAGAGTGTCTGCTAAATGACTAAAATGTAAAATGTAGATGTATATTGTATGCTCCAAAAACATGGAAAATTGTATTATTTTGTACTAATAGAGTTGTTTAGAGAGATTTTGTTTAAATAGTTTTCTCCAAATGATAGGTTTAAAAATTATGGGCACCCCTGTTTTCAATACTCCAGCACCATCTTCTTGCGAGGATAATGACATTGAGCCTTTTTCTAAAATGTTTTATGAGATTAGAGCTCACATCCTTGATATCCTTCGTCTGTGCTTATGGACTGCCCTCTTCAATTCAAACCACAGGTTTTCAATGGGTTTAAGTCCGTAGACTGAGATGGCCATTGCAAAATGTGGTCAATTAACCATTTCAATGTGGATATGGATGTGTGCTTAGGATCATTGTCTTGCTGGAAGATACACTTGCGGCCAAGTTTCAGCCTCCTGGTAGAGGCAACCAGGTTTTTAGCTAAAATTTCCTGGTTACTGATAGAGTTCATGATGCCGTTGACCTTAGCAAGTGCCCCAGGAACCTATTGGCATGGGGGTGGCGTCTAATTGTAGTTTTGGAATCTTGTTAACCCCAAGATGCCACCAAGTTCTGTAATTCTCCAACTGTGGCCCTTGGACTTTTCTTTGCCTCCCGAACCATCTTCCTCAGTATGCGTGGGGACATACTCTACCAGGCAGGTTTACCATTTTTCCAGTGATTTAAAAATTCCTAATTATTGCCCTAATAGTGATAAGTATATTTTAGTTGTATGTCTTTTTTTTTTTGCCCGTTGCCTGATTTTTATTAAGGTCAACAACCATTTGTCTCTTTTCGTTTGTGAGTTCTTTGCCTTTCCCCATGGTAATGGATAGATTTGACATGTTTTACCTTATTTTCATACCCCAGTGAAACAGGAAGCCATGGAAGGTCACAATACATTTCCGCTGAGATGAATTAAAAAAAGTTGAATGTTAATGCAGATTTCATTTTGTTTGATTTTATCGATAAGATTCTTTAGGGGTGCCAATAATTTTGAGACCTATTGTTAAAGTATTACTTTTTAAACAAAATCTCTTTCTCTTAGCAATTGTATTAGAATAAAATAATATAATTTCCCAATTTTTCTGAGCATACAGCAGCTCAGTATTTATTATTTATTTTATTAAGTCTTTCGCTTATCTTTATCAAGGGTGTCAATAATTTTGAGGTGACCTAAGTCCCGTGTTTTCTCTCCAGGGGGTTTTGCTCTCCAGTCGTACCGCGGGGCCCAGAAGCCCACCCCAATGGAGGTGATGAAGGCCCAGGCCACTCGGCTGGCTGATGACCCTGCTGTCGACAAACAGGCCCCACCCAAGATGGAGATCCCCACCATGGAGGGCAGTAGACGGTCAGCCCGGCCGCACAAACTCAAACCTCGAGACATGAACATCCTCACTCCCTCAGGCTTCTGAGAGGTACCATGTCGTCACTACTCCCTAATGTGCTACTTGGTCAAGGTGTTGTAGCTGGTCTACCCTTTTTCCTCTCCTGACTTTCATGATCTGAAACGAGGTCCCTTTAATGTCTGTGACTGAATCTGAGAATCTTCACAATTTCCAAAAAGAAAAGCATCCTGTTGTGTTTGATAATATAGTATTTGGTTTAGAAGTTTTCCTCCCTTGCACTAACATTTTGTTGGTTTTTTTGGTTTCTGTGATGAAGTTATTGTGCCATGTTGATGTTGTTTTGCCTCATCCTTTGTCTTGTAAGGGAACTGTGTATTTTTACTTTGTATGTATGGTCCAACTGTAAAAAAATTCTGATACATGATGGTGTTCAAATAGTAACTCTCACTGTTTGACAAAAACTGTAACAGCCACAATGTGTAGTGGTTTGATCATTCTGTTTGGTTGTGAATCTCATTCTCCAGAAGTATCACTAGCTTTTCATTGTCTGCAGATTTCTGTACCGATAAGATGTAATGATTCTCATTGTCATGTCTCCAAGAACTTTGTGGTGATTATTGTTCACCCTGGATGAAGTGTGGTTTATGTGCGTCCGCATTCCTCCTGTCAAGATGACCCTTTTGGAGTTAAAACACTGTTAGTAAAACACTGCAGTAGAATATTAATATGACATGTTACATGTTTACCAGTGAAGTATGTAATGACTTGACTAACCCTGTTTAGGTTCCCCCCCCCCCCCCCCTAATAAAAAAAAGAAAATAATCCATATACATGGCTGTCCATTTTTATGTCTTCTGTGGACTTTGTTGTAAATATCTGAATAAAACATTAATCTAACAATCAACAAAATCTGGTTCCATCAACCATCCATAAACAGTGGAAAGATGGTCAGCACTGCAGAGGTTAAAGAACCCGGCGGTGATTTAGAAATTGAACTATTTGTAAATTTCATGAACGTTACCCAGGGCAAGATCAGCTACTGATAGATAGCAATAGAAACCTGCAACCATTTCACTCTGTGAAGTGATTGTCAGTTCTTCAGCAGAGACACTAATGATTACCAGTAGATGGCATCAGCTCCTTTGTAACACAATCTCTGAACTGGCTGGATAACTCATGGGCTGCAACGCTGGGATTTCATTTAACCTGTCTCACCGATATACTGCCCTGTGAGATTCCCCCACGATTACTACTTGTTAATATAGCAGGTGAATATCAATAGCTTAGTTCATGAAAAACAAATAGGCTGATATTCCCCCCATTCTTTTCCTCAGCCACCATGGCTTCATTCAAAGCCACCAGTCTCATTGCCACAGGCACAACCCATGCTTTCCAGTAATCACCTCTCCCCCTACCACATCTCTCCAAGTGGTGGTCCCTATTGGATGTCTGGTGTTAATCTGGAGCCAGCGGTCCACCCTCGTCTTGGCCTGCCGCCCAGCCACTGCCTGGAGCACTCTGCTCTGCGACTCACTGTTTGTGATGGAGAAACAGTTATGTGGTCCACACCAAGAGATATGGGGGAGAAGCCAAGTGTAGTAAAGACAAAAATACATTAGGGACTCCCTCACCCAAATTTCCATTAATTCCCGGTCTTACCATAGCCTATTCTGCAAACTGAAAGCCAGCACTTTGGGCAACATACCTTTTAAAATTAATTATTTGTAATATCATACAGTGGACGCCTAAGCCTATATGTAGGCCTATGCATGCAATGCCCTGATGCATTTAGTGCTCAAATCTCTTACAGCTGAACCGTGAGGTGGACAATTATTGTTTTAGGAAAATAAAAATCAATAAAATAAGCTATAAAGTTTTGCATATGCTACACATTGAAACAAGGAATATATATATATATATATATATATATATATATATATACAGTGGGGGAAAAAATTATTTAGTCAGCCACCAATTGTGCAAGTTCTCCCACTTAAAAAGATGAGAGAGGCCTGTAATTTTCATTATAGGTACACGTCAACTATGACAGACAAAATGAGAAAAAAAATTCCAGAAAATCACATTGTAGGATTTTTAATGAATTTATTTGCAAATTATGGTGGAAAATAAGTATTTGGTCAATAAGAAAAGTTTCTCAATACTTTGTTATATACCCTTTGTTGGCAATGACACAGGTCAAACGTTTTCTGTAAGTCTTCACAAGGTTTTCACACACTGTTGCTGGTATTTTGGCCCATTCCTCCATGCAGATCTCCTCTAGAGCAGTGATGTTTTGGGGCTGGCGCTGGGCAACACGGACTTTCAACTCCCTCCAAAGATTTTCTATGGGGTTGAGATCTGGAGACTGGCTAGGCCACTCCAGGACCTTGAAATGCTTCTTACGAAGCCACTCTTCGTTGCCCGGGCGGTGTGTTTGGGATCATTGTCATGCTGAAAGACCCAGCCAAGTTTCATCTTCAATGCCCTTGCTGATGGAAGGAGGTTTTCACTCAAAATCTCACGATACATGGCCCCATTCATTCTTTCCTTTACACGGATCAGTCGTGCTGGTCCCTTTGTAGAAAAACAGCCCCAAAGCATGATGTTTCCACCCCCATGCTTCACAGTAGGTATGGTGTTCTTTGGATGCAACTCAGCATTCTTTGTCCTCCAAACACGACGAGTTGAGTTTTGACCAAAAAGTTCTATTTTGGTTTCATCTGACCATATGACATTCTCCCAATCCTCTTCTGGATCATCCAAATGCACTCTAGCAAACTTCAGACGGGCCTGGACATGTACTGGCTTAAGCAGGGGGACACGTCTGGCACTGCAGGATTTGAGTCCCTGGCGGCGTAGTGTGTTACTGATGGTAGGCTTTGTTACTTTGGTCCCAGCTCTCTGCAGGTCATTCACTAGGTCCCCCCGTGTGGTTCTGGGATTTTTGCTCACCGTTCATGTGATCATTTTGACCCCACGGGGTGAGATCTTGCGTGGAGCCCCAGATCGAGGGAGATTATCAGTGGTCTTGTATGTCTTCCATTTCCTAATAATTGCTCCCACAGTTGATTTCTTCAAACCAAGCTGCTTACCTATTGCAGATTCAGTCTTCCCAGCCTGGTGCAGGTCTACAATTTTGTTTCTGGTGTCCTTTGACAGCTCTTTGGTCTTGGCCATAGTGGAGTTTGGAGTGTGACTGTTTGAGGATGTGGACAGGTGTCTTTTATACTGATAACAAGTTCAAACAGGTGCAATTAATACAGGTAACGAGTGGAGGACAGAGGAGCCTCTTAAAGAAGAAGTTACAGGTCTGTGAGAGCCAGAAATCTTGCTTGTTTGTAGGTGACCAAATACTTATTTTCCACCATAATTTGCAAATAAATTCATTAAAAATCCTACAATGTGATTTTCTGGATTTTTCTTTCTCAATTTGTCTGTCATAGTTGACGTGTACCTATGATGAAAATTACAGGCCTCTCTCATCTTTTTAAGTGGGAGAACTTGCACAATTGGTGGCTGACTAAATACTTTTTTTCCCCACTGTATATATATAAATATATTATATAATAATTTGTAATAGGCTGTTTTTAGGGACACATAAATGCGGGTCATTTGGCCAATATCCCTTTTTTATTGATGGTGCTGGCTGCGCCAGATCTGAGGTTTTTTTCTCTCTCTACCTTCGGATCTGAATGGGTCTCTCGGATGCGAATGGGCAGAGGTCTGTTTTTTCAGTTATTTTCATAAACGGGTCTGGCTGTCCTTGTCCATTTGGAACAGGTCTCCGTTTAAAAAATAATAATTTATGCATATTAGGTCCGGGCGGGAAAGCCACAGGTCCATTTCGGAATGGGTCCAACTTTTTGGACCTGTGAAGAACTCTCACCATGAAGACCTTACGTTTCTTACTGCTTTGGTGTGTGTTCTGTCCTGTTGAGAATACATGATCAGTGCTTTTACATATTGATGTTGTAGCCTGATCTTTGATTGTGTGTGATCAGAGACAACTCCATTGACCTGGACATTGAACAGGGGTACAATATAATGGCTTTACATTGCATCTTAAAAACAGTCATCTGGTTACCATTTACAAGTCATTAACCAACCCCTGTTGTTACTTTCAATTAATGGGCCCTGCTTTCCTCAAAGAAGAGGAAAACGTTCAACTTTAAAGGCTTAGGGTGAAGATAATGATTTAATTTAATAGATAATGAGAAGGCTTAAGTCCATGCTGTCTGATTTATTGCCTGGTGTGCTGGCCTGCCAGGGCTTTCTGCTTAGTCCTATGCATACTCTGTTTGAATTCACCTAGGAGAATAGGCCTCTGTTGCGTCAGCAAGAGACCAGGATGTTCTCCTATGACATAAAACAAGACACAATATGACGTTAAATACAAACATTCCCTCACACTTCTTTGTTGTTGCCAGTCACATTTTTCAATTGGCTTCAAAAGCTTTTATGACACGTGGCTGTTATCTTTATCTTAAAGAAACCTTTCTACACCACCCACTCCCTCTAGCACAATATAAAGCAATCATTGAAGTTGTCAGTTTGGAGGTGTTTTGGTAGTCCACATCAGCTCACCACTGAGATAGTTGATGGAATCCCCATGGGAACATTCATGGGAAGGGTTTCCCTTTCAGTCATATATTTATTGTCAGTGATTAAATTACTTTTGCAAATACAATATAAATACACACACACACTGCTTTATTTTTGTGAAATTTCAGGACTTTTTGGGGAGTAAAAATGTTGACCATTAAAAATCAAATTTTCCCTAAGCCTTAACCTAACCGTAATCTTAACCGTAATCTTCACTTCAAAAACCCTAACCCTAACCTTAACCCCAAAACCCTAAATCTAACCCTTAAGCTTAAAATAGCAATTGAACAAATTCAGGACATGAAAAAGTCCAGACTTTTCGAAAATGTTCTTGTTTTCTTACCTTGTCAGGACATTCGGTTGAATTGTTAGGACATTGTGGTCCTGATAAGGTAGGACAAACAAGTACATGCGCACACACACACACACACACATGAACACAAGGTCTACTAACAGTCACAGCAGGAGTTACCTCTGTCATATATTACATAAGGACTTTCCTCTAGCTGGCCCCACATCCCACACAGATGTGTCCACAAGGGGCGGAAGTCCTCTTTTGCACAACTGGTTATTGAGGACAGGGGTGTGTTCTGGTGTACACTGGACTAGGGTGGGAAGCTGTGTGTAAAATCACACAATAACAACTCATGCTATATCCTCTTGGACGGTACTGGACCACATGCATGCATTATTACCCCCAAAACTCTTAAAACAATTAAAACCATTAGAGTAATGTCAGCCATATGGAAGGTCAGGGGATTATAAAGAAAAATATGCAACAATAACAAATAGTCCATCCTCGAATGCTATGTATCGTTTCCTCTGAGTAAACGATACATACAGTGCATTCGGAAAGTATTCAGACCCCTTGACTTTTTCCACATTTTGATAGGCTACAGCCTTATTCTGAAATGGATTAAATACATGTATTTCCTCATCAATCTACACACAATACCCCATAATAACAAGGGAAAACAGGTTTTTAGACATTTTTGCAAATGTATAAAAAAACAGAAATACCTTATTGACATAAGTATTCAGACCCTTTGCTATGAGACTTGAAATTGACTTCAGGTGCATCCTTTTTCCATTGATCATCCTTGAGATGTTTCTACAACTTGATTGGAGTCCACCCGTGGTAAATTCAATTGATTGGACGTGATTTCGAAATTGTCCGTAGAGCTCCTAGACAGGATTGTGTCGAGGCACATATCTGGGGAAGGGTACCAAAAAATTTCTGCGGCATTGAAGGTCCCCAAGAACACGGTGGCCTCAATCATTCTTAAATGGAAGAAGTTTGGAACCACTAACACTCTTCCTAGAGCTGGCTGCCCGGCCAAACTGAGCCATCGGGGGAGAAGGGCCTTGGTCAGGGAAGTGACCAAGAACCCGATGGTCACTATGACAGAGCTCCAGAATTCCTCTGAGGAGATGGGAGAACCTTCTCAGAATGACAACCATCTCCGCAGCACTCCACCAATCAGGCCTTTATGGTAGAGTGGCCAGACGGAAGCCACTCCTCAGTAAAAGGCACATGGCAACCCGATTGGAGTTTGCAAACGGCACCTAAAGGACTCTCAGACCATGAGAAACAAGATTCTCTGGTCTGATGAAACCAAGATTGAACTCTTTGGCTTGAATGCCAAGTGTCACATCTGGAAGAAACCTGGCACCATCTCTACGGTGAAGGATGGTGGTGGCAGCATCATGCTGTGGGGATGTTTTTCAGTGGAGGGACTGGGAGACTAGTCAGGATCGAGGGAGAGATGAAAGGAGCAAAGTACAGAGAGATCCTTAATGAAAACCTTCTCCAGAGTGCTCAGGACCTCAGACTGGGGTGAAGGTTCACCTTCCAAAAGGACAATGACCCTAAGCACACAGCCAAGACAATGCAGGAGTGGCTTTGGGACAGGTCTCTGAATATCCTTGAGTGGCCCAGCCAACCTGACAGAGCATGAGAGGATCTGCAGAGAAGAATGGGAGAAACTCCCCAAATACAGTGGCTTGCGAAAGTATTCACCCCCCCCCCCCTTGGCATTTTTCCTATTTTGTTGCCTTACAACCTAGAATTAAAATTGATATTTTGGGGGGTTTGTATCAACATGCCTACCACTTTGAAGATGCAAAATGTTTTTTATTGTGAAACAAACAAGAAATAAGACAAAAAAACAGAAAACTGGAGCAACTTTTTTCTACCTTTGTGTACCTATTCAGGATACATTACCATGAAAATAATAATATTCATAATTATGTATTTCTGTTTAGTACAGATCAGGGACCCATGATGTCATTCTGTTACCCTCATTCTGTTACCGGGTGTTAAACCACTTCACTTACTGTAGTTCAAGAACCAAAATAGATTTTTCAGTCAAGGTGTCATATCATAGCTGACACCCCATTCTTTCTGTAGACATCTTTGAATCTTAATTAAGAGTAGAAATTTATGTTTTTGGAAAATGTCACAAAAAACTGAGGGAGATTTTACCGTCAATCGGTTACCAAACTTTACATCTGCACTGTTCTTCGAGTAAATGTGTTTTTGTAAAATGTTCTGTAGAAATTGTTAGAAGTAGTCCTTTTGAATAGAGTTGTATGGTTTGTTTAACTTTGCAATCAATAGCTTTTGTTTGGCATACATTTAAAGTGAATAATTTTAGTCTCAGCGTCATTCTGTTATCGTGGAATTGCCCTCGTGTGACCGCGTGATTTGTAGCTATGTGTAATTAGTGAAAGATTCTAAAGATGTGTATCATGGAAATGGAAGAAATTAATGCATTATGACGTTCAACCTCAAATAATATTTGGTTATTAGGCAATTCCACAGTAACGGACTCAGATTTTTCAAAGTTTATCAAACCATACAACTCTAATCAAAAAGACTACTTTAAACAATTTAAACAGAACATTTTACAAAAACATATTTACTGGAAGAACTGTGCAGATGTAAAGTTTGGTAATACAATTTTTATGTGTCCACGTTTTCCAAAAACTCTGTTAAATATCTGCTCTTAATTAAGATTCAGCGATGTCTGCAGAAAGAATGGGGTGTCAGCTATGTTGGAGCAAAACATTTTTATTACAGTCTAATGCTATTGTGGGTGGAAAATGGTTATGTTACAATTTTCCACAGCTGTCCAGTAACCTCTTCATACACCCCACAAAGGAGTGAGTCGTTATTCGTCCTTATATCTGGGACACTAAAAGCCATCCAAGGCTGAATTCTTCTCTTGTCTGTTTAGGCTCTAAATATCTTATCACTCCCCTATCTTAGACACATAGGCTGTCAGAACTGGTTAGAACCTGCTTTTGTTTTAATGCTTTAAGGGAGTAAAGCTAATTACCCTTTATCTCCTTTGTAAGAAGGGGTTATAGCTCTTTGTGTAGATAAAGTATTAAAAAGACTGTGTCATTTGTAAATGAACAAGATCCTCTCTGGGTTCATCAAGAGAGTGATGTCCTTGCAATTGCTTGAGTAAACCTCTTATTGCTGATAAAATGAGTTCTGCCTGATGAACACGTTTTCCTCAACAGCTATGACATGACACATTGACTCTTTTGGTTATTGAACTACAGTAAGTGAAGGGGATTTACACCCGGTAACGGAATTGTGGTAATGGAATTTCATCATGGGTCCCTGATCTGAACTACACAGAAATACATAATTATGGATATGAATGTCGTTCTCTTCATGGTGATGTATCCTAAATATGTACACAAAGGTATAAATGTGCAGTATCCTCCTTTGCATATTTGGGTATTATTCTACACACTGGCTATTATTTTAATGAGCTATGTCCCTAAACAAGACCAAATTTTGTTGGTCTGGATCGGACCAAATCTGAACCAATCATAGACTCAAGTTTGGACATCAAAGTGCAGCACAGTAGAGTTCAGTAGAGTACAGTGCAGCCCAGAACAGAAGTAGTGTTCAGTACAGTAAAGATCTATGGAGATGGTGCCGTGCTGTATGACCGCCGTTTTGCGAGCTCTGACCCAGCTTTGCTATTTTGTGATTATTTTGTGAACAGAGTGCCCCATGGTGACGGTGGGGTTATGGTATAGGCAGGCATAAACTACAGACAACGAACACAATTGCATTTTATCGATGGCAATTTGATGGCACAGAGATACCGTGACGACATCCTGAGGCCCATTGTCGTGCCATTTCATCCACCGCCATCGCCTCATGTTTCAGAATGATAATGCACGGCCCCTGGTCGCAAGGATCTGTACACAATTCCTGGAAGCTGAAAATGTCCCAGTTCTTCCATGGCCTGCATAGTCACCAGACATGTCACCCATTGAGAATGTTTGGGATGTTCTGGATTGACATGTATGACAGCGTGTTCCAGTTCCCGACAATATCAAGCAACTTTGCACAGCCATTGAAGAGGAGTCGGACAACATTCCACAGGCCACAATCAACAGCCTGATCAACTCTATGCAAAGGAGATATATCACGCTGCATGAGGCAAATGGTGGTCACACCAGATACTGACTGGTTTTCTGATCCACGGCCCTACTTTTTTTTAAAGGTATCTTATACCAACAGATGCATATCTGTATTCCTAGTCATGTGAAATCAATAGATTAGGACCTAATTAATTTATCTCAATTGACTGATTTCCTTATATGAACTGTAACTCAGTAAAATCTTTGAAATTGTTGCATGTTGCATTTCTATTTTTGTTCAGTGTATATACAGTACTGCACACACTACAATCACTTAGGTTTAAAAATAAACACACTGGACATTCTACGCCATTAAAAAACAAATTGAAATTGGAATACCTATTTAAATGTGGCAAAAATGAATTTAATGTGTCATTGAACCAATTGCACTTTATGTCAGCGAGGTGTGGTGTACACTTGCAAAACAAGATTTCACCTGTTAGGTTCTGAACAAATAGAGTAAAAACTCAAACGGACAACTAAGAAAAGCTCAAACCAAGTTTATTCACCCACTGGGTCATACAGATGCAAAGACAAAGCATGATTACACAAGCACATATATCTATAAACTCCTACTAGGCAGGGTCAACTCCTTACACATCTAGACAGTCAATACATCTCTGTTGCTAGGCAGGAACTTAATTGGTTCCTCTCACTGGTGTAGTCATGGCCCTGCTTGATGCTAGAACCTTCGTGGGCGTGGAAATGTATGTGTGTGAGATAGGACTGTAATAGGAGGGTTGTTTTGGTGGGCCCCTCTGGGCCCACTCCCAGAGGTTTCTTCGCATTTCATCTGTTAACTTGACCTCGAGCCGAATTCCTCGCTCCTCCCTAGTTCCGCAGCTGGCATGCCTTATCAAAGACTAACTAGACTGTTGCCCTTTTCCTCCCTCCTTAGGAACAGAATATGAACTTTCTGCACTTCCCCTTGTCTCACTCGAGACAGTTATCAGTAAAAAATACTATAACTCATTGGTATGTCTACCTTTATTTGTTACTCCTGTGAACTTTGATTATCCTCCCTCTTAATGAGCTCGCTTGACTTTTTCCACATTTTGTTACTGTCGTGTATGACGATTATGACTATTTTAGAGGAACAAAGAAAATATGTTTATCTTAGTTCAAAAGTAGCCATTTGTGGGGTGACGCCCCAGGGGAGACGGGTGATTGGACCGCAGAGGGAGCAACCCATATTTTTACATTGTTTATAAGTATATGCTGGAGGCACAGGAAAGCAGAGCAGCCATTACAATTCGAGGACACTGCTCTCCGGGTCTCATGACGCCTGTAACTCATGCTGAAAGCTTGTGATATGAATAAACTTATGATCAAAGGTTCAGTATGAGCGGACTCCTTTGTTTATCAGCAATAATTGCCAGCATTTACTCGATACGACAAATGGCGCCCAACGTGGGGCTGGTCTGCATCTCTTTGTTCCATTCAGCCGCCAAGCTAACTCGTTCTGAAGTCATGGTCAGAAAAGGGTGAGTTTTTTCCTCACAGCTTTGGAAGGTTGTTAGTTTGGATGCTATTTGTGTACACTGGAGCGATGTACCATTAGGACCGAAATGTGCCTCATGTGGCGTTATTGCTGAGAACTAGGAGTCTGTAATAATTATTCTAAAATTGTACAGCAATTGAAGGCAGATATTAACGGCAGATATTAAGACAGATATTGGCAGATATTAAAGGCAGATATGCGTATACATTAGGGCACTGTACCGCGTAAGACCCCAGGGGGGCCATTCAGAATGGGCCGAAAATCCTCTTGCGCGATTAGATGTGTATTAGGTGTGTTTTAAAGAAAAACTCGGGTTGATGGAATTTATCTGATTGTGATTATTGCTCGACTTTCATCCGACGGGGTGTCCGCTTGGGGGAATCTCTCAGTAGATGGTCATTAAACTCACGGCATCACAAACGGTAGAAAATAAGACAAAGAAAGGGCAGTGCAGGGTAGCTGTTGCGTGTTGCAAGCCACAGGTTAGCTAAAGGCTAAAGGCTAATGCTAATGCTAAATGCTGGTTGTGTTTCATGCCACATTGTACATAAAGGCTAATGCTAATGCTAAATGCTAATTGTGTTGCGTGCTACATGCTAATGGGTGTCCTTGGGGGGCCATTGCGATGGAATAACCCTCTTAAATTTGTTTGTGTGTGTAGAATTCAGAGTTCTACGCAAATGTGAGCTCTGTTAAGTGTAATTGTTTGATTATAAGGGGTAAAATAGTGAAGCTGTAGCGGAATGCTAGCGTTCTATTGTCTGGGAATCGTATCGTTTAATGTATTGCGCATGCGTTTAATTTTACGACACTACACTACAAAACGGGGGAGTTTATGGCACGAGATTATGAGACGTTGGTTTACGGCACTAAAACTACAACACGTTATTTACTAAAACTACAACAAAGGGGATTGTGGGTAAAGTGTAATATTTCTGTTGGGCTGTCCTGCAGGGGGAGACAGAGAAATAGCCACAGACAAAGAGAGATTTGGACACGAATCTTCTAGTTGGTAAAGCGTCTGTTGTTTGAAAATGAAACTATTTGTTGAGATATAGTGAATTTATAAATTAGATATATGTTGACGGATTATAATAAATTAAATAAAATGACGATTAAAATAAATAAAAATGTTTTTGAGCGATCTATTTAGTCCTGAGTTAAGTCTTAGAGCGAATGTGAACGAAGGAATATTGAATATGGTTGAAGTAACTCAGTATTGCATTAACTACTAAAATCTTTTTCTGTGTCTCTGTTCTTTTGTCATATGAGAGGAACGACAGGCGAGAGAGAGAGAAAGAAAGAGAGGTGCTGACGTGACATCACGTGACGCGACAGAGGATCAGTCAAGGGGTTTGCTGCTGCCCCCAGTCCGCCTGGCCTTGCTGCTATTCCAGTTTCAACTGTTCTGCCTGCGGCTACGAAACCCCTACCTGTCCCAGACCTGCTGTTTTCAACTCTAAATGATCGGCTATGAAAAGCCAACTGAGAGACCTGAGCCCTAGGACCATACGTCGGGACTACCGGCCGTGGTGACTCCTTGCTATCCCCAGTCCGCCTGGCCTTGCTGCTATTCCAGTTTAAACTGTTCTGCCTGCGGTTATGGAACCCCTACCTGTCCCAGACCTGCTGTTTTAAACTCTAATGATCGGCTATGAAAAGCCAACTGAGATTTATTCCTGATTATTATTTGACCATGCTTGTCACTTATGAACATTTTTGAACATCTTGGCATGGTTCTGTTATAATCTCCACCCGGCACAGCCAGAAGAGGACTGGCCACCCCTCATAGCCTGGTTCCTCTCTAGGTTTCTTCCTAGGTTTTGCCTTTCTAGGGAGTTTTTCCTAGCCACCGTGCTTCTACACCTGCATTACTAGCTGTTTGGGGTTTTAGGCTGGGTTTCTGTACAGCACTTCGAGATATTAGCTGATGTAAGAAGGGCTATATAAAATAAAATTGATTGATTGATTGATTGGTTTGGGTACTGTCGGTTTGCAAAATCTTCCCCTACAGGATATCTGATGTTATGACAATTTCACATAGGCTTGGCAAATACTGATTCATTAAAATTTGCATTTGGGAGGCTCTGTGCATCATTTGGGTTTGTTTACAGTTGTGTTGGGAATCAAGGACTGACATTATTCTGTAAAATTTAAATAATTAGGTGCTTATAGAGCAAGGGGGTTTATGGGAGTTGTAGGGTTAGAGGCTTTGTTTTTAGGATTGTAGTCTGAAGTTGACTACTTGCATTTTCTTTCCTGATGGGTTGTGGTAAGATAGCCACTAATTGATAAATTGGTAAGATAGGATATAGAAATAAAAAATTGGTTTTAATTATTCATAATTTTTAATTGATTTTTTTGATTGATTTTTTATTTTTAATTTAAATTATTTTTTAATAAAATTTTAATTGAATATTTTTTTTTTTGGGTTGTTTAGTTTATATTAATAATTAAAGGGGGGAAGCCATAGGCTATATAGTCTAAAATAAAATAATGCACAATAAAGGAATATAAAAGAGTAGTTACAATGGGGAGAAAGGACAGCAAGGCTATGAAAGTCATTACACCGGTTGATATAGTTGAAAATAGTCATCCTTTAACTAAAGTATTGCGAGGTTATCCGGCAAATGAAACAAAAGTTGCCCTTCATTCTCAAACAAAAACTGATAAAAGATTCCAGCGATAAGACAAACAAAGGTATAGAGAAAATGCTAAAGGAAGAGAAGGCGACAGGAAAACTAATGGCAGAAGTTAGTACACCTTTCTCACACACGGATTCAGCAAAAAGACACCCACCTTATGAGAAGAAAGTAGAGCTTAGGGATGTTTATCCTCAGCTTCCAGTGATCATCCAGGAGGGTGATTATTGCATCAGAGATGAAGATGAACAAATAATAGATAGAGTACAAGCAGAAACGACAATGAAGATGAATCCAAAACTCCAGAAGTAAGAAAAACCGAGATGTCTGGAAACTAAGAGAAGAATGAGGTTCGGAAAGATGAGGATGAAGATACAGAAGAGAAGAAAAACTGCTGAGAAAAGAATCCCAAGAATTGGAGGAGAAGAATACATTGAGGTCAAGGAAAGGCCAATAGTAAGAAGATGATGGAAGATGATATTTCGAGGACAGAACTTAGAATATAAGCTGAAGAAGGAGAAGAGAAGCTTTGGTTATGAAGAATCAGAGTGAACCAAATCAACAATCACTGTTACAGCTTCAACTGAACAAGATCAAATGCAATTGTACCAGCCACCAAGGGGGGTACCAGGTGTTTCATATCCACAGCCAGTTTCTGGACAGACACAGAGTTGGAGAGGAAGAGGACGAGAAGGCTTAGAAGGAGGAGGAAGATTTCAGCCACACTTCCAGCAACTTTCAGAAGAGTGTTATAATTATGGACAGGTTGGTCACTTTACCTGTGAGTGCAATAAGTCAGGAGGAAACATCAGAGGGAATTTCAGAGGAAGATACAGGGGCCAGTCAAGATCATCTGGAGGACCGGTGAACCCCTACAGGGGTCCGGAGCAAAGAGTCTAGAGCCTAGAAGATACGAAGGGGGGTGTCAGCTGATAGCACCGATTAGAGAAGAAGAGAAAATATCCAACAATTGAAGTAAAAACAGAGGACTATGAGAAGTGATAGTGAATAGTGGAAAAGCTTTTATCTGTGTTCAGCCTAAAGAGGTTAAACATCTCACTATGTAAAATTAACTAATTAGGATAGGGATTTGAGGTAGTAAAACAGCTAATTACTCTTAAGGAACCAATTGAGCTCTGTTATAAAACTCAAAGAGAAATTAAAATAGACATACTAGTATTAGAACATATACCTATTGCATTGTTGGGAAGAGATGCATTGTGTAAATTGAACTGTACAATAAGATGTACACTAGACGACTGTCTGGTAGAAGATTTTAAAAAGAATAGGGTTTTTGGGAATCATATTTGCTTAAAAAGATAATATCATAGGAAGGATGATAATCTATTAGACTGCCTATTAGACAATCTGTCTGAAAAATAAAGTAAAAAGGGGTGACTGTTATTCTGGGTTACATTCTTACACCAAGAGATTTCAGGCTAGGCTAAAAGGTGTTTAGTCGTTTGCCAAGTCTGTGTGTAAAGAAGTCAGAAGCATGTGGGGACTTCCCAATCACATATTCTAAAAAGTGGTGGTAAAGGATTTTGTGAATAAATCAGTGGAAACGGTTTTTAAAGGTTAGGAGAAAAGATTAGATTAAAAAAGGTTAGGAGAACTAGGGTTGAAGGAACTCTAAGACAGTAAGCTAAGTTTCAAAGTTAGTAGTAAGAGAGAGAGAACAGTGGTGAAGGAAAATGTTAGAGTTTAGTGGGAAGATAGATATGGTAGGAGTTTAGATCTGTTAGGAGCAGATGCGTTGCTGAATGATAAGAGAAGATTGAGGGTGATTGAGTATCTATATTTACAATTCCCAGCAGGAAGATCAAGGTAATTGTGGGTGTATTTTTTATAATCAAAAGTTTGAAAGTCAGGGATTAGAGGTAGGACTGAGAGTTGGAAAAAGTGACACTAGTGGTGATAGAGGGAAGTACAAGCAAAGAGTTCAAAGCTTTGGGGAAACTAGATGAAGTAACAATAATGACATTAACACTTCAGTATATTAAAACAACAGTGAGAAGCAATTTAACTCTTTCAACATTGATAGTTATTAAAGCCATAAATATATCACATTTGATTATAAGGGAACCAATAGCTCCAGCACCAATTTTAGGGGAACGCTGTTTTTAGGGTACGGATAGAGAGTGCTGTCAATGGTAGTAAGGATAGGGTTAAAATAGGAGAGCAGATAGTGGTAGAGAACAATATAGATTCATCTGAAATAGTGAAGGATACTATCATGGAGGTACAGGATGAGGTCTTTGATTTTAATGACAGACAAGGAGAGGTATCTGATCAGTACCGCTCGTTAGGGAAGAGAGAAACTAAATGGATGGGTTTGATTCTTCTGTTGTGGAAATTAAGGATAGATGGGCAGGTAGGAATCTTTGGTTCCAGCAGCTAGCTCATTCTGTAAGATCAGTGAGGAATCTTGAGGGTCCATGTCTGTTGAGAATTCCAGCACCAGACACGTGAGGTTCGACCTCTATCAAGTATGTATCAATCTTATGCTTTGTCATAACTGTTGTATCAGCAACAATCAGAACAGATAAAATAAGGTCGTTGTCAAAACATTTGTTTAAGCCTAGGTTTAGGTGTTATTGGTTAAATGAATTACCCTATGGGAATTTGTAGACAGTAAGGAAAATCAGGTAACAGCGAACCCTGAAGCATTGGAGGTGAAAGCAGTGAGGGCTAAAAGTTGTTTTGTTCTAATAAAACATATGATGTAAGGGGTATGTTTATGGGAATATCAGATTGTGATGATTATATGATAACTTTGGGTATGCATGACCTTAAGGGTAGTAATGAGAAATATAATGTTACTTTTTATGTTCCAGTTAGTAAGAAGAGCAGGACTTTGATGGTTAAAAGATTAGCTTTTGCCTGACAATGTGACTATTGGGAATTTTAGAGATATTTGGAGGGTTTGTGGTGATAAAGCGTATATATTCTTACCCTATGGATGGACAGGATGTTGTTACATGTCAACGTTGAAGCTTCCATATGAGGCTTTTACCATTAAAAGAGGGGTAGCACCGGACACAGATAAATCTGAATCTAGGTTTGGAAATAGGGTGAAAAGAGACATGGTGACATGTCATAGTCTTCAAGCCTATCATTGAAGGATAAGTCTAAGAGAGAAGGGGGGACTTTTTCCATGGTATGGGGTAACATTTGGGAAGATCATATTGATAATATTAGATATACTTTGATTCCAGATAGTTATAGATGCATTGAAGAATATAAGGGATGCGTTTGGTAGATCTGAAGGAGCTGGATGGTCAGCGAAGACTTGGTTGCAAGATCAGTTAGGCCAGTAGGAGCAGTGATGAATTACATTTTAATAGCAGTTTTGATAGCACTGTGTGTGATGTTTGTAATTTGTTACTGACCTTTGAGAAAGCTATGATATTGAGATAGGTTGGAGTAGTGATGCCTGGAGACAACACTCAGATGCCGTTGTTGACTGTTCCTGATCTGGATGAAGATGGACAAGTGGAACTGGATGGATAAATATCCTTTTTGATGATTTGATCATTTTTCAAATTTTTTTTTTTTTTCAATATTAGTGTGATTTTAGTATGATTTTATGAATCAAAGGGGGGAAGTGTATGAATGAATCACATTATCCTATTTCATTATTCAATCATTTATATTGATTCATACATCATTTATATATAATTTTTATATTCTTAGTTGATATTGATGTTTAATTTGAAAGTGTTGTTTTGCAAAAGATACTGTTTGGTCTTTTCTTTTCTTCCAGAAGCATTTGGGGGAATATGTAGAGATTGAAATACTCAAACAAGGACAATATGAAGGGACAATATGAAAGGAGAATGACTGGAGGAGATGGAACAAGGAAGGTGTAGAAAGATTCCGATTCCATCATCAACAATGCATTGGAGGAGGAGACTACGGAGGAGATGAAGTGTAGTGGACTACATTCCAGTGTCTGCAATGAAATATAGACATATTTGCATGTGTAATACATAATTTGTGTCATAGTCTTAGGTATACATTTTTGTAGAATGATGTTTGATGTTATTGGATACATGTGGGGAACTTAGATGTTTTTGTTTATTTCGTGAATGCTTAGGGACAGGGAGTCTAGGCAGGGAGAGGTCCAATGTAGGGTCCAATGGGTTGACCAGCCTTAGAGTGGACATTTTTTGGATAGTATTTTGTTTGCTGGGGCTTTCATGTGTATTTAATTGCATCATAGTTTCAAATGCATTTATAAAGAGTTATGAATTCATTGGGAGTACCTAGGTGGTTGCCTGGGGCAGAGGGACCGTGAGAGAATTTTACTGTCTTGATTGATGGATGGATATCTGGAAAGATGGCTGCCGGACAGTTTTTCGCTCTCACACTCCATAAAGATTTGTTCATATTTCATAGTAATGTATTCACACTCCATAAAGATATATTCATATTTCATAGAAAGGTATTTACACTCTAGAGGGAAATGTTTTTTTGGTTTAATGTTAAAGATACTCAATAAGATAAATTGTTACTGGTCATAATCCTATTCTGTTTGTTTTCGAGACTTTTAGTTAGTCTCGAAGGGGGGGTATGTCGTGTATGACGATTATGACTATTTTAGAGGAACAAAGAAAATATGTTTATCTTAGTTCAAAAGTAGCCATTTGTGGGGTGACGCCCCAGGGGAGACGGGTGATTGGACCGCAGAGGGAGCAACCCATATTTTTACATTGTTTATAAGTATATGCTGGAGGCACAGGAAAGCAGAGCAGCCATTACAATTCGAGGACACTGCTCTCCGGGTCTCATGACGCCTGTAACTCATGCTGAAAGCTTGTGATATGAATAAACTTATGATCAAAGGTTCAGTATGAGCGGACTCCTTTGTTTATCAGCAATAATTGCCAGCATTTACTCGATACGACAGTTACGTTACAGCCTTATTCTAAAATGTATTAAATTGTGGGGGGTTTTCCTCATCAATCTACACACAATACCCCATAATGACAAAGCAAAAACAGGTTTATTAAAAGTACACCTCTCATCACCCCGAGAACACCATTCCCACAGTGAAGCATGGTGGTGGCAGCATCATGCTGTGGGGATGTTTTTCATCGGCAGGGACTGGGAAACTGGTCAGAATTGAAGGAATGATGGATGGCGCTAAATACTGGGAAATTCTTGAGGGAAACCTGTTTCATTCTTCCAGAGATTTGAGACTGGGACGGAGGTTCACCTTCCAGCAGGACAATGACCCTAAGCATACTGCTAAAGCAACACTCGAGTGGTTTAAGGGGAAACATTTAAATGTCTTGGAATGGCCTAGTCAAAGCCCAGACCTCAATCCAATTGAGAATTTATGGTATGACTGTGTAAATCAAATGATACAAACCCCCAAAAAATCTATTATAATTCCAGTTTGTAAGGCAACAAAATAGGAAAAATGCCAAGGGGGGGTGAATACTTTCGCAAGCCACTCCTTATACAGTGAGGGAAAAAAGTATTTGATCCCCTGCTGATTTTGTACGTTTGCCCACTGACAAAGATATGATCAGTCTATAATTTTAATGGTAGGTTTATTTGAACAGTGAGAGACAGAATAACAACACAGAAATCCAGAAAAACGCATGTCAAAAATGTTATCAATTGATTTGCATTTTATGAGGGAAATAAGTATTTGACCCCTCTACAAAACATGACTTAGTACTTGGTGGCAAAACCATTGTTGGCAATCACAGAGGTCAGACGTTTCTTGTAGTTGGCCACCAGGTTTGCACACATCTCAGGAGGTATTTTGTCCCACTCCTCTTTGCAGATCTTCTCCAAGTCATTAAGATTTCAAGGCTGACGTTTGGCAACTCGAACCTTCAGCTCCTTCCACAGATTTTCTATGGGATTAAGGTCTGGAGACTGGCTAGGCCACTCCAGGACCTTAATGTGCTTCTTCTTGAGCCACTCCGTTGTTGCCTTGGCCGTGTGTTTTGGGTCATTGTCATGCTGGAATACCCATCCACAACCCATTTTCAATGCCCTGGCTGAGGGAAGGAGGTTCTCACCCAAGATTTGACGGTACATGGCCCTGTCCATCGTCCCTTTGATGCGGTGAAGTTGTCCTGTCCCCTTAGCAGAAAAACACCCCCAAAGCATGTTTCCACCTCAATGTTTGATGGTGGGGATGGTGTTCTTGGGGTCATAGGCAGCATTCCTCCTCCTCCAAACACGGCGAGTTGAGTTGATGCCAAAGAGACTACAACACTTTCACCCAGTTCTCCTCTGAATCATTCAGATGTTCATTGGCAAACTTCAGACGGCCCTGTATATGTGCTTTCTTGAGCAGGGGGACCTTGCGGGCACTGCAGGATTTCAGTCCTTCACGGCGTAGTGTGTTACCAATTGTTTTCTTGGTGACTATGGTCCCAGCTGCCTTGAGATCATTGACAAGATCCTCCCGTGTAGTTCTGGGCTGATTCCTCACCGTTCTCATGATCATTGCAACTCCACGAGGTGAGATCTTGCATGGAGCCCCAGGCCGAAGGAGATTGACAGTTCTTTTGTGTTTCTTCCATTTGCGAATAATCGCACCAACTGTTGTCACCTTCTCACCAAGCTGCTTGGCGATGGTCTTGTAGGCCATTCCAGTCTTGTGTAGGTCTATCATCTTGTCCCTGACATCCTTGGAGAGCTCTTTGGTCTTGGCCATGGTGTAGAGTTTGGAATCTGATTGATTGATTGCTTATGTGGACAGGTGTCTTTTATACAGGTAACAAACTGAGATTAGGAGCACTCCCTTTAAGAGTGTGCTCCTAATCTCAGCTCGTTACCTGTGTAAAAGACACCTGGGAGCCAGAAATCTTTCTGAATGAGAGGGGGTCAAATACTTATTTCCCTCATTAAAATGCAAATCAATTTATAACATTTTTGACATGCGTTTTTCTGGATGTTTTGTTTGTTATTCTGTCTCTCACTGTTCAAATAAACCTACCATTAAAATTATAGACTGATCATTTCTGTGTCAGTGGGCAAACGTACAAAATCAGCAGGGGATCAAATACTTTTTTCCCTCACTGTACATGTAAAGTAATCAATAAGTTATAGTATGGTGTCACGATCGTTGAGAGACGGGTCAGACCAAGGTGCAGCGTGGTAAGCGTACATATTTATTAATGAAGATAAACACTTGACAAAACAACAACAGCAACGTAACATAAAGTCCTATGGGCTATACACACAACAAGCCAAACAGGAACACAAACAAGATCCCACAACTAAGGTCGGCAACCAGGCTACTTAAGTATGATCCCCAATCAGAGACAACGAGCGACAGCTGCCTCTGATTGGGAATCACACCCGGCCAAACATAGAAAGATCAACCTAGATCTACCACATAGAAATACACTAACATAGATCTCAACAGAAAAGTCACACCCTGACCCAACCAACAAGAGTTCTCTCGATCCGGGTGGGCATTCAGCCTCGGAGGCGGCTCCGGCTCCGGGCGTGACGACCTCTCCCTCTCTGCCTCCCCGTTGCACCCCTGGTCTGGTGTGGACCTCGGCGCGATGCTTCCCCTCTCCTTCCTCCCACGATGCACCAAGCCCTGTCTGGACCCTGGTATGGGAGACCCCAAACCTGGAGAGGGGCTGACGTCTGGGCCTGGATCGCCAATCCTCCCACGATGCACCAAGCCCTGTCTGGACCCTGGTGTGGGAGGCCCCGACCCTGGAGAGGGGCTGACTTCTGGGTCTGGAGTGGAGCCGCTGACCGGAGCTGAACTGGACCCCGGTGGAGCGGACTGCTCTGGCTCCGGAGTGGAGCCACTGACCGGAGCTGGACTATATACCGGTGGAGCGGACTGCTCTGGCTCCGGAGTGGAGCCACTGACCGGAGCTGGACTAGACACCGGTGGAGCGGAATTCTCCGGCTCTGGAGTGGAGCCGCTGACCGGAGCTGGACTATATACCGGTGGAGCGGACTACTCTGGCTCCGGAGTGTAGCCACTGACCGGAGCTGGACTAGACACCGGTGAAGCGGACTGCTCTGGCTCCGGAGTGGAGCCGCTGACCGGAGCTGGATTGGGCACCGGTGGAGCGGACTGCTCTGGCTCCGGAGTGGAGCCGCTGACCGGAGCTGGACTGGGCACCGGTGGAGCGGACTTCTCTGGCCCTGGAGTGGAGCAGCTGACCGGAGCTGGACTGGGAACATGCACCACTGGTTTGGTGCGGGGAGCAGGTACGGGGCGTACCGGGCTGGCGACACGCACCACTGGTTTGGTGCGGGAGCAAGTACGGGGCGTACCGGGCTGTGGAGGCACACTGGAGGTCTGGATTATAGAGCTGGCACAACCCGTCCTGGCTGGATGCCCACTTCCGCACGGTATGTGCGTGGCATTAGCACAGGACGCACTGGACTGTGCAGGCGCACTGGCGACACAGTGCATATCTCCGCACAACACGGAGCCTGCATGGTCACACGCTTCTTAGCGCGAATACGGGGAGTTGGCTCTGCTCTGAACCCTGGCTCCGCCAACCACCCCGTGTGCCCCCCAAAATGTTTTTCTTGGGGCTGCTTCTCGGGCTTTCTTCGTGACTGCGTCCTTTTAAGTCACTGTTTCTCTCCCACCTGGGCTTCCTCCTTCGCCCAGGGTCCTTTATTGGCTACACTCTCCTTCTCCACCCTCATCCCTTTCAGGGCCTCCATATGCTTGGCCAGATCCTCTCTTATCTCCCTCCAAGTCCATGATCTCTGCTCCTCCTGGGCACGCTGTTTGGTCCATTGGTGGTGGGATCTTCTGTCACGATCGTTGAGAGACTGGTCAGACCAAGGTGCAGCGTGGTATGCTTACATATTTATTAATAAACACTTGACAAAACAACAACAGCAACGTAACGTGAAGTCCTATGGGCTATACACACAACACAAACAAGATCCCACAACTAAGGTAGGCAACCAGGCTACTTAAGTATGATCCCCAATCAGAGACAACGAGTGACAGCTGCCTCTGATTGGGAATCACACCCGGCCAAACATAGAAAGATCAACCTAGATCTACCACATAGAAATACACTAACATAGATCTCAACAGAAAACTCACACCCTGACCCAACCAACAAGAGTTCTCTCGATCAGGGCGTGACATATGGTAACATGAATAAGTATATTTCAAGCTAGAATCCAACAGTCCCTCCTTTTTGAATAGTAACTGCATTCTGTTCAACATTATATAAACTTTGAAATTACTTATAAACAGAAAATAAAACATATTCTCAGTAGATTTGTATGTTTAAACCTTCGAGACTTATGGCCTCTGACTATGTAATCTTCTTCCAATCCAGAAGGGTCTCAAACTTGTAATCACACAATGCACACTCTTACTCCCCTCCTAGCTGCCATTACCCCTCCTGTTGTACAACTGATAATGACATTTCAGCTGGAGCTTTTGACTTTGTCTTCCTCCTTCGGGTTCCTAAGAGAGTGATAGCAAAAGACTTGAAAAGCAAAATAAAGTATTAGTAATGAGTTAAGCTATGCATAATCATATATGGCAAAAACCGAAGTTTGATAACATGACGATTCCCACTCTCCCTTAACCTGACTCTATACCTTCGGGACACTGTTCTGCTGGGGTCCACAAAAATGAAGGCTCTAAGCACCTCCTCATACTTGTACACAGACTTCCCCCGTCAGGCTGCAGGTTTACAAGAAGTGTTCCCACGCCATGTCATCCTCACTTCGCCTCTGTTTTCCCAGACAAGCCCTCCACCCTCCTGAGTCTAGGATGTACAAGGAATCTCTGTGGCTATGCAGGTGGTGTTATCGTCCCAGCCCGAGTCCAGAACCTTTGGTACTCCTCCACACATCTCCCGGTCTTCTTATCAGTAGGGAGTAGACATTCTTGCACCTTGCCTCAGTCCATTGTTAATTACCCGGACTCATACACAAACAGCTATTTGAGAATAAGCGACCCATTCCTACTCAAGTGAATTTCATGATGCAAAACATAGAGAGAATACAATAATATCAATAAGTGAAGCTATAAGACAGTGTTATAGGGCAATAATTCACAATCTATAGTATTAGCTCTTTGGCTATTACCTGATTGGCCAGTTGTCCTCGATAAAGTAAATTGTCTTCTGATTTTACTATCTTGGCCTGTACGAAATCCAGCATGCTGTTTTATCCGTGAAGATTAACGAGAAACAAAAACTGTTTCTGGTGGATTTGGTAATTGTTGGAATTCAAAGAAAGATGAAGGTTAACCAGACTGAGGTACTCAAGTCAACAAGATGGAGAACAAACCTGGAAAAAGCAACATAACCAAGAGGACTAAACAGTCCAACACGAATGGGGTTACTTTCAACTCCATCCAAATAAAAAAGGAACCAAGAGACTTTGAGCAGAAGAAAATGGGTGACCATTCCAAACTTTCCTTGCTGAAGAAGCATGTCAAGCAACATCAAACTACATCCAACCCACAGACCCTGTGTAGTCCTCTAGTAATGCTAACAAGATTGTCTAATGTGGTGGTTAAGACTCTTCTGAGAGACACTAAAGTGTGTTTGGTGAAGGAAGAGATGAATGCAAGGAGTGCGGCAAAAGATTCTCGAACAGCAGCAGTTTAGGCAAACACCTGCTGATACACAAGGGGGTCAAATAATTAAAATGCCAGGATTGTGGGAAGGCTTTCGCCCAGGCAAACCTTCTCAGGAATCACATGACCGTTCACTGTGGTGAGAGAAAGTTCTCCTGCTCCCAATGTGACAAGTGGGGGTTCCTCTGGGATCCTCATCATAAGGTTGGTTCCTAGACATTTTGGCATATAGTATTTTGATGCATTATGATGGGTTAATGTTACTTGGGATGCGCTTTGGTTGGTATTCACTGCATAGTCTTATAAGTGTTTGGTATAGTGCCTTAGAGAAGTATCAGTGATTTTGGTTGTCTGGTGACGTTATCAAACTGTGCGTTGCTTGGTAAAGTATGCCAGTAGGCCTAATGCTAGTGTTGTTTGGCTAACTGGTATGAGTATTTTGTTTGGGAGACTTTCTCTACGCAGACACACTGTATTTTTGGTTGTGGCATTTTGTGACTTGTTTTTTTTGGCACCTCTCAACACCCCTCACTATCACCATCTATTCACGCAACCACTCACTTACACTACTGATTACTGACTACACACACCATTGTTAATTGTATATAGTTTACTTTAGTTAATACATATATTTTGGTTATTCCTTGGTCTCCATGTTGTCTCCCTCTTTGTTACGGGCTACGAACCCAAGCTACAATCTAGTGGGTTCTCTGATAACCTCCCTCTTGGAGGACACGAAACGATAAGGTTTCCTGGGAGGAAACCCTCCCTAGACTCAATGGATTCTTACAAATATTTAATTAGTTTCAGAAACCACCTGCATGATGAGCAGTGCGCCCTCCCCTCACTTGGTGCTCTCCTCACAGCTTAGGGGCAGCACTCTCTCTCCCATTCTCGCCTTTCCGAATCATAATTAGAACTATTGATAAATGGTTCAACCCAAATTTAGAATGACAGTCCCTCGTGCTTCACGTTGAGTCTATCACTCAAATTTAAGACCCTCAACGTAGCACACACCGACACTGGCAGAATGTACATTTACAGACAGGGGGAAATATACAATGCATTCGGAAAGTATTCAGACCCCTTGACTTATTACACATTTTGCTACGTTACAGCCTTATTCTAAAATTGATTAAATTGTGTTTTTCCCTCATCAATCTACATACAATACCCCATAGTGACCAAGCAAAAACAGGTTTCTTAAGAAATTTTAGCAAATAAAATAAAAAATACTAACTGAAACATCACATTTACATTTATGTTCAGACCCTTTACTCAGTACTTTGTTGAAGAACCTTTGGCAGCGATTACAGTCTCGAGTCTTCTTGGGTATGACGCTACAAGCTTGGCACACCTGTATTTGGGGAGTTTCTCCCATTCTTCTCTGCAGATCCTCTCAAGCTCTGTCAGGTTGGATGGGGAGATGTTAGATTGGGTTCAAGTCCGGGCTCTGGCTGGGCCACTCAAGGACATTCAGAGACTTGTCCCGAAGCCACTCCTGCGATGTCTTGGCTGTGTCCTTAGGGTCGTTGTCCTGTTGGAAAGTGAACCTTTGCCCCAGTCTGAGGTCCTGAGCACTATGGAGCAGGTTTTCATCAAGGATCTCTCTGTACTTTGCTCCATTCATCTTTCCCTTGATCCTGACTAGTCTCCCAGTCCCTGCCGCTGAAAAACATCCCCACAGCATGATGCTGCCACCACCGTGCTTCACCATAGGGATGGTGCCAGGTTTCCTCCAGATGTGACGCTTGGCATTCAGGCCAAAGAGTTCATTCTTGGTTTCATCAGACCAGAGAATCTTGTTTCATATGGTCTGAGAGTCCTTTAGTTGCCTTTTGGCGAACTCCAAGCAGGCTGTCATGTGCCTTTTACTGAGGAGTGGCTTCCGTCTGGCCACTCTACCATAAAGGCCTGATTGGTGGAGTGCTGCAGAGATTCTCCCATCTCCACAGAGGAACTCTGGAGCTCTGTCAGAGTGACCATCTGGTTCTTGGTCACCTCCCTGACCAAGGCCCTTCTCCCCAGATTGCTCAGTTTGGCTGGGTGGCCAGCTCTAGCAAGAGTCTTGGTGGTTCCAAACTTCTTCCATTTAAGAATGATGGAGGCCACTGTGTTCTTGGGGACCTTCAATGCTGCAGAAATTTTTTGGTACCCTTCCCCAGATATTTGCCTCGATACAATCCTGTCTCGGAGCTCTACGGATAATTCCTTCGACCTCATGGCTTGGTTTTTACTCTGACATGCACTGTCAAATGTGGTACCTTATATAGACAGGTGTGTGCCTTTCCAAATCATGTCCAATCAATTGAATTTACAACAGGTGGACTCCAATCAAGTTGTAGAAACATCTCATGGATAATCAATGGAAACAGGATGCACCTGAGCTCAATTTCGAGTCTCATAGCAAAGGGTCTGAATACTTATGTAAATCAGGTATTTCTGTTTTTTATTTTGTGAACTCGTTTTACATTGGGTTTTTCAGTACATTTCTTATCAGGAGAACTTACGTGTGCAACCAAAATTTGGGTGCCCTTTAAGGTGCATCCTTTCTAACCCATGAAGAACCTACTAAAATCAAATAAAAAGACCCCACACAATTAAATCAGACACGGTATTAACACCATTAACAAATATTCATAACAGGTGGGTTGTGTGTGTGGTAAAACGTATGGCAAAAACAAACAAATGTCCAGGCCTTACTTAATTTGGAGCTCCATTAACGGCCAGATCCGGGTACCTTTATACTTTATAGAACTGTAGAACTTCACTAACTGCTCTCCCAAGGCAACGGCCTCGGGAAACATTTCAAAGGGAGAGATAAGGTCACCCCATCCTCTCCTGGAAGAGAAAATGTACAAAATCCATCCCAACGTTTACTGTATATACTATTACCAATCTCCGTTGTATATTCCCTATTTGCTTCACACTCATTAATGTCTACTATTTTAAGATTAATATGCTCTGAATCGAGACAGATCAATTTTTTTGCAATCAAAGCAGTGTTATGTAAAACCATTTCTGTAGCCTGTACTGCCCTCTGACACGGCGGCATTCCTCTCACCACCGAGTCTAATGATTTACTCCAGTACATGACTGGTCTTTCTTTTCCCCAAGATTTTGCGTAACCACCGCACTACAATGCCCTTCTTACTCATTAACAACATTTTAAAAGGTAATTTTAGGTTTGGTAACCTCAATGCTGGCGCTTGACAGAATTGCTTTTTTAAACTCTACAATTATAACTGTTTCTTTAACTCTACAAACAATTACTCACAATATTAACTCCAGTCTAATTTCTCGTGAGGACCCCTCCTCCCTTTTGTCAATTCCATAAAGCTATTTCATAATAACACGGAATAAAGTGTCTCACGAGATTAAAACCCCCCAAGGTTTTCTGAGCTGGTAAGGAGTGTTTGGCCATGCCAATTTTAACTTGTTACCTTTTAAAATCCATTCCCCTGGCATTTCGCATAGATTATCCCACCCCAAAATTGGTTCCACACCCGTCGCCATGTAAAATGATCTGGGTAGTGTTACGGGTCCTATGGTCAGAGACATGGGTAGTAGTTGTATTGCTTTCCATTCTGCCCTGTTACCCCGCTAAATGTAATACTTTTTCCTGTCACAAATTTAGCCAATTTCTCATCGTAAGGAATCAGTGATATTTGAGCGCCGGTATCTACAAAGAAGTTGTGTGAGACGTGGCCTCCGACGCCTCTCCCGAGGGTGTCCGGAGTGTTTAGATTTCCTCACCCACGGCTATAATACACGCCAATTTTTTATAATTTTTTTGTTTAAGTATTGATACCCACTCCCCGGAGAGTAGTTACGGTGTAGGTATCTAATAATTTGGTCATGGGACCTGTTACCTTGTATTAGAACCAAGGATCCATGAGATTTAACAATAACATGTTTTGACAGAATGTAAACTTTCTGCACTCCCCATTGTCTCACTCAGTTACTTTCCATACACCTAGTTCTTATCCACCCTCCATTGACCCCAACATATACATTCCTTATACATGTAAAGTAATCAATAAGTTCTAGTATGGTAACATGAATGAGTATATTTCAAGCTAGAACCCAACAATACACAACTTTTAGCAACCACATATTTAGCACGTTCTGATTGGCCAGTGAGGGGACAATCCTCGACACCCAAAACTTGTTTATTACATTTACATTACCGTCATTTAGCAGACGCTCTTATCCAGAGCGACTCACAATTATTCATCAAAACCCAGCCCTTTCGCAACACCACAAACTACTGCGCCCATAATTTCTTGTTGTGAAAAAAAAAACCATGAGCCTATAACTCTACCGCGAGTGTTAAGATGCACCATTAAATTAGGTTTGTTAAAATATAGCCCCCAGTCTTTGTGCTAAGCTAGTTAGCATTGGCTTGCGAAACTACCAATAACTTCCTTTATACTGGATGCATGTACATAAAAATGGTATCCACGAGTTCATCTGACTCTCAGGGAGTAGATAAAGGGCCTCATTGCCAAAATCCCAAACTATACCTTTAATGGAAAGATGATGCAAATATTTCTGCCTGCTTGAACAACAAATAGCTCAGATACACATGAAAACATGCGCAAATACAATATAACATTCAAAATGGGTGAATCTTTCCTTTAAGATGTTTGTGTTCTCATGTGAGCTTTTCACTATAGGGCCGGGTGTGTGTAACTCTATGTTTTGATTATGTCATACTGTATATTACTACATGGGCTCTCTCTCTCTCTCTCTCTCTCTCTCTCTCTCTCTCTCTCTCTCTCTCTCTCTCTCTCTCTCTCTCTCTCTCTCTCTCTCTCTCTCTCTCTCTCTCTCTCTCTCTCTCTCTCTCTCTCTCTCTCTCTCTCTCTCTCTCTCAGTCTTCCTTTATGAGTGACTTCTCCATTTCCATTGAGTAGACCCTAGCCTCTGACACAGACAGCAGCTGTGTGGACACCCTAATGGGGGCGCTAGACATCTCTGTTTTTCTTTTATCTCTCTTCTGATTTTCTTATTACTTTATACTGTATGTTTTTACTGTGGGTCCTGCTGGATGGTAAATTATACAACTCAAGGTTATTTACACAACCCCGGTTCTCTGATATTATGAGTGTAGTGTTTCACTATGGGATTTTGTTTGAAACTCCCCTAACTCCGAAGTAACCAATCACACATGTTTGTTGAAGACAGACATGGAGAGCAGAGAATAGGGTGCACCCCCACCCTGTAAGAAAGTGCCAATCTCCCGCTCTCGGACCATTTTTAAGCATGTTTCTCTTCCTCGTCTTGCGGTGAAACACTTCACTCATAATATCAGTTAACCGGGTTTATGTAAATAACCTTGAGTTCTCTTTTAATTATTAGTTTGTGTTTCACTATGGGATATGGCCAACTCCTGTAATGCAACATACTCTCCAAAAGTTAGTAGGTCTTACTGACAACCCTCAGAGGCCCCGAAACTGAGGGTGAACGCTCCGTAAAAGGCGCAATGTGCGACTGACGTGTTTTCCGTTTGCTCCCGCAGTATTCTTAAGGTTTATGTGAATTTTGCAGCAAAACCATATTTATTTTCAAATATTAGTTTGGTGATCCCTTTCCATAATACTCAAGACTACTTTTCTTTCAATTGTCAGCATGTCGACGAAAAATAAGGCAAAAACACAACTTTGAGAAAACCTGGCTTACAAGAACCATTTTTATCACCACACTCTCCTGAGCCCGAGGGCCCGGAGACTTGCACTTTACCCGGGGGTGTGGCTTTGCCTGGAGGCGCTGAAATGAAAATTCTCGAGGCCATCAAGCTACTACGCTCTGAGATAGTTTAAATGAAAACGGAGATAGTTGCAATGATTGAGGCCCGATGCAAGAAGTTTCTGATACTTTAAAAGCGGATCTAACTAACCTGCGGAACGAGATGGTGCCAGCTATCACATCACTCAAAACAACAACAGAGTTGCATACCATGACGATTGCAGCACTGGAGACCTCCGCTACCAGTGTCTCCGACCTAACTACCTCCCTGGAGGCTGACGTGAAACGCCTGGCTGCGGATCTGAAAAAGGTACAGGAAAGCTGTGTGAGTTTAGAGGGATTTTCTCGCCGCAATAACCTGAGACTGGTATCCGTCCCAGAGTCAGCGGAAATGCCTCGCACCACGGATTTCGTCTCTGGGCTGCTGAAGGATGTTCTTGCCATGGATGAGAAGCCCCTGATTGATCGTGCCCACCGGTCTCTGCGCCCAAAGCCCCGGGACGGTGAGAGGCCCTGTGACATCATTCTTCGAGTGCACTTTTTCCATGAGAAGATGGAGATTCTCCGATGAGCCCGCGATACCACTCTGAGCTTTCAAGGACAGAGCTTTTCTATCTACCAGGACTACTCCCCCACTGTGTACAGGCAGCGTGCAGTTTTCGGGCAGGCCAAATGATTACTATGGGACCATCCAGGTGTGAAGTACGGTCTGTGATTCCTGGCCCGTCTATGGCTTTCTCATGATGGTAAAGACTACACCTTTGATTCTCCGGAGGAGTCTATGGCTCACATTCAACGCCGCATTAAGAAGTCTTGAACTTGCTCATAGATCAGCAAATGTTGCTTGCTAACTGTGGATCGTAAGTAAGTAGCCCACCTGTGGTACAACTATGTTTAGTTTTAACGTTAACTGTACTATTCCTGTATAGTTCGCGAGTTGGCGAACCCACTCAGGGTTATTTGATGTCATCGAATGTTTTGATAATCTAGTGTGCTTGCCTTAAAAGCATTCAGTCATTTTAATTTCATTTTATTAAGGGTTCACGTAATTCCTTTGTTTCCATGATGTCTCATTCACTTATTGAGTTTGTTTACATAGTGTCTCATTGACCCAAAATATTTCTGGTTATTTGTATACCGCGTCTGTTTGTCTCGACCCAGTAAACAGTAAATGTTCCGAGGCTACAAGTTTTTGGGGGTCTTCACTTCATTGTTAAAGGTTTTGAACGCCATTTATACCCAGCAAACTTTCAACATTGCACAGACGTAGTTTTGTGGTCTCGGCTGTAAATTGGCTTATCGTCCAACTAGACGATTGTTATTGATGTATGTATGTTTATGTATATGTATATATGTATGTATGTATGTATGTATGTAAGATGTGAGCTTGTTTTGCCCTGTTTTTTATTGTGTTTACACTTACATAAAAAATAAAAAGCATTGTCAACTTTAATTTTGGTCCAGTGGATGGTCGGTCTGTGGCCATGACTGTCTGTGAATGTGAGTGGTTGCATTTCTCCACCCCTATCCCTTGTCTGTTCACAGGAACAATGGCGAGGTGACCGCTCTGTCCCTGTATTAACTACAGATTGCCCTTTAACCTTTGTACCCTTCTGCCCAGTGTGTTTAACTTGTCTAAAGTATGGTATCTTTATAGCTTTTCTTTTATTTCTTTTAATTTTATAGTTGAGTATATTATTTATATTGTTTGGTGTTGTCTTATGTGTGTAAAACTGAATAAACAGAGTTTTCAACAAAAAAAATAAAACACCCTGTCGGGAAGAACCTCATAACAGTGAGGGATGGCCCCACAAGTGACGTATAAGATCTCATAGAAGAGATCCCCACAAACACACCCCTTTCTCTGTAGGAGAGGGCCATCTCGCAGGCCCCTCCAAAGGCTGTCACCTACTATTCAGAAAATCCTAATAGTCAACATTATCCAAAACAAGATAGCAAAGAAGAAGAGAGAGAGGTACCCACTCTCCGTCGAAAGTGGATACCAAGGAGAGCAGATCAGCATAGCCTGAGGCACTCATACCATCCAGCAGAGGCGCAGCGCGCGTACCGGGACAATGGGGAGAAACTCTTCTGGGGAAGGTGGCAGCGGGGAGTCAGAAAGACCCCAAAGGTGCGGCCGTGTAGAACTAGCAGACCTAAGCCACAGAGAGGGGTTAGGTGGGCTAGACATGGGCAGCCTTAGGAAATTAGCCTGGGGCAAACAGAGTGTTAATGGCAGGTTGTATGGAAACAGTCCACATGCGCTTTGGGGACACCAAGGGCTCAAAGAAAGTGCAAAACCAGAGAACCAAGTAGGATTTCCATGCTTATCCGTGGCTAATCCGAGCTGCCACGGACAGAATAGTCAAGCACAGAAAAGCACATGCGAGGATGGGCTAGGGCAGTAAACTGGGGTGTAGGTGACGCGCCCTTTCCTTAAATTAGACATAACAGAGGGCTGAACCAAGCTGTATTAGTGACAGGACCTTCGAAGGCCGGGAGCACGGTGAGTGGACCTAGTAATACTGGTTGCATCACCTTTCCAAAAGCGCAGAAACATAAGAAAGTGGAGCACGTCTCAGAGGACTGGCACTCTTTCAGAGTCGTGGGCAGTGGCGGCTCAGGGGGGGCAATTTTTCTGATGATTTAGGTGACCTACACACATTTTAAAAAAGATATGTCCAGCAACAACATGAAGACAGGGGCAGCATATAAGTCAATACCAGAAGCATTTATTGACTGATCTCAAAAGTGTTGGCTTACCAGGGTTGGTGGAGCCCTCAGTTTCATCTTTGCCTCGCAAAGCTAACTCAAACACTCCGCAAAACTTCACACACTGGATTAGCCGGCTGAGGATGTGGCGGTTCTTGCTAATGTCGTAGTAAATATATTTGTTATAGTGAATATGGAATATGATATGTTGAGTAAAATGTTGTGCTAAGATCTATTTAGGTCAGGAGCTGGTTATAAGTTCTGTTCCTATCCAATAACAATGGACAAAAGGGTCCTATCTTGTCAGCCTTGTCAGTTTCAGTTCTCCAGTAAACTTGTGATTATCAACACTAACCTCATCGTTGTGGCGGCGGACAGCTAGCCTGTATCCCTCATCCAGTTGAGTGGGAATGTTCACTCTCCCCAAAGCAGACAATCTCAAACAGCTATCCATGTGGGTCTTTGACAGCTCATGTTTCTTAATCTTTCCTGAAAGATGGTGCATGTCCGTTACACACCAGTCGCTGTCCAAGCGGTGCTGTCTGCCGTGCCGCCTTCAGGGTGAAAGAGTAAGCAGGGGGTAGCAGAAGACTGCATTAGCTACATCGCAGCCTGCTAGCCAGGTTTTTCGTTCATACCAATTTTTGGAAAATCCTCGGGTGTAGGACTTCCCCCCTTTAGTAGAAACCTGTTGAATTATTAAATTTGGTCTGGGAGGTCCTAATTGTTTCGTTGCCAATTTATCTTCATTTGTTCGCCGACAAAAAGGAACTTCTTTCAAAGACACAATCGAGTTGCACTGAAGCCTAGCCATTTTTACAGTAGTAGTGAATTGATTGATGAGGCTACCCGCTCTTTTCTTAGTTACGTTCATGGTTACGTTACGTATGACGAAAGCGCGTAAGTGCAAGCCCTCAGAAACCCATAGAGATTGTATTGAAAGCTCTGATATTTGAAAAAAATAGATTTTACATGGGAGTCTATGACAGACTTCTGGGCGATTTTCAACCTGACTGAAATCGCCCCAAAAGGGGGGGGGGGGGCATTTGAAGCACGACTTTAGCCTGATTGGACATTTAGTGGCACTGTGGCAGATCAGACGTCTAGATTACAACACTGATAACTACTGTTGCCGTGATATAATTGATTAGAAAAAAAATCCCTTCCTTTTCCCGTTTGGCAGTGCGTCGCCCATATTGCCCTATTGAACACACCGCCCCTGGTCGTGGGCCATACTTGGGGGGGTGCCTCGTTTGCGAAAAGGGTGCCAGGTGGGACCCTGCGTATTGATAGCCACTAAAAACCGGTCGTGTACCTGAGACAGGCCTGCTGACCGGAAAGCCACTGGTCATCGCACCCCATGGAGGCTGAGAATATATTCCAGAGCTGGGGTATTCTCAGGATCGGCTGAAGGCAGACGGAGGAGACTTCGACGAGCTATGTCATCCGGCAGGGTTGCCTTGCGTGAGAGTGCAGCTGAAAGGGTAATGTAAAACGACAGGCAGTGATGCTTAAGGAAAAAAGGAGCCTGTGGAACAGGTTTCTTAATCCAGCACAATAGCGAGTGCCCCCTACTGAACTGGGCGATGCAGAGTTGCCCGATACGATAGAGAATCTAGCGTGATGCCTAGATACTGTATTATCTGTGTCAGTATTAAACAGCTCTTATCTGGTTGATCTTGAACCCTAACTCGGAGAGGTGGATTACAAGAGAAGTCGTGTCTCGTACCGCTTGTCCCTGAGTAGGGGAGAAAAGCAGGTAATCGTCCATATAGGCAGACACTCTGATGGGGTGCGAGAGCTGCCTCCACACACTTGGTGCAGGCAAAATTCTTATGTCAATAAGCATCCTGCAGGTCGACTGATGTGAACCAGTCGCCTGGACGAATAGAACGAGACAGCACATTTGGTGTGATAATACGAAACGTGAACTTCCTCAGATAGCCGCTGAGAACCCGTATGTCCGGAATGGGCCATATCTCCCCCACCTTTTTTTGGGGAACCAGGAAGTACCGGGAGTAGAACCCGACATGGCTCTCTGCCGCTGTTATTACTCTGGTTGTCCCTTTGCCTAATAGAGAGTATATTTCCTGCTCTAGTATGCATGCCTAGTCACCAGTCACTACTGATTCCAAAACTCTGTCGAAAAATGGGTGGTCTCAGAGCAAACTGTCATCTGTACCCCTTAGTAACTGTAGATAAGTCTCAAGGCTGGACTGCGCATGCGCGCCATTTCCCTGCTCTTGTGGCGAGAAGCCCACAAGTTGGTTGACTCTCGCTCATCAGTGGTGCCGGAGCGCCCTCTGGTGACAATAGAGTCGCCCTTTCATTATATTGGGGACAGTGCTTGATGGCAAGAGAGAGAGTGGTGGAGGCGAGAGCTGTGGCACGGAGGGCACTCGGGGGTAGAGTGAGCTCCCGCCGTCTTCCTTGAGAGCAAGTGCCTGAAAAATGTGTCGCTGCACAAAGGGAAAGGGTTCTAGGAGTACAGATGTTAGTAAACACAAAGCATGGCAAACTAAATACTGAGAGCCAAGCTGGCAATAGCTAGACGAAAGTTAGCTAGCAGCGTAGCACGAGCCGGTATCTGGTAAAAACCTCAGAAGAACTCGCAGGACTCATTAGAGAGCTGTCTGAGTATGTTTGTTTCCCAAGGGGTGCAGGGGCCCACTATAACTCTGGGAGAAAAGTATTGCTAACTGGGTTATGTGGGTGCTAGTCCACGCTTAGTCGTGAGGCTATTGTGCTAGCTAGCTAGTGTTCACCCATTGGAATAGTAACCAAGCGGTAGCTAGCATAGCGTTAGCCGAGGAAGGCTGTTTCTCAGCTGATACAGTATATCATGAATTTTTGAGAGTACAATTAACATTTTCTTGGGACTTGAAAATCAACACTGGCAAGACCACATGGAAATGGGAATCTTGAGGATTCTGGACATTGATGCCCTAAAAAAGAGGCTTCCCACTGGGCACACATCTTGCTTTAAGCAATCATGAATGTTATCTGCACAATCAAGGTGTTTTACCTTGAGCAAAATAGACTGCAGATTTGTTGGTTATATGTCTACCTGTCCTGTTGTATTGTGTGTGCCGTTTCAGAACAACCTCAGATTCAACCATATTGGCATTTAGCTTTTTCATTCAATAGTAAAGTCAGGAGAATAACCATCAGAAGGTGGTGGTGCTCCTCTCTGAATACTAAGCACACTTTGTCTACTGTGTCTGTGTTTTATACCTCTCTTATCTTACCCTGTTGGGTTTATTTGACCAGAGTGTATTTTACAGACAGAGTCAGTGTTACTTTTTGCAAATCCAATCAGTTTTTCAAGTTGAGTCAACCTCATCACATTGAATTTCTTGGTTGAAATGACGTGTAAACAACGTTGATTCAACAAATTTTTTCCCAGTGGGTATGGATGCAATAAAGGAGATGGGACACACACCACTCTGCCGTTATCCTGCGCAATGTTGGCCTCCCAACCTCGTAAGGGCTTTTTTCTCTGGATTATTGTTTTTTCAGTGAGTAAATCTAATGTGTGCAGTGGAGGCTGCTGAGGGGAGGACGGCTCATAATAATGGCTGGAATAGAGTATAATGGCTGGAATGGAATGGTGTTTGATGCCATTCCATTTACTCCATTCCAGCCATTATTGTGAGCCGTCCTCCCCTCAGAAGTCTCTACTGAATGTGTGAGGGACATAGAGTGGGGTTCTGTGTCTCTGTGTTTTGTGTTTTGTGTATTTTACTGTATATGAGAATGAAAATCTGAATATGAGTCTGAAAATCTGCTCCTGTAACCTATAATTAAGAGATGGGGCAAGTCGACTCTTAAATCATCATTTATAAGGTCCCAATCATACTGAACAAACCCTGCTGGTCTATGTTACCTCATGTCTTTCTCTCTCTCGCTCTTTTTGTTGTCAATCAATCAATATGGACACTTTGCCTGGTTGCTGTTTAATGCAATCAAACTTGTTTAATACATTTCTTTAAGACATAGATACATAGTCTAAAATCTATACACTCTAGGTAGAAACCAGTGGAGGCTGCTGAGGGGAGGAATGCTCATAATAATAGCTGGAACGGAGCAAATGGAATGGCATCAAACACATGGAATTAAGGTGTTGTAGAAACTGTTCATTTGATCTATCTGTACTGCTTGTGAGTTCTCTGCTGTGATGCCATTTATGTCTCTGATGGCTCCTTACAGTTTTTTTCAAACACTTTGGTGCAATTTTCAGAAGTATGTGGTACATTTCCACAACTCTAAGAACAAAAATCTAAACAGATCATCAAAATGGCTCATGTTTCAAATCTCTAAGCACATTTTCAACTGACTGAGTACAACAGACAAAATCACTTTTTCACTACACCAAATCACTCTTTCAATTTGGATACATATTCATTCTAAGTATCTGCTTTTCAAAATGCAATATTCACTTTACTTTTGATATGATTTCTTTGTCATTTGTTAACAATGCAATAAACTTCTCAAAACTGATAACTACTGAACCAAAATGATGTAGTGCCTAGTTAACGTATATACACTGCTCAAAAAAATAAAGGGAACACTTAAACAACACAATGTAACTCCAAGTCAATCACACTTCTGTGAAATCAAACTGTCCACTTAGGAAGCAACACTGATTGACAATAAATTTCACATGCTGTTGTGCAAATGGAATAGACAACAGGTGGAAATAATAGGCAATTAGCAAGACACCCCCAATAAAGAAGTGGTTCTGCAGGTGGTGACCACAGACCACTTCTCAGTTCCTATGCTTCCTGGCTGATGTTTTGGTCACTTTTGAATGCTGGCGGTGCTTTCACTCTAGTGGTAGCATGAGACGGAGTCTACAACCCACCCACACAAGTGGCTCAGGTAGTGCAGCTCATCCAGGATGGCACATCAATGCGAGCTGTGGCAAGAAGGTTTGCTGTGTCTGTCAGCGTAGTGTCCAGAGCTTGGAGGCGCTACCAGGAGACAGGCCAGTACATCAGGAGACGTGGAGGAGGCCGTAGGAGGGCAACAACCCAGCAGCAGGACCGCTACCTCCGCCTTTGTGCAAGGAGGAGCAGGAGGAGCACTGCCAGAGCCCTGCAAAATGACCTCCAGCAGGCCACAAATGTGCATGTGTCTGCTCAAACGGTCAGAAACAGACTCCATGAGGGTGGTATGAGGGCCCGACGTCCACAGGTGGGGGTTGTGCTTACAGCCCAACACCGTGCAGGACGTTTGGCATTTGCCAGAGAACACCAAGATTGGCAAATTCGCCACTGGCGCCCTGTGCTCTTCACAGATGAAAGCAGGTTCACACTGAGCACATGTGACAGTTGTGACAGAGTCTGGAGACGCCGTGGAGAACGTTCTGCTGCCTGCAACATCCTCCAGCATGACCGGTTTGGCGGTGGGTCAGTCATGGTGTGGGGTGGCATTTCTTTGGGGGGCCGCACAGCCCTCCATGTGCTCGCCAGAGGTAGCCTGACTGCCATTAGGTACCGAGATGAGATCCTCAGACCCCTTGTGAGACCATATGCTGGTGCGGTTGGCCCTGGGTTCCTCCTAATGCAAGACAATGCTAGACCTCATGTGGCTGGAGTGTGTCAGCAGTTCCTGCAAGAGGAAGGCATTGATGCTATGGACTGGCCCGCCCGTTCCCCAGATCTGAATCCAATTGAGCACATCTGGGACATAATGTCTCGCTCCATCCACCAACGCCACGTTGCACCACAGACTGTCCAGGAGTTGGCGGATGCTTTAGTCCAGGTCTGGGAGGAAATCCCTCAGGAGACCATCCGCCACCTCATCAGGAGCATGCCCAGGCGTTGTAGGGAGGTCATACAGGCACGTGGAGGCCACACACACTACTGAGCCTCATTTTGACTTGTTTTAAGGACATTACATCAAAGTTGGATCAGCCTGTAGTTTTCCACTTTAATTTTGAGGGTGACTCCAAATCCAGACCTCCATGGGTTGATAAATTTGATTTCCATTGATATTTTTTGTGTGATTTTGTTGTCAGCACATTCAACTATGTAAAGAAAAAAGTATTTAATAAGATTATTTCATTCATTCAGGAAGTGTGCCCTTTATTTTTTTGAGCAGTGTAGTTTGATAACTGCTGAACACTACATTTTTATATTTTTACCTCATAAATGTATCAATTTGACATAAATGTATGTTGGAAGGTAAAACAAAATAATATATGGATGTGGCTGTAAATACTATATCACCATTCTCCATCAGTCAGTGTGCTTCAATAGGACAAAGTGGAAAGACTCACTCTATGTGCTACCATTTGGAATTATATAGTGTAGTGTACAATGCACTGCTGAAGTAACTGGGTTGTATATTTAAGTGATAATGCCAGAGAAGCCGGTGTTTTCAGGATATATTGGAACGGGTGTTGATAGGCCCGAGACGAAGTCAAGGTCCCGCAAACTGTGCCAATATATCCTCCAAACACTGGCTTCGAGGGCATTATCACTTTTATACAACGGGTTACCAACATATTTTTTTTCTTTTTCTATTTTATTTATTTATTACTTTTTTTTAACTTGGTTTTTGTCATTTTGTATTCAAATTTTTATTTTTTATTTTTTTTTATTTTTTTTGTTATTTAGCAGACGCTCTTATCCAGAGCGACTTACATACATTATTTTTATTTATTTTTTTATACTGGCCCTCCGTGGGAATTGAACCCACAACCTACCAACTGAGCTACATCCCTGCCGGCCATTCCCTCCCATACCCTGGACGACGCTGGGCCAATTGTGCGCCGCCCCATGGGTCTCCCGGTCGCGGCCGGCAACGACAGAGCCTGGATGTCAATTAATGTTTGACATATTTTCATTAAAAACGTTATTTTGATGAATTTATTCATACTATTTCATCCTTCCGCAAGATATAGTCCCGTCACAAATCTAGGGTTGCTATCCAAGCCGGCTGGTCGTTTGTTCTATCGGTTCGCTTGCCAGAGACGCGACACAGTCGTTCAGTCTTTTTGTTCTGTATCTATGGACGTAACCCAGTCGTTCTATTGCCTTACTGGCTGGCAACGTTCTTATCCCTTGCTTGCTAGCTAGCCAACTATTGCTAACTTACAGTCACGTCAAACAGTGCAGCCAGAAAACAACAAAGTAGCTGCATTATAATTTGTTTAAGCTGTTTTCTAGTGACATTTATTTGGATACATCCGACAGCTGGAGATCTAAATTGAATATTGAAACAATGTTGCAAATGTCGGAGAGACAGACAGCAAGGTTTATACAAATCTCCACTGTTGAAAACTAAATGTTAGTCGAAAATAAATGTGAGATAATGTCTAGATGCTTTTTATAGTGGAGATCAAGTTTATAAATTGCTTGGCTGGGCTGATAAGACAGTGGATTGTGCAGTCAGATGGAACAGAGTAAATAGGCATTTTAACGTCATAGATTTAGCCGGTGGTAACTTGTGGAATAGACACTGGCTGGAATGCGGTTTTAACAAATCAGTATTCAGGATTAGAACCACCCATTGTATAAAACAATATATTCCACTCATTATCTGAATTTCATTGATACACTGTAAGCTGATGAATTTCAAGCAGAGACAGGCGATACTGTATGTTGCATGGGGATTTTTTTTTTTTTTACAGTAGCCAACTGCTTTACAATACCCCTATTTCTGATGATTTGTCCTATGTATGTACTGTATAAGGATAATAAAACTAAGACTGACATATTTCTCAACATGCTCACAACCTGCCATTGGATACATTTATTAAAAAAAATGGTACATGCCAAGTTTTAGTCAAATACTGTATGGAAAATAATATTTACCATATACTATTCTTTCTATTCAGCACTTTAAAAAAACTGTTTTGAAATGTGTATCCTGTATTTTTTGCTATTGGATTAAATGGAAGTTAAAATGACTAAATGGTGAGCCTATCATTATCTGATGTATTGGTGGCTAAACAAAATGTGCTCATGGTATTTCACGGAAAACTTAGATTTTGCATGAATTACTTGGGGGTGAAAGATAAGTGAAACCTCAACGAATGCACAATCAAAGGTTCTGAACATAAGATAGAGGCCATTACAAGTTTGGAAATATATAAATTACTGTACATCTGAAAAATTTGCCAAAGTGATTGAAAAAAACGAATATGTTCCACTTTATTCGTCCTGTCTGGAAAAATATGCAAAAACTCAGAGATTATTATCATTTGACATCAAGGGAGGACATTTATTCTGCAAAATAAAATACTTGAACAGTAGATGGGATCTATATGCTTAAGAGTTATTTTATTACATACGTGTGTGTGTGTGTGTGTGTGTGTGTGTGTGTGTGTGTGTGTGTGTGTGTGTGTGTGTGTGTATGTGCGTACATTCCACTGCAACATTATTTAGTAAAAGTATGTTTTCATGGAAGATAAGCATAATTTTGCTCTCATCATGTAAATAACATCATGAATGATAAGAATTCTGGACAGAAATATTGAACTACACATTTTGGTTTTGTGTAAAAGCTACAAGGCTCCAATAACTACAGAAAACGGAGGGGCGAGCACACCCCCATATCCACATCGATGGGGCTGTAGTAGAGAGGGTCGAGAGCTTCAACTTCCTTGGTGTCCACATCACAAAGGAATTAACATGGTCCAAACACACCCACACAGTTGTGAAGAGGGCAACTCAGCGCCTCTTCCCCCTCAGGAGGATGAAAAGATTTTGCATTGGCCCTCAGATCCTCAAAAGGTTCTACAGCTGCGCCACTGAGACCATCTTGACTGGCTGCATCATCGGTTGGTAAAGCACTTCATGATGACAGAAGTGAGTGCTATGGGGCGATAGTCATTTAGTTCAGTTACCTTCACTTTCTTGGGTACAGGAACAATGGTGGACAAGCGTCAAGCGGTACCAGTGCATCAAGACTGCAACCAACAGGACCCTGAACAGCTTCTACCCCCAAGCCAGAAGACTGCTAAAAAATACTTCTAAATAGCTAATCAAATGGCTACCCGGACTAAGTGCATTGACCATTTTTGCACTAACTCTCTTGTACTGACTCTATGCACACACACACTGGACTCTACATACACCAGTGGAGTCTGGTGGGAGGACCTATAGGAGGACGGGCTCATTGTAATGGCTGGAATGGAATCAATGGAACTGTATCAAACACATCAAACATATGGAAACCACAAGTTTGACTCCATTCCATTGATTCCATTCCAGCCATTACAATGAGCCCATCCTCCTATAGCTCCTCCCACCAGCCTCTACTTACTTACACATACTTACATTGACATCCCAACACAGACACACACACACACACACAGACACACACACACACACACACACACACACACACACACACACACACACACACACACACACACACACACACACACACACACACACACATACATACACACTCACCACATACTCTGCTTCTACTGTCTTATCTATCCTATTGCCGAGTCACTTTAACCCAACCTATATGTACATAGCTACCTCAATGACCTCGTACCCCTCCCTGCACATCGACTCGGTACTGGTACTCCCTGTATATAGCCATGTTACTTTTACTTGTTATTGTTATTCGCTATTCACTGTGTTTTTTTCCTTGTGTCACTATTTCTATTTTTATTTTAAAAATGTATCTTTACCTTTAACTCTGCATTGTTGGAAAAGGACCCGTAAGTAAGCATTTCACTGTTAGTCTACACCTCTTGTTTACGAAGCATGTGACAAATACAATTTGATCTGTTGAAAGGTGTTACTCAGCCTGTTCTGTCATCAAATAGTGTTCAGATGGGTCCCAAATTATATAATCATTCATAATTATAGCAGTGGGAAAAAATGCATCAGTAACATTAGTATTTTCTTAGACTCTTAGACAAACTCAGAACAATATGCAAATACTTGGATACACTAAATCAGAATCTATTTAAGATCAGCTTTCACACGGTGTCTAAATGGATGTGGGATTTTGTCAAAGATTGGGAATAGTGCATCCTTTCTGCATTTCAACACCTTGTTTTTCTATTGCCCTCAAATTCAAATCTGTACCTCGAAGCCAGTTTCACTGCTTTTTTTTTCATTCTTTCCCTCTAATCAGGAATTTATTTAGACCTAGGTCACCATGTGGGTGCAATTCATTTTAAGGTAGAACATAAAACCAGCAGTAGTCCGGACCTCATAGGGTAAGATTTGAATACCCCTGGTCCATGGGCTTGTTCTGTTAATTCCTAGACGATCACGGTGTTCCACATCTCTTTCAGTACTTTTCCTATGTGGCTCAGGACTTACTGATTGGGTCTGGGGCTCTGTTATCCCAACGGCCAGCTGTCAGCCAATATATTCCATTATAGATCCAGTAAGTGTCATTCTCCAAGCTTTGATTCTGTATATTATAGGGCTCATTTCAGTCATATAAACTTTTAGTGAGTTCAATAGCTTGTGTTACTCTCCATCGTCTCCATCTCATTCTGTTCTGGTATGGTTGTCAATGTGTCTGGTTGAACTATATTAGGTCCAAGGCATCCGAGTAGAGTTGTCCATCCCAGCTGGTTCCATCTCAAAGCTTTCTTAGAACCATCCTCAAGCATGTATCATTATGAGACAAATCCAATATGGATTTATCATGGCAACAGACAGTTCAATTTACATTCCATTCAGATCATGGGTGTTTGCATGCTCCTGATGCTGCTGTTGTAGTGCTCTGATAGTGTAATCTTTCTCTAATCTGACTGGCCATCAGAAGCTCTGTACGATGCGCTCGCTCTTCCTGGTCTCAGCTCTCAGCTCTCCGAAGGTGTCAAAGAACTGCTCCATCTCCCTCTGCAGCGTGGTGTTGCGGCGGTCGGCGTCGGCCCGGGCACGCTCCACATTGCGGATCTTGATCTCGGCCACGCTGTACCAGCGGCGCTGCTGCTCCAGGCTGGCCCGCAGTCCCACCACCTCCCCATGGAGGGCCTCGTTACGCAGCTCAAACCTGGGAGAGACAGGAGAGAGGGGGGCAAGGAGTTACACACACACAGCTTTCACACTGGTGGTACAACAGGACTGTGGTGCAGCACGTAACATGTAACATCACATCATGTTAGCGTAACCTGACACATGTTGAAGACTGTATATAGAATATATATGGACATTTGAAAAGGACTGCTGATGCATTGGCATGATTTATTCACAGCTCCATTACCTCTGGATTTTGGCCTCGAACTCAGCCCTCTGCCTGGCCATCTGTTGCCTGAGGCCAGCCAGGAGACAGTACATGGCCTGGGAGGCCGGGGGGCCGTGGGGGTCAGGAGGAGCAGAGGGCAGGAAGACCTCTGAGCTGCCCGTGCTCAGGGGGTCATCAATGGGGACAGAGGAGGAGGCTGGGGAGTTAGGATGGAGGTCCTCCTCTCCTGGGTCAGTCCTGAAGGAGGGGAACCTGGTGGACCCCCGTCCTAGGCTAGCTCTGACCACACCACTCCCACTGTCGTCCAGGTGCAGGATCTCAAAGGAGGACCAGGAGTTGCTGGTGTCTGCCACGCTTGCCGTGCCCGCCTCCACCTCCACTGTACCAGCTGGGCTGCCCGCACCACCATCAGCAGCCACCTCATCCATGCATTGGAGTGTGTCCAAGTTGTCATAGACAGACAGAGTGCTGTCCTGAGCCTCACTGCTTCCACTGGTGCCAGTGGTCCCCTGCTCTGCAGCCCAGCTGGGATCATCTGGGCCTGTCCAGCCACTGGGCAGCATGCTGCTGTGGTCTGGGTCAGCCTGTATCGTCACAGTGGAAGCAGAGGCTGTGAGTGGGGAGGCAGGGTGAGGGTGAAGGTGGGGGCTGTGTGCTTTCTCAGGGGGCTGGGACTCTGACTGGGACGGAGTGTATCTGTGGTACAGAGACCCAACAGCAGGGATCACTGGAGAGAACCCCTCAGCTGGCTGCTGGTTGTCTGTGTTGAACAGGCGTGAGGCTAAGCTGGTTTCACGCCGGCTTTGGGCCGACCCTCTCCTCTCAGCAATCAGAGGCACGGAGAGCTGGCGGGAGCAAGGGGAAGGATGGTGGGCTAGCTGTTGTTGGGGGAGGAGCTTGGCTGTTATGCCCAGCCTGGAGTCATGCGACTGGGGCTGGGTGTGCGCCCCCTCGAATGGGTCTCCTTTCCATATATGACAGGGGTAAGAGTCTGGTCGTGAGGAACCGGGGGCGTCTACGTCTCTCCCCTCCCTGGAGAAAAGGCACCGGTGCTCCCTGATCAGCTCAGACATGAGCTGCTGCACCACGGCTGCCCCTGGGGAACAGAAGGACGGACACACACTGAGTCACAGCAGGACACGTATGGTACAAACAACATACAAACAGCATCACATTGCACGCAGCATGTTACACAACACTGTGTTGATATAAACACTGTCTCAAGGCCACCCAGACAGACAGACACAGCCCCTATCTTTATCTGTCTATATCTGTCTCTGTCTGGCTCTATATCTGTAGGCTATCTCTGATTCATGTCCTTTTTTCTGAAACACACTCACCTCCAATGATACTCTCTGGATCTTCAGCTTTGGGTCGTAGGATGTTAGGCCCGAAAACAGTCGCCAAGTTCTGGGTGCTCATCTTGTTGCCGCTGGAATAGGACTGGACTTCGTTCAAAAACCTGTATTGGCAGTGATTTATCCGCATGAGACTTGGGCAGGGTCGATTTTGTCACAGCTGCTACATAACATACAGAAATGTGTCATGGTTGAACAGATGTTAATGTTTGTTGTTCTGTATGTTGTAAGCTACTGTAACTGCGCCACAGGCCAAGTCTATAGTGATTCAAACAATTATATTTGCATTGCATTGAAAGTGCATTGAAAGTGAGGTATGTTGTATGCAGATTTGATGTTATCTTGATGTGAGATAATTACTAATGAATTACAGGTAAATTGTAGACTTACTGGCAGATGTAGTTTAGCAGGTTAAAGTTAGCCACTGGAAGTTCATGAATAAGATGCTGTAGTTCTGTCAAACCCTTGGGGACACCGGGGAAGATATTGTTGCAAGTAGTGCGCTACCATCAATGGACTTTATCAATTACATTTCTCCTTAGAACTTTTAGATCAGAGGATGGTGGTTGTGTTATGTCTCTGTTTATCAGATGTATCTCAGCATGGCGTGCATGATGCAGCTGGACGGAGACTTACGTGCTTCCTCTCAGAGGATATCTTTTTGCCACACACCAGGAAGTCCTGGTATCTGGAGAAGGGCACGAGTGGTTCTGGCAGCTCCCGCAGATAAAGCTTCAGGAGAGACGCCACGGTGTGCACGTCTGTACTGCTAGGATGACAAATACACACACACACTTAGAATACAGCACATCCCTACCACCGTATGGGGGCACGCACCTACACATAACGGAACATACAGATATAGCTGGAGAATAGGTCTAATTTCATTTTCAACTGTGGTGTTTCTGTTTGTGTTGACTGGAGTGCTCTTACCTGTCAAAGGAGGGCTTCTCCCCAGCGTCGAAGGCATCCTGCAACTCTTTGACCAGCGTGGCCTGGCCTGGCTGGCGGAACAGCCCTACCTCCAGAAGCCCCCGCTCCCGGATGAAGTCCACACACTGCTCCACCACCAGAGGTGCCATGTGGACCCCGTAACGCCGCTCGTACAGAACAGTCTCCTCCAACCGTTGGCCAAACACGCCTGAGGAGAGAGAGTTTAAGATCACCCAGGCTAAATGAATAAACGGAGGATGATAGAGTGTTAGTTTGATGGTTCAGGGATTTTCCTTTCTTCAGACAAGTGTACTCGAACCCTCCATACTCCAAACCACCTGTCTACGCAGCCTGCCTCACACTGTGTGTCTCTGTGTGTCTCTGTGTGTCTCTGTGGGCCTGAGATACTCACGCCTCCTGAAGCTCAGCACCCGCTTGATCTTCCTGTAAGCAGAGTGGGACAGGTAGCTGCTGGTCCTGCACGCTGTCGCCTTGTTCTCCGGCATCTTCTCTGTTCTCTTCACACTTATTTTCTCCCCGTCCAGATCTCACTCTCCTTTTCACCTCTTTTCTTCCCCTCTCTCCTCTTTGGCCAGTCTGGCTGTTTGATGGGATGGCCTGTGACAGCTTGTCGCTGCTTAGACCAGTGCATTCTTTCCCAAGCGGCCCACCCCTATCTACCTCTCTTTTGTTTTGTAAACTCTCTCCTGGCTGGTACTCTGTGTTGTGTTTCTTCTCACCCTCCCTCCTCCTCTCCCCGCCTCCTTTTCTCTCTTCAGGTAAACAGATAAGGCTCTTTGCTCTGATGACTCAGGAAATGAGGAGGCAGAGACGTTCCTTGTCAATGCTGAACAATGGTCCTTGAGCTCAACTATGTGACCTAATCAGATGAATGAGCATTCCAATGGAAATAATTTCATCCTACAAGAAGAAGCATTGTGACATGCCTGACATATCACAAACTCACAATCACTCAGGCATGCAATGGAGCAAACATCCCAATGAATAGAACAACCATGGGAACATGAGCCGTGTCAAAATGTAATACGGGATGTTGAACTTTGGAAAGTAAAATCCCCTCTTTATTTTTGGTGGCTAAGGTCCCCTCTTTAGATTCCTAAGATAATTATTTCACAGGAGATCGGAGAGTCCAGCAACACTAAATGTTCTACTGATAAAACAGGTCCTTATCACCACTAAACATTGTAAATGTCCGAAAAGTTACTCCACATGTTGTTGCTGAATGCAGATAAAGAGTATCGAGGGGGCAATTGTACAGTAGCTCGGCACCTCTCACGCTCACCTCAGACTTGGTTCCCAGGGCGCAAGTCCTTCCACGATGCTTATCTGAACTCAATCTGGTGAGCATTGAAAATCCAGAGGAAACACTTTCAGGCTGGATTGTGTTGACAAAAGAGTCCACTTAGCTGCCAGCTCTCCTAGAAGAAGGTGTCCTGTTATTATAGCAGTGTTGACTGTGACAGCCACAGGGAGTCTGTTATTCCCTCCCTACCCAGAGGAGATGACGTTAGTGTTCCAGCGTTGTCCAGCAGTAATTTTGCTTGGTTAGCACCACTTAGTTTGTCCAGAGGAGCAAGCTGTGTCCTTGCGGCACGTGTCTCTCCCTCCTTGTCCCATCCATTCCTCCTCATGCCAATGTTTTCACACAGCCAGTGTCATACCTCCCTCCCTCTCCAATACACTCTCAGTCCTCCCTTGAGCTGCTATCTTTTTCACCAATTCGATTATGTTTGTTCCCTCAGGTCGTAGTCCTTAGGGTTCCTTCAAAGATCCCCACAGTCCAACCATAAGTATGAGTACACAGTGTTATGTCTTTGACTCTTTCTCTTTTATTTAGCCTGGCTCAGCCCCCTCCCCAGCCCCTGCCTACTCCACCCCCTCTCTCTACCCCACCTCCCTCCCTTATCAAACTATTCCCCACCATACTCACTGGAGCATGGCCAAGGTGGCGCCGGCACCCTCTGTCTCTCCTATCTCTCCCTGCCCGGGAATCATTAACAAGGGAGAACAGTGTCACAGATTGACTAAAAGTAAATGAGTTAGAACCCTTTTTGTCCCCCCACTCTCCTCTGTCCTAGCATACTACTCTGCCTGCAGGCAGCCAGCTCCCTCAGAATAATTTTCCACTGAGCCATTATGAACCACCCCTTTCCCCTGGTGGTCCAAGACTATATGGGGCTAAACTGGCCCCAGCCCCAGCTGAATCTGGCTCTCTGGCTCTCTTGCTGGACATTAGCTGGATGTTAATGAGGTGGATGTATGGCCTCAGTGAGCCATGATGGCCTCTAATCTGTGAAAATCTCTCTCCTGAAGGACGTGTCGGAGACAGGCAATAGACTGAGCGATGGAAGAACTAACTGCTCCGGGGTGGTGTGGGGAATTCATTGAGAATGTTAATCTCTCTTGTGAAATGTGTTGCTGTGCATTGACCAGGCTATGGGGTCAGATTCCTGTGATAGGCACACAAGTAATCTAAGGACATTCAGGTCTTTATGAGTACAACAACGAGTATTTTGACCCAGTGTATTCCCTCTGTGATGGCCTGAATCGCCTGATGCTGTAGTTCTTTGATGGAAATATTAAAGGATGATTATGTTAGTCATTCTTCCAATGCCAGTCTCAGGTCTGTGTGTAAGGATCAATATTTCCTCACAAGGGAAGTCAGCACTAGGCCTGCACGTCTCAGCTCAACCTGTGTGCTTGCGCGTGTGTACTCCCTCTGTGCTTTTCAGACCTCTAGGACCTCTGGAGAATTTTGTATTAGCAGAAACGGCAAAATGTTTATTGGATGTTAAATTTCAAGAACCCTCCGCCCACAGAAGGGGTACTGCGTGTTATGTTCGTTACTGTTGTCCAACCAGGTAGGACACATTTTGCGGAGTCGTTGCGTATGCTAGTTTGCAACATTGCAGAAAATGTAAGAACAGTTTGAGGAAAAAAAGAATTATGTTTTGTCAGAAGTGTGCTCTATACACACAATCGAGTCGATGAAGGCATTACAACTCCTCTGCTTGAACACTCTCCGCCCAAGGAAGGCATTTGATTGATTTGATGTGTTGCGAGGCGTCACTGATTTACACCGGGTTTCCACCCCTTTCTAGACCCTTTTTAGCCTTTTTATCTACCCCAATGCTGCCATTGAGTTCACCAGGCTTGCCAATTAGGGATTGCTGGTTCTGGTTGACTTACTCTTTGGGTAACTACCCAGCTATTACATTTGGTTCTTTGGAAGTTGTGGGAACGTATGTTTTTGGTTTCACATTGGTTGTTTGTCCTCCAAACACAGGCTTCTCAGGCATTATCATTTAAAAAATTGTCAGTCCACCTTCTAAACACTAGCTTACTATGGATTGTTTCATTATGCAGTTTAACCTACTATCTATAGCTATATACAGTAGTTAGCTGCTATTTATATACTTTTTCAAAAAATTAAACATCAAATAGCCAAAAAACTATGAAAAAAGTAGTAGGCTTGAGGATACATTTTGCCACGATTGTTGATCTCAGCGGTTTTGTCTGGCTAATAACATGCCCTACACAAATGGGCTGCAATCAAGGACAAGATAAATTACACTACCGTTCAAAAGTTTGGGGTCACATAGAAATTTCCTTGTTTTCAAAATAAAATAAATTTTTTGGTCCATTATAATAACATCAAATTGATCAGAAATACAGTGTAGACATTGTTAATGTAGTAAATGGCTATTGTAGCTGGAAACGGCTGATTTTTTATGGAATATCTACATAGGCGTACAGAGGCCCATTATCAGCAACCATCAGTCCTGTGTTCCAATGGCACGTTGTGTTTGCTAATCCAAGTTTATCATTTTAAAAGGCTAATTGATCATTAGAAAACCCTTTTGCAATTATGCTAGCACAGCTGAAAACTGTTGTGCTGATTAAAGAAGCAATAAAACTGGCCTACTTGAGACTAGTTGAGTATCTGGAGCATCAGCAATTGTGGGTTCGATTACAGGCTCAAAATGGCCAGAATAGAAAGAATAGAAAGAGGAGTGAGAGGCCCCGTTGCAAAACTAAGCAAGAGGACAAATACATTAGAGTGTCTAGTTTGAGAAACAGACGCCTCACAGGTCCTCAACTGGCAGCTTCATTAAATAGTACCCGTGAAACACCAGGCTCAACGTCAACAGTGAAGAGGCGACTCTGGGATGCTGACCTTCAGAGTTGCAAAGAAAAGCCATATCTCAAACTGGCCAATAAAAATTAAAGATTAAGATGGGCAAAACATTACCACGTGCCTGTCCTCCCCAATTAAGGTGCCACCAACCTCCTGTGATTTGAGAACATTACTTTAAATAGAATCATGAGGAAACCTGTAGTTTCTAAAATTCCCACAGAATAACGTTTTTTTGTTGTTGAACATTCCCAATTCATAGAATATCACCAAAATGCGTATTACATGTAACCATGTTTGAAGTTTTAGGAAAAGTTCTGTTAAAGTAATGAAAATAATATTTTTTGTCAAGTTCCTTAAATGTGCTGACAATGTTCCAAAGCCAAGCAACTGTCCGGCACCATTACCAGAAAGTTGTGGGAAGGTTGTATGCAAAATATCCATAGGACAACCACGCTCTCACCAAGCTCTAAGAAAGAGATTGTGTTGGGAGGCAGGTAGCCTAGCGGTTAAGAGTGTTTGGCTAGTAACTGAAAGATCACTGGTTCAAATCCCCGATCTGGCAAGTTGGAAAAATCTGCAGTTCTGCCATTGAGCAAGACAGCTGACCCCTAACAACAACTGCTCCCGGGCACTGATGACGTCAATTAAGGCAGCTCACCTCTCTGATTCAGAGGGGTTGGGTTAAATGCGGAAGACACATTTTGGTTGAACGCATTCAGTTGTGCAACTGACTAGGTATCCCCCTTCCCCTTGCATATGGTTCTGAGAATGTTATGTGCAAACTGGGTATGGCGTGAAGCCCAGCAGGCACCCAGCCAAGGCAGACACACAGCTGTGCCCACCAAGGAGGCAGAGGGGAGGTGAGGCTCAGGTATGCACACACACAGGGTTGGGCTAAGCCCTGTAGAGACTGGAGGAGTCAGACTCTGGTCTGTTGAACTGAAATAAATGATATGGCGTGACTGAATTGATTGTTTGTTCAAGACAGTGAGAGCGCCAAGTGTATGCATTTGAGTGTGGTAATGAGCGTTTAGTAGTGTATATGTATGTAGTAGTGATGCTACCTGTAAAGGGTATCCAGACACCCTTGTTGAGGGTCTTGAGCCACTCCTCTCCCTGACCACAGCTGTTGGAGAGGAAGAAATATGAGCCAGGGCTGACCAGCACGTCTCTGTTCCCACCTGTGATGGAGGGAGGGAGGCATGGATGGAGAGAGGGTGAGAAAGAGTCACAGACAGATAGCAAAGACGCGTGACTGCAGCCCTGCTGAAAAACTGCAGACCAGCCAAAATTTTAAGCTGGTCCATGCTGGACAAGCTGGTCTGACCAGCATGGTCTAGCTGGTTAGGCTGGCCAACCAGCTGGTCAAGCTGATGATGCTGGTGACCAGTTTATGATGGTATGCTGGTGACGAGCTTATGCTGGGATGCTGGTTACCAGTTTATGCTAATCCAATCTGTTAGTTGGACCTATTGTACCGTTACTGAACTGGTTGTTCCAGTTTAGATAAATTAGGTATATTTCATTTATTCATCTTTCTAACCCTGGTAGTCATTCTGAATGATGATTGTGGGTGAATGAAATTCATTAAAAATGAAAAGCTGAAATGTCTTGATTCAATAAGTATTCAACCCCTTTGTTATGGCAAGCCTAAATAAATTCAGGATTAAATTGTGCTTAACAAGATAGCATGGACAAGATTGTTGAATGAATGACTACCTGATCTCTGTACCCCACAAGTACAATTATCTGTAATGTCCCTCAGTCGCGCAGTGAATCTCAGACACATATTCAACTACAAAGACCAGGGAGGTTTTCCAATGCCTTGCAAAGAAGGACACCTATTGGTAGATGTTTATTTTTTTTTAAACACACACACGTAATATCCCTTTGAACATGGTGAAGTTATTAATTACACTTTGGATGGTGTATCAATACACCCAGTCACTACAAAGATACAGGCGTACTTCCTAACTCAGTTGCTGGAGAGGAAGGAAACCGCTCAGGGATATCACCATGAGGCCAACGGTGACTTTAAAACAGTTACAGAGTTTAATGGCTGTAATAGGAGAAAACTGAGGATGGACCAACAACATTGTAGTTACTCCAAAATATTAACCTAATTGACTGAATGAAAAGAAGGAAGACTGTACAGAATAAAAGTAAAACTGCTAAAACTTTACTTTATGTCCTGAATACAAAGCGTTATGTTTGGGACAAATTCAACACAACACATCACTGAGTACCACTCTTCACATTTTCAAGCATGGTGGTGGCTGCATCATGTTATGGGTATGCTTGTCATCGGCAAGGACTAGGGATTTTTTAGGATGAAAAATAAACGGAATAGAGCTAAGCACAGGAAAAATCATAGAGGAAAACCTGGTTCGGTCTGCTTTCCAACAGACACTGGGAGACAAATTCACCTTTCAGCAGGACAATAACCTAAAACACAAGGACATTGAATGTTCCTGAGTGGCCTAGTTACAATTACAGTAATTCTGATAGTGCAGGTCAGGTATTTTCATCTCTCCTTCACTCAAACAGAGAGAGGGTCAGAATGTGCGTGAATGAACTGGTATATGCAGTGTCAGTGTCTGTCCTCTCTGCCTGTCTCCACAGGCCCACAGACTGAGATCCTCTCATGGTCGTACCGTCACACCACAGCACCAGTCAAACATGACAAATCCCTAAATGGCGATACAGATTAATACTGTTTTTCATTCCATGCATTTCACAATCCCCACTCTCCTTCTCTTTGAAATCTTGTTCATCTTTGAAGAGTGTGGGTGCTGGGAAAAGCAGTGCAGGATCCTTATGTACACAAGTGGGCTTTCTTGGAAATAACAAGTGGGAGTGCTGTAGTAATGTTCAATGATCTACTGTATATACACCAGTCCCAGAAGAATGGTTTTCCTGTACGTGTGATTTATGCTTGCCGACTGCGAGTTGTTGGGATTAATTCCAGACAATTAAACAGGCCATTTTTCTGTAATAGTACAGGACGTGATTCTAGCTCCTTCCGGTCACTGTGTCCTCTCTGCTAGAATGATAGCTGGACAAGAGCCCGGATAGAATCAGGTGGCCATTCCTTATCTTTAAGCACTTCTCGGGTTCAACAAGGGAAGAGGAGCTCATTGATTTTCATAATTTAATTAAAACTCTTGCTGCCTTTTTTCATACATTTTTCCCGGAGATATAAATCAAGTTATGGGGTTCTGGAGGCAATAAAAATGGTGCTCTCAATTCTGCACACATTCTCTGGGAAAGAGTGCGGACGGTGATTCATTTCAGGCGAGACACGTTTCTTAACAAGGACAGCGATGTAAAATAAGTCCATCTAAGTGGCTTTATCAATAGCTACACCTCTACTGTAATAGCCTGTTCCAAGCAGCTCTGAATACAAGGCATTCCTCAACCTAAGCTGCGATAACGGAGCTGAGCAGACCCTACATGTGATGTGGGTGTACAGTGTGTGATCTTTATCAGAGACTCTCAATTATTTATATTGATTCAGGAAAGTTAAGTGATTTCATTCCAAGATTATTTAGTGTAATGCAACAGCGTTATGGGGTAGAACAAGCCTTTCCTAACAAAAATTACACTCCAGCCTGTTTGTCCACATTCCTCTACATTGTACATTTAGTCATTTAGCAGACGCTCTTATCCAGAGGAACTTACAATTAGTAGAATGATACTCAATCTTTTAGTCTTTTGTCAGATGACTGTCTCATCCCTATCTCATCCCCTCCCTCAGCTCATTATTTTGAGTACCCTCCTCCCCTCCCTGTCCCACATCCGTCAGGTACTGTAAATCAGGGGCCTGGTTAAAACAGCTTTAATGTACTCTTCCTCTCCTGCCCCCCTTCCTCCTACCTCGGAACACCAATGAACATGCACTGATGTCACTCAAGGGCACCAAGAGACACTACATCACTACATCACTACATCACTCTCTGGTCCCCCTCGGAGCCCCATGTTATCTGCATATGAGTGTTTGATAGGGGAAAGTACATCAGGACTGGATGACCCAATTCTCCCTTGGGGATGTAATTAATGCTCTTTGAGTTGCCCTCCTCTTACCCCCAGCATTCCATAGTGATATGATCAAATTAGAAATGATCAAGCATGGTCTGTACACACTGAATCATCTGCCATACACATGAACTGAACTGTAATGACATTTGGCCACATAAGGACATCAGTGCAAGTATTTCATTTTCAACAAGTAGAAACATTAGTAGAAAGATTCTTCATAACTCACACTTTTGCCTTGAGTTTAGCTTTATTGATGCATATTATGAAAAAGCAATATGAATGGTAAAAGTACTGAAGTATTTCCAAAGGTTGTAGTGTAAAGTAACTCTACATTTAGCTTTTTCACTATGGTCACAGTAAAGCATGCTTACTTTCTGCTGAATATGAGGAAACAATCACAAAGTAGACCTGCCCAAGCCAGGTTCAAATGACCAAGACCTGTCTCATGATAATGGCTGATGGATAGTATGATAGGAGGAGTGTGTGAGGCAAGGGTTGACATCTCACTCACCTTTCTGAGTGGCGCTGTTGTACTTCCAAGACTTGAAGCAGGTGAGTCCCATACTGCAAGTGTATGTCCAGCTCTAGTAATCACCTAGCGTAGCCAACGGCCCAGTCCTCTAAGCACATGTAGTTGACCCATAATGATCCAATTGATTTAGCATGTAAAACACCTTTACCTTCCACTGATAGCACTCCCTACCGACCAAACATCCCGAAGGCTTCCTAGGACTGCCATGTCATGGATCCCCGCCCATTCCTCCCCCTCTCTTTCTCCCTTTCTCCCTTTCTCTCTCTCTCTCTCCCGATCTCTTGCTATCTCCCTCCTCATCCACCTCATCAATAACCATACAGCCCCATCCCCTTAGCCGTGCTGTGTTGGGTTGCGGCAGACCAACCCACAACGGCCGCACACGCAGAGGCAAAGCACGGCCTCAGCATCTCTCTACCAGCTGTAATTACTTCAGTACAATGCAGCGTCACAGGCGGAGGCAATTTCCCTAATGCACAGCCCACCCCACTACACCCCACCCCCCCAGCTTTCCCATTTTGTTTAATGGCCATCAATGTGCACCGCCCTCACCCACACACAATGACTCAAGGGGTTATAAAGACGCGAGCGGGTGCCCGGCGCGTTAAACTTTTGAACCGTCATCCATTACGCTAAGAGGAGCCTCTCTCTCCTTGCTCTACCATCCTCTCACTCTCTCCCCCCCTCTCTAGACTCCATCCCTCTAGCTCTCTCCCATAGCATCTTGGATTTATGATCCTGGCCTGGCAGATGCTCAGGGATATATTGATCCTGACCAGAGAGACCCACTTCATTTGGCGTGAGGAGCTCTCCTCCTCAGTAGACTTTACTGATGCCATCAAATCTGTTTGGCTTGGCTGGAGTTATGTGGTCAGGTGCCAGTCTATGAATGTCACAGTGAAAGGGGTACCATGAGACCATTACACATACAACGACCTAGCTACTCCTTTAAAGTTCTTGTCCATCGTGTTACTACTATCATGGGAGATAGAAGACGAGTGAGATAAAAAGACAATGCAATTATCTTTTTGATGTTTGCTTCTCTTGTTAGGATTACAACTCTGAAAGTGAAACCAGTTAAAGTATTTAACTGTACTCCTGGCATATAGACTCCTGGTATCGGCGATGGGGTATTGGCCAGCCCAGTCCCTATAGGCTACTGTGTGACAAAAGGTGATTCAGTTCCCTACTCTGACCACATCAGGGAGGTACTCCAATTACCACTGAGAGCTTTCAATTCCCTATGTGTCAAAACAAGGGACTCACACTCTTCATGCGAGGGGGGTGGGGGGGTGCTCTTCAGAAAATGAAAACAGTCACTCCTCCCATCCCACCCGACCCCATTCCACCCGACCCCATTCCACCCGACCCCATCCCACCCGACCCCATTCCACCACTCCTCATTTTCACCCCTTATTATACTCTTTAGTTAAATTGAATTATTGGTTTAAGAGGAGCTGCTAATGGTTTCCATTTTCATTCATACACATGCCTTAAGCTCTTTTCCCCTCCACTTTCTTTGGGGTCAAGTGTAAGTGGTCAGATTGACCTTGCATTGAAACACATTAAACTAATAGTTCAGCTATATTCCCTGACATTCATTTTTTAAAATCATACTCAGGGTATTCCAAATGAAACCAAATAAACCTGCATGACTGGGTTTCACTGATCCAGTCTTTCACAAACAGTATCCATGGTCGTCTGTGGTTAAATATACCTGAAAAGCCAAATGCCTGTTTTTGTTTGTGGCTGTGGCACACAAACAGGCATGTGCTTTGTGTGGATTCATAAAGTTGAGTCCAGTCAGTCATTCAGTTGGAAGAACGAATCAAATGTTCCAAGCAGTGTTTGTGTTGCGGCACATATTGTCCTTTGACTAATGAAGTGTCTATGCCCCCTACTGATGGAAACATCAAATAGCAGACAGACTGAAATTAGGTCAGTATGAACCAGGTCACTCCAACCCTGTTCCTGGAGAGCTACCGTCCTGTAGGTTTTCGCTCCAACTCTAATCCGGTTGATAAGCTGAATGAGGTTGGTTACAACTGGGGTTGGAGTAGAAAACTATGGGAGGGCAGTGCTCCAGGAACAGGGTTGGAGAGCGTTGGATGAACAATACAGAAGCTGAAGAATACTTTTGTTGGTGGTCATTTCTCAGAGGTAAAATAAAACATATTTCTTCCTTTCATTGAAAGTATTGTGACGTGAGATGATCACATCATTTGTATTTTCTCATAAATAACTGTCTTTATCTTTTGGGTCATTCTTGAATTGCGTTGGCATTGAAAAACCATGAAAAACACGTTAAAATGACAAATAGACATCGTACATGTTTTTGTTTATAACGAGCTGTTTATCTATAACTCCTTTTATACTGCAAAACCTTATCTTAATGCATTGTTTAAAGTACTAAGGGCAAGCAATGTGCCCTTGTGGCTTGTCCCAGTAGTGAATAGATCTTATTTTGAATGCTAGAAAGTAAACAAGTATTTAATATATTGTATAGATCAATAAAAACAGACTATTAAAATATATATTACATAAACAGTACCAGTCAAAAGTTTGGACACCTACTCATTCAAGGGTTTTTCTTTATTTTTACTATTTTCTACATTGTAGAATAATAGTGAAGACATCAAAACTACGAAATAACACATATGGAATCATGTAGTAACCAAAAAAGTGTTAAACAAATCAAAATATGTTTTATATTTGAGATTCTTCAAAGTACCCACCCTTTGCCTTGATGACAACTTTGTACACTCTTGGCATTCTCTCAACCAGCTTCATCCTATAAGATGGCACCGATAGAGAGGGCTGCCTCGCTTCTAGTCCTTAGAAAACTTTGCAGTATTTCGTTTTTTTATGTATTATTTCTTACATTGTTAGCCCAGAAAATCTTAAGTGTTATTACATATAGCCGGGAAGACCTATTGGATATCAGAGCAGCGTCAACTTACCAGGACTATGACCAGGAATACGACTTTCCCGAAGTGGATCCTTTGTCCGCACCACCCAGGGCATTTGAACTGATTCCAGAGGCCGACCCAAAACAACGCTGCCAGAGGAGAGGGAGCCGCAGCGGTTTTCTAGTCAGACTTAGGAGGCCCACACACCACCCATCGCTTCCGAGAATATTACTCGCTAATGTCCAGTCCCTAGACAACAAAGTTGACGAGATCAGGGCAAGGGTTGCTTTCCAGAGAGACATCAGGGATTGTAACATACTCTGTTTCACGGAAACATGGCTCTCTCGGGATATACTGTCCCCGTCCATACAGCCATCTGGGTTCTCAGTACATCACGTCGACAGGAATAAACATCTCTCTGGGAAGAAGAAGGGTGGGGGGTATGTTTCATGACTAACGACTCATGGTGCAATTGTAACAACATACAGGAACTCAAGTCATTTTGTTCACCCGACCTAGAATTCATCACAATCAAATGCCGAACGTATTATCTCCCAAGATAATTCTCTTCGGTTATTGTTACAGCCGTGTATATCCCCCCTAAAGCCGATACCCCGACGGCCCTCAAGGAACTTCACTGGACTTTATGCAAACTGGAAACCATATATCCTGAGGCTGCATTTATTGTAGCTGGGGATTTTAACAAAGCAAATTTGAGAAAAAGGCAACCTAAATTTTATCAGCATATTGACTGTAGCACTCGCGCTGAAAAAAAAACTGACCCATGGTCACACTACTTTCCGCGATGCATACAAGGCCCTCCCCCGCCCTCCTTTCGGCAAATCTGACCACAACCCCATTTTGCTCCTCCCTTCCTATAGGCAGAAACACAAACAGGAAGCACCCATGCTTAGGACTATTCAATGCTGGTCTGACCAAGATTGTTTTGATCACGTGGACTGGGATATGTTCCGGGTAGCCTATGAGAATAATATAGACGTATACGCTGATTCGGTGAGTGGGTTTATAAGGAAGTGTATAGTAAATGTCGTACCAACTGTGACTATTAAAACCTACCCTAACCAGAAACCGTGGATAGATGGCAGCATTCGCAAAAAACTGAAAGCATGAACCACCGCATTTAACCATGGCAAGGTGACAGGGAATATGGCAGAATACAAACAGAGTGGTCGTTCCCTCCGCAAGGCAATCAAACAGGCAAAACGTCAACATCGAGACAAAGTGGAGTCGCAATTCAACGGCTCAGACATGAGACGTATGTGGCAGGGTTTACAGACAATCACGGACTACAATAGGAAAACCAGCCACGTCGCGGACACCGATATCTTGCTGCCAGACTAGCTAAACAAGTTCTGTGCCCGCTTTGAGGATAACACAGTGCCACCGACGCACCAGCTACCAAGGACTGTGGGCTCTCCTTCTCCGTGGCCGACGTGAGTAAGACATTTAAACGTGTTAACCCTCGTGAGGCTGCCGGCCCAGACGGCATTCCTAGCCGCGTCCTCAGAGCATGCGCAGACCAGCTGGCTGGTGTGTTTACGGACATATTCAATCTCTCCCTATCCCAGTCTGCTGTCCCCACATGCTTCAAGATGGCCACCATTGTTCCTGTACCCAAGAATGCAAAGGTAACTGAACAAAATGACTATCGCCCAGTATCACCCACTTCTGTCATCATGAAGTGCTTTGAGAAACTAGTCAAGGATCATATCACTTCCACCTTACCTGTCACCCTAGACCCACTTCAATTTGCTTACCACCTCAATAGGTCCACAGACGATGTAATTGCCATCACACTGCACACTGCCCTATCCCATCTGGACAAGAGGAATACCTATGTAAGAATGCTGTACATTGATTATAGCTCAACATTCAACACATCAGTACCCTCCAAGCTCATCATTAAGCTTGAGGCGCTGGGTCTCAACCTCGCCCTGTGCAATTGTTTCCTGGACTTCCTGACGGGCCGCCCCCAGGTGGTGAAGATAGGAAACAACATCTCCACTTCACTGATCCTCAACACTGGGGCCCCACAATGGTGTGTGCTCAGCCCCCTCATGTACTCCCTGTTCATCCATGACTGTGTAGCAATGCACACCTCCAACTCAATCATCAAGTTTGCAGATAACAAACGATGAGACAGCCTACAGGGAGAAGGTGAAGGCTCTCGGAGTGTGGTGTCAGGAAAATAACCTATCACTCAACATCAACAAAACAAAGGAGATGATCGTGGACTTCAGGAAAAAGCAGAGGGAGTACCCCCCTATCCACATCGACGGGACAGCAGTGGAGAAGGTGCAAAGTTTTAAGTTCCTCGGCGTACATATCACTGACAAACTGAAATGGTCCACCCACACCTCAGGAGGCTGAAGACATTTGGCCTGTCACCTAAAACCCTCACAAACTTTTACAGATGCACAATTGAGAGCATGCTGTCGGGCTGTATCACCGCCTGGTACGGCAACTGCACCGCCCAAAACCTCAGGGATCTCCAGAGGGTGGTGCGGTCTGCACAACGCATCACCGGGGGCAAACTACCCGCCCTCCAGGACAACTAAAGCACCCAAAGTCACAGGAAGGCCAAAAAGATAATCAAGGACAACTACCATCCGAGCCACTGCCTGTTCACCCCGCTATCACCCAGAAGGCGAGGTCAGTACAGGTGCATTAAAGCTGGGACCGAGAGACTGAAAAACAGCTATCTCAAGGCCATCAGACTGTAAAAGAGCCATTACTAGCACAGAGAGGCTGCTGCCTACATACACACTTGAAAATCACTGGTCACTTTAATAAATGGAACACTATTCACGTTAATAATGCCACTTTCAGTAATGTTTACATATCTTGCATTACCCATCTCATATGTATATACTGTATTCTATACGATCTATTGCATCTTAGCCTATGCCACTCTGATAATGACACTGCTCATCCATATATTTATAAATTGTTATTCCATTCCTTTACTTAGATTTGTGTGTATTAGGTTTTTGTTGTAGAACTGTTAGATATTACTTGCTAGATATTGCTGCACTGTCAGAACTAGAAGCACAAACATTTCGCTACACTCGCAATAACATCTGCTAACCATGTGTATGTGACCAATAAATTGGATTGGATTTGAGGTAGTCACCTGGAATGAATTTCAATTCGTTTCTTGTTTGTGGAATTTATTTCCTTCTTAATGCGTTTGAGCAAATCAGTTGTGTTGTGACAAGGTAGGGGTGGTATTCAGAAAATAGCGCTATTTGGTAAAAGACCAAGTCCATATTATGGCAAGAACAGCTCAAATAAGCAAAGAGAAACGACAGTCCATCATTACTTTAAGACATGAAGGTCCATCAATCCGGAAAATTTAAACAACTTTATTTTAGTTTCTTCAAGTGCAGTCGCAAAAAACATCAAGCGCTATGATGAAACTGGCTCTCATGAGGACCTCCACAGGAAAGGAAGACCCAGAGTTACCTCTGCTGCAGAGGATAAGTTCATCAGAGTTATCAGCCTCAGATTACAGCCCAAATAAATGCTTCACAGAGTTTAAGTAACAGACACATCTCAACATCAACTGTTCAGAGGAGCCTGCGTGAATCAGGCCTTCATGGTCAAATTGCTGCAAAGAAACCACTACTAAAGGACACCAATAAGAAGCAGAGACTTGCTTGAGCCAAGTGGTGGAAATCTGTAATTTGGTCTGATAAATCCAAATGTGAGATTTTTGGTTCCAACCGCCGTGTCTTTTAGACGCAGAGTCAGTGAACGGATTATATCTGCATGTGTGGTTCCCACCGTGAAGCATGGAGGTGTGATGGTGTGGGTGTGCTTCGCTGGTGACACTGTCTGTGATTTATTTAGAATTCAAGGCACACTTAACCAGCATGGCTACCACCGCATTCTGCAGTGAAACGCCATCTAATCTGGTTTGCGCTTAATGGGACTATCATTTGTTTTTCAACAGGACAATGACCCAAAACACACCCCCAGGCTGTGTAAGGGCTATTTGACCAAGAAGGAGCGTGATGGATTTCTGCATCAGATTACCTGGCCTCCACAATCACCCGACCTCAACCCAATTGAGATGGTTTGGGATGAGTTGGACCACAGAGTGAAGGAAAAGCAGCCAACAAGTGCTCAGCATATGTGGGAACTCCTTCAAGACTGTTGGAAAAACATTCCTCATGAAGCTGGTTGAGAGAATGCCAAGAGCTGCCATCAAGGCAAAGGGTGGCTACTTTGAAGAATCTAAAATCTAAAATATATTTTGATTTGTTTAACACTTTTTTTGGTTACTACATGATTCCATGTGTTATTTCATGGTTTTGATGTCTTCACAATTATTCTAGAATTTAGAAAATAGTACAAATAAAAACCCTTGAATGAGTGGGTGTGTCCAAACTTTTGACTGGTACTGTACACACACAGTGCCTTCGGAAAGTATTCAGACCCCTTGACTTTTTCCACATTTTGTTAGGTTACAGCCTTATTCTAATATTGATTCAATTGTTCCCCCACAGGTTTTCAATGGAGATCAAGTCCGGAGACTGAGATGGCCATTGCGAAATGTTGATGTTGACAAAGCAAAAACAGGGTTTTAGAAATATCACATTTACACAAAGAAATGGTTAATTGACAAAAAAAAAAACATTTCGCAATGGCCATCTCAGTCTCCGGACTTGATCTCCATTGAAAACCTGTGGTTTCAATTAAAGAGGGCAGTCCATAAGAGCATACGAAGGATATCAAGGATCTGGAAAGATTCTGAATGAAGGAATGGTCTATGATCCCGCCCAATGTATTCTCCAATGTCATAAAACATTTTTGTATTTTTTTTACTAATCTTTAGCAAGGGTGCCAATAATTATAGACCTGACTGTGCATCTGTGCTTACACTTGAACCAGCTGCATTGAAAAACAGACCTGTAAGCGAAGCTGCAACGATATTCATAAAATAGAGGGGCTAATATTAGCTGAAGTGATGGTCATAAACATGCAACCCTGCCAGCAAATTATTACCTCCCCATGTCCAAAAACGATTTATGGCATCAGCCGTGTTAGGTCAGGTCAATTTATTTGTGTCAACACTGAATGACCATCTGGAAATAGTGTTTTCTCATGACATAACTCATCATCTACTGTTAGGCCATACCAAAGGTTCTCATTCCTTATTGCTTAAATGTTTTTCATGTTGCCATTGTATACACCCCAACAACATTTTCTGAATGTTTCTGCTGAGCTATTATGGAAGGACACATATTTTGCCTCTTTCAAATTCCTCAGGCCTACTCATTTTGAGAGAGGGCAATGTATGGAACCTTTTTTGATGCTTTTGTCATGGTTTTCTCATTGGGAAAAGTTTTGTCCAGGGTAAACTGGATACAATATTGTATGTATCTGATAAGTTGAGGTGAGAGACTGCTTTTATATTTACCGTAGAAATAATGATCTGTCAGTATCAAAATAGGAGATACATTTCGGCAACGTTGAAATTGAGAAGATATGCGTTGAGTGAGCGGAATGAACTTCATTTCCCATCTTTCCGCTGACGTCAAAGGGCTTTGTTCCAAACCACACGGTCGCCATTTTTTTGAGGATTAGGAGAATGTATACCAGTGGTCGTAAAATAATTTGCAACCTGATTTAAAATATCGTTCCCTTAGCTTGGCTGGAAAGTACAGGGTCTTATTTCAGAACTTGACAACCAGTTGTTTAAGGTGAGGGTATTTTTGTGTTTAACTGTGAAATATAAGCTCACTACGTTAAACTTAAAAGCTCAATAAACCATATTGTCGTTAAAGCTAACGTTAGCTAGCCTCTTCGTTCCAGAACTGTCAGTTGCAGCATGTTAGAGTTTATTTATTTGTCTGAAGGTAACTATCTGATGGTGGCATATCGAAACTAACCGATAAACAGTTGTCTAACGTTAGCTAGCTACCTGTTGTTAGCGCAGTTGGTTATTGTTGACATAGCTAACTAACTGTTACCTAGTTAACATAACACAAGGAAGTGGTTTCCACTAGTTAACGTAACCACAGCCACGTAAAAATGAATGAAAACCAACATTTAGGTTTGTCTTAATTTAAGGTTAGGGTATAAGGTTAACAGTGGGGTTAGGTTTAAAGTCAGATTTTAAGAAGATAAATTGTAGAAATAGGCGGGCTTTATGATTCTGTCTGTGGTAACTAGTGACGACCCAAGGAAGTGGTGTTGCTTAACGAATACTGGTATGACACAGCTACGTTGTAATTATACAATGTAGCTGGCTATCTAACGTTTCATGTGTGGATTTTAAGCGATTTAAACAGCCTCACACATACCAGCTAACGTTTAGCTAGCATCTGTCCTTTATATCAGCCAAACATGGGTTAGCTAACTTTAGCTGTATTAATATATTTTGTTCTGAAGTAGAACATTAACTATGTCCACAGTCCAGGCACAGCTGACAACATGTGAGACATGACAAGCAGACAGTCAGGAGTCCTGTCAGGAGCCAGGGGCAGCGTGTTCTCTTCATTGCAGCTGGCATGGATTTTACAACCTATATGTAAAGGAATGCATGAGGATAGGCTTTCTAAGTCGTCGTAATTTTTATTGCATAGACTCACTGCCTTTACTTGTTTGGCAGATGCGGCGTTCCAAGCGCATGCGACACCCTGATGGCTGGGTTGAGGAGTATAGCTATGAGGAGAAGCTGGAGATTCGCAAACGGCAGAGGCGAAGTTCACATAGCAGTGACCGGGAAAAGAGACCGAGGCGCTACCACCACTATAAAACATACGAAAGGTAAATAAGACATTCTGCTCATGTAACATCAACTATTAAAGCTACGACGAATGAAGAATGTAATTGATTCTATTTAGGGTCAGCTTTGTTGAAAATGTTCAGCTGATATTCTTGAAGATACTGTCATAAGACCTCTATCAGAACATCTAACATTTTATTATGGCAAGGGGAATTCAAATGTAAACACCACAATGACTATTAATTGTAAACAGTTATACAATCACAGGAATAGTATTCCTGGACATTAACCGGGATTGTGTTCTTTGTACTGTTTATGTAGGCCTAGATAAAATATAATTTTCAGGGTTAAACACAAAAATAAAGAAACAAGCACTGTTGGAAATGCAAATTTTTATCATTTTAAGTCACCCAAATATTCATTTGATAGGGTGCACTAACCGTGCTGCTGAATTTGTATACTTTTGTCTATTTACAATTGCATTGAACAAGTATGCAAGTACAAGTTTGCAGGTTCCACGGCAATCATAAACACAGTATTGACCAATAAATCCTTGGTGTTCTTGTGATCAAGTTACTACTCCATGCCATAACATGACAGCTGATGGGAGGTGGGATTTACTACTATAACATTGTCAGGTGAAGGAATGACCTCCATTCCAGGAATGAATGTGGAATGTGTGTGAGAGGTTACTAACCCCTCTCACAGGCATGACGACAGTCCGGTCTATAACATGGGTGTCGTGGGGAGGGGAAGGAGGTCTTTAGATACTTGGCTGATGCTGCCTACTGGCGCCTGACCGGTCAAGACATAACATTCCTCCTACACCCCTGCTGCAAGGGCTGATGAATAATACCACAAGCCTGAGATTACCTTATCAACATCCCTGTTGTATTCTGTATTCATCCCTTATTCTCATCCTTAGCAAGTGGACACTTGTCGAGCCAATGATGGTGATCAGTCAGAATTTCACATGCAGTGTATGATCACAAGTTATATCCCATCAAAAGATTGCTGTGATTGCTTGATTTAAAAATGTGTTTTTAAATAACTCTCTCCCACTTGACCAATGAACATGACCTTGTAGTTTCCAGGTTGTGTGTGTGAACTGTAGTCTGCCTTGGCCACAGGTGTCACCTTGACTCTAAGAGGCTGGAGTGCAGGGAGCGGAGGGCCCGGGAGCCCAGTGTGGAGAGGGAGAGCCATGGGGACAAGGAGAGGGATGGGGCCAAGGGTAAAGAGCGGAGGAACAGAGACTGGCACCACTACAGCAAATCCTCCGCACGCAGTGGCCGGAGCCACCAGAGCAGTCGCACACGACACCGCTCCCGTCGTCACAGCCAGGGGTGCTCTGACTCGGTATGATACTCTCCACCTGTCTAACTCTTTCTGTCTGTGGAATTGGGTGATCGCATAGTAGAACAGTAATCATCTATGGTTGATCATTTTGTTATTGGGGTTATTTGAATTTGCATAGTTATTACTAATTGGTCTGGTATTCCAAAACAGTGCTTTGCTTTATTATTTAAAAACAATGTTAAACAATCAGTTCAATCTAAGTGATTGGATTAAGATATTAATTTCGGCACAAATATTAGATGCTATGCTTCCATAAAACTCAGCCATTGAACCGTGGATGATGTCCTACTGCACTTCTGTTGTATCACTACTCTTATAATTTCTTGAAAGAACTTCTATTGTGAGTCATGTCTGAAAATATGTTGCCATGTTTTTCTTCTGTAACACACATTATGGTGGCACCTGTGCGTTTCTCGGGGATGCATTTGAAATTGCTGCTGCCGTGGCCTGGCCTGGGTTTCTGAATGGGCCGAATATCCTCCCCCTCATCAACTTCCTCCCGCTGAATGAATGATTGGCGCATTCTGTCCTGGTTCTGACGGGTTTATGATGATGATGGTGATGATGGTGGTGATGCTGGTGGCCATGAACCCCCCCCCTCCCCCCCTCCCCTTCCAGAGGAGTCACCGCAGGAAGAGATCCAGAAGTTTTGAGGATGATGAGGAGGGTCACCTGATCTATCACAATGGACTCGTACTAAAAGCAAGATGTATAGAACACAAACCTTTCTTTCTGTAACCCTTTTGTCTGTATGTTTGAATGTCAGTATAGGTAGGGTATAGCTTCGGGGCATTGGAATCTTTTAAGAAATATGTTAAACCTTTGAGATTTGGAAGAGTTTTTTTTTCTCTTCATCCGTCTATTAGCAGTAAGGCTAGAGAACTATTATTGTAGTAGTTTCCTAGGAATAGGAGGGAAGTGACAAATGCTATGTAGCCAGAGTGAGTAGCTGCTAGTCTAGTTTTGATCTGTTCTTGTGTTGTAGACGCTCTGTTCTGATGTACTAACAGCTTCTCCTTTGCCCCTTTAGATGAGATTGTATCCACTTTAGGAGAAGGCGCATTCGGGAAAGTGGTGGAATGTATTGACAACTCGAAGTAAGTAACACAAATCTTTATTTATTGTTCAAGCCAACCGGATGGGTTTCCACTCATGGCATTAGCTCAATGCTTTTCTCTCTGTCAACCTCTGCTTTTGTAGTGATGACAATAGGGTGGCGCTGAAGATCATTAAGAACATTGATCGTTACCGGGAGGCCGCTATGTCTGAGGTAGAGGTGCTGGAACAGATGAACTCCCTGGACGACGAGAGAACCTTGTGAGTAACCGGGACTAAGGGACACACATTTTAGCCTACAACATTCGTATATACCTCTGTCCAGCTGCTTAGGTGCTTGGAGGTGCTATACAAACAGGTGGTAATCAATGTTCCCGCTAATCTGCGCACCACCTCCAGGACTACCACGCCGAAGAAATGCTAGGCCATACAGAGACGCAAGAGATTGAACTTCACTGAGTTCGCCCCATTAGTTTGCACTATATAGATCAATGTTTTTTCAGTGATTGAAACAACATATCAGCCCCTTTTCAATGCAAGCAACAAATGTAACTTCGCAAGATTGAGTCTGTGATTTTGTTGTAGGCAGAGCCAGAGCGCAATGGAGTAGAATTCTATTGGCGGGGGTAGCCATCGAGCACTCGCGCTTTTCAGATCACATTTGTTGATATTCTTTGCTAGTTAGCGAGTTATTAGGCCAGTTATAGATAAGTATAGGTCAGCAATGGGGAGTTACTGCTTCCTACAAGAGCGCAATGTGTAGGCTACATTTCGAGCGGTCTTTGAAAAGCCAGTCTGGTAAAAAGCTTATGTCTTATTTAAAGGGGCGGTGTTGTATTTTGAGACGGGCTTGACTAAGAAAATAAGCCAATAGGCAGAGAGGTAGCCTACATTGTCTAATTCTCTGTATGGTAATAATAATTACCTTTTATTTTGTAAAGTGGTTTCTTGCATCATACAACACAATGCAATTTAGTCAGCTATTTGGCCCATGGTGTTACAGACCAAGTAAACAATTATGAATTAATGTCAAGCCCTTCATAATGTAAAAATGTTTTTAAAAGTCTCATGCATTGTAGGCCTGCATTGAACACCACATATAGGCTACTGTAGGCTATATCATAGAAATCAAAAGCTATTTCCATGTGAAAGTGTTATGGGATTTGCTCCATTGGTTTTGTTGGTAGGCCTACATTATGATCAAATAGCCACAATAGCCTATTGGCTACTGTCTAAAACGGTAAGGGTACAGCCTCAGTGTTCATTGTAAACGCGCGCCGGAAGTTGCACAGAATTCTCACAAGTTTCCGCTTAGTGGCCCAAAAAATTGGAGGGAACATTGGTGGTAATATGTTTTCTTATTGCCCTCATATAGTGGCTGTGTGCGCATGCTGGACTGGTTCGATTACCATGGCCACATCTGCATTGTGTTTGAGCTTCTGGGTCTCAGCACTTTTGACTTTCTGAAGGAGAATGGCTTCATGCCTTTCACTGTGGACCAGATCAGACACATGGCCTACCAGATCTTCAGAGCTGTGTCCTGTGAGTAAAACTCTGGTGCTGCAAAACTCTGTTCAGGAGGAGTGTACCTTTTTTCCTGTAGGCTGAATCGTCTCATGATTGTACTATATATATTTTACATTTTGTAATGTTGAAATGACTGCTGCTGCCTTCTTGGCCAGATCTCCCTTGTAAAAGAGACTCCCAGTCTCAATGGGACTTTTCTGGTTAAATTTAAATAAAAAATACAGCTTGATGTGTTGGAAAAAGCAACATGGAAATGGGAAGTTCTATTTCTGTATATGGAGTTTAACATCAAGTGTCTTGGAATTTGAATAACCTAATACTAATTATCTTCATGCAAAATCATTGTAACTTGCACGGTGTGCACTATACTATCAGATGGTGGATAGTTTTCTTTATGTAAATTGGAATTTAGAAACAAAGGAAGGTATCTTAACACCTACACCAATTTTTGTTTTATAGTTCTCCATCGAAATAAACTGACCCATACTGACCTGAAGCCAGAGAATATTCTCTTTGTCAATTCTGACTATGACATGGAATACAATGCCAAAATGGTAAGTTGAATGATTACATACACACACACATCCGTTGCTGCTGATCTGCAGCTTTCCTGGTCTAGAAACTTGCAGGGAGACGATTAGATATATTGCCAGCCTTTTATTTAAGCATTTAATTAAAACACTTCAGTTTTTCCAATCATGTGTATCATCCAATGCAACTGTCCACAGTCCATTTATGGATACGATAACGAATGCAAGTAGGTCCAGATCGGCACACCCCTACCCAGTCCCCACCAGTCAGTAGGTCCAGATCGGCACACCCCTACCCAGTCCCCACCAGTCAGTAGGTCCAGATCGGCACACCCCTACCCATTCCCCTCCAGTCAGTAGGTCCAGATCGGCACACCCCTACCCATTCCCCACCAGTCAGTAGGTCCAGATCGGCACACCCCTACCCATTCCCCTCCAGTCAGTAGGTCCAGATCGGCACACCCCTACCCAGTCCCCACCAGTCAGTAGGTCCAGATCGGCACACCCCTACCCATTCCCCACCAGTCAGTAGGTCCAGATCGGCACACCCCTACCCATTCCCCACCAGTCAGTAGGTCCAGATCGGCACACCCCTACCCATTCCCCTCCAGTCAGTATGGAGTGCTGCAGCAGACAGTTTGGTGGAGTGTCTCTCTGACTCCACCTCTGACTTGCCTGCCTGACATAGTGTGTATTAGATCTGTGTGTAATAAGTGTCCTGTGTTTTCAAATGCAGAAACGGGATGAGAGAACTTTGAAGAACCTAGATGTGAAAGTGGTAGATTTTGGTAACGCCACCTTTGACCACGAGCACCACACCTCAGTGGTCTCCACCCGCCATTACAGAGCACCGGAGGTCATCCTTGGTAAGTGTTGAGAAACCAATGTGTTGGTGAGAGTGAGGAATGGATGGAAGTCCAATAGGCTGTTGTCTAAATTGTTGTAATGTTTGTTTTCACAGAGCTGGGGTGGAACCAGTCGTGTGATGTGTGGAGTCTGGGCTGCATTCTCCTAGAGTACTACCTTGGGTTAACACTGTTCCAGGTAGGTACAGGAGCAGTAGAGGGAGATCCTTTGTAAAAATATTTGGACTGATATTTGTAGCCTGGGTGCCAGTCTTTTTGCCTAGGGCTGTGGCGGTCATGAAATTGTCAGCTGGTAACTGTCATGCAAATAACTGCAGGTCTCACGGTAAATGACCCTTATTTAACATAAACACGTTTAGCATCTTCCACGCATAGCCTACAAGCCACTGTTTATTTTGGGCAGGTCTTAAACATGATCATTTGAAGAAAATGCAGCCTATTTCAGAAGAATAGAATGGCATATTCTGAGTCTGGCTATGCAATATTGCTGTGAGCGACACTAGTTCATTTAGCAGACAAGATTTTTCCCAACCGATTTCCGAGGGAGCGCGCACATGCGGCTATTCTGTGTTGAGCACTTACAAAGTGAATTCTCCCCCATGAACTCGGGTAGGGGACTGTAGATCTGTCTCCGTTCGTACGTTACTCACACGCGATATCTGGCGGCACTGGCCCGATTTTGACTAAACTTGGGTGAATGATGCGTTTTGTCATAGAGATCCGTAATTTACTAAATTGGCCCAAGGCAGGACCTTTAGTAATTAACTGAAATGTGTTAGTCACACGCGATCTCAATTGGCCCAAGTCTCTCATTCACAATTTGACGAGCACTTGATAATATTCTCACCCATCAGACTATTCTCAATTAATCTGGTCTTTACATATAGCCTACTAATATATGTGTGGAATTATTTTTGATTTTAGAATGGCCCAAACAAAAAAAAAACGTAATCAGTCAACTGCACTCGAATAGAGGTTATGTGCAGTTATATTTTTTTATATGCCTGGTTGGCTACACCAGTTGTAAAGCAAATTAATGTGATTAATTTAAAGAATTGAGCAATAAATATTGCAGCACGAGAAAGCTGGGATCCTCTTTTAAATAGTGGCCAGTCAAAACTGTTTTCACATGCGATTGCGCAATGACTGGGCTTATAAGAACACGTTTCACTCTGTACGCTATGGGCTCTCCTACCCTGTTCCAGGGGTCAACAAGCTACACTTGGAGTTATTCGGCCACTTTTAGTTATGATACAAACCTTATCAAAACATATAGGCCTATGGGCTAGGCTACATGATGCATGCGACTATGATTTGAAAAAGTAGCAAAAGCATGCGCTGTTTCTTGCCTTAGACTGCACATGCTGGGCATCATTCACAAGTGATATTCTCACCCCTCAGAGTATTCTGAATTTAATTTTGTCTTTACATGTACTAAAATGTGTGGAATTAGTTTGAATTTAGAATAGGCCATTATCATGCACCTGTCGGGGCAGGGGAAAAAAAGACATAATATAATATGCCATTTAGCAGACGCTTTTATGTGTGCATACATTTTTACGTATGGGTGGTCCCGGGGATCGAACCCACTACCCTGGCGTTACAAGCGCCATGCTCTACCAGTTGAGCTACAGAGGACCACAATCCATATGCACCACAATCCATATGCACTTAAATAGCTTTTCCCGCAGTTCATTGTTATGCCAGCCAGGTAGGCTACTCCGGTTGTAAAGCGAAGCAATGTGCTTTTGTCGATGTAAAATGTTTTGGAAGTTGTTAACACAAGCTTCAACAGCTTTGTTGACTAAAATGATTGAGCCCTTGATGACAGGAGTTGGAGATTATGTCATAAAATGACTGACTATATGTTTCCTTTCCCTAGTGTGTTATACAATTGATAGATCCTCTGACTATACTTATATATGAGAGAGAGAGCGAGAGATATGCACTTAAATAGCTTTTCCCGCAGTTCATTGTTATGCCAGCCAGGTAGGCTACTCCGGTTGTAAAGCGAAGCAATGTGCTTAATATTAGGAAAGTTTATAAATAAATATAGTAAGCCTGTAGAAAGCTGATGGATCTGCTTTTTTAATCGAGGCCATCAAAACTATATTTTCACACACAATTACATAGTATATAGAAATGTTGTTCAACATGGGCTTATTATAGGAACACTTATTTCATTCCATGCATCAACCAGCTGTGAGGAGCTGGCTCTTACTGCGCAACAGGTGATCCTATTCCGCTCGAACTCTGAATGCCAGGGCTGTCATGAAGTGTTTGATTAGATTTTCTATATTGCGTTTGCATTTGAGTGATTAGAGGGTCAATAGAGCGCTGAGTACCAGGCTATTAGCAACTGGTAGTTAGCATGTTTTGGTAGGCTGCTAATGACCATCAGCGGCATCACAGCGCAGTTTTGGAGAAACCTAGTTACCTTGACTCAGCGGTCATGTAGAATTTGACTGCGGTCATGACTCATGACTGCCGCTGTGGCGGTAACACAGTCACCGTAACAGCCCTATTTCTGCTCTCTTGCCATGTTTGCCATGACAATAGAGTAAGCAAAAGCACAAACAGATCTGGGACCAGGCTAGTATCTTTGGGGGACTTTAACTTTGTGAAATTTCAGACTCATGACAGCAAAGAACACCTGGCCATGATGGAGAGGGTTCTGGGGCCCATACCTGTACACCTGCTACAGAAAACCAAGTAGGTTTAGTGTTTGTTAATGATTGAGTCTCAATTTCAAGATGCAGATAATTTACATGATCATTGACAAATGGTTATGTTGTCAATTAAGAATGTGTAAATGGTTTTATTTTGTCCCCAGGAAGCGGCGCTATGTGCATCATGACCGGCTGGACTGGGATGAACACAGTTCCTCAGGGAGATATGTGAGGAAGCACTGCAAACCACTCAAGGTAAAACTCAAACACTATTACAGTTACCTGTATGATAAGCACCATGCACATTAGGGACCACAATGGAAGTAAGTCACTGACTTTATTGTTGTATATTGTATATCCCTGTCAAGTTTTTAAAATGTATGTACTGTGTTATTTTTAACTAGCTTAGAAAATCAATCAATTCAGTAGCAACTAGCAAGCACCCTTTTGTGAATCAGAAATACCAGAATACAATCACTGGAACAACCTCAATTGATCTGCACATATTAAATACTGTACAACAACTAGATGCTGTTTCTAATATATACTGTTTCTCTTGTCCCCTTAGCAATACATGTCCTCTAGGAGCTCAGACCACGAGCAGCTGTTTGACCTGATCCACAGTATGATGGAGTATGACGTGTCCAGGAGGCTCACCCTGGAAGAGGCCATCTGGCATCCATTCTTCCACCCCATGAGGAAGGAGAGGAAAAAGTGACCTTGAAGACCACAGCGCGCACTACTCTACATTTCTCTACTCCAAGGGAGACTTCTATAGACTGCATCAGTCCGCTATCTATGAGATGATTACCCTCGTTTACATACCGATTGAGCTTACCTGCCTGCTTCCTTCAGATTGAATTTATTTAACTTTTTTCTGACTCCTGTTGATCCCTTTTGATTTATGAATAAACTTGTTTACTATGTTTTCAAAATTGTGTTCCTTCACATTGTGTTCCTTTTTTCTTTTCTTTTTTTTAAACTTCAAATTAATGGATTTGTCATATTATATTGTCAGCCACATTTGACATCATTGGGAAAAAATGATTGCTCGTAAAAGTTGTGATTGATTGTTAGACATGGTTTCTGGTCGTTTTCAAGGCAGCATGGTCACTAGGACAAACAGTGATAAGAATGCAGTCTGTTGGTCTGCTTGTAGTAGTCATATTTATCCAGTTGATGGCAATACAACACCCCATGAGTAGATTCCAGTTCCACACCTGCAAGCGATGGGATTTGAAATAGACAAGTGCACCTCATCCACTTTGGGCATGGACCTTTCCTTGAAGAGATTTATTTGTTTATACAATGTTATTTATTCAAATGTTGAATGACATTTAAATTACCCCCCCATTTTTTTCATTATTGGGTAAGAATTGTATAATTCAATATTTTCTCAAAGTATAGTGCCATTTAGTGGATATATAAATGAATGACTAGGCTATTGTTTTGTTTTATTACACATTCATTGGGTTAGTTTAGAATAAGAGTTTAATTATTCTGGTTTTCATCCATTTATTCACCATTATTCTAGAGATGAATTATCAGGCAGCCTAATTTGATTGAAGGGACTTCAGGGAGTGCCAAGAACGACATTGGTATTTGGCATCCTGTCTGTGTCTGACTGGTCCAAATCATTCAACCTGAGAGCGCGTGAGCGCAGCTACACAGCCCACGTGGCTTCCCTCCCCGTTCAAAGATATTCAGAGCATAAACGTTCATTCTAGTGATGGCTCCGGTACTGTAACAAAGTGGCAGTACGACAATATAATTATTTGTAGCAGGAAATGTTGCACACAGGAAAAAGACTACAATTTATTTATAGTACTTTTTTGGCTGTCGACGTCAGGATGGGATCCCACGAAAAATCAGAGAATAAGAAGGCCATGGAATCTATCAACTGCCACAAATCAAACTTTTCACATTGTTTAGGAGGGCTGCCAATTGTCTTTTGCATCATGTTGTCGGTGTGTTCTATGGCGTTTTGTTTTTTGGTATTCTTCAAGACATCGTACCTGGAGTACAGAGTGCAGACATTGGAGATTGAGAGAATGTCCCTGATCCATCCCGATGCATTCGCGCAGGATGAGAATGGAACAGTACCTGGCCTTCAGGAAATCATTGAAAAACTTGTGCAAGAGGTGAGGGTGACTTTAAAGTGTAATTTTAAAAAAAGGTCAATAAACATGTATCAGACAGTGATGCAATATTTTGAAGGATGATTTCCGTAAGATTGCCTATTTTATCACAACATTGTGGTAGCTGTTCACTATAATCAAGTAACTAGGGCTGTCAAACGATAAAAAATAGTTAATTGCAGGATTTGCTGTGATTAATCGCGATAAATGCAAATTCAGAATTTGCTCAAATTGAGCTGTAATTTATGATTTTTTTTTATACAAAAAGCATTAAAAGAATATTGACTTCTTGATTTTGTCCAAGGTCAAATCAGGTAAATTGATAAAGCCCACTTTCTTTAACCTCAAAGTCAACTTGTTTTGATATCGCATTGTTTTTAACTTTAGATTTGTTTTTAGCTGTATAGATTGTATTTTTGATGCTTTCAGACAATGCGATTAATCATGATTCAAAGTTAACTGATTATCTCTGACAGCCCTATTAGTAACATGATTCATCTCTAGGCAAACTACTCATTTGACACCTTAATTCAGACTGATCTCCAAATTCAGTCATTTGGGATCCAATTGGAGATCCATTCAAAAATGGTTGTCAATTACTACCACTAAATAACAATTACCATGCATGATGAGCAGATATACTTATATCTAAAATTTAACCTACATTCAAATAAACATTATGCACTGTGCATTCTTGTTGTCCCCTTTCAGAGACTGACCATAGCACTGCCCAAACTTCGCACTACCAGGGAGGTCATTCAAGAGTGCTCCTGTCCTCCAGGTATGTTTCCTGCTCGATGAAAGGTGGCTTCTACTCCCAGGTTGATAGAAGGAATTTAAAATATTAAATGGTTTACTGTTACATTATCAGTCAACTTGACTTCTCTCAAACATCCCAACAATTAGTCATTTTGATTAGTGTTATTCAATTCAAAACTATTCAGAGGAAGCCAGTGCATAGGCCTATAAGCACATCTATTTGCAAAGTTTAATTTGTCTAAGCCTGTTACTGGTGAATATAATATACAGTGGAGTTGGAAAGTATTCAGACCCCTTGACTTTTTCCACATTTTGTTACGTTACAGCCTTATTCTAAAATGGATTAAATAATATAAATCCTCATCAATCTACACACAATACCCCATAATGACAAAGTGAAAACAGGTTTTTAGAAATGTTTGCAAATGTATTAAAAATAAAAAACAGAAAAGTATTCAGACCCTTTGCTATGAGACTCGAAATGGAGCTCAGGTGCATCCGGTTTCCATTGATCATCCTTGAGATGTTAATACAACTTGATTCAATTGATTGGATATGATTTGGAAAGGCACACACCTGTCTATATAAGGTCCCACAGTTGACAGTGCATGTCAGAGCAAAAACAAGCCTTGAGGTCAAAGGAATTGTCAGTGGAGCTCCGAAACAGGATTGTGTCGAGGCACAGATCTGGGGAAGGGTACCAGAAAATGTCTGCAGCATTGAAAGGACCCCAAGAACACAGTGGCTTCCATCATTCTTAAATGGAAGAAGTTTGGAACCACCAAGACTCTTCCTAGAGCTGGCTGCCCAGCCAAACTGAGCAATCGGGGGAGAAGGGCCTTGGTCAGGGAGGTGACCAAGAACCCAATGGTCACTCTGACAGAGCTCCAGAGTTCCTCTGTGGAGACGGGAGAACCTTCCAGAAGGACAACCATCTATGCAGCACTCCACCAATCAGACCTTTATGGTAGAGTGGCCAGACAGAAGCCACTTCTCAGTAAAAAGGACATGACAGCCCGCTTGGAGTATGCCAAAAGGCACCTAAAGACTATCAGACCATGAGAAACAAGATTCTCTGGTCTGATGAAACCAAGATTGAACTTTGGCCTGAATACCAAGCGTCACGTCTGGAGGAAACCTGGCACCATCCCTACGGTGAAGCATGGTGGTGGCAGCTTCATGCTGTGGGGATGTTTTTCAGCGGCAGGGACTGGGAGACTAGTCAGGGTCGAGGGAATGATGAACAGAGCAAAGTACAGAGACCCTTGATGAAAACCTGCTCCAGAGCGCTCAGGACCGCAGACTGGGGCAAAGGTTCACCTTCCAAAAGCACACAGCTTCAACAAAGTACTGTGTAAATGTGATATTTTTATTTTTAATTAAAACAATTAAACAACTGTTTTTGCTTTGTAATTATGGGGTATTTTGTGTAGATTGATGATACAAAAAAATAATCACTTTTAGAATAAGGCTGTAACGTAACAAAATATGGAAAAAGTCAAAGGGTCTGCATACTTTCCAAATGCACTGTATATACACTGAGTGTACAAAACATTAAGAACAACTTCCTAATATTGAGTTGCACCCCCCTCCCCATTTGATAGTCCATGTTATAATTTCTGACATTTGGTAGGCCATTTGTTTGTCTTCTATAGTTTGATACATGCAGCTTCTCTTCTGTCATAACTTGTTGCACCAGAAGACTAAATAAAAGTAGTGCTCACCTGAATGTCTTACGTTGATAGAATGAATGCATTAGTAATCTAGTTAACACCGGTAGTTGTCCATTTCGTTTAGAGACTGGGTAGAAAAACTCCATAACTCCAAAACAGTGGAAAGAATGGTCCTTTGTAAAATTCTGTTTTCCGGTTTTAAGGAAATGAAAAGCTGAGAAAACAACAAAATGCCTTTCTGATAAGACTTTGTTAGTCTTGGGTGCATATTTTATGTGGTTGAAATACTGTGTGCTCGCATAACAGTGTAAAATATGACACACATTCACATTTTCTCAAGAGATGCTGAAAGAAATTCATATTGCTCCACTCCTTTTCCTGAGACAAAAATAACATGTATAATTTCACTGCAAGAAATGCATAATTCTGCAGGAGTTCATTTTATATGACGCTACATGTGAGAGGTTATAGGCCTACAGTCAGTGTCCATATTTCAGTTACCATTCCATTTAACCCTGTTACATTCCCCAGCAAGAAAACCAAAAATGTTGTTCAAACAGAAGAGGGAACTAACAAAGAGTCACTGACCAACAACCAAAACGAAACAGGTGGGGTTTTAGGAGGGGTTCTGAAAGACATTCATGGGGGTGTCCACTGAAAGTTAAATAGCAAGAACAACTGGAACCTAAAAGACACCTACTATGAGCGGCCACAAAAATTTGCCCAAGAACAGTCAAACAAAATAAAAACCCACACCAAACTTAAAGACAAGAACCAAACCAAAAAGATGGTTCAAAACAAAATCAGACAAATAAATGTTTTTCTAGAAATCAAATAGGGAGAGTCCCTCCACATCGCTCAAGACAACTGGAGCACTGGGCCAGCTACTCTTAAATAGCACCATGGCCAGCACAGGTGAAACACCTTCCCACTAATGAGATGGCAAACCAGTCCAGGTGGAACACATACTGACTAACGAGGTGACACCAATCGGCACGCCCTACATGCTAAAGTGCTACACGTTCTAAAGTCTAACCTCAAAACATAAATGGAAAAACCAAAGCCTGTAACACCTTCCCCCTTAAGACAACAAATATATCCTATGTTTTTCTTGGAGAAGTTTGCTCACCACCAACAGAAAACAACTTCCATTGCACAACATAATCATCTTACACGCGTCGCTTTCTGCAATATAAACATGGAGTCTACTTGCTGTCAACAATTAAATGCAAGACAAAACAGTCACCTCGTTTATTTATAAATGTATATACAGTACCAGTCAAAAGTTTGGACACACCTACTCATTCAAGGGTTTTTCCTTATTTTTACTATTTTCTACATTGTAGAATAATAGTGAAAACATCAAAACTATGAAATAACACATATGGAACCATGTAGTAGCCAAAAAAGTGTTAAATCAAAATATATTTTATATTTGAGATTCTTCAAAGTAGCCACCCTTTGCCTTGATGACAGCTTTGCACACTCTTGGCATTCTCTCAACCAGCATCATGAGGTAGTCACCTGGAATGTATTTCAATTAACAGGTGTGCCTTCTTAAGAGTTTAAGCCAATCAGTTGTGTTGTGACAAGGTAGGGAGGGTGTACAGAAGATAGACATATTTGGTAAAAGACCAAGTCCATAATATGGCAAGAACAGCTCAAATAAGCAAAGAGAAACGACAGTCCATCATTACTTTAAGACATGAAGGTCAGTCAATCTGGAAAACCAGAGACTTAATGAGCTGGAGTTCTTCTCCCACAGGAAGAAACCACCTTTTCTCTCTCTAATTTCTGTTTCAACTTAGGACACAGAGACAATGTGTCATTTCTCGTGGTAGTAATGACAAACTGGCGGATACAAAAAAACTGCTTTCTGCCAATCTTTATCTTTGGGCACTCTAGAAATGGACTGAAACCTCGCATTAGGAGGTGACTTCTCTGGATTGCTTTTTTTGTAAGGATAACTATTGGGTGCTTTGTTTGTGAAGGTAGTTTTATGTGTCAACACAAACTCATCTGCAAGAACTGCAGCTTTCTCAAGAGTGAGGTCCTTGTGCTCATAAATGTATGTCGCAACCCTTTCCTGAAAGGCAATTCTTGAACTGCTTGAGAGTGTCTTTAAATCCTCAAGGTCCTTGACCTCGAGAACCACACCACCAATCAAAAAGACATGCTTGTTCCCTTGCGAACTTGCTTTGTGATTCTGTCTTTCGTAATTTATGGAGCTGTTGTCTGTATGCCTCTGGGACCAACTCATAAGTCCGAAGGATAGCAGCTTTAACAGTGTCAAATCTGAACTCTGGTCAAGAGATAAAGTGGAGTACACTTTGTGCTTTTCCCACAAGAACACTTTGGAGGAGCAGTGACCAAATGTCTCTCGGCCATTCCAGGGATGTGGCCAAATGTCTTTCGGCCATTCCAGGGATGTGGCCAAATGTCTCTCGGCCATTCCAGGGATGCGGCAATCCGCTCAAACAGAACAAAACATGCATCCATCTCCCCCTCGCTGAAAAGCGGCATAAGCCGGCCACTCCGACCAAGATCAAACTCCGCCAAGGGTACAGGATGGCCCGACCCAATTCGGAGTACCTCCAGATCCATCTCTCCTTGTCGCGCTTCTAGTTCCATGTCTCTTGATCGAGTGGCATGCACACGTTCCTCCTGCACTAGTCTGGCTGCACGTTCTCTTTCCCTTTCCATGTGCTCAAACTCTAATTTTTGTTGCTCCCATCTTTCCTCACATTCTCTTTCCCTTTCCTTGTGCTCCAATCTCTGTTGCTCCCACCCTGCCCCTAGTTTCACCTCTCGCAGCTGCAGGTCTATGGGACTCACCCCACTACCCGCAGCACCCCCTTCATCAGCCTCTCCCTCAGGAAGGATTTCCTCACCACCAAAGCAGTAACCATTAACTCTTTGACTACTGCTTTTGGATCGCCAGATGCCACCTTGATGTCATAATGCTTTGCAATGACGAGCAGATTCGACTTTGTACATTTATCTAGCATATCCCATGTAGGATTCTCCACAAATTCTTTCAACTTAAAGTCCATGGCTTTATTTTCATTTTCCTGTGCATTTATGCAAATTTCAGAATTATTCCCCCAATCTTATAACCCCTCAGGGTAGACGTCAGTGACAGAAACTACCGCAAGTGTATTTTGAACACTCATATCTCGGCACAGCAGAGCTTCAGAGTAGGTGGTTAGAGTGACCACCCTACTCATGGGAAACAACATTCAGGATGAGCCCCAATTTTGTTGCGTTCCCCAGCATGAAAACCAAACAAATGTTGCTCAAACATTAGAGGGAACTAACGGAGTCACTGACAAACAACCAAAACAGGTGGGGTTTTAGGAGGGGTTTTGAAAGAAACTCATGGGGGTGTCCACTGGAAGTTGACTAGCAACAAATACTGGAACCTAAAAGACACCCACAATGAGCGCCCACTAAATTTGCCCAAGAAGAGGCAAACAAAAGAAAAACCTTCAACAAACTTAAAGACAGGAAGGAAACCAAAAAGTTGACACAAAACAGAGAAGATCAGATAAACGATTGTTTGACTAGAAATCAAATAGGGAGTGACAATTCAATGTGTTTACCCTCCACATCTCTCAAGACAACTGGAGCACTGGGCCAGCCACTCTTAAATAGCACCTGGGCCAGCACAGGTGAAACACCTTCCCACTAATGAGATGACAAACCAGCACAGGTGGAACACATACTGACTAATGAGGTGACACCAATCGGCACGCCCTACATGCTAAAGTGCTATACATGCCAAAGCCAAACCTCAAAACATAAATGGAAAAACCAAAGCCTGTAACAACCCATACACTTAAACTAGGATTATTCTGTTTATTCATGGGTACAGGGATACTCATGAGCGGGATATCAAAGGTGCATGTAAACAGCTTATCCCGAATAAGACCATAAGCGGGAAATGAGCTACTATCCGGAATCCTGTGAACATGTAAACGTGGTCACTAAGGGATCATAGCTTTCACCTGGATTCCCCTGGTTAGTCAATATCATGGAAAGAGCAGGTGTTCTTAATGTTTTGTACACTCAGTGTACATACACTTGTGCAGTATAATGGATGGGGTCAAGTGTGCTATACCTGGCTTTAAAGGGGAACTGCACCTGCTGATTTGGCATTGTTTTTTGTGTTGCTCCTCAAGAAATGCTGGGGGCCATGACAGAAGCCAAACATGAGTTGACTTGGAGGTGTGGTTTGATGTGGGTGTTTCTTGGGTGTGTTCTTGCCACCACCAAGGCACACCCATCTGTCAGAACCAAGGGGCCAGGGTTTTGGTCTAGAACCACAGTTTCAACTGCTCCTACAGTTTTGCTTCGGTACTGAAGTTTAACTGACACCTGGCCCAAAAATATGTTTTTCCATACACGGCCACATAGAGAAGTAAGATTTGAAAATTCCTAATAAGACACTCTAGTCATCACCTTTGTGCACAAAACATCCATGAATTATTCAAATAATTTTTGCTGAGGACGATTTTTTTTCCATTACTCAAAGCCGAAGATATTAACATTTTATACTCATCCAATGTCTGCCATGTTTTTGGATGACGTGATGACACTGTCGCTGCTCCCTGTGCGCACTGAGTGCAAGTGGCATGTGATATTGGTCCGTATAAACTGGATGCAGCGGTTTCCCCCACTCAATCACAACAAACAAACCTGCAGTCTGAGATCAATAACTGCAGGCAGATGTATGGAGAGATCCTGGAGGAAGCTTTGAATAGGTCAACAAGGCAGGTCCTACAGGCCCTAGTTTTGTCGCACCTAGACTACTGTTCAGTAGTGTGGTCAGGTGCCACAAAGACGGACTTGGGAAAATTGCAGTTGGCTCAGAACAGGGCAGCACGGCTGGCCCTTAAAAGTACACAGAGAGCTAACATTGATGACATGCATGTCAGTCTCTCCTGGCTCAGAGTGGAAGAGAGATTGACTTCATCACTGCTTGTTGTTGTGAGAGGTGTCGACAAGCTGAATGTACCGAGCTGTCTGTTTGGAATACTGGCACACAGCTCGGACACCCATGCATACTCCACAAGACATGCCACCAGAGGTCTCTTCACAGTCCCCAAGTCCAGAACGGACTATGGGAGGCGCACAGTACTACACAGAGCCATGACTACATGGAACTCTATTCCACATCAGGTAACTGATGCAAGCAGTAGAATCAGATTTGTGGAACAGCAGGGACTGTGAAGAGACACACACACACACAGGTACAGTTGAAGTCGGAAGTTTACATACACTTAGGCTGGAATCATTAAAACCTGTTTTTCAACCACTTCACAAATTTCTTGTTAACAAACTATAGTTTTGGCAAGTCGGTTAGGACATCTACTTTGTCATTTTTCCAACAATTGTTTACAGACAGATTATTTAACTTATAATTCACTGTATCACAATTCCAGTGGGTCAGAAGTTTAAATACACTAAGTTGACTGTGCCTTTAAACAGCTTGGAAAATTCCAGAAAATGATGTCATGGCTTTAGAAGCTTCTGATAGGCTAATTGACATAATTTGAGTCAATTACAGGTGTACCTGTGGATGTATTTCAAGGCCTACCTTAAAACTCAGTGCCTCTTTGCTTGACAAAATGGGAAAATCAAAAGAAATCAGCCAAGACCTCAGAATTTTTTTTGTAGATCTCCACAAGTCTGGTTCATCCTTGGGAGCAATATCCAAACGCCTGAATGTACCACTTTCATCTGTACAAAAAATTATACGCAAGTATAAACACCATGGGACCACACAGCCGCCATACTGCTCAGGAAGGAGATGGGTTCTGTCTCCTAGAGATGAACGTACTTTGGTGTGAAAAGTGCAAATCAATCCCATAACAACAGCAAAGGACCTTGTGATGATGCTGGAGGAAACAGGTACAAAAGTATCTATGTCCACAGTAAAACGCGTCCTATATCGACATAACCTGAAAGGCCGCTCAGCAAGGAAGAAGCCACTGCTCCAAAACCGCCTTAAAAAAGCCAGACTACGGTTTGCAACTGCACATGGGGACAAAGATCATACTTTTTGGAGAAATGTGCTCTGGTCTGATGAAACAAAAATAGAACTGTTTGGCCATAATGACCATCGTTATGTTTGGAGGAAAAAGGGGGGGCTTGCAAGCCGAAGAACACCATCCCAACTGTGAAGCACGGGGGTGGCAGCATCATGCTGTGGGGGTGCTTTGCTGCAGGAGGGACTGGTGCAATTCACAAAATAGATGGCATCATGAGGAAGGAAAATGATGTGGATATATTGAAGCAACATCTCAAGACATCAGTCAGGAAGTTAAAACTTGGTCGGAAATGAGTCTTCCAAATGGACAATGACCCCAAGCATACTTCCAAAGTTGTGGCAAAATGGCTTAAGGACAACAAAGTCAAGGTATTGGAGTGGCCATCACAAAGCCCTGACCTCAATCCTATAGAAAATATGTGGGCAGAACTGAAAAAGCGTGTGCGAGCAAGGAGGCCTACAAACCTGACTCAGTTACACCAGCTCTGTCAGGAGGAATGGGCCAAAATTCACCCAACTTATTGTGGGAAGCTTGTGGAAGGCTACCCGAAACGTTTGACCCAAGTTCAACAATTTAAAGGCAATGCTACCAAATACTAATTGAGTGTATGTAAACTTCTGACCCACTGGGAATGTGATAAAATAAATACAGCCACCAATTGTGCAAGTTCTCCCACTTAAAAAGACGAGAGAGGCCTGTAATTTTCATCATAGGTACACGTCAACTATGACAGACAAAATGAAAAAAATCCAGAAAATCACATTGTAGGATTTTTTATGAATTTATTTTTATGAATTTATGGTGGAAAATAAGTATTTGGTCAATAACAAAAGTTTCTCAATACTTTGTTATATACCCTTTGTTGGCTATAAGTCTTCACAAGGTTTTCACACACTGTTGCTGGTATTTTGGCCCATTCCTCCATGCAGATCTCCTCTAGAGCAGTGATGTTTTGGGGCTGTCGCTGGGCAACACAGACTTTCAACTCCCTCCAAAGATTTTCTATGGGGTTGAGATCTGGAGACTGGCTAGGCCACTCCAGGACCTTGAAATGCTTCTTACGAAGCCACTCCTTCGTTGCCCTGGCGGTGTGTTTGGGATCATTGTCATGCTGAAAGACCCAGCCACGTTTCATCTTCACTGCCCTTGCTGATGGAAGGAGGTTTTCACTCAAAATCTCACGATACATGGCCCCATTCATTCTTTCCTTTACACGGATCAGTCGTCCTGGTCCCTTTGCAGAAAAACAGCCCCAAAGCATGATGTTTCCACCCCCATGCTTCACAGTAGGTATGGTGTTCTTTGGATGCAACTCAGCATTCTTTGTCCTCCAAACACGACGAGTTGAGTTTTTACCAAAAGGTTCTATTTTGGTTTCATCTGACCATATGACATTCCCCCAATCCTCTACTGGATCATCCAAATGCACTCTAGCAAACTTCAGACGGGCCTGGACATGTACTGGCTTAAGCAGGGGGACACGTCTGGCACTGCAGGATTTGAGTCCCTGGCGGCGTAGTGTGTTACTGATGGTAGGCTTTGTTACTTTGGTCCCAGCTCTCTGCAGGTCATTCACTAGGTCCCCCCGTGTGGTTCTGGGATTTTTGCTCACCGTTCTTGTGATCATTTTGACCCCACGGGGTGAGATCTTGCGTGGAGCCCCAGATCGAGGGAGATTATCAGTGGTCTTGTATGTCTTCCATTTCCTAATAATTGCTCCCACAGTTGATTTCTTCAAACCAAGCTGCTTACCTATTGCAGATTCAGTCTTCCCAGCCTGGTGCAGGTCTACAATTTTGTTTCTGGTGTCCTTTGACAGCTCTTTGGTCTTGGCCATAGTGGAGTTTGGAGTGTGACTGTTTGAGGTTGTGGACAGGTGTCTTTTATACTGATAACAAGTTCAAACAGGTGCCATTAATACAGGTAACGAGTGGAGGACAGAGGAGCCTCTTAAAGAAGAAGTTACAGGTCTGTGAGAGCCAGAAATCTTGCTTGTTTGTAGGTGACCAAATACTTATTTTCCACCATAATTTGCAAATAAATTCATTAAAAATCCTACAATGTGATTTTCTGGATTTCTTTTTCTCAATTTGTCTGTCATAGTTGACGTGTACCTATAATGAAAATTACAGGCCTCTCTCATTTTTTTAAGTGGGAGAACTTGCACAATTGGTGGCTGACTAAATACTTTTTCTCCCCACTGTAAAAGCTGAAATAAATCATTCTCTCTACTATTATTCTGACATTTCACATTCTTAAAATAAAGTGGTGATCCTAACTGACCTAAGACAGGGAATTTTTACTATGATTAAATGTCAGGAATTGGGAAAAAACGAGTTTAAATGTATTTGGCTAAGGTGTATGTAAACTTCCGACTTCAACTGTACATACACACATACATATAGACACTCACTCTACACACACGTACACATGGATGTTGTATTGTAAATATGTGATAGTGGAGTAGTGGCCTGAGGGAACACACTAAATGTATTGGGTAAAGTGTTATGAAATATAATGTCATGTAATATTTTAAATTGTATACAACTGCCTTAATGTTGCAGGACCCCAGGAAGAGTAGCTGCTGCCTTGTGGTTTGGTAACTCAAATGTAGTAACAGGTCCATGTAGAATAAACAACCCTTTACATAATACCATAGAATCAGTTTTCTGCTTAATATAACAATGTGCACCTTTCATCTTTCTGTCATTCCTAGCCGATACAGATACTTTGCCTATCGGCATTTTGTCTGGTGGTAATGGGGCTACCATGGCGAACATGTCAGAGTGGTCATACCTTCCTGTGTGGTGTCCATATATAACAGGAGTTCCCTGATCCTGGTGCAGAATACACAGGGTTTCTCCTCCCCATAGTGACTGATACTATTCAATTCAATAATAAAAAAATACAATAAGACAATACAAGTAAAAGTTGTGTCTAGTAAACATGTATGCCTAGTGCCAGTCTCTCTCCATTCGGAGACATCAGTATCAAGCCCGTCTGTCAGTCTGGACTTCACATCATCTTGCAACTCCATGTCCTGGCTCCATACATGTTTCTGTGAACACATACAGTGCCTTCAGAAAGTATTCATACCCCTTGACTTATTCCACATTTTGTTGTGTTACAGCCTGAATTCAAAATGAATGAAATTGTTATTTTTTTCTCACCCATCTACACATAATACCCCATAATGACAAAGGGAAAACATGTTTGTAGAAATGTTTGCAAATGTATTGAAAATGAAATACAGAAATATCTCATTTGCATAAGTATTCACATCACTGAGTCAATACATGTTAGAATAACCTTTGTCTGCGATTACAGCTGTGAGTCTTTCTCGGTAAGTCTCTAAGAGCTTTGCACACCTGGATAAAAAAAATATTCAAGCTCTGTCAAGTGAATTTGTCTCCCGGTGTCTGTTGGAAAGCAGACTGAACCTCTAGGATTTTGCCTGTGCTTAGCTCCATTCTGTTTCTTTTTAGCCTAAAAAAACTAATTAATCCTTGCCGATGACAAGCATACCCATGACATGATGCAGCCACCACCATGCTTGAAAATATGACGAGTGGTACTCAGTGATGTGTTGGGTTGGATTTGCCCGAAACATAACGCTTTGAATTCAGGACATAAAGTACATTTTTAGCAGTTTTACTTTTATTCTGTACAGTCTTCCTTCTTTTCATTCAGTCAATTAGGTTAATATTTTGGAGTAACTACAATGTTGTTGGTCCATCCTCAGTTTTCTCCTATTACAGCCATTAAACTCTGTAACTGTTTTAAAGTCACCATTGGCCTCATGGTGAAATCCCTGAGCGGTTTCCTTCCTCTCCGGCAACTGAGTTAGGAAGGACGCCTGTATCTTTGTAATGACTGGGTGTATTTATACACCATCCAAAGTGTAATTAAAAACTTCACCATGCTCAAAGGGATATTCAATGTCTACTTTTTTATGTTTACCAATCTACCAATAGGTGCCCTTCTTTGTGAGGCATTAGAAAACCTCCCCGGTCTTTGTGGTTGAATCTGTATTTGACATTCACTGCTCAACTGAGGGACCTTACAGATAATTGTATGTGTGGGGTATAGAGATGAGCTAGTCATTCAAAAATCATGTTAAACACTATGATTCCACACAGAGTGAGTCCATGTAACTTATTATGTGATTTGTTAAGTACATTTGTACTCCTGAACTTATTTAGGCTTGCCATAACAAAGGGGTTGAATACTTATTGACTCCAATACATTTCAGCTTTACGTTTTTAATTTGTAAAAACTTAAAAAATATATAATTCCACTTTGACATTATGTGGTACTATGTGTAGGCCAGTTATAATACATCTCAATTTGATCCATTTTAAATTCAGGCTGTAACAACACAATGTGGAAAAAGTAAAGGGCTGTGAATACTTTTTGAAGGCACTATACACACATAGTCACTGTTCTATTACCAATGGCAGTTAGGATAGGTAATATCTGACACACAAACAGGTACTAATGTTGAAGTTTGAACACGTCAGACTGAACCTACCTAATTCTGTTCTCCCCATTGACGACCGTTGGTGAACAGGCAAGAGGTGAGTCTGGAGGTAAGGTCTTTGCCAGATCAGCTCCTGGCGCCTCATCAAAGATACTGGTCGGTCACACACACACACACACACACACACACACACACACACACACACACACACACACACACACACACACACACACACACACACACACACACACACACACACACACACACAGCACTGATTACATTATCAATGGTGGTTATGATTAGCCTGGTGGAACCAACCTGATCGCTGCCTTCACCTTTCTATTTCATTTCAGATACAGTTTGATCAAATGTGAAGTGAAATAGAATGGTGAAAACAGTGATCAGGCTGGTTCCACCAGGCTAGCTTATGCCCTGGACATTATATGCATCAACGAAGTAGAAAATAAGCAACAAATAATGTCAGTGTACATAAATTACGTTTCACAATCTGGTTATCAAAGTAATGAAGTGAGTTACCTTCTGTATTTGTACCGATGACGAGCCTGTGAAAGCTGTTGCCACTGACAGTTGAAGGTTGCTGGCTGGATACTTGCCAACATGTGGCTGACTGTTCCATTCATAGGAATACTCACAGTGAGGGCATGTCTGCATGATGCTGATGAGGGCCCCCTTGCTGGTCTTCTCTACGCTGCATGTTCGGCTGAAAACTGGACATCTCTCAAACAACTGCAGCAGGCAATCTTATGAGGTGGTGTTGACTGGTAGGGCCTGTGACAGGTGATATAATATACAGGAGTGGTAAATTGCATGTTGTTCTAAGGAAAGGACAAAGCTTTTTGATAATGCACTTCACAATCAAAATGACTCTACTAGTTGTATCTGCTTGGATGGGGAATTAGCCTACTAGTTTATCAAGCTGGGTATTTTTTTATTCAACTTTTCAGATAACACACATTACCTGTCGTTGTTGATGAAGCCATCTGTGTCATCAGGGCAGTAACTTGGGTCAGTATCAGAGGCCTCATGATGGCGTGTCCTTTTCATAGGAGTCTAGGGAGACTGGCAACAACTGAGGATATGTCACAAGGGTACTTGTGTCGCTTGACACACTTTTATTCTGAGGTCTTTCCTGACAAGCTGTGAAAATAGCAAGTGAACAGTGAATGAAATCAGTTTTGGAGGTCGCTAAACCATTGCAATCACATTGAGGGACATGCTATGATACCCATATTGGCTCATTCTGGTAGGTCCCGTCATCCGTTCATGACCAGGGGATCAGTCTGACACCCAACTGTGCACTTTCTTTAACATAAAAACATGGCCAACGATTGTCATCATCCCTCAATTTTAAACACAGATCAAGAAATAACGTAATCTCGTTTGGAAGCTATGCTTCACAGATGTAGACTGACTGGCCCCAGATTGGATTAGACACAGGCCGGTGACACCGTTACACTATGCAACCAACTGTGACATGTTTTGCCCTGGGTTGGTTTGAGTTTCTTGCTGCTAGTTAGTACACTGCTGTAGTCATACATGAGTAAGCTAGTACCACCATGGAAATATGATTGCTAATGTAGGCAAATAATTAGTAGGAAACAACTTTGCCAGATTATGATGTCGTCAAATGTACTTTAGAGAGATGGCAATGTTGCCATTACTGTTACTAGCAAAGTAAAACCATTGCTTGCAATGCTAATGTTAGCTAGCTAAAATACAGTGGTCCACTGGGCCACTCAATCTTAGTTAGCTGGCTAAAGTTATACTGCATCCAAAGTCAATCTGGCGACATCACAATCATGACAAAAGGTTTTCCTACTAATTATTGCATTATTTTGAAATGCTATTGTGTTTCCAAGCCAAATCCGAGTTGAATTGCGGTAGGCTAACGTTAGCCAACTATACTGAACAAACATATAAACGCATCATGTAAAGTGTTGGTCCCATGATTCATGAGCTGAAATAAAGATCCCAGAAATATTCCATACGCACAAAAAGCTTATTTCTCTCAAATGTTGTGCACAAATTTGTTTACGTCCTTGTTAGTGAGCATTTCTTCTTTGCCAAGATAATCCATCCACCTGACAGGTGTGGCATATCAAGAAGCTGATTAAACAGCATGATCATTACACAGGTGCACATTGTGCTTGGGACAATAAAAGGCCATTTTAAAATGTGCAGTTTTGCTACACAACACAATGTCACAGATGTCTCAAGTTTTGAGGGAGCATGCAATTGGCATGCTGACTGTAGGAATGTCCAGAGGATTGAATGTTAATTTCTCTATCATATGCCGCCTCAAACAGTTTTAGAGAATTTGTCAGTACGTCCAACCGGCTTCACAACTGCAGACCATGTGTAACCACACCAACCCAGGACCTCCGCATTCGATGGCCACTGTCACGCTGGAGAAGTGTGCTCTTCACTGATGAATCCCGGTCTCAACTGAACCTGGCAGATGGCAGACAGCGTGTATGGTGTTGTGTGGGCAAGCGGTTTGCTGATGTCAACTTTGTGAACAGAGTGCCCCATGGTGGCAGTGGGGTTATGGTATTGGCAGGAATAAACTACGGACAACTGCATTTCATTGATGGAAATTTTAATGCACAGAGATACCGTGACGAGATCCTGAGGCCCATTGTCGTGTCATTCATCCGCCACCATCACCTCGCAAGGATCTGCACACAATTCCTGGAAGCTGAAAATGTCCCAGTTCTTTCATGGCCTGCATACTCACAAGACATGTCACCTATTGAGCATGTTTGGGATGCTCTGGATCGACGTGTATGACAGCGTGTTCCAGTTCCCGCCAATATCCAGCAACTTCGCACAGCCATTGAAGAGGAGTGGGACAACATTCCACAGGCCACAATCAACAGCCTGATCAACTCTATGCAAAGAAGATGTGTCGCGCCACAGGAGGCAAATGGTGGTCACACCAGATACTTACTGGTTTTCTGATCCATACCCCTACCTTTTTTTAAAGGTATATGTGACCAACAGATGCATGTCTGTATTCCCAGTCATGTGAAATCCATAGATTAGGGCATAATGAATTCATTTCAATTGACTGATTTCTTTATATGAACTGTAACTCAGTAAAATCTTGAAAATTGTTGCATGTTGCGTTTATATTTTTGCTCAGTATACATGCTTGTTGTAGGCTACAAACAAACGAGAACACCATCTGTCTGGTACTGACTGTTGGAAGGGTGGCTGTCCTAGCGGCCGCTTGAGAACTCTCTGATAGAGCACGTTATGACGTCTTGCCTAGGTTAGTTAACATTATGTCTTGCCTGGGTTTGTTTTGTCGCCCCGACAGTTTGATATTTTACAATCACAAATTAAGTAAATTAGACTTACTGAGTCTGGCTTTAAAGCGTTGTACTAGAATCTCATAATCATTCAACACTGATCAAATACCTTTTAGGAGGAGCTTGGTGAGTGTAAAGCTTGGAGGTGCAACTCATCAAAAACATGTATGACCATTTTTGTGGTCATGTAATGACACTCAAACAAATGCATGTGTCTCTCCATTGTATCGGCAGGAATTCTCTGTGTCTACCAATGATCAGAAGGTAGGAGGAGACATGACAATAGCACACTACATACATTATAACCTAGTTTAGTATGTAGGCAAAATCTAACCAATGTGGATTGAGGGATTAAAATCGAGAACCTACACTAGTCTGTCACAACACAGACAGTACTGTGTATGGACATGCTCTGGTGCTATGTGCTCCAAGCAGAGAAATGTAACACTCCTCACAGAGAGGAAAGAGTAATATAAGTCACTCACGGTCACAGACAGACAGAAACTCACCAATGAGACTGTCCATGTTTGAAGACTGGTCTTTCTCTTGACAGTTGTTTTCTGACACTATAATCTGGACATGTTTATTGGACAGGTCTGATCATAACACTGCAAGTGTGATTTATCCAGATGACATGGGAAATCACAGGGGGTAAGGAGAGAAAAACACAGTGCAGTGGTGTCTTTTTAACAAATTGTTTACGTTATCGCTAATTCTAAATTAGTCTGAAACCCACCTTGAGAGAGTAATATTCTGTAATGAGTGCTCTGTCTCTGTGTATCTTTAAGGAGCACATTTAACTAGACGGGGTGGGGGCTTTGGCTAAACTATTTCATGTGGTCATTAAGGAGATGTGGTTTTATTGCAGCAGGGTGGGAGGGAGAGAGGAGGGGATGAAGTGGCGAGTGGCGCAGTGGTCTAAGGCACTGATCGCAGTGCTAACTGTGCCACTAGAGATCCTGGTTCAAATCCAGGCTCTGTCGCAGCCGGCCGCGACCGGGAGACTCATGGGCGGCGCACAATTGGCCCAGCGTCGTCCAGGGTAGGGGAGGGAATGGCCGGCAGGGATGTAGCTCAGTTGATAGAGCATGGCGTTTGCAACGCCAGGGTTGTGGGTTCGATTCCCATGGGGGGCCAGTATAAAAAAATAAATTTAAAAAATAATGTATTCACTAACTGTAAGTCGCTCTGGATAAGAGCGTCTGCTAAATGACTAAAATGTAATGTAAATGTAAATGAAGTAGTTGTCTGAGATATGAAGCGTAAGCCTCCAGGGACTTACAGCTCCACTGGGCCTCCCTCCCTCCCTCAGCACAGAGACCTGCATACTGAATACTTCCACCCTGCCTGCTGGAGGCCAACCAGCAATGCCAAGCAGGGAAAGAGAAGTTTGTTTTATTATGAGATTACGTATGCTGCTTTTGTTTTTTACAATCCTCTATTTTCATGCAGACCATATGAAAAACATCTGCCTACATCGAAAATAACTTCATTTGAAATTGTTGCATGTTGCATTTATATTTTTGTTCAGTGTAGATAGCTAGCTAGTCTTATTCTGGTGACATGGTAATTGATGCTTGACAATACAAATAATATCGCTCTTATCCATAATAATCTCATAATGTAGGTAGTGGAGGAAGGGAATGACCAAACTACTCAGTGATTTTCATAAAAATAAAAATAGTGAAACATTAAAAAAGTTATAATTTTTTAGAAAAAACTATAATAAATATATTCACATCACCAAATAACTGATTAAAACACACTGTATTGCAAGGAAGGTCTACAGTAGCCTCAACAGCACTCTGTAGGGTAGCACCATAGTGTAGCCGGAGGACAGCTATTTTCCATCCCCCTCTGGGTACATTGACTTCAATACAAAACCGAGGAGGCTAATGGTTCTCACCCCCTTCCATAGATGTGAACAGTAATTACAGTGCATTCAGACCACTTGACTTTTTCCACATTTCTTTACGTTACAGCCTTATTCTAAAATTGATGAAATTATGTTTTTCCCTCATCAATGTACACACAATATCCCATAATGACAAAGTGAAAACAGGTTTTTAGAAATTTTTGCAAATGTATTAAAAATAAAAAACAGAAAGGTATTCAGACCCTTTGCTATCAGACTCGAAATTGAGCTCAGGTGCATCCTGTTTCCATTGATCATCCTTGAGATGTCTAGAGGAAACCTGGCACCATCGCTACGGTGAAGCATGGTGGTGGCCGCTTCATGCTGTGGGGATGTATTTCAGTGGCAGGGACTGGGAGACTAGTCAGGATCGAGGGAAAGATTAATGGAGCAAAGTACAGAGAGATCCTTGATGAAAACCTGCTCCAGAGCGCTCAGGACCTCAGACTGGAGCGAAGGTTCACCTTCCAACAGGACAACAACCCTAAGCACACAGCCAAGACAATGCAGGAGTGGCTTCGGGACACATCTCTGAATGTCCTTGATTGGCCCAGCCAGAGGCCGGACTTGAACCCGATCGAACATCTCTGGAGATACCTGAAAATAGCTGTGCAGCAATGCTCCCCATCCAACCTGACAGAGCTTGAGAGGATCTGCAGAGAAGAATGGGAGAAACTCCCCAAATACAGGTGTGCCAAGCTTGTAGCGTCATACCCAAGAAGACTCGAGGCTGTAATCGCTGCCAAAGGTGCTTCAACAAAGCACTGAGTAAAGGGTCTGAATACTTATGTAAATGTAATATTTCAGGTTTTTTCTTTTTTTTTTGCAAAAACATTTAAAAACATGATTTTGTTTTGTCATTGTATGGTATTGTGTGTAGATTGATGACGGGAAAAACATGTTTTAATCAATTTTCAGAATAAGGCTGTAACGTAACAAATTTTTTTTTGGAAAAAGTCAAGGGGTCTGAATACTTTCCGAATGCACTGTGTAAGGACTTCCAGAGGACGTCCTCCAACCTATCAGAGCTCTTTCAGCATGAACTGACATGTTTTCCATCCAGTCAAAGGATCAGAGAATGAATCTAGTACTGAAGTATAAGCTACAGATATCTAGCACTGCAGTACAGTGCCTTGCAAAAGTATTCATCCCCCTTGGCGTTTTTTCCTATTTTGTTGCGTTACAACCTGTAATTTAAATGGATTTTTATTTGGATTTCATGTAATGGACATACACAAAATAGTCCAAATTGGGGAAGTGAAATAAAAATAAAAATAAAAAACATATTTCAAAACATTATAAAAAATTAATAACGGAAAAGAGGTGTGCGCATGAATTCATCCCCTTTGCTATGAAGCCCCTAAATAAGATCTGGTGCAACCAATTACCTTCAGAAGTCACATAATTAGTTAAATAAAGTCCACCTGTGTGCAATCTAAGTGTCACATGATCTGTCACATGATCTCAGTATATATACATCTGTTCTGAAAGGCCCCAGAGTCTGCAACACCACTAAGCAAGGGGAACCACCAAGCAAGCGGCACCATGAAGACCAAGGAGCTCTCCAAACAGGTCAGGGACAAAGTTGTGGAGAAGTACAGATCAGGGTTGGGTTATAAAAAAATCAGAAACTTTGAACATCCCACAGAGCACCATTAAATCATTGGAAAGAATATGGCACCACAACAAACCTGCCAAGAGAGGGCCGCCCACCAAAACTCACGGACCAGGCAAGTAGGGCATTAATCAGAGAGGCAACAAAGAGACCAAAGATAACCTTGAAGGAGCTGCAAAGCTCCACAGCGGAGATTGGAGTATCTGTCCATAAGACCACTTTAAGCCGTACACTCCACAGAGCTGGGCTTTACTGAAGACTGGCCAGAAAAAAGCCATTGCTTAAAGAAAAAAATAAGCAAACACGTTTGGTGTTCACCAAAAGGCATGTGGGAGACTCCCCAAACATATGGAAGAAGGTCCTCTGGTCAGATGAAACTAAAATTGAGCTTTTTGGCCATCAAGGAAAATGCTATGTCTGGCGCAAACCCAACACCTCTCATCACCCCGAGAACACCATCCCCACAGTGAAGCATGGTGGTGGCAGCATCATGCTGTGGGATGTTTTTAATCGTCAGGGACTGGGAAACTGGTCAGAATTGAAGGAATGATGGATGGCGCTAAATACAGGGAAGGTCTTGAGGGAAACCTGTTTCAGTCTTCCAGAGATTTGAGACTGGGACGGAGGTTCACCTTCCAGCAGGACAATGACCCTAAGCATACTGCTAAAGCAACACTTGAGTGGTTTAAGGGGCAACATTGAAATGTCTTGGAATGGCCTAGTCAAAGCCCAGACCTCAATCCAATTGAGAATCTGTGGTATGACTTAAAGATTGCTGTACACCAGCGGAACCAATCCAACTTGAAGGAGCTGACTTTGGGGGGGTGTTTGAATAGTTATGCACGCTCAAGTTTTCTGTTTTTTTTGTCCTATTTCTTGTTTGTTTCACACAAAATATATTTTGCATCTTCAAAGTGGTAGGCATGTTGTGTAAATCAAATGATACAAACCCCCCCAAAATCCATTTTAATTCCAGGTTGTAAGGCAACAAAATAGGAAAAATGCCAAGTGGGGTGAATACTTTCGCAAGGCACTGTACATAAAATGTGGTGAGTAGTTGACTCAGAGCGAGAAAGACAATAGCTGAACAGTTTTTTAAAAAAATATTACGTTTTGCAACTGTTTGGACTAATGATTACACTCTAGATCAGCTTGATACAGGTAAGCGTGTGCAAGGCAGTATTGAATGTATCACTGTCAGACACCTTGATTTCTCCAATTTGTCTCTCAACCTGAGCACCTACGTTATAAACTATTATTTGTAGGCTAGGTTGTAGCAACCTCATGATGGGAATAGGGCAAATTTGAGTATCATGTAGTAGCCTAAAACTATCGATTTTACATTGAGCTGGGTAAATGGAATATGAATGACAGACAGTCATCCAATATGCTATAATAGAAATAATGCCATGCTCATAAAAAATTAATTGCCCACCCTAATCTTAAACGGCACCGACCGCCACTGCTAGCTAGCTAACATCATCAATGCTAGCAATGATAGTGATAATGATTTTTAAAATAATAGTGATGGGACTATTGATACTGGATCTCCGATGCTCCAATGTAGTTTTCAAAGCACTACTGATCCGACACAATGTACCGATGCTCGTTTCAAAGTAACATTATCACTTGATCAGTGACGTCCGTTTGATCACGTTGTTTTTCAAACCGTGTGTTGCAAAATGCGAGATCCCACTGATTTTGCCCTGGTTCCGTTGCTTTCTTCGATTCCAAGTTGCTTTCAGACACTGATTTTGCCCTGGTTTCGTTGCTTTCTTCGATTCCAAGTTGCTTTCAGACACCGACCTCTACTTCACAATGCACTTACAATGTAGTTTGCATTTTTTCCCATAGTGTCACCTGAACGGTAGCTCAGCTCGGGGACTAGAACACTCACAGACGACAGGGAATGGGGTCGAATCCCGGCGAAGGCGTATTATTTAGAAAATAGTTGTGACACCACACTTTCTGCACATTGTTGTTCAAACAATAGTTTTATTTAGTAAAGTATAAGCTTCTATCCTAAATAGATTCACAGTTTTTGACAGCAAAAAAAATAGGATTCACAGCATAAAAAGGAAACATGATGGAAGGTGCGAAGCTGTAACAGTAACTGATAATAGCCTAAGATCCACGAGTAACCACTGCGCCACAGAGATTTTATATATTGTGGAATAAACTTATATGAACATCAAACGCTGCTTTTCATTTCTGACCAGCAGATGTCACTAATGTGCATTGTGTTAAAAGCTCAAAGTAAAGTTTTTTGGCACCATTTGGTGAAAGCCCCAAAGGCTTCAGAAAACCTTGGTTTTTCATCACTACAAAATTAACATAACAAGATATATAACCAGCAGTCTATGGTCTAGCTACCAATATACTCACCACATGATAGGGTCCTTTGGCAGGGGATGCAAAACATAGTTGGTCAATCCGTATTAGCTAGGGATTTTCAGTCTCAAACGTCTGTGATCCTTTGAACGCGTTGGGAGCAAAGAAACAACGGAGCCCCATTCAATGAGGGGATTTGTTTATCTTGCCCAGGTTACCCAGGTGGGAGGAGTTTGACCGGGTGAAAAGTGATTGCACTTATTTTGGATCCGGGCTGCCTCCCATGCGTGAGCTTTATCTGCCTTCCCAATGAAAACTACTTTGAAAATTCAAACATTTATTTTATAGAAATTAGATGTAGGTTTCTGGATGATGCACCTAGCTGCCTTGTTGACAACATGACCGAGCGCGCGCAGGTTACTGTTTGATTTGATAAGGGCGCTCCTACCTCCCCGCTTTTGCCCGATGATGTGACAAGCCATTGCCCGGTTCAACCCAGGCCAGCGTAATGCACTGAACAAAAATATAAACGCAACATGTAACAATTTCAAAGATTTTCCTGAGCTACAGTTCATATAAGGATTTCACATGACTGGGAATACAGATAAGCATCTGTTGGTCACAGATACCTTTAAAAAAAAAAGTAGGGGTGTGGATAAAAAATACAGTCTGTCATACAAGTCGATCCAGAGCATCCCAAACAAGCTCAATGGGTGACATACCTGGTGAGTATGAAGGCTATGGAAGAATTGGGAAATGTTCAGCTTCCACGAATTGTGTACAGATCCTTGTGAACAGATCCTTGTGGTATTATCATGCTGAAACATGAGGTGATGGCGGCAGATGAATAATACGACAATGTGTCCCAGGATCTCATCACGGTATCTCTGTGCATTCAAATTGCCATCAATAAAATGCAATTGTGTTCGTTGTCCGTAGCTTATGCCTTCCCATACCATAACTCCACCGCCACCACGGGGCACTCTGTTCACAACGTTGACATCAGCAAACATCAACATCTCCTTTCCTGAGACCTGGGGTCAACTGTCGCCTCACCCTCCAGGGTGGAATGTAAGCTTGCTCGTAGTGATATGTATGGATGGCTTCAGAGTGCAGTGCTGGCAAGAGCATAGTGATGTATCCTGGAAGAGTTGGTTCTCACCAGAGCCATGTATTTACAGTACCAGTAAAAAGTTTGGACACACCTACTCATTCAAGGGTTTTTCTTTATATTTACTATTTTGTACATTGTAGAATAATAGTGAAGATATCAAAACTACAAAATAACACATATGGAATCATATAGTAACCAAAAAATTGTTAAACAAATCAAAATATGTGGTTTCAGGCAAAGGGTGGCTACTTTGAAGAATCTCAAATATAAAATATATTTTGATTTGTTTAACACTTTTTTGTTTAGTACATGATTCCAAATGTGTTATTTCATAGTTTTGATGTCTTCACTATTATTCTACAATGTAAACAATAGTAAAAATAAAGAAAAACCCTTGAATGAGTAGGTGTGTCCAAACTTTGGACTGTTAGTGTATTTTCTAAATATGTCTCTGGTTCTCACTAAAGCACTGTTACTGCACCACTCGTTGGCTTCCTTTACTCAGTCTCATTTCAAAATGTTTGTCTCCCTAGTAGCATACTGTATGCCATCATTCACTCCAACAGTACCGCCCCATTACTCACTGCTCATCATGTTTTGAGAATAGTAGAACAGTGACATTCTGAGCCGACTGACACTGTGGTCAAGGCCACAAGCTGAATACTTTTCATCAATTTTATACAGCAAGAAGCCCTCACATGTGGAAGTGATGAAAAGTAAAATGTGGTTTCAGATCCAGAGAGACTGTTTGACGGCATGGCCTTATTGAGCCAGCTCGGTCATAGAACATTAAGATTTATAACCGTCTATTGACTGAAAGCGGAGAAGACAGGGTATGCTTAACCTTGTATGAATAAGTACACTTTTTGCTCTCATCTTATATTTTATTTTCCAAAGCGTAGTGTTTTGCTTGAAACAAGATTGACAGGTATACTACAGAATCATTGGAAGGACGTGCCTCTTCATTGCTACTCATTGCTTTTAAGCATTATGTGTGTCTCTATGTGATTTCACAGCAACATAGCTCACCTTTAGTTGATCGGTCCCCTGTTGTGACTGCCAAAATATTTCCAGTTTTCCACTCTACAGCATCTACAACACGGGGCAAGATGAATTCATTGGCATTGCCAACATTCAGAGATGGAATGGTTTCATTTGAGTGGGACCTGACTGAAGGTAGAAGACCTTTAGTACAACCCCTCATCTCAAAGTTCAGGAACTGAACGGATGAATGCTTTTGCAACCTCATGAACATTTATCTACACTGGTTTGAAGAGCATTGGCCCCCCAATTAAGAAGTAGACCCACATGCTGAAGGCAACGGAAGACTGTATTCTTAGAAACAACAAAAGGGTCTATTTTGTCATGGCTAGGTTGGCCGCTGGTTTTGTGTACACGGCTCTAAACATGAAAACACTTAAAAGGGGGAAACAAAGGATGGAGATGGTGAGTAAACATGAACTAATGAAGGTAACAAAGCCTTGTCTACGCTAGCTGCACACTCACATTTCAATTGGTTCGATTTTCATTGACAGGTGGTGCTTGTGCATTGGTTCTTTGCATCTCAAGGAATTAGTGCGTTGTTGTAAAGGAAGGAAAGGCTGGATTTGTGGTATAAAAGACAGCGTTTGTAGCCCTCCATCCTTTAAAGTGCAGGGCACTGAGAGAGGGGCACTGGTTTCCTACCTTGCATCTGTTCAGATTAAACAATGTTCTGCTTTATGATAAACCCTTTTCTTTCTTCAAGCACCACAAAGCATCTTTAACTCCATTTGACGATGCAGGTGGTCCTTCACTCTTCACCATGGCATCTTTTCACCCATGGAACTGTGGGATTAGCTGGTCTTTGTCCAAGTGGTGCCATTGTGCTCTCTCAAAGAGACATGGGAGTATTTCAAAACACAAGTACTTGAGGGGCTTGAAATGGAGGCCCTGCATTCACTGATGTTTTCTTTGGTGCTGGTTTGTGACGCAGTAAACAGGCAGGCGCCTCTGGACCACTAGTGCCAAGACTGTTTTAGTCGTACTGCCATACCTTGGTGAGGGAAAAGGATAGATGATGACCTGACTTTACATTTGCAATTTACGTCATTGATACATCATCTGTTGTGTATTATGATTGTGTGCTGAAAAAACTTGTAATATTGTAGAACCCATGTATTATTTTATAGGCCTCTTGTTTTTCATAACTAGAACTTGATATTACATTCTGAAGATGGAGAAGAGAGAGGGATGCTGAGAGAGCGGAAGAGAGATTTAGAAATGTTTTGCATAACTATTCTGTGACCTGTGCCTCAAGGCTTCATGGGCTGTAAAACCACTTACTGGCACATGTTCACTGAGCGGGTCAGAGAGCAGCGCTCAGAACAGGCGGATCAGCCCAGATAACTGTCCCTCTTAACAATGTAATAATATATAGGACTTCCCTGGGAGAGGCCTGTAAGCTTTAATACTTACTCCAGAAGCTGCTACAGTGGGGAAAAAAGTATTTAGTCAGCCACCAATTGTTCAAGTTCTCCCACTTAAAAAGATGAGAGAGGCCTGTAATTTTCATCATAGGTACACGTCAACTATGACAGACAAAATGAGAAAAACAATTCCAGAAAATCACATTGTAGGATTTTTAATGAATTTATTTGCAAATTATGGTGGAAAATAAGTATTTGGTCAATAACAAAAGTTTCTCAATACTTTGTTATATACCCTTTGTTGGCAATGACACAGGTCAAACGTTTTCACACACTGTTGCTGGTATTTTGGCCCATTCCTCCATATAGATCTCCTCTAGAGCAGTGATGTTTTGGGGCTGTCGCTGGGCAACACGGACTTTCAACTCCCTCCAAAGATTTTCTATGGGGTTGAGATCTGGAGACTGGCTAGGCCACTCCAGGACCTTGAAATGCTTCTTACGAAGCCACTCCTTCATTGCCCGGGCGGTGTGTTTGGGATCATTGTCATGCTGAAAGACCCAGCCACGTTTCATCTTCAATGCCCTTGCTGATGGAAGGAGGTTTTCACTCAAAATCTCACGATACATGGCCCCATTCATTCTTTCCTTTACACGGATCAGTCGTCCTGGTCCCTTTGCAGAAAAACAGCCCCAAAGCATGCTGTTTGCACCCCAATGCTTCACAGTAAGTATGGTGTTCTTTGGATGCAACTCAGCATTCTTTGTCCTCCAAACACGACAAGTTGAGTTTTTACCAAAAAGTTCTAGTTTGGTTTCATCTGACCATATGACATTCTCCCAATCCTCTTCTGGATCATCCAAATGCACTCTAGCAAACTTCAGACGGGCCTGGACATGTACTGGCTTAAGCAGGGGGACACGTCTGGCACTGCAGGATTTGAGTCCCTGGTGGCGTAGTGTGTTACTGATGGTAGGCTTTGTTACTTTGGTCCCAGCTCTCTGCAGGTCATTCACTAGGTCCCCCCGTGTGGTTCTGGGATTTTTTGACCCGACGGGGTGAGATCTTGCGTGGAGCCCCAGATCGAGGGAGATTATCAGTGGTCTTGTATGTCTTCCATTTCCTAATAATTGCTCCCACAGTTGATTTCTTCAAACCAAGCTGCTTACCTATTGCAGATGCAGTCTTCCCAGCCTGGTGCAGGTCTACAATTTTGTTTCTGGTGTCCTTTGACAGCTCTTTGGTCTTGGCCATAGTGGAGTTTGGAGTGTGACTGTTTGAGGTTGTGGACAGGTGTCTTTTATACTGATAACAAGTTCAAACAGGTGCCATTAATACAGGTAACGAGTGGAGGACAGAGGAGCCTCTTAAAGAAGAAGTAACAGGTCTGTGAGAGCCAGAAATCTTGCTTGTTTGTAGGTGACCAAATACTTATTTTCCACCATAATTTGCAAATAAATTCATTAAAAATCCTACAATGTGATTTTCTGGAGAAAATAAATCTCAATTTGTCTGTCATAGTTGACGTGTACCTATGATGAAAATTACAGGCCTCTCTCATCTTTTTAAGTGGGAGAACTTGCACAATTGGTGGCTGACTAAATACTTTTTTCCCCCACTGTATGTCTGACTCTTTGTATATGTTTGTGTGCACACATGCATGGTTTGTATGTGTTGTAGCATCCCTCCACACTACAGGGGTTTGGTACTTCTCCTCTACATCTCATGCTTTTGACCAAAACGTGATAAATACAACCTCAAAGAAAACTCCCTAAATTGGAATGACAACATATACAGTGAGGGAAAAAAGTATTTGATCCCCTGCTGATTTTGTACGTTTGCCCACTGACAAAGACATGATCAGTCTATAATTTTAATGGTAGGTTTATTTGAACAGTTAGAGACAGAATAACAACAAAAAAATCCAGAAAAACGCATGTCAAAAATGTTATAAATTGATTTGCATTTTAATGAGGGAAATAAGTATTTGACCCCTCTGCAAAACATGACTTAGTACTTGGTGGCAAAACCCTTGTTGGCAATCACAGAGGTCAGACGTTTCTTGTAGTTGGCCACCAGGTTTGCACACATCTCAGGAGGGATTTTGTCCCACTCCTCTTTGCAGATCTTCTCCAAGTCATTAAGGTTTCGAGGCTGACGTTTGGCAACTCGAATCTTCAGCTCACTCCACACATTTTCTATGGGATTAAGGTATGGAGACTGGCTAGGCCACTCCAGGACCTTAATGTGCTTCTTCTTGAGCCTTGCCTTGGCCGTGTGTTTTGGGTCATTGTCATGCTGGAATACCCATCCAAGACCCATTTTCAATGCCCTGGTTGAGGGAAGGAGGTTCTCACCCAAAATTTGACGGTACATGGCCCCGTCCATCGTCCCTTTGATGCGGTGAAGTTGTCCTGTCCCCTTAGCAGAAAAACACCCCCAAAGCATAATGTTTCCACCTCCATGTTTGACGGTGGGGATGGTGTTCTTGGGGTCATAGGCAGCATTCCTCCTCCTCCAAACACGGCGAGTTGAGTTGATGCCAAAGAGCTCGATTTGACCACACCACTTTCACCCAGTTCTCCTCTGAATCATGTTGATTGGCAAACTTCAGACAGGCATGTATATGTGCTTTCTTGAGCAGGGGGACCTTGCGGGCGCTGCAGGATTTCAGTCCTTCACGGCGTAGTGTGTTACCAATTGTTTTCTTGGTGACTATGGTCCCAGCTGCCTTGAGATCATTGACAAGATCCTCCCATGTAGTTCTGGGCTGATTCCTCACTGTTCTCATGATCATTGCAACTCCACGAGGTGAGATCTTGCATGGAGCCCCAGGCCGAGGGAGATTGACAGTCCTTTTGTGTTTCTTCCATTTGCGAATAATCGCACCAACTGTTGTCACCTTTTCACCAAGCTGCTTGGCGATGGTCTTGTAGCCAATTCCAGCCTTGTGTAGGTCTACAATCTTGTCCCTGACATCCTTGGAGAGCTCTTTGGTCTTGGCCATGGTGGAGAGTTTGGAATCTGATTGATTGATTGCTTCTGTGAACAGGTGTCTTTTATACAGGTAACAAACTGAGATTAGGAGCACTCCCTATAAGAGTGTGCTCCTAATCTCAGCTCGTTACCTGTATAAAATACACCTGGGAGCCAGAAATCTTTCTGATTGAGAGGGGGTCAAATACTTATTTCCCTCATTAAAATGCAAATCAATTTATAACATTTTTGACATGCGTTTTTCTGGATATTTTGTTGTTATTCTGTCTCTCACTGTTCAAATAAACCTACCATTAAAATTATAGACTGATCATTTCTTTGTCAGTGGGCAAACGTACAAAATCAGCAGGGAATCAAATACTTTTTTCCCTCACTGTATAGGTAACTAAACAATTGTAAAACAGCTTACTTGACAAGGTAATCCTTACACAAAGATAATGGGCATGATTTCTTATGGGCCTCTAAAATGCAATGTACATGTTGAATATCTGTGTAGAAGAATATGCCTGCACATTGTACAAACTTCTCTTGTTCAAAAAGGAAGTTGAGTCTTGAGTAAGGGGGTTTATTGAAATAACCAGTCTGTACATATTTGCCTCAAAATATGGGTAAAGGAAACAATGAAAGCTTAGTCCCTTATTGAAAGCATCTGTCCATGATCTGTGGGAGGGCATTTGGCTGGCTTTCAGCACCGCTGTAAAATCTCTCTCCCTCCATTCTCTTCAACATTTCACAATTTCATTGAATAAAATGTGAGGCCTTTTACTCTCTGAGATGGAAGGGGTATGGAAATGATTATGGCATGTTAAGTTTAATTATCCAGAATCCTAGGGGATTGTTTGAATGGTTAATTGTGTGGTAGATTGAGGGATATGTCCCCCTCTCCCTGGGTGTCTCTAGGTGTAAACCCTCAAATCCTGATATGTCCTCTCATTTGTTTTGGGTGGATGGTTTTTACCCCTCCACTAAGCTGCTCTGTCCCATTGGAGTTTCACTATAACTTATGGTGCTGCTGAAATAGACACAGTTATATTTTGTGGTAACAGGCTACCTGCATTACCAAATTCCTTGTCACATAAATCCATGTTTCATTTTGATGTGTGGTACACGCTCCTTTTGATTGAGTCTCAACACTGTTTTCATTGCTTTCATTGCTCTGTGCTTGCAAAAACTTTCATTCTATCTTACATGTATTTTGTCCCCCAAAAAGTTTTGGGTTTGGAGTGGACTTTGCAGGCCTGTTGCTGTCATAATTTGTTAAACAAACGGTCTGGGGGAAATATACTTTTACACTTCACAGGCTGGTGCTAAACAACATGAGCAGTACTGTAGCTCTCCTGTACTGTACCTGTTTTGTGTTTTTATATTCGTTTTTATTTCTACAGTTTTTATGATTTTCTTTGAAATTGTGTTTAGTTTCAGTTTGTTTTTAGATCCACATTACTAGTTTTTATTTAGTTACAATTTTATCCAAACATTTCTATTGTGTTCTATTTTATATTATTTAGTTTTAGATGTAGTATTAGGGACAGAAAGTCGCCTATGCGTGGGGGGCTACCGGTACTTTCAAGTTACCGGAATCTTCCAAAAATGGCGCTCTATGGTAACTTTGGTAATGTATACTTGAATAACTTTTTTAAAATGTATTCATATATAGTATATCATTTTTTATATATATCTGTGTCCATATTGTCCATGAGTTTCCAGTAGATAGACCATATGGTTAAAGAGAAAATAGCCTAATTAATGAAAAAAGCATCTAATCAACAATGACATTATTTTCAATGAACTCCGCAACTCTTCCAACTATTGACTTTTTTCACAACTGCCACCAGTTTGGCGCAAAAACATTTACAACAAAGACATAGGCTATTGACATAGTAAAATAAATAAAAGTGTGTAAAAACTATATAAAGGATATTTCATGCTGAAACCCTCATATTAAACACCAATGGAAGTACTAAATTGATGGTTTATATTTAGGATAATGTTTTACAGCTTCATCATTCAAATATATATTTTTTATAAACGTATTTTGTTATTTTATCTATTTTACATGTGATAAGGCCACACAGAGGGCCAGCGATAATTACAGACACCTGTGATATTCTGAAGTACTCAAAAGGGCCACTAGATATCTTGTGATAAATTACATTAAAAAGTAATATACCCTCCCTTTGCCGCCCCTTGTTGGGAGACATTTACATGTTGTATAGTTTTTGGGAATGTCACATCTTGTCACTGTGGGGCAGTAATGCATAAGGTGATGTGTCAGGTCTTAGGTTAGGTTAGGTTTAAAGGTAGACTCAGCGAGATGACGTAGAATAGATGCACAAAGTAAACAGTAGTAGTGGGTCAATTTCCACAACAACACAGAGCGTTGAAGCGTGAGGCTAAACTTCTCAGCTGTTTTGGTCCCGTAGCTACCATGTTGTAGCGCCGTTAAGTGCACCCGTGCACATGAGCAGATACTCTGTGTGACTGTGTGAGAGCAAAGTCTTGCATCGTGCTCATCACAATGGCCGCTTTAGCAGATCACTTTTGTCAAGTAGTCACCGCCTTTCAAAGTGTGTTGCATTCTGGGGATAAAAATTGTCCAACTTGCGCCTACATGTCAACTGCATGAACTTTACAAAAATCATGTGATCAAAGGTCATGAAGTTTTGACTGCAAGTTTCTGCAGTTGCTCTTCCCCAACTTCATCCTGCAGCCATCGCCTGCATTGTGGGAGACTATTGTCAACCAATCATTAGGGTATTTAAGTTTGACCCACACTAACGTGACCAAAGACATGATTGAAACAGGAACTAATTTGTCGCGATTTTTGTATACAGTGGATATATACAAATGAATGTGATGTTTTGAGGCTCTCTCTCACTAATTGATTGTACAATGTACACACATAATTTTATGATTTCAGTTTGTGAGTGTGTGTGATATGGGGGTTAGATACATGTTTTTTTCGACATTATAAAGAAAGCATTTTATAAACAATGGCAACACTGCCATGTTGATCTGAGCCTTGCTGTTGGAAAACCACATCCGTGTCCGACTTTTGGCTGTCGCAGATGCACCTCCCCGGACTTCACTCCTCAACTTTCATCTACAGTCGGTTGCTTTAGCCTTACCAATCAAATGCGCCCAATATCTGTGGTGCTGCTCGTGGCAACGTCATCTCTCTGTGTCTACCTTTAAATTATAAAATCAATCTCAATGTGACCTGCCAGATTCAGAAGCTTGAAAACCCCATTAGAAAAAAAAACGCTTGAAAACCTCATTCGATTTTTGCCTCCCCACCCCAATAAAAGGTTTGTTAATTATTTTATTTCTCTATAAGTTGTTTTTTCATGATTCGTTTTCGTATTAGTTTCAGTTTAAGTTTACTATAATAACCTTAACCTTGTGTCAAAGGTCAAGAAAGTTGTTTTTGCGACATTGACGACTGTGTAGTCTGATAAAGTTAGATGTGTCATTTTGTGTGTGTGTGTGTGTGAGGGAGAGAAAGTGTGTGTCTGCGTGTGTTCATGCATGAGTGCATGTGAGTCTCTGTGTGTGTTTGTCTCTGTCTGTGTTTGTTTGTGCATGCCAGATGTATATCTATTATGTATCTTCCCTTTAGAAAATCATCTTGTCTTGTTCTCATCCATCAGCACAGAGACTGTAGACCTCCCTCCCAACAACAAGTTGTTCAAAACAGATTTGAAAGGTAATTTAGGGTGACATTCCTCCACTCTCTGATGAGTGGCTTTAAATGAGTGGGGATGTCACTCAATTGTGTCCAAAGGCCCATTAGCAGCAAAAGAAACACCTCACTTTCAGACCTCTCCCTTTTCTTAATGTTACATAACCTTTTACTTTTATTTACCCATGGCACACCCTCCCATCTTATAAAAGCCTACGCCTAGGCCAGGGAGTCTGAGTTTCAAAGAAGGGTCCCTGGATCTAGAAGATCTCTGAAAGGGGGTGTGATTGCAAATGTTGGCTGGCATGCTGTCAGGTTGCATGAGCATGCTGCTGTGTGTAAGAGTAGCCTGATCAGTTTTAGCGCCGCCAGCTCTAATCTTAATTGCAAATCTCTCAAATGCCTCCAGTCAGCCAGAGAATCCTGGGTTTTTTGTTTTCCTTCATCTGTGTGGCAGCATGCCATGTTTCTTCACAGTTTAACATCAAGCTCTGCGTGTCCCCTGATATTACCTCTGAGAATTTCTGGAATTTTCCAAGCTGTTTAAAGGCACAGTCAAGTTAGTGTATGTAAACTTCTGACCCACTGGAATTGTGATACAATGAATTATAAGTGAAATAATCTGTCTGTAAACAATTGTTGGAAAAATTACTTGTGTCATGCACAAAGTAGATGGCCTAACCGACTTGCCAAAACTATAGTTTGTTAACAAGAAATTTGTGGAGTGGTTGAAAAACAAGTTTTAATGACTCCAACCTAAGTGTATGTAAACTTCCGACTTCAACTGTATGTGTAAAAAAATTTTTTATTTGGTAACGGAATTTCAAGTTTTAATCACTTAAAGTTGCAGTATGTAACACTACAAACCCTTGTTTCTATGTATTTTTTGACTGTCCTTTTTGCCATTTATGAAAGTGTTATTTAATGCGTTTCTATGGGCTTTAGTAGTAAAGGCCAAAATCTATATTTTATCAAATGTTTTATTTTATTTTATTTTTATACCTAAAAGGGTCCTAAAATTCAAAATCAAATAGCTAAATGATCTATTGTATGACCATCTTAAAACAATTCCATATGTCAGCTTAGCTCACCTCTCCCAACGTCTGTCACGATCGCTAAATGGAGTGGACCAATGCGCAGCGTGATAAGTGAACATACTTTTATTTAGATTCACCACACGAACAAAAAAACAACAAAACGATAACGTGAAGTCCTTGGTTACAATACAAAACCAACACGGAACAAGATCCCACAACACACTGTGGAAAACAGGCTGCCTAAGAATGGTTCCCAATCAGAGACAACAAGCAACAGCTGATTCACGTTGCCTCTGATTGAGAACCACACCGGCCAACATAGAAACAAATGAACTAGATAATCAACCTAGCACACAAAACACATAGAAACAACACACCCTGGCTCAACATAACAGAGTCCCAGAGCCAGGGCGTGACAACGTCTTAGACTAAAGACTTCAAGTATTCCTCAATAAAGCAGCTAGCAGCAAAGTCAATGCTAGTAAGAACAGACAAGTTCAATGTAGTGCAAGAAAGGCAAGGGTATTAGTGTTTTGTTGTTCGACATTTCCATGTAAAAGGATCCATGAGCACCAACATGTGAAGTTCATAGGAGCATGTCAAATTCGGTGTCAAATGAAAGCTAATAGTCTATATCGTTTTTTAATTAACCTCTACGGGATCGGTGTCCCGTATACGGGACGGTTGAGCTAACGTGCGCTAATGTGATTAGCATGACTGTTGTAAGTAACAGCAAACTTTCCAGGAAATAGACATGTCTTATATGGGCAGGAAGCTTAAATTCTTGTTAATCTAACTGCACTGTCCAATTTACAGTAGCTATTACAGTGGAAACTGGTTTGATACATTCACCTCTAAATATTGTACTTACATTCAGTAATCTTGCTCTGATTTGTCATCCTGAGAGTCCCAGAGATAAAATGTAGCATAGTTTTGTTTGATCAAATCAATTTTTATATTCAAATGTAGGAACTGGGTTCTACAGTTTGAACCCTTGCTGTCTGGCTCCACACCCACCCCGCCCGGCCATCTAGATGTGTGAAATTTAGTGTATAAGCTAATGATCCATCATCTATGACATTCCTGGGAGTGTGTAAACGTACATTTTGTATTACCATATCATTTTTGTATGCTCTCTATAATTATGTACACTACCAGTCAAAAGTTTTTCTTTATTTCACTCACAATTTTGCCTAAGAACACAGCCATGAATAAAGAATGGTACCAACACATCGTCCGAGAGCAACTTCTCCCAACCATCCAAGAACAGTTTGGTGACGAACAATGCCTTTTCCAGCATGATGGAGCACCTTGCCATAAGGCAAAAGTGATAACTAAGTGGCTCGGGGAACAAAACATCTACATTTTGGGTCCATGGCCAGGAAACTCCCCAGACCTTAATCCCATTGAGAACTTGTGGTCAATCCTCAAGAGGCGGGTGGACAAACAAAAACACACAAATTCTAACAAACTCCAAGCATTGATTATACAAGAATGGGCTGCCATCAGTCAGGATGTGGCCCAGAAGTTAATTGACAGCATGCCAGGGCGGATTGCAGAGGTCTTGAAGAAAGAAGGGTCAACACTGAAAATATTGACTCTTTGCATAAACTTAATGTAATTGTCAATAAAAGCCTTTGACACTTATGGAATGCTTGTAATTATACTTCAGTATACCATAGTAACATCTGACAAAAATATCTAAAAACACTGAAGCAGCAAACTTTGTGAAGACCAATACTTGTGTCATTCTCAAAACTTTTGACCACAACTGTAGATTGCAAAATAGTTGGGAAGAGATTTTCGATGTACCGATTCCATGGCACATGGTTTATGAACTGATACACAAAATGACACTGGTATTGGTCTTCACAAAGTTTGCTGCCTCAGACATATATATATATACAGTGGGGATACACTGCCGATTTTGCAGGTTTTCCTACTTACAAAGCATGTAGAGGTCTGTAATTTTTATCATAGGTACACTTCAACTGTGAGAGACGGAATCTAAAACAAAAATCCAGAAAATCACATTGTATGATTTTTAAGTAATTAATTTGCTTTTTATTGCATGACATACGTATTTGATACATCAGAAAAGCAGAACTTAATATTTGGTACAGAAACCTTTGTTTGCAATTACAGAGATCATACGTTTCCTGTAGGTCTTGACCAGGTTTGCACACACTGCAGCAGGGATTTTGGCCCACTCCTCCATACAGACCTTCTCCAGATCCTTCAGGTATCGGGGCTGTCGCTGGGCAATACAGACTTTCAGCTCCCTCCAAAGATTTTCTATTGGGTTCAGGTCTGGAGACTGGCTAGGCCACTCCAGGACCTTGAGATGCTTCTTACGGAGCCACTCCTTAGTTGCCCTGGCTGTGTGTTTCGGGTCGTTGTCATGCTGGAAGACCCAGCCACAACCCATCTTCAGTGCTCTTACTGAGGGAAGGAGGTTGTTGGCCAAGATCTCGCGATACATGGCCCCATCCATCCTCCCCTCAATATGGTGTAGTCGCCCAGTCCCCTTTGCAGAAAAGCATCCCCAAAGAAAGATTTTTCCAACTCCATGCTTCCCGTTTGGATGGTGTTCTTGGGGTTGTACTCATCCTTCTTCTTCCTCCAAACACGGCGAGTGGAGTTTAGACCAAAAAGCTATATTTTTGTCTCATCAGACCACATGACCTTCTCCCATTCCTCCTCTGGATCATCCAGATGGTCATTGGCAGACTTCAGACGGGCCTGGACATGCGCTGGCTTGAGCAGGGGGAACTTGCGTGCGCTGCAGGATTTTAATCCATGACGGCGTAGTGTGTTACTAATGGTTTTCTTTGAGACTGTGGTCCCAGCTCTCTTCAGGTCATTGACCAGGTCCTGCTGTGTAGTTCTGGGCTGATCCCTCACCTTCCTCATGATCATTGATGCCCCACGAGGTGAGATCTTGCATGGAGCCCCAGACCGAGGATGATTGACCGTCATCTTGAACTTCTTCCATTTTCTAATAATTGCGCCAACAGTTGTTGCCTTCTCACCAAGCTGCTTGCCTATTGTCCTGTAGCCCATCCCAGCCTTGTGCAGGTCTACAATTTTATCCCTGATGTCCTTACACAGCTCTCTGGTCTTGGCCATTGTGGAGAGGTTGGAGTCTGTTTGATTGAGTGTGTGGACAGGTGTCTTTTATACAGGTAACGAGTTCAAACAGGTGCAATTAATACAGGTAATGAGTGGAGAACAGGAGGGCTTCTTAAAGAAAAACTAACAGGTCTGTGAGAGCCGGAATTCTTACTGGTTGGTAGGTGATCAAATACTTATGTCATGCAATAAAATGCAAATTAATTACTTAAAAATCATACAATGTGATTTTCTTGATTTTTGTTTTAGATTCCGTCTCTCACAGTTGAAGTGTACCTATGATAAAAATTACAGACCTCTACATGCTTTGTAAGTAGGAAAACCTGCAAAATTGGCAGTGTATCAATACTTGTTCTCCCTACTGTATATATATATATACAGTGCCTTCGGAAAGTATTCAGACCCCTCTTTCGCCAGGCATAATGGGACCCATCTCGTCCAAAAAGTTGACTCAAGTTTGCCAAAAAGCACCTGGATGATCATCAAGACTCTTGGAAGAACGTTCTATGGACAGATGATTCAAAAGTATAACTTTTTGGACGACATGGTTCCAGTAATGCCTGGCGAAAACCAAACTCTGCATTCCACAGTAAGAACATCATACCAAAGGTCAAGCATGGTGGTGGTGGTGTGATGGTTTGGGGATGCTTTGCTGCCTCAGGACCTGGACGACTTGAATTCTACAGGAGAATGTCAGACCATCCGTCTGTGAGCTGAAGCTGAAGCGCAGCTGGGTCATGCAGCAAGACAATGATCCAAAACCACAATCAAGTCTACATGAAAATTGCTAAAAAGCAACAAATTGGAAGTTTTGGAATGGCCTAGTCAAAGTCCAGACCTAATCCCAATTGAGATGTTGTGGCAGGACTTGAAACGAGCAGTTCATGCTTGAAAACCCACACATCACTGAGTTAAAGCAGTTCTGCATGGAAGAGTGGGACAAAATTCCTCCACAGCGACGTGAGAGACTGATCAACAACTACAGGAAGCATTTGGTTGGAGTCATTGCAGCTAAAGGTGGCACAACCAGTTGTTGAGTGTAGGGGGGAATTACTTTTTCACACAGGGGAATTGGGTGTTGCATAACTTTGTTTATGAAATAAATATGTAATTGTTGTGTTATTTGTTCACTTATGTTCCTTTTATCTAATATTAGGTTTTGGTTGAAGATCTGATAACATTCAGTATCACAAATATGCAAAAGTAGAGAAAATTAGAAAGGGGCAAATACTTTTTCATAGCACTGTATGTATAATCTGGAAGTAGAAGCCTAAGTGTTGTTGTCCATTAGTTTACTCCAATTAGGGGCGGGGTGGTAGGGTTAGGGGAAAATAATAAAGGAAAATGTATTGGAATTGATGCAGACAATTACATTAATGGAAGCCATAATCTATCTGCAATATTAAAGCTGATCTACAGGAAGCATAGAAATAGTGCACATAGAACCGATCTACCACTTCTTAGACTATAACTCATATTTCTATGTGAATTTGTTCAGTTTGGCCAAAAAGTTACATAGTGCAGCTTTACGTGATTGAAACTCGAAATTCCGTTACCAAATCGGTAACAGAATTTCCAAAAAATCAATAATGGAATTTCTGCAATTGAATTCGCTACAATGGAAAATCATTGTAGTCACAAACCACAGTTGGGTTCACAAGTTTGGACAGCACATTACAGTAGAGCACAGTAGAGTACAGTTAAGAAAAGTAGAGTATAGTTCAGTACAGTAAAGAAAAGTACAGTACAGCACAGTAGAGTACAGTAAAGAAAAGTAGAGTATAGTTCAGTACAATACTGTACTGTACTGTACAGTAGAGTAGAGTTGAGTACACTATAATGCACTGTACTGTACTGAACTCTACTTTACTTTACTATACTGAACTATACTTTACTGTACTCTACGGTACTCTACTGAACTGAACTGAACTGTACTGTAATGAACTGTACTCTACTGAGCTCTACTGTGCTGCACTTTGATGTCCAAACTTTGAAACATAGACGTCAATGATTTGTTCAGATTTGGTCCAGTCTGAACCAACCAAATTTGGTCTTGTTTGGGGGCAGAGCTCATTAAAATAATAGCCAGTGTGTAGAATAATACCCAAATATGCAAAGGAGGATATGGCACATTTCTACCTTTGTGTACATATTCAGGATACATCCCCATGAAGAGAACGACATTCATATCCATAATTATGTATTTCTGTGTAGTACAGATCAGGGACCCATGATAAAATTCCATTACCACAATTCCGTTTCCGGGTGTAAATCCACTTCACTTACTGTAGTTCAATAACCAAAATGGATTTTTTTCAAGGTCAATGTGTCATGTCATAGCTGACACTCCATTCTTTCTGCAGACATCGTTAAATCTTAATTTGGCGCAGATATTTAACAGAGTTTTTGGAAAACTGAGCAGATTTTACCGAAATTCTGGTACCATGGCATCTGCACAGTTCTTCCAATAAATGTGTTTTTGTAAAATGTTCAGTGTAAATTGTTAAAAGTAGACCTTGATTGGTTTTGAATAGAGTTGTATGGTTTGTTAAACTTTGAAATCAATGGTTTTTGTTTGGCATACATTTTAACATCTCATGCTTATCATCAGTCAATTCTATCTTAGTTGGCAATGCTGTGATCTACAATGCTTGTCAATGAATGTCTCAGCGCAGAATCATGGCTCCTGATAGTGGATGTATTTGTTGTTTTCTTGCAGAAACTGGCAAAGCCTTTAAAAGCCCAACTATTTAGGAGAGTTTGCATGCTGTGATCCTTTTCTGATGACAATCTGCTAATTATGTGTACTGCAGTGGAGTTCTGTGATTGGTTGGGGAGATAGTTGGGCTCTAATCCCATTCCCGCTCTCCTAACTTCATTGAAGAGGCTCCTCACACGCAGACAATGTTGACACTGAGCGCTTCACTAGGACGTTTTTAACTGCTGTTTACTTTTGCCATCCTCCCCAGAGAAAAACACATGGTTTGATGTCCATTACATAATAAAGTGCAGACAGATTCTGGTTACTTTATCCTTGTTGGGGATACTAACACTTGGTAGAGTGTGTACAAACTCTGTTGTCACATCGTGATCAACATAATTTGTCAATGTATTGTGATGTGGAATCTACGTGGAAAATACATTGGGATTTGAAAAAGGTAATCAACTGTTGTTTTGAGGGTGAAATTTCAACCACAGGATTATGTCAACATTGTAACCTATTTTCAACATAGACAAACCTTGTATAAAATATGTTGAATTTGTACCTTTGAAACAACGTCAGATCTTCAACGTATCTTCAACGTATCTTCTTACTGAAGAGTTGATGTACAGCTACTAACTTGGTTTCCCATCCAGGGTTGAAACCAAGCCCAGTGCTGCTTAGCTTTTATATTTGTCACTGACTACTACCAATGTGCTATCGTGAGAATGATTATTGAGAGACATTTAACAGAGCAAATGAAATGTAATAATACTTTATGTCATAGAGTATATCATCAATGATACTATTTAGGCCTATATAGTGTTTGCAAAGTCATCAACAGCTTTTGTTTCAATTCAACCCAGGGTTCAACTAAAATTCCAAGGGTTTTATGCTTTGGTTGATTTCAGATGTTATTTTCAAGTTAATCATTAATATGTTGGTACATGGCCCCGTCCATCGTCCCTTTGATGTGGTGAAATTGTCCTGTCCCCTTAGCAGAAAAACACCCCCAAAGCATAATGTTTCCACCTCCATGTTTGACGGTGGGGATGGTGTTCTTGGGGTCATAGGCAGCATTCCTCCTCCTCCAAACACGGCGAGTTGAGTTGATGCCAAAGAACTCAATTTTGGTCTCATCTGACCACAACACTTTCACCCAGTTCTCCTCTGAATCATTCAGATGTTCATTGGCAAACTTCAGACGGGCCTGTATATGTGCTTTCTTGAGCAGGGGGACCTTGCGGGCACTGCAGGATTTCAGTCCTTCACGGCGTAGTGTGTTACCAATTGTTTTCTTGGTGAGTATGGTCCCAGCTGCCTTGAGATCATTGACAAGATCCTCCCGTGTAGTTCTGGGCTGATTCCTCACCGTTCTCATGATCATTGCAACTCCACAAGGTGAGAACTTGCATGGAGCCCCAGGCCGAGGGAGATTGACAGTTCTTTTGTGTTTCTTCCATTTGCGAATAATCGCACCAACTGTTGTCACCTTCTCACCAAGCTGCTTGGTGATGGTCTTGTAGCCCATTCCAGCCTTGTGTAGGTCTACAATCTTGTCCCTGACATCCTTGGAGAGCTCTTTGGTCTTGGCCATGGTGGAGAGTTTGGAATCTGATTGATTGATTGCTTCTGTGGACAGGTGTCTTTTTACAGGTAACAAGCTGAAATTAGGAGCACTCCCTTTAAGAGTGTGCTCCTAATCTCAGCTCGTTACCTGTATAAAAGACACCTGGGAGCCAGAAATCTTTCTGATTGAGAGGGGGTCAAATACTTATTTCCCTCATTAAAATGAAAATTAATTTATAACATTTTTTACATGCGTTTTTCTGGATTTTTTTGTTGTTATTCTGTCTCTCACTGTTCAAATAAACCTACCATTCAAATTATAGACTGATCATTTCTTTGTCAGTGGGCAAACGTACAAAATCAGCAGGGGATCAAATACTTTTTTCCCTCACTGTATCCGGTGTATGTGAAAATAAAACATACACATACACATACATACATACATACATACATAAACTAATGCAACAGTAGTTATTCAACCTTAAAATGAGTAACACATCCGTGGCCACATTTTGAGGTTAGCTTACTGTAACTCTAAATGTCTTCTTATGTAATCATGGAAAGCATGTATGTTCAAGATAGCACGCAAAGGTCACAAGTCTGTGTAGATCTTCACAATTGCTGTAATAATCTGCGCAGAATCTCGAAAGGCATTGATCACTTGCACCATGAATTTTTAATGTAATCTGCAATCCAGGTCTTTTGGTTGTACTATTAGATGAAGCAAAGTGATAACACATTAAGTTGTTGTATAATTGCAGAATATCTGACATTGTATTACCATTTTAACTTTGTTGTGCTTTTAAATGGTTGAAAGCGTAGTGATAACACATTTAGATGACAACTAAACCAAAAATCAGACATTGTTTTTCCATTGGAATTTGGTTGTACTTTTAGATGTTTTGAAAGCATAGTGATAACACAATGGGAATTCAACAAACCTCTGGCTGTCTTTGTGAGTGGGTGAATAAAGGTTGAAATCTCATTGATCAACGTCTCAACCAAATATTACCCAAATGTCCATATTGAAATGAAGTGGTGTGCCATTTACAAACCATAGCAACCCAATTTAAAGAAGAAGACATTAGACAATGCTCTGATCATTGACTGATCACTCCCAACCCATAGGAAGTCCCACCAAGTTGACTACTTTAAAATGGCAATGTCCATGCTAAAATTGGTTATATCTATCTAGAGTCCTCTATCTACAGGTAACTGCCAAAATAGTGGAAACACATGAGTAAATTAGGAATACAAAATGCTCTAAATTGAAAGCAGGTGCTTCCACACAGGTGTGGTCCTTAGTTAATTAAACAATGAACATCCCATCATGTATAAAAATGTTGGGCAGGCCATTCTTTTGGCTACCATGGATATGCCCCCATAGGATGACAATACCCCCATCCACAGGGCACGAGTGGTCACTGAATGGTTTGATGAGCATGAAAATGATGTAAACCATATGACATGGCCGTCTCAGTCACAAGATCTCAACCCATTTGAACACTTATGGGAGATTTTGGAACTGCGCCTGAGACAGTGTTTTCCACCACCATCAACAGAACACCAAATGATGGAATTTCTCGTGGAAGAATGGTGTTGCATCTCTCCGATAGAGTTCTAGACACTTGTAGAATCTATGCCAAGTTGCATTGAAGCTGTTCTGATTCGTGGTGGCCCAACGCCCTATTAAGGCACTTTATGTTGTTGGTGTTTCCTTTATTTTGGCAGTTACCTGTATCTCTATGGTCTAACCAGACCCACCAGATCAAATGTTTATGTCAACTGACCAGGCCCCTTCCTGTCTGTTTGGATGAACACCATGCAGGGTCATTGGCAGGTCAGGTTTAGTAAACAAGGCAACATGGCTTTTGGGCAATTATATTGAATTGATGACATGCCTCTGATTCGTGTTTTTCCTGTAAATAGTTTAACGAACTACTGGGATTTAGGGAATGGCTATTTAATCACCACAGTGGAGTAGTGGGGATTTGGATGCCGATAGCATGGATGTGTTTATATTGTATACCCGTGTGTGTTTTTCAGCGTGTCCGTCTGTCTGTGTATGGGTCTACAGTCTGTGTGAGTGAGTGTGGTGGACTATGTGGGGGAGTATGTGTGACCTGTTGGGTATTTGGCTCAGCACGTGAAACTCAGCCTGGGACAGCATGCTATTTCTCTCTCAGCGCCACAGCTGTCACTACCACCACCCCCACTCCCCCTGTCTCCCCCTCTCCTCCTCCCCCTCTCCTTCCCCCAGCAGGGGCTGACACCCGGGTTATCTACCATAGCTGCTCTCCAGACTGAGGTCACACTGACGTGCCAGCCTCGAGGTCAGATTTTGTTAGAGGTTAGAAGTCAAAGCGACAAAGGGGAACGCATATGTAAAAGTTAGATTGAAAGTGAAAATCATAAAGTATGTGACAAACCTTTTGCCTAACAGACTCCTTTTACCAGTTTGATTGCTGTTGAAAGTCTTATCTCAAAGTCCTTATCTCACTATGATTTCTGCTACTGGTTCTCATGGAGCTTAGAAGCCTAAATACGTTTACATGATACTCATCCACTGCTACTTGTAGTGTGGTCTAAAGCTGTTTCTCATCATGGTGTCAGTGGGTGTAGCCCTTTCCTGCAGTCAAATGACCAAATCGCCCTCTAGTGGCTTCATGGGTGGCATGTTTTTTATATTTTTCAAAATTTCAAAAATTAATAAACGCTATTATTTTTTAATCTGCCGAAAATCCGGTGTTTCTCTGTCAAACTGTTTTGTTATATTTCCGTCTTCTGTGATGTACAGTACCAGTCAAAAGTTTGGACACACCTACTCATTCCAGGGTTTTTCTTTATTTTTACTATTTTCTACATTGTAGAATAATAGTGAAGACATCAAAACTATGAAATAACACATTTGGAATCATGTAGTAACCAAAAAAGGGTTAAACAAATCAAAATATATTTTATATTTGAGATTCTTCAAAGTAGCCACCCTTTGCCTTGATGACAGCTTTGTGGAATTTCTTTCCTTCTTAATGTGTTTGAGCCAATCAGTTGTATTGTGACAAGGTAGGGGTGGTATACAGAAGATAGCCCTATTTGGTAAAAGACCAAGTCCATATTATGGCAAGAACAGCTCAAATAAACAAAGAGAAACGACAGTCCATCATTACTTTAAGACATGAAGGTTAGTCAATTTCAAGAACTTTTAAAGTTTCTTCAAGTGCAGTCGCAAAAACCATCAAGCGCTATGATGACACTGGCTCTCATGAGGACCGCCACAGGAAAGGAAGACTCAGAGTTACCTCTGCTGCAGAGGATAAATTCAGTAGAGTTAACTGCACCTCAGATTGCAGCCCAAATAAATGCTTCACAGAGTTCAAGTAACAGACACATCTCAACATCAACTGTTCAGAGGAGACTGTGCGAATCAGGCATTCATGGTCAAATTGCTACAAAGAAACCACTACTAAAGGACACCAATAAGAAGAAGAGACTTGCTTGGGCCAAGAAACACGAGCAATGGACATTAGAATGGTGGAAATCTGTCCTTTGGTCTGATGAGTCCAAATTTGACTTTTTTGGTTCCAACCGCCGTGTCTTTGTGAGACGTAGAGTAGGTGAATGGATGATCTCTGCATATGTTGTTCCCACCGTGAAGCATGGAGGAGGAGGTGTGATGGTGTGGGAGTGCTTTGCTGGTGAAACTGACTGTGATTTATTTAGAATTCAAGGCACACTTAACCAGCATGGCTACCACAGCATTCTGCAGCGATACGCCATCCCATCTGGTTTGCGCTTAGTGGGACTATCATTAGTTTTTCAACAGGACAATGACCCAAAACACACCTCCAGGCTGTGTAAGAGCTATTTGACCAAGAAGGAGAGTGATGGAGTGCTGCATCAGATGACCTGGCCTCCACAATCACCCGACCTCAACCCAAAATGGAGATGGTTTGGGATGAGTTGGACTGCAGAGTGAAGGAAAAGCAGCCAACAAGTGCTCAGTGTATGTGGGAATCCTTCAAGACTGTTGGTAAAACATTCCTCATGAAGCTGGTTGAGAGAATGCCAAGAGTGTGCAAAGCTGTCATCAAGGCAAAGGGTGGCTACTTTGAAGAATCTAAAGTATAAAATATGTTTTGATTTGTTTAACACTTTTTTGGTTACTACATGATTCCATATGTGTTATTTCATAGTTTTGATGTCTTCACTATTATTATACAATGTAGAAAATTGTAAAAATGAAGAAAAACCCTTGAATGAGTAGGTGTGTCTAAACTTTTCACTGGTACTGTATATAAAGTGTAATATTGGGATGCAAACTTAAAATGTAACATGACATGGTACAGGTGTCTTCATTTTTTAAAAGCCGATAACCATGTGTCTGAGGTGTATACTTTTGTTTCAAAGTAGATTTGTTTAAGACTACCAAGAAACACCCAATTTAGTCCACAGCAGTATTGAATCACTCCTGGTATCTCTCTGCTTGTCATGGATCAGTGGATCAGGGGCTAGACAGACAGACAGTACTGCTACTGTGGCTTGTCCTTTAAAAGTTGCATCATACCACAGCACAGCTTGCGGTGTGCTGCGGAATGGTATGGCCAGTTCGAGTGCATGACGTCATAGTATTTTACTGTCAGCCATTGTTGCCATTAATGCTAGTTTGACCACCAGAGGGCATCTTTGAGAAGCTAAGTTATTGAAATGACACGGAGCTCACTGGCATGGGAAACTCTGAGGGACTATTTTATACAATGTTTGCTAGCACGAGTTTCAGGCAGGACCCAAGTTAATACAGTTGAAGTCGGAAGTTTACATACACCTTAGCCAAATACATTTAAACTCAGTTTTTCACAATTCCTGACATTTAATCCTAGTAAAGATTCCCTGTTTTAGGTCAGTTACGATCACCACTTTATTTCAAGAATGTGAAATGTCAGAATAATAGTAGAGAGAATGATTTATTTCAGCTTGTATTTATTTAATCACATTCCCAGTGGGTCAGAAGTTTACATACACTCAATTAGTATTTGGTAACATTGCCTTTAAATTGTTTAACTTGGGTCAAATGTTTCAGGTAGCCTTCCACAAGCTTCCCACAATAAGTTGGGTGAATTTTGGCCCATTCCTCCTGACAGAGATGGTGTAACTGAGTCAGGTTTGTAGGCCTCCTTGCTCGCACACACTTTTTCAGTTCTGCCCACACATTTTCTATAGGATTGAGGTCAGGGCTTTGTGATGGCCACTCCAATACCTTGACTTTGTTGTCCTTAAGCCATTTTGCCACAACTTTGGAAGTATGCTTGGGGTCATTGTCCATTTGGAAGACCCATTTGCGACCAAGCTTTAACTTCCTGACTGATGTTTGGAGATGTTGCTTCAATATATCCACATAATTTTCCTTCCTCATGATGCCATCTATTTTGTGAAGTGCACCAGTCCCTCCTGCAGCAAAGCACCCCCACAGCATGATGCTGCCACCCCCGTGCTTCACGGTTGGGATGGTGTTCTTCGGATTGCTAGACTGCCCCTTTTTCCTCCAAACATAACAATGGTCATTATGGCCAAACAGTTCTATTTTTGTTTCATTAGACCAGAGGACATTTCTCAAAAAAGTAAGATCTTTGTCCACATGTGCAGTTGCAAACCGTAGTCTGGCTTTATTATGGCGGTTCTGGAGCAGTGGCTTCTTCCTTGCTGAGCGGCCTTTCAGGTTATGTCGATATAGGACTTGTTTTACTGTGGATATACATACTTTTTTACCTGTTTCCTCCAGCATCTTCACAAGGTCCTTTGCTGTTGTTCTGGGATTGATTTGCACTTTTCGCACCAAAGTATGTTCATCTCTAGGAGACAGAACGCGTCTCCTTCCTGAGCGGTATGACAGCTGCGTGGTCCCATGGTGTTTATACTTGCGTACTATTGTTTGTACAGATGAACGTGGTACCTTCAGGCGTTTGGAAATTGCTCCCAAGGATGAACCAGACTTGTGGAGGTCTACCATTTTTTTCTGAGGTCTTGGCTGATTTCTTTTGATTTTCCCATGATGTCAAGCAAAGAGGCACTGAGTTTGAAGGTAGGCCTTGAAATACATCCACAGGTACACCTCCAATTGACTCAAATGATGTCAATTACCCTATCAGAAGCTTCTAAAGCCATGACATCATTTTCTGGAATTTTCCAAGCTGTTTAAAGGCACAGTCAACTTAGTGTATTTAAACTTCTGACCTACTGGAATTGTGATACAGTGAATTATAAGTGAAATATTCTGTTTGTAAACAATTGTTGGAAAAATGACTTGTGTCATGCACAAAGTAGATGTCCTAAACGACTTGCCAAAACTATAGTTTGTTAACAAGAAATTTGTGGAGACCTAAATGTATGTAAACTTCCGACTTCAACTGTATATGCAACACATTTTCCAACAACATGTTTCTCTGCCAATGCACCACAACCAATAAGCAAAGCATACTTACTCACTTCTGGCACTTCAACATCATGGTTTGCGTTTTCAACACCACAATCTGCAGTTTGGATGCTGGAATTATATTTTGGACGAACGTGCGCAGGTAGCCTACAGAATACTTTTGAAGTAGCCTAATCAGATTAAAACACGAGGTATAGCTGCTCGGATTAGAGAGGAGGCAGAGCGTGCATTAAGCTTTCACTATAACTGGACCTTCTGTGAGCATATGTGGCCACATTATTATAGGATGACTTGAGAGAATGATGATCCTCAACAGACAGTGCATCTCAGTATCAGAACTTAAAATACAGCCAGATTGTCCTACAACTGTCCCATTCTAGACCTTATAAACTATCGAGAGTAGACCCACAGCTGATCCAAATGGAATGAAAAATATTCAAGTCACAAGGCTTTTGCGCAATTATTCAAATGACATGTTCACTGCAGTTTACAGCCTAGAGTAGAATTCTGTACTCAAATTATTCATTGAAATGTGTTGTTGTAGGCTAGTCTAGGTAGGATAATTGTATTGTCCCTAAACAAGATCAATAAGGGAGCTTTTGAGCTGCATGTCCTATGTCTTCACTGTTCTAATAAATCATGTCTTGACTGTTCCAATAAACGTTGATTTGATTAGATTTTTTATTATTTAATTTAATGCACAATGACGCACCATGGCCTCTCCGTTTATATTGAAAATTGGTGCAGCTTTTAATGATTGGTATGATTGCTAGTTAGCATATTGCAGACCTGGACAAATGACCCATTTACCACTATTGTCACTATGAATGGTGGATAGAGGGCAGGATAAACAGTTAGACTGGTAGACTATATTGACCTGTGTGGTATAGTTAGCGCGCGGAAAAGCATAGTGCATAAGGGAAGTACCAAAACACCTTGATATAGGGGAGGTGCACGCAAGCAGATGAGGAAATTTGGCAAGGATGGAAGAAATTATATTGTAAAACTTGCAAAAGGGTGAATGTAAACCCGGGAAAGAACACACTACCCTCCCCTGTGCCCAATTTTAAAAAAACAACCCTCCCCAAAGCAAAAAAAATGAAGTTTGACAACTGTCCCCTATTTTGGACCCCCCCATCCACCCCAGTAAATTTCTAACTTAAGTTATTATTTTAATTTAGAATATACACATACACTGGCCTTAAGCACAATGTTCCACTCCCAATAAGTCATGATGAAGTCAAAGACAATCATTCTCAGGGACCAGTCATTTTTCAACATGGATGGAGCGGTCCCTGTTTGGATCTTATTAAAAGTTGTCTTGAATGCAGTGGTACAGCACAGTACAATACCTCTGTGCCAGATTCCTGTGCAGTATCTGTGTGTTCCCTCACTACCATTAACTCTCTCAGCTCTCTTTAGGTCGACCATGTTAAGAGTTGGCCCCACCACAGCCCAGAGGCACACCGCAGTAGAGACATGTGCAAGGAGGCTTTCTCTTATAGTATGTGGAGGGAGGGAGATGGGGAGGAGACAGTGCAGTGGCAAGGTCACCTTGCTGAGTTGTATTTGCATCCCAGGCCACAATGTAAGAGAAGGAGAGAGTGCAGGACTCCTTCATGCCTGGGGTCCATATATCTCCATCACAATCACAACAAACAAGGTTTCACCACCACTGTTCTGCCTACTCTCCCTGATCACCAGGCTGATTACTGCGTTTAGGATACTGTGTCAGATGATTTATGAGAGTTTACGTATGCAGTACTTCTCTTAAACAAAAACTTGAAACGATACATTAAATGGTGTATCATTAAGTTCTATGATAATTGCAATACACCAGCTGCAGGAGAATTGTATTGCCTTGGTGTAATCACTGCAGATGCATTGTTCCTTATTACAGTACAGTGGGTCTGTAGAGAGCAGAATTAGCCAACGCATTTCCTCCATGTCTAATAGGGTTTTAATGGTTGGGGATTGTGGCTGGGTGGACTGTGTTATTGGTGTTGTAAGTTCTTTGAAAGTGGTCTGATTGGGTCAGAGCCCCTTGGACTCATCTATGGTTTGGCTGTATAACTGGAGCCTGGTTCCACTGTTGTTGTTTCCTCATGCTGTGGTTTATTTGGCTCTCTGCATGAGATTGTGCCACCACACCACTTCAGCATGTTGGTGAAGGCCCAGAATGGAGCAATTCAAAATAAACTCAATACAATATGGTACCATTCTGATCACAACGCTGATTCTCAGGGTGGACCCATGGCCTTCCATCTTCTTCTCCTGCAGTGCTTACATATAACTACTATGCTTTATTAGTCGATACATTAGTCTTGCACTGGAGGAAATTAACATTCAAAGCCTTTAAGATCCTTTCGGGTCAATTCAGGAGCCCTAATCTCTCTCTGTCTCTTTCTCTCTCTCTTTCTCATACTCACGTCTGTCTGCAACCCATTAGCACAATGCTCAGCCACAGCCGCCACAGAGGAAGTGCTTGCGTGTAGGTAAGAGAACTGAGGCAGAATAAACATTAACACCAACCATGGTTTCTCTGCCGTCCAAGAAAAAAACGAACAAATAACCAGCGCCATATGTGGCCTTCCCTGTCCCCCTCCACTATTCCTGCTTCTTTAGCTGATTTATGTAGTCACATGGCAATAAAACGCAGCTGCATATTAAGAGATGCAAACAACAAACATCCCATAATCTGCATGTCTGATGTGATGTGTCTGTCTTGTGATTTCAGGTGAGCAAAGATATCTTTAAGTGCATAAAAGTGTTATTACACAAGTAAGGGTATCAGGGAAATAAGTGATGCTGGTCTAAAAGTTCAGCAGATATACTGTAGAAAAATACCTAGTGTGTTGAATACTAACCGAGTGCATAGCTAGGTATTGAGTCATAGTGAGATATGAAATTAGCCATCTGTGACCTAAAATACGAGTGCAAATGTGAATGTGTTCATATCATATGTTTGTAAATGTGAGAGAAGTGTTTTGTACAAGTTTACATCCTTTTATTTGTGATACAGACATTATTGACCATCAGTAGAACGAGACCAAGTGACGATACAGGCAGCACGTCTGATGTGCTGTGTACAATTATCCGTTTTCATCTGGTTTCTATCACCCATTCATCAATTCGTGCAGTCATTCAGTGAGGAGAGAGACATTAGCGCATGAGTACCAACGCTTTACACCGAGCCCAAAAGCATAATCAGCATTCTAACTCCCCCTTGCAATGTATCATACTATATCACAATCTACCTCAATGCCCTGTGGCATAAACTCAAAAATGTATATTGAGGAACCACTGTATGTCTTGTGATTTCAGAAAATAAAAGTAAAGGTTCTAAACTTCTACACGCTTGAAAGTCGTCATCATTATTCAAGTGTGCAACATTTGCATCCATTTTCAGACTGTGAAGGTTGTTCTGAACCTGGTATTGATATTAAAACAACAGTAGACAAAACATCACCGTCAAAATAAGAGAGGACATATCCGACGGACAAACCAAGAGAGACAGTTTAGAGCAGGGGTACTCAAGTACTATTTGAGAAGGTCCGGTCACACAAATGTCCTAGGTGGCAAAGGTTCGGATGGATATTGTCATTTATCAGCGTAGTAACAAACCCCCACCTCGCAACGCATGCGCCCCCCAAATTGTTCAAACTGTTCACACTGCTTTTGTTGGCGCAAAGAAAATGTTGTCGTTTTAAAACGAATTTCCTGCTATCCCACACATTCTGCTATGTCTTATGTGGGTTTATATTATACCTAAGTGAATCAACAAAATCATTGGGGGCCCCCGGGCATGTAATCTGGCCATGATAAGTACAAGATTTAGATAGCTGGTTAGCCTAACCTACCTATCTAGGTAGCATGGGCTAGTAGTTGATCAACTGGATATTCTGACAGGTTATAAATAACTTTTAAAATATTGAACCCATTCTGGGTCCGGATCCGGACCACAGTCCGCCAGTTGAGTTTGGCTGGCTTTCCTCCAGATTTTCATGGCTGGGTTATGGTTTAGATTTTGGTTAACATTGTGCAGATTTAGTTAATTTGAGGAGAGATTTGTCACGGTGTTGGGGATAATAAATAATGATTTAAGACAATGACAATCTCTTTAAGTAGTTTCAGATTTGCAAATGTGTAACATCATGGTACTGTGGTCTGTGTACATCAGAAAATATATTCACTTTTCATAAACATGTCTTTAACAGTATTCTATGAATTTCCTCCAACACACTCTGACTCAAATAATAATAAGCCATTTAGCAGACGCTTTTATCCAAAGCGACTTACAGTCATGTGCGCATAAATTTTTACGTATGGGTGGTCCCGGAGATCAAACCCACTACCCTGGCGTTACAAGCGCCATGCTCTACCAATTGAGCTACAGAGGACCACAAATGGAATAGCATGGCCATGATTTAAATGCAATTAATCATGCCTCTTGTCAAGCAATGTTGTATGTTGAGTCATTTTAGTAGCTTTTAGAGAATACTTTTTGGCATTTGTTGCTAAGAAGAGAATGCTGAAATAAAACACAGTCCTATTGGCAATTTTCTCTCCTGGCAAACAACATTATGTGACATATTGAGAAAATGTGAGCACAATATATTATTTGCTGTGATTTTTGTTACTATTTATGTCTGTTAGAGGAAAACAATAGATGACTCCCTAGGGAATAAAATCTATTTTTTTTTTTCTCTCTTCAAGTAAAAATAGTATTTTAACTATTTTTCTCATATATATTTAGTTGAGTAGAAAGATTATATTATATGTGTCATGTTTGACTCACGTCTAAGCAGGATATGTCTCATCAGGTCTGAAACTGACAGTCGCCTAGACACACTTTCTTAGCACTGTAAACTCTGCTCTATAATTGCATGTTTTATTGTAAATGTTTATATATTTTGTATATATCCGTAATATAGGACACAAGACCTCACACAAGTTTCCGTTACCATTCATTCTATTAGTCCCCGGTAGTCTTAATTTTAGTCTAAATCTTAATCTAGTCCCTGCACACCTGCCAATATTAGGTAGGAGACTGAGAGGTGAGAAAGTTCTTCACAGAAGGGGCGTTTGTCTCACAGCGCTTCCAAATGAGCACATCTCCAGGTGCCTGACTCATACACTGTATGTAGGGTAAACCATGGTTTAGCTCAGCTCCAAGTGTGGATAAAATAGTAACGATACACACTACTTTTTTCTCTGTACAGCATCAAAAAGTGAGCAGGTAATGCCTAAAACTGATAAACCTCTCTTTAAATGCGCACCACTTGTTACTATACCAAATTGTAAATTATTTGACTTGAGTGGAATAGAACCATAGGGAGGATTGGAGCAGAACAGAAATGAATGCTGCTGCTGACATGTGTATGCAACATCTGTTTTGTGACTCACTGCTTACTCCTTTTTTCTCTCGAGCACACACAGTAGCCTACGCCATTTCAATTTGTCCACTTTTTCAATTAGGTCCAGGAGGGAATCTCTATTCAGAGGGCTTGTGGATATGGTTTTGGTATATTCACCGTGCTCCTTTGCCTAGTGAAGGTGTGTAGGAAGGAATTCCCCAGGCCAGGTATAGCAGGTAGATGCAGGGTGGCCCCCAGGGGGCTGGGGGGGCCTCGGGGTGCTGCTGTGTCAGTATGTGTGGTGTGTGAGACCCCAGCCTGGCTCCCCCCTGGCCTCAGCACCAGGCCATGCCAGACTCCTGGGACTGAAGCTGGGACTGAGGTTGAGCACGAATCAATCTCTCTAAACATTCCATTTTTCACTTGGGGTAAGCTATGTCTTCACTTCTCTGCTAATGATTCTGTACAGGTTTAGTGAGTAAATAGGTACATTGTTCAGGGAAATGTGGAGAAAGCGTAACACTTTAAAGAAAGCAACATTTTGGTTTCCATTAGCTGTAGTCTAGAACCTTTGGTAAGAATAGATGAGTAGGCATGAGAAGGATTATAATGACGTTGATTCAGTGATGAGATGTTGTTGCCTGCCAAAGCTACGCTGAGTGGACAAAACATTAGGAACACCTTCCTAAAATTGAGTTGCATCCCCTTTTGCCCTCAGACCATCCTTAATTCGTCGGGGCATGGACTCTACAAGGTGTCGAAAGCGTTACACAGGGATGCTGGCCTATGTTGACTCCAATGGTTCCCAGAGTTGGTTCAAGTTGGCTGGATGTCCTTTGGGTGGTGCACCATTCTTGATAAACACGGTAACTGTTGAGCGTGAAAAACTCAGCAGCGTTGCAGTTCTTGACACAATCAAACCGGTCCACCTGGCACCTACTACCATACCCCTTTCAAAGGCACTTAAATATTTTGTCTTGCCCATTCACTTTGTCTCAATTGTCTCAGGGATTAAAAATCCTTCTTTAACCTGTCTCCTCCCCTTCATCTATACTGATTGAAGTGGATTTAACAAGTGACATCAATAAGGGATCATAGCTTTCACCTGGATTCACCTGGTCAGTCTATGTCATGGAAAGAGCAGTCTACTCAGTGTACAGTCGTGGTCAAAAGTTTTGAGAATGACACAAGTATTGGTCTTCACAAAGTTTGCTGCTTCAGTGTTTTTAGATATTTATGTCAGATGTTACTATGGTATACTGAAGTATAATTACAAGCATTCCATAAGTGTCAAAGGCTTTTATTGACAATCACATTACATTTATGCAAAGAGTCAATATTTGCAGTGTTGACCCTTCTTTTTTCAAGACCTCTGCAACCCGCCCTGGCATGCTGTCAATTAACTTCTGGGCCACATCCTGACTGATGGCAGCCCATTCTTGCATAATCAATGCTTGGTTTTTGTTTGTCCACCCGCCTCTTTAGGATTGACCACAAGTTCTCAATGGGATTAAGGTCTGGGGAGTTTCCTGGCCATGGACCCAAAATGTCGATGTTTTGTTCCCCAAGCCACTTAGTTATCACCTTTGCCTTATGGCAAGGTGCTCCATCATGCTGGAAAATGCATTGTTCATCACTAAACTGTTCTTGGATGGTTGGGAGAAGTTGCTCTCGGAGGATGTGTTGGTACCATTCTTTATTCATGGCTGTGTTCTTAGGCAACATTGTGAGTGAGCCCACTCCCTTGGCTGAGAAGCAACCCCACACATGAATGGTATCAGGATGCTTTACTGTTGGCATGACACAGGACTGATGGTAGCGCTCACCTTGTCTTCTCCGGACAAGCTTTTTCCGGATGCCTCAAACAATCGGAAAGGGGATTCATCAGAGAAAATGACTTTACCCCAGTCCTCAGCAGTCCAATCCCTGTACCTTTTGCACAATATCAGTCTGGCCCTGATGTTTTTCCTGGAGAGAAGTGGCTTCCTCGCTGCCCTTCTTGACACCAGGCCATCCTCCAAAATCTTTGCCTCACTGTGCGTGCAGATGCACTCACACCTGCCTGTTGCCATTCCTGAGCAAGCTCTGCACTGGTGGTGCCCCGATCCCGCAGCTGAATCAACTTTAGGAGACGGTCCTGGCGCTTGCTGGACTTTCTTGGGCACCCTGAAGCCTTCTTCCCAACAATTGAACCTCTCTCCTTGAAGTTCTCGATGATCCGATAAATGGTTGATTTAGGTGCAATCTTACTAGCAGCAATATCCTTGCCTGTGAAGCCCTTTTTGTGCAAAGCAATGATGATGGCACGTGTTTCCTTGCAGGTAACCATGATTAACAGAGGAAGAACAATGATTTCAAGCACCACCCTCCTTTTAAAGCTTCCGGTCTGTTATTCTAACTCAATCAGCATGACAGAGTGATCTCTAGCCTTGTCCTCGTCAACACTCTCACCTGTGTTAACGAGAGAATCACTGACAAGATCTCAGCTGGTCCTTTTGTGGCAGGGCTGAAATGCAGTGGAAATGTTTTTGGGGGATTAAGTTCATTTTCATGGCAAAGAGGGACTTTGCAATTAATTGCAATTCATCTGATCACTCTTCATAACATTCTGGAGTATATGCAAATTGACATCATAAAAACTGAGGCAGCAGACTTTGTGAAAATTAATATTTGTGTCATTCTCAAAACTTTTGACCACGACTGTACATCCCTGTTAGATTTATGGTGCTGATGTCATTGCTAACATATTGTGAACAGCCTGCATGGCGACCTTCATTGCTTGCTCTGACACTGTTGTCTGCCCTTGGCCTCGCGATCACAGGAAATGAGCGCTCATTGATTCCCAGTAATTTCCTCCATGGAGTCTGTTTGTGGTGTCGGGGGCAGGTGTCGCTCTCTCGCTCCTGTCCCTGGCTCTAATGGGAACCAGGGCTGCGATACTGTTCTATCTCCTATGTCTGTATATGTTTCTGTGGGGCTTGCCCTGTGGTCAGACCTGTCACCAGTGAGAGATAGCAGTTGGTTGTGACTGGCTAACTGGTTTGTTATTTTATGTTAATTTCCCCATTAGGTTTAGATTATTGGTCTGGAGATGCAGGGGGCCATTAATCACTACTGTTCTGGTTTTATCACTTTAGAAATCAAGGTTTATTCAGCGTGAGCTGCTGTGAAGATGAGAACTGAACACCAGAGGTATAGAGATGGAGATGAGGTTTTGGTGGTTTTTGGGAAGGGTGTGCAATTAAGTCAAAGCTTAATTAAAATTTTTGTCATTTAGCAGACACTCTTATCCAAAGTGACTTACAGTTAGTGAATTCATCTTAAGATAGCTAGGGGGGACATCCACATATCACAGTCATAGTACATTTTTGGGATGGATACGAGTGGAGCGTGCGGAGAAGCGGGGTGACATGGGAGAACTTGGGAAGGTTGAACACCAGTTGGGCTGCAGCGTTCTGGATAAGTGGCAGGGGTTTGATGGCACAAGCGGGGAGCCCAGCCAAGAGCGAGTTGCAGGAATCCAGACGGGAGATGACAAGTACCTGGATTAGGACCTACGCCGCTTCCTGTGTGAGGTAGGGATGCAATCTACGGATGTTGTAGAGCATGAACCTGCAGGAGCGAGTCACTGCTTTGATATTTGCAGAGAACAACATAAACTATTCAATAGTCAACATGAAACGTAAGTGTTGGTCAGCTTAGTATGAGTTTGATCATTCCCCTGGGATCGTAGGCGGATGATATGATATTTCGAATTCTATCTGTTGGACTAGGCCTACATTCTGCATTGCCATGATACTGTGAGCCTGCATCCATTCTCTCCAAGCTCCAGCCCTCCAGTTCAGTTCCTTTACCTTTTATTTGGAATGCTCATGAAACAGAATAATAAATAAGGATGCTTCTATTATGGCTACTCCAAAATGTTTACTGCCTTACCCTAGCTCTGAGTGTGTGGAGTTTATCTAACTTTATAGGATGCTCCAAGATAAATATGTGTTTTATTATGGAGCGAAGTGGGTAACTTTGCTTGGACATTGGTTCCAGATTAGTGCTTGTCTGATCAAAGGCCACTGAGAACTATCCGGCCTACCTTAGGACCTCATGTTGCCATTGGGTTTGGCACATCAATATGAGATTATATTATCCAGAAGATCCGAGTATGGTCTGGTTTACTGTTTCAGTGAACATCATGAGATGGATAACATTTTTGTCCAAGCAATGAAATGGATTCTGCCTTTCATAGAAATGTCTCATATCCTTGGCTATTCTTATTGTTTGACCCAACTTAGGGTTTTTGTTTTGTTCTGGACTGTTCCTTCATCCTGCTGTGTCTTGCTTTTCTTTTTTAATGCAAGACAAGAGCCAATACAGGCACAGACTCAGTGTCTACTCAGTGCTGTTGTAGATAGACCCTGCCAGTCACAGACAGACAGACAGAGACAGAGACAGAGACAGAGAGACAGAGACAGAGACAGAGAGACAGAGAGACAGAGAGACAGAGAGACAGAGAGAGAGAGAGAGAGAGAGAGAGAGAGAGAGAGAGAGAGAGAGAGACAGACAGACAGACAGACAGACAGACAGACAGACAGACAGACAGACAGACAGACAGACAGACAGACAGACAGACAGACAGACAGACAGACAGACAGACAGACAGACAGACAGACAGACAGACAGAGAGACAGAGAGAGTGGGGGTCAGACAGAGAGAGTGGGGGTCAGACAGAGAGAGTGGGGGTCAGACTGGAGGGGGAGAGAGAGAGAGAGCGTGGAGGTCAGACTGGAAAGAGAGAGAGAGAGAGAGAGAGCGAGAGAGAGAGAGCACATGGGGGTCAGACTGGAGAGAGAGAGAGAGAGCATGGGGGTCAGACTGGAGATACCTGACGAAGACCAGCTAGACTGAAACATAGACCTATCTTCACTTGGAGACCATCCACTATGAAGGGGGTAGGATTTATGTGTTACTCCAGACTACAATAAGTAGGTGAGGGAGAAGCTGGGCTGGGACATTCTTGGATGGGTAATGAACTGTTAAATGTGTGCATGTGTCTTAAGACACCCTAAAATCGTATTTTATTTGTCACGTGCGCCGAATACAAAAGGTGTAGACTTTACCAATTGCACAGATGTCTAAATTTTTTAGGGAGCGTGCAATTGGAATGCTGACTGCAGGAATGTCCACCTGAGCTGTTGCCATATAATTGAATGTTCATTTCTCTACCATAAGCCTCCTCCAACGTTGTTTTATAGAATTTGGCAGTAAGTCCAACCGATCACACAACCTCAGACCACGTGTAACCACGCCAGCCCAGGACCTCCACATCCGTCTTCTTCACCTGCGGGATCGTCTGAGACCAGCCACCCAGACAGCTGATGAAACGGAGGAATATTTCTGTCTGTAATAAAGCCCTTTTGTGGGGAAAAACTAATTCTGATTGGCTGGGCCTGGCTCCCCAGTGAGTGGGCCTGGCACCCAAGTGGGTGGGCCTATTCCCTCCCAGGCCCACCCATGGCTGCGCTCCTGCCCAGTCATGTGAAATCCATAGATAAGGGCCTAATTCATTTATTTCAATTGACTGATTTCCTTATATGAACTGTAACTCAGTAAAATCGTATAAATTGTTGCATGTTGCATTTATATTTTTGTTCAGTATAAAAAGGGGGTCAATGCAAATAATTAGGGTAGTCATTTGAACTGTTCAGCAGTCTTATGGCTTGGGGGTAGAAGCTGTTCAGGAGGCTTTTGGTCTCCAAGTTAGCAGTGAGGTGATTCTTCTGACAGTAGACTGTGGGTGGCCATAGGTGGCCCATACCACAGTGTCCTTTGAATTAATCTTACTACAGTATAAAGATTCATACTATGTGGCACAGGCTGGCAGTCTTGTCAAATAAATTAAAGACGTTGTAAACTATATTTATTTTACTATCGTAGGATAGCGTTATACAGTCATTAGTGTCAACATAATTATGCCATTGTCTGTAAGGACATACCTGTGGGATTCATTTTCCCACACTTGTGCTTCAGATGGCCTGATGCCGCCCAACAATTTTTAACAAGGTGCGGAAGTGGTTTCGCTACATTTCTCACTCTCTCATTTCTACATGGTTTGTTCCCTTTGGATGAACAGCTCACATTCCTTAACATGTTTCATTCATTAACAGACTTCAAAGGGCTCCGCAAACAAGAAAAAGGCAAAATCGCTTTATGCTCCAAATCTTTATGCAATTGAGACCAGATGAAATGCCACAATTAGTTTTATTGAAAAGCAAGTGGTTCACTAGAGCTTTAAGTGCCCTGAGCATCTGATAGATAACCTGATAACAGACTCTGTCATGTAACTGTATGTATTGCTTTCAAAGTGTTCTGCAATTAAGTGCTAAAGTTGTTTGATAAGTAATGCTACTTTCCATGGACTATCATTGTCACGCTCGTCGAACAGAGATGAGGACCAAGGCGCAGCGTTGCAGGCAAACATACTCTTTAATAGAGACACGATCAAAACCAACAAAACGAAAACGTGACAGTTCACGGTCTAACACAACAGACTAGAAACAAGATCCCACAAACTCTGTGGGGAAACAGGCTGCTAAAGTATGGTTCTCAATCAGAGACAACAAGCAACAGCTGAATCACGTTGCCTCTGATTGAGAACCACACTGGCCAACATAGAACAACAATACTAGCATGTGAAACCTAGAGCAAAACACATAGACTATACACACCCTGGCTCAACATATTAGAGTCCCCAGAGCCAGGGCGTGACAGTACCCCCCCCTAAAGGCGCGGACTCCGACCGCGCCCACCAAATACCACAGGGGAGGGACCGGGTGGGCACTCCGCTTAGGCGGCGGATCCGGCTCCGGGCCTGATCCCCGCTCCCTCTCCAACCCCCCAAAGTACTCCTGGTCCGGTCTGGCCCCGCTGGCCGGAGCTGGACTGCACACTGGTGGAGCGGATTGCTCTAGCTCCGGCGTGAAGCATCTGACCGGTGCCGGACCAGCCACCGGTGGAACAGGCACGGGCCGTGCCGGACTGACGACGCACACCACTGGCTTGGTGTGGGGAGCAGGAGCGGGCCGAGCCGGGCTGACGAAACGCACCACTGACTTGGTGCGGGGAGCAGGAACGGGCCGTGCCGGGCTGACGAAGCGCACCACTGACTTGGTGCGGGGAGCAGGAACGGGCCGAGCTGGGCTGACGAAACGCACCACTGACTTGGTGCGGGGAGCAGGAATGGGCCGGACTGGGCTGGCGACGCGCACCACTGACTTGGTGCGGGGAGCAGGAACGGGCCGGACAGGGCTGACGAAACGCACCACTGACTTGGTGCGGGGAGCAGGAATGGGCCGGACTGGGCTGGTGACGCGCACCACAGACTTGGTGCGGGGAGCAGGAACAGGCCGGGCCGAGCTGGCGACGCGCACCGTAGACTTGGTGCGAGTGGCAGGAACAGGCCGGACCGTACTGGGAACACACACCACTGGCCCTACGTGGGGATCAGGAACAGGCCGGACCGGACTGGCAACACACGCCAGTACCTCTCGCCGTGCCTCTACATCCTCCTTCCCCCTGGTGACCAGTGACTCCCGTAACCTGGCGGCCTCCTGCTGCCCCGTCGTCCACGGCGTTAGCCCCCCCCTAAAGAATTTATGGGCTTCACTCCTACCCGTGGACCAGGTCTCCATGCTTCTCGCCAGCCTTTCGCCCTTCTGCCTCCACGTCAAGCCCCTCTCTTCCTCACCCGGCTTGACCCAGTCGAGGAGGCGCTGGATCTCCGCTAGGGATTTCCCTGGCGATGGCTCCTCGACCCGCTGCTTGGTCCAGTTCTGGTGGGATCTTCTGTCACGCTCGTCGAACAGAGATGAGGACCAAGGCGCAGCGTTGCAGGCAAACATACTCTTTAATAGAGACACGATCAAAACCAACAAAACGAAAACGTGACAGTTCACGGTCTAACACAACAGACTAGAAACAAGATCCCACAAACTCTGTGGGGAAACAGGCTGCTAAAGTATGGTTCTCAATCAGAGACAACAAGCAACAGCTGAATCACGTTGCCTCTGATTGAGAACCACACTGGCCAACATAGAACAACAATATTAGCATGTGAAACCTAGAACAAAACACATAGACTATACACACCCTGGCTCAACATATTAGAGTCCCCAGAGCCAGGGCGTGACAATCATCCTATTATCTGGAAGGCTAATTGCAGTCTCCTTTCTATAGGCCAAATATACATCAGCTTTTCTACCTCAGTGGTAAAATGTGACATGTAGGCTAAACAAACGGTTGCCTATCTGCCTGTGTTTAACAGCCGGATAAGAGGGTATATCTGACTGTCAGTAAGGACAGCCCCGTGTTGGGTGTTCCCTCTGGGTGAAGACAGGACCTGTGTTGGGTGTTTCCTCTGGGTGAAGACAGCAGGACCTGTGTTGGTTCTTCCCTCTGAGTGGAGACAGAACCCATGTGGTGATAGTCTGGCTGATAAACTCCTTCATGGGGTTTCCCTAAGAGCAGGGCCGGATTGCCGACCGGGCACACAGGGTACTAGCCCTGGGGCCCCGACCTCCAGGGGCCCCTACTGATTTTGTTTTAACGTTTGAGTCACTCAGGTAACATAAGAACACAGCATAAGCAATGGCAAAATATCGAGAATTGCAGGACATTAGCTTTAAAACTGCAACATTTTCTCTCCGCCACCAAGAGGGGGGCCTCTAAAATTGTCTTGCCCAGGGCCCCAAATTTGGTTAGTACGGCCCAGTGTGCCACTGGAGGTCAGGTTTATAGTGCTGCCTGAGTTTCCTCTCTATACAGGCTATGTAAAGGAGCTATGTGCAGCTGGTTTGGAATGACAGACTTGGGCCATCTTTAACTTACAAGTCTGATTCCAATAGCAATGTTTTGTATAATGATCTATCGCAAGCAGATGCCCCTGTTGTTTTGATTCCAACAGACACACAGTAACTCATATTCCATTTTAGTGGAGAAGTTATTGTTTTAGAAAATGTTGGGGAACAACAGACAAGAGACCATTGGGCCATTGTAGTGTTTTAATGAATGATGCAGCTTAAAGGCTTGAGTTTCAGTCTCTAGACAGTACATGGCTGAGTGCCGGGTTGATTCTGGTCTTTCTCAAGTGTGGAGATCAGAGGTCAGCCAGGAGAGTGAAAAGCTGAAAACTAGATGAGAAGTCCTCTAGAATTATGCAGTTTATGCAGTCCAGAGTATATAGTTTCAGCTCGAAAACACTAAAATGTCCACAGTTATTTTTTTATTACATACACTACCGTTCAAAAGTTTGGGGTCACTTAGAAATGTCCTTGTTTTCGAAAGAAAAGCATTTTTTTTGTCCATGAAAATAACTTCAAATTGATCAGAAATACAGTGTAGACATTGTTAATGTTGTAAATGGCTATTGTAGCTGGAAACTGCTGATATTTTATGGAATATCTACATAGGTGTACAGAGGCCCATTATCAACAACCATCAGTCCTGTGTTCCAATAGCACGTTGTGTTTGCTAATCCAAATTTATCATTTTAAAAGGCTAATTGATCATTAGAAAACCCCTTTGCAATTATGTGAGCACAGCTGAAAACTGTTTTGCTGATTAAAGAAGCAATAAAACTGGCCTTCTTGAGACTAGTTGAGTATCTGGAGCATCAGCAATTGTGGGTTCGATTACAGGCTCAAAATGGCCTGAAACAAATAACTTTCTTCTGAAACCCGTCAGTCTATTCTTGTTCTGAGAAATGAAGGCTATTCCATGCGAGAAATTGCCAAGAAACTGAAGATCTCGTACAACGCTGTGTACTACTCCCTTCACAGATCAGCGCAAGCTGGCTCTAACCAGAATAAAAAGAGGAGTGGGAGGCCCCGGTGCACAACTGAACAAGAGGACAAATACATTAGAGTGTCTAGTTTGAGAAACAGACGCCTCACAGGTCCTCAACTGGCAGCTTCATTAAATAGTACCCGCAAAACACCAGTCTCAACATCAACAGTGAAGAGGCGACTCCGGGATGCTGACCTTCAGAGTTGCAAAAAAAAAGCCATATCTCAGACTGGCCAATAAAAAGAAAAGATTAAGATGACTCAAAAGTCATCCGCATTGCAATGATAGGAGAGACCATGTGAGGATATGATGGAGCTAAGTGACTTGGTGTATAGAGAGAAGATGAGAAAGCCTAGAACCGAGCCCTGGGGGACACCAGTAGGGATAGTATGTGGTGCAGACACAGATAATCTCCACATCACCTGGTAGGAGAGGCCTGCCAGGTAGGATGCAATCCAAGAGTGTGCAGAGCCTGAGACGCCCAGCCCTGAGAGGGTGGAGAGGAGGATCTGAAGGTTCACGGTGTTGAAGGCAGTGGATAGATCTAGAAGGTTGAGAACAGAGGAGAGAAAGTGAGCTTTGGCAGTGCGGAGAGCCTCTGTGACACAGAGGAGAGCAGTCTCAGTTGAGTGACCCGTCTTGAAGCCTGACTGGTTAGGGTCAAGAAGATCATTCTGAGAGAGATAGTGAGAGAGTTGGTCAGAGACGGCATGCTCAAGTGTTTTAGAAAGAAAAGAAAGAAGGGATACCGATATGTAGTTTGACGTCAGAGGGGTCGAGTGTTTCTTGAGGAGGGTAGCGACTCTGGCCATTTTGAAGTCAGAGGGGTGGTCAGAGGGGTGGTCAAGTCAACCAGTGGTCAGGGATGAGCTGATGAGGGAAGTGAGGAATGGGAGGCGGTCTCCAGAGATGGTCTGGAGAAGGGAGGAGGGGATGGGTTCGAGCGGGCAGGTTGTTGGGCGGCCGGACCTCACTAGCGGAGAAAGAGGTCAAGGCGTAAGGTAGTTCTGTGTCAGTGGGATCAGGGGATTGTGAATGAGGAGAGGATGTCGTAAACCTTCTTTTCAAATGGTAGAAAGGACTATCAACACATACTGAACAGCTCACGTTATAGACAGAAGCATGCTACATGGCAGACCAATTCAAACTCATCTGCCGGCATGTCCAGCCCATCCATTATCTCAGCCAATCATGGCTAGTGGGAAGGTTCCTGTCTTTTTCGGTGGCTAAACCAACTAGGCTCGTAAGTTAATAATTGTATTCGTATTTACGGATGGAATACAAGTTTGTTATTAAGGCACATGTGGTCCTCTGTAGCTCAGCTGGTAGAGCACGGCGCTTGTAACGCCAAGGTAGTGGGTTCGATCCCCGGGACCACCCATACACAAAAAATGTATGCCAGCATGACTGTAAGTCGCTTTGGATAAAAGCGTCTGCTAAATGGCATATTATTATTTTTATTATTATTATTATACATGAAAGTTCACATTTTCCAGAAGGCATTTCTGCCAAAAAACGCATTTTGATAAAAAAAATAAAAATGTTTACATTGAAATGCCTCTCCTGTGAAGTGCAACATACACTTAGTTTCCTTTTTTGAGTCACATTGAGGAACTCTCTAAGGGCACCTGGTGGGCGATAGATGACAACAATGTTAAGTGAGAACATGGAATTCAAATTAGGAGATGGACAGGTGAGTGAGGAAGAAAATAGAAAATCTCCACTTAGTTGAAATGAGTAGCACTGTGCCACCACCACGACAACCAGGTGATCTCGGACTATGAGAGAGGACGCAGTCAGATGAAGAGAGAGCAGCTGGAGTAGCAGTGTTCTCCGGGGTGATCCATGTCTCTGTCATGGCCAAAATGTCTAGGACAGAGATGGGCAACTTGTGGCCCAAGGCCCTTAGATCAATTCCCCCCCACCCCACTTCACCCCACATAAAAAAAATCAGTCGGAGTCTCAATTTACTGTTGCGAGTTAGAATAGTAGAATACACATGGTGCAATTTCGAAATTTGGTTGTGCATCAGCAGTTTTTCTGTTATGTCAGTCACTGATCGTCAGTCAATTAGTCCCTGTCAGCTAAAATTGTTTAGATTGCTAAATTAGAAAAGCAGCCAGCTATCTAAACTTGTTATCATGGTCGAATTACCGGCCGGGGGGCCCCCATTGATTTTGTTAGTCAGTCTCACTCAGAAATCATATTACAAACTGCAAACATTTCAATCAACCCTATGGCGAAAAGTCATCCATTTGTGTGCTACAGATCATTCTGTGACTTTTGTGTGTTGATTTGAGTCAGAACACTGCTTGCTAATAGCATAAGGTCAAGCATGAAGCTAAGGAAACTTGTCGTCACTGACCTCGGTTGGGTTTAGCAGTGGATAAAGAGGATATACTTTTGTTTAAAGTGATTAATTTTTTCTAGCTTGTGGTTAGAAGTATATTTCACAATCATCGGTGATACTGGGTTGGTCGATCAAAACTCAATCTGCGATTTACTCTCCTTTCATCTTACCTATTAGTAAGAACATTTTTATGACACCTGTTACCAGTTAGCATAAAGGATGTCCACTATATGCTCTATGCATATTCACCCACTCACATACTCAAACCAGGGTGGGAAAGACGCTCAGCACCTCTACTTTAGGAGCTGACACCAATATTTCCTCCCAGTATCAGACCCATAGCAGACATTCATGTGACCTGTATTTCACACTGCCAAGGTAATCTCACCTTGAGTTCAGTACATCCGTCTCTTGTCTGAGTGAGTACCACTGAGACCACTGTGGGTTTAACCTCACTTCTGAATGTTATAACAAGACCACTGATAAGAATGGACTGTACATTTAGGCCTTGTTTCCATTCTCCTCTCATTCACAGATTGGTGCTCCATCATCCTGTTATCAAACTCGTTAGATATCAGGCTTGTAGAGAATGTGTTGAGCTAGCTTCTGAATCAGCTAAACACTGTTGAAGTAAATGGTCTTGAGGAGGTTAAGGCAACAGCTTTTACCGGCGCCCTGAAAACGGCCTGAATCTGAGAGGCCTCTGAGAATCCATTTTGTTCTATTATAATGGAATTTACGGGCAGCAGCAAACTATATCCTGTTCACAGGTAGTTTATCTTAGATCACTATTTGAATGTTTATTCTAGCTAATTCAGCATATACACTGTGAAAGAAAACAGATAGGAATTAATATAGGCAAATGTAAGTCACGCACACATACACAGGCACACTGACACAGTCATAGCTTTCACAGTCTTCTGTGGAAGTCTTATTTCAATGCAACCATGCGTAAGAGATGCGAAAGATTAAGTAAGAGTTCAGACATCAACACTTCTTGTACACACACGTGCCTGTCCTTGAGTGGAGGGCAGAGGCGGTCGGTGCCGTTTAAGATGATGGAGGACGATAATTTTTTTATGAGCATGGCCTTATTTCTATTTCAGCATATTGGATGACTGTCATTCATATTCCATTCACCCAGCTCAATGTAATATCGATAGGTTTAGGCTACTATATGATACGTTCATTTTCCCTATACCCATCATGAGGTTGCTACAATCCAGTCTATGAATGAAAGTTTGAGTAATCAAGGTGACAGACATTGACACATTCAATACCGCCTTGCATAATCTTGCCTGCATCTAGCTGATTTAGGGTGTAATCATTAGTCCAACACTTGCAAACAAGAGTTTCTATTAGACAAATTCAGGTATGTTTATCCCCGCTTCGTTCCGTTTGTTTCCATTTAAGGTTTTCTTTTCAACAGAATCGGTGGAATGAATACACACCTGATCACACGCAAACACAGTTCACTTTCATAGCAGCCACATACAAACAGCATGATCCCTTTGATCGTTGGATAATTCCTTCTCGCATCTACGTGCTGTACTCCTCTCACCCTTTCCCTTTGCTTGTAGACTTCAGTGCACAACACAATGGCTGTCTGTGACCAGGTGAAAAAAACCTTTCCAAGCCAAACTTTCATATCATAACCACTAACCGCTACACACAGCCTACATCGTTGTCACCATATTAGCTAACGTCAAGTCAACATACTGTAGCTACTAGAACTAACGCGTTAGTAAACCCGCTACAATCATGCAGTACAGTGTACAGTTAGCAAGCAGTTTAGCAGTTACACCGGGGGGGCCCCGGTGGCAATACATTTATAAAGCCAAAAGCTTACCTTGACTTGAAGGAGTTCCGGTGTTGGATAGCCATAGCCAGCTAGGTAACATAGCATCCCTCTCTGTTTGAGCTGGGTGTTTGAGTAGGCTAAACTACTGTTGCTAGCTGCATTCCCTAGCTAAGTAAGTGAAAGTGAAAAAAATACAAAAGATAACTAGCTCTCTTTAAGAAATTAATTTGTTCAAAACTGTTCAACTATTGTCTATCTCTCTCTTTGAGTATTGAAGTCAATGTACCCAGGGGAGGACGGAAACTAGCTGTCCTCCAGCTACACCATGGTGCTATCCTACAGAGTGCTGTTGAGGCTACTGTAGATCTTCATTGCAAAACAGTGTGCTTTAATCTAGTATTTGGTGACTTGAATTTATTTGGTATTGTTTTATCTAACAATTTTTATTTTTATGAAATTCACTGAGGAAGATGGTCTTCACCTTCCTCCACTGAGGAGACTCCACTGGTGGAGGGCCCACTTTAGGTCACCCATTTGGCAATTCAAAGGAAACAAAAACAAACTGGGAAATTGATTGAACTAACCCCAGTAACTAGAACTGCTGTTTATTATTGTATTTGTTGTACTGGTCCACATGAAAGAGGCCGAGATGCATTCCAGGTTTCTTTACAAAGCCCATCTGGTGCACAGAGTGGTCTCTCCATGGAAGGCCATTCAACTATTGCTCCTCTACAGATAATCACACCATGATGTCACATTCTACCCATCAGGCCTACAGCCTTAGAAGAGAGATTTGTGCTAATTTCTATATTATTTCCAAATTCTCATCCAATGTATCCTTTATACCAGCAAGTGATTTGCCTGTGCCTTAGTATAGCAGAAGTCCCAAGATTATTTTGTGCAGTCTTAAGGACTTGTGCGAAGTCAAAGTACTCCAAATGTAAATGTTGATTGTGATGCTAAGATCCCAAGATCCCAAGTGATGCTAAGATGTCAGTGTAAATCTTCATTAAGACTTTCTCACTGGCGTACCACACAGAGCTCTGGGGGCCTCACAATTATAGTCTCTCACAAATATGTTTCAGGGAGTACAATAGAATATTTTGTAAAGAAAGATAAACATATCTCTAAAGCCTCATTATGCCAGGCATTTGAGTTGGTTTGGAGTCAAATACATAAATACGTTAGCTGAATGGATAAAACTGCCATCACCCATGGCTTCAATTATGGCCATGGTTTAGTGTTTGATTCTGCTGACTGGTTTTATTTACCAGACACACAAATCCTCATATTTGGTTTGATATAAAATGTAATATGCAGTGGTGAACGATGAAGACCGTCATCTCTCACTATGGGGGAATAGTTGTTGGTTCTGGAAACTGTTGTCTCTCATCTGTACACCATCCAAATGTAGTCTGCTAATAATACCGTAGGTATTTTGGTCCTTCTAGTGTGTTTAGAGGTTTAGCCAAGTTCTGAAACCCATTAAGTGATGGAGCATGTTACAACTGCCTTGTATGCATGGCAGACTAGCTGTACAGAACAGCAAACACCAGTGGCACCTCCAACACATAGGTCCTGACAGACTACATCAAGGCCTTTGATCTTGTGGATCACACCATTGCAATGAAACACCTTTTGCAATTATCTGTCCAACCAGAGATCATGCCATGGATTTGCAACTTTCATTCCGTCCATAGCCAGGTGACAAGATACCATGAGACTCTATCCCAAAAACTATCCTGTGGCCTCCCCCAGGGCTTGGTCCAATTGTATTTGTGGCTCACATCAATGGTGCATCAGAAGGTACCCTATCCAACTCCTGGGCCTTGGTGAATGACCTGAACCTAATTGAATCAAGACACATATGTGACACTTTTACCATACCTCAACCAACTAGCCGACTGGTCAGAACAAAACAAGATGAAGCTCAACCCAACAAAGCGCAAAGTCATGTACACCTGTTTCAGCCACAATCCTGACCCACCTCTGACATTATCCATCTCCGGGCACACATTTGATGTTTTGTCCAGTGCCAAAGAACTCTGTATGACATTCCAAGCCAACTTACAATGGGACACACACATCTCTGACATTACCACCAAAGGGAAACGAAGGTTCTTCATGATGAACTATCTTCGCCACTTCAACCTTCAGTCTACATCTGCTTTATCCGTCCAGTGCTCTAGTACGCCACTCCAGTATGGCACTCAGGTCTCACAGCCCACCAACACAAACAACTTAAGAAGATCCAACAGCGTGCAACCAAAATCATCATGGGCCCCACCTACACCTCCTACGACTCTGCATGCAGTGACCTGGGCTTGCAGTCCTTGGAGTCCTTCGGCACCCACCTCTGCAGATCCTTTGCCCAGAAGCTCGCAAAAATCCCAGGATTACAACATTATTAAGGCCATGTCAGTGGCAGATCTACCCGGTCCAGTGACAAACTGAACCTTCCCCCTACTCGGACTGACAGATACTAGAACCGCCCTATGCCTTACTTTGTAAGACTGCTTAATGCTGCTTATCTGTAATATTGTATACTACATCTCATATTTTTTATTATATTTTATTTACTTACTTACAGTGCATTCGGATAGTATTCAGACCCCTTGTCTTTTTCCACATTTTGTTATGTTACAGCCTTATTCTAAAATTGATTAAATCGTTTTTTCCCTCATCAATCTACACACAATAACCCATAATGACAAAGCAAAAACAGGTTTATAGATTGCTCAGTTTGGCCGAACATCCAGCTCTAGGAAGAGTCTTGGTGGTTCCAAACTTCTTCCATTTAAGAATGATGGAGGCCACTGTGTTCTTGGGGACCTTCAATGCTGCAGAAATGTTTTGGTACGGGTTTTGGTACCCTTCCCCAGATCAGTGCCTCAACACAATCTTGTCTCGGCGCTCTACGAACAATTCCTTCGACCTCATGGCTTGGTTTTTGCTCTGACATGCACTGTCAACTGTGGGACCTTATATAGACAGGTGTGTGCCTTTACAAATCATGTCCAATCAATTGAATTTATCACAGGTGGACTCCAATCAAGTTGTAGAAACATCTCAAGATGATCAATGGAAACAGGATGCAACTGAGCTCAATTTCGAGTCTCATAGCAAAGGGTCTGAATTTTTTATTTGTAATACATTTGCAAACATTTCGAAAAACCTGTTTTCACTTTGTCATTAAGCGGTATTGTGTGTAGATTGTAGTATTAATCGTTTTAGAATAAGGCTGTAACGTAACAAAATGTGGGAAAAGGGAAGGGGTCTGAATACTTTCCGAATGCACTGTATACTACAATTCAGCTTTTGGCTGCAAATGTGTACAATTCCAAATAAACCTTAATATACTGTATATGTTAGAGGCGGTGCTCCTAGTGGCCAGTGAAATTAATGCAGGAAAACTGAAATCTGTTTTACCTCATGTGTACCAGCATGTCACCTGTGTAACTAGCGGCGAAAAAACTCTAGATCAACTTTACTCCACACACAGAGACACATACAAAGCTCTCCCTCGCCTTCCATTTTGCAAATCTTACCATAACTCTATCCTCTGATGGCATTGAGGAGTTTACCACATCAGTCACCAGCTTCATTAATAAGTGCATCGACGACGTCGTCCCCACAGTGAGCGTGCGTACATATCCCAACCAGAAGCATGGGTTACAGGCAACATCCACACTGAGCTAAAGGCTAGAGCTGCCGCTTTCAAGGAGCGGGACACTAATCCGGACACTTATAAGAAATCCCATTACGCCTTCCAACGAACCATCAAACAGGAAAAGCATCAATACAGGATCTGGCAGGGCTTGCAAACTATCGCGGATTACAAAGGGAAACCCAGCCGCGAGCTATCCAGTGACACAAGCCTACCAGATGAGCTAAATTCCTTCTATGCTCGCTTCGAGGCTAGCAACACTGAACCATGCATGAGAGCACCAGCTGTTCCGGACAACTGTGTGAACACTCCGTAGCCGATGTGAGTAGGACCTTTAAACAGGTCAACATTCACAAGGCCCCTGACCCAGTCTGTAATACCTACAGGTTTCAAGCAGACACCCATAGTTCCTGTGCCCAAGAATGCCAAGGTAACCTGTCTAAATGACTATCGCACTGTAGTCCTCACATATGTAGCCATGAAATGCTTTGAAAGGCTGGTCATGGCTCACATCAACACCATCATCCGAGACACACTGGACCCACTCCAAGTCGCATACCGCCCCAACAGATCCACAGATGACGCAATCTCTATGGCACTCCACGCTGCCCTTTCCCACCTGGACTAAAGGAACACCTACGTGAAAATTATGTTAATTGACTACAGCTCAGTGTTTAACCCCATAGTGTCCTCCAAGCTCATCACGAAGCTAAGGACCCTGGGATTAAACACTTCTCTCTGCAACTGGATCCTGGACTTCCTGTCGGGCCACCCCCAGGTGGGGAGGGTAGGCAACAACACATCCGCCACGCTGACCCTCAACAAGGGGGCCCCTCAGGGGTTTGTGCTTAGTCCCCTCCTGTACTCCCTGTTCACCCCCGACTGCGTGGCCACACACGACTCCAACACCATCATTAAGTTTAAAGACAACACGACAGTGGTAGGGCTGACCACCGACGACGATGAGACAGCCTACAGGGAGGAGGTCAGAGACCTGGCAGTGTGGTGCCAGGACAACAATCTTAACTTCAACGTCAGCAAGACAAAGGAGTTGATCGTGGACTACAGAAAATGGATGGCCGAGCACGCCCCCATTCACATTGACAGGGCTGTAGTGGAGCAGGTCGAGAGCTTCAATGTCCACATCACTAAGGAATTATCATGGTCCATGGTCCTGCAGATCGACTCGGTACTGATACCCCTGTGTATATAGCCAAGTTATCGTTACTCATTGTGTATTTATTCCTCGTGTTATTTTTCAGTTTTTCTATTATTTCTCTCTTTTCTCTCTCTGCATTGTTGGGAAGGGCCCTGTAAGTAAGCATTTTACTGTTAGTCTACATCTGTTGTTTACGAAGCATTCGACAAATAACATGTCATTTGATTTGATGTTGGACTGCTTGAGTAGATGGACACGTCAATGTTAGTTCCTATATCAGATATAAGCAGTTTTATAAAGGCTTACTCCAGATGTCCTTGTCCTGTTGTCCAGTAACCTTGGTAAAACACATCCACCCATGCACACACAAACATCTACACACCCACCCACAAACCCCCACCCTACCCCATAAACACACGCACACTGAGGAGATGTTTGGGATATGTTTGGGAAGAGATGTTCAGCCTAAATAATGGTAATATAGAACAGGTGGTCTAGTGACTGTCACGATCGTCGGAAACAGAGGACCAATGCGCAGCGTTATTTGCGAACATATTTATTAGTGATTTACCGAACAAACAACAAAACGATAACGTGACGTCCTTAGACAAACACAACCTACTAGGAACAAGATCCCACAACCACTGTGGGAAAACAGCCTGTCTAAATGTGGTTCCCAATCAGAGACAACCAGCAACAGCTGACACTCGTTGCCTCTGATTTAGAACCACACTGGCCAACATAGAAATACTTAACCTAGAATGTAAAACACAAGAAAACTCACACCCTGGCTCAACATACTAGAGTCCCCAGAGCCAGGGCGTGACAGTACCCCACCCCAAAGGCGCGGACTCCGACCGCGCCAACCAAACACCACAGGGGAGGGACCGGGTGGGCACTCCGCCTTGGCGGCGGATCCGGCTCCGGGCATGATCCCCACTCCCTCTCTAACCCCCCAAAGTACCCCTGGTCCGGTCTGGCCCTGCTGGCCGGAGCTGGACTGAACACTGGTGGAGCGGATTGCTCTAGCTCCGGCGTGGAGCAGCTGACCGGTACCGGACCAGGCACCGGTGGAACAGGCACGGGCTGTGCCGGACTGACGACGCACACCATTGGCTTGGTGTGGGGAGCAGGAAGAGGCCGAGCCGGGCTGGCGACGTGCACCATAGGCTTGGTGCGGGGAGCAGGAGCGGACCGGACCGGGCTGACGAAGCGCACCATAGGCTTGGTGCGGGGAGCAGGAGCGGGCCGGACCGGGCTGACGAAGCGCACCATAGGCTTGGTGCGGGGAGCAGGAACAGGCCGGACCGGGCTGACGAAGCGCACCATAGGCTTGGTGCGGGGAGCAGGAGCGGGCCGGACCGGGCTGACGAAGCGCACCATAGGCTTGGTGCGGGGAGCAGGAACAGGCCGGACCGGGCTGACGAAGCGCACCATAGGCTCGGTGCGGGGATCAGGAACAGGCCGGGCCGGGCTGACGACACGCACCACAGGCTCAATGCGAGGAACAGGAACAGGCCGGACCGTACTGGGGACACACACCACTGGCCCTACGCAGGGATCAGGAACGGGCCGGACCGGACTGGTAACACACCCCAGTACCTCTCGCCGTGCCTCTACACTTTCCCTCTCCTCTGTGACCAGTGGCCCCCTTAACCTGGCGGCCTCCTCTGCAAACCCGCTGGACCGCTCCATCGCGGCCTCCTGCTGCTCCGTCGTCCACGGCGTGAGCCCCCCCCTAAAAATTTTGGGGGTGTCTCTCCTCCCCGTAGACCAAGCCTCCCTATCTCTCGCCAGACTCTTCCTCCACTGCTCCAAAGTCCAACCACTCTGCTCTTCATTTGGCTTGACCCAGTCGAGACTCTTCCTCCACTGCTCCCAAGTCCACCCTCTCTGCTCTTCACTAGGCTTGACCCAGTCGAGGTTGCCACGGAGATCCGCTAGCGATTCCCCTGGCGATGGCTCCTGGACACGCTGCTTGGTCCAGTTTTGGTGGGATCTTCTGTCACGATCATCGGAAACAGAGGACCAATGCGCAGCGTTATTTGCGAACATATTTATTAGTGATTTACCGAACAAACAACAAAACGATAACGTGACGTCCTTAGACAAACACAACCTACTAGGAACAAGATCCCACAACCACTGTGGGAAAACAGCCTGTCTAAATGTGGTTCCCAATCAGAGACAACCAGCAACAGCTGACACTCGTTGCCTCTGATTGAGAACCACACTGGCCAACATAGAAATACTTAACCTAGAATGTAAAACACAAGAAAACTCACACCCTGGCTCAACATACTAGAGTCCCCAGAGCCAGGGCGTGACAGTGACAGTCTGGAGTGAAAGCTTGCAGACTCTGCCCCAGACACCTCTTAAATAGGCCTGCTAAACAGATAGGCCTACAGTGGGGGAAAAAAGTATTTAGTCAGCCACCAATTGTGCAAGTTCTCCCACTTAAAAAGATGAGAGAGGCCTGTAATTTTCATCATAGGTACACATCAACTATGACAGACAAAATAAGATTTTTTTTCCCAGAAAATCACATTGTAGGATTTTTAATGAATTTATTTGCAAATTATGGTGGAAAATAAGTATTTGGTCAATAACAAAAGTTTCTCAATACTTTGTTATATACACTTTGTTGGCAATGACACAGGTCAAACGTTTTCTGTAAGTCTTCACAAGGTTTTCACACACTGTTGCTGGTATTTTGGCCCATTCCTCCATGCAGATCTCCTCTAGAGCAGTGATGTTTTGGGGCTGTCGCTGGGCAACTCAGACTTTCAACTCCCTCCAAAGATTTTCTATGGGGTTGAGATCTGGAGACTGGCTAGGCCACTCCAGGACCTTGAAATGCTTCTTACGAAGCCACTCCTTCGTTGCCCGGGCGGTGTGTTTGGGATCATTGTCATGATGAAAGACCCAGCCACGTTTCATCTTCAATGCCCTTGCTGATGGAAGGAGGTTTTCACTCAAAATCTCACGATACATGGCCCCATTCATTCTTTCCTTTACACGGATCAGTTGTCCTGGTCCCTTTGCAGAAAAACAGCCCCAAAGCATGATGTTTCCACCCCCATGCTTCACAGTAGGTATGGTGTTCTTTGGATGCAACTCAGCATTCTTTGTCCTCCAAACACGACGAGTTGAGTTTTTACCAAAAAGTTATATTTTGGTTTCATCTGACCATATGACATTCTCCCAATCCTCTTCTGGATCATCCAAATGCACTCTAGCAAACTTCAGACGGGCCTGGACATGTACTGGCTTAAGCAGGGGGACACGTCTGGCACTGCAGGATTTGAGTCCCTGGCGGCGTAGTGTGTTACTGATGGTAGGCTTTGTTACTTTGGTCCCAGCTCTCTGCAGGTCATTCACTAGGTCCCCCCGTGTGGTTCTGGGATTTTTGCTCACCGTTCTTGTGATCATTTTGACCCCACGGGGTGAGATCTTGCGTGGAGCCCCAGATCGAGGGAGATTATCAGTGGTCTTGTATGTCTTCCATTTCCTAATAATTGCTCCCACAGTTGATTTCTTCAAAACAAGCTGCTTACCTATTGCAGATTCAGTCTTCCCAGCCTGGTGCAGGTCTACAATTTTGTTTCTGGTGTCCTTTGACAGCTCTTTGGTCTTGGCCATAGTGGAGTTTGGAGTGTGACTGTTTGAGGTTGTGGACAGGTGTCTTTTATACTGATAACAAGTTCAAACAGGTGCCATTAATACAGGTAACGAGTGGAGGACAGAGGAGCCTCTTAAAGAAGAAGTTACAGGTCTGTGAGAGCCAGAAATCTTGCTTGTTTGTAGGTGACCAAATACTTATTTTCCACCATAATTTGCAAATAAATTCATTAAAAATCCTACAATGTGATTTTCTGGATTTTTTTCTCTCAATTTGTCTGTCATAATTAACGTGTACCTATGATGAAAATTACAGGCCTCTCTCATCTTTTTAAGTGGGAGAACTTGCACAATTGGTGGCTGACTAAATACTTTTTTTCCCCACTGTACATGTCATGATGCGTTGCAGTTGCACCTTGATGAAGTACTGCCTTTGAACTGAAACCCTTTTGCACTCTCTTTTCCCTTAGCAGGGGGTGTAATAAGTAACTTTCCCTCTACTTTAACTTGTGCTTCTCTACAGCCATAACAAAGGATCTGGTTTGCTCAAAGTGGAAAGTGGCTACCAGGATCAACGTGTATTGGTACACTCCTATTTTGGCTTGTGGAAGTTACAGATCTTGAATTATTAAGGATAGTACTTTATAGTGTTAATTTCTCAGCAGTTCATGTGCAGTATAATGTTGAAAATGTATGTGTTTTCTTATGACCATGTTTCATTAGAAATAGCTGTTGAAAGATAAATCAGTTTACCTCATTCAAATGAAAATCAGGGGAAATCAAATGCGTACATGATGTTGTCTCGTTGAAGCAGGATGGGCCAGGTACGAATCAGACCACATCTCCTCTTCTTTATTTGACAGCATGTTATGACTACCTTGGCTACAGTCAAGAGTCTGCATGTGCAGCTCTTCATTATTCCTTATCCATACACACAGAATCCTTCATTTTAAGTTGATTGAGTACACATCTTCGTTTACTAAAACCATCGTAGGGGCATAATGATAGGTGAGAGGTGAATGAGCCAATAGTAAACTTGGTGTGATAGTTGTTTCTGGTCATTAAGTCATGTATTTGTCTCAGAGGAGTAGTAATATGTTATCAGTATCACTGTTGCTCTGGCCAAGGTTGTATGTTTCTCTGTCATTTTCTGTTTGGTCTTTGGTCACTGACTCTTGATAAGAAAGATGTTGTGCATTATTTTCATTTATACAAGATGTTAAAAGCCTTCCAAGTTAGTAAACTATCAAGTTCTCAGAAAATGACATTTATGTAGACAGATTTTATGGGTCTGAAATAACATGGATAGTTTTCATAAAGAAGATATTAGGAGTAATTACACTGACTGGGAATACAGATTTGCATCTGTTGGTCACAGATACCTTTAAAAAAAGGTAGGGATGTGACTCAGAAAACCAGTCAGTATCTGGTGTAACCACCATTTGTGTCATGCAGCGCGACACATCTTCTTCGCATAGAGTTGATCAGGCTGTTGATTGTGGCCTGTGGAATGTTGTCCCACTCCTCTTCAATGGCTGTGCGAAGTTGCTGGATATTGGCGGGAATTGGAACATGCTGTCGATCCAGAGCATCCCAAACATTCTCAATGGATGACATGTCTGGTGAGTATGCAGGGCTTCGAAGAATTGGGACATTTTCAGCTTCCAGGAATTGTGTACAGATCCTTGCGACATGGGGCCGTGCATTATCATGCTGAAACATGAGGCGATGGCGTGGATGAATGGCACGACAATGGGCCTCAGGATCTCGTCACGGTATCTCTGTTCATTCAAATTGCCGTCGATAAAATGCAATTGTGTTCGTTGTCCATAGCTTATGCCTGCTCATACTATAACCCCACCGCCACCATGGGACACTCTGTTCATTACATTTTACATTTTAGTCATTTAGCAGACGCTCTTATCCAGAGCGACTTACAGGAGCAATTAGGGTTAAGTGCCTTGCTCAAGGGCACATTTACGTCATTTAGCAGACGCTCTTATCCAGAGCGACTCACAAATTGGTGCATTCACCCTATAGCCAGTGGGAAAACCACTTTACACATTTTTTTTTTTGGGGGGGGGGGGGGGGGGGGGGTAGAAAGATTACTTTATCCTATCCCAGGTAATCCTTAAAGAGGTGGGGTTTCAAATGTCTCCGGAAGGTGGTGAGTGACTCCGCTGTCCTGGCGTCGTGAGGGAGCTTGTTCCACCATTGGGGTGCCAGAGCAGCGAACAGTTTTGACTGGGCTGAGCGGGAACTATGCTTCCGCAGAGGAAGGGGAGCCAGCAGGCCAGAGGTGGATGAACGCAATGCCCTCGTTTGGGTGTAGGGACTGATCAGAGCCCGAAGGTACAGAGGTGCCGTTCCCCTCACTGCTCCATAGGCAAGCACCATGGTCTTGTAACGGATGCGAGCTTCAACTGGAAGCCAGTGGAGTGTGCGGAGGAGGGGGGTGACGTGAGAGAACTTGGGAAGGTTGAACACCAGACGGGCTGCGGCATTCTGGATGAGTTGTAGGGGTTTAATGGCACAGGCAGGGAGGCCAGCCAACAGCGAGTTGCAGTAGTCCAGACGGGAGATGACAAGTGCCTGGATTAGGACCTGTGCCGCTTCCTGTGTAAGGCAGGGTCGTACTCTCCGAATGTTGTAGAGCATGAACCTGCTGGTGGCTGACATCAGAAAACCGCTGGTGGCTGGTCTCAGACAAACGCGCAGGTGAAGAAGCCAGATGTGGAGGTCCTGGGATCTTTTATTTCTGGGATCTTTTATTTCAGATCATGAAACATGGGACCAACACTTTACATGTTGTGTTTATATTGTTGTTCAGTATATAATAAAGCTCTCTCACACAGCCAGGACATGCTTTATTGAGCTCAGTAATTGTTACCTCCGTGTGTTTGAATTCATAGCTACATTATGCAATCAGTAACAGTGTTTGGAATCCATAGATATGGGCTGTTTCACATTCCATGGATCTATCCTAACTACAGGCTTATTCACTGTGAATTCCTTGATGCCTACCTCTCATCACTGTTAAGCAGTGCTTTGCTAGGAATAGGCTGGAATAGGCTGTTGTTCACATTTCTATAGTGTCTGATGCTGCTCAGTAGCATGTGTTTGGTAGTTTCTGTAGCATTATGCACTTTTTATGATTGAGGGGTCCTCTTCATCAGATTTATGTCATCACTAGATTAAAACCATTTGGGCTAGGATCTGTTAATTCCACCCATGGTTCCATACTATATGCCAGCTACCTGGAGAGTTTTGCTTTGAAGTGCTGTGTGCTATTAGTCTTACTATTGGTAGAGACTGCCTGTAGTGTGTAGACTTCAACTTCCATCACATTCTAGAAGGAAAATGTGTAGCCTAATGCATAAAATGTGCATAGAACATTTGGGCTTTTTTTCAGAAGTGAATATTGACCAAACTTATGACACTGCTGTCTTCATATGAAACTTTCTGAGCTTTAGGACTGGCAGGGAGTGTAATATAATTGCTGGTGACATCCGCTAAAGATCCTAACCACAAGATGGATTTGTAATTTGAAACAGTTTTTGCACCATAGGGAGCTGTTCAACAATACCGTCTTCTGCTGTATTATGGATGAAGAAAAGTGACACTGAGGAAGTAAATCATTTCTATCCACCATTCACCCCATAAGGAACATCGTAACGAGCATAAAATGATAGGTTTTGTCTCATGTCCACTCTTTAATGTGGAAATATGCAGTTCCTACAACAACAAAAAGCAGTCACCTCTGCACTGTTTTTCAGCTCTGAGATTGGGTTGGTTAAATGTAACCACTCTCAAATGTATAGATAGAGCTATGGATGCAAGGACTGACTCACACTTATAGTTTTAACCATGTTTTGAGGTTATACAGTGTTTGTTTACAATTACAAAATGTATATTTTGGGTTCTGATAGGGTACGACAGTTGAACTAAGCTCATGAGGCATTCATAAGTCATATTCTTCAAAAATCAATGGGTATCATACATATATATATATATATATATATATATATATAAGAGTAACGATTAGTATGAGCAAGAATCGCTTTTCAGAACAAGCCCAGCATGAAAACATGGTCTGTTGAGATCTAAAGTCTATTTTTAAGCAGCAGTTGGGATGTGTCGCTAGTGTTTCTCTTATTGTAATGGAGAATGTGATGATTTTGGACAAGGGGATATTTTCTCTTCCATTAATGGGGTTTTATTATGCCTCCTCAAACGAAGCCAGCACTCTACTGCTGATTCTCTAACACATGGGCCAGTTGTAATACATTTAAATCAAACCTTTTCCTGGTTTTAGATGTTCCCTGTCTGTCATCTTCAAACTTTTTGTATCATTTACTGTAGCTCGACAGTCTCCTGAACGGATCATTTTATAATATGTGTAATAATGTCATTTAGCAAGCGCTTTTATCCAAAGCGACTTACAGTCATGCGTGCATACATTTTATGTACGGGTGGTCCCAGGAATAAAATCCACTATCTTGGCGTTGCAAGCACCATGCTCTACCAACTGAGCTACAGAGGACCAATCATTAGAAGCAGGTTTATATAGCAATAAAATCAGGGTGCTCGTCTTGGAGGAATAAGTTAAATCTTCAAGTGACAAATCATTTCGCTTGTTGCTAAACACACTTTCAACTTTAACTGTAATACCAATCACTGTTGTCAATGTCAACTGTTATCCATTTGTCCAATGAGGAGGACATATCCTCATTTAATGGCAGGGAGTCTTCGATTTGTGTCCCAGCCAAAATAGAAGAGGCTGGAGTTGTGATTTACTGTTTAGCGTTGTTTTTATGTGCAGTTCCTATAGGCAGGACTAGGATCAGAGACACATAACTGGAAACGGATGCTCCATCGCTGTCTCTACAGACCCAAGAGATTGTCTAAGATAAAACATATCCCTTACCATAACTCTCAATAACTCTATTATTCTCTGTAGATAATATTGCGCTATGACAACATTTTGTATCAGACATTCTCCCTTAATATGTACTCTCATCAATTGCTTTTTGTTTTTGTATCAGACTTGTTCTTAATATATTTACCTCTAGGGCAATCTAGAATTAAGCTTTAAAAGATACTGTTTTGTTTGAATGTTCTGCCAGGTTGATTGTTCTGCCAAAGTTAATGTGCATGTGGATTTAGCCAGTTCCATACAACACACAATCTTGGCCCAGAAAAAAAGCTCCTTCCTGTGTTGGCCATTTCTGCTATAGGTTTACTTTGGGTCCATCCTGTAGCTACACTGTGGCATCTTAAGATGTGGATAAGCACCACTAATCCACGTCTGGTCTGAATTTGATACTAAGTGAATGGGGGTGTCGACCCCAGTTATTTCTCATTCCTCCTCCTTTTCACACCCTCAGCACAGTATAAGCTCTTTTGTGGTGTAAAAAAATGTAAGAAGCTAACACGTACCACCTGCTAAATTAATGTCCATGCAATTCATTATAAATTCCCTCTATTCGTGTGAGCATTCCAGTACTGCTAAGGCTTTTAATCCAACACTGGTAGAGGTGTGGGTCTTTGGCACAATGTATGGTACCTGGTGATTGAAGTTCCCTATTAAGATAGTGTTTGCACCCTCTTCTCTCCCCCTTTCTACTGGACCTCTTCCATACCTAATAAAGATCATGAGAGAGTCAGCTACCAAAATGACTTTCAAAAAGGACATTCTTTGTGTTCACTACAGTTACTCTAATTATAGCCATATCAGGGGAAACATCACGTGCTTTATGATCTTTTTTGGTGACGATGGGTAGAGTTAAACCACATTTGTCCTGCTGTGCGCTCTTTTCTCTGGAACAGTTGGCCTTGACATTTGTATTTAAATCTCTTGCTCGATGTTGATTGTGATTAGTTCTGAAGAGGGGCAACATCACGCACACAAAGTTTAGTGTACACACCACATGTTCTCCCTTTAATAGGATTTACATGGAATGTAGTGTCATGATATTTCAGCAGACAGACAGAAGGCGGAGAGGGTTCACTCACCATATATCAACAATAGGACTCTAGTTTTAAAAGATGTAGGCCTATCCTCCTGTATACTGACAATAATAGTGTGGAACACTGATTATTTGTCTAGTGCCTAAATAGGCATGCAAATTGCACATGTTGAATTTGTTGAATAAAACAAAGAGGACATTCACGTTAATATTTAAATGTTAATTCAAATTTTTTTTGTTCAGTTCTGCTAAGTTGAGTCCAAGGAACCGTCCCATTGGTAAAAGTTATACTGAGCTCACGTCATCTGAGAGTAGCTATCCTCCCCCTGCACGTGAGCTGCAGCAATTGCTAAAATAATATGATCTTAGTACAGTATGCTCTTATTAATACCATACTTGTCATTTGTTCTTGAGCTCTCATACCTTGCATGTGTTTGACTATGACTCTTGGGCCAGTGCGTCAGGGTGAATGCATGTTGAACATGTTATCTGTGGAGAGTGTGGGTCAGGTGGTCTTGTTTGATCTGGGTGGACTGTATAATGGCTGCAGTCCCTGATCCATGTGGCGGTTAACGATACGAGGAGGCATCCAACTACGTATGGCCTGGCTTCGGAGGGATAAGTCCACACAGCCACCAGCAAATAAAATCCAGAGGGAGAGGAGTTGAACAGCACATTGAAGCTCTACACTCATCACTCTCTTATTTTGACTCACAGTTTCCCTCTACGAGCCATAACACATTTTAATAGGTTGATAAAATGCATGCAATATATTGATAAAAAACCCAGGTGATTCCAAAGCTTTGATCGTATCTCAAATCCTACTCATTATCCATGGCTGCCCGGCTTTGACTTGTCTGAATTGAAACTCTGGCGGAAGAGCTTTTCCTCATCATGTCTGGTCAGGTCACTAGTGTGTTTGCAGATAGGACTCTAAACATTGTTCTTATGTATCAGAGAGGCTGCACTGGACTCTCATTAGAGCAGGTTGCTATGCGCTGTTGATAGACACCATTACTTATTTGGCTTGCATGTGATGTCACTGTTGGCCGGGCTGGGGTCTTCCTGCAGATGCAGCCAGGGGAAAGCTGAGGGGACACGTACGTGTGTGTGTTCCCCGGTCGCTGCTGTCAGGAATAGCCCCCTTATCTTCAGGGTTTACACGCCAGGGGAAGCTTCCACACTCATCCCTGAGCCTGTCTTCATGAATGGGAAACAGAAAGGCAATTTTTCTCACGCTGAGTCTCTGATATTGACTATGTCTATCAGCCTCCTAGATTCTCTCCCTCATCAGTTAGTGATCTGTTAACCCATTGTCATAGCATCAGTTTTGGCAGGTCATGTTCACCATCTCCTCCTATCTCTACACACAAATGATACTCTGTAATGGAAGAACCTTATCGGACTTGTACAAACATGATCACTTCCTGACTAGTTCAGATATCTGAGAAGTAAACAGATCATTCCTCACTGGAAGCTGTATACTGTAAGTTGCACACTATGAAATAGGGTTGTTTCTTGAAGCTGTAACCCCAAACTGTGGTGACAACAAAAGACAGGGGATGTGTTCAAATTAAAGGGAAATTATTTTAATTCAATTCAGTTGTTGTACTTTAAAACAAATCATTTGTTGAATGGGAAATATAGGCAACCCGTATGTTAAATGAGTAAACTAACAAACAGACGAATAAATAACGTCTGTTCCTCTGTCATCCTTCTAGGGCCTCCAGGAAAACGGGGAAGGCTGGGAAGGCGAGGCGACAGTGGTAAATATTCTCTATTTTTTCTATGTTCCCTCAGTGTTTTCAGTGCTTATCTTCCTCAGCAGTGTGTGTTAATGGGGATGTTTATTTATTATTTCAAACCTTGCTTACATTTATATACGATCACATATATCTCTCTATTATGTGTGGGAATACTTTGGAACAGATTTCTAAAATTAAAATCACTTGTAGCTGACTTAGTCTTTTATGTCCAACAATAAAAAACATATATATATATATATATATATATACTGTATTATTATATTTATTTTTTTCTCAGAAAAATTACCCACGGGCCAGTTGGGAAACCCTGGGGTAGAGTGTATAAAAGAGACCAACACATCTGAGTGAACTGTACAGTACCTCCCTACAGTCCCTGGTTGCAGCCAGCCAGGGGAGGTTTGACAGTGTGCAGCTGCAGGCTCCTTGGGTGAATGACTTTTCACCCTGCCAGTATCGCCTGCCTGGCTAGCCTCACTTCTCTCTGTTTCATCTGAAGAAATCCATCCATTCTCAGGAATAATTATACACAGACCTCTGTATGGATGGGAACGTATGTTTTTGGTTTCACATTGTTTGTTGGAATGAAGCCATATGTCTCCTGACTGGTGAAACTGAACGTTTTTTAAACGTTCTGAGAACAGAAGTGAAAATGTCTCCTGTTCTGGGAAAGTTTATTTTCAGGTTGCAGGGAGGTACTGAGAACATTTTACTCTGGTTCCTTGAAAGTTTTCCTGGGAGGTTTTATTAACGCTCTGAGAACGGAAATTATATGTTATTTTGAGGTGCTTGAATTACTTCCTTAAAACTTTCACTGAATGTTTCAATAAGAAAATCCAAGCACAGATAGGACACATGGACATTCATTTCCTTCTGCATCAGTGAGATTCAAACATATAATCTTATTTTCTCTATCCTTGGAATTAGTCCACTACGCCACAAGGATGGAGCTAGCATGCCGTGTTTTTTTACGCATAAAAAGCTGTTCATTTTAGTCTATTCAAACAGATCCCATTTCAAAGGAAACAAGCACTCATTAAGATCAGGTGTGACCGATTAATGCCAACACACCTGAACACACTTAGCAAAATAGAGGATAGAGAGAGTTGTGTTGATGCTGAGAACGAATGTATATGTTTTTAAATAACATTCTTAGAACGTTCTCTAAATGTTAAACGTTTTCTTGTAGTTTTTATGGAACGTTTTCTTCATGTTCTGAGAGTGGAATGTATGTTTTTAAATAACATTCTTAGAACGTTCTCTGAACGTTACTAACGTTTTCTTGTGTTTTTTATGGAAAGTGTGCTTAACGTTCTTGGAACAATTTGAGAACATAACTTTAAATAAAACCATGAGGAAACCTTTAGGAAACATTATGCTAAAGTACTGAAATTCCCACAGAAGAATGTTGTTTCTTAACGTTCTTGGAACAATTTGAGAAAATTACTTTAAATAGAACCATGAGGAAACCTGTAGGAAACGTTATGCTTCAGTACTGAAATTCTCACAGAAGAACATTGATTCTTAACGTTCTCTGAACTATTTGAGAACATTCCAGATTATTTGAAAACATAATATTACTGCTGGCAGGCAGCACTGCTGCAAAAACGATGTTGGCTCTTAGATGGCAATCACCTCACTCTCTCCCCAGTGGATACAGTTACTATTAGAAATTATAACAGTAGAATTATCAACAGTGAGAATAAATGGTGCTAGTCAAGGAACGATTGAGGCCTTTGGTGACTGACAAGCAAACCTAGTCACTAGGAAGGGTGGAAAACATGGTTTCTGGGTGGGGGGCAGGCGGGAGGTGGGTGGTTGGATGGGTGGGGTTGGGATAATGGGATGTGAGGCTGGGAGTGTAGGCTCACTTCTTTTTGTTTATTTTCCTTTACATACTAAATGTATTATTACTTTTTAAATCTATAATATGGTCATAATGATCAATACTTTGTATTCATGTACCTTTTTTTAAATAAAATTGATTGGCAGCCCACAGGTAAATACAAGCTGAATATAAAATTAAATGAAAATTGACATTAAATGTAACCATGTTCAAGGTTTAAGGAAATGTTCTGTTGAAGTAGTAAAATAGCAAGTAAATAACATTTTTTTGTCAAGTTCCTTAAATGTGCTGAGAATTCTCCAAAGCCAAGCAACTATCCTGCAGAAAGTTTTGGGAAGGTTGTATGCAAAATGAGCTCAGGACAACCACGCTCTCACCAAACTCTAAGAAACATATGGTTATCAGAACGTTATGCGCTAGCTCCGGGCGGAATGCAAATATCCACTACTAGAATTGGGTTCTTTCTTATCACATCCTTTTTTAATAGTGTGTAGTTCAATTTTCTTGGAATGTTCTTTAACATTTACCATATGAAGAATTGTGTCAATTTTGACCTTTTTTCTGTGGATATGAAACATGGTGGACCCATACAACCCTTATCACAGCATCCTTAGCCAGAATTCACAGGTAATTTATTAGCTGGCAGTGTGTCATCAGGCTGTAAGGGGAGGCTCACTAACTGCTCCCCTGGGCTCCAGCAATGTGACCAGCAGTTCAAATATTAGAAAAGCATGGAAAGGAATTCCAATATGATGTCACCTTTCTGTTGATAATAGATCAGGCCATTTCCATGTAAAAGGACCTTCGGAAAGAATTCAGACCCCTTGACTTTTTCAACATTTTGTTACAGCCTTATTCTAAAATTGATTAAATTGTTTTTTCCCTCATCAATCTACACACAAGTTATGAAAAACAAATCACCATGCTTGACCTTTGGTATGATGTTCTTACTGTGGAATGCAGTGTTTGGTTTTCGTCAGGCATAATGGGACCCATTCGTCCAAAAAGTTGACTCGAGTTTGCCAAAAAGCACCTGGATGATCATCATGACTCTTGGAAGAACGTTCTATGGACAGATGATTCAAAAGTATAACTTTTTGGACGACATGGTTCCAGTAATGCCTGGCGAAAACCAAACTCTGCATTCCACAGTAAGAACATCATACCAAAGGTCAAGCATGGTGGTGGTGGTGTGATGGTTTGGGGATGCTTTACTGCCTCAGGACCTGGACGACTTGCCTTAATAGAAGGAACCATGAATTCTGCTCTGTATCAGAGAATTCTACAGGAGAATGTCAAACCACCCGTCTGTGAGCTGAAGCTGAAGCGCAGCTGGGTCAAGCAGCAAGACAATGATCCAAAACACACAATCAAGTCTACATGAAAATTGCTAAAAAGCAACAAATTGGAAGTTTTGGAATGGCCTAGACAAAGTCCATACCTAATCCCAATTGAGATGTTGTGGCAGGACTTGAAACGAGCAGTTCATGCTTGAAAACCCACACGTCACTGAGTTAAAGCAGTTCTGCATGGAAGAGTGGGCCAAAATTCCTCCACAGCGACGTGAGAGACTGATCAACAACTACAGGAAGCATTTGGTTGGAGTCATTGCAGCTAAAGGTGGCACAACCAGTTATTGAGTGTAAGGGGGCAATTACTTTTTCACACAGGGGAATTGGGTGTTGCATAACTTTGTTTATGAAATAAATATGTAATTGTTGTGTTATTTGTTCACTATTGTTCCCTTTATCTAATATTAGGTTTTGGTTGAAGGTCTGATAACATTCAATATCACAAATATGCAAAAGTAGAGAAAATTAGAAAGGAGGCAAATACTTTTTCATAGCGCTGTACATTAACATGTGATCAGAAAAAGATGCACAATAACTTTTCATCCTATGATAATCAAAACACCTTATTTGAAAATACCAGAAGAAAAATTCCCAAATAATCCAGAACCCCTTGCCAGTGTTACACATTTCCCTTGATGACTTAGCAAGGTTTTAGTGCAAATGTCGGAACTTCCCAAAAATAGTGTACTCATCTTCTCAGCTATGATATGGAAATGAATGTGCCCTAGAGAGAAGATAGTAGAAATCTAGACTACACCACAACAGAGATCTGTAATGCCGACAGTAGCCTTTACTCCACGTCTGGTGCCCAAATGTGGATCACAGACAAAGCTCATCCATGATGTATAGTGGTGGGTGGCGTTGGAGGTAAATCACATGGCTCATGTGGCTCTGGAGGGCCTCTGCCCAGGTGGTCTGAAGAGGAGCATCTCATCTCATCAGTACATTCTCACATCCTGGCCCAAGGTTCTGGCCTGCCTATATCTGGCATCCATTCTCTACCTGTCAGTTCTGCCCTAGATAGTGTAGAACACGCATGCAGTTAGGGGGATGGAGAGGATTGGTGCCACTTTGTTTTCTGTGTGATGGCTGCTGCGGTGGGGGGTTGAGTAAGGTTACTCCACTGGCTCCACAACACCCCCAGCTCAGCGACGTACGTCTCCATAAAAAGCAGCCTTCTGGCTTCTGTCTAGTGACCTGACTCCACTCCACTTCACTCCCTGACCCATCAGGGTTCCTCCTGGCCTGGCTGGGATCCTCATCCTCTGCTCTGGATCCCTTTCTCTCTTGAACCCTTTCTCTCTGGATCCCTTTCCCTCTCACCATGACAGCGAGAGGACTGGCAGAAGATGTCACTTGTTAAATCCACTTCAATCAATGTAGATGAAGGGGAGGAGACCGGTTAAATATGTATTTTTAAGCATTGAGAAAATTGAGACATGGGATTGTGTATGTGTGCCATTCAGAGGGTGAATGGGCAAGTCAAAAGATTTAAGTGCCTTTTAACGGGGTATGGTAGTAGGTGCCAGGCGAACTGGTTTGAGTATGTCAAGAACTGCAACGCTGCTGGGTTTTCCACGCTCTACAGTTACCTTGGCCTCGACATGGGCCAGCATCCCTGTGGAATGCTTTCGACACCTTGTAGAGTCCATGCCCTGACGAATTGAGTCTGTTCTGAGGGCAAAAAGGCATGCAACTCAATATTAGGAAGGTGTTCATAATGGTTTGTACACTCCGTGTATCTGTGCCAGTATGGCAATATCCATGCTAAAACGGGGTATTCATCTAGAAATCCTTTATCTATCTCTATGGTTGCTCGCTCTAGTGTTCCTGACCTCCTGGCAGGCTAGAACACACACCACACTGGTGAAAACAGAGGAATTAGCATTGTCCAACTAGTATATGTGATTCATCATGTCAGTAGGGGAACATTGCTATTACACAGGCCTAGATATCCTCATTGTGGTGTGTGTGTGTGTAAGCGTGCATGCATTTGTGTGTGTGATGCAGGACAGATACACACACAGGGAAAGAACAAAGTCAGGAGGGCAGAGCCTTCTGTAATCAAACTCATCATGCCATCATTATGTCTCGTGATTGCAATGACAGCCGAACAAACAAGGCATTATGGGAACTGAGTTTTTGTTATGACAACGACTGGTAAAAATGTGTCTAAAATGAAAGAGTAGATGTTAACCATCTTTTGTGGTGACACAGGACATACATTATCAACAGGGTTGGGCTATTATGGTCAAAAAAATCAACCTCCCACTGAGTTAGTCACAACTCCAAAGTAGAACATGAAAGTTACCAGTATTAAACTGTTCACATGTCATCATCACTAACTGTATTTATATATCCTTGTTTGTTTTCTGTTTCAGGATCTCCAGTAAGTACCATTTTCACCATGGTCATGGGGTTTTAGTAGATGTGTATGTGTTTGATCTGCACTAACCTAGTGGGCTGTGCTTCAGATAAGGTAAGTGAATGAACACCTAGCACATGGGAGGCAACAGCAGGTAAATCATCCGTTTTTGCTTACTTAAAAGGATAGTTCACCCAAATTACAAAATGACACATTGGTTTCCTTACCTTGTAAGCAGTCTATGGACAAGGTATGACAGCAATCCATGCATTGGTTTTATTTCCCTGGCAGTTTCCAAATGCAAACATTTTAGCATTAGTGGCACAAATCTCATTTAAGTAATGGAACCAATATTATCATTTTTCATCCAAATCATCCGAAAGTATCTCAAATTGATTGTGAAGCTCAACAAAGTAACTTAAAGATGATTTGATCATGATGCCACAAATGCATTGGGAAACAGTGCCAGGGAAACTAAACCAAAGCATGGATTGCTGTCATACTTTGTCAAAAGACTGCTTACAGGGTAAGGAAACCGATGTGTCATTGGTCTGAATATTGATAACTTGTAAACTATTGGATAACGGATGATGTTTAACCCCGGTGCTTCAATCTAAGTAACATAATAAAAAAATCCCTGTCAAAATCCGTCAGTTTAAGCTAGATATATCTGTTTTTTTGCATGGGCTGCGTCTCAAAACAACCGCATCCACCTATGTCATCCTACTGCATCTGTGGTGGAAAGTGGCAGAGCTACAGCCTGTTTGTCAGACCAATATCTCCTATGTCTCCTCAAAAAACGTCTGTAGCATCCAAATGGTTTGGCCTACAAACTAACATGACCACTCTATAGAAAGGGGAGACTCTCACGAACTCGATGGTGTTCTGAGTTTCGTCTAAAGGTATCCCATACAAATCAAATCAAATTTGTCACATGCGCCGAATACAATAGGTGTAGATCTTACAGTGAAATGCTTACTTACAAGCCCTTAACCAACAATGCAGTTTTAAGAAAGAATACCCAAAGATGCAATGCAAATAGTCTGGGTAGCCATTAGATTAGATGTTCAGGAGTCTTATGGCTTGGGGGTAGAAGCTGTTTAGAAGCCTCTTGGACATAGACATGGCGCTCCGGTACCGCTTGTCGTGCGGTAGCAGAGAGAACAGTCTATGACTAGGGTCGCTGGAGTCTTTGACAATCTTTAGGGCCTTCCTCTGACACCGCCTGGTATAGAGGTCCTGGATGGCAGTGATGCAACCAGTCAGGATGCTATCGATGGTGCAGCTGTAGAACCTTTTGAGGATCTAAGGATCCATGCAAATATTTTCAGTCTCCTTAGGGGTAATAGGTTTTGTCGTGCCCTCTTCACGACTGTCTTGGTGTGCTTGGACCATGTTAGTTTGTTGATGGTGTGGACACCAAGGAACTTGAAGCTCTCAACCTGCTCCACTACAGCCCTGTCGATGAGAATGAGGGCGTGCTCGGTCCTCTTCTTTTTCCTGTAGTCCACAGTCCACAATCATCTCCTTTGTCTTGATCACGTTGAGGGAGAGGTTGTTGTGCTGGCAACACACGGCCAGGTCTCTGACCTCCTTCCTATAGGCTGTCTCATCGTTGTCGGTAATCAGGCCAACCACTGTTGTGTCATCAGCAAACTTAATGATGGTGTTGGAGTCGTGCCTGGCCATGCAGTCATGAGTGAACAGGGAGTAAAGGAGGGGACTGAGCACACACCCCTGAGGGGCCCCCGTGTTGAGGATCAGTGTGGCGGATGTGTTGTTACCTACCCTTACCACCTGGGGGCGGCCCGTCAGGAAGTCCAGAATCCAGTTACAGAGGGAGGTGTTTAGTCCCAGGGACCTTAGCTTAGTGATGAGCTTTGAGGACACTATGGTGTTGAACGCTGAGCTGTAGTCAATGAATAGCATTCTCACATAGGTGTTCCTTTTGTCCAGGTGTGAAAGGGCAGTGTGGAGCGCAATAGAGATTGCATCATCTGTGGATCTGTTGGGGCGGTATGCAAATTGGAGTGGGTCTAGGGTTTCTGGGATAATGGTGTTGATGTGAGCCATGACCAGCCTTTCAAAGCACTTCATGGCTACAGACGTGAGTGCTACAGGTCGGTAGTCATTTAGGCAGGTTACCTTAGTGTTGTTGGGCACAGGGACTATGGTGGTCTGCTTGAAACATGTTGGTATTACAGACTCAGACAGTGAGAGGTTGAACATGTCAGTGAAGACACTTGCCAGTTGGTCAGCGCATGCTCGGAGTACACGTCCTGGTAATCCGTCTGGCCCTGCGGCCTTGTGAATGCTGACCTGTTTAAAGGTCTTACTCACATCGGCTACGGAGAGCGTGATCACACAGTCGTCCGGAACAGCTGATGCTCTCATGCATGTTTCAGTGTTATTTGCCTCGAAGCGAGCATAGAAGTAATTTAGCTCGTCTGATAGGCTTGTGTCACTGGGCCGTATACAGTTTATTGAGTCCGCTCTTAGTGCCAGCATCGGTTTGTGGTGGTGAATAGACAGCTACGAAGAATATAGATGAAAACTCTCTTGGTAGATAGTGTGGTCTACAGCTTATCATGAGATACTCTACCTCAGGCGAGTGAAACCTCGAGACTTCCTTAGATATAGTGCAACAGCTGTTGTTTACAAATATACATAGACCGCCAACCCTTGTCTTACCAGAGGCTGCTGTTCTATCCTGCCGATACAGTGTATAACCCGCCAGCTGTATGTTATCTATGTCTTCGTTCAGCCACGACTCGGTGAAACATAAGATATTACAGTTTTCAATGTCCCGTTGGTAGGATATTCTTGCCTGTAGTTCGTCCACTTTATTATCAAGCGATGGTAAATTGGCCAATAGTATCGATGGCAAAGGCAGATTAGCCACTCGTCGCCGGCTCCTTACCAGACACCCCGATCTCCTTCCGCGATATCTCCTTTTCTTTCTACTGCGAATGACGGGATGAGGGCCCTGTCGGATGTCTGGAGCAAATCCCTCTCGCCCGACTCATTAAAGAAACATTATTTGTCCATTTCAAGGTGAGTAATCGCTGTTCTGATGTCCAGAAGCTCTTTTCGGTCATAAGAGATGGTAGCAGCAACGTTATGTACAAAATAAGTTACAAACAATGCGAAAAAACACACAAAATAGCACGGTTGGTGAAGAGTCCATAAAACCGCAGCCATCCTCTCCGGCGCCATCTTCAGTTAATCAATGGAAGTATGGAGGTAGTTTTGTGCCAACAAAAATAAGGGGTTTGTGATGTGTGATTTGACGGAGTCAGACGCAGGAGGGTAAATCACAGAATAAAATGATTTATTCCGGAATACAGAGTTACGCAGTAATGCGTCAAAACAGTCCAGTGCGCAAAACAGGTGCACTGGAACCAACAAGGCACACGGGGAAAATAACCCGGCGATACAAAATACTAGGAGCTCAACCGAGCTTCACTATCCTCACAATAAACAATCACACACAAAGACAAGGGTGCAGAGGGAATACTTGCAGTGAGGGAAAAAAGTATTTGATCCTCTGCTGATTTTGTACGTTTGCCCACTGACAAAGACATGATCAGTCTATAATTTTAATGGTAGGTTTATTTGAACAGTGAGAGACAGAATAACAACAACAAAAATCCAGAAAAACGCATGTCAAAAATGTTATAAATTGATTTGCATTTTAATGAGGGAAATAAGTATTTGACCCCCTCTCAATCAGAAAGATTTCTGGCTCCCAGGTGTCTTTTATACAGGTAATGAGCTGAGATTAGGAGCACACTCTTAAAGGGAGTGCTCCTAATCTCAGTTTGTTACCTGTATAAAAGACACCTGTCCACAGAAGCAATCAATCAATCAGATTCCAAACTCTCATGCATAATTGCATTTGCGGTCACCTTTGATAATGGTGTTTTCCTCTAATGGAACATTCGCGCTTATAGCTTACTACCATGAGCGCATTGCTGCGCTTACATTGCCTTCGGAAAGTATTCAGACCCATAGACGTTTTCCACATTTTGTTACGTTACAGCCTTATTCTGAAATGGATTAAATAAATACAAATCCTCAGCAATCTACACACAATACCCCATAATGACAAAGCAAAAACAGGTTTTTTATATTTTTTTGCAAATGTATAAAAACAGATCCGTGGAAGGGTACCAAAACATTTCTGCAGCATTGAAGGTCCCCAAGAACACAGTGGCCTCCATCATTCTTAAATGGAAGAAGTTTGGAACCACCAAGAATCTTCCTAGAGCTGGCCACCTGGTCAAACTGAGCAATCGGGGGAGAAGGGTCTTGGTCAGGGAGGTGACCAAGAACCCGATGGTCACTCTGACAGAGCTCTAGAGTTGCTCTGTGGAGATGGGAGAACCTTCCAGAAGGACAACCATCTCTGCAGAACTCCACCAATCAGGCCTTTATGGTAGAGTGGCCAGGCAGAAGCCACTCCTCAGTAAAAGGCACATGACAGCCTGCTTGGAGTTTGCCAAAAGGCACCTAAAGACTATCAGACCATGAGAAACAAGATTCTCTGGTCTGATGAAACCATGATTGAACTCTTTGGCCTGAATGCCAAGCGTCACGTCTGGAGGACACCTGACACCATCCCTATGGTGAAGCATGGTGGTGGCAGCATCATGCTGTGGGGATGTTTTTCAGTGGCAGGGACTGGGAGACTAGTCAGGACCGAGGCAAAGATGAACGGAGCAAACTACAGAGAGATCCTTGATGAAAACAGTCTCCAGAGCACTCAGGACCTCAGACTGGGCCGAAGGTTCACCTTCCAACAGGACAACGACCCTAAGCACACAGCCAAGAAAACACAGGAGTTGCTTCGGGACAAGTCTCTGAATGTCCTTGAGTGGCCCAGCCAGAGCCCGGACTTGAACGCGATCTAACATCTCTGGAGAAACCTGGAAATAGCTGTAGAGCAACGCTCTCAATCCAACCTGACAGAGCTTGAGAGGATCTGCATAGAAGAATGAAAAAAACTCCCCAAATACAGGTGTGCCAAGCTTGTAGCGTCATACCCAAGAAGACTTGAGGCTGTAATCACTTCCAAAGGTGCTTCAACAAAGTACTGAGTAAAGGGTCTGAATACTTATGTAAATGTGATATTCTTTATTAGCCCAACATTTGTAGAACAACTAAAGTTAAATGAATAACTCTAAATTAAGCATATAGGAATACCTATTTCTTTGTTAACCGCTCAACACAGAATAGCCGCATGTGCGCACTCCCTCAAATTGTTTGGAGAAAATATCCTTTCTATTTTATTCAGCTTTGTTCAATTGTATTCTTCATACTATCGACCTGGCCAGGGCTTTCGACTCTGTCAACCACCGCATTCTTATTGAAAGACTAAATAGCCTTGGTTTCTCTAATGACTGCCTCGCCTGGTTCACCAACTACTTCTCAGATAGAGTTCAATGTGTCAAATCGGAGGGCCTGTTGTCTGGACCTCTGGCTCTCTATGGGGGTGCCACAGGGTTCAATTCTCGGGCCGACTCTATTCTCTGTGTATATCAATGATGTCGCTCTTGCTGCTGGTGATGCTCGGATCCACCTCTATGCGGACGACACCATTTTGTATACATCTGGCCCTTCATTGGAGACTGTGTTAACAAACTTCCAAACGAGCTTCAACGCCATACAACACTCCTTCCGTAGCCTCCAACTGCTCTTAAACACTAGTAAAACTAAATGCTTGCTCTTCAACCGAACGCTGCTTGCACCCGCCCACCTGACTAGAATCACTACTCTCGGCGGGTCTGACCTAGAGTATGTGGACAACTACAAATACCTAGGTGTCTGGTTAGACTGTAAACTCTCCTTCCAGACTCACATTAAGCATCTCCAATCAAAAGTTAGATCTAGAATCAGCTTCCTATTTCGCAACAAAGCCTCCTTCACTCAAGCTGCCAAACATGCCCTCGTAAAACTGACTATCCTACCGATCCTTGACTTCGGCGATGTCATTTACAAAATAGCCTCCAACACTCTACTCAGCAAATTGGATGTAGCCATCCGTTTTGTCACCAAAGCCCCATATACTACCCACCATTGTGACCTGTACGCTCTTGTTGGCTGGCCCTCACTACATATTCGTCACCAAACCCACTGGCTCCAGGTAATCTATAAATCACTGCTAGGCAAATCCCCGTCTTATCTTAGTTCACTGGTCACCATAGCAACACCCACCCGTAGTCTGCGCTCCAGCAGGTATATCTCACTGGTCATCCCCAAAGCCAACACCTCCTTTGGCCGCCATTCCTTCCAGTTCTCTGCTGCCAATGACTGGAACGAACTGCAAAAATCTCTGAAGCTGGAGACTCTTATCTCCCTCACTAACTTTAAGCATCAGTTGTCAGAGCAGCTTACCGATCACTGCACCTGTACACAGCCATTCTAAAATTAGCCCACCCAACTACCTCATCCCCATATTGTTATTTATTTTGCTAATTTGCACCCCAGTATCTCTATTTGCACATCATCTTTTGCACATTTATCATTCCAGTGTTAATTACGAAATTGTAACTATTTTTGCACTATGGCCTATTTATTTATTGCCTTACCTCCATAACTTCGCACACACTGTATATATATTTTCTGTTGTATTTTTGACTTTATGTTTTGTTTACCCCAAATGTAACTCTGTGTTGTTGTTTTTATCGCACTGCTTTGCTTTATCTTGGCCAGGTCGCAGTTGTAAATGAGAACTTGTTCTCAACTGGCTTACCTGGTTAAATAAAGGTTAAATAAAAAATAATAATGCCACGGAATTCTAAGCAAATCTTGTCTGCTAAATGAACTAGTGTAGCCCACAGCCATTTGGCATAGCCACATCAGGACCTAACATAAGGACAACTCAGAGTATGCTATTCTGTTCTTCTGAAACTACATTCTCTTCATATCTTGCTTCTTTAGACCTGTCTAAAATAAATAATGGATTTATTGTGAAGGTGTAGGCTATATTACATGGATTTATTAGACTTTTTTAAATGTAGATGTTCCAAAGGTCTGCATCAGTGGCTTGTAGGCTATGTGTGGAAGCCAGGAGATGCTAAATTTGTGTTTATGTTAATTAACGGTCAATTACTGTGAGACCGACAGTTATTTGCTTGACAATCACTGGCTGACAAAATTTCGTGACCGCCACAGCCCTAGGTGACATCATCCGCAATCTTAACATTCAGTTTCACTGCTATGTGGATGGCACACAGCTTTATTTACCATTCCGACCCAGTGACCAAGCTGCGTAGTGTCTTGCTGACATCAAATGTTGGATGTCTGACAATTTAATCTGGCTCAATGAGAAGAAACCAGAGGTTGTTTTATTTGGCCCCTAGAAACCAGATTGTAAATAACCTTGATCATTTGTCCACCAATGTAAAGCCTACGGCCAGAAACCTTGCGGTCTTCTTTGACACTGACCAAAACCTTGAGCTGCATGTAAAGAAGGTTGTCCAATTCTGCTTTTATCATCTAAGAAATATAGCTAAAGTGAATTATTTTATTTCAGTCGCTGATCTGGAGAAAGTTATACATGCTACAGTGAGGGAAAAAAGTATTTGATCCCCTGCTGATTTTGTACGTTTGCCCACTGACAAAGAAATGATCAGTCTATAATTTTAATGGTAGGTGTATTTGAACAGTAAGAGACAGAATAACAACAAAAAAATCCAGAAAAACGCATGTCAAAAATGTTATGAATTGATTTGCATTTTAATGAGGGAAATAAGTATTTGACCCCCTCTCAATCAGAAAGATTTCTGGCTCCCAGGTGTATTTTATACAGGTAACAATCTGAGATTAGGAGCACACTCTTAAAAGGGAGTGCTCCTAATCTCAGTTTGTTACCTGTATAAAAGACACCTGTCCACAGAAGCAATCAATCAATCAGATTCCAAACTCTCCACCATGGCCAAGACCAAAGAGCTCTCCAAGGATTTTAGAGACAAAGATTGTAGACCTACACAAGGCTGGAATGGGCTACAAGACCATCGCCAAGCAGCTTGGTGAGAAGGTGACAACAGTTGGTGCGATTATTTGCAAATGGAAGAAACACAAAAGAACTGTCAGTATCCCTCGGCCTGGGGCTCCATGCAAGATCTCACCTCGTGGAGTTGCAATGATCATGAGAACGGTGAGGAATCAGCCCAAAACTACACGGGAGTATCTTGTCAATGATCTCAAGGCAGCTGGGACCATAGTCACCAAGAAAACAATTGGTAACACACTATGCCGTGAAGGACTGAAATCCTGCAGCGCCCGCAAGGTCCCCCTGCTCAAGAAAGCACATATACATGCCCGTCTGAAGTTTGCCAATGAACATCTGAATGATTCAGAGGAGAACTGGGTGAAAGTGTTGTGGTCAGATGAGACCTAAATGGAGCTCTTTGGCATCAACTCAACTTGCCGTGTTTGGAGGAGGAGGAATGCTGCCTATGACCCCAAGAACACCATCCCCACCGTCAAACATGGAGGTGGAAACATTATGCTTTGGGGGTGTTTTTCTGCTAAGGGGACAGGACAACTTCACCGCATCAAAGGGACGATGGACGGGGCCATGTACCGTCAAATCTTGGGTGAGAACCTCCTTCCCTCAGCCAGGGCATTGAAAATGGGTCGTGGATGGGTATTCCAGCATGACAATGACCCAAAACACACGGCCAAGGCAACAAAGGAGTGGCTCAAGAAGCACATTAAGATCCTGGAGTGGCCTAGCCAGTCTCCAGACCTTAATCCCATAGAAAATCTGTGGAGTGAGCTGAAGGTTGTCACGGTTTCGGCCGAGACTGCTCCTCCTCCTGGTTCGGGCAGGCTTCGGAGTACTAGCTGCCACCGCTCTATGTTTCGTCATTTGATTGCTTTTGTCTGTCGGTTACACCTGTGTCCATTTGTGTGTTGATTACGTGTCTTATAAGTTCCTTGTTTTGCACTAGAATGATTGTGTGTTGTTATGACTGCCACTGTGTCGGAGCTACGTGTTTGCACCCTGTTTGTTTTGTGTTTAGTGTTTACGCGTGTGCGTAATTTACCCTCGCCTCTTGGTGTATTTTGAGGTCGGGGTTTTTCTCGTAAACATTAGACTATTAAAGTCTGTTGGACTTAACCTCTGTGTCCTGCGCCTGACTCCTCCACCACATCCACATCGGTTCTAGTGACAGAACAACACACCACCATGGAGTCAGCAGGAACAGCGGCGGCACCCGAATCCCTGGAAGACTGGATCAACTACCAGGACACCATGATCCGGCAACTCGGGGCCGCCATGGACGAGGTGTCCAACACTCTGCGCCGATTGGTGAATCGAGAGGTGCCCACGCACTCTTACAACATCCCATCACCAACGGCCAGTCCTCCTCTCTCAGCACCGGAACCCAGTGGCATTCGGCTCTCGCTCCCGAGGGCATATGACGGTTCTGCAGCCGGGTGTCAGGGATTCCTCCTGCAGGTGGAACTTTACCTTGCCACCATACACCCGGCGCCCTCGGGATACGAGAGCGTCTCCGCCCTCATCTCCTGTCTATCCGGCAAGGCGTTGGAGTGGGCCAACGCCGAATGGAGGGGAATAGACGCCGCAACCATCACCTACGCGGAGTTCTCCCGCCGCTTCAGGGCTGTCTTCGATCATCCACCTGAGGGGAAAGCGGCGGGAGAGCGTCTATTCCACCTCCGACAGGGGAAGAGGAGCGCACAGGAGTTCGCACTGGAGTTCCGGACACTAGCGGCGGATGCGGGGTGGAATGAGAGGGCCCTCATCGACCACTACCGGTGTAGCCTACGAGAGGACGTTCGTCGTGAGCTGGCCTGCAGGGACAACAACCTGTCGTTCGACCAGTTGGTGGACATTTCCATCCGTCTAGACACCCTGCTGGCTACCCGCGGACATCCCGAGTGGGGGTCGTCCATTCCACCCTCCAGCACCTCCGAGCCGATTCCCATGGAGCTCGGGGGTGCTGGCGCTAGAGAGAGGAGGAGAGGGAACCCGAGGGGGGCCATCCCCTGCACCACCTGTGGTCGTGGAGGACACACCGCGGCCAGGTGCTGGGGAGGGTCTCCTGGGAGAGGTGACAACAGGCCACGCACTGGGGAGTCATTTCAGGTGAGTAGGCACCCCACTTACCCAGAGCTTTCTGTTGGTCACATGAGTATTCCTGTGAGATTTCCACAGGTGGCACCTCATTCCCAGCATAAGGCGCTAGTAGATTCAGGCGCAGCTGGGAACTTTATTGATCGGGCATTTTGTTGTAGGTTAGGAATTCCCCTTCGGCCGGTAGAAGCTCCATTTCCTGTCCACGCATTAGACAGCCGGCCGTTGGGGTCGGGCCTGATCAGGGAGGTCACAGCACCACTGACGATGACGACGCAGGGGGGTCATGAGGAGATCATTCAGTTTTATCTGATTGACTCTCCTGCGTACCCCGTGGTGTTGGGCCTTCCCTGGTTAAGCACCCATGATCCTACCATAGCGTGGCAACAGAGGGCTCTTATGGAGTGGTCTGCCCAGTGTGTAGGGAGATGTCTAGGTGTTTCCGTAGGGGCGACATCGGTAGAGAGTCCGAACCAAGTGCCCGCACTGCGCATTCCCCCTGAGTATGAGGATTTAGCACTCGTGTTTAGCAAATCGAGGGCAACACGGCTACCTCCTCATAGACAAGGGGACTGTGCGATAAATCTCCAGACAGGAGCGGCTCTTCCACGGAGTCGTGTGTATCCCCTGTCTCAAGAGGAAACAGCGGCTATGGAGACTTACATAGCCGAGTCCTTGGCACAGGGATACATACGGTCCTCCACTTCCCCGGTCTCCTCGAGTTTCTTCTTTGTGAAGAAGAAGGACGGGGGATTGCGCCCGTGTATTGATTACCGTAGTCTCAATCAGATCACAGTTAAATACAGTTACCCACTTCCACTGATTGCGACGATGACGGAATCATTACGCGGAGCGCGGTTCTTCACAAAGTTGGATCTCAGGAGCGCGTACAATCTGGTGCGCATTAGGGAGGGGGATGAATGGAAAACAGCATTTAGCACCACCTCGGGTCATTACGAGTATCTCGTCATGCCATACGGGTTAATGAATGCTCCTTCAGTCTTCCAATCCTTTGTTGACGAGATTTTCCGGGACATGCATGGGCAGGGTGTAGTAGTTTACATCGACGACATCCTAGTGTATTCTTCTACACGAGCCGAGCATGTAGCCCAGGTGCGCCGAGTGTTGAGAAGACTGTTGGAGCATGACTTGTATGTCAAGGCAGAGAAATGCCTGTTCTTCCAGGAGTCCGTCTCCTTTTTGGGTTATCGGTTGTCCGCGTCTGGTGTGGAGATAGAGGTAGACCGGGTATCGGCCGTGCGTAATTGGCAAACTCCAACCACTGTAAAAGAGGTGCAGCAGTTCTTGGGTTTTGCTAATTACTACCGGAGGTTTATTCGGGGTTTTGGACAGGTTGCAGCTCCCATTACGTCCCTGCTAAAGGGGGGTCCGGTTCGTTTGCAGTGGTCGGCTGAGGCGGACAGGGCATTTGTCAAACTAAAGAACCTGTTCACCTCGGCTCCTGTGCTGGCGCATCCGGATCCCTCTTTACCATTCCAAGTAGAGGTAGACGCGTCCGAGACCGGTATTGGGGCAGTTCTGTCACAACGGTCCGGCACGCCACCTAAACTCCGCCCCTGTGCGTTCTACTCCAAGAAGCTCAGCTCGGCGGAGCGCAACTATGATGTTGGGGACAGGGAGCTGTTAGCCGTAGTCCAGGCCCTAAAGGTGTGGAGGCATTGGCTTGAGGGGGCTCAACACCCTTTCCTCATTCTGACTGATCACCGTAACCTGGAGTACATCCGGGCAGCTAGGAGATTGAACCCTCGTCAGGCTAGGTGGAACATGTTCCTAACCCGGTTTGTTTTTAAGATCACATACATCCCTGGGTCCCAGAATGGTAAGGCAGACGCCCTGTCCCGGCGGTATGACACAGAGGAGAGGTCCAACGAGCCTACTTCCATATTGCCAGAGTCTTATTTGGTGGCTCCGGTGGTATGGGAGGTCGATGCGGAAATCGAGCGGGCACTGCGTACCGACCCTACTCCCCCCGAGTGTCCTGTGGGGCGGACGTACGTTCCGCTCGAGATTCGTGATCGACTTATTTATTGGGCTCATACATCACCCTCCTCTGGACATCCAGGTATTGGCCGGACCGTGCACTGTCTTAGCATGAAATACTGGTGGCCAACGTTAGCTAGGGATGTGAGGGTTTATGTCTCCTCCTGCTCGGTGTGTGCCCAGTGTAAGGCGCCTAGACATTTGCCCAGGGGTAAGCTACATCCCCTGCCCGTTCCACAACGACCATGGTCCCACCTATCGGTGGATTTCGTAACCGACCTACCCCCCTCCCAGGGGAATACCACCATTTTGGTCGTTGTGGATCGGTTTTCCAAGGCCTGTCGTCTCCTTCCCATGCCGGGTCTCCCTACTGCCTTACCAACCGCTGAGGCCCTATTTACCCATGTGTTCCGGCACTATGGGGTCCCCGAGGATATAGTGTCTGACCGAGGTCCCCAGTTCACCTCCAGAGTTTGGGGGGCGTTCATGGAACGGTTGGGGGTCTCGGTAAGCCTTACCTCGGGGTATCACCCAGAGAGCAATGGGCAGGTGGAACGTGTCAACCAGGATGTGGGTAGGTTTTTGAGGTCCTATTGCCGGGACCGGCCGGAGGAGTGGTCTAGGTTCATCCCCTGGGCAGAGATGGCCCAGAACTCTCTCCGCCACTCCTCCACCAATTTAACACCTTTCCAGTGTGTTTTAGGTTATCAGCCGGTCCTGGCACCATGGCACGAGAGCCAGATCGAGGCCCCTGCGGTGGACGAGTGGATTCGGCGCTCGGAGGAGACGTGGGACGCTGCCCATGTCCATCTGCAGCGTGCCATCCGTCAACAAAAGGCGAGCGCCGATCGCCACCGCAGTGAGGGACCGGTGTACGCACCGGAAGATCGAGTCTGGCTCTCGACTCGAAACCTGCCCCTCCGCCTGCCCTGCCGGAAGATGGGTCGGCGGTTTGTGGGGCCCTTCAAAGTCCTGAGAAGATTGAACGAGGTGTGTTACAGGTTACAACTGCCTATAGAGTATAAGAATATTAACCCCTCGTTCCATGTGTCTCTTCTCAGGCCGGTGGTAGCTGGCCCACTCCAAGAAGATGAGATAGGAGAGACCCCTCCGCCCCCTTTGGACATCGAGGGGGCCCCGGCGTACAGGGTCCGGACCATCTTGGACTCGAGGCGCCGGATGAGTGGTCTCCAGTATCTCGTGGAGTGGGAGGGGTACGGTCCGGAGGAACGGTGCTGGGTGCCCAGGAGGGACATACTCGATCCATCCCTCCTGACTGAGTTTCACCGTGGGCATCCCACGCGCCCGGGTCCGCGTCCTCCTGGCCGTCCCCGAGGCCGGGGTCGGCGCACGGCTGGAGCCGCGCGTCAAGGGGGGGGTACTGTCACGGTTTCGGCCGAGACTGCTCCTCCTCCTGGTTCGGGCAGGCTTCGGTGTTCGCCGTCCCCGGAGTACTAGCTGCCACCGCTCTATGTTTCGTCATTTGATTGCTTTTGTCTGTCGGTTACACCTGTGTCCATTTGTGTGTTGATTACGTGTCTTATAAGTTCCTTGTTTTGCACTAGAATGATTGTGTGTTGTTATGACTGCCACTGTGTCGGAGCTACGTGTTTGCACCCTGTTTGTTTTGTGTTTAGTGTTTACGCGTGTGCGTAATTTTCCCTCGCCTCTTGGTGTATTTTGAGGTCGGGGTTTTTCTCGTAAACATTAGACTATTAAAGTCTGTTGGACTTAACCTCTGTGTCCTGCGCCTGACTCCTCCACCACATCCACATCGGTTCTAGTGACAAAGGTTCGAGTTGCCAAACGTCAGCCTCGAAACCTTAAAGACTTGGAGAAGATCTGCTAAGAGGAGTGGGACAAAATCCCTCCTGAGATGTGTGCAAACCTGGTGGCCAACTTTACAAGAAACGTCTGACCTCTGTGATTGCCAACAAGGGTTTTGCCACCATGTACTAAGTCATGTTTTGCAGAGTGGTCAAATACTTATTTCCCTCATTAACATGCAAATAAATTAATAACATTTTTGACATGCGTTTTTCTTGATTTTTTGTTGTTGTTATTCTGTCTCTCACTGTTCAAATAAACCTACCATTAAATTATAGACTGATAATTTCTTTGTCAGTGGGCAAACGTACAAAATCAGCAGGGGATCAAATACTTTTTTCCCTCACTGTATATCTCTGATCTTTTATCTCGCTACGAGCCAGGACACAGCCTGAGATCCTCTGGCAGGGCACTGTTGACCATTCCAAAATCTAGGTTGAAAACGAAAGGAGACCAGGCATTTGCCATTAGGGCCCCTAGACTTTGGAATGGTCAACAGGCTTGCAGATTAAGTTCCCTTTTTTTTATCCCTGCTGAAGACACACTTTCATAAAGATGCTTTAAATGTTTGATTTCAACTTATAATTTGAATTAGCTATCTTTTAAAAATCTCCTTTATCCTGTCTGTTTCTTTGTTAGTACTTTTATTTGATTATTTTATGATGTGATGCACTTCGTTATTTGTATCGAAAACCGCTATAGAAATATAGTTATTATTATTATTATTAAGGGCCCAGCATTAAGTGAGATTGTTTAAAAGCATGTTAATTTTAACCTTCAATTATATTATCTTATCTAGTGTTCTGTATAATCCTAACAGGGCACGCCTGGACGGGATGGTTACCCGGTAAATGTCACTCTAATTCTCTTTTCTGAGCAAATGTTATATTATTTTAATACTCTAAACCCGCATAATATGTTACTCATTGTGTTATTCATTGTGTTACTCATATGTTATTCATTGTGTATCTATTATTAGTTTTATTATTACGTGTTTTACTTTTCAATTATTTCTCTATTGTCATTCTCGCTGCATTGTTGGGAAGGGCCCGTAAGTAAGCGTTTCACTGTTAGTCTACACCCGTTGTTTACGAAGCATGTGACAAATAAGATTTGATTTGATATGACCTAGAATATGATATTCCCTAACCTAGAGTCCCAGACTAGGGCTCTCCAATCCTGTTCCTGGAGAGCTACTGTCCTATAGGTTTTTTCTCCAACCCAAGGTGTTACTAAACTGATTCAGCTTATCAACCAGCTAATTATTAGAATCAGGTGCGCTAGATTAGGGTTGGAGAGATAACCTACAGGACGGTAGCTCTCCAGGAACAGAATTGGAGAGCCCTGTCCTAGACTATGGTTATCTTCCCTTATGGCTCCAGTTGAGTTGTTCCGCTATTGTGTGTAGTCACCTGCACTTCTCCTGGACCATAAGAGAGTGCCATCTACTTGATACATCAGGAAAAGCTCTCTTTTGCAATTCAAACAAGTCTACTGACTGCATCTCTACAAGTTTCTCCTCAAGGACAGAATTCATTTATGGTGCTGTAACTTATCAACCTCTCAGGAACTTAAAAGGTGTTATTTTGTGGTCTCAAGCTGTCTCACATTTGGTTGTGTGTGTTGAGGTCTTAATAACATCAAATGGTTAATTCGCCCGGGGAGCAGTTGTTGTTTGGGATTAACTGCCTTGCTCAAGGGCAGAACGGAAGATTTTTCCAGAGGGGTTTGGCTAATGCGAAAGACACATTTCGGTTGAATGCATTCAGTTGTGCAACTGACTAGATATCCCCTTTACCTTCCCTTTCCCTTCTACTCAGACAAAGGTTTAAGACAGTTGTTCTGACAGTAGGTCCAGATGGGTTGGGTTGCATGTGTTGGCAGCCCACATGCTTACTTAAGATCAACAGGGAAATGCACAAACCTGTAAAGTTGCTCCAATAATAACTGGGATGTGAGTCCAAACTCTGTGTTCATGACCGAACCACATGTGGGCCCAGTTGGACTCACAGTTCCCCCTACAGTATTCACAGAATAGTTGATGTACCTCTCTTTCGCTTAAAATCCTTGCATCTTCATCCGTCTTTTTCACCCCACTGGCTGTGGAATATTATAATAGTTATTTGTACAAACTTCAAGAGCATTTCAGCACCTGTGTAGCAATGGACAGCGACCTACATAATGGCTTTGCGATACAGTGAACATGGACTCTAGACTGACTGGATTTGTACCTATGTTTGTCTATGGCCTGCTTAATCGTTGGCCAGCTGTGTGCCCAATTGATCTGATATTTTTGCTACCAAAACTTGCATATACTGTACATAACCGTGTTTATCTTTAACATATGTATTTTTGATAAATGTTTCTGTATTCTAGGGCCCACTTGGAATGGATGGGAAGCCTGTAAGTACCCATGTTCATCATCTTAATGTTGTGATATGGTGCTGATGTTCAGCTCACAGTGCACTTTATACAGTACAGCTCTATTCAATGATGTGTTAATTTCATTACCGTGAACATTTTATGCGTTCTACTTTTGCTATGTATGACTTGTGATGTAATCATTCTGTGATTTAAACGTTGTCTTCCCATATACAGGGTGCTCCTGGTCCCATGGGAAGCCAGGTATGTATGATAATCATCTTATCTGTGTCGTGGTAATAATTCTAATCAAAGGAGAGACTTTTAGATTTCCTCAAAACAATTTAGCTTTATTAATTACTGCAGTAATGGAGTTAGTCAGTAACCACCTTGGAGGCAATCACTGAGAACTCAGAAGTCTGTTAAACTCCCAGTTTTGGATGATCAAACACCAAGGTGTCTAATTATAAGCAGATGTGATGTAGCAGAGCTGAATATCTGCCAAAACACGATACCATACCATACGATACTATATACTTTATTTTTTCCATTTACATGAAAATTCATTTTGTAAAGTCAGCATACAATTACACAAAAACAATGCACAATACTACATGCAATTCGGAAAACACTACATTTTTACATTGACATTTGAGTAATTTAGCAGACACTCTTATCCAGAGCGACTTGCAGTAGTGAGTGCATACATTTTCGTACTGGTCCCCTGTGGGAATCGAACCCACAACACTGGCGTTGCAAACGCCATGCTCTACCAACTGAGCCACACGGGACTAACACTACAAATAGTTAATGCACACATATTCACAGTCCCTGCGTCCTATTGGGCCTACATCTGTCCTATGTCCCACTGTTCAGCAGCCTGATTGGCTGCCTGAATGAAATGAACACTCCTCTATTCTCCACCGGTCAGCTCATTATCAGCACCCTCTGGTTAGGGGAGACCTTTTAGCTTTGATTCACCTTGGCAAAGCTGTGCTCCTAGTCTGGAAAGGCCTATCCGTTCATCAGTGTGCTATATGAGCCCCTGAAGGCAGGCAGCCCTGAAGGCAGCCCTGTGCATATGCCTGTGTCTATGTCCAAGGGTCCACAGCGGGCTGGTCTGCTACATGGTAGGAGAGGTGGGAACAATGTCACACACAATAATAAATGGGGTGTGTCTTGACTGAAGTGAGCTTCTTTCAAAAGTACCCTTTTCTTAGAAGATGATCTGATTTATTACCTTGTTCTGAAGGCACTTATACACGATCTTAATGTTTTCGATAATCGTGAGGCCTCTGCTTTTCAACACTTTCCCTGCACCTCATTAAGAATTTGCAATTACGATTGATGGACTAAATGTAACACAGAAACGCACCATAATCTTAAGACTTACAGTGCATTCGTATTCAGACCCCTTGACTTTTTCCACATTTTGTTACGTTACAGCCTTATTCTAAAATGGATTAAATCATTTTTCCCCCTCATCATTCTACACACAACACGTCATAATGACAAAGCAAAAACAGGTTTTTAGAAAATTCTGCAAATGTATAACAAATTAAAACGTAAATATCACATTTACATACAGTGCTATGAAAAAGTATTTGTCCCCTTTCTAATTTTCTCTACTTTTGCATATTTGTGATACTGAATGTTATCAGATCTTCAACCAAAACCTAATATTAGATAAAGGGAACATAAGTGGACAAATAACACAACAATTACATATTTATTTCATTTATTTCATAAACAAAGTTATGCAACACCCAGTTCCCCTGTGTGAAAAAGTAATTGCCCCCTTACACTCAATAACTGGTTGTGCCACCTTTAGCTGCAATGACTCCAACCAAATGCTTCCTGTAGTTGTTGAGCGGTCTCTTACGTCGCTGTGGAGGAATTTTGACCCACTCTTCCATGCAGAACTGCTTTAACTCAGTGACGTGTTGGTTTTCAAGCATGAACTGCTCGTTTCAAGTCCTGCCACAACATCTCAATTGGGATTAGGTCTGGACTTTGACTAGGCCATTCCAAAACTTCAAATTTGTTGCTTTTTAGCAATTATCATGTAGACTTGATTGTGTGTTTTGGATCATTGTCTTGCTGCATGACCCAGCTGCGCTTCAGCTTCAGCTCACAGACGGATGGTCTGACATTCTCCTGTAGAATTCTCTGATACAGAGCAGAATTCATGGTTCCTTCTATTAAGGCAAGTCGTCCAGGTCCTGAGGCAGCAAAGCATCCCCAAACCATCGCACCACCACCACCATGCTTGACCTTTGGTATGATGTTCTTACTGTGGAATGCAGAGTTTGGTTTTCGCCAGGCATTACTGGAACCATGTCGTCCAAAAAGTTATACTTTTGAATCATCTGTCCATAGAAAGTTCTTCCAAGAGTCTTGATGATCATCCAGGTGCTTTTTGGCAAACTTGAGTCAACTTTTTGGACGAGATGGGTCCCATTATGCCTGGCGAAAACCAAACACTGCATTCCACAGTAAGAACATCATACCAAAGGTCAAACATGGTGATGGTGGTGTGATGGTTTGGGGATGCTTTGCTGCCTCAGGACCTGGACGACTTGGGTCGTTGTCCTGTTGGAAGGTGAACCTTCGCCCCAGTCCTGGGATTAAGCGCTCTGGAGCAGGTTTTCATCAAGGATCTCTCTGTACTTTGCGCTGTTCATCTTTCCCTCGATCCTGGCTAGTCTCCCAGTCCCTGCCGCTGAAAAACATCCCCACAGCATGATGCTGCCACTAACATGCTTTACCGTAGGGATGATGCCAGGTTTCCTCCAGACATAATGCTTGGCATTCAGGCCAAAGAGTTCAATCTTGGTTTCATCAGACCAGAGAATCTTGTTTCTCATGGTCTGAGAGTCATTTAGGTGTCTTTTGGCAAACTCCAAGCAGGCTGTCATGTGCCTTTTACTGAGGAGTGGCTTCCATCTGGCCACTCTACCATAAAGGCCTGATTGATGGAGTGCTGTGGAGATGGTTGTCCTTCTGGAAGGTTCTCCCATCTCCACAGAGCAACTCTGGAGCTCTGTCAGAGTGACCATCGGGTTCTTGGTCACCTCCCTGACCAAGGCCCTTCTCCCCCGATTTCTCAGTTTGGCAGGGCGGCCAGCTCTAGGACGAGTCTTGGTGGTTCCAAACTTCTTCCATTTAAGAATGATGGAGGCCACTGTGTTCTTGGGGACCTTGAATGCTGCAGAAATGTGTTGGTACCCTTCCCCAGATCTGTGCCTCAATACAATCCTGTCTTGGAGCTCAGCGGAAAATTCCTTCGACCTCATGGTTTGGTTTTTGCTCTGACATGCACTGTCAACTGTGGGACCTTATATAGACAGGTGTGTGCCTTTCCAAATTATGTCCAATCAATTGAAATGTACCATAGGTGGACTCCAATCAAGTTGTAGAAACATCTCAAGGATGATCAATGGAAACAGGATGCACCTGAGCTCAATTTTGAGTCTCATAGCAAAGGGTCTGAATACTTATGTAAATAAGGTATTTTGGTTTTTATTTTTAATACATTTGCAACAATTTCTAAAAACCTGTTTTCTCTTTTTCACTATGGGGTATTGTGTGTAGATTGATGAGTAAAAACATTAATTTAATCCATTTTAGTATAAGGCTGTAACGTAACAACATTTGGAAAAAGGGATGGGGTCTGAATACTTTCCGAATGCAATTTAAAATGGCATGCATCCCCATCAATTATGTGTACTATATACATAGCAAAAAAGGTTGCAAGACCTGTGTAAAGATGTACTGTATACGTTGCGTGTGGAGAGAGTATGGGTGTTGAGGCTCCTGTTATCTGACAGTATAGTGAAACGCAACAGCAGCTGCCTAACGCTCCAACACCAGTTACATCACTCTGACACTGACGTCTATATACTGCATCTGTGTTAGGGTTATTAAACACCTGTGTCCATTCATTCGCAAAGCTCATGTTAGCAGATATCCTTCATGGCAATCTAAACACACTCTAAGAAGGCCTCATGCGGATACCTCATCACAGAATTAATTGCAATCACGAGATTCTGTAGAGTGTAACCCGTTGAGGCCTAAACTCATATGTCCTCCACCCATTGTAAGAGAGGGAGAGTTAATCAGTGAAGAAAAGCTGTGTCCCTCAAACCCACACAACCCTGAACCCTTCAAGACGTAGAAGGCCTGGCTTTCATTTGGGTCTTTACAGGGAAAGTGAAAGTATCTTGGAAGGAATGAGTTTTGTCAGCGGTCATCACAGTCCATTATTTCCTTTTTCTCCTCTATTGTCAGGGACTGCCTGGGCCAAAAGGAGACAAGGTATGACAAAATACACCTTTTCTATAGTACAATTAGTCTTATAGAAAAGCTACTTTTTTTTGTTTTTTTACCCCCTTTTCGATCTTGTCTCATCACTGCAACTCCCCAACGGACTTGGGAGGCGAAGGTCAAGTCATGCGTCCTCCGAAACATGACCCGCCAAACCACGCTTCTTAACACCTGCCCGCTTAACCCGGAAGTCAGCCGCACCAATGTGTTGGAGGAAACACCGTTCAACTGACGACCGAGGTCAGCCTGCAGGCGCCCGACCCGCCACAAGGAGTCACTAGAGCATGATGAGCCAAGTAAAGCCCCCCTGGCCAAACCCTCCCCCAACCCAGACGACGCTGGGCCAATTGTGCGCTGCCCTATGGGACTCACGATCACGGCCGGTTGTTACGGTTGCCGAGTTCATATTAATTAATATCCCACAAGGCTTAACGCCTCTGACTCAGCAACTCAAAGAAGTAAAACTTCAATTTCCCTTGACCACCAAGTCAAAATGTTTAGTTCTATGTCTCAAAATAAATATGTGTACATCTGAATTAAATGTAGGAAGCAATCAAATTTCAATCAACTTTCCACCTATACCTGTTTTAAACGTCTTCAACTACCATAAAAATACTTTAAACAGCGGAAGCAATTCACACAATTTTCTGGATTCATGTAAAATTACTTTTCTAGTCTAGTGCAATTAATAAAGTTATAATAAAATGTTAAACATGAAATGGAAAGATATTCTCGAAGCATGATTGTAACTTGCTTTGTACCTTTGATATACCTGTCGTGTACTTTGATCATCCATATTGTTCTCAAATTTTCCTGTTTTCTCTAGGGATATCAAGGAGATATGGGGCCCAGGGTGAGAGAGTTAAACATGTCATATATATACACTGAGTGTACAAAACATTAGGACCAATTGCTCTTTCCATGACATAGACTGACCAGGTGAAAGCTATGATCCCTTATTGATGTCACCTGTTAAATCCACTTCAATCAGTGTAGATGAAGGGGAGGAGACAGGTTAAAGAAGGATTTTTAAGCCTTGAGACATTTGAGACATGTATGTGTGCCATTCAGAGGGTGAATGGGCAAGAAAAAATATTTAAGTGCCGTTGAACAGGGTATGGTATTAAGTGCCAGGCACACTGGTTTGAGTGTCAAGAACTGCAATGCTGCCGGGTTTTTCACGCTCAACAGTTTGCCATGTGTATCAAGAATGGTCCACCACCCAAAGAACATCCAGCCAACTTGACACAATTGTGGGAAGCATTGGAGTCAACATGGGCCAGCATCCCTGTGGAACGCTTTCAACACCTTGTAGAGTCCATGCCATGACAAATTGAGGCTGTTCTGGGGGCAAAGGGGGTGCAACTCAATACAAGAAGGTGTTTCTAATGTTTTGTACACTCACTGTATATTATCTATTATCATTCACCAGCACACCAGAATTCTACCAGCTCCACTCTCTCAGGTCAAATACAATGCTTATACGCTCCCGCCACACACCCTCTTCCTTTGTTTAACCCACAGTTTATTCTGTCTACCACATTATAGGGAGAAATACGGATCAGGAATCCTGAAAGAAAAAAGTATTTTATATAACATCTGAACCTATCGTAACCTGATAGGTCAACCCTACTGACTCCCCTGTAACCCACAGCCTAACACACTTCTATTAGAAACAGGTGGCCTGGGCTGGCCTATTAAATGATTATTGCCTTGTTATAGTATTTAAGCCCCAACGGAAGGGCATTCTGGGGCACTGCTGTTCACTGGGCAAATAAGTCTAGTTCTCAAAAGAAAGACCTGGTTACCAGGTGTCCGTGTTAAGACAAAAACATATTTTTTCTTGCACTGCGAGAATGCACTTTGGAGTCATGAAGTCAACGAAACAATTTGTATTGTGAGAAACAAAAAGAGCGCATCTGCAGATCTCTCTGCTCAGGGTGTTGTCTTTGATTTATCTCGGAAACATGGCAACCTGTTTTAATTGAACCAGTTCCTAAGCATATAAGGCATGGATTCGCTTGACTGTTAAATGTGCCCCTCCTTTTAACACCAAGTTTTAGGATCTGTCTTAGACAGTCTGTTTAGTTGCTTGGCTAAGTTATCATTGCAACATCCCATGAGCTGAACTTTCTGATTGGGAAGAAGAAATAGGGGCATGTGTAAATCACCCAGTGAACAGCAGCTTGGCAGGAGTACATGACCCTGGAAGTATACTATTCCAGCTGTTTGGGTCCCCTGACCTTGGAAGTTAATTAAAGCTAGAGCAGCGTGAGCCCAGGTCGATGTCTGACCCATTGGGCACTAGTCTCCCAGCCATGTTCAAATATCTCTATCAAGAAGCAATTGGTTCACAATCAGTCACTCTTTGCTATTAAGATATTATACACATTAGCTCATTTTTACATTGGATTGTTGAGGCAGATGCATTCCTGTCATTCTCAACCCTCTTATTCTGCCTCAAAGTTGATTCTGGCCTGGTTTCCACTTGAGTTCATTTTTACTAGTCTGCACTCCAAAGGGCTTATTTATGGCTACGTACTTTGTAGTTATCAATATTACATTTTACTCATTTAGCAGACGCTCTTATCCAGAGCAACTTACAGTTAGTGAGTGCATACATTATCATTATTATTATTATATAATTTTTTTTCATACCCCCCGTGGGAATCGAACCCACAACCCTGGCGTGCAAACGCCATGCTCTACCAACTGAGCTACATCCCTGCCGGCCATTCCCTCCCCTACCCTAGACGATGCTGGGCCAATTGTGCGCCGCACCATGGGTCTCCCCGTGGTGCGAACCAGGATCTCTAGTGGCACAGCTAGCACTGCGATGCAGTGCCTTAGACCACTGCGCCACTCGGGAGGTTAGAATATAAAATATCAATTTGATATTTGAGAAAGCAGAGGGAAGATGTGAATTACACCAGGAAGAATATGGTTTTAGCCTCTAAACCCACTGCAATTCATGTTGACCACAGCTCTAACACAATCATGGACAAGACTGCCAGAATCTCTCTATGGATGGTTGATATTCATATGAAGTCAATCAGCCACAAGACAACTAGGCCTCTATTGTTTGAGGATTGAAACCAGACAGAATGGCTATTGTCTTTGTATGCTCTAGTCAGTTATCGTTAAGTGGCTTTACACATGCTGGAACTGTGCCAAGACAGGATTTTTGTGCTTACTAACAGATGGATCAATAACCTCAATTCCATCCCTTCACCCCCTCTGTTGTCTATCACCCTACTCACCCTTGTCTTTCATTATCCCCCTCTTACCCAACCCTCCTCCATCCTTATGCTCCTTTCCAACACTGTCCAAACCTCACATCAGGGACTCCCTGCACTCATGGGCTCTGCAGGTCTGCCCAGTAATCAGATTCTCACAGTCAAGGTTTGTCCCACCCCCCTCTCTCTCTCTCTCGACCGGGTCCTCTGAGTCTCCATCCAGCCTTGCCGTTCCCTTCCTTTATTCTCCTTCTCCCTCTCTTCTTCTGTTAAGCCTGTAGAGAATACTAGTTACTGACTCTCTGTTTAACCTCTCTCTTACATTCTTTATGTTTGTTTTTCTTTCACTGTGTCTCTGGTGGCGTCCCTCTCTCCCTTTCTCTCTGGAGTCAGATGGTCTTCCCACGCTTCGACCACGGCTTTCTCTCTGGCGACCAGCACACTTTTCAGAAACGCCTCCTGAAGGTAGAGCTAGTCGCATCTCAGCCTTCAAGCTGGCTTCTCACCCTCTCTTCTTCTATCACTTTCTCTCACTCTTTTACATCTCACACATGTACATACAGTGGGGGAAAAAAGTATTTAGTCAGCCACCAATTGTGCAAGTTCTCCCACTTAAAAAGATGAGAGAGGCCTGTAATTTTCATCATAGGTACACGTCAACTATGACAGACAAATTGAGGAAAAAAAATCCAGAAAATCACATTGTAGGATTTTTAATGAATTTATTTGCAAATTATGGTGGAAAATAAGTATTTGGTCACCTACAAACAAGCAAGATTTCTGGCTCTCACAGACCTGTAACTTCTTCTTTAAGAGGCTCCTCTGTCCTCCACTCGTTACCTGTATTAATGGCACCTGTTTGAACTTGTTATCAGTATAAAAGACACCTGTCCACAACCTCAAACAGTCACACTCCAAACTCCACTATGGCCAAGACCAAAGAGCTGTCAAAGGACACCAGAAACAAAATTGTAGACCTGCACCAGGCTGGGAAGACTGAATCTGCAATAGGTAAGCAGCTTGTTTTGAAGAAATCAACTGTGGGAGCAATTATTAGGAAATGGAAGACATACAAGACCACTGATAATCTCCCTCGATCTGGGGCTCCACGCAAGATCTCACCCCGTGAGGTCAAAATGATCACAAGAACGGTGAGCAAAAATCCCAGAACCATACGGGGGGACCTAGTGAATGACCTGCAGAGAGCTGGGACCAAAGTAACAAAGCCTACCATCAGTAACACACTACGCCGCCAGGGACTCAAATCCTGCAGTGCTAGACGTGTCCCCCTGCTTAAGCCAGTACATGTCCAGGCCCGTCTGAAGTTTGCTAGAGTGCATCCAGAAGAGGATTGGGAGAATGTCATATGGTCAGATGAAACCAAAATATAACTTTTTGGTAAAACCTCAACTCGTCGTGTTTGGAGGACAAAGAATGCTGAGTTGCATCCAAAGAACACCATACCTACTGTGAAGCATGGGAGTGAAAACATCAGACTTTGGGGCTGTTTTTCTGCAAAGGGACCAGGACGACTGATCCGTGTAAAGGAAAGAATGAATGGGGCAATGTATCGTGAGATTTTGAGTGAAAACCTCCTTCCATCAGCAAGGGCATTGAAGATGAAACGTGGCTGGGTCTTTCAGCATGACAATGATCCCAAACACACTGCCCGGGCAACGAAGGAGTGGCTTTGTAAGAAGCATTTCAAGGTCCTGGAGTCTCCAGATCTCAACCCCATAGAAAATCTTTGGAGGGAGTTGAAAGTCCGTGTTGCCCAGCGACAGCCCCAAAACATCACTGCTCTAGAGGAGATCTGCATGGAGGAATGGGCCAAAATACCAGCAACAGTGTGTGAAAACCTTGTGAAGACTTACAGAAAACGTTTGACCTGTGTCATTGCCAACAAAGGGTATATAACAAAGTATTGAGAAACTTATGTTATTGACCAAATACTTATTTTCCACCATAATTTGCAAATAAATTCATAAAAAATCCTACAATGTGATTTTCAGGATTTTTTTTCTCATTTTGTCTGTCATAGTTGACGTGTACCTATGATGAAAATTACAGGCCTCTCTCATCTTTTTAAGTGGGAGAACTTGCACAATTGGTGGCTGACTAAATACTTTTTTTCCCCACTGTATGTTATTGGCCTCCAGCATTTTTTGGTTTGCCGCTCTGCCACTTCTTTCCATATGTCTGCTTCAAATTTGAGAGAAAATGAGTGGGAAAATAAATTATGTCTTTTTGGAAAGTGAGTTTGAATAAATTACATTGTTTGTGGATGATAATTTGGTGGAAAGAATGCCAGTCAGAACTACGGTAATTGGAGAACAAGAATAGCTTGTTGTTTACTTGACAAAATAAATTGCTGTTAAAATGACTGTGTTAAACATCTTGTTTTGAGTAAAACCACATCAGGCATTCAACAGTATTCTAGAGTGAATAATATGCATAGCAGCAGTTTAAGCCTTGCTTTAACACTTTGACATTGGCAAGGATAGTTGGCAGCAAACGCCAGACACTTTGTGAAAAGAGGCTAATGCCAGACAAGTTTTTAATTAACTGTACAGAACATTGATCAAAGTTAAGATGTTGAAAGTGGTTCAAGAACTTGTCTGGGGTGTGACAATACAATTATTCTGCAATTTGTTTTGATTGATAATACTGTGGGAATTGGGATTATTACCTCATCTCATACGTCTCTCTCCATGCCTATACAGGGTGACCAGGGTCAGGCTGGCCTTCCCGGCCCCCCGGGGCCCCCTGGATCACCAGGTCCTAGAGGACCATCTGGGAACACAGGGAAGGATGGGCCCAGAGGTCACCCTGGGGAGCAGGTAAGACAGCCCCTCTCTCATCCATGTCACTACAGTCATCAGTCCGAAGAGGACTGGCCACCACTCTTCCTAGGTTCCTGCCTTCTAGGGAGTTTTTCCTCACCACTGTGCTTCTGCCTTTGCATTGCTTGCTCTTTGGGGTTTTAGGCTGCGTATCTGTAAAGCACATTGTAACACATGCTGATGTCTAAAGGGCTTAAAAAATCAATTTGATTAATTGATTTATCTCACTCCCCGCTGAAAAAAAAACAGCATAAACTAGCATGGTCTGGAGACCAGACTTCGTTGTGTTTTCACTGGAGACCAGCCTACATTGTGTTTTCGCTGGAGACCAGCCTTCGTTGAATTTTAGACACATAAGCTGGCCACCAGCATACCAGTATATGCTGGTCATCCGCAAAACCAGCATCAAGTCACATTATGCTGGCTTGCAACGTGATGTCTAATCCTATTGAAATCCAGCCTAACTGGGGATATCAACAAATTTGAATTTGTATTCACCACAATCTGCATTCAGAATGACTGCCAGGGTTAGAAAGATGAATAAATGAGACTACCTAAACCATCTAAACTGGAACAACCATTTCAGTAACGGGTGCAATAAGTCCAACTAACAGATTAGATTAGTTTAGAAAAATCTATGCTATTTATCTTTGTGTAGCATGAAAGGTGAAATAAATACAATTTTATAAATGTCTAGTAGTTATGTCTAGATTATTTTGGGAAGTTCTGGATAGTATACAGATACTATAAACAGGCTCCATTGTGGGACCACAATTGCTTTGCAGCATGTTCAGGATTTCTTTCAAAAGCAAGTCAGTATACCGAATAAACTAGATATCCTAAATAGTGTTGTGTTTGCATTGGGTCAAATAGGCTATACAGCACTAACTCAACCAGCCAGGAGTACCTGTAGGTGACGATGGGGGAGAGTGGCTGATCAATTGTTTCATCCAGGAGATAGGTTTCATCTCAGCAGTTCCAGCATGTGTAAAGCCACTTAACCATAACTGACTAGAGCATTCAAAGACAATAGCCATAGAAAAAAATAATTATTAAAAATGCACAAAAAAATTACCATAAATCCAGAACAGGTCTACACAATATGTTCAGGGTAACATCCATGAACGTGTGGTAGCATTAGCCAGCCCTAAACCAGATAACACTATCATAACAACATGGTATGGGGCAGAGAGAAAATGTGCTCTTTTAGAGCTAATTATCAGTAAAAATACTACAAAAAATTATAATGGCTTATGACATGTTTGTTCCCAGGTTTGAGACCAGGAAAACAGATAATGTTTCCTGTAAAACTGGAGAAATGATGAGACAAGAGAAAGTTTCAGGAAAAGATCTCTCAATAGAATTTCATGAACATATGTGTCAAGGGTCAATTATCTGGTTTTTCTACATTGCTTTATAGAAAAATATAAATTCACATACTTGCATATCCTATGTTCAGTCTCTTTAACTGTACATATAGCTATTGCTATTCAATGAATTAGTATCTGTACCAAAATAATGGCTATTCACTTACAAAGGGTATGCTATCTTGTATATATGTTTTTCCAACACATCTCAACAGGTTACCCACTGTAGTAATGTAAACATAAATGTTACCCAATGCTTCACGATCGACCACAATGACCCCCACTAGCCCTGCTAACAGTAAAATACATTTATACATTAACAGCTAAGCATATAGACCTGTGTGAAGCTAGTGACAATAATGATTAGCCACAAGTGGAATTTTCGTTTTGCCCTCAAAATAAAAGTCCCCCATTGAAAGTGATTGAAACTGAAACAAATATTGGAATCATGACATATTTGGACTAGATAATGCTAAACAAGGTCGAAATGTTGTTATATAAATTCAACATAAGACAATAATTAGTTAATTTTACAAATAAATAAAAATCTGTTGAAATCCCACTGTTGCTGTATTAGACTTTAGAATTGCATTGGGAGCATACTTAAATGCACTGTACAGCCTTATCAATGGACCTTGGGTCCATGAAATGGGGGTATCCACCTACATGCACAGATTACACTTCTAAAGAGTTTACACAAATATTAGCGTCCTAGCTCATATAAGGGAACTTTAACTGTGGGAAATCGCCTCACTATACAGCCTATTGTGTGTATTGACATTCATATTGCAATGTACAGCCTTACTTATGGCTCTTGGTCCATAAATATTAGCTACGATGCTAAATTTAGTGAAACCCACAGATTACAATACTGAAGAGTTTACACAGAGTAGGCTGATACCGATGGATCTTGGGTCCACGAAATGGGGTAAGGCTGTACATTGCAATATGAATGTTCTGTACATAGTAGGTTGACTGGTGAGCTTAATGTGGCTCATTTCACACCGGTTTCAGAGTCCCGCAATTAGTGCTACGACGCTAATATTTTTTGAAAACTCTTCACAGTTGTGTTCTGTGGGTGTCACCGAGTAGGCTGATACCCCAATTCATGGACCCAAGAACTATAAGTACGTCTGTAAAGTGCATATAAGTCTCCCCCAATGCAATTCTAAAGTCTAATACAGCCACGGTGCGATTTCAATAGATTTGTACTTTGTTTGTTGACAAATTAACTAATTATTGTCTTTTGTGGAATTTATATAACAACATTCTGAACTTGTTCAGCATTATCTAGAGCAAATATGGCATGATTCCACAATTTGTATCAGTTTGAATCACTTTCAACTTTTATTTTGAAGGCGAAATGCAAATTCCACCAGTGTGGCTAATCCTTATTGTGGCTAGCTTCACACAGGTAGCATATAGCTAGTGCTAAACTAGCGCTTAGCATGACGCTAGCTAGCGAACTTTCGAACCATGTATCATCTGCATATACAGTGCATTCGGAAAGAATTCAGATCCCTTGACCTTTTCCACATTTTGTTACGTTACAGCCTTATTCTAAAATGGATTACATTGGGGTTTTTCCACATCAATCTACACACAATACCCCATAATGACGAAGCAAAAACAGGTTTTCAATTTTTTTTGCAAACTTATTAAAAATTAAATACTGATATCACATTTACGTAAGTATTCAGACCCTTTACTCAGTGCTTTGGAAGCTATTAAAGCCATGAGTCTTCTGGGGTATGACGCTACAGGCTTGGCACACCTGTATTTGGGGAGTTTCTCTCATTATTTTCTGCAGATCCTCTCAAGCTCTGTCAGGTTGGATGGGGAGTGTCGCTGCACAGCTATTTTCAGGTCTCTCCAGAGATGTTCGATCAGGTTCAAGTCCGGGCTCTGGCTGGGCCACTCAAGGACATTCAGAGATTTGTCCAGAAGCCACTCCTGCGTTGTCTTGGCTGTGTGCTTAGGGTTGTTGTCCTGTTGGAAGGTGAACCTTTGCCGCAGTCTGAGGTCCTGAGCGCTCTGGAGCAGGTTTTCATCAAGGATCTCTCTGTACTTTGCTCCGTTAATCTTACCCTCGATCCTGACTAGTCTCCCAGTCCCTGCCGCAATCCCCACAGCATGATACTGCCACCACCATGCTTCACCATGCTCAACACAATCCTGTCTCGGAGCTCTACAGACAATTCCTTCGACCTCATGGCTTGGTTTTTGCTATGACATGCACTGTACAACTGTGGGACCTTACTGTGCCTTCTGAAAATATTTAGACCCCTTGACTTTTTCCGCATTGTTACGTTACAGCCTTATTATAAGATTGATTAAATAAAGAAATCCTCAGCAATCGAAACACATTAACCCATAATGACGAAGCAAAAACAGGTTTTTACATTTTTTTAAAAATGTATTAAACCTAAAAAACTGAAATACATTATTTAAATAAGTATTCAGACCCTTTGCTATGAGACTCGAAATTAAGCTCAGGTGCATCTTGTGGTAAATTAAATTGATTGGACATGATTTGGAAGGGCACATACCTGTCTATATAAGGTCCCACAGTTGATAGTGCATATCTGAGCAAAACCAAGCCATGAGGTTGAAGGAATTGTCCGTAGACAGGATTGTGTCGAGGCACAGATCCGTGGAAGGGTGCCAAAACATTTCTGCAGCATTGAAGGTCCCCAAGAACACAGTGGCCTCCATCTTTCTTAAATGGAAGAAGTTTGGAACCACCAAGAATCTTCGTAGAGCTGGGCGCCCGGTCAAACTGAGCAATCGGGGGAGAAGGGCCTTGGTCTGGGAGGTGACCAAGAACCCGATGGTCACTCTGACAGAGCTCTGGAGTTGCTCTGTGGAGATGGGAGAACCTTCCAGAAGGACAACCATCTCTGAAGAACTCCACCAATCAGGCCTTTATGGTAGAGTGGCCAGACGGAAGCCACTCCTCAGTAAAAGGCACATGACAGCCTGCTTGGAGTTTGCCAAAAGGCACCTAAAGACTATCAGACCATGAGAAACAAGATTCTCTGGTCTGATGAAACCAAGATTGAACTCTTTGGCCTGAATACCAGGTGTCATGTCTGGAGGAAACCTGGCACCATCCCTACGGTGAAGCATGTTGGTGGCAGCATCATGCTGTGGGGATGGTTTTCAGCGGCAGGGACTGGGAGACTAGTCAGGATCGAGGGAAAGATTAACAGAGCAAAATACAGAGCGCTCAGGACCTCAGACTGAGGCAAAGGTTCACCTTCCAACAGGACAACAACCCTAAGCACACAGCCAAGACAACGCAGGAGTGGCTTCAGGACAAGTCTCTGAATGTCCTTGAGTGGCCCAGCCAAAGCATGGACTTGAACCCGATCTAACATCTCTGGAGAGACCTGAAAATAGCTGTACAGCAACGCTCCCTATCCAACCTGACAGAGTTTGAGAGGATCTGCAGAGAAGAATGGGAGAAACTCCCCAAATACAGGCAGCGTCATACCCAAGAAAGAAGACTTGATGCTGTAATAGCTGCCAAAGGTGCTTCAACAATGTACTGAGTAAAGGCACTGAAAACCTGTTTTTGCTTTGTCTTTATGGGGTATTGTGTGTAAATTGATGAGGGAAAAAAACAATTTAATCAATTTTAGAATAAGGCTGTAACGTAACAAAATGTGGAAAAGGTCAAGGTGTCTGAATACTTTCCGAAGGCACTGTATATAGACAGGTGTGTGCCTTTCCAAATCATGTCCAATCAATTGAATTTACCAAAGGTGGACACCAATCAAGTTGCAGAAACATCTCAAGGATGATCAATGGAAACCTGAGCTCAATTTCGAGTCTCATAGCAAATGGTCTGAATACTTATGTAAATAAGGTATCAGTTATTTTTTAATACATTTGCAAAAATGTCTAAAAACCTGTTTTCGCTTTGTCATTATGGGGTATTGTGTGTAGACTGATTAGGAAAATTTGTAACTTCATCCATTTTGGAATAAGGCAGTAATGTAACAAAATGTGGAAAAGGTGATGGGTTCGGATACTTTCCGAATGCACTGTAAATGGATGACAGAGCTTCCTACTGCCTGAGCTATGTTGTTGATGTAAATTGAGAAGAGCTTGGGGCCTAGGATCGAGCCTTGGGGTACTATCTTGGTGACAGGCAGTGGCTGACACAGCAGATGTTCTGACTTTACACATAGCACTCTTTGAGATACACTACCAGTCAAAAGTTTGGACACACCTACTCATTCAAGGGTTTTTCTTTATTTTACATTGTAGAATGTGAAACAGTGAAGACATCAAAACTATGAAATAACACATATGGAATCATGTAGTAACCAAAAAAGGGTTAAACAAATCAAAATATATTTTATATTTGAGATTCTTCAAATAGCCACCCTTTGCCTTGATGACAGCTTTGCACACTCTTGGCATTCACTCAAACAGCTTCATGAGGTAGTCACCTGGAATGCATTTCAATTAACAGGTGTGCCTTATTAAATGTTAATTTGTGGAATTTATTTCCTTCTTAATGCGTTAGAGCCAATCAGTTCTGTTGTGACAAGGTAGGGGTGGTGGTATACAGAAGATAGCCCTAGTTGGTAAAAGACCAAGTCCATAATATGGCAAGAACAGCTCAAATAAGCAAAGAGAAACGACAGTCCATCATTACTTTAAGACATGAAGGTCAGTCAATCCAGAACATTTCAAAAACTTTGAACGTTTCTTCAACTGCAGTCGCAAAAACCATCAAGTGCATGATTAAACTGGCTCTCATGTGGACCACCACAGGAATGGAAGACCCAGAGTTACCTCTGCAGCAGAGGATAACTTCATTATCGTTACCAGCCTCAGAAATTGCAGCCCAAATAAATGCTTCACAGAGTTCAAGTCACAGACACATCTCAACATCAACTGCTCAGAGGGGACTGTGTGAATCAGGCCTTCATGGTCGAATTGCTGCAAAGAAACCAGTAGTAAAGGACATCAATAAGAAGAAGAGACCTGCTTGGGCCAACAAACATGAGCAATGGACATTAGACCGGTGGAAATGTGTCCTTTGGTCTGGAGTCCAAATTTGAGATTTTCTTTCTCCAACCGCCGTGTCTTTGTGAGACGCAGTGTGGGTGAACGGATGATCTCTGCATGTGTAGTTCCCACCGTAAAGCATGGAGGAGGAGGTGTTATGGTGTGGGAGTGCTTTGCTGGTGACACTGTCTCTGATTTATTTAGAATTCAAGGTATACTTAACAAGCATGGCTACCACAGCATTCAGAGTGATGGAGTGCAGCATCAGATGACTTGGCCTCCACAATCCCCTGACCTCAACCCAATTGAGATGGTTTGGGATGAGTCGGACGGCAGAGTGAAGGAAAAGCAGCCAACAAGTGCTCAGCATATGTGGGAACACCTTCAAGACTGTTGGAAATGCATTCCAGGTGAAGCTGGTTGAGAGAATGCCAAGAGTGTGCAAAGCTGTCATCAAGGCAAAGGAAGATTTGAAGAATCTCAAATCTCAAATATATTTTGATTTCTTTAACACTTTTTTGGTTACTACCTGATTCCATATGTATTATTTCATAGTTTTGATGTCTTCACTATTATTCCACAATATAGAAAATAGTACAAATAAAGAAAAACCCTTGAATGAGTAGATGTGTCCAAACTTTTGACTGGTACTGTAGGTAGTTAGCAAACCAGGCCAAAGACCCCTCAGAGACACCAATACTCCTTAGCCGACCCACAAGAATGGAATGATCTACCGTATAAAAAGCTTTGGCCAAGTCAATAAAAATAGCATCACAACATTGCTTAGTATTAAGGGCAGTAGTGAAATCATTTAGGACCTTTAAGTGACACATCCATAACTTGAGTGGAAACCAGATTGCATATCAGAGAGAATACTATAGACATCAAGAAAGCCAGTAAGTTGATTATTGACAAGTTTTTCCAGCTCTTTTGATTAACAGGGCAAGATATAAATTGGCCTATAACAGTTAGGATCAGCTTGATCTCCCCCTGTAAATAAAGGATGCACCGGGGCTGTCTTCCAAGCACTGGGAACCTCTCCAGAGAGGAGAGACAGGTTAAAAAGGCGAGAGATAGGCTCGGCAATGATAGGGGCAGCAACCTTAAAGAAGAATGGATCTAAACCATCTGACCCAGATGTTTTTTGGGGGTCAAATTTAAGGAGCTCCTTTAGCACCTTAGACTCAGGGAGAAGCTGTGTAGCGGGGCAGGGGAAAAAGAGGGAGGGGCATCAGGGCTAGTTGCTTTACATGCTGACTAGACCGGGCACGCTCTTGCGCCATCGCGCGCATGTTGATTCTGTCCATCCACACCAGCTGCGAACAGGACACGCAGGTTGAAATATCAAAACGAACTCTGAACCAACTATATCAATTTGGGGACAGGTTGAAACATGTGAAACATTCATGAACATTTAGCTAGCTAGCTTGCTGTTGCTAGCTAATTTGTGCTGGGATATAAACATTCGGTGGTTATTTTACCTGAAATGCACAAGGTCCTTTTTTTCCTGGATCTTTGTAGAATTTTGACCCATTCTGAGTCACACAAAATTGTGTGTTCTCTACTCTGACAATTAATCCACAGATTAAAGGGGAAACCTAGTTAGTTTCTAGTAATCTCTCCTTCTTCTTCTTCTGTGGACTTTATATGGCAGTTGGCAACCAACTTTAAGGTGCATTACCACCACCAACTGGACTGGAGTGTGGACCTCAGTTCAGCTTTCAATCACCCACGTGGGTATATGCTCCTAAAAATCAATGAGGAGATGGGAGAGGCGGGACTTGCAGTGCATCAAGCGTCAAAAATAGAACTAAGTTATATTTTAGAGCCTGGCTATGCAGACGCTCGTTGACGCGCGCGAGCAGTAGGGATGAAATGATTGAATAACATGTATGTGTACATTTATTTTGCAAAGCTCGCGTGCGCAACACGGGCGGTGTGGTTAGCATGTTAGAAGGGCTGGGAGATAAGGAAGTGTTGGGCGGGCAAGGAGGCGTGGCTGTGTCAAATAGGAATCCTGACTTAATGAAGTGGTGATTAAAGAGCTCAGCCATACACAACCATAACAACCACATCATCAACATTAAGGGACATGGGCAGCTGTGAGGAGGAGGGTTTATTCTCCAGGTCTTTCACCGTTTTCCAGAACTTCTTGGGATTAGACCTACAGAGAGAGAACTGCTCCTTAAAGTAACTAACTTTGGCCTTCCGGATAGCCTGAGTGCACTTATTTCTCATTTGCCTGAAAGACAGCTAGTCAGAGTATTTGTGTCATAAGCTTTTCTTGAGGTTCCGTAACTCTGCCAGATCACGGTCGAACCAGGGGCTGAACCTGTACCAATTTGATTTTATTCCATGTTAAATCCTATAATGGGGAGACTTAGCATTTTCTAGCTTGGACAAAAATAACTTAACAAATACACTTTAAATGTCACACAACCCATGAAATAGTTAGTGAAACATGTTGTTATCTTACTGTTTCAAGGTATATTTTGTATAGTTACACATTACAAACCTGTAAAACAGGAGAAATTATGAGACGAGAAAATGTACTGGTTTCAGAAAAAGTTCTGTCAATAGAATGAGGAAGTGAGGTCATGATCACCAGTGTAAAGGCCACCAAACAACAGTTCTGTTGGCTCCACCTAGTGGTACCAATACCTTTCAGGGCATATTAATGCATAAACCTGGAGGATTCCAATAATGAAATCAAAGTAATACAAGTTATGGCTCACATATAATAAAACAATTTCTTAAAAATCTAAAACACATTAAATCAATACAAAACTGTGACCATACATTTTTTGTGCGTCACATATTCATATGGTACAGTAGCTGTGGGGGAGGGAGTATGTGCTACGCCAGTGACCGAGAGGTTGTGTGTTCAAATCCCAAGTGAGGTGGACTCCCAAGCGTATTTTGATGGTCTGCAAAACCACGCATGTCATTATCATATTTCCCAGCATGCTCTACTGCAGTTAGATTTTTATAATTGTTTCTTATAATATCTGTGTTTTTGCATGTACATTGATTGACAGTGGCATACCACAGATTCGCGGGCCCTCCTGCAAGGTCTGAGCAAGGTATAGCTAATCTCATGCTATTCTACACATTTTGCAATGAGGCTGGGAGAATTTCAAATTTTTCAAGCTAATTACCTGCTATTCTATACAGTCCTCTGTAGCTCAGCTGGTAGAGCACGGCGCTTGTAACGCCAAGGTAGTGGGTTCGAACCCCGGGACCACCCATACACAAAAAAATAAATAATTATGCACGCATGACTGTAAGTCGCTTTGGATAAAAGCGTCTGCTAAATGGCATATTATTATTTATCTTATTATTATTTTGCCATGAGGCTGAGAGAAAAGATCCTGTGGGCCCCCCGCCTTGCGTGGGCTGCGGGGGTGTGCTGTACACAAGTGTTGATTGATTAATTAGTCAATTAATGTATCTTATGCTATGCAAAGATAAATAACATACATTTTTATAACTAATCCAATCTGTTAGTTGGACTTATTTCACCCGTTACTGAAATGGTTGTTACAGTTTAGATGGTTTAGGTAGTCTCATTCATTCATTCATTCATCTTTCTAACCCTGGCAGTAATTCTGAATACAGATTGTGGGAATCCACTCTGGCTGGATTCCAATAGGATTTAAACATCACTTTGCAAGCCAGCATAATGTGACTTGAATGTGTGTCCAAATACAGCGAAGGCTGGTCACCAGTGAACACACAAAGAAGGCTGGTATGCCAGCATAACCAGCTAGACCATGCTGGTCAGACCACCTTGACCAGCTAGACCATGCTGGTCTGCCAGCATAACCAGCTAGACCATGCTGGTTGGCCAGCAGAACCAGTTAGACCATGCTGGTCAGACCAGCTTGACCAGCATCAGACTAGCACTGACCAGCATAAACCAGCATGGATCAGCATATGGTGGTAGGAGAGATAAAAAAGGATCCTCAGCTCAGTTGGCCTTTTCTGGTGGTTCAGGCGGATAGAAAGGAACTCGAATATCGTTAATCAGTGAAATGCAGAATAGTTCAGTACACAAAGCCAACCATTCATTTCCTTTCACTCTCTTTGTCTAGCTTTCCTACTGAATGAAAGAGAATCTGATTCATTCCAGCCAGGACAGCTCTGAGATGAGGTCAATCACATCGCTCTCCATATTGCCAGCAGATGTTTCTAGATCAACAAGCAGCGAGGCCATTTCCTGTTGTTGTCTCTCTAATTATGTTTATCTTAGCTTACTGAAACCACCTCGTTAGGAGCTAGAGGAGAGCAACCGGTGGTGGGTCTGCCATGTCTTGTCATCTTCTCCGCACATGTGGTGGTGAAGGCAAGACAGGACAGACAGTTGTCCTGGTAACTAGTTTTGTGTCAAAATATGTAGTTTTGTGTACAAAACATTAAGGACACCTTCCTAATATTGAGTTGCACCCGCCCTCAGAACAGTCTCAATTCGTTGGGGCATGGACTGTACAAGGTGTTGAAAGCGCTCCACAGGGATGCTGGCCCATGTTGACTTGAATGCTTTCCACAGTTGTGTCAAGTTGGCTGGATGTCCTTTGGGTGGTGGACCTTTCTTGATACAAATGGGAAACTGTTGAGCGTGAAAAACCCAGCAGTGTTGCAGTTCTTGACACAAACCAGTGCGCCTGGCACCTACTATCATACACCATTCAAAGGCACATACATCTTTTGTCCATGTCTCCTCTAAAGGCTTGGAAATCCTTCTTTAACCTGTCTCCTCCCCTTCATCTACAGGGATTGAAGTGGATTTAACAAGTGACATCAATAAGGGATCATAGCTTTCACCTGGATTGACCTGGTCAGTCTATGTCATGGAAAGAGCAGGTGTCCTTAATGTTTTGTACAATCAGTGTATATTTTACCTTTAGACCTCCTTGTTAAAGGAGAGTGATTAACAGGGGAGCAACATTCACTGGGGACATGTCTAAAACCAAAGTTGCGCCCCTGGTGATTAATTTTATCTCACTAGAGCTGGAAAAAATTGCTATTATTGTTTTGCTTTGCATTTTGTTGTGTTGCTCTATAAATGTATATCGTTCTAATTAGCAAAAATACCATCTCAGTAGATGCAACAGAAACACTTCACTCATTTACTAGAGTACCTAACACTTTTGTTGTATTTGTATAAATAATGCCATCTAGTGGATGATAAAGAATGGCGCCGGAGAGGTTGGATGCCGTTTTACGGGCTCCTAACCAACTGTGCTATTTTGTTAGTTGTTATGTGTTGTTTGTAACTTATTTTGTACATGATGTTGCTGCTACCATCTCTTATGACCGAAAAGAGCTTCTGGACATTAGAACAGCGATTACTCACCTCGAACTGGACAAAGATTTGTTCTTTAACGAGTCTGACGCGAAGGATATACTGCTTTCTCGAGACCAGGCCCAAATCCCTGTCATTTGCGTGAAGAAAAGATGGAGAAAAAGGGGGCGGAGGTCGGGCTGCCTTTTGAGAATTCGTAGGCGAGTGAGTAAACCTCCACTACCATCCGTTCTATTGGCCAACGTGCAATCAATGGAAAACAAAATGGACGATCTACGATTAAGACTATCCTACCAACGGGACATGAAAAACTGTAATTTCACGAGTCGTGGCTGAACAACGACATGGATAATATAGAGCTGGCTGGGTTTTCGGCAGGACAGAGAAGCTACGTCTGGTAAGACAAGGGGGGTGTGTGTGTGTCTATTTGTCAGTAACAGATGGTGCGCAATGTCTAATATTAAAGCAGTCTCGAGGTATTGCTCATGTCGTGGAAATTCTAATCAATAATGAGGAGAGACAAGGTCAATCACTAATCAGGATATTACTTTATTCAAAACGTATTAATAAGGTAGTAAGTGAGACTGTTGGGTTGAGAGCTCTGACATACAGACAATACAAATATATTTTATAGTGAATATACACCTTCTCAGTCTACATGACAAACAGCAGATGTGTGGAATGAGTCAAAAGGTTAGGATTTGTATGAAATAAATGAATAATTCACAGCAGACAGTATCTGCGGTGAAGACTGTTCTCATTGTATGGAAACCAGGGTTTGGCCCCCAAGACAAGGTTCTTATCAACATTATCCATACCCGAGCCATCTCTCCCTGGTACCTTACATTACACTAACACCAATTCAGTCTATGAAAATGCAGGCTCAGTCAGACCAGAGACATCTCCCTTTCACACACCATTAATCATGAAATGGAATGTGGCTGTTGGTTTTATCACCTAGCCATCCTTAAATCAATTGCCAGGCCCAGCTTCAGAGGCTCCTCTCAGTTCACACAGACACAGAAGAGAGAGTTCCTAAGAACCCTATTCTATTGCATAAAACAGTATTAAACATAATCTTGTAATTTTTCCACCATTCTCGCCTGAGGTAGAGTACCTCATGATTAGCTGTAGACCACACTATCTACCAAGAGAGTTCTCATCTATATTATTCGTAGCTGTCTATTTACCACCACAAACCGATGCTGGCACTAAGACCGCACTCAACGAGCTGTATAAGGCCATAAGCAAACAAGAAAATGCTCATCCAGAAGCGGCGCTCCTAGTGGGTGGGGACTTTAATGCAGGCAAACTTAAATCAATTTTACCTAATTTCTACCAGCATGTGTACTTTACTCCACACACGGAGACGCATACAAAGCTTTCCCTCTCCATCCATTTGGCAAATCTGACCATAATTCTATCCTCCTGATTCCTGCTTACAAGCAAAAACTAAAGCAGGAAGTACCAGTGATTCGCTCAATACAGAAGTGGTCAGATGACGCGGATGCTACGCTACAGGACTGTTTTGCTAGGACAGACTAGAATATGTTCCGGGATTCATCCAATGACATTGAGGAGTATACCACCTTAGTCACCGGCTTCATCAATAAGTGCATCGACGACGTTGTCCCCAAAGTGACCGTACGTACATATCCCAACCAGAAACCATGGATTTCAGGCAACATCCGCATCGAGCTAAAGGCTAGTGCTGCCGCTTTCAAGAAGCGGGACACTAATCCGGAGGCTTATAAGAAATCCCGCTACGCCCTCAGACGAACCATCAAAACAGGCAAATTGTCAATACAGGATTAAGATTGAATCCTACTACACCGGCTTTGATGCTCTTCGGATGTGACAGGGCTTGAAAACTATTACGCACTACAAAGGGAAACCCTTTGAAGTCCCCTCCTGTACTCCCTGTTCACCCACGACTGCGTGGCCAAACACGACTCCAACACCATCATTAAGTTTGCTGATGACACAACAGTGGTAGGCCTGATCACCGACAACGATGAGACAGCCTATAGGGAAGAGGTCAGAGATCTGGCAGTGTGGTGCCAGGACAACAACCTCTCCCTCAATGTGAGTAAGACAATGGAGCTGATCGTGGACTACAGGAAAAGGTGGGCCGAACAGGCCCCCTTAACATCAACGGGGCTGTAGTGGAGCAGGTCGAGGGTTTCAAGTTCATTGGTGTCCACATCACCAACAAACTATCATGGTCCAAACACACCAAGACAGTCGTGAAGAGGGCACGACAACACCTTTTCCCCCTCAGGAGACTGATTTGGCATGGGTCCCCAGATCCTCAAAAAGTTCTACAGCTGCACCATCGAGAGCATCCTGACCGTTTGCATCACCGCCTGGAATTGCAACTGCTCGGCATCTGACCGTAAGGCGCTACAGAGGATAATGCGTACGGCCCAGTACATCACGGCCCAAGCTTCCTGCCATCCAGGACCTATATACTAGGCGGTGTCAGAGGAAGGCCCCAAAAAATTGTCAAAGACTCCAGTCACTCAAGTCATAGACTGTTCTCTCTGCTCCCGCATGGCAAGCGGTACCGGAGCGCCATGTCTAGGACCAAAAGGCTCCTTAACAGCTTCTACGTTCAAGCCATAAGACTGCTGAACAATTAATCAAATGGCCACCCGGACTATTTACATTGACACCTCCCCCTCCCTTTGTTTTTAAACTGCTGCTACTCGCTGTTTATTATTTATGCATAGTCACTTTACCCCTACCCACATGTACAAATTACCTCGACTAACCTGTACCCCCGCACATTGACTCGGTACTGGTACCCCCTGTATAGAGCCTCGTTATTGTTATTTTATTATGTTATTTAAAAAATATATATATATACAGTACCAGTCATGGTACACCTGTTGAATTCAGCGCATGTGACAAATAACATTTGATTTGATTTTTGCAATTGAATTGCCCCGCTCTTCAATTTGGTCCATCTTTACTTGTTGATGTTTTATTAAACTTGAGGTTTCCTTCACAGGGTCCACCTGGTCGAGATGGAACTGATGGATTAGAGGTAGCCTATGTTTCAAATATTATTTTGTATTTCTGATATAATAAGGTGCACACACACCAACACTCTCTCTCCCACACACACACATACTCACACATCACATCACGGTATTCACTTTCCTTGAGCCCTACTCTTTTATTTAAATTTTAAAAAATTGTCATTTTAGCAGACACTCTTATCCAGAGTGACTTACAGTTAGTGAGTGCATACATTCCCTACTCTTTGTTTCATGTTTCTTTTTCTTTTTGGTTAGTCTGGTATTGTTTTAGATAGTTGTTTCTTGCTTTTCTTTTATACAATTGTAAAGCAACTTGGGTCCTTGAAAAGCGCTATATAAATACCATGCATATGGCCCAAATCATTCTGATAATGTGTCCTCTTTACACAGGGACAAATGGGTCCTCCTGGACGACAGGTAAAATATCCACATTTCTCATGCAGACACACTTCCACACATACCGGTATACATGTATACTATGTATGTAGCCTACACTCTCAGAAATAAGGGTACGGTTAGGCTACTGTATTATTCCCTGGGGGTACAAAAACATCAAAGTACACATAATATACCTTCAGAGGTACACACTATGATCTCACATGGTACTGTTCGGTACCTTTTAGGGTACATTTTGCAGATAAAGATAACATATTTTGAATATAAAAAGGTACAATCATCACACTCTCACTCTCAAAGAAAGGGGTATGGTGTGATGGTACATTTCTTTTTCCCAGAGTACAAACATATTTTGTGTACCCTCAATACCCCCCATAAGGTACAATGAACAATTTTTGCCACCTAAAAGGAACTAACGGCTTTATTACTGGGGTGGCACCCTAAAAAGGCAAATTTGTACCATAATCATGATGAATTGTTTTTAATATATGTGTTTTTGCATATACAGTGGGGGAAAAAAGTATTTAGTCAGCCACCAATTGTGCAAGTTCTCCCACTTAAAAAGATGAGAGAGGCCTGTAATTTTCATCATAGGTACACGTCAACTATGACAGACAAATTGAGAAAAAGAAATCCAGAAAATCACATTGTAGGATTTTTTATGAATTTATTTGCAAATTATGGTGGAAAATAAGTATTTGGTCACCTACAAACAAGCAAGATTTCTGGCTCTCACAGACCTGTAACTTCTTTTTTAAGAGGCTCCTCTGTCCTCCACTCGTTACCTGTATTAATGGCACCTATTTGAACTTGTTATCAGTATAAAAGACACCTGTCCACAACCTCAAACAGTCACACTCCAAACTCCACTATGGCCAAGACCAAAGAGCTGTCAAAGGACACCAGAAACAAAATTGTAGAACTGCAACAGGCTGGGAAGACTAAATCTGCAATAGGTAAGCAGCTTGGTTTGAAGAAATCAACTGTGGGAGCAATTATTAGGAAATGGAAGATATACAAGACCACTGATAATCTCCCTCGATCTGGGGCTCCACGCAAGATCTCACCCCGTGGGGTCAAAATGATCACAAGAACGGTGAGCAAAAATCCCAGAACCACACGGGGGGACCTAGTGAATGACCTGCAGAGAGCTGGGACCAAAGTAACAAAGCCTACCATCAGTAACACACTACGCCGCCAGGGACTCAAATCCTGCAGTGCCAGACGTGTCCCCCTGCTTAAGCCAGTACATGTCCAGACCCGTCTGAAGTTTGCTAGAGTGCATTTGGATGATCCAGAAGAGGATTGGGAGAATGTCATATGGTCAGATGAAACCAAAATAGAACTTTTTGGTAAAAACTCAACTCGTCGTGTTTGGAGGACAAAGAATGCTGAGTTGCATCCAAAGAACACCATACCTACTGTGAAGCATGGGGGTGGAAACATCATGCTTTGGGGCTGTTTTTCTGCAAAGGGACCAGGACGACTGATCCGTGTAAAGGAAAGAATGAATGGGGCCATGTATCATGAGATTTTGAGTGAAAACCTCCTTCCATCAGCAAGGGCATTGAAGATGAAACGTGGCTGGGTCTTTCAGCATGACAATGATCCCAAACACACCACCCGGGCAACGAAGGAGTGGCTTCGTAAGAAGCATTTCAAGGTCCTGGATTGGCCTAGCCAGTCTCCAGATCTCAACCCCATAGAAAATCTTTGGAGGGAGTTGAAAGTCTGTGTTGCCCAGCGACAGCCCCAAAACATCACTGCTCTAGAGGAGATCTACATGGAGGAATGGGCCAAAACACCAGCAACCGTGTGTGAAAACCTTGTGAAGACTTACAGAAAACGTTTGACCTGTGTCATTGCCAAATTAAGGGTATATAACAAAGTATTGAGAAACTTTTGCTATTGACCAAATACTTATTTTCCACCATAATTTGCAAATAAATTCATAAAAAATCCTACAATGTGATTTTCTGGATATTTCTTTCTCATTTTGTCTGTCATAGTTGACATGTACCTATGATGAAAATTACAGGCCTCTCTCATCTTTTTAAGTGGGAGAACTTGCAAAATTGGTGGCTGACTAAATACTTTTTTTCCCCACTGTACATTGATTGATTCATTAATCATATGCTACACAAAGATAAATAACATACATTTTTCTAAACTAATCCAATCAGTTAGTTAGATTTTTTGCACCGATTATTGAAATGGTTGTCCCAGTTTAAATGGCTTAGGTAGTCTCCTCACAATGTATCTAACCCTGGAAGTTATTATGAATGCAGGTTGTGGGTGAATCAAAATTCCAACTGTTGGATATCCACACTCTGGCTGGATTCCAATAGGAATTACGTATCACTTTGCAAGCCAGCATAATGTGACTTGCAGGTAGGGTTGCTAAATTCTGGTAACTTTCCCAAATTACCCAGGTTTTCCAGAAATCCTGGTTTGAAAATTCCTTGAAACTGGAGGGAATAAGCAGGGCATCTGGATTCCTTCAACCAGGATATCTGGGAATTTGGGGAAATGTACTGGAATTTTGCAATGCTACTTACAGGCATGATGTGGCTTGTAAACCATGAGTTTCAGGCCACTGTATTAGGGTAAAACTTTGTCTCAAAATAAAGCCTGATGAGATATGTCATGTATTGTCATAATGAGTTTAATTTTAATGGTAACATTCACCAAGGAACTCAGTTGGTGAAGGTCACAGGACTGAAAATTCAACAGCCATGTCTCTGTCACTAACAAATACAGTCATGGGTGGTAACTCTACAATTTACTCGAAAAGGCAAGGCACACTGTGAAATAAGGGCAAGGCACACTGTGGGGGGTGTGGCTTTCAGTTAGTTATTTTTGGCCACATGTGAATGGAAGTGTTGTACCAGTTAAAGTGGTCTATTGTAGAGGTACACTTTTATCACTTACAAGGAACAAATGGCTTTGTCACTGTGGTGGTACCCTATAAAGGCAAAAAAGCATGCTTTTGTACCTGTGGACTATATGTAATGATGGTACTATCTGAGGTATGAACTGGGGTACAATTACATGTATGTACCTATAACTAAAGGTACAAAGGATGACCATACAGGGTACCACGCCAGTGACAAGCGGTTGTACCCCTTTAAGAACAAATCTAAACCTTTTTCTAAGAGTGTATATAACCTGTGGTTAATTAATGTTTTTCAATAATCTAAAGTCTTGCAGGTAAATTAACATGTTCCAATAATCTGATGTCTTGCAGGGTGAGGATGGACAGCATGGCATGCTTGGACCACAGGGGCCTCCAGGGCTAAGGGTGTGAAATATTATTATTCCTTCCTGTTCCTTCTCTCCCTTCTCTTTCCCTATCTCACTCTATCTCCATGTCTGTGACAGGGGGAGCAGGGGCCTGCTGGTGACCAGGGCAGGAGTGGCCTTGATGGACTACCAGGGATGAAGGTAATGAGGAAGAATCGTAAATGGTGTGAATATACAGCCATGTATCAACTCACAGGGCTTGACCCTGAGACATGTGGCACTATGTACTGATGCACGGGAATGACAGGCATGCTGAGGTTCCACTGTGTGTATTCACTCTAGCTATGTTCTCGTTCAGGGGGAGAAGGGGGACACAGGAAACACAGGGCCTCAGGGGGACATGGTGAGTGGCTCCTCATATCACACTCTTTGACCTAAAGTCATCTACTGTGGGTCTATGAAAAAATATCTGCATTAGACCCATCTTCCAAGAAGATTATACATTTATTTATCTTCATTCATTCTATCTGTGTGTTTCACTCTGTCTCCCTCTGCAGGGCTTACCCGGAGAGAAGGCTGTTCTTGGCTCCTATGACAACATCGGCCTTGGCCAAGTCTTTCAGGTGAGTTCTTAATTGGGTCTTTTAAAAGTTGATCAGAAACAACATTCTGCATTGTACTGCAACCCCACAAATTCAGTACTATTTTATTAATGATTAAAAGTATCACACACCATAATATTCTTCTAGGTATGCATTATGTATAACAGTCCCCTGTGCAGTACAAAGTCTCACCTTCATTTTCTACTTTTCTACCTTTTATTATTCCTGCAGGGCCCCCCAGGGCCACCAGGGCCCCCAGGAGGCCAAGGGCCAAAGGTGAGAGTGGTGTTTGAGATGTGCCTGAGTGGTTAAGGCGATGGACTGCTAATCCATTGTGCTGTGCATGCATGGGTTTGAATCCCATCCTTGTCTGTGGAAGAGATTTTGTTCTGGAGAGATTAGCCTATATATTATATATATTATACACAATGCACAGTGTGTCGGTTATATTGTTTTACATTTACATTTAAGTCATTTAGCAGACGCTCTTATCCAGAGCGACTTACAGTTAGTGAGTGCATACATTATTTAATTTTTCATACTGGCCCCCCGTGGGAAGCGAACCCACAACCCTGGCGTTGCAAACGCCATGCAACTGAGCTACAGCCCTGCTGGCCATTCCCTCCCCTACCCTGGACGACGCTGGGCCAATATTGCGCCGCCCCATATTATCTGACTGTAAGTCGTTCTGGATCAGAGTGTCTGCTAAATGACCAAAATGTACACTACCAGTCAAAAGTTTGGACACAGCTACTCATTCAAGGGTTTTTCTTTTTTTTTTCTTTTTTTTTAAATTGTAGAATAATAGTGAAGACATCAAACTTATGAAATAACACATATGGAATCATGTAGCAACCATACATGTGTTCAACGGATCAAATTATATTTTATATTTGAGATTCTTCAAATAGCCACCCTTAACCTTGATGACAGCTTTGCACACTCTTGGCATTCTCTCAACCAGCTTCATGAGGTAGTCACCTGGAATGCATTTCAATTAACAGGTGTGCCTTCTTAAAAGTTAATTTGTGGAATTTCTTTCCTTCTTAATGCGTTTGAGCCAATCATTTGTGTTGTGACAAGGTAGGGGGGTATACAGAAGATAGCCCTATTTGGTAAAAGACCAAGTCCATATTATGTCAAGAACAGCTCAAATAAGCGAAGAGAAACAACGGTCCATCATTACTTTAAGACATGAAGGTCAGTCAATCCGGAAAATATCAAGAACTTTTAAAGTTTCTTCAAGTGCAGTCGCAAAAACCACAAAGCGCTATGATGAAACTGGCTCTCATGAGGACCGCCACAGGAATGGAAGACCCAGAGTTACCTCTGCAGCAGAGGATAAGTTCATTAGAGTTACCAGCCTCAGAAATTGCAGCCCAAATAAATGCTTCACAGAATTCAAGTAACAGACACATCTCAACATCAACTGTTCAGGATGGACTGTGTGAATCAGGCCTTCATGGTCGAATTGCTGCAAAGAAACCACTACTAAAGGACACCAATAAGAAGAGACCTGCGTGAGACGCGTGTGGGTGAATGGATGATCTCTGCATGTGTAGTTCCCACCGTAAAGCATGGAGGAGGAGGTGTTATGGTGTAGGACACTGTCTGTGATTTATTTAGAATTCAAGGCACACTTAACCAGCATGGCTACTACAGCATTCGGCAGCGATACGCTATCCCATCTGGTTTGCGCTTAGTGGGACTATAATTTTTTTTTCAACAGGAAAATGACCCAACACACCTCCAGGCTGTGTAATGGCTATTTTACCAAGAAGGAGAGTGATACTATCGGAGGATTAGAAATCCAGGGCTTAAAAACAAAGGTGTCATTGTACACTGATGATTCATGTTTTCTTTTAAATCCACAACTAGAATCCCTCCACAGCCTCATAGAGGATCTAGATACATTTTCTAACCTCTCTGGATTACAACCAAATTATGACAAATGTACTATATTACGTATTGGATCACTAAAAAATACAATTTTTACATTACAATGTAGTTTACCAATAAAATGGTCTGATGGAGATGTGGATATACTCGGAATACATATCCCAAAGGAAATAAATGATCTCACTTCAATAAATTATAATAGAAAGTTAGCAAAAATAGATGTCACACCCTGGCTCTGGGACTCTATATGTTGAGCCAGGGTGTGTATATTCTATGGATTGTATTTCTGTGTTGGCCCGAGTGGTTCCCAATCAGAGGCAACGAGTGTCAGCTGTTGCTGGTTGTCTCTGATTGGGAGCCATATTTATAGAGGCTGTTTTCCCACAATAGTTGTGGGATCTTGTTCCAGTTGGTTTGTTCCTTTTGGTTTGTACTTTTGGACGTCACGGTATCGTTTATTGTTTTGTTCGAGTGTTTACTCTCTTTAAATAAAGTATGTTCGTTCATCACGCTGCGCCTTGGTCTACTCCGTTCCACGATCGTGACAGAAGATCCCACCATACCCGGACCAAGCAGCGTGTCCAGGAGCAGGCGGCCTGGACATGGGAGGAAGCGCCGGGAAAGGAGCTGGAGAGGTTGGCGATGGCCCAGGTGGGCAAATCGTGGTCCTGGGAGGACATGCTCGGGGGCAAAGGGCCATGGGCTAAGATTAAGGCCCTGGCGAGAGAGGAGCAACGGCGTCAACAGTGTCGTCGTCGGACGGACGAGAGGCAACCCCAGAAAATTTTTAGGGGGGGGCACACGGCATGGGCGACTGGGCAGCAGGAGGCTGCCACAGGGCGAATTGGGAGATTAGGAGAGGAGGCCACCGGGTTTGGGGGGCCAGAAGGCAGGTTGGCGGAGCCTGGATGGAGAGCAGAGCCAACTCCCCGTACTCAGGCATGGCAGCATGAGACTGGGCAGGTTCCGCGGTATGCGGAGCTGCGTACTGTGCCACGAGTGGTCCGGCATAGTCCGGTACGTCCTGTGCGAGCACCCCGCACGTGTCGTGCGAAGGGGGGCATGCAGCCAGGACGGAGTGTGCCGGCTCAGCGCTTGTGGTCTCCAGTGCCTCTCCTCGGTCCCGGATATCCTGCGCCAGTGTCACGTGCTGTTATGCCAGTACGGGTACACAGCCCTGTACGTCCTGTGCTGATGCCTCACACAGAGTGTGTGAAGGTAGGCATTCAGCCAGGACGGGTTGTGGCAGCTCTTCACTCCAGGCCTCCTATCCGTCTCCACAGCCCGGCCCGGCCTGTTCCTGCTCCTCACACCAAGCCTACGGTGCGCGTCGCCAGCCCGGCCCGGCCTGTTCCTGCCACTCGCACCAAGCCTACGGTGCGCGTCGCCAGCCCGGCCCGGCCTGTTCCTGCTCCTCGCACCAAGCCTACGGTGCGCGTCGCCAGCCCGGCCCGGCCTGTTCCTGCCACTCGCACCAAGCCTACGGTGCGCGTCGCCAGCCCGGCCCGGCCTGTTCCTGCCACTCGCACCAAGCCTACGGTGCGCGTCGCCAGCCCGGCCTGTTCCTGCCCTTCGCACCAAGCCTACGGTGTGCGTCGCCAGCCCGGCCCGGCCTGTTCCTGCCCCTCGCACCAAGCCTACGGTGCGCGTTGCCAGCCCGGCCCGGCCTGTTCCTGCCCTTCGCACCAAGCCTACGGTGTGCGTCGCCAGCCCGGCCCGGCCTGTTCCTGCCCTTCGCACCAAGCCTACGGTGTGCGTCGCCAGCCCGGCCCGGCCTGTTCCTGCTCCTCGCACCAAGCCTACGGTGTGCGTCGCCAGCCCGGCCCGGCCTGTTCCTGCCACTCGCACCAAGCCTACGGTGTGCGTCGCCAGCCCGGTCCGGCCTGTTCCTGCTCCACGCACCAAGCCAGGGGTGCGCATCGTCAGCCCGGTCCGGCCCGTTCCTGCTCCACGCACCAAGCCAGGGGTGCGCATCGTCAGCCCGGTCCGGCCCGTTCCTGCTCCACGCACCAAGCCAGGGGTGCGAGTCGTCAGCCCGGTCCGGCCCGTTCCTGCTCCACGCACCAAGCCAGGGGTGCGCATCGTCAGCCCGGTCCGGCCCGTTCCTGCTCCACGCACCAAGCCAGGGGTGCGAGTCGTCAGCCCGGTCCGGCCCGTTCCTGCTCCACGCACCAAGCCAGGGGTGCGCATCGTCAGCCCGGTCCGGCCCGTTGCTGCTCCACGCACCAAGCCAGGGGTGCGCATCGTCAGCCCGGTCCGGCCCGTTCCTGCTCCACGCACCAAGCCAGGGGTGCGCGTCGTCAGTCCGGCACAACCCGTGCCTGGGTCACCGGTGCCTGGTCAGGTACCGGTCAGCTGCTCCACACCGGAGCTTAAGCAATCCGCTCCTACGATGTCCAGTCCAGCTCCAGCCAGCGGGGCCAGACCGGACCAGGGGCGCTACGGGGGGATTATGGGAGGGTGGTGGGCGAGCCCGGAGCCGCTTCCGTGGAGGAATGCCCACCCAGCCCTCCCCTGGTTTGTTTATGTTTAGGCGCGGTCGCAGTCCGCGCCTTTAGGGGGGGGTACTGTCACACCCTGGCTCTGGGACTCTATATGTTGAGCCAGGGTGTGTATATTCTATGTATTGTATTTCTGTGTTGGCCCGAGTGGTTCCCAATCAGAGGCAACGAGTGTCAGCTGTTGCTGGTTGTCTCTGATTGGGAGCCATATTTATAGAGGCTGTTTTCCCACAATAGTTGTGGGATCTTGTTCCAGTTGGTTTGTTCCTTTTGGACGTCACGGTATCGTTTATTGTTTTGTTCGAGTGTTTACTCTCTTTAAATAAAGTATGTTCGTTCATCACGCTGCGCCTTGGTCTACTCCGTTCCACGATCGTGACAATAGATAAGATCTTGCTACCATGGAAAGGTAAATATCTGTCAATTTGTGGAAAAATCACCCTGATTAACTCTTTAGTATTATCCCAGTTTACCTATTTGCTTATGTTCTTGCCTACGCCTAGCGAACAGTTTTTTAAATTATATGAGAAAAAAATATTCCATTTTATTTGGAACGGCAAGCCAGACAAAATTAAACGGGCCTATTTATATAATGAATATGAATTCGGAGGACAGAAATTATTAAATATTAAAGCATTAGACCTATCACTAAAAGCTTCAGTCATACAAAAGTTATACTTAAATCCGAACTGGTTCTCTAGCAAATTAGTAAGACTGTCTCACCCAAAGTTCAAGAATGGCCTTTTTCCCTTTATTCAGATTACAACCACTCACTTCAGTTATTTGAAAAGGAAATCATCTCCCAAATATCACTATTTCTAAAACAAGCCATAGAAAGTTGGTTGCAATTTCAATTTAATCCTCCAGAAACTACAGAACAAATAATGCAACAAATATTGTGGTTAAAATCAAATATACTAATTGACAAAAACACTTTTTTTTTGACAAATTTTTTTAAAAAGGTATAATCTTCGTAAATGATATCATCGGTAGGACTGGTGGAGTTATGTCGCACATGCAGCTAACAAAAACATATGGAAATGTCTGCTCTACCCAAAATTACAACCAAATAATTGCAGACTTACCGCAAAAATGGAAGAGGAAAGTGGAAGGGGGAGAAAGTAAGGAACTTGTCTGTCGGCCTTGCATTAAAGAACAACATTGGTTAAAGAAAACTGTGATAAATAAAAAAGTATATCAGTTTCATTTAAGGACCAAAGGATTGACATCCCATATAGATTGCAAAATAGTTGGGAAGAGATTTTTGACATACCGATCCCATGGCATAGTGTTTATGAACTGATACGCAAAACGACACCGGATTCAAAAATTAAAATCTTTCCATTTAAATTATTATATAAAATTCTTGCTACCAATATAATGTTATTTATATGGGGGATACAATCTTCCCAGCTCTGCAGATTTTGCTGCGAAGAGACAGAATCATTAGATCATTTGTTTTGGTACTGTCCATTTGTAGCTTGTTTTTCGACACAGGTCCAGGAATGGCTAAAGGATTGCAATATTTACCTGGAGCTAACATTGCAGATAGCATTACTGGGTGATCTGAAATGTCATAGTCAATCGATCAATAATATAATAATACTTTTAGCAAAAATGTTTATTTTTAATTCACAATCTGTAGAAACAATGAGAATAGAAAGGTTCAGAATTTTTGTAAAACAGCACAGTACAGTTGAAATATATATGGCAAATAGAAATCCTATATGGATGGTGTTAAGAGATAGATGGGAGGTGTTGAATGGAGCTGAAGGATGGGACTAATAACAATTAACAACAAAATAATAACAAGATAACTAATAATGTAAGCATTCTGTGTCCATAATAAGTATATAGGTTGTATGTTGGGAGCTTTGAGAAAGAGCACAGTTAGAAATATATGGCATATAGAAGCAAACTGGATGGACATCATGAAAATGATTGGAGAGGTTGAGAGTAGAAGAAGTTCAGGAGAAGAAAAAAATATAAATATATATAATTATTGTAAAATTGACTGTGTCCATAAAATGTAGATAGTAAGTATAAGCTGGAAGTAGAGGCCTAAGTATTGTTGTTCACTAGTTTACCCAAAGTAGGGAAAGGGTGGCGGGGTTGGAAAGTAATAAAGGGGAATATATACAGTGGGGAAAAAAAGTATTTAGTCAGCCACCAATTGTGCAAGTTCTCCCACTTAAAAAGATGAGAGAGGCCTGTAATTTTCATCATAGGTACGCGTCAACTATGAAAGACAAAATTAGGAAAAAAAATCCAGAAAATCACATTGTAGGATTTTGAATGAATTTATTTGCAAATGATGGTGGAAAATAAGTATTTGATCAATAACAAAAGTTTCTCAATACTTTGTTATATACCCTTTGTTGGCAATGACACAGGTCAAACGTTTTCTGTAAGTCTTCACAAGGTTTTCACACACTGTTGCTGGTATTTTGGCTCATTCCTCCATGCAGATCTCCTCTAGAGCAGTGATGTTTTGGGGCTGTCGCTGGGCAACACAGACTTTCAACTCCCTCCAAAGATTTTCTATGGGGTTGAGATCTGGAGACTGGCTAAGCCACTCCAGGACCTTGAAATGCTTCTTACGAAGCCACTCCTTCGTTGCCTGGGTGGTGTGTTTGGGATCATTGTCATGCTGGAAGACCCAGCCACGTTTCATCTTCAATGCCCTTGCTGATGGAAGGAGGTTTTCACTCAAAATCTCACGATACATGGCCCCATTCATTCTTTCCTTTACACGGATCAGTCGTCCTGGTCCCTTTGCAGAAAAACAGCCCCAAAGCATGATGTTTCCACCCCCATGCTTCACAGTAGGTATGGTCTTATTTGGATGCATCTCAGCATTCTTTGTCCTCCAAACACGACGAGTTGAGTTTTTACCAAAAAGTTATATTTTGGTTTCATCTGACCATATGACATTCTCCCAATCCTCTTCTGGATCATCCAAATGCACTCTAGCAAACTTCAGATGGGCCTGGACATGTACTGGCTTAAGCACGGGGACACGTCTGGCACTGCAGGATTTGAGTCCCTGGCGGCGTAGTGTGTTACTGATGGTAGGCTTTGTTACTTTGGTCCCAGCTCTCTGCAGGTCATTCACTAGGTCCCCCTGTGTGGTTCTGGGATTTTTGCTCACCGTTCTTGTGATCATTTTGACCCCACGGGGTGAGATCTTGCGTGGAGCCCCAGATCGAGGGAGATTATCAGTGGTCTTGTATGTCTTCCATTTCCTAATAATTGCTCTCACAGTTGATTTCTTCAAAACAAGCTGCTTACCTATTGCAGATTCAGTCTTCCCAGCCTGGTGCAGGTCTACAATTTTGTTTCTGGTGTCCTTTGACAGCTCTTTGGTCTTGGCCATAGTGGAGTTTGGAGTGTGACTGTTTGAGGTTGTGGACAGGTGTCTTTTATACTGATAACAAGTTCAAACAGGTGCCATTAATACAGGTAACGAGTGGAGGACAGAGGAGCCTCTTAAAGAAGAAGTTACAGGTCTGTGAGAGCCAGAAATCTTGCTTGTTTGTAGGTGACCAAATACTTATTTTCCACCATAATTTGCAAATAAATTCATTAAAAATCCTACAATGTGATTTTCTGGATTTTTTTTCCTCAGCTTGTCTGTCATAGTTGACGTGCACCTATGATGAAAATTACAGGCCTCTCTCATCTTTTTAAGTGGGAGAACTTGCACAATTGGTGGCTGACTAAATACTTTTTTCCCCCACTGTATATAAAAAACATGGGGGATTGGAAGTGATGCAGACAATTACATTGATGGAAGTTACAATCTATCTGCAATATTAAGCTGATCTACCCCCCAAAAAATAAAAATAAATAATAATAAAATTTGAAAAACACTCAAACAAAAAACAAAACAATATTTTTAAAAAGAAGGAGGGTGATGGAGTGCTGCATCAGATGACCTGGCCTCCACAATCACCCGACCTCAACCCAATTGAGATGGTTTGGGATGAGTCGGACCGCAGAGTGAAGGAAAAGCAGTTAACAAGTGCTCAGCATATGTGGGACCTCCTTCAAGACTGTTGGAAAAGCATTCCAGGTGAAGCTGGTTGAGAGAATGCCAAGAGTGTGCAAAACTGTCATCAAGGCAAAGGGTGACTATTTGAAGAATCTCAAATATAAAATATATTTTGATTTGTTTAACACTTTTTTCGTTACTACATGATTCCATATGTGTTATTTCATAGTTTTGATATCTTCACTATTATTCTACAATGTAAAAAATAGTAAAAAAGAAAAGAAAAACCCTTTACTGGTACTGTAAGTGTCAATGTCTCATATGTTGGCATATGCAGCATTGGTGCAGTGAACTACAGTAGGGCTTTGGTTTATGGATTGACAATAGGCACACACATGTTTACCTGTCTCCTTCATGCCAACAGGGAGATTCAGGCTCACCTGGTGCACCTGGAGCTGATGGGGATAGGGTAAATGACATGACTCTGTGATAATGAATTATTATTGTACTACACATCATAGTATCCACCTCATGTTGTGCCTCCTCTCTGTAGGGAGCCAAAGGGGAGAGAGGTGATGACGGGATGCCTGGAGTGGCAGGGGAAAAGGGAGAGCGAGGTCTGACGGGCCTAACTGGGTTTGCGGTAAGTGTGAAATGGGCTGTGTCCTGATGGATACCCAATGGACTATGAGCATGGCATGGTAGCCTAGTATCCCACTGCCTTGTATATTTTGTCCATATAATGTATTTTTTCTCTCTTAGGGAGCTGACAGCAAAACAGGAGAGAGAGGAGATTCAAGGTTTGAGGACAATCTGGTCAGTAACGTTTTAGATACCGAACTTGTATCTATAACAAACTGTTAAGTGTGATATCTCATCATGGTCGAGTAGTGTTATATGATTGTGTGACCTCTGGTTATCTTAACTAATGCTCTCTGCTTCAGGCCCAGATGATCTCTATCGCAGGCCCTCCAGGGCCCCCCGGACCTCCTGGGCTCCAGGGGTTCATGGTGGGTAACTGGTCTCTCTGTCTTCTTAATGATAGGGGGATATCAATAGCTTCAACTCTCTAGATACCAATATTCTCTCTGCAAAAAGATGACTGTCAAACACTCAATACTCAACCTGTTCTCAGAGGAACCTAGTAAACCCCAATGTCTACTTTGTTGTTAAAGTGTTTTAAATGATCTATGTGCTTTAATAGGCTCTTGTGATGAACAGTGTTTACAAAAAGAATGACATAACAAATTGTGTTTTTCAGGGACATCATGGAATGCCTGGCCCCAAGGTGGGTAGTCAGGGCTCTGATCTCCTCCTGCCCCTAGAAGGACACAGGATTCTTTAGGTTACTAAAGCAGCACTGGAATGCCCTGTCATTCAAAATGTTGCCCTAACAGAAAATGAAATGCTGGACGTTAGAATAGGGGATGAAAATTGTATTTGCAGTAAGTCAGAGAGAAGATGGATTGTAGTTAAAAGCACCAGCTTGAAATTGTGCTTTTGTCAATGTCTCACAGGGGGAACCAGGCGAGATAGTGAAAGGAGAAAAAGGGGATGCAGGTGACAGAGGACCTCCTGGGTTAAGGGTAATTATCTTCTATTCCGTGTCACTCATACTGCATATCAGGGTTGGGGTCAATTCGGAATTTCTGAATGTAATTCAATTCAACCCATTAATTGAAATTGGAATTTGAATTGGACTGGCTCAGATTCCGGTTCAGATCCCGGATGAGCCCCCAGGACCATGGTTCGAGTTTCATGTCGGGGTCTTCCAACGAGTGCTGCAACAGTTGGGTGTTGCCTATTGCTCCTCTAGTGCCTACCACCCAGAGTCTCAAGGTGTTCTTGAGAGATTTCATCAGACTTTGAAGTCTATGTTGTGAGCTTACTGCTTTGAATTAGAGACAGACTGGGATGAAGGGGTCTTGTGCTGTTTGCAGCGCGTGAGGTTGTTCAGGAATCTCTTTGTTTCAGTCCAAATGAGCTCATGTTTGGACATCATGTCAGAGGTCCGCTAAGCTTGCTGAGAGAGAGGTTGTTGAAGGACCATAACCCAAAAACGAAAACAATCCTTTATCTGATCTTCCCTGTTTTCATTTTGCTCCACTTTTTGGTTTGCTTCCTGTCTTTAAGTTTGGTGTGGGTTTTAATTTTGTTTGCCTCTTCTTGGGCAAATTTAGTGGGCGCTCATGGTGGGTGTCTTTTAGGTCCCAGTTGTTGTTGCTCGTCAGCTTTCAGTGGACACCCCCATGAGTGTCTTTCAGAACCCCTCCTAAAACCCCACCTGTTTCATTTTGGTTGTTGTTAGTGATTCTTTTAGTTCCCCCTTCTGTTTTAGCGACAATTTTTGGTTTCTTGCTAGGGAAAGTAACAATAGTGATGTGTAGAATAAATTAACCATTTTAATTTCGTTGAATTCAATTCCAATTCTGCTTACTGTGGGGTGTGGCCAATTCAAATTAAATTAAAATTCAAGAATTAAAATTAATGAGGAATTAGCAACTAATTAGCAAGGCCCCAACCCTGCTGCATATGACATTACGGCCCACATAACTGATGACACTATTTCTGCACACAGGGTATTCAGGGTATTCCAGGTTCTACAGGATTGGTTGGTCTCCCTGGCACCATAGGGAGAAAGGTTAGCAGCATTTTTCATATGACCTGTTTGTAGAGGAAATGTACAGGGCATCAGAGACCCTTGCAGTATTTTCAAAATAAGCTGCTTCTGAATTAACTTCAATCATATTTCATTTCAACAGGGAGAGCAAGGATTGCCGGGATTAGATGTAAGTGTGTCTAAATCTGTCACATCCCCCCTGCTACTAGTCTGGTTGATAAAGACCCTTCATTAACCACTACCTCTCTCCATGTCAGGGTTTCCCCGGGCTGATGGGAGAAAAAGGGGACAGAGGGGACAGAGGAGAGAAGGTGGGCATCAGCCACAACAGTGGCTACTGCGGCAATGTTTATTAATCTTCTCTTACCTAACATGTTATAGTAAAATCTGGAGAAGACATTGATGCTCGATGAGAGGTTTGTCTCCTCTGTGGTCCTCTGTAGTTCAGTTGGTAGAGCATGGCACGTGCAACGCTTGGATAGTGGGTTTGATTCCTGGAACCACCCCATACGTAAAATGTTTTTATGCAGACTAAGTCCCTTTCGATAAAAGCATCCGCTAAATATATTATTATATATTATTGTTGTCACTCTTCTCTCTCAGGGTGACAGGGGGATGCTGGGAAAGAAGGGATTGAAGGGACAGAAGGGCGAGCAGGGCCCCCCTGGACTGGACCAGCCCTGTCCTGTGGTATGTCACTTCTTCCTGTTGCCTCATCTCCGCTCACTCTTCCTCAAACACTGTCTTCTCATTCAAGGGCAAACCTCCCTTTCTCTAAATAATACAATTATTAGGTTACATTTGGTAGAGCAGAGTTATTATTATTATTTGTATTGAATATTTAAAACATACAATCTACTTGCAGTGAAGCCGCTCAACATCTACATCATATTAGTCATCTGGTAGAGCAGAGTTTATGTAAGGGATAATCAATGAGGGGCAATGCGTTCTATGGAAAATAATGAATGATGTGGAAAGTGTGTTCCATGACGTGTTAGCGGAGTGGAACTGACCTTCCATGGAATTGCATTATTTTCCAGAGAACGCATAGAGCCCCGAGTTGATTATTCCTTTTATACCATGGCTATAATTTAACACTTGTCACTAGAAATGTGTTCATTTGCCGGTAGAAATGAGTTCAACATCCACTGAAGTAGCTAGCAAGTTTACTAGATATCTACAATAGTTGCCATCGTGACCAAACAAATAGACTTGCTAGTTTAGCTAACCAAACCATCAGTCCTAGCTTGCTATTATGAAAATCGAATTCAACAATAGCAATACTGTTTTCAATTCGACTTTTGCTTTCAAAAGCAGCTCAAACTATCTATAGCCATTGAATTATACTGTGCAAATATACAGTGCGTTATAGGGAAATAATACACACTCTAGAATGCCTTTTAAGTCAATTAGAAAGGAGTATTCAACAATGCCATGGTATAAAGTAAAATATCCATTATCTACATTGACTTCAGAAGAGACCAACCTACCATCCCTGTGCTGGACAGTAACGGCCAGATCATTGAGCGAGTGTAAGACTACAAATACCTAGGAACCATCATTGACAACAAGCTCTCCTTCAAAAGGAACACCAAACAGATTTACTCTAAATCTCAACAACGCTTGTTCTTGAGGAATTTTAATGTACACCAATCCATCCTCCAAGCATTTTATGAATGCTTTATAGAATCCATCCTATCGTTTAATATTGTGGGGTAGTTTGGGGCTCTAGGGAACACTAGTCAGAACCCATTGAACAGGGTAATACAAATCAGTGGGAAGGTCATTGGAGAAAGCCAGGAACCCCTCAGTGACATCTATAAAAAACGAGTCAGGAAGAATGGGGAACAAACAGCTTCGGCAGTGCGCACACACTCCATGACTGGGCACAGATACACAGTACCAGTCAAAAGTTTGGACACACCTATTCATTCAAGGGTTTTTCTTTATTTTTACTATTTTCTACATTGTAGAATAATAGTGAAGACATCAAAACTATGAAATAACACATATGGAATCATGTAGTAACCAAAAAAGTGTTAAACAAATCAAAATATATTTTTTATTTTAGATTCTTCAAAGTAGCCACCCTTTGCCTTGATGACAGCTTTGCACACTATTGGCATTCTCTCAACCAGCTTCATGAGGTAGTCACCTGAAATGCATTTCAATTAACAGGTGTGCCTTGTTAAAAGTTAATTTGTGGAATTTCTTTCCTTCTTAATGCATTTGAGCCAATCAGTTGTGTTGTGACAAGGTAGGGGTGGTATACAGAAGATATCCCTATTTGGTAAAAGACCAAGTCCATATTATGGCAAGAACAGCTCAAATAAGCAAAGAGAAACGACAGTCCATCATTACTTTAAGACATGAAGGTCAGTCAATCCGGAACATTTCAAGAACTTTGAATGTTTCTTCAAGTGCAGTCGCAAAAACCATTTAGAGCTATGATGAAACTGGCTCTCACGAGGACCGCCACAGGTAAGGAAGACCCAGAGTTACCTCTGCTGCAGAGGATAAGTTCATTAGAGTTACCAGAGCCTGGCCCTCCTACCCCTTTGTTGTTACAAGACATCAGTATTTCTCTGTGGGCAATGCAATACTGCATGTTTGTTTAATGAAGGTGTTTCTTTTCTATCACCAGGGTCGGGATGGATTGCCCATACCAGGGTGTTCGCATAAGGTTTGTACAGCAATAGTTATTCTATGAGGGTCTGTTTGCTTGGCCTGCTCTGGCCCAAGTGGGTGTTTAGCTGTCTTGGGGGTGTTTAAGAAGTTTTATACAACGGGTGGGTCTAATCCTGAATGCTGATTGGTCAAAACTGCAATCCAGCCGGTGTCTATTCCACAAGTTACCACCGGCTAAATCTATGACGTTAAAATGCCTATTTACTCTGTTCCATCTGACTGCGCAATCCACTTTCTCATCAGCCCAGCCAAGCAATTTATGAACTTGATCTCCACCATAAAAGCATCTAGACATTATCTCACATTTACAGTGGGGGAAAAAAGTATTTAGTCAGCCACCAATTGTGCAAGTTCTCCCACTTAAAAAGATGAGAGAGGCCTGTAATTTTCATCATAGGTACACGTCAACTATGACAGACAAAATGAGGAAAAAAATTCCAGAAAATCACATTGTAGGATTTTTTATGAATTTATTTGCAAATTATGGTGGAAAATAAGTATTTGGTCAATAACAAAAGTTTCTCAATACTTTGTTATATACTCTTTGTTGGCAATGACACAGGTCAAACGTTTTCTGTAAGTCTTCACAAGGTTTTCACACACTGTTGCTGGTATTTTGGCCCATTCCTCCATGCAGATCTCATCTAGAGCAGTGATGTTTTGGGGCTGTCACTGGGCAACACAGACTTTCAACTCCCTCCAAAGATGTTCTATGGGGTTGAGATCTGGAGACTGGCTAGGCCACTCCAGGACCTTGAAATGCTTCTTACGAAGCCACTCCTTCGTTGCCCGGGCGGTGTGTTTGGGATCATTGTCATGCTGAAAGACCCAGCCACGTTTCATCTTCAATTCCCTTGCTGATGGAAGGAGGTTTTCACTCAAAATCTCACGATACATGGCCCCATTCATTCTTTCCTTTACACGGATCAGTCGTCCTGGTCCCTTTGCAGAAAAACAGCCCCAAAGCATGATGTTTCCACCCCCATGCTTCACAGTAGGTATGGTGTTCTTTGGATGCAACTCAGCATTCTTTGTCCTCCAAACACGACGTGTTGAGTTTTTACCAAAAAGTTCCAATTTGGTTTCATCTGACCATATGACATTCTCCCAATCCTCTTCTGGATCATCCAAATGCACTCTAGCAAACTTCAGACGGGCCTGGACATGTACTGGCTTAAGCAGGGGGACACGTCTGGCACTGCAGGATTTGAGTCCCTGGCGGCGTAGTGTGTTACTGATGGTAGGCTTTGTTACTTTGGTCCCAGCTCTCTGCTGGTCATTCACTAGGTCCCCCCGTGTGGTTCTGGGATTTTTGCTCACCGTTCTTGTGATCACTTTGACCCCACGGGGTGAGATCCTGCGTGGAGCCCCAGATCGAGGGAGATTATCAGTGGTCTTGTATGTCTTCCATTTCCTAATAATTGCTCCCACAGTTGATTTCTTCAAACCAAGCTGCTTACCTATTGCAGATTCAGTCTTCCCAGCCTGGTGCAGGTCTACCATTTTGTTTCTGGTGTCCTTTGACAGCTCTTTGGTCTTGGCCATAGTGGAGTTTTGAGTGTGACTGTTTGAGGTTGTGGACAGGTGTCTTTTATACTGATAACAAGTTCAAACAAGTGCCATTAATACAGGTAACGAGTGGAGGACAGAGGAGCCTCTTAAAGAAGAAGTTACAGGTCTGTGAGAGCCAGAAATCTTGCTTGTTTGTAGGTGACCAAATACTTATTTTCCACCATAATTTGCAAATAAATTCATTAAAAATCCTACAATGTGATTTTCTGGATATTTTTTTCTCCATTTGTCTGTCATAGTTGACGTGTACCTATGATGAAAATTACAGGCCTCTCTCATCTTTTTAAGTGGGAGAACTTGCACAATTGGTGGCTGACTAAATACTTTTTTCCCCCACTGTATTTTAGACTAACATTTAGTTTTCAACAGCTGAGATTTGTATAAACCTTTCTGTCTGTCTCTCCGACATTTGCAACATTGTTTCAATATTCAAATTCGATCTCAAGCTGTCCCATAGTAATGAACGTGTCGGGAGTCGGGACGAGACAGACAGACAGGTAGGCAGCGTTTCTCAGCCAGTCGAAATCATGAATCAGCTGGCATAATTTGTATGGATATATACAAAGAAACGTCAATTGAAAAAAGGTCAAACGAAACGAAGTGCAGCTAGTTTGCAGTCTTTCCATCTTCAGTTTGAAGTGATTGTGTTAGCTGTGTTGTTGGGTAGCTCCTGCTCTGAACAGCAGTGTCCTGACGAGTAAGAAAATGTTCTATGCAGGGCGAAATCGCGCCTCATTAGCTCATTGTTATAATAAATAATAATAGCTCATTGTTATGGATGTATCCAAATAAATGTCACTAGAAAATAGCTTAAACAAATGCAAATGCAGCTACTTTGCTGTTATTCTGGCTGCACTTTTTGACGTGACTAAGTTAGCCGTAGTTGGCTAGCTAGCAAGCAAGCGATAAGAACGTTGCCAGCCAGTATGGCAATGGAACATTTAAAACGAACAACTGGGTCGAGTCCATAGATACAGAACTAAAATACTGAATGACTGGGTCGCGTCTCTAGCAACTGAACCGATAGAACGAACGACCGGCCGGCTTGGGTAGCAACCCTAGATTTTGTCAGGATTATATCTTGTGGAAGGATGAAATGGTATGAATAAATTCTTCAAAATAATGCTTTTAATTAAAATATGTAAATCATTATTTGAATATGTTGGTAACCCGTTGTATAAAAGTGATAATGCCCTCGAAGCCGGTGTTTGGAGGATATATTGGCACGGTTTGCCAGCCCTCGACTTCGTTGGTGGTACAGTAACTGAAAAAGGTTGGGAACCACTGGTGTATAGTATGATTGTACAGTATCATTTACCTGCTAGTGAATGTGTCTCTACTCTTTCTCTTTTTCAGTGATGGGTTACCTGGGACATGGGATCTGTACATATCGATATATATATATTTTCAACTAAAACTCAAGTGTCGTTTTTTTGTCGTTGCCAATTCCTATTTAACATGTTGAGGTTTTCGTTTTGGAATTTGGATTGTGCGTCTATCACAATCAATATTTGTTTACTTTTTGCATATGAAAAGAAAATATCTTTTTTTTTTGGTTTAGAGATTAGGTAGAGGAAAGATAGTGCACACAAAGAGGGAGACTGGTTACAAATGGAAAGGAGCAGCAAATGCACTCAACTCCGGATGGAATATTTTTGCTGCTTACAGTACATCTAATCGGGGAACCTGAAATACAGTATGATTGACTGACTAACAGACTCACTAGTGTTCCCACATGGAGATACAGCATTGGAGTGTGCAACTCAGCCTGCACCTTTGCAAACGATTCTCCCCCATCACTCCTGTGATTGTTGTTTGCTTTGAAAGGACCAACCCCTCACGGCATGGGCCCAATTCCAGGCAACTATCCCAACCTTAGGAGAGGTACAGATGTAGGATATTAATTTGAGCCAGTTTGCTACAGCAGGAAAATAATCCTGCAGCAACAGGAAATGTGAATTATTATGTGGATCATAATTAATGGAAAACTTTTGTAGGGGTTGATAAATGTTTTGTTATGGCAATTCAAGTCTGACATTTTTAAGTGGAAATTACAAACTTTAGAAGGCTTTTTAAACCTTGAATACACTACAAGTTTGCATTTCCTGCTGTGCAATAAAATTCTCAGCAACAAAAGAGTGATCAAATGAAGATCCTACATCTGTATGGGGAAGCACTGATGTCCCTCACCGTGGAACCTTTGTTTGCAGTCATTTTCCTAAATGTGTTTAATGTTTAGATCATTATTGGTCTAAAAAGTTTTAGGATGTTTATGATGGTTTCAAAGTTGTTGCTGAGTTGTATCATCAAATGCTTTTTTAATTCCCCTGAGTGCTCTAACCATGCTATGTGGAGTTAATCGACACAGAACACCGTAAAACGTTTTGATTTAGGCCTATCATGTAAAATGTATGATAGCAATCCTAAAAAAGTTTTGAATACTTTTTACATCTGACATCAAGGTAGACAAAAACAGCTACCTATCAAAACTACCTGGTTGGCTGATTGGGTTAAATATTTGTTCTAGGAACATACCGTTTTTAAGTTGTCTTTCATATTAAATACTATTTTAAATGCACATTGTTGTATTCTCAATTATGAAGTTCAAATTGCATTGTAAAGTAAATTGCATTGTACTTTACAATGTTGGTGGCCTACTTTTTTCATTTGTCTTCATTTTGTAAATGCTGTCGGTTGGTGTCGGTTCTGTCCATTGAGGTATAAAATAACTAGAGACTGCTGCCAAGATGGACACCTTTTGTTTTCAACGTAATCTACTGATGTTTGCATACGCTGTTTCATGGTCACTGCCATCTGCTTGACAGAGCCGATAATGCCTGCGCACTAGCACTCAGTGCGCACTGGAGCAAGCGCAAGCAGCGAAGAGGACGTCATCACGTCAGCCAGATGATTGACAGACACTGGATGGATATTCAACGTTAATATTTCCGGATGTGAGTGATGACTGATCAATGATTCAGAAATTTCTGAGATCAACCAACCAGCTGGGGGTCCTGCTGCTCTATTATTGCACATGAGTGTTTAACTGCAATGTTTTGTCCTGTCCTATCTGTTATTTGTGTAACTTTGTCCAAAGGCTAGAATGTCTGGTGAATTTATGATTTGTGCCTTAGTAGGTCTACTGCCTAGCCTGCTATGTGTAGCTTATATGTGTATGTTGTTGTTGTTTTGTTTTATGAGGACCAGAATGGAAATACGTTTAAAACATTTTTTTTCATTCTCTATGGTTTTAAATGCATTAACCCACATGTATGGTTGTATTGTGTTTTTCAATTGTCAAATAAATCCAATAATAATAATAATAATAATAGATGTTATAAGAAGCTAGCTAATCTGTTGTAAGACTCTTTAGCGATATATCTATGGAATACATATCAGGAACTTCGTCATTCCTCCTTAGACCTCACCCCTCCCCAAGTCAAATATCAAACCTGCACAAGTCAAGCATCACTCCTCTTCCTCACTTGTAAAGCGTCACCCCTCCTCCTCAACCCTTACCCCTGCTCTGGTCAAGCCTAATTTATTTGTACCACTTACCCTTGCACTCTTTTATTCACAATGATGAGCTTTTCCATTAGCTGAAATACATGCAAAGAGCCAACAACAACAACAACACATGGAAGTATAAGATTGGGAAAATGTATCTGGCAATTCTGATTTATCATAATCAGCTAAAATTAAGCTAATTTCAATGACAGTGTTGTTAATATGGATATCGACATCGTACATTGGCACTTAATCTCGTCCACCAATCGGCTCTTTCTCTTTCGAACGGTCTGGTTTCACAGCAACTCAGAAAGGGACTTGAATGGAGCCTATGGCAGGAGCGGGAAAAACTCCCGCTTGATGTTCATTGGCTGATCTCTTAATCCATCACCATCTAGCGTACCCCTTAGAACCTCCCATCTACATTGTGGATTTCAAAGTGCGAGCAAGTGATTTTGGCTAAACAAGGAAGTGAGTTCGGGATATCGGAAAGTTTGCGCTGCCGTTCATGTTCTCCCCATTGGGTAGACTGTATCACGGTGACATCTAGATGGCTACCAAATTAGTTATTTATCGTGTAAAATGCTATCCTACTTCAAATATAATCCTGGGAGAGGAAAGAATGGGCAAGGTTACGAGCTACCGCCGGCGACACAGTGATACAGATGCCCAGTGGAAAGCACCTCAGGTCAGCAAGCATCTCGATACAACACCGGTGCACTGGTCGCCATGTTAGGTATCGTTACCGCTGGCGACACCTTGATACAGCTGTCCAGCTGTTACCCATTACTCAATTGAAGTCATTAAAGAGAAGCCCCGCGTGCAACGCCACGTTTGGGTTTCTATTCCCACAGAGCGCCAGTTCGAACAAGTATGAAAATGTATGCACTCACTATAAAGTCACTCTGAATAAGAGCATCTGCTAAATGACTAAAATATAAAATGTAAGTATCCAGGAACCAATTGAAACAGGGGGCGGGTTTTGGGTGTGGTTTCCCTGTGTGGCTCTTCCCTGGGCGGTTCTTGCTCAGGACGCGGGGTCGCAGAAAGATCCAACTCGACTAGTGTTGAGACTTGACTAGGTGAGGGGTGACGGTTGAGGAGGAGGAATGACTAAGTTTCTAATATTTATTCTGTAGTTGTAAGATCTAGTATGCGTCTCCAGCATGTCCCAAATATGGGTAGCTGCAGCCCAATATGGCGACCGGAGTAGGGGCGAGTGGGTGTGTCGAAGGAGGGTGTATGGAAAGCAAATCAGTGAATTGGGCAGATTGTTGCCACTCAAGGCTGTTTTGTGTGGCTGATAGGGCTGCATGACGAGTCGATAAGCCGGTGCGAAAGACTAGTGCACCAGTGTTGTATCGAGGTGCCTGCCGACTTGGCAGCTGTATCACGATGTCGCCAGCCGTAGCTAATGTGGCAACTTTTTTCTCCCTCCAATTATTTTATCTCAAGTAGGATAGCAGCCTACACAATAAATAACTAATGGTGATAACCATCGAGATGTCACCTAGATACATACAGTCTACTCAATGGGGAGGGCATGAATGGCAACAACACCTGGACACAGTGTCCTTTGCTCCCACTTGCCAATTACTACTGTCCCGCAACAGTGTGGGAAGTAGCTACTTACAGTAGTAGCCAATATCAGGGCGACAGTCACAGTAAGCACACAACGCATACAAGCAACCGTACACCCATCATCAGTACTTATACTAAAAAATAAACAGTGGTCAGTTTTATAACTGAAAATGTACAATTATTAGTGTAAAACTAAGTGAAAAAAAAACACAGCTTAATCAAAACCTTATAACCTATAGGGTTCCGACTAGAATCCTTGTAACCCGTGGTGATATTAAATATTAGCGAGAGCGATATTACTTTGCAACGTAGACATTCTATTTTCACCCGAGATTTGTGTTATTGTACTGCCCATCTGTTATGAATGTTTCAACCTCTGTGTTAAGAAATCGTGCTTTTACCATCAGTTCCTGGTTTCAAAGAGCTCCAAAAACTACACTAACCTTAAGACTTAGCATTTCTGCCGCCACAGAAACAGACCCTGGGTCTGTTCTAACTACTGAGGTATAAAAGAACTGGAGACTGCCGTTCACATACGCCAATTCATGGACCGTCTATATCCAGGTTGCACCCGGTTTGCACGGCCCAACTTCACATGCGCACTAGCATGGATCATCACGTCATCCAAAAACATGGCAGACATTGGTTGAATATAAAATTTTTATATCTTCTGCTGTGAGTGGTTGAAAAACAATCAGCGACAATTTTTTGAATAATTCAATGGATCTTTTGTGCACAAGGGTGATGACTAAAGTCTTATTAGGAATTTTCAAATCTGACTTATTTACGTAAATTGTATTTCTGGCCAGACGTCAGTTAAACTGCAGTACCGAAGCAAGACTGTTGGAGAAGTCGGAACCCTGGCCCCTTGGTTCTAACCTGACTAACAAAGTCAGTTTGCAACTGTGACAGTGCTTTCGAGTACCATCATGTGTTCGCTAACATATCTCGTGGTTTACTTTAGTGCTGTGTATGGTAACTTTGCTAGCTAACATAAATTGGAAACGCAACACCTAGCCCAATCAACAACCGCCATGTTTTTCTGAATTTCTAAGGAAAGATTCCAGTGGTCACCGACTTCTATCTGCTCTTTGATTGGACGATATGCACTGCACTGCTGTATGGGATGAATAGTTTGTTTGCATATCTCTGGTATGTACTCAGTGTTGTACCTCTTGACTTTTCTGTCATATATGACAGATTTAGAATCTTTTGAAAGAATGGTTCACCATGGAGATTTTTGTACCTATTCAACGTTTTGGAACCAGACGACCAGCATGTTGTTGAAATTTGTATGCTAAACATTTGTGGGTTTGTCATTTCTGTAACCATAAACTCGGAGAGAGGGGCATGGCCCCATCAGAGCCCTATAGCAAAGCACTTTCGACACACCCACTACTTTACTTTCGACACACCCACTCGCCAATACTCCGGACGCCATATTGGGCTGCAGCTACCCTGTTCTCGCAAGGCCTTGCAGCAAACTTTTTTAAATTACTTTTTTTACAGTCGTGTTCGAGAGTATCAAATCTGTGATGCATTGTGGGTAAATTGTGACTGATAGACTTATCTACAAATATTAATGAGTAGTTATTTATGATCAAAGGTGATTTGTAGATCAGTCAGTCGGCAGTCGCTTGCAATGTCAGTAACCTGCAATGTCGGCTGCAATGTTGAAAAAGCCACCAGCCCAGACATCTGGGCATGGCTAAAAGGGATACAGCTTTTGTCAAATTAACGAGAAGGGGTTAACTCCAGCCCAAAATGGCGACCAGAGTATGGGCGAGTGGGTATATCAAAAGCAAAGTAGTGGTCGTGTGGAAAGGACAGTGCCGACTTTGGTGGGGGAAAAAAACAACTAAACAATACATTAATTGCACTATAACGTTGACAAATGGTGCCCACAAACTGTTAGGGCCTACATAAAGCTGTCCCAACAGCAGTCCCAACACCTTATCACTGCTACACCTGGCTATCAGCGGAGCCTTGTCTGGTAGCGAAACAGTTCATTCAGCCTCATTTACTGCCTTTTAAAAAACCATAGCTGATATGGCTGACTTGCTTAAACAAATGGGGTTTCTACTGACAATTGAGATGTACAAACTATGGCATAAGGGGACGACAAGCAGACGAGGCAATCCGTAATTTCGATTAAAACATGAATGAGCGAGCTAGGACGGACGTAGTCAATATAACTATTTGTTCAGCACTTTTGAAATGCACAGGGACAGAATTCAGAACATGGGCCGTTCTTACAGTGTTCTCCATGTACAGCAAGTCAGAACCATAGGATAAATAAAGGGGGCAGATAAGCAGACAATGAAAGCGCTTACAATATTCGATGATTACATTTCTCTAAAACAGGTTATAGGCTACATGTGCACCACCAAGTCAGAAGAGTAGGCTAAATTAAGAGGGGAAAATACACTAAATTATTAGGGTGAGGAACATGGTCTACTAACAGTTTACTACACAACATACACGTAGTATTACTTTCTTAGCTACAGTATACATATCTCCCAGGCATATTACATCAGTTACGCAGCAGCATACAATACATTTTTGGACTCACCTTGTTGTGCTGTGCTCACTTGAACAGGAACGTGGAGCAGCGGTCCTTCGTGGGCAAATTTTGTCGTCAAACTTTGTCATCAAAATCTGGCATTCTCTGGATTTATGGTGCTTTCAAGACAACTGGGAACTTTGATGGAATCATGATGATGTCATTGATCTTCAGGTTGTAGCTCTGGAAAGAGGACCGAGGTCCAGATTTACAATTCCAAGTTCCGTATTTTCCCAGTCGGAGCTCATTTTTTCCCAGAGTTTCAAGTTGTCTTGAACTCACTGAAGTCAGATTTCACAGTTCCGGGTTAAAAGTTATTTTGAGCGCGGCACAAATCATGCTTCATTGACAGCATGGCCAATGTTGAATGTTTATCAGTTTAAACTTGGAAAAGAGACCCTTAATCCCAGATTTGGGACCACAAAGCCACCCCACTGAATAGCAGGCTAGTGATTGCTTTGCAATGCTTGCAGTTAGCCGCGGATTCCTTCCAAACCACTCATTGTTGAATTAGCGATTTCAAACTTGTTGTGTAATGTCCACATACGTTATATCTCAAATTTTTCTTCATTATTTCTCTTCATATGACAAGGATTAAAAAGGACTTGCCAGTAGATTGTCAACTTGATTCATGATGATGACTGCTGGCTAAAATTCTGAAAGTATGTTGACATGATCCGTCTAATCAAAGCTACTGTAGATATAACGTGATTTGACGTCATTTTATCTGTGGCCAATGACCTTGAGCCTTCTTGGATGGGCACTTCTAATATAACTCGATGGCAGTACCCAAGGGGCATTAATTTTCAAGCTCTACCCTTAGACTTGGTGGTGACGTACTGTCCCCACGAGTGACAGAACACTGAGCTAATCACGGCGCAACTAGAGAACATTACCAACACCTAAGCTCCATATTTTCCGCTGGCTGCCCCAGCACCACAGAAACCACTGAGCTAAGCTGAAACACCTTACTCAAGAAACCAAAAAAGAGACCATGTTTGTATGTGGCTTTATTAACTCAATTAGTTTATTTTACATTGTTTGCAAACTGATAAGTGACATGTATTAATGCCAAAATAGCATGCAAAATAGGCAAACCCCCAAAATATATATGTATATTTTTTAGCTAAAAATGTGGGGCTCAACACAGGTGGGGCTCTGCCCAACCTGCCCTGAATGACGGGTCACCACTGGGAAAGAAATGGGTGTTTCGAAAGCAGTATGCAAAGCGTGTCGCAGGTAGCTTAGTGGTTAAGAGCGTTGTGCCAGTAACCGAAAGGTCGCTGGTTCTAATCCCCGAGCCGACTAGGTGAAAAATCTGTCGATGTGCCCTTGAGCAAGGCACTTAACCCTAATTGCTCCTGTAAGTCGCTCTGGATAAGAGCGTCTGCTAAATGACTAAAATGTAAAATGTAAATGTGTCAGTAGGCTACCTGCCCCTGTAGCCTACTGACGTTACAAGAGTAATTCAGAAATTAGGGAAAGAGATTTGCAATTAGAGAAGAATGGATTAAACTTTTCAATGCTATGTAAGGATACAATAGTTATCACGTTTCACATTGGATTTATTAACTACACTGAACAAAAATATAAATGCAAAATGCAACAGTTTCTACGATTTTACTGAATTACATTAGAAAATCAGTCAATTGAAATAAATAAATTAGGCCTTAATCTATGGATTTCACATGACTGGGAATACAGATATGCATCTGTTGGTCACAAATACCTTTAAAAAAAAGTTAGGGGCGTGGATCAGCGGCGGGCCCATAGCTCCGTTAATCTTTCCCTCAACCCTGACTAGTCTCCCAGTCCCTGCCACTGAAAAACATTCCCACAGCATGATGCTGCCACCACCCTGCTTCACCGTAGGGATGGTGCCAGGTTTCTTCCAGACATGACGCTTGGCATTCATGCCAAAGCGTTCAATCTTGGTTTCATCAGACCAGAGAATCTTGTTTCTCATGGTCTGAGAGTCCTTTAGGTGCCTTTTGGCATACTCCAAGCAGGCTGTCATGTGCCTTTTACTGAGGAGTGGCATCTGTCTGGCCACTCTACCATAAAGGCCTGATTGGTGGAGTGCTGCAGAGGTGGTTGTCCTTCTGGAAGGTTCTCCCATCTCCCCAGAGGAATTCTGAAGCTCTGTCAGAGTGACCATTGGATTCTTGGTCACCTCCCTGACCAAGGCCCTTTCCCCCGATTGCTCAGATTGGCCAGGTGACCAGCTCTAGAAAGAGTTTTAGTGGTTCCGAACTTCTTCCATTTAAGAATGATGGAGGCAACTGTGTTCTTGGGGACCTTCAATGCTGAAATGTTTTGGTACCCTTCCCCAGATCTGTGCCTCGACACAATCCTGTCTCGGAGCTCTATGGACAATTCATCCAACAACATGGCTTGGTTTTTGCTCTGACATGCATTGTCAACTGTGGGACCTTATATCGACAGGTGTGTGCCTTTCCAAATCATGTCCAATCAATTGAATTTACCACAGGTGTACTCCAATCAAGTTGTAGAAACATCTCAAGGATGATCAATGGAAACACTATGCACCTGAGCTCAATTTTGAGTCTCATAGCAAAGGGGCTGAATAGGTATTTCTGTTTTTTATTTTGTAATACATTTGCCAACATTTCTAAAAACCTGTTTTCGCTTTGTCATTATGGGGTATTGTGTGTAGATTGATGAGGATAAAAAAAAAAATCAATTTTAGAATAAGGCTGTAACGTAGCTAAATGTGGAAAAAGTCAAGGCGTCTGAATACTTTCCAAATGCACTGTATGTAAGAATGCTGTTCATTGAATATAGATCTGCCTTCAACGCCTTAGTGCCCTTCAAGCTCATCACTAAGCTCAGGGTCCTGTGCAACTGGATCCTAGACTGATGATGACAAGGATGATTCTGGCCCACTGGGAGTGAGATTTTTGGAGAGAATGGATCATTGCCTTCTGGCTGATCTATATGTGGTGTCAGGTTGGGTGGAGAGGAGGTTGGGGACTGTTGAGTTGGTGAAAGTAGCTCGAAGTGGAATCGTGATGATTTTTTGTGTTACTTCCGTTCAGAGGGAGTGGGCACTCCGCACCACTCGCCTAGGGACAAGAACTGTGACTTGGTTTAGTCTCCGGAGCAGGGCGCCTTTGAAAGGAGTGATAACTTGGGTGGCGTTAAGGGTTGAGGAGGATCAACTGAAATGGAAGATTCCTGGTGTCTGTGACGCCCACCGTTTGGTGTGACACAGACCCGGTTGAGAGTGTGGTGGAACAGAGAAGACACTGTCTGTCCGGCTGAGTTTTGATGCAGAGTCTTTACCCAACAAAGAGAAGTTAGGATGTGTCAGTTATCCCGTGAGAGCTTTTGTCCCGAACGCATTACAGTGTTTTAGGTGCCAAGCTTATGGTCATGTTGTAGCAGTGTGTAGGAGGGAGATTCCTAGTTGTGAAAAGTGTGCAGGAGGGTATGTGACAAAGGAATCTGTAGTATCGGTGGGAAAAGTTGTGTGTGGTAACTGTAGTGGTACCCATGGTGCTGGAGATCAGAAGTGTCTGGTGAGAGAAAGGCAGGTTGAGGTTGCCAGGATCAGAGTAGTACAGATGGTGTCGTATGCTGAGGCAGTGAAGAGAGTAGTAGGGGATGATGGTTTCAGGGCGAGGGATCCTAAGAAGCTCCCTGTGAGTAGACCGAGGCCAATAGAGAGTGATAGGAATAACATGTGCTTCTGTAAAGTTGGTTTCTTAGTGTTCATAGCCATGGTTTTCAACTGTACCGCAGAAATTGAATGTAAATTACAGTAAGTAGATGTTGTGGTGGCAGCTGCAGAGAAGTACTTGGGTGTACGAGATTTTACTGCAGAAGAGTTACAAGGTGTGTTGAACGATAGTGTCCCATCCTCCCAGGATGCCAGCCTGGTGTAGGATCAGATAGGGACAAGTAGTGGAATAGTGGTGAGGTTTTAATGGGTGTAGGGTCCGTTGGTATGGAGGTTTTTTTCCCTTTTCCCTGTCTTTTGTCCCTTCCCTTTTTGTGTCACAAAGTGTAATGAATTAAAACTCCAGAACAGTAGGCGGAAACACAGGGCTAGATAAGAGAAATAGATTAACACTCCAGTCCAGTAGCTTGCGGTGTATCCACCTTTCAGTTGGTTGCGGTCTGCCAAAACAAATTTAAAGAAGATCATGCACACAGATATAACAATGAGCCAGATATTTCACCGAATGTATAAATATGAAGCATCTGGTTGGCGCTTCCACTCACTACCAAATATGGTGATGAGAGGAAGCCCAATGGCTGGCAGTGGGAGAAGATGGAGCGAGATTAATTTTGGTCGACATTCTGCACATTTTCTCTTCGATTAAACATTTGATCTCAATACAGTTTTCTGTTTTCAAACCTAGAATGTGTAGAAAAGAGAGTGGACTACGTTTTGTAAACGTTACACTTGGCAAAAGTTTCAAAAAATGGCGTTGTTTAGGAGTGCATGGGCGAATTTAGTTAACGCACACGCGCACTTCACAGAGTAGGCGGAAATATGCAAATAATGCTAGAACGCGCCAATAGTATCTCGCTAGCTCGTGCTTGGCTCTGACCACCTTCTTCCCTGTTCTGAATAATTTGTTACCATTGGAAACGACAGGCTCTGGTCTATCTTGGGTTGGTTAAAACAATATTTGATATGCCTTCTTGCTCAGGCTGACGCTCGTAAATACGCACAACGTCCCCCAGCAGCGTCATTTCCGTTTTTAAGCCTTTTTGGGACTCCTTCTCGGATGGCCTGTAAAGTACTGGATTGAGCCTGTAAAATAGACGGACCTAAACAAGAACAACGTGGAGAGAAAACAGCGTATAAATATGCATGTATATGTTTTACAGGTTTGGTCATTTTAATTCAAAGAGCAAATAGCTAGCTACTGCTCTGCAGCGTATACATACTAGAAGACTAGTGCACCCTGACTCAAACACGCCACCGCAGCAAGCAGCCGAAACTCAGGTAACGTTACGTTAGCTAGCTAGCTAGCTAGCTACACTACTGAGATCGCCTTGTTGTAACGTTACAGGGAACCGTCTTGAGAGGGTTCATCGGTGTCTACTTTTTCTCCCCAAGACGAGGCCATGGTGGGGAGTATAAATGGAAGTTAGGTAGCTAGTTTAGCTAGCTAACGTCAAAGGTTATAGTAACAGTTAGACGTTTCTTCTGTTTGTTTACAATATTAGCTAAAGAGTAGCTAAATCGCCAAGTTGTTGTCAAGAAGGTCAATTTGTACGTTACGTTTTAGTTTCGGTTGCGGGTGGAAAAGTGACAGGTGTTGTCAGTCCTTGTGCAAACAGAGTTGAAGCTTTACTTGTCAGCTAACAGTGCTAGCCAGCTAACGATAGCTAGCTGCTATGATGAGATAGTTACTAGCTAGTGTCGTGTGAGCTGGTTACCAAAAACAGGAATAGCCGATCTAACGTTACAGATAGAAGTGGCGAGCCAACATTTAGACAGTTTATGCCATGCCCTTTCAATTTACTATTTTAATTTAGCTAGCAACAAATCAGCCATCCATTCATTGCACATTGATTGCCAACAAAATTGAGTAGTTATTGACTCGAGCCATTGCTCTCCAGTTAGCTAGCTATCTGTTTAGCTGTAGCACGTTAACGTTAGTTACATAAAGTTTCAGCCTGACTTTTTCAGCTTGTCTTGACTCTCAGAGCTACTCAAGTCAGCCTGAAACTTGATGTAGCCTCGCTAACCAATTTGCCATCTTTACTCGTTTCTGACAGGTTTTGCTTTAGCTATAGGTTAAACAGCTGATTTGACAGTGTCTGCTAGCCTAGCTAGCTGACCAATTCGACCTCGTATGCTCTCTGTACACGCATTGCAACACTTTAACCCAGCTGTGCTGGGGTGCTTACTGGTACCCTCTGGCACATTTCTCTGATCTATCCGTTCTTGCAGCACCATTCAAGTCTTGCCCCATCGTCAAATACAAGCTATGCTTCATAAAAGTTTGTTTTTTGTGATTCTGCCAGAAAGCTTAGATGGCAGTAATGTTTTTGTCTAGAAAATCATCTTGGATGCAAATCACTTAATCTATGCTCATCTCTTCATAGTCTGTGTAGGCTAGCCTATGTCTTGCAAACACATTAATATTCCTCTCATGTTGTGCTTTGTTTGTTTAGGTGCTGGGTTATTGTAAACACTGACACCCTCCTGACCAGTCCAAGTCACCCAGGCCCCCCTCCCTTAACCCCACCCGTTCCCCTCCCCTACCCCCTTCCACGACTATCCCACCCTTGACTATGAATGAGGTCAGCGTAGTACGAGAAGGATGGCTCCACAAGAGAGGTGAGGACTCGCAATTTCTTATTATACACAGCAAATAGAATAACATTCTAAACACAATTTCAAAAACATTGTCTGACAAAGCCAGGCAGAGAGACATTCTAATCCACGCTGTATGTAGTTGCCACTGAATGTACATTGTGGCTGACCTCAGACTAGGCTATATGAGAGTATTCAGGTGGTGTGTACTCAAGCCCACGTGTGTCTCTATGCAGGTGAGTACATTAAGACTTGGAGGCCGCGCTACTTCATCCTGAAGAGTGACGGCTCCTTCATCGGCTACAAAGAGAAGCCTGAGCTCTCCGACCAGAGCTTGCCCCCACTCAACAACTTCTCAGTGGGAGGTGAGTGTCCTTCAAAGGGAAAACTTGATGTTGATGTCCCGTGCTCTTGCCTCTGTGGCAGTGTTTGTTATTTTTGCAGGGTTTGCAGCGCCACCTCTGTACATGACTAGATGTTGCTTTGGGGGTCTTCACACTATAAATGAAACAACGAGGTAAAAACACTGGATTGCGACATTAAAACATTTGTAATGCCGTAATCCTCCCCCGTTTGTCCCAGAATGCCAACTGATGAAGACAGAGCGTCCTAAGCCTAACACGTTCGTTATCCGCTGCCTACAGTGGACAACGGTCATCGAGAGGACCTTCCATGTAGAAAGCAATGCAGAGAGGTAAGGAGGGGATAGGGGCAACTACGGGGTGTAATAATGGGCCAATGGAAAAGGTAGATAAGAGAGTGGGGAGGAGGGATAACAGTAGTCAACATGGAGGTGGAGGGAGTGGTTCAATGGAATTCTACAAGCTCACGATGGTGTAGTAATTGCACATTCTTTGGCTGTGTGTGTGTGTCAGAGAGGAGTGGATGCGTGCCATCCAGGCAGTGGCCAATGGGTTGAAGGTGCGAGAGGAGGAGGAGCCCATGGACCTGTTTGGCTCTCCCAGCGATAACAGCAGCATGGATGTGGCCATGTCCAAGACCCGCTCCAAAGTGGTGAGTGTGTGTACGTACATGCATGTCCTCATGTTTCTATGACATGATAGACAACATGCTCACTCACAGATTATTCTTCCAATATGGTTGGGTGCTGAATCCTGGTTTGGTCCTACCAGTGGCGGTCGGTGACGTTTAAGATGAGGGAGGACGATTATTTTTTTAATGAGTGTGGCCTTATTTCTATTACAGCATATTGGATGACTGTCATTCATATTCCATTCACCCAGCTCAATGTAACATCAATAGGTTTAGGCTACCACATGATGCTAGAATTTTCCCTATACCTATCATGAGGTTGCTACAACCTAGCTTATGAATGAAAGTTTACAACATAGGTGCACAGGTCGAGAGAAAATTAGTCATCAAGGTGAGACAGTGACACATTCAATACCGCCTTGCACACTCTTGCCTGCATCTAGCTGATCTAGGGTGTAATCATTAGTCCAACAGTTGCAAACAAGAGTTTCTGTTGGACAAATCTAGGTACGTTTATCCCCCGTTTCGTTAAATTTGCTTCCAATTAAGAAACGTTTTTTAATAGAATCTGTGGAATGAATACACACCTGATCACACGCAAACTGTTTACTTTCATAGCAGCTACATACAAACCGCATGATCATTTTCTTTGTTGTATAATTCCTTCTTGCATCTACGCACCCTCCTCTCACCTTCTTCAAGCCATACCTTCATATCATAACTGCTACACACAGCCTACATCGTTGTCCCCATATTAGCTAACGTCATAGCTAGTCAATATAGCTACTAGAACTAACGCGTTAGTAAACCTGCTACAATCATGCAGTACAGTCATCAAGCAGTTTAGCAGTTACATTGGCATGCCCCGGTGGCAATCAATTAATAAAACCAAAAGCTTACCATGACTTGGAAGAGTTCCAATGTTGGATAGCCATAGCCAGCTAGCTAACATGGCTTGCCTCTCTGTTTGATCCTGGTGTTTGAGTAGGCTAAAATAGCTAGCTGCATTCGCTAGCTAAGTGAAAGTGAAAAAAAATCTCTCGCTTCTCAACTATTGTCTTTCTATCTCTTTGAGTCAACTACGCACCACATTTTATGAACTGCAGTGCTAGCTAGCTGTAGCTTCTGCTTTCAGTACTAGATTCATTCTTTGATCATTTGATTGGGTGGACAACATTTCAGTGCATGCTGCAAGAGCTCTTATAGGTTGAAGGACGTCCTCAGGAAATTGTCATAATTACTGTGTAAATCTATGGAAGGCGGTGAGAACCATGAGCCTCCTAGGTTTTAGTATTGACGAAAATTTACCCTGAGGAGGATGGAAACTAGCTATCCTCCGGCTACACCATGGTGCTACCCTACAGAGTGCTGTTGAGGCTACTGTAGACCTTCATTGCAAAGCAGTGTTTTAATTAATTATTTGGTGACGTGTGAATATATTTAGTATAGTTTTATCTAAAAAGGATAACTTTTTTAATGTTTCATTATTTATTTTTATGAAATTCACTAAGGAGGATGGTCCTCCCCTTCCTCCTCTGAGGAGCCTCCACTGGTTCCTACGCATGTATGTGGTGTATATATTTGGGGAGATGATCTGTAAAGGGTCCTCTTCCGGAATTAGTTTCCTTCAATTCTATATGGTTTGACATGACTTATTATGCCTGTCTTGAGGGGTTCCATGGAGGGGTATTTTGAAAACACAGTATAAGTGGAAGGATAGGGAAAACATTATTTGGGGAGGAGTAAACATTTTAATTTCCTGCAATTCTCTACACATTTTGCCATGGGGCAGAGAACATTTTGCAGTTTAAAAGTAACTGTCCAAATCTCACTTTTAAAAATTAGTATTCTGTTAACTCATACCCAAATAATGTTGTTGACTCATCCTATATTCGTATTTGTGGCCAAAGCATAAATTAGAGAAAGAAAATACTTCAAAAACCCTGTTTCAAACTTGTATCTCAAACAGACCATTTAAAAAATGCTTGCTATTACGTCATAGAGGAAGATGAGCTGGCCAATCAGCGGTCTACTCATGTGAATATTTTTATTGACCGGTATACGCCCACACCATTTTGTTGTTGGGGTACGCCCACACCATTCCAACACAGAAAAGCTGATTTTTAGCATTCTTAATTAAAAAATGTTGGAAGGAACTATTTCACTCATATTATAATTAATTATAGGTCATATTTCATAGAAATCTGGAAACACTGGACAGTTACTTTTAAAGGTCGGCTTTGGTCAAAAATAACTGCTTTAAACTGTATAACTGATCAATGCACCATCATACCAGGTCATTTAATTCGTTAAAAACAAAATTGAAAATGGATGAATAAGATATTTGGCTATACAGAAGTGCCATTTCTTACTGATCTCTACAGCTTCCGTCCAAAAACCAATCCTGTGAAATGACGTCAACACATACTTGATGAGTTACTGGCTGGCTAGCTAGCTACAAGTGTCTAGCTTAGCTAACAAACTAGCTATGTCAGTTGCGGCGCGCATGACCAGAATGATACATTGCTGAACTACCAAAGGCACACCCCATTTCTGTTAGAAAATTGAGAAAGAGGAGGAGTTGGACCGTTTTTCATACCCAAAGTCGACTGTTACAGTTACATTTTCTGCAATTCTACACGTTTTGCCTTTACTTAGGACTTGTTCATATGCTGTCAGGCCCCCAACCTATTATTATTATTATTATTATTATTATTTTTAAATAAATTATTGGGGGGGACGAATCGACCTGCTCTGAATATTGGGTAGGGACATGCCCCCTATCCCCCGTGGCAATTTAGCCTATGGTGTGAATGATCTGTTTCGTAAAGTATCATACATCAATGTGTTTGGCTGGGCTTGGTTACATAAGATAAGATGGTTGAATTTTCAACCCTGTATCTGTGTTGTCAGACGATGAGTGACTTTGACTACCTGAAGCTGCTGGGGAAGGGCACGTTTGGCAAGGTGATCCTGGTGAAGGAGAAAGCCACGGGGATGTACTACGCCATGAAGATCCTGCGCAAGGAGGTCATCATCGCTAAGGTAAAGAAATAGGCCGAACCTATACCACTTTACAGTGGTGAAGACTACTAGCCATCAATTTATTGGGAAATGAAGATCCTTTGTTATTAGGCCTAATCTATTTAGTCCTATTGTCCTGTATAAGGCATACTATGTGGGGAGTGGTGTATTTAAGCAATAAGGCCCGAGGGGGTGTGGTATATAGCCAATATACCACGGCTAAGGGCTGTTCTTATGCACGACGCAACGCGGAGTGCCTGGTGCCTGGATACAGCCCTTAGCCGTGGTATATTGGTCATATATCACAAACCCCATAGGTGCCTTATTGCTATTATAAACTGGTTACCAATGTAATTAGAGCAGTACAAATACATGTTTTGTCATACCCATGGTATACGGTCTGATATACCACGGCTTTCAGCCAATCAGCATTCAGGGCTCGAACCACCCAGTTTATAATTAGTTATAAGCTAAGGGTCTAAGTACTCTGTGTTTATTGTTGCTGTGAAAGGCTGACCCTCTGATCTAATTTGTGTAAATGTGTGTCCAGGATGAGGTTGCACACACGGTTACAGAGAGCAGAGTGTTACAGAACACCTGCCATCCCTTCCTCACGGTGAGTGGTCCGTGTTACTGTCACCTCATTACATGTGCTGGTCCAGAACAGAACACCCACACATGCCGTTTATTTATAGGAGGGCATGCGGGATGTGAAATTGATCAATTGTCTCATTCCACTCTTCCAGACACTGAAATACGCTTTCCAGACTCATGACCGATTATGTTTTGTGATGGAATACGCCAACGGAGGAGAGGTGGGTGTCCCAATGTCACACGCACACACACAAACATGAATGTGTCATTACAGTTTTCTCAATTGCTTGAACACTGTGATTTAAACTGGGATCCACATGGCCAAAATAATACGTTTCTCATTTCACATTGTTTTCATGCTAAATGCAAATGCTAAACACTTTTTTGCAAAACAGTTGACACAAATCTTTATTACAAGAGAGAAAAAACTAAATGTGTACCCCAGGACCAGGATTAAGAAACACTGATCTAGTGAATGGTGAAATGACCATTTGATAACAAATGATACCGTTCTGATGGATTCAGATAGTTTTGTGACATGTATTCTAAGGTCTAAGCTTGTTAGTTGTTTTTGCAAAATACATCTCATTAGATGACAAACCTCCTGGCATTGACAACTTAGATGGAAAGCTACTGAGGATGGTAGCTGACTCTATAGCCACTCCTATCTGTTATCTTTAATATGAGCCTAGAGGAAAGTGTTTGTCCTCAGGCCTGGAGGGAAGCAAAAGTCATTCCGCTACCCAAGAGTGGTAAACCATCCTTTACTAGTTCTAACAGCAGACCTAGAAAACTGTTAGCATTGTATTTGATCAAACAACATTTTCCTATTTCTCTGTAAACAAATTAACTTTCAGCATGTTTTATAGAGAAGGCACTCAACATGTACTGCACAGACACAAATGACTGATGATTGGTTGAAAGAAATTGATAAGAAGGTTGCGGGAGCTGTACTGTTACATTTCAGTGCAGCCTCTGATATTATTGACCATAAACCGGTTGTTGAGAACTTGTGTTATGGCTTTTCAACCTCTACCATATTGTGGATTCAGAGCTATCTATCTAATAGAACTCAGAGGGTTTTCTTTAATGGAATCTACTCTGTCAAACATGTAAAGTCTGGTGTATCGCAGGGAAGCTCTCTAGGCCCTCTACTCTTTTCTATTTTTACTAATGTCCTGCCACTGGCATTAAACAAAGAATATGTGTCCATGTATGCTGACGCGTATGTGATTCAACCACATACGCATCAGCAACCACACTTTTGCTGTCTTCTTCTCTCCAGCTCTTCTTCCACCTGTCTCGGGATCGCGTGTTCACGGAAGACCGGGCCCGTTTCTATGGCGCTGAGATTGTATCTGCGTTGGAGTACCTCCACTCTCGTAATGTGGTATACAGGGACCTGAAGGTAAGCACTAACTGTGTTGATTTTGTCCTACTCTTCTCTCCCTTGATACATCAAAGGATTTGGGTTGTTCCAAAGACATTCTGCTGTCGTGCTCCATGAATTAATTTTTTCCTCTCCGAATTGTAAAAATAATCATGCCTTATCATGTAAATTCTCAAGACGTTTACAGAAGTGCCATTCACCATTCTCAAAAAATTGTTGGTATGACAACTTTTTAAATCAATTGACACTCGTAAGTGGGATTCCGTTTGCTAGCTAGCCTTCAAGATAATCATATAAGTAGGTGTTCTGTCAGGATGCAGACTGATTAACTTACTCAACTGTAACCTTGATGATAGTGACATCACCAGGGACTCTGTTCTAATGTCTCATCCATCCCGGTGTCTTTTCTCAGCTGGAGAATCTAATGCTGGACAATGACGGACATATTAAAATCACCGACTTTGGGCTGTGTAAGGAAGGTATCACGGACGGCGCCACCATGAAGACCTTCTGCGGCACCCCGGAGTACCTGGCACCGGAGGTGAGGGCCCGGTGCTGGGCATGACTAGTGGCCAAGCAAGTGCTACACAGTTGGCATACATGAGACCGTAGTCGTGTTCATTAGATGGAATCTGCAGTAGGGGGAAAACGGCGCCACTGGCTACCCCGCCACAGTTATTGTTTTTGTTGTGGAGCTGAGGAGGGCCCCGCAGCATAAAAAAATAATCATCACGTGAGCAATGATATCAGAGGGGAAAAAAAGAGTGTGTTATTTGCAAAAATTTGATGTTGTAATATTGCAAATGGACGTGGCTGTTTCACTATTAAGGATTCCAGCTTTAAGCACCAAACAAGAAAACAAACTAAAACAGGAAGGGACTACCTGGAAACACTACTTTTTATTTTCCATAGAAAAATATGTCCCGTTCAGTGCCCTAATAAACACGTCCCTGATAGTCTTGATAGTCTTAAACTGCTTTCTCCCCTTGGTGTCCTCTTCCCTTTGTCAGTAAGAATCTGAAAAAACTGGACAGGAAACATTGGTATTACGCTTTCACCCGTTGCCTCTTTTTGTAACAGTACAAATGCAGGAAAAGAGACAAGGCGAGAGGCCATTCTAGACTCACTGTGGTGAAAACCTACAGGAGGGTAACTCCAGGAACAGGGTTGGAGAACCCTGGCCTAGGCCAATATGCATACATCTCTAAGGAGCCAATAAGATATCTGATTATTCTGGATCCTATTTTGACATCCAAATATCCAGCATATTTCAGGTGAAATAGCTAACTTCTTTAATGTCTTACTTGGCCCTGGAAAAAGTCAGTCTAGAGTACTTGCTTCGAAGTATAGCCATTTGATACCTGATTCACTGAATGAGGGAATTATTTTATTATACTTTTTGGTTGTAGGCTAAATGTATGTTATAATGTTATAGCATAATACCTCCAAAAGAGCTACTGGTTGTAAGGTTGGGCGGTATCCAGATTTTCATAACGTTTCTGTACCATAACGGAGCATACGGTATTACAGAATGTGCACACAAGGAGCGCTATTTCTAAAATTATTTTATTATTATTAAATGTGTGTGTGTATATATATATATATATATATATATATATATATATATATATATATATATATATATATATATATATATATATATATATATATATATATATATATATATATATATATATATATATATACACAGTGAGGGAAAAAGTATTTAGTCAGCCACCAATTGTGCAAGTTCTCCCACTTAAAAAGATGAGAGAGGCTTGTAATTTTCATCATAGGTACACGTCAACTATGACAGACAAATTGAGGAAAAAAATCCAGAAAATAACATTGTAGGATTTTTAATGAATTTATTTGCAAATTATGGTGGAAAATAAGTATTTGGTCACCTACAAACAAGCAAGATTTCTGGCTCTCACAGACCTGTAACTTCTTCTTTAAGAGGCTCCTCTGTCCTCCACTCGTTACCTGTATTAATGGCACCTGTTTGAACTTGTTATCAGTATTAAAGACACCTGTCCACAACCTCAAACAGTCACACTCCAAACTCCACTATGGCCAAGACCAAAGAGCTGTCAAAGGACACCAGAAACAAAATTGTAGACCTGCACCAGGCTGGGAAGACTGAATCTGCAATAGGTAAGCAGCTTGGTTTGAAGAAATCAACTGTGGGAGCAATTATTAGGAAATGGAAGACATACAAGACCACTGATAATCTCCCTCGATCTGGGGCTCCACGCAAGATCTCACGCCGTGGGGTCAAAATGATCACAAGAACGGTGAGCAAAAATCCCAGAACCACACGGGGGGACCTAGTGAATGACCTGCAGAGAGCTGGGACCAAAGTAACAAAGCCTACCATCAGTAACACAATACGCCGCCAGGGACTCAAATCCTGCAGTGCGAGACGTGTCCCCCTGCTTAAGCCAGTACATGTCCAGGCCCGCCTGAAGTTTGCTAGAGTGCATTTGGATGATCCAGAAGAGGATTGGGAGAATGTCATATGGTAAGATGAAACCAAAATTGAACTTTTTGGTAAAAACTCAACTCGTCGTGTTTGGAGGACAAAGAATGCTGAGTTGCATCCAAAGAACACCATACCTACTGTGAAGCATGGTGGTGGAAACATCATGCTTTGGGGCTGTTTTTCTGCAAAGGGACCAGGACGACTGATCCGTGTAAAGGAAAGAATGAATGGGGCCATGTATCGTGAGATTTTGAGTGAAAACCTCCTTCCATCAGCAAGGGCATTGAAGATGAAACGTGGCTGGGTGTTTCAGCATGACAATGATCCCAAACACACCGCCCGGGCAACGAAGGAGTGGCTTCGTAAGAAGCATTTCAAGGTCCTGGAGTGGCCTAGCCAGTCTCCAGATCTCAACCCCATAGAAAATCTTTGGAGGGAGTTGAAAGTCTGTGTTGCCCAGCGACAGCCCCAAAACATCACTGCTCTAGAGGAGATCTGCATGGAGGAATGGGCCAAAATACCAGCAACAGTGTGTGAAAACCTTGTGAAGACTTACAGAAAACGTTTGACCTGTGTCATTGCCAACAAAGGGTATACAACAAAGTACTGAGAAACTTTTGTTATTGACCAAATACTTATTTTCCACCATAATTTGCAAATAAATTCATTAAAAATCCTACAATGTGATTTTCTGGATTTTTTTTTCTCAATTTGTCTGTCATAGTTGACGTGTACCTATGATGAAAATTACAGGCCTCTCATCTTTTTAAGTGGGAGAACTTGCACAATTGGTGGCTGACTAAATACTTTTTTCCCCCACTGTGTGTGTGTGTGTGTGTATATATATATATATATGTACATACACGTACATACAGTGCCTTCGGAAAGTATTGAGACCCCTTGACCTTTTCCACATTTTGTTGGGTTACAGCCTTATTCTAAAATGGATATATATTTAATTTTTTACTCAGCAATCTACACACAATACCCATAATGACAAAGGAAAAGCAGTTTTTTACAAATTACATAAATACCATTCAGACCCTTCGCTATGAGACTCAATTTAGCTCCGGTGCATCCTGTTTCCATTGATCATCTTTGAGATGTTTCTACAACTTGATTGGAGTCAACCTGTGGTAAATTCAATTGATTGGACATGATTTGGAAAGGCACACACCTGTCTATATAAGGTCCCACAGTTGACAGTGCATGTCAGAGCAAAAACCAAGCAATGAGGTCGAAGTAATTGTCCGTAGAGTTCCGAGACAGGATTGTGTCGAGGCACAGCTCTGGGGAAGGGTACCAAAAATTTTCTGCAGCATTCAAGGTCCTCTGTGGAGATGGGAGAACCTTCCAGAAGGACAACCATCGCTGCAGCACTCCACCAATCAGGTCTTTATGGTAGAGTGGCCAGATGGAAACCACTTCTCAGTAGAAGGCACATGACAGCCCGCTTGGAGTTTGGCACCTTAAGACTCTCAGACCATGAGAAACAAGATTCTCCTGTCTGATGAAACCAAGATTGAAATGGCCTGAATGCCAAGCGTCACGTCTGGAGGAAATCTGGCACCATCCCTATGGTGAAGCATGTTGGTGGCAGCATCATGCTGTGGGGAGGTTTTTCGGCGGTAGGGACTGGGAGACTAGTCAGGATTGTGGGAAAGATGAACGGAGCAAAGTACAGAGAGATCTTTGATGAAAACCTGCTCCAGAGCGCTCAGGACTTCAGACTGGGGTGAAGGTTCACCTTCCAACAGGACAACGACCCTAAGCACACAGCCAAGACAACACAGGAGTGGCTTTTGGACAAGTCTCTGAATGTCCTTGAGTGGCCCATCCAGAGCCTGTACTTGAACCCGATCGAACATCTCTGGAGAGACCTGAAAATAGCTGTGCAGCAACGATTCCCATCCAACCAGACAGACCTTGAGAGGCTCTGCAGAGAAGAATGGGAGAAACTCCCCAAATACAGGTCTACAATCTTGTAGCGTCATACCCAAGAAGACTTGATAATGTAATCGTTACCAAAGGTGCTTCAACAAGATTGATGAGGGGGGAAAAAACAATTTAATCTACACTGCTCAAAAAAATTATAGGGAACACTAAAATAACACATCCTAGATCTGAATGAATGAAATAATCTTATTAAATACTTTTTTCTTTACATAGTTGAATGTGCTGACAACAAAATCACACAAAAATTATCAATGGAAATCAAATGTATCAACCCATGGAGGTCTGGATTTGGAGTCACCCTCAAAATTTAAGTGGAAAACCACACTACAGGCTGATCCAACTTTGATGTAATGTCCTTAAAACAAGTCAAAATGAGGCTCAGTAGTGTGTGTGGCCTCCACGTGCCTGTATGACCTCCCTACAACGCCTGGGCATGCTCCTGATGAGGTGGCGGATGGTCTCCTGAGGGATCTCCTCCCAGACCTGGACTAAAGCATCCGCCAACTCCTGGACAGTCTGTGGTGCAACGTGGCGTTGGTGGATGGAGCGAGACATGATGTCCCAGATGTGCTCAATTGGATTCAGGTCTGGGGAACGGGCGGGCCAGTCCATAGCATCAATGCCTTCCTCTTGCACACTCCAGCCACATGAGGTCTAGCATTGTCTTGCATTAGGAGGAACCCAGGGCCAACCGCACCAGCATATGGTCTAACAAGGGGTCTGAGGATCTCATCTCGGTACCTAATGGCAGTCAGGCTACCTCTGGCGAGCACATGGAGGGCTGTGCGGCCCCCCAAAGAAATGCCACCCCACACCATGACTGACCCACCGCCAAACCGGTCATGCTGGAGGATGTTGCAAGCAGCAGAACGTTCTCCACGGCGTCTCCAGACTCTGTCACGTGCTCAGTGTGAACCTGCTTTCATCTGTGAAGAGCACAGGGCGCCAGTGGCGAATTTGCCTATCTTGGTGTTCTCTGGCAAATGCCAAATGTCCTGCACGGTGTTGGGCTGTAAGCACAACCCCCACCTATGGACGTCGGGCCCTCATACCACCCTCATGGAGTCGGTCAGAAACAGTTTGAGCAGACACATGCACATTTGTGGCCTGCTGGAGGTCATTTTGCAGGGCTCTGGCAGTGCTCCTCCTGCTCCTCCTTGCACAAAGACGGAGGTAGCAGTCCTGCTGCTGGGTTGTTGCCCTCCTACGGCCTCCTCCACGTCTCCTGATGTACTGGCCTGTCTCCTGGTAGCGCCTCCATGCTCTGGACACTAAGCTGACAGACACAGCAAACCTTCTTGCCACAGCTCGCATTGATGTGCCATCCTGGATGAGCTGCACTACCTGAGCCACTTGTATGGGTTGTAGACTCCATCTCATGCTACCACTAGAGTGAAAGCACCGCCAGCATTCAAAAGTGACCAAAACATCAGCCAGGAAGCATAGGAACTGAGAAGTGGTCTGTGGTCACCACCTGCAAAACCAGTCCTTTATTGGGGGTGTCAAGTTGGCAAACCAAATGCATAGCTGGAGCCCTGAGCTGCATATCATTTATTTGACACATCTTAGTTATGTGTGGAATGCACCCCCACAGTCCCCGCGAGTATCATACCGTCAGTATTTCGAAATACCCCGGTATACAGTATTAACGGTATATTGCCCAAGCCTAACTGGGTGTGTAGACTTTTGTTCCAGCCCTACTCTTAACACACCAGATTCTAAAAATCAACTGCTCAACAGGACCTTGTTAAGCTGACTCGGGTGTGTTTGAGCAGTGCTGGATCAAAAGCCTGCACACCCAGTGGCCTCGCTCTCCAGATGGAGAGTTGACCATGTGTTTTATACGTTAACAGTGGTGTATATTTGACATTTTTTCACAGTTATGGTATTGAGTATAATTATTCAAAGCTGGTATTGGTATCGAAGCCACAATTCTGAACACTTAGTTTGTCATCTAGCTAGTTTGTCATGATTAGCCCATAGGGCTTCCCTAAACAAATGCACATGGGCAAACCCATGCTTCAGCCGTCTATAGCCTAGGCACTATGCTACTACATCTGTTAGGCTACAGGAGAATGCTCATTGCTAATGCTCATTGCTAAAATAACACACCTGCCTGATAATATGAACCATGTAGGCTATGGCCTTTGGTGAAAGAGCCAGCCCTAAAAACACTTATTTTTGCCAACATGGGCTCATTTCTGGAATGGAATATTAGCAGGTGTGTGGTGCGCGCAGACCTCAAAACTGGTATTAAATTGCATTCCAAGTGGCATTAAAAAAAGGTCTTAACGTTTTTAATTCAACTTCATGGAACCTGCAGATACCCTGCTTAAGATTGGTTGGCTTATCTACTGATTCTCCATTGTATGGTTTTTTATGTTAATCTTAATGCAGTGAGTATTTAGATAGAAGGATACCTCCTACTGTATGCTAATGTCATCAATCAATTGCCTATGGAACATTTATTTTGAAGGCCCCCATAAAGTGACTAAGACATTTTTCCCTCCCTGCCCGTCCAGGTGCTGGAGGACAATGACTACGGTCGCGCTGTGGATTGGTGGGGCCTGGGCGTGGTCATGTACGAGATGATGTGCGGTCGGCTGCCCTTCTACAACCAGGACCATGAGCGGCTGTTTGAGCTCATCCTCATGGAGGAGATCCGCTTCCCCCGGAACCTGGCCCCCGAGGGAAAGGCACTGCTCGCAGGCCTGCTCAAAAAGGACCCCAAGCAGAGGTACGTCGGGGTGGGGTTGGGATGTAGGTCTGTGTGACTGTTTGACTGGCCTGCTCAGTAAGTACACCATTTGTTTTAGTGTGTGTTCGGCTGGGTGTCTGCTCAAGAAAGGTGTGTGCGCTCGCGCATGATTGCGGCCTGCCAACACAGTCCCTAATGCAGTAGAATATACTGTTGAGATGCAAGCTGGGGTCTCTGATATTCTGTTGTTTATTGACAGGTTAGGGGGAGGACCGGATGATGCCAAAGATGTGATGTCCCACAAGTTCTTCACCTCCATCAAGTGGAAGGATGTGGTAGATAGGAAGGTGAGTGAATGGAGGCTGATAGATTAGCGGTACTGATAGTGTCAGTCAAAAAATGGTGGCATTCCAGGTCATTTTTTTGGCAGTTGCAGTTTGACATCAACTGCTGAATGACTGATCACCAAATGACCTTGCATCATCAATAAGTCAATTGTCCGAGCTAGAACGCCCCATAGGGCAGGAGACTATCACCTGTTTCTGTAGCGTGAGGCAGCTTGATGTAGAAGTACACCTCGTGCACCCCCTGGACAGGGCGCTAGTATATCGCAGGGCCTAAAGCCGAATCCTTTTCCTTAATGCTGAGTGCCAAGCAGAGAGGATCCTGAATCCTTTTCCTTAATGCTGAGTGCCAAGCAGAGAGGATCCTGAATCCTTTTCCTTAATGCTGAGTGCCAAGCAGAGAGGATCCTGAATCCTTTTCCTTAATGCTGAGTGCCAAGCAGAGAGGATCCTGAATCCTTTTCCTTAATGCTGAGTGCCAAGCAGAGAGGATCCTGAATCCTTTTCCTTAATGCTGAGTGCCAAGCAGAGAGGATCCTGAATCATTTTCCTTAATGATTGCAATATGTTCAGAGACTCTGACGATAACATCAACAAGCTACAACAATCACCTCCGTCACCGGCTTCATAAGGAAATGCATCGGCGAAAGTTGTCCCCACAGTGAAGGTTCGCTGCTTCCCCAATCAAAATCCCTGGATTAACACAGAGGTTGGCGCTAAACTAAAGGACAGGGCTACCGCACACAGGGCTATCGCAGACAACCCTGAGGCTACTGCTGAGGACAGGAACAAGTACAAGAAGTCCCGCTACGACCTCCGCAGAGTCATCAAATGAGAAAAAGGACCATATAGGAATAAAGTGGAATCATAATACACAGGCTCCGACGCCCGTCGCATGTGGGAGGGAATACAGTCCATTACGGATTACAAAGGAAGACCCAGCCATGATCTGCCCCACGATGCCTCTCTACCAGACGAACTCGATGCATTTTATGCACACTTCAACAATAACAATAACACCATACTGTGCATGAGGGCCCCCACTGGGTAGACTGGGTGATCTCGCGCTCTGAGGCCGACGTGAGTAAGGTCTTTAATCAAGTCAACACTCGCAAGGCCACGGGGTTGGACGGTATTCCAGGGCACATTCTCAGAGCATGCGCAGATCAGATTGCAGGCGTATTTACAGTAATTTTCAACCTCTCCTTGTCCGAGTCTGTAATCCCCACGTTTTTAAATTGACTACCATCATTCCTGTTCCCAAGAACTCGAAGGCTTCATGCCACAATGACTACCACCCTGTACCACCCTGTAGCACTCACATCTGTAATCATGAAGTGCTTTGAAAGGCTGGTTATGGCACACATCAACTCCATCATCCCAGACACCCTAGAACAGGGCTGCCCAACCGTCTCCTGGAGATCTACCGTCCTGTGGGTTTTCAGTCCAACTGTAATTTAACAACCTGATTCTACTTATTAGCTGCTCAACAAGACCTTAACTAGCTGAATCAGATATGCTAAATTAGGGTTGGACTGAAAACCTACAGGAAAGTAGATCTCCAGGAAGAGGGCTGGGCAGCCCTGCCCTAGACCCACTCTAATTTGCATACCGCTCTAACAGATCCATAGACGACGCAATCTCAAATGCACGCCACACTGCCCTCACCCACCTATACTGAACAAAAATATAAACGCAACGTAAAGTGTTGGTCCCATGTTTCATGAGCTGAAATAAAATATCCCAGACATTTTCCATATGCACAAAAAACATATTTCTCTAAAAATGTTTGGCACTATTTTTTTTATATCCATGTTAGTGACATTTCTTCTTTGCCAAGATAATCCAGCCACCTGACAGGTGTGGCATATCAAGAAGCTGATTAAACCGCATGATCATTACACAGGTGCACCTTGTGCTGGGGACAATAAAAGGCCACTCTAAAATGTGCAGTGCCAAGCAAAGAGGCATCAGGTCCCATTTTCAGAGTCTTTGGTATGACTCAACCTATCAATCTCAGGGCGGACACTTTAACCACAAGGCCACAGAGCTGGTTGCATCATAGATCGGTATTATTTGTAGATGGCAGTCAATCAAAATTTACCCACATTGCATCACACATTTGATGCTCTCGAACTCGGCCAATATCAATATGATTTACAAATCTTCTGAGATGGTATAGGAAAGGTTAGTACTGGTACTGTGATGTCTACTTCTGGACCATTAGCCAATCACTGCTCTCTCCATCCTCAGCTGACTCCTCCCTTCAAGCCTCAGGTGACGTCGGAGACCGACACCCGCTACTTTGACGATGAGTTCACAGCACAGACCATCACAGTCACGCCTCCAGACAAGTGTGAGTTTGTGTGTGCGCGCGGTTGTATGTGCGTGTGCAAGCGTTTTTATTAGTGTGTAGCTAGGTTTTCATCCAATTGGCGACAGATGTTCACGCGAATATTCAAACATTTGCATGAAAAACAAAAGGAGCATCAAGCTCATCGTGCACTTTCACCACCCTGTGAAGTTCATCATAACCTATTTCATCTGTAGCCTAAAACTGCATGCTTTCCCGAGTCGTAGTGACATATCATTGTGACTCCAAGTTTATTTCGATATGGATATTTGAGCATAAAGGCGTTTCCACTGCAATTTCTAGCATAATTAATTTTACAGACACAAAAAAGATCCTGCAAAACGATATCACGATACTTGGGTGCCAATACGATATGTATTGTGATTCTCATGATTCTATACGTATTGCGATTCGATACTGTGATTTTATTGCAATTCAATGTTACAAACATATTGCTCACCATATGTCTGCTGAAGAGAGACGAGAACATGAGAAAAAAAGTTTTGTTCAGTCAGGTAAATAAGTGCTGAAAACAAATTGGCTCCCTATTTAAAAAGATGGAGAAAAAGCTATGAAGGAAAAATACTGGCGTTTTGGTGCAGGTACAGCAAACTAGCGCAAAAAGAATATTGCGACATTGTCAATACGATACGATATATCGTCAAAAATAGTATCCCGATATGTAACTGTGTAGATATATATTTTCCCCCCAGTACTATTGTCTAGCGTATTTAGTTTTGGCTACATTTGTAAAGTTTACTGACAAATTTGCTGTTTCGATCAGGTCTGTCGTGACATTTTTTAATCCAACATATACTTTACTTGCATAAAAAGGTTGGAGGGAAACTTGATTTATGACACAATATGCCACCAGCAGTGACGACGTTACTGCGCTGACACTGACTGTTTTCTCTGTTTTCCAGATGACAACCTGGACTGTGAGGACCCCAACCAGCCAGCGCACTTCCCCCAGTTCTCTTACTCCGCCAGCATACGAGAGTGACAGTCAACACCATACACACACGGGTGCACACACACTGGAGAGACACACCACATCAGCTCACTCACTCGCGTCCACACTTATAAAAAAGACTGCAGTCTTGAGACACCACATAGGCCGATGGATCTCTGGTTACAGCGGGGTTCTAAGTGCCGAGGCTTGCAGCCATCTTGTCTTCTCAAACCCCGCCTACACTATGGTCATGCACAAATGCAGCCTGTGAACTGCACAGGACCTCAGTACCTCACGTTGTCAGCAGCAGCAGTAGCACATCAGCCATGCACAGGGAGGACTAGAACCTATAGGTGGCGCTATAGGACACTACTGCTCCACAGATTTGGACACAGATTCGCTCTCATTTTTCTTGTTTTCTCTCGCTCTCATTCTTTCTCTGAAACTCCCTCTTTCTATCTCCCCTTGTCCCTCTCACACAAACCCAGTAACTCACACTGCTGGATATAAGAAAAAAACACTGAAGTGATTCTTGTTTGTTCTTGTTTACACAAATGAGAACAATACCCGCCCCCCCCCCCCCCCTTCTCTGATTGTTACAGTTTATAAGGAGTCATATTTCTGTGATTTTATCCAAGTGCTCTTTTCTGGAACTAGCTGTTACCAATAGTGTTGAAGTGGTCCTACTGGGCAAGGGGGGTGCGGGAGGTAGATTTGTGGTGGTGGTAACAATTAAGATGTTTCTCCCTCTGTGTTTATGACTGTGTGCTTGGAGAAATGGTGGGGAGATCCAAAACTGAATGTCTGCATTTTGTGTGCGTGTGTGTGTCAGAGTGCGGTCGTGTTGAGGTAGGGGTGTGTGTGTGTGAGCTAGCTGATTGATTGACGTAAACTTGCCTGACGTGCATCAGTATCAGTAGATTAATTTGCGACATCACACTACACGGATGTTTCCGACACAGAGCTCAAGAACCTACTCTGGAATATGAGAAAAGCTGCAGGACAGAGTACTATCATTTAACTGTAATCCAATGAAATTAACTAGTATTACACTCTTGTTTCTGACTGATGAATAGAACAATACGTGCTACAGAGAAAACGAATGGGATTTAGGGATTCACTGTACAAGGTGTATATGTACATTTTGTAAAACCCTGTTTTTAATTGAGGACTCGTCTCAACACCTCTGCTCTTTGATTGAGACACACCAGCCATGTGATTTACGAGGGTCGACTAGCACTTGGGCTGCGTTTACACAGGCAGCCCAATTTGACATTTTTTCTACTAATTGGTCTAATAACCAATCGCATCAGATATTCTCACATCAGATGTTTTTCAGAGCTGATCTGATTGGTCAAAAGACCAATTAGTGAAAAAAAAGATCAGAATTGGGCTGCCTGTGTAAACGCAGCCTGAGTTACTTAAGCAAACCTCCTTTTACTCAAATTATGAGATTTGTATGTTTTATTGTTGTTATTTTGTTGCTTTGCGCAAGTGTTTTTCTTTCAATTGTCATAAACATCTGCTGTACTATCAGAAATGGCCACACAGGTGGTGATGAGTGGATCAGTGATGGTGAGCCGTTCTGGTCACAACACCGGGTGTGTGTTGAATGTAATCACGCCTGCTCCTCTTCGCCTGGTGTCTCACTGCTGACGGTTGCTGGTCGTGACAAGGAGATCCAGGTTGTTCTCAAATATTCTGTTAGTCATGTGAGCCTTGTGTCCATTGTGTGCCATTTTGAAATCATTTCTGAGAGGAACTGTTAACTTTTTTGTCTGGTTCTCTGTATTCCACCTTGCTGTTTCCCTGACCCCTTTGAAGACATTTCTACTCTCATTTAAGAAAATTCATAAATGTCTAAATGAAAGTAAACGTCTGTTTCCTGTGACTTATTTCAATTAAAAGGAGCCCATTGTATGTATATAAGTTTTATACCGTGCGTGTGTGACGCTTGTATGCATATCACACCTGTCTGCGCAGGCTTGCATGTGTATTGTATAAGCCCTCCCCCCCCGGCACACACAGACAGGTGTGTAACATACTCACTTGGTGGGAACTGTAACAAAGTTCATGTAGTGAGGCTCGCTGCATGGTACAGACTGCTCAGCCCCCTCACACGTCCGGACCGTGCAATTATGAGTAAGCAATGTTCCCTCTAAACTGAGTGCGTGCTTGGCCGTGCAGTCTCCCAGGGCTGCCACGCAGAAGAAATGCCAGGCTGCACGGAGACGCAAGAGATTGAACTTCACTGAGTTGGCCCCATTAGTTTGCACTATATAGATCAATGTTTTTTCTGTGATCGAATCAACATATCAGCCCCTTTTCAATGCAACAAACCAAAACCAATCTAACTTTGCAAGATTGAGTCTATGATTTTTTTGTAGGCAGAGCCAGCACGCAATGGAGTTATAGATAAGTATAGGTCAGCAATGGGGAGTTACAGCTTCCTACAAGAGGACAAAACATGTAGGCTACATTTCAAGCTGTCTTTGAAAAGCCCGTCAGTTAAAAAGCTTATGTCTTAATTAAAGGGGCACTGTTGTATTTTGAGACAGGCTTGAATATGCAAATAAACCAATAAGCAGAGGGGTAGCCTATATTGTCTAATTCTCTGTATGGTGTTAATAATTTATTTTCTAAAGTGGTTTCTTGCATTATACAACAAAATACAATGCAATTGACAGTCACCTATTTGGCCCATATGGAGTTACAGACCAGGTAAAAGTCATTAATTAGTGTCAAGCTTCATTTTTAAAAGTCTCATGCAATGTAGGCCTGCATTGAACACCACATATAGGCTACTGTAGGCTATATCATAGAAATCAAAATCTATTTCCATGTGAAAGTGTTATGATTGGCTCCATTGGTTTTGTTGGTAGGCCTACATTATGATCAAATAGCCACAATAGCCTATTGGCTACTGTCTAAAACTGTAAGGGTACAATCTCAGTGTTCATTGTAAACACGTGCTGGAGGTTGCACAAAATTCTCACAACGTTCAAGTTTGCGCTCACAAGACCTAAAATTTGCTCAGAGCCCCAAGACATTTGAGGGCACATTGAGTCTAAAGAAAATGTTAAATTAGACCCGGTACTGGAATAGTGACATCCATGAGGTTCTGGGTTAATTTGACCCGCAATTTGACCTTGACCATGGTCTATATAATTTTTGACTGGTGTGTCCTAAAAACAAGATGCTTCTTCACAGGAATGGTGCAACCAGAAAGTAATCAGATTACGGTGTGTTCCGGTGACATGCATGGCTTTCTCGTTGCTTTATTTTACTAAATAATTATTTTCAAATAATTGTCAACATATAACATCACATTAAGGTGTGGGACGTCCACTGTATTACAAGGAACAATAGCAGGTCTATTTCGCTCCCCTGGGTGGCATATTCTGTCTGTTCACAATTCACCTGTGGGAAAATGGCGGCTCTCAACCCCCAACAACAGAAAGAGTTGGCCACTACTATCCGAGAGATTGTTTGTGAGGAAATTACCTCTGCCCTCGACTTGCAATTAAAACCAATAAATTAATATTTTGCACTGCTCACTTCTAAAGTGGATACCTACTCAACTGAAGTGGAACGTTTGGAGACAGCAGCCAATGTGACAGAGGGGCGACTCCATGACCTGGAAACAGCGCAAACTAAGCTAGAAGGGGAATCACAAATCGATTTCATACTTTTATCTACACCTCTATTTTCTTTAATTAAGACATGTGAGCTTGTCTAAATACCACGATTACTACTGTCAACTTCACATTTCAGAATCTCCTAAAAGAGCCACAAGATGGCGTTTCAACGTTTCATTACTACAAAATCATATATTCTGTGATAAATTTGAAATGGAACTAAATTAATTCATAATGATCAATAACAATTCAGTCGATGACCCCCGGATTCTATGGGATGCCACCAAAGGTTTTATTAAATATAATGCAACTGCATTTGCATCTTGGTTGAATAAATCACAATTAAAGAAACTGTGTTAGAGCGTTCTCAACAAACATTCTTTTCAGACCAGGTAGCTATTACTCTTTCCAAAGTCAGAACTTAAATTATTGTTAAGACAGAGAGCAGAATTTGCCATCCATCGAGTAAGACTCAACCATTACTTCCATGGTAATCATCCCAGTCATTTACTGGCCAACAAGCTATGCAGTAATGATCAATTAGCTGAGATAGCAACTATTGAATCTGAAACAGGGGAATTACTATCAGAACCCAAATTAATCAATCAAAGATTCTCCCAGTTCTATAAAGAACTGTACACCTCTGATTCTAAATCCACACCAAGCCAGACTAAGTATTTTCTAAAAGAATTAAGAACTCCTGTTCTCTCAACAGAGTAGGCCACTTCGCTGGGAGCCCGAATCTCTCTCAATGAACTCAAAAGGGTATTGGATAGCATGAATAAAGCATGAACAATACACCTGGATGGGACAATATTCCTCCTGAGGTCTATTTAACATTTTGGAATCAGTTAGGTCCACCATTGGGCAAAACGATTAATACAGACGTTCACAAAGGTTCATTTGGGAGAGATGTGAATACAGCACTAATTTCACTTTTATTTAAAAAAGGTAAGGATACCACCAGTGTTCTCACTGTTGGCCCCTATCTTTGATAAACACAGATATTTCTAAAATGTTGTCGTCCGGTCTAGAGACTTACTTACCGAAATTATTCTACACCGACCAAAGCAGGTTTGTTAAAAAGCGTTTATCCTTGGATAACCTCCGTCGACTATTACATACCTTAGATGCTTCATCAGAAACAACAGCTCCTTATCTCTCGATACAGAAGAAGCTTTTGATAGACTAGAATGGTCATATGCCTGGTCAGTCTTGGAACATATGGGAATTGGCTCCAACTTCATTCATATGATTAAAATACTATGTACCAATCCCTCAGCCATAGTTACTGTATAACAGGGAATATCTGCTCTGCTTTGTTCAGAATTATTAGAAGCAGCAGACAAGGCGATCCAATTTTGCTTTTGCTATTCTTATTATCCATGGAACCCCTGGCCCGAGGCAGTTCGTCAATCGAAGGAAATAATATTGATTTCCCTAAAATCTACTCATCATTTAATCTCATTAAACGCAGACGATATTTTACTCTATCTAGACAATGTATCTCAATTGCTCCCAAACGCATCGAAGATCATAGATACATGTTGCTTAATCTCAAGCTATAAAATGTATCTAACCAAATCAGTCCTATTGCCTCTCAAGACCCCGATGGAGGACATACATTGTTGCATGGGGGACATGTTTTAGAGATGGAGCCATCGCTAAGCAACAGTCTAAGGTTTGAGAGAGGGAGGAGAAGGTGAAGCCCACAAACTCTGTGAGCTCTCAAGACGGCTAGTTAATTGTTTTATTGTTTTAAAAAGTTAGTTTAACTCCATCTGAGGAACCCCATTAATGAACTGTTAGCCCCAGCCCCGCATCCCCGACCACCATGAGGACAGCGTTTTTTGTTGTTGTTGGGGTTCAACTGGCATCGGAAGACCTCTGCTTTTGCTCTCCTCAACAGTTGGAAATGCTGTGAGAGACTGAGCTCTGTGTGACAGGCCCGTTGGACTGTTTGCTGTCCTCAACAGTTGGAGATGCTGTGAGAGACTGAGCTCTGAGTGACAGGCCCGTTGGACTGTTTGCTCTCCTCAACAGTTGGAGATGCTGTAAGAGACTGAGCTCTGAGTGACAGGCCCGTTGGGACTGTTTGCTCTCCTCAACAGTTGGAGATGCTGTGAGAGACTGAGCTCTGAGTGACAGGCCCGTTGGACTGTTTGCTTTCCTCAACAGTTGGAGATGCTGTGAGAGACTGAGCTCTGAGTGACAGGCCCGTTGGACTGTTTGCTCTCCTCAACAGTTGGAGATGCTGTGAGAGACTGAGCTCTGAGTGACAGGCCTGTTGGACTGTTTGCACTCGTGTGCTTATCATCAGTCACACACATGTGACCTGGATTCCGGGCTGTGAGTTTCATTGGATTGGGGACTAATTACTCTGCTATTTCTTTTATTGGTTTGAAGGGGATCTTCAATCCCTGGTACCAGGTCCTAAATAAGTGTATATCTGTGATTTATTTGAGCATTGAAATGTGTTAAATAATAATTGTTGTGTTACATATGATTCCAGTTTGAGCTTTCTACTGAGACTGATTTGATTGAGATTACACTTACGTCTTGAGTTCAATAATAATTAATAACTGTTCATTCCTTGCTTTAGTTAAAGGGATATTTAATTGGTGTGTAGTTCTATATACTGTGTAGGCATATGATATTTCCTAGTGGATAAACTATGGGTGTTTCTCAAAATGCATACTATGGTGCTCCTAGCATGCAAATTGGAGCACGGGAGGGTCGGAGTATGAGTCCAAATCAAAGTATGCGAAACGGTGCACAGGGGGCACTTCTCGAATGCGTGCTCCATTTGTACATATTTTGAAGCATACATCGATGCAAGCTTCAATGGAAAGTGTGCAAAGAAATATGATGCAACCACATAAAAATGACCCAAATGTTATTGAAATCAATGGCAGACATTATTATAGCTGAAGTGAGAGAAAATACACTCCGACTTCGGAATGAAATGTTGCCTATTCACATCTCATATCTTGCCTGACTACAATATTTTAGTTTGATATGTTAATAAATACATGCTGTGTTCATTTGGCATGGTTACCTGCCTACAATACCCACTGTAGGTCGTAAGCCCATAGTAAGTCAACAGAGCTAACTGGCTAGCTACTACTGTTAGCTAGCCAGATAGCAATGAAGAATTGTTAGCTAGCTACCCACGAAGAATTGACATCTGCCATGGATAAAATTGGTTTTAGGTCATTTTTGCCTGTTATAATATCTGGTTAGCTACATTATTACGATTCACATATATCTAGCTGATAATTATCAAGTAAAATGTTTGCTTTGTGTATATCTTGTTTCGTCTCTATTGTTGCCATTGTCCTGGCTGGATGAAGGTTCAGTGAGCGTGCAGCGTGATGTAGTACAGTAGGGGGCGTGCGAGTGCTTCTCAAATGAAATGTTTTATGTGTTCTCCACACTCTCGTCCTCACAAGAACGCACTGAAGAGAACGTCCTCTGAGAATGCACTTGGAGCATGAGACTGTGGAGCACAGTAGTATGCATATTGAGAAACACCCTATATATTCTTTAGGGGTATTTCACCTACTAGGTGGAGGCTCTGCACTACTTTATGGTTAGGCCCACACATACACAAAAATGTATGCACGCATGACTGTAAGTCGCTTTGGATAAAAGCGTCTGCTAAATGGCATATTATTATTATTATACACATACATTTTCACATCTGCCTGCTTACAGACCACATAGTTTATTATTGGTCCGCTAATACTAGTAAAGGCCCAATGCACTACCTTTGTGATTTGTTTTTACAAAATGTATTTGTATTTGAGTGTTTACCAGCATTTGTAACTTGAGTCTGGTAATTATCTGTACAAAACAGTTAATCTGATAATACTTGTGGAATATAAAAATACTTGCTTGATATATGTTTTCCAGTTTCATGAAATACTTTGCAAATGCAACTTATTTATATGTGTAAACTGAAATGGTCTATTCATTCCTTTCAGTAGATGCTCTTATTCAGAGCAACTTACATTAGTGAGTGCATACATTTTCATACTGGTCCCCGATGGGAATCGAACCCACAACCCTAGCATTGCAAACGCCATGCTCTACCAACTGAGCCACATCACCACAATCACTTGCTGTCTCAATGTACTCAATTACTGTATTGTGCATTGTTTTTCTTCATGGTGATGGAATGGTACCAAACCTAGATGACCAGCCTATGTACGATACATTAATGTACATTTACATTAAGTGGTTTGTAAGGATGGTACATTAATACTGCACAAAAAGTTGTTATTTGATCAAGAAAAATCTTTAATTTGATGTGGAGTCTGCTCTGCTCTCATGTGGTTGGCTAGGGACCGTGGCAAAGTCTCAGCTCACTCAATAAATAGCTGCAGATGACCCCTAAGCCTGTTACCTCTTATGGGAATGAGCTTAATACCCCCTCTGACCTTAAATCTCCTAAGGGGCTTGGGCTAATGCACCTAAATGTGACAAGTATGATTTCAAGAATGGAAACAAGTGACATTTGGGTACAGGACTCATGTCCTGACATTCTAGTTCTCTCGGAAACATGGTTAAATGGTTCTGTATCTGATAAAGACATTGAATTATACTGAACAAAAATATAAACGCAACATGCAACAATTTCAACGATTCTACTGAGTTACAGTTCATATAAGGAAATCCGTCAATTGAAATAAATGTATTAGGCCCTAATCTATGGATTTCACATGACTGGGCAGGGGAGGGGGCAAAGGCCCACCCACTTGGGAGCCAGGCCCACCCACTGGGGAGCCAGGCCCAGCCAATTAGAATTAGTTTTTCCCCACAAAAGGGCTTTATTACAGACAGAAATACTCCTCAGTTTCATCAGCTGTCCTGGTGGCTAGTCTCAGACGATCCCGCAGGTGAAGAAGCCGGATGTGGAGATCCTGGGTTGGCGTGGTTACACGTGGTCTGCTGTTGTGAGGCCAGTTGGATGGACTGCCAAACTCTCTAAAACAACGTTGGAGGCTGCTTATGGTAGAGAAATGAACATTCAATTCCCTGGCAACAGCTCTGATGGACATTCCTGCAGTCAGCAAGCCAATTGCATGCTCCCTCAAAAGTTGAGACGTCTGTGGCATTGTGTTGTGTGACAAAACTGCACATTTTAGAGTGGCCTTTTTTTGTTCCCAGCACAAGGTGCACCTGTGTAATGATTATGCCGTTTAAGCAGCTTCTTGATATGCCACACCTGTCAGGTGGATGGATTATCTTGGTAAAGGAGAAATGCTCACTAACAGGGATGGAAACACATTTGTGCACAAAATATGAAATAAGCTTTTTGTGCATATGGAACATTTCTGGGATTTTTTATTTCAGCTCATTTTACATTTTTAGTCATTTAGCAGACACTCTTATCCAGAGCGACTTACAGGAGCAATCAGGGTTAAGTGCCTTGCCCAAGGGCACATCGACAGATTTTTCACCTAGTCGGCTCGGGGATTAGAACCAGCGCCCTTTCAGTTACCGGCACAACGCTCTTAACCACTAAGCTGCCTGCCGAAACATGGGACCAACAGTTTACATGTTGTGTTTATAATTTTGTTCAGTATAAATTATTATAATGTATTTAGATGTGTCATATTACAGAAAGGGGGAAGACTGGCCATATATGTAAAATCTGATTTCTGTTCCCAAGAAATGTGAGCTCATAGTTGTGTCCATAAACCAGAATACACAATTTTTTTGTTGCTGGGATTTACCGCCCCCTTGCTGCCATGGAGGATGCTATTGGTGCAATAGCTCAGGGTTTCCCGAACTCGGTCCTGGGGCAGCACTGGGTGCACGTTTTGTTTTTTGCCAAAGCACTACACAGCTGATTCAAATATTCAAAACTTGATGATTAGTTGGTTATTTGAATCAGCTGTGTACAGTGGCTTGTGAAAGTATTCACCCCTCTTGGCATTTTTCCTATTTTGTTGCCTTACAACCTGGAATTAAAATGGATTTTTTGGGGGTTTGTATCATTTGATTTACACAACATGCCTATCACTTTGAAGATGCAAGATATTTTTTATTGTGAAACAAACAAGAAATAAGACAAAAAAACAGAAAACTTGAGCGTGCAAAGTCAATACTTTGTAGAGCCACCTTTTGCAGCAATTATAGCTGCAAGTCTCTTGGGGTATGTCTCTGTAAGCTTGGCACATCTAGCCACTGGGATTTATGCCCATTCTTCAAGGCAAAACTGCTCCAGCTCCTTCAAGTTGGATGGGTTCCGCTGGTCTACAGCAATCTTTAAGTCATACCACAGATGTTCAATTGGATTGAGGTCTGGGCTTTGACTAGGCCATTCCAAGACATTTCAATGTTGCCCCTTAAACCACTCAAGTGTTGCTTTAGCAGTATGCTGTCACAATCGTTGAGAGACGGGTCGGACCAAGGTGCAGCGTGAAAAGCGTACATGTTTATTAACTAAATAAACATTAAACAAAACAAGAAACAACGTAACGTGAAGTCCAAAGGGCTATAACCATACCAGCCTAACAGGAACAAGATCCCACAATACACAGCAGGCAATGGGCTACCTAAGTATGATCCCCAATCAGAGACAATGAGCGACAGCTGCCTCTGATTGGGAATCATACCCGGCCAGACATAGAAATAGAAAAACTAGAACTGAAACATAGAATGTCTAACATAGAATTCCACACCCTGACTCAACAAACAAGAGTTCTATAGGTCAGGGCGTGACATATGCTTAGGGTCATTGTCCTGCTGGAAGGTGAACCCCCATCCCAGTCTCAAATCTCTGGAAGACTGAAACAGGTTTCCCTCAAGAATTTCCCTGTATTTAGCGCCATCCATCATTCCTTCAATTCTGACCAGTTTCTCAGTCCCTGCCGATGAAAAACATCCCCACAGCATGATGCTGCCATCACCATGCTTCACTGTGGGGATGGTGTTCTCGGGGTGATAAGAGGTGTTGGGTTTACGGCAGACATAGCGTTTTTCCTGATGGCCAAAAAGCTCAATTTTAGTCTCATCTGACCAGAGTACCTTCTTCCATATGTTTGGGGAGTCTCCCACATGCGTTTTGGTGAACACCAAATGTGTTTGCTTATTTTTTTCTTTAAGCAATGGCTTTTTTTCTGGCCACTCTTCCGTAAAGCTCTGTGGAGTGTATGGCTTAAAGTGGTCCTATGGACAGATACTCCAATCTCCGCTGTGGAGCTTTGCAGCTCCTTCAGGGTTATCCTTGGTCTCTTTGTTGCCTCTCTGATTAATGCCCTCCTTGCCTGGTCTATGAGTTTTGGTCGACGGCCCTCTCTTGGTAGGTTTGTTGTGGTGCCATATTCTTTAAAAAAAATTATAATGGATTTAATGGTGCTCCGTGGGATGTTCAAAGTTTCGGATATTTTTTATAACCCTGATCTGTACTTCTCCACAACTTTGTCCCTGACCTGTTTGGAGAGCTCCTTGGTCTTCATGGTGCCGCTTGCTTGGTGGTGCCCCTTGCTTAGTGGTGTTGCAGACTCTGGGGCCTTTCAGAACAGGTGTGACAGATCATGTGACACTTAGATTGCACACAGGTGGACTTTATTTAACTAATTATGTGACTTCTGAAGGTAGTTGGTTGCACCAGATCTTATTTAGGGACTTCATAGCAAAGGGGGTGAATACATATGCACGCACCACTTTTCCATTATTTATTTTTTTGAATTTTTTGAAACAAGTAATTTTTTTCATTTCGCTTCAGCAATTTGGACTATTTTGTGTATGTCCATTACATGAAATCCAAATAAAAATCCATTTAAATTACAGGTTGTAATGCAACAAAATAGGAAAAACGCCAAGTGGTATGAATACTTTTGCAATGCACTGTAGCTGACTCGACGGTTAAACCATCAACTTCTAGTGATTTTTTTTTAAAATTTCAACAGTTTGCTATTTGTGATGTGCTAGATGCCTTGCTTAAGATTGATGTAAAAAAAAAAATCCACTTGACCTGATATGCTTGATCCATTTCTGCTGCACCTCTCTGCCCCCTGATTGCTGAATCACTAACCCATATTTTTAACCTAACAATTATATCTGGTACGATCCCCAAGGTTTGGAAGGCGGCCCATGTCCTCCTCCTTCACAAAGGTGGTGACCCTTGTGACCTAAATAATTAATCTTCCCATTTCTAACCTTTCCTGCCTAGCTAAAATATTTGAATCCTTGATTAATTCTCAGCTAAGATCTTTCTTATCTTTGAAATATATTCTAAATGTACAGTACCAGTCAAAAGTTTGGACACACCTACTCATTCCAGGGTTTTTCTTAATTTTTTTCTGTTTTCTACATTGTAGAATAATAGTGAAGAGATCAAAACTATGAAAGAACACATATGGAATCATGTAGTAACCAAAACAAATGTAAACAAAGAAAAATATATTTGATATTTGAGATTAATCAAATAGCCACCCTTTGCCTTGATGACAGCTATGCACACTCTTGGCATTCTCTCAACCAGTTTCATGAGGTAGTCACCTGGAATGCATTTCAATTAACAGGTGTGCCTTCTTAAAAGTTAATTTGTGGAATTTCTTTCCTTCTTAATGCGTTTGAGCCAATCAGTTGTGTTGTGACAAGGTAGGGGGGGTATACAGAAGAGAGCCCTATTTGGTAAAAGACCAAGTCCATATTATGTCAAGAACAGCTCAAATATGCAAAGAGAAACGACAGTCCATCATTACTTTAAGACATGAAGGTCAATCAACACAGAAAATTCAAGAACTTTGAAAGTTTTTTCAAGTGCAGTCGCAAAAACCATCAAGCGCTATGATGAAGCTGGCTCTCATGAGGACCGCCACAGGAATGGAAGACCCAGAGTTACCTCTGCTGCAGAGGATAAGTTCATTAGAGTTACCAGCCTCAGAAATTGCAACCCAAATAAATGCTTCACAGAGTTAAAGTAACATGCATGTCTCAGCATCAACTGTTCAGAGGGGACTGTGTGAATCAGGCCTTCATGGTGGAATTGCTGCAAAGAAACCACTACTAAAGGACACCATTAGGAAGAAGAGACCTGCTTGGGCCAAGAAACACGAGCAATGGACATTAGACCGGTGGAAATTTGTCCTTTGGTCTGGAGTCCAAATTTGAGATTTTTGGTTCCAACCGCCGTGTACTTGCGAGACACGGTGTGGGTAAACGGATTATCTCTGCATGTGTATTTCCCACCATAAAGCATGGAGGAGGAGGTGTTATGGTGTGGGGGTGCTTTGCTGGTTACGCTGTCTGTGATTTATTTAGTATTCAAGGCACACTTAACCAGCATGGCTACCACAGCATTCTTCAGCGATACGCAATCCCATCTGGTTTGGTCTTAGTGGAACTATCATTTGTTTTTCAACAGGACAATGACCCAACACACCTCCAGGCTGTGTAAGGGCTATTATACCATGAAGGAGAGTGATGGAGTGCTGCATCAGATGACCTGGCCTCCACAATCCCCCGACCTCAACCCAATTGAGATGGTTTGGGATGAGTCGGACCGCAGAGTGAAGTAAAAACAGCTAACAAGTGCTCAGCATATGTGGGAACTCCTTCAAGATTGTTGGAAAAGCATTCCAGGTGAAGCTGGTTGAGAGAATGCCAAGCAAAACTGTCATCAAGGCAAAGGGTGGCTATTTGAAGAATCTCAAATATAAAATACATTTTGATTAGTTTAACACTTTTTTGTTTACTACATGATTCCATATGTGTTATTTCATAGTTTTAATGTCTTCACTATTATTCTACAATGTAAAAAATTGTACAAATAAAGAAGAACCCTTGAATGAGTAGGTGTGTCAAAACCTTTGACTGGTAGTGTACATCAGTCGGGTTTTAGACCATGTCATAGGACTATCTCTGCTGCATCCCTAGTTATAAATGATGTGGTTAACTGTATGGATAAAAGGCAACATTGTGCTGCCCTCTTCATTGACCTGTCAAAGGCTTTCGATACTGTTGATCACTCACTGCTAATTCAGAGGATTTCCTCAATTGGCCTAGACCAGGCTGCATGTAACTGGTTTAAAAATTACTTGACAGATAGAACTCAATGTATATCTACTGATGGTGTTAAATCAGGTTTCCTGGATATTACGAAAGGTGTCCCGCAGGGGTTGATTCTGGGTCCTGTACCTTTTACTGTTTACATTAACAAAATCAACTTGTCTGTAAAAATTGTAACCTGCACTTGTATGCCGATGATACTGTTGTGTATGCTATTGCCCCCACGGTTGTACAGACTCTATCTGAACTACAGTCTGCCTTCATTGTATTACAAAAACACTTTATTGACCTGAAATGAGTACTGAATGCAGGTAAAACTAAGTATATGTTGTTCTCTAGAGCGCATAAAAAAAAGTCTGATGATTTAAGCATATGTACTTTGGAAGGTGTCTATTTTGATCGTGTCCCTGATTACAAATATCTGGGCATCTGGATAGATGAAAAGCTGTCTTTTAAAAAGCATAGTGATGAGTTAGTTAAAAAGCTGAGAATAAAAATGGGCTTCTTCCATAGAAATACAGTAGGTCCTGCCTCTCGCTAAATAGTAGATAGCAGATTATTCATTCAACGTTCCTATTCGTCCTAGACTATGGCGACATCATCTATATGAACGCAGCTGCCACTTCATTAAAGCCATTAGATGCAGTTTATCATAGTGTACTGTGCTTTATCATGGGTGACAATTTTAGTACTCTGCATTCTCTACCAGAAAGTTGGTTAGCCCTCTTTGATGTCACCTAGGTTGATACATTGCTATGTTTTCATTTATAAAGCCCTTTTACAAAAATTCCAGCTGTACCTGACATCATTACTAAACTTCAGACATACGAGTTACCACACCCGGTCTCAGGGATGGCTAACTCTGGAAATTCCTTTGGTATCTACTAAGTTAGGTAAATCAGCTTTTAGTTTTCTTGCACCTTATTTGTGGAACAATCTTCAAAATGTTCTTAAATTTGATGTTCTGGTGCCTCTAGGGCAATTCAGAAAGCTGATTGAGGACCTTATTACCAATGAATGTGTTTGTTTTTTATGACCGTGTTTTTCTTTCTTTCATTCTGCTTGCATTTTGTATTTATATTTTGATGTGTGTATTTTCTGTAATTTATGTAATTCAGGGCTCATCTGTAAAAGAGACCTTGGTCTCAGTATGATTCCCTGATAAAATAAAGGTTAAATAAAATAAATAAATATATATTGTTTACTCTCTGTGGAGTGAATGGCTGCTGAGGAGTTTTCTGGTTTCATTGTGATACACAAGGGATTACTGGGACGGAACAAATGAGAATAACATCACAGAGCATTGCTGTATACACACTCGGCATTCTTCTACAGGGGCTAAACAGATCCCACATTCTTTGCCTCCTTCCGCTGTGTCAAAATGATTATTTATCAGGAGTATCAGTGAGAAGGTGGTGTTTTTCCGTTCCTAGTTGGACACACATTAGGGAAGTGATGTAGTCATGCTGGGTTTGCACTTCTCCATTTTCTTCTTCTTTCAACATATTTGACCATTTCCAAAGAAAGTCAGTCTGTACTGAAACTGTTTGTATCTGAGACTGATTTTTATCTCTAATCCACTCCCTAATGTTTTTCACTCTCTTTCTCTGTCCCCATTCTTCTGTTCTTTCTGTCCTTTCCCCTCTCTTTACTCTTCTATCTCTCACACACACTTTCTCCTCCTCCTCCTGTAATGGGTATCTGTGTAGCACAGTGTTGTTATAGGATAACAGGGCAATATAAACAGTTAGATGTTGTACATCATATCTGTAATTTGTGTCTGATTGTGTTCATGTTAAGGCATCAAAGGGCCACTTCCCTCAAGCCCTGTTGATATATCCATATCCAGGCTACACCGTCACTGTAGCAATTAAAACACAAGTTGACGAAAGTAAGGTGAGGGTGCAGCCTCTTCTGACACCACACAATGACATCACCCATAACATGTGTTTGTCCTATTCATGTCCCTCAAAGATCAGGAAAAACAAGTTGTTAGACATTCTGTGTGTTCCCCCCCACCCCCCACCCCCGGTTATTTTTCTCTCTTCCTCTTTTTTTCTCACTCTGTCATATCCTCTTCTCACTGGCAGTCAGTTGTTGATGTCCCAGTGAGATTGTGAGCTCCTCTTCCATTCTTTCTCTATAACTCTCCTCTCTTGTTGGTTTGCTGTTTGGTGGTGGTGGCCACTGTGTTAGACCATGGGAGACCCTATGGCTTTCTCCTTCCTAAACAAGAGACTGAGACCACGGTTCACTGCCATGGAACGCCTCTGCTACTCCCTGGACACCCTGGAAGATGGACCACAGCGGCCTGACACGGTCAGGGGTGGTTCAACCACACGGTCTACAATAATGAGAGATGTATCACAAACACAGGAAGATTCAAGCTCGACCGCGACCAAACTAGAGCAAGAGGATGTGGTAACAGAAGGGTTGACTCCCCTGACTGAAGAGGGGGACAACGGTCCTGAACTGTTGACCATGTCTATGATCAGTGACTGTTCGATGCCGTTTCTGACCATAGAAGATGCTGGTCCTGATGGGTTTGGTGAGCTGACCGTGGTCAGAGAAAGTTTGACCGTAGCGAATGACGGTCCAGAGGGTTTGACTGTGGTCAGTGAGGGAGAAGGAGACGGTTCTGATGCGGTCCGTGAGGATAGGAGCACTTCCAGACGGAGCTACATAGATGGAATCTTACCGGACCTCATCAGGAGTGGACGACCACTCAGCAGACGCAGAACAGTAGGACCAGTCTCAGACACGGTGAGAGAGAGAGAGAGAGAGAGAGAGAGAGAGAGAGAGAGAGAGAGAGAGAGCGAGAGAGAGAGAGAGAGAGAGAGAGAGAGAGAGAGAGAGAGAGAGAGAGAGAGAGAGAGAGAAAGACAGAGAGAGAGAGAGAGAAAGACAGAGAGAGAGAGAAAGACAGAGAGAGAGAAAGACAGAGAGAGAGAGAAAGACAGAGAGAGAGAGAGAGAGAGACAGAGAGAGAGTGAGAAATGTGTGCGTGTGCTATTTCTCTCATCATCCAGGAATCTGGATTAGGTTTCTGTTTACCACTGTGTCCGAGTTTTTCATGACACTGTGTTTTTTTGAGGGAAAGGTTGTGTGCATGTGCATGTGTGTGTCTATGTGTGTGTGTGCGTGCATGCATGGTTAAAGGTACTGCCTCGAAGGTGGTTTGTATATGTGTGTGTGTGTGTGTTTGCATGTAACACTGTGTCTGTGTATGTCTAGTTGAAGTGAAAAGGGGAATTCTTGTAGGAAGTTGATTAACGTGTTTCTTTACAAACTTACTTCTGTGTGTTCAGTTGAAGGAGGTGCGTCGCGAGGTGGAGCTGTCTCGGAAGCGCAGTCTGAGGCTGAAGGCTCAGGTGGACAAACTACAGGAGAACAGAGAGGGACTGGGTTGGAGTCAGCACAGAGAGAAGGTAACGCACACAAACACACACAAATACAGACAAGCATTCAGAGCATTCAAGTAGAACCATATATTTCAAAGATCCTTTCAAAGGCAGAATGCCTGGTCATACAATCGTTGAAACACAAACAAAAACAGTGTGATGTATAGAGGTTGAATAACAACAAGAAGCACACAACAATGGGGCTTGAATGGAGTATGCTGATAACTGTGTGAGAATGGAGTATTACTTACTGCACACAATAAATTAGTCCTTTTGGTTTCTGTGGAGCACATCACCTTTAGAAGTCTGTGTGTATGTTGAACTTTCTTTCCCCTCTTTCGCTCTCTCCCTCTTTACGCCCCTCTTCTCTCTCTCTCCCACCCACCCATCCCCCCTCCCCCCTCTCTCTCTCTATCTCTCTCTTTCACTGCTCCCCCTTGCTCTTACCCTCTCGCTACCACTCTCACTCTCCCCCCTCTCTCCCTCTCGCTACCCCCCCCCCCCTCGCTACCCCTATCTCTCTCCAGGTTACAGAGGAGGTTCAGTCCATTCTGAGGTTGTTGCTTCCTCTGACAGAGTCCAGCCCAGTAGAACCCTCTGGTCAGGAGAACAGTCTGGATACAGCACTGGTTCTGCTGCAGAACGTAGCCCGCAATCTAGCACTGAACCACACAGCACAGGTTAGTTTTAACTACCTCCCAGCCGCACAGTACAGGTGAGTCTAAAGTAGCTCTCAAGTCTCAGCCACACGGTACAGGTGAGCCCAGACCATGGTCCTTAAGGACATATTCAGTAGACCCAAATAGGGTGTCATGGTTTAATGACACAAACATTTTGAGGAGGTGCTACCTGATTGTCAAAACAAGAACATCTATTAACATTTTGGGATTTCAAAATATATATTTGGTCTTAGTGAATGTGACCCAGGCTTGCACTCATATAGTCTCAGGTGAGCTTAAATCCTATCAGAATATATCAGCAAACAATTTAGGCAGAATAACTGCTGAGGGTATGTCTACAAGACAAGACATTAAGGATTGTTAAACGCATGTATATCATCAATACCAAGAAACCAGTGGAGGCTCCTCAGAGGAGGAAGGGGAGGACCATCCTCCTCAGTGAATTTCATTTTTACATAAAACTATACTAAATATACAGTGAGGGAAAAAAGTATGTGATCCCCTGCTGATTTTGTACGTTTGCCCACTGACAAAGAAATGATCAGTCTATAACTTTAATGGTAGGTTTATTTGAACAGTGAGAGACAGAATAACAACAAAATAATCCAGAAAAACGCATGTCAAAAATGTTATGAATTGATTTGCATTTTAATGAGGGAAATAAGTATTTGACCCCCTCCCAATCAGAAAGATTTCTGGGTCCCAGGTGTCTTTTATACAGGTAACGAGCTGAGATTAGGAGCACACTCTTAAAGGGATCAATCAATCAATCAGATTCCAAACTCTCCACCATCGCCAAGACCAAAGAGCTCTCCAAGGATGTCAGGGACAAGATTGTAGACCTACACAAGGCTGGAATGGGCTACAAGACCATCGCCAAGCAGCTTGGTGAGAAGGTGACAGCAGTTGGTGCGATTATTCGCAAATGGAAGAAACACAAAATAACTGTCAATCTCCTTCGGCCTGGGGCTCCATGCAAGATCTCACCTCATGGAGTTGCAATGATCATGAGAACGGTGAGGAATCAGCCCAGAACTACACGGGAAGATCTTGTCAGTGATCTCAATGCAGCTGGGACCATAGTCACCAAGAAAACAATTGGTAACACACTACGCCGTGAAGGACTGAAATCCTGCAGCGCCCGCAAGGTCCCCCTGCTCAAGAAAGCACATATACAGGCCTGTCTGAAGTTTACCAATGAACATCTGAATGATTCAGAGGAGAACTGGGTGAAAGTGTTGTGGTCAGATGAGACCAAAATCGAGCTCTTTGGCATCAACTCAACTCGCCGTGTTTGGAGGAGGAGGAATGCTGCCTATGACCCCAAGAACACCATCCCCACCGTCAAACATGGAGGTGGAAACGTTATACTTTGGGGGTGTTTTTCTGCTAAGGGGACAGGACAACTTCACCGCATCAGAGGGACGATGGACAGGGCCATGTAATGTCAAATCTTGGGTGAGAACCTCCTTCCCTCAGCCAGGGCATTGAAAATGGGTCGTGGATGGGTATTCCAGCATGACAATGACCCAAAACACACGGCCAAGTCAACAAAGGAGTGGCTCAAGAAGAAGCACATTAAGGTCCTGGAGTGGCCTAGCCAGTCTCCAGACCTTAATCCCATAGAAAATCTGTGGAGGGAGCTGAAGGTTCGAGTTGCCAAACGTCAGCCTCGAAACCTTAATGACTTGGAGAAGATCTGCAAAGAGGAGTGGGACAAAATCCCTCCTGAGATGTGTGCAAACCTGGTGGACAACTACAAGAAACGTCTGACCTCTGTGATTGCCAACAAGGGTTTTGCCACCAAGTAGTAAGTCATGTTTTGCAGAGGGGTCAAATACTTATTTCCCTAATTAAAATGCAAATGAATTTATACAATTTTTGACATACGTTTTTCTGGATTTTTTTGTTGTTATTCTGTCTCTCACTGTTCAAAGAAACCTACCATTACAATTATAGACTGATCATGTCTTTGTCAGTGGGCAAATGTACAAAATCAGCAGGGGATCAAATACTTTTTTCACTCACTGTATTCACGTCACCAAATAATTGATTAAAACACACTGTTTTGCAATGAAGGTATACAGTAGCCTCAACAGCACTCTGTAGGGTAGCACCATAGCGTAGCCGGAGGACAGCTAGCATCCGTCCTCCTCTGGGTACACTGACTTCAATACAAAACCTAGGAGGCTCATGGTTCTCACCCCCTTCCATAGACTTACACAATAATAATGACAATTTCCAATCTATCAGAGCTCTTGCAGCATGAACTGACATGTTATCCAACCAATCAGAGAATGAAGGATCAGAGAATTAAACTAGTACTGAAAGCATAAGCTACAGCTAGCTAGCACTGCAGTGCATAAAATGCGGTGAGTAGTTGACTGAAAGAGAGAGAAATACAATAATTCAACAATTTTGAAGATTTATAAATTTTTTTCACTTTCAGTTCACTTACTTAGCTAGCAAATGCCCGCTAGCTTGTTTAGCCTACTGAAACACCCTGCTCAAACAGAGGGATGCTATGCTGGCTATGACTATCCAACACAACACTGGAACTCTTGCATATCAAAGTAAGCGTTTGGTTTGACTAATTTATTGCCACCGGGGCCCGCCAATGTAACTGCTAAACTGCTTACTTACTTTACACTGTAATCAGTGGTGATTTTAGCGTGTAAATCCTGGTGGAGCAAACTCCCGAAAAATTTTGGGGATACATGCCAGCAAAGCCACTACATAACACTAAACAATACATTAATTGGACTATAACGGTGACAAACGGTGCCCACAAACTGTTAGGGCCTACATAAAGCTATCCCAACAGCAGTCCAAACATCTTACCACTGCTACACCTGGCTATCAGCGGGGCCTTGTCTGGCAGCAAAACAGTTAATTCAGCCTAATTTACTGCCTTTTAAAAAAACATCGCTGATATGGCTGACTTGCTTAAACAAATGTGGTTTCTACTGACAATTGAGATGTACAAACTATGGCATAAGGTGACGACGAGCTGATAAGAGGCAATCCGTAATTTGATTAAGACATTAATGTGCGAGCTAGGACGGATGTAGTCAATATAACTATTTGTTCAGCACTTTAGAAATGTACAGCGACATCATTCAGAAAATGGGCCGTTCTTACAGTATTCTCCCTGTACACCAAGTCAGAAAAAGGGGGCATATAAGCAGACAATGAAAGCTCTTACAATATTCAATGATGACATTTCTCTAAAACAGGTTATAGGCTACATATGCACCACCAAGTCAGAAGAGTAGGCTAAATTATGCGTGGAAAAGTGATCAAATTATTAGGGTGAGGCACATTGGCTACTAACAGCTTACTACACAACATGCACTTAATATTACTTTCTTAGCTACAGTATACATATCTCCCTGGCATATTACATCATTTATGCAGCAGCATATAAGGACTTACCTTGTTGTGCTCACTTGAACAGGAAGGTGGCGCGGCGGTACTTCGTGGGCAAATTTTGTCATCAAACTTTGTCATCAAAGTCTGGCATTCTCTGGATTTATGGTGTTTTCAAGACAACTGGGAACTCTGAAAAAAACAAGGTTGAATTATGACGTTAGTGATCTTCAGTTCAGAGCTCTTGAAAGAGGCCCGAGTTCCCCATAGAGTTTGCAGTGACATAGTGTCCCCATGAGTGACAGAACACTGAGCCGATCACGGCGCAACTAGAGAACATTACCAACCCCTACGCTCTGTATTTTCCGCTGGCTGCCCCACCACCACAGAAAGCATTGAGCTAGGCTGAAATACCTGCATTTTGGAGCTGCCTGACTCAAGAAAGCGAAATTGAGACCATGTTTGTATGCGGCAATGTTTTTTAGTTTTTTTACATTGTTTGCAAACTGATATGTGACACGTATTAATGCCAAAATAACATGCAAAACAGGTGGGGCCCAAAACAGGTGGGGTTCTGACTATGACGTTACTTTAGCTAATATGGTGACAACAATGTAGGCTGTGTGTAGCGGTTATGATATGGTTTGTTTTGGAATGTTTTTTTCGCCTGGTCACATACAGCTGATGTGTTGTGCATTGAAGTCAACAAATTAAGGGAAGAGGTGAGGGGAGGAGAGCTCAAAGATGAGAGAAGGAATACAACGTGGCTACTATGAAAACCGATTCTTAAACGGAAGCAAACAGAACAAAATGGGGAAAAACATACCTGCATTTGTCCAACTCTCATTTGCAACTGTTGGAATAATGATTACACCCTATATCAGCTAGATGCAGGCAAGAGTGCGCAAGGTGGTATTGAATGTGTCACTGTCTGTCCATGTGTCACTGTCACCTAAAATATTTATCTCGTCCTGTGTGGACCTGCGTTGTAAACTTTAATTCATAGGCTAGGTTGTAGCAACCTCATGATGGGTATAGGGAAAATGTGAGTATCATGTAGTAGCCTAAACCTATCAATGTTACATTGAACTGGGTGAATGGAAAATAAATGAGTCATCCAATATGCTGTAATAGAAATAAGGCCATGCTCATCTTAAACGGCACCGACCGGCACTGCAAGAAACACAATTTTATGTCAATGACACCTATGAATGTCAATAAAACAAACTTCCTTTCTTTCCCAACCACTCTTTCCTTTGTTTACCAAGGATTCCAAGTCCGGGGGTCAGAGAGAAAACGGTGTCTCTGACAGTGCTGTTCTACAACAGGCACTACGTGACAGAGATGATGCCATGGAGAAGTGAGTATATACACACACACACACACAAATACACATGCAGACACACATGGCTCACACACTAACACACACACACGCACACACCGCACACACACACACACACACACCACGGCAAAGAGAGTTGTCAATGCCGCTCGTCTGTAGAAGAATAACATTGATATTTTGTTTTATTCGACTTCCTGTTGTACAGGAAGAAGGCCATGGAGGCGGAGCTTCTCCGCAGTAAGACAGAGATGATGTTACTTAACAACCAGCTGCTGGAGGCCGTGCAGAAACGACTGGAGCTCGCTCTGGAACTAGAGACCTGGAAGGTACTGAGAGAGATAGAGGGAGGGGTGGGGGAGAGGGAGAGACAGTGGGAGGGAGATGGACAAGGGAAGAGGGAAAGGATGAGGGAGGAGGGGAGAGAGGGAGAGAGGGAGAAGGAGAGGGAGGAAGGGAGAGACAGATAGAGTGCAGAGAGAGAGAGTAGAGAGAGAGAGCGTCACAGTCTATGGGAAGGAAAAAGGGATATGTCTGAGACATACAGTGGGAACATATAAGCTCAGCTGGGGAGAGGTGTTACTGTGGAAAACAAGCTCTGACTAATCAGGGGCCAATAGCAAATTACCCATGGTTTAACACCAGTGTTGGGGTAAACTACATTTAGTTAAATGAGTAATTGAATAACATTTTGTAGTAGCTTGGTGGTAGTTCAACAAAATTCTAATATTGGGAGTGTTTTCAGTAGTTAATTGCTTTTTTGCCATGTAGTGGTGTAGCTAAATACAGGAACTACACACTACGGACCAAATAATGATGATCCACACTTCTTTGAAAATATATATAATAAATTATCAACTCTGCAAGCAATTCAAGACTCTATTATTATGGTGGGAGATTATAATACCGTTTTAAATAGCTCAATGGACCGTAAAGTAAATCACACTACAAACAATCACCCTCGTGCTCTTAAGGAAATCGTGAATGTCATGGATACATTAGAACTAGTAGATATATGGAGGCTTAAATATCCTGATCTAGTGAGATATACATGGCGGAGACTCAATTAAGCTAGTTGTCTTGACTTCTTTCTTATGTCATTCTTGTTGGCACCAAAAGTTTAAAAAGTGTTGATAGGGGACAGAATGCGGTCGGACCATCATATAATTGGCATATACATTACTCTTACTGAATTTCCACGTGGGCGAGGATATTGGAAATTTTATCAAAGCCTATTGGATGATAACTTGTTTTTAACTAGGACAGAGGAATTTATAACTGTTTTTTTTCCCGACATAACATAGGTACATCAAATCCCCTTATTGTATGGGACACCTTTAAATGTGCCTTTAGAGGCCATGCAATTCAGTACTCATCTCGAAAACAAAAGCATTTTATGTCAAAAGAGTCCACACTTACAAAGGCAATAGAAGGTCTAACAGAACAGATAGATAGCAATAAAAACTGTAACATAGAGGCTCAGAATAAATTAGAGAAACAAAAAGAAATGGAGAAACTTATTCAAGAAAGATCAAGTGTAATATATTATACAAATACAGCAAACTGGATGGAATATGGGGAAAAATGCACCAAATTATTTTTTAATCTTCAACATAGGAATGCTACCAAAAATAATTTACTGAAACTGGTTACAAATGACGGAGTCACCCATGATTCACCAAATGATAATTTGAAGGAAGAAACAAAGTACTTTAAGCATATGTTTTCGTTTCAGTCGCCTCCATCTCCTCTAACTGAAGCAAATTGTAGAGATTTTTTTCTATTGATAATGTAAAATTAACAGCCATACAGAAAGACTCATGTGAAGGTGAAATTACAGAGGAGGAACTTCTGGATACAATTAAAGACTTTAAGTCCGGGAAAACTCCAGGGTTGGATGGCATACCAGTTGAGGTATACCAAACCTTTTTTGATATACTCAGAGGACCGTTATTAGCATGTTTTAACCACTCCTATGTAAATGGTAGATTATCAGACACTCAAGAAGAAGGTCTGATTTCATTATTACTGAAACAGGATACAAGTGGAAAATATAAATTGGAGGCCCCTTACACTTCAGTGTTATGATGCAAAAATTCTAGCAAAATGTATAGCGCATAGAATTAAAAAGGTATTGTCGGACATTATTCATTCTAATCAGACAGGTTTTTTACATGGGCGATACATTGGAGATAATATAAGGCAAGTACTGGAAACAATAGAACACTATGAAAAATCTGGGAAACCACGCCTGCTATTCATAGCAGACTTCGAAAAGGCATTTGATAAAGTACGACTGGGGTTTATATATAAATGCCTGGAGCATTTCAATGTTGGACAATCTCTTATACATTTGGTTAAAATCATGTATAGTAACCCTAGGTGTAAAATAGTAAATAATGGCTATTTCTCAGAGAGTTTTAAACTGTCAAGAGGAGTGAAACAAGGTTGTCCACTATCGGCATGTCTATTTATTATGGCCATCGAGAAGTTAGCTATTAAAATCAGATCGAATAATAATATCAGAGGATTAGAAATCCAGGGCTTGAAAACAAAGATGTGCTGATGATTCATGTTTTCTTTTAAATCCACAACTTGAATCCCTCCACAGCCTCATAGAGGATCTAGATACATTTTCTAACCTCTCTGGATTAATAAATGTAGTATATTACGTATTGGATCACTAAAAAATTTAACTTTTACATTACCATGTAGTTTACCAATAAAATGGTCTGATGGTGATGTGGATATACTCGGAATACATATCCCAAATGAAATAAATGATCTCACTCCAATAAATGTTAATAGAAAGTTAGCAAAAATAGATAAGATCTTGCTACCATGGAAAGGTAAATACCTGTCAATTTGTGGAAAAATCACCCTGATTAACTCTTTAGTATTATCCCAGTTTACCTATTTGCTTATGGTATTGCCTATGCCTAGTGAACAGTTTTTTAAATTATATGAGAAAATAATATTCCATTTTATTTGGAACGGCAAGCCAGTCAAAATTAAATGGGCCTATTTATATAATGAATATGAATTCGGAGGACAGAAATTATTAAATATTAAAGCATTAGACTTATCACTAAAAGCTTCAGTCATACAAAAGTTATACTTAAATCCGAACTGGGTCTCTAGCAAATTAGTAAGATTGTCTCACCCAATGTTCAAGAATGGCCTTTTTTCCCTTTATTCAGATTACAACCTCTCACTTTAAGTTATTTGAAAAGGAAATAATCTCCCAAATATCACTATTTCTAAAACAAGCCATAGAAAGTCGGTTGCAATTTCAATTTAATCGTCCAGAAATGACTGAACAAATATTGCAACAAATATTGTGGTTAAACTCAAATATACTAATTGATAAAATAAAATTGTGAGTTATGTCACACATGCATATGGAAATGTCTGCTCTACCCAAAATTACAACCAAATAATTGCAGCATTACCGCAAAAATGGAAGAGGAAAGTGGAAGAGGGAAAAAGTAAGGAACTTGTCTGTCGGCCTTGCATTAAAGAACATAATTGGTTAAAGAAAATTGTGATAAATAAAAAGGTATACCAGTTTCATTTAAGGACCAAAGGATTGACAGCCGTCCCATATAGATTGCAAAATAGTTGGGAAGAGATTTTTGACATACCGATTCCATGGCATAGTGTTTATGAACTGATACGCAAAACGACGCCGGATTCAAAACTTAAAATCTTTCAATTTAAATTATTATATACAATTCTTGCTACCAATAGAATGTTATTTATATGGGGGATACAATCTTCCTAGCTCTGAAGATTTTGCTGCGAAGAGACAGAATCATTAGATCATTTGTTTTGGTACTGTCCATTTGTAGCTTGTTTTTGGACAAAGGTCCAGGAATGGCTAAACAATTGCAATATTTACCTGGAGCTAAACCTGCAGATAGCACTACTGTGTGATCTGAAAAGCCATAGTCAATCGATCAATAATATAATAATACTTTTAGCAAAATTGTTTATTTTCAATTTACGATCTGTATAAACAATGAGAATAGAAATGTTCAGAACTTTTGTAAAACATCACAGTACAGTTGAAAAATATATGGATGGTGTTAAGAGATAGATGGGAGGTGTTGAATGGAGCTGAAGGATGGGACTAATAACAACAACTAATAACAACAAGATAAGTAATGTAAAGCATACTGTGTCCATAATAAGTATACAGTAATCCCTCGTTTATCGCGGGGGTTACGTTCCGAAAATGACCCGCGATAAGTGAAATCCGCGAAATAGAAAACTTTTTTTTTTTACAATTAGCAACTATTACATGTATACAAATACAGTGACTCACGTGTAGGCCGTTTCACTGCTCTTCAGACTGGGCCGCTGCATCCTGACTGCGCTCTGCAGTGTTCTCTTCTTCTGAAGCCCGCGGTGCAGGTGTGTTTGTTCGGGAGAAGAACATAGTGATAGGCAGCTGTTGTCGCTCTTTTTTCTTCTTTGCAAAAAGATCCTTGTACACCGACATGCCACCATCGATTACGTTGGAGAACTGTAATGAACGGCTCATCAAAGGGTCCCATTCCTCAGCTACTCGCTTAAGTTCAGTGGCCATTCGCACCATGGTTGCTAAGCGACCAAGCGTTAGTCCTTCCTCCTCATCTCTCGTGTCCTCTTCTCCCTCTTCTCTTTCATCGTCGCTTTGTGGCTTTGTCATTTACCTTCCCTTAGCATGTCCAGAAGTTTAACTTTATCTGAGATAGGTAGCATCTTCCGCCGTTTGGGCCCATCCGCAGGTGCTTTTGTCGGTCCAGGCCGTTTCGTCGACATTATGGGTTTAGGAGATGTTCGAAATTACAAGATAATTTGGCCAACTTAATGTAAATTTGCCAAGCTGTTTTATGTACGTACACATAACTGCACGAGACGACAAAATGATAGCACAATTCGTAGCATGTTTTGATACAAGAAGCGGGAGTGAGTTTTTAGCGAATCAGAATGCAGAGCACAATGCACCCAAAAAAAAAAAATGCATTATGAAAATCCGCGAAATAGCGAATCCGCGATAAGTGAACCGCGAAGTGGCGAGGGATCACTGTATAGGTTATATGTTGAGAGCTTTTGTGAAAGAGCACAGTTAGAAAAATATGGCATATAGAAGCAAACCAGATGGGCATCATGAAAATGATCGGAGGAAGTTCAGGAGTAAAAACAAACAAAATATAATTATTGTAAAATTTGACTGTGTCCGGCCCTGCATAGGTATGAAATACACATACATTATTTACACTGTAATATCACCAGCTGGTGTCCTGGCATGATACTGTAGTAATTGAGACTGGGGCCTCAGGGGTCATCTTGTGAGAGACCAGCTCCCTCTAGTGGTGCAATAGAACATTATATTACATATATTACCCTCTTGGTGACAGTAGACCACTGATCTAGCAACAGCTGGCTTATTCTTTCTCCTGATCATAACCATTTGTGAATTAGGGTACATAGCTGATCCTAGGTCAGATTGAACTAGAAAGACAATGGTGCACTGCCCAAGTAGTCAGAATATATACCAAGTTGTACCAAGTTTGGTGTCTAAGGGGTAGAAGTTGCAGCAGTGGGCAGAAAAAGATAAACAATATAAATACAATTGCAATACTGGAATACCATGATGAGATGAATAAAAAACGTATCTTTATTAGGACGATGTCCAGATGATCCTCCAGCAACAGCTCCAGAGCCAGCAGCAGCAGGCAGCAGAACAAGCCCAGAGGAAGCCCTCCCGTCTGGGGCTGCTGAGGAGGACCAACAGACCCCCCATCCAGAGGCCAGTCTCTACCCCCTTGACCTACACCCCTGGACAGGTTCCCGTTAGTACCCCCGTCCCTTCCCCCTCTCCCACCCCCCAATGTACCCCTGTCACCTGGAGGGACAGGCTGAAAATGGGGAAGGTGGGTCGTCATGGTGACCAGGATGCAGAGCAGGCATTGCAGGCATCGCGGTCGACGTGCAGCAGCAGACTGGAGGAGGGGTTTCATACCATAGACTTATAATAACACATCATACACAACATCATATGCATTTAAGGGAGGGACACGACACATACATGTATCTATGTATATACTGGTAGCTACTTTATCAATCTTTCTAACTGTGGATTCTTACTGGGAGAGATACATTGAGCTGATAGTTAGATACACGGTCACAAGCAGATTCATTCTCCAATCTACTAGTACTGTGTACCGCTCTGATCTGTTTGGCTTTAGGAAAAAATTCTTAAGAGCATTCTGTGTATTGGTTGCCTGGATACTACATTTGGGTTGGAGATTTTCCCTCCAACTGTAAGCATTAATTTTCTACTGTAATGACAAGCAGTCATGTTGACTGTAACACGTGTCTCTGATTAAAGGGACAATCCTTAGTTGCTACAGAAAAATACATTTTTGGACCCATTGATTCTTGAAGAATATAACATATAAATGTCTCATGAGCTTAGTTCAACTGCCGTACCCCATCAGAACACAAAATATAAGCTTGTTTTACTCCAATGTTTGTAAATAAAGTAAACGTAAACAAACAGGGCCAATTGCAGCCACTCTTGGCCTAAGGTGAATCAAACCCCTTCAAACTCCCACAAACCTTGTTATCGTTCATTCTGAATCTGATATCAAAAGAGACAACTTCAATGGACAACATACTCTGTAGTTTAGTCAACTACTATTGCAGGGCTCAGCATTATGCAAACAATGGTTACAATGTCTTTAAACATATATTTCATTCTATACACACACACACACACACGCACACACACACACACACACACACACACACACACACACACACACACACACACACAATGTTAAGCATTGGACTTTTAAAAATAAACAAGACATACAGGTTTCAATGTAGAAAAGTATTGAAATGTTATGTCATAAAACCTATAATTTGTTAATCTGATTACAGTGCTCTTCTGCAATTATTAATTATGTAGCCTTTATGTAAGGCAGGGTTACATTTTACACTATACACAGTAGACTTTATAACAAGGCAGGGTTACATTTAACATTATACACAGTAGAATTTGTAACAACGTTACGGAGCGGAGCGGAGATTAGCATACGCATCCAATACAATAGGTGGCAGCATATACGATCAATGTACAATTCAGCAGAACATTTCTGAATATCTGTAGAAGAAGAGGATAGGGGTGATACAATACAAACAACACAACATTACAAAAAGGCAACATATGATGAAGAGACACTTATCGATGAAGAGGAGGAAGAGTTGCTGTGTCTTATGTTGGAGCGGAGAAGGAGGAACCGCAGGAGAAGATGGTCAGTGCGACCTCTTAATATAACCAGACAGCAAGAAATCCTACTTGTGCAGAAAATGTGTGGCATTAATGAGGAGATGCACTTTTGGTACTTCAGGATGTCTCCTAACCGATTCGACGATCTCATCCAGCGCCTTGCCTCGTACATCAAACATGTGAATACCCATAGTACTTCGGTGGATGTGTCCGAGCGTTTGGCGGTGACCCTTCGGATCCTCGCTTCTGGGAGTTCTCAGGATAGTGTGGCTGCAAGCTACAAGCTATGTTCCTCCACGGTGTCTGCGATTCTCTCTGAGGTTTGCAAAGCCCTTTGGACAGACCCGAGGAGCGAGTTCGTCTGCTTTCCTAAAGGTTACCAGTGAAAAGACATTGTAAACTAATTCTGGAGGGTGTGGAACCTTCCAAATTGCCTTGCTTGTATTGATGGGCCGCACGTCCAGGTCAAGGCACCTCCTTCAGCGGGTAGTGATTATTTCAATTACAAGGGCACAGACTCCATAGTGCTTCTTGGAGTATGTGATGGCCACTATCATTTCACCATGGTAAACGTGGGGGCATACGGACGGCAAAGCGATGAAGGAGTGTTTCAGGAGGGCACCTTTGGGTCTCGTCTCCTCGAGGGGAAGCTCGAGTTGCCACCACCTCAAGACCTGCCTGGCACCACAACCACAGTCCTGCATGTGTTTGTTGGAGATGCTGCTTTCCCCCTCCATGGTAATCTCATGCGCCCCTATCCAGGTATGTACAGTGAGGGAAAAAAATATTTGATCCCCTGCTGATTTTGTACGTTTGCCCACTGACAAAGAAATGATCAGTCTATAATTTGAATGGTAGGTTTATTTGAACAGTGAGAGACAGAATAACAAACAAAAAATCCAGAAAAAAACGCATGTCAAAAATTTTATGAATTGATTTGCATTTTCATGAGGGAAATAAGTATTAGACCCCCTCTCAATCAGAAAGATTTCTGGCTCCCAGGTGTCTTTTATACAGGTAACGAGCTGAGATTAGGAGCACACTCTTAGAGGGAGTGCTCCTAATCTCAGTTTGTTACCTGTATAAAAGACACCTGTCCACAGAAGCAATCAATCAATCAGATTCCAAACTCTCCACCATGGCCAAGACCAAAGAGCTCTCCAAGGATGTCAGGGACAAGATTGTAGACCTACACAAGGCTGGAATGGACTACAAGACCATCGCCAAGCAGCTTGGTGAGAAGGTGACAACAGTTGGTGTGATTATTCGCAAATGGAAGAAACACAAAATAACTGTCAATCTCCCTCGGCCTGGGGCTCCATGCAAGATCTCACCTCGTGGAATTGCAATGATCATGAGAACGGTGAGGAATCAGCCCAGAACTACACGGGAGGATCTTGTCAGTGATCTCAAGGCAGCTGGGACCATAGTCACCAAGAAAACAATTGGTAACACATTATGCCGTGAAGGACTGAAATCCTGCAGCGCCCGCAAGGTCCCGCTGCTCAAGAAAGCACATATACATGCCCGTCTGAAGTTTGCCAATGAACATCTGAATGATTCAGAGGAGAACAGGCTGAAAGTGTTGTGGTCAGATGAGACCAAAATGGAGCTCTTTGGCATCAACTCAACTCGTCGTGTTTGGAGGAGGAGGAATGCTGCCTATGACCCCAAGAACACCATCCCCACCGTCAAACATGGAGGTGGAAACATTATGCTTTGGGGGTGTTTTTCTGCTAAGGGGACAGGACAACTTCACTGCATCAAAGGGATGATGAACGGGGCCATGTATCGTCAAATCTTGGGTGAGAACCTCCTTCCCTCAGCCAGGGCATTGAAAATGGGTCGTGGATGGGTATTCCAGCTTGACAATGACCCAAAACACACGGCCAAGGCAACAAAGGAGTGGCTCAAGAAGAAGCACATTAAGGTCCTGGAGTGGCCTAGCCAGTCTCCAGACCTTAATCCCATAGAAAATCTGTGGAGGGAGCTGAAGGTTCGAGTTGCCAAACGTCAGCCTCGAAACGTTAATGACTTGGAGAAGATCTGCAAAGAGGAGTGGAACAAAATCCCTCCTGAGATGTGTGCAAACCTGGTGGCCAACTACAAGAAACGTCTGACCTCTGTGATTGCCAACAAGGGTTTTGCCACCAAGTACTAAGTCATGTTTTGCAGAGGGGTCAAAGACTTATTTCCCTCATTAAAATGCAAATCAATTTATAACATTTTTGACATGCGTTTTTCTGGATTTTTTTGTTGTTATTCTGTCTCTCACTGTTCAAATAAACCTACCATTAAAATTATAGACTGATCATTTCTTTGTCAGTGGGCAAACGTACAAAATTAGCAGGGAATTTTTCCCTCACTGTATAGTATATACATCAGTGGCAGTCGGTGCCGTTTAAGATGAGGGAGGACATTACATTTTTTTATGAGCATGGCCTTATTTCTATTACAGCATATTGATGACTGTCATTCATATTCCATTCACTCAGCTCAATGTAACATCGATAGGTTTAGGTAAAATTTTCCTTATACCCATCATGAGGTTGCTACAACCTAGCCTATGAATGAAAGTTTTGAGTAATCAAGGTGACAGACATAGACATATTCAATGTCGCCTTCCACAATCTTGCCTGAATCTCACTGATCTAGGGTGCAATCATTAGTCCAACAGTTGCAAACAAGAGTTTCTATTGGACAAATTCAGGTATGTTTATTCCCGTTTCGTTTTGTTTGCTTCCATTTAAGAACGTTTTTGAACAGAATTGGCGGAATTAATACACCCCTGATCACATGCAAGCACAGTTCACTTTCATAGCAGCGAGATGGTTGTATAATTTCTTCTTGCATCTACGCGCTCTTCTCCTCTCACCTTTTTCCTTCGCTTGTGGACTTCACTGGACAACACATCAGCTGTCTGTGACCAGACGAAAAAACCTTTCCAATCGCTAACCACTACACACAGACTACATTGTTGTGACCATATTAGCTAACGTCAAGTAAACAACATAGCTACTAGAACTAATGCATTAGTAAACCCGCTACAATCATGCAGTACAGTCCCCTGTAGCTCAGTTGGTAGAGCATGGTGCTTCCAACGCCAGGGTTGTGGGTTCGATTCCCACCGGGGACCAGTATGAAAAAGAAAATATGTATGCACTCACTAACTGTAAGTCGCTCTGGATAAGAGTGTCTGCTAAATGACTAAAATGTACAGTGTACAGATGGCAAGCAGTTTAGCAGTTACACCGGTGGGCACCGGTGGCATTAAATAAATTAATAAAACCAAATTCTTACCTTGAAGAGTTCCAGTGCTGGCTAGCCATAGCCAGCTAGGTAACATAGCATCCCTCTCTGTTTGAGCCGGGTGTTTGTGTAGGCTAAACTAGCTAGCTGCATTAGCGGAGCTAAGTAAATTAAGGTGAAAGTAAAAAATATATATACAGTAATTGAAATAAATTCATTAGGCCCTAATCTATAAAAAAAAAAAAGTAGAGGGTGTGGATGAGAAAACCAGTCAGTATCTAGTGTGACCACCATTTGCCACATCTCCTTCGCATAGAGTTGATCAGGCTGTTGATTGTGGAATGTTGTCCCACTCCTCTTCAATGGCTGTTCGAAGTTGGCGGGAACTGGAACACACTGTCATAACCGTCCATCCAGAGCATCCCAAACATGCTCAATGGGTGACATGTCTGATCAGTAGAACTGTAGGCCATGGAAGAAATGGGCCATTTTCAGCTTCCAGGAATTGTGTACAGATCCTTGCGACATGGGGCTGTGCATTATCATGCTGAAACATGAGGTGATGGCGGTGGATGAATGGCACAACAATGGGCCTCAGGATCTTGTCACGTATCTCTGTGCATTCAAATTGCCATTGATAAAATTCAATTGTGTTCGTTGTCCGTAGATTATGCCTGCCCTTACCATAACCCCAGCGCCACCATGGGGCACTCTGTTCACAACATTGACATCAGCAAACCGCTCGCCCACACGATGCCATACACGCTGTGTGCCATCTGCCCGGTACAGTTGAAACCGGGATTCATCCGTGAAGAGCACACTTCTCCAGCGTGTCAGTGGTCATCGAAGGTGAGCATTTTCCCACTGAAGTCGGTTACGACGCCAAACTGAAGTCAGGTCAAGACCGTGGTAAGGACAATGAGCACGCAGATGAGCTTCCCTGAGACGGTTTCTGACAGTTTGTGCAGAAATTCTTTGGTTGAGCAAACCTAGAGTTTCATCAACTGTCCTGGTGGCTCGTCTCAGACCATCCCGCAGGTGAAGAAGCCGGATGTGGAGGTCCTGGGCTGGTGTAGTTAAACGTGGTCTGCGGTTGTGAGGCCGGTTGGACGTACTGCCAAATTCTCTAAAACGACATTGGAGGGGGCTTATGGGCTTATGGTAGAGAAATTAACATTCAATTCAACAGCACTGGTGAACATTCCTGCAGTCAGCTTGCCAATGACACGCTCCATCAAAACGTCTGTGGCATTGTGTTGTGTGCAAATTTTAGAGTGACCTTTTATTGTCCCCAGCACAAGGTGCACCTGTTTAATGATCATTCTGTTTAATCATCTTCTTGATATGCCACACCTGTCAGGTGGATGGATTATCTTGGCAAATGAGAAATGCTCACTAAATCTGAGAGAAATACGTTTTTTGTGCATATGGAAAATTTATCGGATCTTTTATTTCAGCTCATGAAACATGGAACCAACATTTTACATGTTGCGTTAATATTTTTGTTCTGTATATCTTACCAGCCAGCTAAGTTACAGCTTGTGATGAGCTAATTGTTTCAGAGAAAATAGGTAGCTAAGCAGTTTGTAATAGTTGTAGCTGTACTTGCTGCATTATGTAGTTAGATGAAAAACATTAGCCAAATAGTCAGTCATATGCCGCTAGCTAGCTATCTTGCTTGCTAGCTTGCTAGCAAGCTGAGTTAGCTAATTTGAAAATATAACTAACCAGCAAAGCAGCTAGCTAATCTATATCAGCCTGTATAAATTGGAAATAGTCTTTGCAAATAGTATTTCAGTGTTTTTGGATGCAATGTTCTTTCTTACCTTTTTGAGCTGCATCAGTTAGGCACAACTGCATGTACGATTTCAAAATGGTTCTTGCTGTCCCTCCATCCGCAATTTGAATTTGATTGGCTGATGAGTTGCATAAACATCAGCCTATAAGGCAGTGTAGCCTCAGCACCTTTACCACTTGTGCATCTTCAGCACATAACCAGAGAGGAAAAGGCAACACGAGAGGCTCCTCTCCCGTCAATATCTCTCCACGCGAGAGTACAGCGATAAGCAGACCAAGTGGTGATTTTTTGTATGGAGGTCAATTTAGGGGTGAAAGTAGATTTAATTTCTTACCGGTACGGGTAACATATTTAATGTGGGAAAAGATTTATGGGTCTAATCATAGAATGACATATAGAATCTCTATTAAGTTGGTATGATCTCTGTCGGCCTAGTAGGCCTAATAAAGATATGCCATATAACTTGTATCATGTATAATGTGGAATAAGCACAACCAGTCATGATGTTTTCATCTGATTGTCAAATTATCACTTCAAAAGGTGCTCCTGTTGGTTACCCGTGCACGTTTGTCCTCTCACAAAATAATTCCATCTTCCAAACAGTGCACTGTGTGCCCACAATTTGATGAATGGAAAACCCCCCTAAAAAACTAAAAGTGTAATGACATTCAATGATTGTCATTAGGCACACTACACTTGTAGCCTGAATTGATGCATCCACTGCTGTTCGCGCATCTCGGCCACTTATCTCCACTGTGGCAAAATATTAATGTTCTCCTCTAACCACAATGCAATTTTGAGGGAATACCGCCAGTTTCAAGTCAATTCGCTCATTTTCATGCAGCTGACATGCGATAATGTTAAATAATGGTGTAATTGCCCATAGTTTTCTTGGCATTTCGTTTAGGCTCACGCATTTACCGGTATTGAGCCTGGGGACGAGGTTTAAACAACACACACTCTAGTAGTTCTACAGCTGCACCATCGAGAGCATCCTGACTGGTTGCATCACCGCCTGGTATGGCAACTGCTCAGCCTCCGACCGCAAGGCACTACAGAGGGTAGTGTGTATGGCCCAGTACATCACTGGGGCCAAGCTTTCTGCCATCCAGGACCTATATACCAGGCGGTGTCAGAGGAAGGCCCTAAAAAGTGTCAAAGACTCCCCTAGTCATAGACTATTCTCTCTGCTACCGCACAGCAAGCGGTACCGGAGCGCCAAGTGTAGGTCCAAATGGCTTCTCAACAGCTTCTACCTCCAAGCCATAAGACTCCTGAACAGCTAATCATGGCTACCCGGACTATTTGCACTGCCACCCCCACCCCACCCCATCCCCCTCTTTTACGCTGCTGCTACTCTGTTTATTATTTATGCATAGTCACTTTAACTCTACCCACATGTACATATGACCTCAATTACCGGTACCCCCCTGTATATAGCCTCCCTACTGTTATTTTGTTTTACTGCTGCTCTTTAGTTATTTGCTATTATTTTTTATTTGTATTTAATTAACACTTTTTTTATTTTAAAATTTTCTTTAAAAAAACTGCATTGTTGGTTAAGGGCTTGTTGTCAAGGCGTCAGTGTAATGCGGTAGGCGAAGTCAGGCGCAGGACACAGAGCTAATCAAAAGGCGTACTTTACTCGAAGGTAAAAGAATGAACAACAACCTCCACGCAGGGAGGGAATAAACCCGCACACTAACGACAACTGAAACATGAACAAACACGCACAACACACAGTGTGAGACAGAGGGTTAAATAGGGAAGACATAACTACATAATGGGAAACAGGTGTGACCAATAAAGACAAAACAAGTCGAACATAGATACATGGATCGGTAGCAGCTAGTACTCCGGTGACGACGAACGCCGAAGCCTGCCCGAGCAAGGAAGAGGGGCAGCCTCGGCTGAATCCGTGACACTTGTAAGTAAGCATTTCACTGTAATGTCTACACCTGCTGTATTCGGCGCATGTGGCAAATAACATTTGATTTGATTTGATGCTGACTAACAGAAAATGTGTAACATTGAAAAATAACTGACATCAGACCAATAGACTAGTAGGCCTACTGGACATGTTATCCAGCAAACTGCATGTCCCCTTCTCACCGCCTGAAGATTGTGCTGTGTATCTTCACACACTGTCAGTATAGACAGCCATAATGTACTCCTTTGGAAAACAACAGGTTTGTGTTTGCTGCTGCCTCTGTGTCTCCCCATGCACTCCCAGAGCACGATTCTGTACCTGCATGACCCTGTGTCTCAGTCACTTAACTCTGCATGTCTCTCCATGTTACACAGAGCATGACCACTCAAGGCCTTGTCTCACACACACACACACACACACACACACACACACACACACACACACACACACACACACACACACACACACACACACACACACACACACACACACACACACACACACACACACACACACACACACACACACACACACTCACACACACACACACAAGATACGAAATGTTTGAAATAAAGTTTCTTAGCGACTGATATATGAAAATTAGATGAGGGATCCTTCGGGACTAAAGTTAACCAGGCTTACTCTTGGTTTTACTTAATCTATGTCCGTAAAAGTAAAACCGATCCAGTTTCAACCTAAATTATAACCCTAGTCAGGGTTTTTTGGCCTTTTTGTGCTTTTTCTGTTTTCCAGTGAGCCATGTTATTTATTGATACAATGCAAACACACAGGGGTGTGTACACTCTTAGAAACTAAATGTGTTATTTAGAACCTGAAAGGGTTCTTCGGCTGTTCCCATAGTCCCCCAAAATAGTTCTAACTGGAACCAAAAAGGGTTCTACCAGGAACCAAAAAGGGTTCTCTTATGGGGACAGCCAAAGAACCCTTTTGGAACCCTTTTTTTTCCTAAGAGTGTAAGAAAGGACAGAGATGTTTACAGAATTGCGCTGAAACTCAGATTGTTCACTTTAAAAGGTATGCCAAACAACAACCATTGATTTAAAGTTTAACAAACCATACAAATGTATGCACAATTTATGCAGAACATTTTACAAAAACACATTTACTGGAAGAACTGTACAGATGCACAGTTTGGTACTGAATTTCGGTAAAATCTCCCTCACTTTTTTATGTGACCACATTTTCCAAAAACTCTGTTAAATATCTGCTCCGAATGAAGATTCAAAGATGTCTGCAGAAAGAATGGAGTGTTCAGTTGGTTATTGAACTACAGTAAGTGAAGTGGATTTACACCCGGTAACAGAATTACGGTAATGTAATTTCATCATGGGTCCCTGATCTGTATTACATGGGTTTGAATGTCATTCTCTTCATGGTGATGCAATATCCTCCTTTGCATATTTGTATTATTAGTGTACACACTGGCTATTATTTTAATGAGTAGAGTACAGTACAGTGCAGTACAGTAAAGTAGAGTATAGTTTAGTACATTAAAATAGAGTACAGTACAATACAGTACATTATAGTGTACCCAACTCGAGTGTGCTCTATTGTATACTGTAATGAACTCTACTCTACTCTATTATACTCTACTGTACAATACTGTACAGGACTGTACTGAAATATACAACACTCAACTTTTTTACTTTACTTTACAGTACTCTACTGTACTTTACGATGCTCTCTTGTACTGCACTGAACTATACTCAAATCTGTGGACATTGAAATTAAAGCTGGTCCAGACTGTACCAAAAAAACGACATCTGTAGATGTTGAAATCAAGGCCAGGGCAGACTGACCAAAATTCAAATACTTTTCAATGTCCATTGACGTCCGGTGTCGGTCGGTGCTCAGTGGGTAAGGATGCTGGTTACAGTAAATGGAGGCTCATGGGTAGGTGTCAGTAAGAGTTGGGCGATGTGACATTAACGAGAGAGAGAGAGAGAGAGAGAGAGAGAGAGAGAGAGAGAGAGAGAGAGAGAAATGTGTGTGTGTGCGTGTGTGTGTGTGTAATATGTACAACAGGATTTCTCAATCTATGCTATTTCTCTCATCATCCAGGAATCTGGATTAGGTTTCTGTTTACCACTGTGTCCGAGTTTTTCCTGACACTGTGTTTTTTTAAGGGAAAGGTTGTGTGCATATGCATGTGTGTGTCTATGTGTGTGTGTGCGTGCATGCAAATTCAAATACTTTTCAATGTCCATTGACGTCCGGTGTCGGTCGGTGCTCAGTGGGTAAGGATGCTGGTTACAGTAAATGGAGGCTCATGGGTATGTGTCAGTAAGAGTTGGGCGAGGTGACATTAACGAGAGAGAGAGAGAGGAGAGAGAGAGAGAGAGAGAGAGAGAGAGAGAGAGAGAGAGAGAGAGAGAGAGAGAGAGAGAGAGAGAGAGAGAGAGAGAGAGAGAGAGAGAGAGAGAGAGAGAGAGAGAGAGAGAGAGAGAGAGAGAGAGAGAGAGAGAGAGAGAGAGAGAGAGAGAGAGAGAGAGAGGGGTTGTCCAGTCTTTTTTCACAATTGCTTTGACCACCAGATGACAGAAAGAGAAAGAAAACAGTTATGAGCTGAACATAACAGTCTGCCAGTATAATTATTTGTTTTAATCACAAAATAATTCATAAACCATATCAGTAGAAACACTATAACTAATTGGAAGGTCTACCTTTGTTACTTCTGTGAACTTTCATTATCCTCCCTAGTCATGATGGAGAGAAATCTGAAAGTACAGTTCTTAAAGATACAGTACGTGTGTTTTTGGAAATTGAATTTCATGGCACAGGGCAATGTTTCTGAACCTTACACAACACAAATAATTTCTCCAAAACTTAATATAACTGTTAAAATTAGTTGGCAGGGGTCTTTACATCAACATTATTGTGTTTTGATGTATTTCTAATTCCTTTTAATACTTTTTTCTGTTAGATGTTTTCTAAAACCTATTTTCTATCTATTTGACCAGAAATCACAGCCTTTGCTTATTCCTAGTATTTAGGATAGAAAATGGGTGGAAAATGTATATATGCCTTAATTTCTAAATAATATAGACTCCTAGCATTCATGTGGCACCAGCTTTGACATGCTCCTATGAACTTCACATGTTGGTCCTTTTACATGGAAATGCCTTAGACACAATACCTGGACACAACGCAAACTGTTTACACAGTCGTAGCCTATTAAAAAAGAATGCAATGCAAACACACACACATACAGTATGACATACACGCTAATGGAAGCAGTCATTTTAAGTGCTGTAACACCATAAATAAATAAAAGGATTGTTACTAATTGACTGTGAATGGCACACTAACCTACAGTAAATGACATAAACTACCTTCAAGATGTGTGTTTCTGTTTTCAAGTCATTGAGGTGACCTAATCTTTTTTTAAAGTCAGTCACTTTTCAGAATGCAAATTATGCAACTGCTTTCCCTGTAATTTTTTTTTTCTTTTTTCTAGTAAACTGATGTAATCAGATCATTTGTAAACACAATGGGATAGTCTTAGTTACAGTAAATAAAAATATCCTCCTCTCTCTCTCTTTCACAACACTTGTACATTTATCTGTTGTTTACAGACGTAAATAGCTGAAAGACATGTTGAATTGTAAATATGAGTCACAGGTCCTCACCTGTCCTGATAAAAATATTATTAACAGACGGTTTGCCTGAGAATTATCAGGGAGAACACAAGGATACTGTAGAAAGAGGAATAGAGACAGACTGGGACCAGAAATCGGCCTGGGCATTTCTGCGCCAACATTTTTTAATTAGACATGCCCACTGGGCTAAAGATTGACCAGCCCATCTGGTATTTGCCAGAACTGCCCTATGACCAGTCCTTTCCTAAAGAAGAATGTCTTCTTTCCCTTCAACAAGGCAGGCAGAACAGTCTACCGTCTTGTTGTGAGGATTTGAGCCTGTCCTCACAGTAGCCTCAACTCTCTTGTCTTGTATGTCTTGGAAATGTGATGTCTGTTGTCTCTAGACTGTACTAAATGAGGAGGATGTTGATATTTGTAATCCGACTATGCCTTCCTTAATTGCCCCTGAAGGGATAAACGAGTTGTATTGAATTGAAATGTCAGTGGCCTACAGTGCGCACTAGTCTTGAGAAGTAACCAACTGTTGACAGTTTGATACCAGCTAGAGATAGCTATCCCTGGTTTAGCTGTGTCAGTGTTACAGGTGAGGTGGGAAAATAGATGCTATTTTTTCAATTATTTAATTGGAAATTCAGTTTAATTGAATTAGCTAGTACGAATTGACCCCAACCCTGATTTACAGTAATACAGTATTGTGCGAGCCAAGGGAGATATGGGTTCCCACTGGGCACAAAGTGGTTGAATCAACGTTGTTTCAATGTAATTTGTCAATGTATTGTCACGTGGAATCAATGTGGCAAATATATTGGATTTGAAAAAGGTGATCAACCAGTACTGTTTCCATCTCATTTCAAACAGAACAAGTGAGAACGAGTCTACCATCCAGATGCCTACCTCTATGTACCCTGCTTAGCTTTGGAAACATGCTGTGTACGGTTCAGCTGAGCTATCATGTCAACACATTTAGACATTGATCAGCTTCATTACTCATTTGAGTAGACTAGTTAAATAACATTGAATAGTTTAATGTAACCACTCTAACTTTTCTTACACAAGCTGTATATGAAAATAAATTCAGAGTGAGTTTGGCTTTATGTAGGCTACATTGAAATCTGATTTGCCCAAAGGACACCATGGTTGGTCTTTACTGAGTCCCTTTGAGCTTTATCTGCAGTAAACAGCCCTGTCCCTCCCTACACACCCCTCACACACTGACTACAGTCGGACAGATGGCTAATTGCCACTCACTCACTCACTCACTCACTCACTCACTCACTCACTCACTCACTCACTCACTCACTCACTCACTCACTCACTCACTCACTCACTCACTCACTCACTCACACACACATACACACACACACACACACACACACACACACACACACACACAAACAATCATTGTTTCCTCTATAGGGGTTAAAGAATCTGTGATAACCCGTTGTGGATGGGGGTCCTTGAGGATTATTAAATATGCATCCCTATCAGCTGCCTGTTGGACTTTGCTGTCTGTTCTTCAGATTGCATGTTAATCAGCCACATGGCAACGTCGCTGGCCAGCCGACCTACTTATACAGAAAACGTGAAAGTGAATCTGCCTAGTCATTCTCTCTAGTCTGGCCCAGTTGGAATCATTCAGTTCCTCATCATTTACAAACATTCCTTTCTCTATTCTTCCTCCTACTGTCCTCCTGTCATACCTCACTGTAAGTCTGTCTGTCTGTCTGTCTGTCTGTCTGTCTGTCTGTCTGTCTGTCTGTCTGTCTGTCTGTCTGTCTGTCTGTCTGTCTGTCTGTCTGTCTGTCTGTCTGTCTGTCTGTCTGTCTGTCTGCCTGTATGTCTGGGTCTGTCTCTATCTCTGTCTCTGTCTCTGTCTCTGTCTCTGTCTCTGTCTCTGTCTCTGTCTGTCTGACTGTCTGCCTGCCGGTTGCAATTTCAATTTAATCCTCCAGAAACGACAGAACAAATAATGCAACAAATATTGTGGTTAAACTCAAATATACTAATTGATAATCTTCGTAAATGATATAATCGGTAGGACTGGTGGAGTTATGTCGCACAGGCAGTTAACAAAAACATATAGAAATGTCTGTTCTACCCAAAATTACAACCAAATAATTGCAGCATTAACGCAAAAATGGAAGAGGAAAGTGGAAGGGGGAAAAAGTAAGGAACTATATACCAGTTTCATTTAAGGACCAAAGGATTGACAGCCGTCCCATATACATTGCAAAATAGTTGGGAAGAGATTTTTGACGTACCGATTCCATGGCATAGTGTTTATGAACTGATACGCAAAACGACACCGGATTCAAAACTTAGAATTATTCAATTTAAATTATTGTATAAAATCCTTGCTACCAATAGAATGTTATTTATATGGGGGATACAATCTTCCCAGCTCTGCAGATATTGCTGCAAAGAGAGAGAATCATTAGATCATTTGTTTTGGTACTGTCCATTTGTAGCTTGTTTTTGGCCACAGGTCCAGGAATGGCTAAAGGATTGCAATATTTACCTGGAGCTAACGCTGCAGAAAGCATTATTGGGTGATCTGAAAAGTCATAGTCAATCGATAAATAATATAACTCTTTAGCCACAATACAGTGGGGGAAAAAAGTATTTAGTCAGCCACCAATTGTGCAAGTTCTCCCACTTAAAAAGATGAGAGAGGCCTGTAATTTTCATCATAGGTACACGTCAACTATGACAGACAAAATGAGAAAAAAAGATCCAGAAAATCACATTGTAGGATTTTTTATGAATTTATTTGCAAATTATGGTGAAAATAAGTATTTGGTCAATAACAAAAGTTTCTCAATACTTTGTTATATACCCTTTGTTGGCAATGACACTGGTCAAACGTTTTCTGTAAGTCTTCACAAGGTTTTCACACACTGTTGCTGGTATTTTGGTCCATTCCTCCATGCAGATCTCCTCTAGAGCAGTGATGTTTTGGGGCTGTCGCTGGGCAACACAGACTTTCAACTCCCTCCAAAGATTTTCTATGGGGTTGAGATCTGGAGACTGGCTAGGCCACTCCAGGACCTTGAAATGCTTCTTACGAAGCCACTCCTTCGTTGCCCGGGCGGTGTGTTTGGGATCATTTTCATGCTGAAAGACCCAGCCACGTTTCATCTTCAATGCCCTTGCTGATGGAAGGAGGTTTTCACTCAAAATCTCACGATACATGGCCCCATTCATTCTTTCCTTTACACGGATCAGTCGTCCTGGTCCCTTTGCAGAAAAACAGCCCCAAAGCATGATGTTTCCACCCCCATGCTTCACAGTAGGTATGGTGTTCTTTGGATGCAACTCAGCATTCTTTTTCCTCCAAACACGACGAGTTGAGTTTTTACCAAAAAGTTATATTTTGGTTTCATCTGACCATATGACATTCCCCCAATCCTCTTCTGGATCATCCAAATGCACTCTAGCAAACTTCAGACGGGCCTGGACATGTACTGGCTTAAGCAGGGGGACACGTCTGGCACTGCAGGATTTGAGTCCCTGGCGGCGTAGTGTGTTACTGATGGTAGGCTTTGTTACTTTGGTCCCAGCTCTCTGCAGGTCATTCACTAGGTCCCCCCATGTGGTTCTGGGATTTTTGCTCACCGTTCTTGTGATCATTTTGACCCCACGGGGTGAGATCTTGCGTGGAGCCCCAGATCGAGGGAGATTTTCAGTGGTCTTGTATGTCTTCCATTTCCTAATAATTGCTCCCACAGTTGATTTCTTCAAACCAAGCTGCTTACCTATTGCAGATTCAGTCTTCCCAGCCTGGTGCAGGTCTACAATTTTGTTTCTGGTGTCCTTTGACAGCTCTTTGGTCTTGGCCATAGTGGAGTTTGGAGTGTGACTGTTTGAGGTTGTGGACAGGTGTCTTTTATACTGATAACAAGTTCAAACAGGTGCCATTAATACAGGTAACGAGTGGAGGACAGAGGAGCCTCTTAAAGAAGAAGTTACAGGTCTGTGAGAGCCAGAAATCTTGCTTGTTTGTAGGTGACCAAATACTTATTTTCCACCATAATTTGCAAATAAATTCATTAAAAATCCTAAAATGTGATTTTCTGGATTCTTTTTCTCAATTTGTCTGTCATAGTTGACGTGTACCTATGATGAAAATTACTGGCCTCTCTCATCTTTATAAGTGGGAGAACTTGCACAATTGGTGGCTGACTAAATACTTTTTTTCCCCACTGTATATCAGGGGGTGTAAAGCCATAACACATAATTTTGTCCGTCAGCAGATTATGATCGATTATGTCAAAGCCGCATTGAAGTCTAACAAAACAGCTCCCACAATCTTTTTATCATCAATTTCTCTCAGCCATTCATCAGTAATTTGTGTAAGTGCCATGCTTGTTGAATATCCTTCCCTGTAAGCGTTCTGAAAGTCTGTTAGTAAAATAGCATTGTATCTGGTCAAATACATTTTCCAAAAGTTTACTAAGAGTTGGTAACAGGCTGATTGGTCGGCTATTTGAGCCAGTGAAGGGGGCTTTACCATTCTTGTGTAGCGGAATTACTTTTGCTTCCCTTCAGGCCTGAGGGCACACACTTTCTAGTAGGCTTAGATTGAAGATATGGCAACAAGGAGTGGCGATATCGTTCGCTATTATCCTCAGTAATTTTCCATCCAAGTTGTCAGACCCCGGTGGCTTGTCATTGTTGGTCGAAAACAATACTTTTTTCACTTCTTCCACACTCAGTTTATGGAATTCAAAATTACAATGCTTGTCTTTCATAATTTGATCAGTTATACTTGGATGTGTAGTGTCAGCGTTTGTTGCTGGCATGTCATGCCTACATTTGCTAATCTTGCCAATGAAAAAATCATTAAAGTAATTGGCAATATCAGTGGGTTTTGTGATGAATGAGCCATCGGATTCAATGAATGATGGAGCTGAGTTTGGCTTTTTGGCCAAAATGTCATTTAAGGTGCTCCAAAGCTTTTTACTATCATTCTTTATGTCATTTATGTTTGTTTCATAGTAATAGATTCTTATTATTTTTATTCAGCTTGGTCACATGATTTCTCAATTTTTGCCAATCAGTTGTGCAGCCAGACTTATTTGCCATTCCTTTTGCCTCATCCCATACAAATGTTAAATTCCTCACCAATCCTTGGGGATTTAACAGTTTTTACAGTCATTTGCTTAATGGGTGTATGCTTATTAGTAACTGGAATAAGCAATTCCATAAATTTGTCAAGTGCAGCGTCTGGTTGCTCCTCATTACACAACACAGACCAATAAATATTATTTACATCAACAACATAGGAATCACTGCAAAACTTATTGTATGACCTCTTATACACTATATTAGACCCAGCCTTTGGAACGTTGGTTTTCCTAGATATGGCTACTATATTGTGATCACTACATCCAATGGATTTGGATACTGCTTTAAAGCAAATTTCTGCAGCATTAGTAAAGATGTGATCAACACATGTTGATGATTTCATTCATGTGCTGTTTTTAACTACACTGGTAGGTTGACTGATAACCTGTACCAGGTTGCAGGCACTAGTTACAGTTTGAAGCTTTTTCTTGAGTGGGCAGCTTGATGAAAGCCAGTCAATATATAAATCACCCATAAAATATAGCTCTCTGTGTCACGATCGTTCATTAACGAGAAGGACCAAGGCGCAGTGTGATATGCATTCATATTTATTGACGTACTGAACACACAACAAAAACAACAAACGAAACGTGAAGTCCAAGGTAGACTAATAACATACCTTTACGGAACAAGATCCCAACAAGAGCCAGGGCGTGACAGTACCCCCCCCCCCAAAGGCACGGACTGCGACCGCGCCACACAAACACAACAGGGTAGGGGCCGGGTGGGCATTCCGCCTCGGAGGCGGATCCGGCTCCGGGCGTGACCACCACTTTCTCTCCACCTCCCCGTTGCGCCCCTGATCTGGTCTGGCACCGCTGACTGGAGCTGGACCCGACAACGGTGGATCAAACCGTACAGGCTCCGGACTGGAGCCGCTGGCCGGAGCTGGACTGGACACCGGTGGAGCGGATTGCTCTGGCTCCGGAGTGGATCCGCTGACTGGAGTTGGACCGGACCCCGGTGGAGCGGATTTCTCTGGCTCCGGAGTGGAGCAGCTGACCGGTGCCGGACCAGGCACGGGCCGTGCCGGACTGGACACATGCACCACTGGCTTGGTGCGGGGAGTAGGAACGGGCCGGACCGGGCTGACGACGCGCACCACTGGCTTGGTGCGGGGAGCAGGAACGGGCCGGACCGGGCTGACGACGCGCACCACTGGCTTGGTGCGGGGAGCAGGTACGGGCCGGACCGGGCTGACGACGCGCACCACTGGCTTGGTGCGGGGAGCAGGGACAGGCCGGACCGGGCTGGCGACGCGCACCACTGGCTTGGTGCGGGGAGCAGGGACAGGCCGGACCGGGCTGGCGACGCGCACCACTGGCTTGGTGCGAGGGGCAGGAACAGGCCGGACCAGGCTGGCGACGCGCACCACTGGCTTGGTGCGAGGGGCAGGAACAGGCCGGACCGGGCTGGCGACGCGCACCACTGGCTTGGCGCGAGGGACAGGAACAGGCCGGACCGGGCTGGCGACGCGCACCACTGGCTTGGTGCGGGGAGCAGGAACAGGCCGGGCTGGACTGGGAACACGCACCACTGTCTTGGTGCGGGGAGCCGGAACGGGCCGGTCCGGACTGTGGAGGCGGACTGGAGGTCTGGAGCGGAGAGTTGACACAACCCGTCCTGGCTGAATGCCTACTTCCACACAATACGTGTGAGGCATCAGCACAGGACGTACGGGGCTGTGCACTCGTACTGGCGCTACAGCACGTGGCACTGGCGCAGGATATACGGGACCGAGGAGGCGTACTGGAGACCACGAGTGTTGAGCCGGCACACCCCGTCCTGGCTGAATGCCCATCTTTGCACGACACGTGCGTGGTGCTAGCACAGGACGTACAGGACTGTGCCCGGAACACTCGCGGCACAGTACGTGGCTCCACATAACCGACCGAGGAGCCTGCCCAGTCACAGCCTGAGTATGGGAGTTGGCTCTGCTCTAACCCTAGGCTCCGCCAACCACCCTTTTAGCCCCCTCAAAAAAATTTATTGGGGCTGTCTCTCGGGCTTCCTCCTCGGCCGGTACCCTCTGCATTGCCGCTGCTCCTCTCTATAGCGCGCCTCCACAGTCTCCTCCCAAGGACGGCGATCCATTCCGGCCTGAATCTCCTCCCAAGTCCAGGATCCCTTCCCATCCAGGATCTCCTCACAGGTCCAGGCTGTCTGTTCCTGGACACGCTGCTTGGTCCTCTTTTGGTGGGATCTTCTGTCACGATCGTTCATTAACGAGAAGGACCAAGGCGCAGCGTGATATGTATTCATATTTATTGACGTACTGAACACACGACAAAAACAACAAACGAAACGTGAAGTCCAAGGTAGACTAATAACATACCTTTACGGAACAAGATCCCAACCCGACTAGTGCCAAACAGGCTGCCTAAGTATGGTCCCCAATCAGAGACAACGAGATACAGCTGCCTCTGATTGGGAACCACCCTGGCCAACATAGATCTAAACAATCTAGCACATCAACATAGAAAATATAACCCAGAAACTACACACCCTGGCTCAACATTTCAGAGTCCCCAGAGCCAGGGCGTGACACTCTGTTGATATCACACACATTATCTAGCATTTCACACATGTACTCCAGATACTGACTGTTAGCACTTGGTGGTCTATAGCAGCTTCCCACCAGAATGGGCTTTAGGTGAGGCAGATGAACCTGTAGCCATATTGGCAGATTAACCAGCAGCCATATTACTTCAACAGCCAGTGTGTTCTCTCTCACCTGTTGAGAGAGCAGAATCCCCCATCCTGCCTCCTCAGGTGAAACATAGGTGTGCCCCTTCCCTGGATCAACGTTCCAATGGCAACCGTAGTGAGGAAGGCTGTTGATATCAGGTAACTAGGATCAGGGAAACCCAAGAGGTTTTCAATGAGTGGGGAGACCTCATCTCTCTTTCTCTCTCTCTGTCTCTCTCTCACTCTATCTCTGACCATGTTCTTGCGTGTGTGTGTATATGCAAGCATAGGTGTGTGTGTTGGTACTGATAATGCATAGAATATTGATTATTTCTGACACTGTGTGCAAGAATGGGTCTAGTTGAGATAAAGTAGGCGTACCTTTGTTCAGGAGATTAGTAATGTAATGTTCCCTGATGAGGTGAGGCCTCTGCTCTGCCTTGTTTGAGCTGACATCATTATGACCAAGGCTTTATTGTGTCCTTATTGAACAGTCTAGGGCCTTTAGGAAATGTGAGAGAGGTTGTGGTTAAAAAAAGGATCAATGAATTGCATGTCCCAAATACTGAACACACCAGTGGCGACCCGTCATTCAGGGCAGAGCCCCACCTGTTTTGAGCCGCACATTTTTTGCACTAAACAAATATATATATGTTTTGCATGTCAGTTTGTCTCTCACCCTCTCTGTACACATGCACACATCCACACACAGTCAATCCATTATTCCGGTGCTCCTATATCACTCCCCCCCTGCTCACTGAACAGCTCTTAAAGCTGCTTTGTTTGTCATATGTTTCTTTTTTCAATTATTTTATTTTTATTATTTTTATTTTTTTAACCTTTATTTAACCAGGTAAGCCAGTTGAGAACAAGTTCTCATTTACAACTGCGACCTGGCCAAGATAAAGCAAAGCAGTGCGATAAAAACAACAACACAGAGTTACATATGGGGTAAAACAAAACATAAAGTCAAAAATACAACAGAAAATATATATACAGTGTGTGCAAATGTAGCAAGTTATGGAGGTAAGCCAATAAATAGGCTATAGTGCAAAATAATTACAATTAGTATTAACACTGGAATGATAGATGTGCAAGAGATGATGTGCAAATAGAGATACTGGGGTGCAAATGAGCAAAATAAATAACAATATAGGGATGAGGTAGTTGGGCAGGCTAATTTCAGATGGGCTGTGTACAGGTGCAGTGATCGGTAAGGTGCTCTGACTGCTGATGCTTAAAGTTAGTGAGGGAGATAAGAGTCTCCAGCTTCAGAGATTTTTGCAATTTGTTCCAGTCATTGGCAGCAGAGAACTGGAAGGAATGGCGGCCAAAGGAGGTGTTGGCTTTGGGGATGACCAGTGAGATATACCTGCTGGAGCGCATACTACGGGTGGGTGTTGCTATGGTGACCAATGAGCTAAGATAAGGCGGGGATTTGCCTAGCAGTGATTTATAGATGGCCTGGAGCCAGTGGGTTTGGCGACGAATATGTAGTGAGGACCAGCCAACAAGAGCGTACAGGTCACAGTGGTGGGTAGTATATGGGGCTTTGGAGACAAAATGGATGGCACTGTGATAGACTACATCCAATTTGCTGAGTAGAGTGTTGGAGGCTATTTTGTAAATGACATCGCCGAAGTCAAGGATCGGTAGGATAGTCAGTTTTACGAGGGCATGTTTGGCAGCATGAGTGAAGGAGGCTTTGTTGCGAAATAGGAAGCCAATTCTAGATTGAACTTTGGATTGGAGATTCTTAATGTGAGTCTGGAAGGAGAGTTTACAGTCTAACCAGACACCTAGGTATTTGTAGTTGTCCACATACTCTAGGTCAGACCCGTCGAGAGTAGTGATTCGAGTCGGGTGGGCGGGTGCCAGCAGCGTTCGATTGAAGAGCATGCATTTAGTTTTACTAGTGTTTAAGAGCAGTTGGAGGCTACTGAAGGAGTGTTGTATGGCATTGAAGCTCGTTTGGAGGTTTATTAACACAGTGTCCAATGAAGGGCCAGATGTATACAAAATGGTGTCGTCTGCGTAGAGGTGGATCGGAGAGTCACCAGCAGCAAGAGCGACATCATTGCTATACACGGAGAAAAGAGTCGGCCCAAGAATTGAACCCTGTGGCACCCCCATAGAGACTGCCATAGGTCCAGACAACAGGCACTCCGATTTGACACATTGAACTCTATCTGAGAAGTAGTTGGTGAACCAGGCGAGGCAGTCATTTGAGAAACCAAGGCTATTTAGTCTGCCAATAAGAATGCAGTGGTTGTCAGAGTCGAAAGCCTTGTCCAGGTCGATGAAGACGGCTGCACAGTACTGTCTATTATCGATCGCGGTTATAATATCGTTTAGGACCTTGAGCGTGGCTGAAGTGCGGGGGGGGGGCATGGGCAAGTTGCAGCGGAGGGTGCAGAGCTGGTGGCCGGGGTAGTGGTAGCCAGGTGGAAAGCATGGCCAGCCGTAGCAAAAATGCTTGTTGAAATTCTCGATTATTGTAGATTTATCGGTGGTGATAGTGTTTCCTAGCCTCAGTGCAGTGGGCAGCTGGGAGGAAGTGCTCTTATTCTCAATGGACTTTACAGTGTCCCAAAACTTTTTGGAGTTAGTGCTACAGGATGCACATTTCTGTTTGAAAAAGTTAGCCTTTGCTTTCCTAACTGCTTGTGTATATTGGTTCCTAACTTCCCTGAAAAGTTGCATATCGCGGGGGCTATTTGATGCTAATGCAGTACGCCACACAATGTTTTTGTGCTGGTCAAGGGCAGTCAAGTCTGAGGAGAACCAGGGGCTATATCTGTTCTTAGTTCTGTATTTTTTGAATGGGGCATGTTTATTTAAGATTGAGAGGAAATTACTTTTAAAGAACAACCAGGCATCCTCTACTGACGGAATGAGATCTATATCCATCCAGGATACCTGGGCCAGGTCAATTAGGAAGGCCTGCTCACTGAAGTGTTTTAGGGAGCGTTTGACAGTGATGAGGGGTGGTCGTTTGACCGCGGACCCGTTACGGACGCAGGCAATAAGGCAGTGATCGCTGAGATCCTGGTTGAAGACAGCGGAGGTGTATTTAGAGGGTAAGTTAGTCAGGATGATATCTATGAGGGTACCCATGTTTACGGATTTAGGGTTGTACCTGGTAGGTTCGTTGATAATTTGTGTGACATTGAGGGCATCTAGGAGACGGACTGACTCCATACATCATTACAGACAATGATCCTGCTTTCCTGTCCCTCTCCTATTAGAATAATGGTTTTACACACAGCACAACTATACAAATGGAATAGTCTTCTTCCTTTACAAATGACAGTACAGATACAGTATCATAATATTTACGAGAAAAAATCTAAACACAAAGTATACATAGCATTAAGAAGCTATTTAATATATGATTTTTGTTTTACAAAACAAATATAATTTCACCACACACAAATGCACACACATATACACACATTGACCTACTGTAAATACAGTGAAATTGTGATGAGGAAGGCATCTATGATACTGTGAACTGAGGCCGTATTATGGACCTATCAGAATCTCTCATAGCCAAATACATGCAAAAGACACACACACACACACACATACACACACACACACACACACACACACACACTGAATCGCATAATCAAACAAAGAGAGAGCTAGTTCCCACTTCTCTGTGTCAGTGAGACACAGTGCAACATTTTAACTGAAAGTTTCTGTGTAAAAAAATCCTACCTCGCAAATCCAACAATGAGTGGTTTGGAAGAAATCAGTGGCTAACTGCAAACATTGCAAAGCAATCACTAGCCTGCTATTCAGTGGAGTGGCTGTGTGGTCCCAAGTCTGAGATTAAGGGTCTCTTTTCCAAGCTTAAAATGATAAACATTGGCCATGCTGTCAATGAAGCATGATTTGTGCTGCGCTCAAAACAACTGTTAACTCAGAACTGGGAAATCTGACTACAGTGAGTTCAAGTCAACTGGGAACTCGGGAAAAAACAAGCTCCGACTGGGAAAATACGTTTTGAACGGTCATCTAACTCGGAATTGTAAATCGGGAACTCGGGCCTCTTTCTAGAGCTACGAACTGAAGATCACTGACGTCATCATGATTCAACCTTGTTTTTTTCAGAGTTCCCAATTGTCTTGAAAGCACCATAAATCCAGAGAATGCCAGACTTTGATGACAAAGTTTGATGACAAAATTTGCCCACGAAGGACTGCCGCGCCACCTTCCTGTTCAAGTGAGCACAGCACAACAAGGTGAGTCCTTGTATGCTGCTGCATAAATGATGTAATATGCCAGAGAGATATGTATACTGTAGCTAAAAAAGTAATACTAAATGTATGTTGTGTGGTATGCTGTCAGTAGCCCATGTGCCTCAACCTAATAATTTGGTCTATTTTCCCCTCTTAATTTCGCCTACTGTTCTGACTTGGTGGTGCACATGTAGCCTATAACCTGTTTTAGAGAAATGTAATCATTGAATATTGTAAGAGCATTCATTTTCTGCTTATATGCCCCCTTTATTTATCCTACGGTTCTGACTTGGTGTACAGGGAGAACACTGTAAGAACGGCCCATCTTCTGAATTCTGTCGCTGTACATTTCAAAAGTGCTGAACAAATAGTTATATTGACTACATCCGTCCTTATCTCACTCATTAATGTCTTAATCGAAATTACGGATTTCCTTTTATCCGGTTGTCGTCCCCTTATGCCATAGTTTGTACATCTCAATTTTCAGTAGAAACCACATTTGTTTAAGCAAGTCAGCCATATCAACAATGTTTTTTTTAAAGGCAGTAAATGAGGCTGAATGAACTGTTTCGCTGCCAGACAAGGCTCCGCTGATAGCCAGGTGTAGCAGTGGTAAGGTGTTGGGAGTGCTGTTGGGACTCTGCTGTTGGGACAGCTTTATGTAGGCCCTAACAGTTTGTGGGCACTGTTTGTCACCGTTATAGTGCAATTAATGTATTGTTTAGTGTTGTGTTGTGTAGTGGCTTTGCTGGCATGCATCCCACAGTTTTTGTTTGTTTGCCCCACCAATATTTTCATGCTAAAATTACCACTGGAACACACCAGCAGCTTTAAAGAATTCCCAGAAATGACATTCTCAGAAATATGTTCTACAGAATGATCCCAGGGTTCTAGTCCATATGATAAAACAGTATCCACCAGTGGAGGTTACTCAGACGAGGAAGGGGAGGACCATCCTCCTCAGTGAATTTCCCCCCCAATTTTTTTTTTACAACATTTAAAACGTTTGCCCTTTTAGATAAAACTATACTAAATATAATCACATTATCAAATAATTGATTAAAACACACTATTTTGCAATGAAGGTCTACAGTAGCTTCAACAGCTCTCTGTGGGGTAGCACCATGGTGTAGCCGGAGGACAGATAGCTTCCATCCTCCTCTGGGTACATTGACTTCAATACAAAACCTAGGAGGCTCATGGTTCTCACGCCCTTACATAGATTTCCACAGTAATTATGACAATTATGTCCTTCAACATATCAGGCAGGCACCGTGGCAATAAATTAGTAAAACCAAAAGCTTACCTTGACTTGGAAGAGTTCCGGTGTTGTGTTGCATAGTCATAGCCAGCTAGCTAACATAGCATCCCTCTGTTTGAGCAGGGCGTTTGAGTAGGCTAAACTAGCTAGCTGCATTTGCTCGCTAAGTAAGTGAAACTGAAAAAAATGACACTCTCTCTTGCTCCTTCATTTTGGAAGAAATTAATTTGTTCAAAACTGTTCAACTATTGTCTTTCTCTCTCTTTGAGTCAACTACTCACCACATTGTATGCACTGCAGTGATAGCTAACTGTAGCTTATGCTTTTTTCATGCTGCAAGAGCTCTGATAGTTTGGGGTACGTCCTCCGGAAATTGTCAGAATTACTGTGTAAGTCTATGGAAGGGGGTGGGAACCATGAGCCTCCTAGGTTTTGTATTGAAGTCAATGTACCCAGAGGAGGACACAAGCTAGCTGTCCTCCGGTTACACCATGGTGCTACCCTACAGAGTGCTGCTGAGGCTACTGTAGACCTTCATTGCAAAACAGTGTGTTTTAATAAATTATTTGGAGACTTGTGAATATATATAAATAGGGTGCCATTTGGGATGCATACTAACTCATTTGCACTCTCAATCACGACAGCAGATCAGTTTTTTAAAATCAAATTTTAATTCAGTTTTATTCAGGTGTTGTATCATCAGCTGTACAAGAGGAAGTTCTACTGTCAAAATAACACAATAGAAGACAATATAGATACTCTGAACAAGCAATATCACTTCCCCATAGTCTGTTATATGTGGTTGTGTATGACTGATTATGAGAGAGAGAGAGAGAGAGAGAGAGAGAGAGAGAGAGAGAGAGAGAGAGAAGAAAAAAACCTGCTACATGCCTACTAGAGCCCTGCACATGTATTAATTTTAAGCCCTACCCATGCCCGCGACATTCAGGCCCTACTCTACCCAGGCCTGATTGCTCCTGCCAAATTTAAGGCCCTGCCCAAAACCCGAAAACATAAATAACTTCCTCCGTTCGTATATCCATTAGCTGCTCGTCTCTGTCTGTCACTCTCTCTGCATGCACTCTGCTCATGGCGGCTCTGAGTCAGTGTAACAAAATCCTTCCTCGGCAACAGCAAACTACGGAAACAATAAGGACCTCCATACTGCATGTTACGAACCCCGTGGCTTAAACGTCTAGGGAGGATGGAGAAGAGACCCGTAACATAAATCATGCAAATTAGAATCGTGACATGGAACAGGGAGAACAAAAACTACACGACAACCATAAACTACCGTCAAACATAAAATGTTTATTTGTGAACACACGGTAAAGGTTTGGGAAAAAGGGCTGAGCAGGACCCAAGAAATGAAACAATAGTGCAAAACACCCCTAAACTGATCTTGCCTGCCTCAAGAACCGCTAAACTACTGCTAATCATACAAAAATACAGTGGGTGGTCCGCTCAGGTCTAACTAGTGTTTATAGACAGTTTTCTTTCTACGGGTAATGTATGCCCAAGGGCAGCTTGCTTAACTTCCCCTTTTCCCAGAAACACACAAAGTTACCAAACAGAGTAACCAGCAAATAAGTGAGTACACAAAACACAGGACACCACAGTATCCATACTCACATACGGAAAATAGTCTTCTAACAACAAACACAACTGACCGGCTTTTAAACAATGGGATGTGTGATTGAAAAACCAGAAACAGGTGGTGCAATGCAGAGGAATGTTCACTGATTGGTCCACCTTAGCAATCAGCAGACACCCCAACAACCACCAATCAGGAACATACAGGACACCTGTGATTAGGGCAGAAGGAGAGGAAAAACACAAAAAGACACAGGATACCTGTATCCGTAACACTGCACTACAAATATGAGCCCACTTACTGTGTAACTATACCTTTTCTCTCAAGTACTTGAAAACTAAGACCCTTCAAGTTCTCATTTACAGTACGGTTTGCTGAAACAAAAGGGCTTTGGTTTGTTATCTCAAGTTTGAAATTAATGAATAAAAACTATAGTTGAAACTATTCTGAAATAATTAGCAGTTGTCAACCTAGCCATTTGGGATTATATGTACAGTATCTCGGTCTGACAGTCTCTACCACGCGTCACACAAGCCTGCACACTATAAAGCTGAACAATTAAACTAAATAGAAACGAGCAAGGGAAGAAAAACCAAGCAGTAACATTAAAACACACATCCCTTCATGTTGAAGTCTTTCTAGGTGTTTCCTCTCCTAGTTTTTCTGTCAGACAAGAAACAAACACGCTAATGTTCAGGATAGAGATACCTCTCCTCTCCTCTCCTCTCCTCTCCTCTCCTCTCCTCTCCTCTCCTCTCCTCTCCTCTCCTCTCCTCTCCTCTCCTCTCCTCTCCTCTCCTCTCCTCTCCTCTCCTCTCCTCTCCTCTCCTCTCCTCTCCTCTCCTCTCCTCTGTGTTTTCTTCCCTCCATTCAATCAGGGAGGTGAAGAGGTCTCTCTCAGACGTAGTCCTTCCTGTCGTATCCCGCTGCGCCCCCGCTCACGCTGCGAGGGGCGGAGTAGGCCATGCCGGCAGGCTTGTACCTCTTCTCCTCGCTGGGGGGGCAGGAGCTGCACAGCATGGCCCCTCCGATCAGGAGCAGGGCCGCGGCCCCCCAGCCAATGTAGAGCGAGGCCCCCAGCTCCCTCTTCTGGGCGTTGATCAAAAGGGGGTTGTAGAAATCTTGGATGATGGTGCTGGCCGACCAGGAGACAGGGATGAGGACTAGGATCCCGGCCAGGATGAAGAAGATTCCGGAGATGATCATGACTTTAGCTTTGGAGGGTTCATCATCGATGCAGTTGGTGCACTTGGCTCCGACGATGGAGACCATCACCCCTAGAATCCCCAAGATGATGGCGATGATGGTCATGGCTCTGGCGGCCTGCAGGTCCTGGGGCAAGGCCAGGAGGGAGTCGTAGACCTTACACTGCATCTGTCCCGTGCTCTGGATCACACAGTTCATCCACAGGCCCTCCCAGATGGTCTGGGCTGTGATGATGTTGGCTCCGATAAAGGCTGTCACCTTCCACATGGGCAAAGCACAGACCACGATGCCCAGGATGAATCCTATGACTCCCAGGGCGATTCCCACAATTTCCATGCCCATCGACATGCTGGCTCCCTGGGCTGGGTCTCTCCAACACCTGCCCTTCCTGGAGAAAAGAGGATGTGACTTAACTAAGAAGTTCTAGATCCTGCCGAGATTCTCAACTGACAGAATCCAGCACACAGATTCTAGAACTAACAGAGGATTCTGTCACGCTGAGATTCTAATCCAGTTGTAATCAAAGATAGAAGATTCTGTTCCAAATCTGGAGCTCTGTCCTTCCGTATGTTCTTTGTGTTCTTCCTTGCCTGTGTGTATAACCACTTTTTTTCTCTCTCTCTCTCTCTCTGTGTGAGGGTGTGATGTAGCTAAGTGATGCTGCCACGGAAACAGAGATCCTTTATAGCCCAGGGGAGGGAGGTGAGGAGGGAGGGAGGAGTCCCCTGGTGATGATGTCACAGGATGGCAGAACAGGTGTCTGCAGGCTCTTCACAAAAACAACGACCTGCCCATAGAGGCTACTGAGAGAGGGGGATGGAGAGAGGAGGAGGAGTGAGGAGAAGCAAGAGAGATAAGAGGAGAGGAGAGAAGGGAGGGAGGAGGCAGCCAGAGGGGAGGGTTTCACCTGTAATCTGACTCCCTCTTGACTGTTCCTTACAGGAACATAGGGACAGACAGTGCATTGACAATTACCCTGGCCTTGCCTGCTCTCTTTTTTCATGCCTTTATGAAGAATTAATGCCCTCTAAATGTTGGAGGAAAGTATGCTGAATCATGTCCTCTGACTGGATGTACTATGTATATTTGAGGTACAGGCTGGTACAGGTGGGTCGTTCCACGAAATGAGTGCCTTTTGCGTAATGTGTGCCTTATGAATAAAATTATTGTTAAAATGTCCCTCCTTAACCCACTTAACCCCACAATTTATCAAAGTTTTCACCATCATTGTAAAGCTCTAGTTATTTTGTGGCTTTGACAAAGTCATTTTAGCGATTCATTTAAGTCTGTTCCTCATTTTAAGGTCAACCCTGTTATGTGAACTGAACTCTCATTTTAATATGGTGAAATTATTAATTTGTCTTTTTTTTTTTTAAAGAAACATTCAACATCTAAAAGTATAATCATAGTGTAAATGCAGGTGAGCTGTTTATACTCTTGTTGGCCATTTTCTGGTGTTTTGTCGATGAAAACTGAGTGGGTCATGCATAACACATCAAGCCTGTTACCCATAGATAGACAGGCTAGAAATGTTTGAAGAATTTCCTCTTTTTTTTAAAGCTTGCATTCAATTGCCACTCCCTGTTGCACACAAGAAGTTCCATTCTCCCCGTCACAAGGGGATTCATTGCTGATTTAAGATGAAATCATCAACCTTGTCACGGTCAACCCTGTTACTTTATTTGGCACTTAATATAATATAGTAATTTTTATTTTATTTAACCTCTTGAGATCAGAAAACATGTGCTCTTTATGACAGAATGTTAAAATTAGGTGAAATCTTTATGACCTCGCATGGAAACACACACACACACACACAGACACACACACACACACTCAGGCAGACACACAAATATACAGGCAGGCATATACACTCAGCCACACCCACGCTCACTCAAACAAGCACGCACGCACACACAGAGCAATACGTTTCTATGTCCGTTCCTGTAACAGAGCGATTATGTGTGAAAATATTCCCAGATCCCTGAAAACTTGCAGAACTGTCCTCTGAGTAAATAGAGAGAGAGTGAGAGAGAGAGTGAGAGTGAGAGTGAGAGAGAGAGAGAGAGAGAGAGAGAGAGAGAGAGAGAGAGAGAGAGAGAGAGAGAGAGAGAGAGAGAGAGAGAGAGAGAGAGAGAGAGAGAGAGAGAGACAGCATAGACACCTTTAGCATACAAACTATTTACTCATCTCAGTATCGGTTAGATACACACTCACGTTACATGGCCAGGCATCCTCCATGTATACCCAGTGCCAGATTAGAAATACCATAAAAAATGTCACCCACACTTTCAATTGTTATCTGTCATAAGTATCAATAATATTCAGTACCCATGCGTCAATCTAAGTAAAACAATTTTTTTTAATCCCCATCAAAGTCTGTCAATTTAAGCTAGAGATATCTGGTGGCCGAGCGAAAGCAGTGTTTGTCAGACCATGAGACATCCTGAAAATCGGTCTTCTCATGAAAATGTCTGTAGCGTCCGAACGGCTTGTCTGAGGTCGGTACGACTGATGTGCCAACTTCTGTCTGTAGCGTCCGAACCGTTTGGGCTACAAACTAATATGACCACTCTATGGTCACGATGGTGTTCTCCGTTTTTCTCCACAACCCCCACAAGTGTCACGGGACTTGTCTGAAGGTAACCTGGTATCGGTTTAAACAAATTATGGAAGTATGGAGGTAGTTTTGTGTCAACAAAAAAGGGGTTAAATATGTGTCCAAAAAACATACATATTTCCTGAGCGTTTCTATGGGCTTTAGTAGTAATGGCCAAAACCAATATTTTATCAAACTTTCTTTTACAGGGGTCCTAATATTCCAAATCAAATAGTTAAATGATCCATGGTATGACCATCTTAAAACAATTCCATTTGTTAGCTTAGTTTTCTGTTTTGTCCTTAGTTGTCCGTGAAGCAGTTGAATGGTGTTGAATTAAAGAGTGTATGTATTTGCATGTGTTAGTGATGGTGATGGAAGGCCTATCACATGCTATTGTTTGCTGTCAACAAGTCTGAACAACTCCACTCACACGCAGACAAACTTGGGGACACACAGGTTAGTTGCCTGTGGTTACTGGTATTTGAGGTATATTGCACAGATACAAACAATGATAACAACAGATAGCTACATTTACACATGAAACCTTGAATTGAATGAGTACTCTGCTCTGTATGCATCTGATTCTGGTGTGTTTACAGTTTTCAGTCCATTGATTGTACCACCTGAATAATCAACTCAACAGCAGCAACAACTACATCTACAACAGTGGAATGTTTTTTATTTGACTAAACATACATCCACTGACATTCTCCATAGGTCTGTATTTCCATAGATTATTTTTATTTTATTTTTATTTAACCTTTATTTAACTAGGCAAGTCAGTTAAGAACAAATTCTTATTTACAATGACGTCCCACCAAAAGACAAAAGGCCTCCTGCGGGGACGGGGGCTGGGATTAAAAATAAAAATATAGGACAAAACACACATCATGACAAGAGAGACACCACAACACTACATAAAGAGAGACCTAAGACAACAACATAGCATGGCAGCAACAGATGACATCACAGCATGGTAGCAACACCACATGACAAATAAACTAGGGCGCTGCATTTTACCTGACCATAAGCCTTAGTTGTGCTGTGCCCCTACCTATCCAGGTGAGTTATGGAAAATAACTTATTTTTTACATGACTACCTGATTGGTCAAGTGAAGTCGTTTATTGGGGTTAATATTCACCTGCTGCAGCACCTCTCCAGGCCTCTCCACTAAGCCGTGTGCCTCCACATCTGTCAGGTCAGATAATAAGGAACTACTTAACTATTCAAATAGGGAAGCAGCAGTACTCAGTCAGTCAGTGGGTGTGTATGAGCAGTAAGCCTAACGAAGATGACTGTAGACCAAAGTCAGCGAGTGAAGTCGGGGGAGGTGCATGTTCGACAGCCGAAATTTGGACACTGTAGTTGTTTTCCAACAGCAAGGCTCAGATCAACATGCCAGTGTCAACATAGCTTCTATTGTAGTGGGGTAATATTTTATGTATAAGCATATTATATATACCTCACATGCGACTCAAAATAAGACTATGCAATTAATATGTCAACAAAGTCTATTAAATGAATTATCTGACTCCCTAAAGACTATTTAAAACCATGTGCTAACAAGTATTATGCATTTAGCTGACTAAGATCAAGGAATGGTCATAAGAAGTGAATATCAAAGTAAGGATTATTACTAAGGATTAGTAAGGCCAAGACAAATTCTTTCAGCCTCCTGAGGTTGAAGAGGCGCTGTTGCGCCTTCTTCACCACACTGTCTGTGTGGGTGGACCATTTCAGATTGTCAGTGATGTGTACACCAAAGAACATGAAGCTTTTCACCTTCTCCACTGCGGTCCCATCGATGTGGACAGCGGCATGCTCCCTCTGCTGTCCTCCTGAAGTCCATGATCAGCTCCTTCATTTTGTTGACATTGAGGGAGAGGTTGTTTTCCTGGCACCACTCCCTCAGCTCCTCCCTGTAGGCTGTCTCATCATTGTTGGTAATCATGCCTACTATTGTTGTTTTGTCTGCAAACTTGATGATTGAGTTGACGTGTGTGTGGCCACGCAGTCATGGGTGAACAGGGAGTACAGGAGGGGGCTGAGCATGCACCCTTGTGGGGCCCTTGTGTTGAGGATCAGCGTAGTGGAGATGTTGTTTCCTACCTTCACCACCTAGGGGCGGCCCGTCAGGAAGTCCAGGACCCAGTTGCACAGGGCGGGGTTCAGACCCAGGGCCCCGGGATTAATGATGAGCTTGGAGGGTACTATGGTATTGAAGGCTGAGCTATAGCCAATGAACAGCATTCTTACATAGGTATTCCTCTTGTCCAGATGGGATAGGGCAGTGTGCAGTGCGATGGCGATTGCATCGTCTGTGGATCTATTGGGACGATATGCAAATTAAAGTGGGTCTAGGGTGTCAGGTAAGGTGGAGGTGATATGATCCTTAACCAGCCTCTCAAAGCACTGACAGAAGTGAGTGCTACAGGGCGATAGTCATTTAGTTCAGTTACCTTTGCTTTCTTGAGTACAGGAACAATGGTGGACATCTTGAAGCAAGTGGGGACAGCAGACTGGGATAGGGAGAGATTGAATATGTCCGTAAACACTCCAGACAGCTGGTCTGCGCATGCTCTGAGGACGCGGCTAGGGATGACGTCTGGGACTGCAGCCTTGCGAGGGTTGACACACTTTAATGTCTTACTCACGTCTGCCACGGAGAACGAGAGCCCACAGTCCTTGGGAGCTGGCCGCGTTGTTGGCACTGTGTTATCCTCAAAGCGGAAGAAGAAGGTGTTTAGCTTGTCCGGGAGCAAGACGTCGGTGTCCATGACATGGCTGGTTTTTCCTTTGTTATCCGTGATTGTCTGTAGACCCTGCCACATACGTCCCGTGTCTGAGCCTTTGAATTGTCTCTGTACTGATGTTTTTCCTGTTTGATTGCCTTACGGAGGGAATAGCTACACTGTTTGTTCCCAGTCACCTACCATAGAAGCATTATTCAGCTAATATAACAATGTGCACCTTTCTTTGCCATTCCCAGCCGATACAGATACTGTGCCTATCAGGATTTTGTTTGGTGGTAATGGGGCTACCTTGGAAATGGGACTGCCCCGGGTAGAGCTACTGATCGTACTTGGTGCATTGAGTTGGTTGGAACCTCTCCAGCGCGCTGATAATAAACAATTATTCATTTAAGATTCATCCTGTTAGTGATGCCAAATTGTCGTGGAAATTCTACACAGGGACACTCAAAGTCAATCTTAAATGAGTAATTGTTTATTATCAGCGTGCTGGAGAGGTTCCAACCAACTCAATGCACCAAGTACACATGTCGATCAGGAGCTCCACCGGGGCAGTCCCGTTAGTTCTCTTATATACAGACAAGTTATATTTGCATTCATAATTAATTCATCATTAACGTTAGCTTCCTTCATTTGACAGACCAATACTGGGTCATGCATGCGACAGACCAATACCTCACTAGGCTTCTTCTCTCTAACCTGAGACCTTGAAACTGAGATATCCCTTTCTCAAAACAAGGTTCTGGGCATACTGCCAAATTGCAGATACTGATAGTGAGCATTCGTTCAATCAGTCACATGCATAAACACAGAAATTGGTTATTAGAAAAAACTTTTGGGCACAAATTTGTTTACATCCCTGTTAATGAGCATATCTCATTTGCCAAGATAATTCATCCACCTGACAGGTGTGGCATATCAAGAAGCTGATTAAACAGCATAAATATCTAGTTTTGTCTAATCTTGATTATTGTCCAGTCGTGTGGTCCAGTACTGCAAGGAAAGACCTAGTTAAGCTGCAGCTGGCCCAAAACAGAGCGGCACGTCTTGCTCTTCATTATAATCAGAGGGCTGATATAAATACTATGCATGCCAGTCTCTCTTGGCTACGTGTTGAGGAGAGACTGACTGCATCACTTCTTCTTTTTATAAGAAACATTAATGTGTTGAAAATCCCAAATTGTTTGCATAGTCAACTTACACACAGCTCTGACACACACACTGTCACGATCATTGACGAACGAGAAGGACCAAGGCGCAGCGTGATATGCATTCATATTTATTTACGGCTAAACACACGACAAAACAACAAACGAAACGTGAAGTCCAAAGTAGCATCCAAACAACATACCTTACACGGAACAAGATCCCACAACTAACAGGTGCCAAAAGGCTGCCTAAGTATGGTCCCCAATCAGAGACAACGAGCTACAGCTGCCTCTGATTGGGAACCACCCCGGCCAACATAGATCTGCACATGCTAGATCTAAAACCTAGAAATCAACATAGCAACACACAACACGGAAAATACACACCCTGACTCAACAAATACAAGTCCTCAGAGTCAGGGCGTGACAGTACCCCCCCCGCCCCCCACCCCCAAAGGTGCGGACTCCGACCGCGCCACATAAACATAACAGGGTAGGGGCCGGGTGGATCCGGCTCCGGGTGTGACAACCACTTACTCTCCACCTCCCCGTTGCGCCCCTGGTCTGGTCTGGACCTCGGCGCGCTGCTTCCCCTCTCCTTTCTCCCACGAAGTACCAAGCCCTGTCTGGACCCTGGTGTGGGAGACCCCGAACCTGGAGAGGGGCTGACGTCTGGGTCTGGACTGGAACTGCTGACTGGAGCTGGACCCGACGACGGTGGATCGAACTGCTCTGGCTCCGGAGTGGAGCCGCTGACCGGAATTGGATCAGGCACCGGTGGAGCGAATTGCTCTGGCTCCGGAGTGGAGCAGCTGACCGGTGCCGGACCAGGCACCGGTGGAACAGGCACGGGCTGTGCCGGACTGGACACACACACCACTGGCTTGGTGCGGGGAGCAGGAACGGGCCGGACCTGGCTGATGACACGCACCCCTGGCTTGGTGCGGGGAGCAGGAACGGGCCGGACTGGGCTGACGACGCACACCACTGGCTTGGTGCGGGGAGCAGGAACGGGCCGTACCGGACTGGCGACGCGCACCACTGGCCTGGTGCGATGAGCAGGAACAGGCCGGGCCGGGCTGGCGACGCGCACCACTGGCTTGGTGCGAGGGACAGGAACAGGTCGGACCGGGCTGGCGACGCGCACCACTGGCTTGGTGCGAGGGGCAGGAACAGGCCGGGCCGGGCTGATGACGCGCACCACTGACTTGGTGCGAGGGACAGGAACAGGCAGGACCGGGCTGGCGACGCGCACCACTGGCTTAATGCGAGGAGCAGGAATGGGCCGAACCGTACTGGGAACACGCACCACTGGCTTAGTGCGGGAAGCAGGAGGGGCCGGACCGGACTGGCGACACGCACCACTTGATTGGTGCGAGGAGCGGGACTGGGTTCCTTCATTAACCCCCGCTCCTTCTGCTGCCTAACCAGCTCCTCTCGCCGTGCCTCTACACTTTCCTTCTGCTCCCTCTGAACCAATGACCCCCCTAATCTGGTGGCCTCCTCTGCTAACCGGCGGAACCGCTCTATCGCGGCCTCCCGCTGCCTCGTCGTCCACGGCATGAGCCCCCCCCTAATTTTTTTGGGGGATTGTCTCCCCCCCGTGATCATGGCCTCCATCCCTCTTGCCAGACTCTCGCTCATCTCCTCCCAAGTCCATCCTCTCTCCTCGTCACGCTGCTTGGTCCAGGATTGGTGGGATCTTCTGTCAACAGGGAGGGATCTAGGATGTCCCTCCTAGGGACCCAGCACCGTTCCTCCGGACCGTACCCCTCCCACTCCACGAGATACTGCAGACCCCCCATCCGTCGCCTCGAATCCACGATGGAACGGACTGAGTACACCGGAGCCCCTTCGATGTCTAGTGGGGGCGGAGGGGCCTCTCGTACCTCATTCTCCTGGAGTGGACCAGCTACCACCGGCCTGAGGTGAGACACATGGAACGAGGGGTTAATGCGATAATTAATAGGCAGCTTTAACCTATAACATACCTTACACGGAACAAGATCCCACAACTAACAGGTGCCAAAAGGCTGCCTAAGTATGGTCCCCAATCAGAGACAACGAGCTACAGCTGCCTCTGATTGGGAACCACCCCGGCCAACATAGATCTGCACATGCTAGATCTAAAACCTAGAAATCAACATAGCAACACACAACATGGAAAATACACACCCTGACTCAACAAATACAAGTCCTCAGAGTCAGGGCGTGACACACACTTACCCCACCAGACACGCCACCAGGGGTCTTTTCACAGTCCCCAAATCCAGAACAAATTCAAGAAAGCGTACAGTATTATATAGAGCCATTATTGCATTGAACTCAGTTCCATCTCATATTGCTCAAATAAACAGCAAACCTGTTTCAAAAAACAGATAAAGCAACACCTCACGGCATAATGCCTCTCCCCTATTTCACCTAGATAGTTTGTGTGTATGTATTGATATGTAGGCTATGTGTGCCTCCTTGAGCTGTTATTGTCTATTAATGTTCTGTATTATGTCATGTTTCATGTTTTGTGTGGACCCCAGGTTTTGTCTGTCACACCCTGATCTGTTTCACCTGTCTTTGTGCTTGTCTCCACCCCCCTCCAGGTGTCGCCCATCTTCCCCATTATCCCCTGTGCATTTATACCTGTATTCTCTGTTTGTCTGTTGCCAGTTCGTCTTGTCTCGTCAAGCCTACCAGCGTGTTTTCTTGAGCCCTGTTTTCTAGTTTTCCCTGTTTTTGATAATTCTGCCTTCCCTGACCCTGAGCCTGCCTGTTGTTCTGTACCGTTTGACACTGCCCTGGATTACTGACCTCTGCCTGCCCCGACCCTGAGCCTGCCGCTCTGTACCTTACAGACTCTGCCCTGGACTACCGACCTCTGCCTGCCCTTGACCTGTCCTTTGCCTGCCCCCTGTTTATATAATAAACGTCCGTTATTCGAACTGCATCTGGGTCTTTTCCTGAGCCGTGAAAACAGGACTATGAGGCAGAATGATTGAAAAGAGGCAGAATACTCCAAAATATATATTTTTTGTAGAGAGTGACGAGGATATCTTGGCGTTCATCCCAAATGGCACCCTATTCACTAATATAGTGCAGAACTTTTGACCATAGAGCTCTGGTCAGAAGTAGTGCACTACATATGGAATATGGTAATAGGGTGCCATTTGGGACGCATCCTATGATTTCACCATAGAAATATCAATGAACGGAAAGTCGGCCAATGAGAGAATGTAAACTAATGATCTAACTGAAACTGCAGGGCAAAACCACAGGACAACCAAAACTAACAGCGGACTGATATTCTGCTTCCCAAACAGCACACTATTCCCTTTGTAGTACACTACTTTTGGCCAGGGCCCATAGGGAATAGGGTGCAATTTGGGACACAGTAACAAACTGGCTGGCTGACCACGGTTATCTGTGTGATCTGGTGACACTAGTTATTTGTTTAGTTTCATATGAACTCAGACAAGGAAGAGATTAGGAACGAGGGACTGGCATTACCCTGGAAACGACACTACATGAATCTACACCTTACAAGCTGAAAACATAAAAGGAGAATTTAGTATTTTTAAATTAAAAGAGTACTGGCAGAAAAGTGTGCAAAATTAATGGTAAAAGATGTATGACATTATTTGTATCAAAACATATCATTTTTGGACATCCTTTAATATCTATTAACACCTTTTTCTGATGTTTATAAGTTATTTATAATGTTTATAAGTTATTTAAAAATGAGTGATTGAGGCCTGTAAAGTGTTTGCTTATAATTAAAATAGTATCTATTTGGAGACATCACCACAGACATATCTAGTACTATTGCATCAACACACTTGGTGTTGTAGGTGATGTCTCTACTGTAAGTGTGTGGGTGCGTGTGTGCATGTGTGCGTGTGTTTGCGTGGGTGCATGTGTGTGTGTGCGTGTGTGCGTGTGTGCGTGTGTGTGTTGTCCATACTGTAAGTCCAGTCTCAAGCGCTTCCTAACTGTTCCCATAGCAACAGCACGCTTGTGACCTTTTGAGCTATGTTCTATCCAGGGGTAGGATGAAGTTGCACTCAACACTGATCTGGTGAGTTTCATCTGTACCTCCACTAATGGTTTAAATTAGAGTTTGGCCAAGAGTGGAGACGTGTGTATATTAGAGTTTCTGTCAGGGTCAACTGTCTGCATCTGGGTCTTTTCCTGAGCCGTGAAAACAGGACTGTGAGGCAGACTAACCCTTAGGTCCTGGCAGTTCTCCAGAGAGGGCTTGTTCAGCCTACTGTGGCCCTGTGTAGCTCAGTTGGTAGAGCATGGTGTTTGCAACGCCAGGGTTGTGGGTTCGATTCCCACGGGGGGCCAGTATGAAAATGTATGCACTCACTAACTGTATGTTGCTCTGGATAAGAGCGTCTGCTAAATTACTAAAATGTAAATGTAATCACTGTTACACACACCAGCAGTTAATAACCAGAGCAGAGAGAGCATCATGTTTCACCCTAGAACAGAGACCTGGGGCCTCATTTTTCAATATTGCGTAGAAATTATTCTAAAATACTAGTCATGAACGGAATGTTCAAAAAGTGTGATTTATCAAACAACCCTATGAGCGTTATATGCACACCGGTAGGAGATAACCGTTGATAAATACCAATTGTTCTCAGCCTCAGTGCTCGTGCACGACCTTGGCCATTTGCATTTTGAAACGCACCTAATTAATCCTTAAGAGTCTACAGTGCCGTGAAAAGTATTTGTCCCCTTTCTGATTTTCTAAATTTTTGCAAATTTTTCATACTGAATGTTATCAGATCTTCAACCAAAACCTAATATTAGATGAAGGGAACCTGAGTTTACTAATAACAAACAAACATTTATACTTATTTTATTTATTTAATTAACAAAGTTATGCAACACCCAATTCCGACATGGGTCCCATTATGCCTAGCGAAAACCAAAGACTGCATTCCACAGTAAGAACCTTATACCAACGATTAAGCATGGTGGTCATAGTGTGATGGTTTGGGGATGCTTTGCTGCCTCAGGACCTGGACGACTTGCCTTAATAGAAGGAACCATGAATTCTGCTCTGTATCATAGAATTCTACAGGACAATGTCAGGCCATCCATCTTTGAGCTGAAGCTGAAGCGCATGCAGCAAGACAATGATCTCACAAACTCACAATCAAGTCTACATGAAAATGGCAAAAAAACAACACATTTGAAGTTTTAGAATGGCCTAGTCAAAGTCCAGACCTAATCCCAATTGAGATGTGGCAGGACTTGAAACAAGCATTTCATGCTTGAAAACCCACACATTTGGCTGAGTTAAAGCAGTTCTGCATGGAAGAGTGGGCCAAAATTCCTCCACAGCAACTTGAGAGACAACATCTACAGGAAGCGTTTGGTTGGAGTTATTGCAGCTAAAGGTAGCACAACCAGTTATTGAGTGTAAGGGGGCAATTATTTTTTCACACAGGGCATTGGGTGTTGCATGACTTTGTTTATTAAATAAATGAAGTAAGTGTGAAATCGTTGTGTTATTTTTTCACTCAGGTTCCCTTGATCTAATATTAGGTTTTGGTTGAAGATCTGATAATATTCAGTATCAAAAATATGCAAGGGTAGAGAAAATTAGAAAGGGGGAAATACTTTTTCACAGCACTGTATCTAAATAACATAATAAAACAATCCCCATCAAAATCCGTCAGTCTAATCCGTCAGTTTAAGCATCTGCGGTGGAAGGTGGCCGAGCTACAGCGGTGTGTGTCAGACCATGAGACATCCCGAAAATCTATCTTCTCACGAAAAAGTTTTTAGCATCCGAACGGTTTGTCTGAAGTCGGTAGCGCTGATGTGCAAATTTCTGTCTCTAGCGTCCTAACCGTTTGAGCTACAAACTAATATGACTCTCACAAACACGATGGTGTTCTCCGTTTTGCTCTACGACCCCCACAAGTGTCACGGGTCTGAAGGTAACCCATACAAACGAATGGAAGTATGGAGGTAGTTTTGTGCCAACAAACATACAGTGGGGGAAAAAAGTATTTAGTCAGCCACCAATTGTGCAAGTTCTCCCACTTAAAAAGATGAGAGAGGCCTGTAATTTTCATCATAGGTACACGTCAACTATGACAGACAAATTGAGAAAAAATATCCAGAAAATCACATTGTAGGATGTTTTATGAATTTATTTGCAAATTATGGTGGAAAATAAGTATTTGGTCACCTACAAACAAGCAAGATTTCTGGCTCTCACAGACCTGTAACTTCTTCTTTAAGAGGCTCCTCTGTCCTCCACTCGTTACCTGTGTTAATGGCACCTGTTTGAACTTGTTATCAGTATAAAAGACACCTGTCCACAACCTCAAACAGTCACACTCCAAACTCCACTATGGCCAAGACCAAAGAGCTGTCAAAGGACACCAGAAACAAAATTGTAGACCTGCACCAGGCTGGGAAGACTGAATCTGCAATAGGTAAGCAGCTTGGTTTGAAGAAATCAACTGTGGGAGCAATTATTAGGAAATGGAAGACATACAAGACCACTGATAATCTTCCTCGATCTGGGGCTCCACGCAAGATCTCACCCCGTGGGGTCAAAATGATCACAAGAACGGTGAGCAAAAATCCCAGAAACACACAGGGGGACCTAGTGAATGACCTGCAGAGAGCTGGGACCAAAGTAACAAAGCCTACCATTAGTAACACACTACGCCGCCAGGGACTCAAATCATGCAGTGCCAGACGTGTCCCCCTGCTTAAGCCAGTACATGTCCAGGCCCGTCTGAAGTTTGCTAGAGTGCATTTGGATGATCCAGAAGAGGATTGGGAGAATGTCATATGGTCAGATGAAACCAAAATAGAACTTTTTGGTAAAAACTCAACTCGTCGTGTTTGGAGGACAAAGAATGCTGAGTTGCATCCAAAGAACACCATACCTACTGTGAAGCATAGGGGTGGAAACATCATGCTTTGGGGCTGTTTTTCTGCAAAGGGACCAGGACGACTGATCCGTGTAAAGGAAAGAATGAATGGGGCCATGTATCGTGAGATTTTGAGTGAAAACCTCCTTCCATCAGCAAGGGCATTGAAGATTAAACGTGGCTGGGTCTTTCAGCATGACAATGATCCCAAACACACCGCCCGGGCAACGAAGGAGTGGCTTCGTAAGAAGCATTTCAAGGTCCTGGAGTGGCCTAGCCAGTCTCCAGATCTCAACCCCATAGAAAATCTTTGGAGGGAGTTGAAAGTCCGTGTTGCCCAGGAGATCTGCATGGAGGAATGGGCCAAAATACCAGCAACAGTGTGTGAAAACCTTGTGAAGACTTACAGAAAACGTTTGACCTGTGTCATTGCCAACAAAGGGTATATAACAAAGTATTGAGAAACTTTTGTTATTGACCAAATACTTATTTTCCATCATAATTAGCAAATAAATTCATTAAAAATCCTACAATGTGATTTTCTGGATTTCTTTAAATCAATTTGTCTGTCATAGTTGACGTGTACCTATGATGAAAATTACAGGCCTCTCTCGTCTTTTTAAGTGGGAGAACTTGCACAATTGGTGGCTGACTAAATACTTTTTTTCCCCACTGTAAGAGGTTAAATATGTGAGCTTCCTTATATCTCCTAGATATACTGTATCTTGACAGGCTATATACAATTTGATCACATTAGTAAAAAAATTTGCAATAATAATCCATATAAAGTACAGTAATTTGTTAAATTAGAAGCACGTGTGAATGTGAAACCATTGTTGCAATACTATGAAAGACTGAAGTAATGGGAAATCGAATGAGAGATGGCTGATCTTTCTCTGTTGGAAGATTTGGCACACAATGTATTTCGCAGAGAGCGCGTTTTTAGAGACAGTTGGGACTTTTTTGCAGAAAGTAGAGATTGGCCAATCAGATATCGTTTCCCAAAACCAATATTATAGGATCTTTGTGAGGATTTAAGACCTAGTTTAGAAAGGCAAACACATGCCATTAATGTGCAAAACAATGTGCTATCCACCCTCAAGTTTTTGTCAACGGCCTACTTTTCAGCAGGAGCTTGCCCGATCGGCATATCACATCTCTCGATGAGCCAATGTTTTGGATGCAATCATCAGCAAAATGAACATCACACAACAGGTTGAAGTCAAGAGGGGTTTCTTTGACATCAATCAATTCCCAAACACAAACAGAAATAGACGGCACCCACATCGCCATAAAAGATCCATCGCAAAACGAGTTAAACTATGTCATCAGAAAAGGCTTCCACTCTCATGCGCAGCTGATAGGTTATGTGATCTGCTAAAAATGCTGCTGAATCTGGTGGTCTGCAGATCAGCCTATACGCCTACAGGAGGGAGCTGTTGAGGATGCATGGCTTATTGGTGAGTGTTGCCTACTCATTTGAAATATATTTGCCATTGCTAAAGCAAATTGAATTGTCCTAATGGTCTTCTCTTTGTAGCTATGTTTTCATTTTTACTTGTCAAACCACAACTGGGCGAGCCAAATTAAAACTTTCCCAAAAAAAATGTTTTATTAACTTATTTTGGTTGGGCCGTTGTAGACTATTTCATGATACAGCGTTGTATATTCCCCACAGGCTTTAAAGGGATGATTTTGACAAACTATGGTTAACCTCTAAAAGTCTATGCCTTTGGGGGGGTACAAAAAAATAAATAATTATGATTATTTGATAAAATATAGAATTTGGCCTTTACTCCTATAACCCATAGGAATGCATTGAATAACACATTGAGAAATGGCATAAAGAATAGTCATAAAATGTATAATAAGGAATAAGGTTTTGAAGTGTCTGTCCTACACTACATGACCAAAAGTATGTGGACACCTGCTAGTCGAACATCTCATTTCAAAATCATGGGTATTAATATGGAGTTGGTCCCCCCTTTGCTGCTATAACAGCCTCCACTCTTCTGGGAAGGCTTTCCACTAGATGTTGGAACATTGCTGCAGGGACTTGCTTCCATTCAGCCACAAGAGCATTAGTGAGGTTGGGCACTGATGTTGGGCGATTAGACCTGGCTCACAGTCGGCGTTCCAATTCATCCCAAAGGTGTTTGATGGGGTTGAGGTCAGGGTTCTGTGCAGGCCAGTCAAGTTCTTCCACACTGATCTTGACAAACCATTTCTGTATGGATCTCGCTTTGTGCAAGTGGGCACTGTCATGCTGAAACAGGAAAGGACCTTCCCCAAACTGTTGCCACAAAGTTGGAAGCACAGAATCGTCTAGAATGTCATTGTATGCTGTAGCGTTAAGATTTTCCTTCACTGGAACTAAGGGGCCAACCCCGAACCATGAAAAACAGCCCCAGACTATTATTCCTCCACCACCAAACTGTACAATTGGCACTATGCATTGGGGCAGGTAGTATTCTCCTGGCATCAAACCCAGATTCGTCTGTCGGACTGACAGATGGTGAAGCGTGATTCATCGCTCCAGAGAACGCGTTACCACTTTTCCAGAGTCCAATGGCCACGAGATTTACATCACTCCAGCCAACGCTTGGTATTGCGCATGGTGATCTTAGGCTTGTGAGGCTGCTCGGACATGGAAACTCATTTCATGAAGCTCCCAACAAACAGTTATTGTGCTGACGTTGGTTCCAGAGGCCGTTTGGAACTTGGTAGTGAGTGTTGCAACTGAGGACAGACAATTTTTACGCGTTACTCGCTTCAGCACATGGCAGTCCTGTTCTGTGAGCTTGTGTGGACTACCACTTCACAGCTGAGCCGTTGATGCTCCTAGACATTTCCACTTCACAATAACAGCACATACAGTTGACCAGGGCAGCTCTAGCAGGGCAGACATTTGACGAACTGACTTGTTGGAAAGGTGGCATCCTATGACAGTGCCATGTTGAAAGTCACTGAGCATTTCAGTAAGGCCATTCTTCTGCCAATGTTTGTCTATGAAGATTGCATGTCTGTGTTCTCGATTTTATACACCTGTCAGCAACTGGTGTGGCTGAAATAGCTGAATCCACTAATTTGAAGGGGTGTCCACATACTTTTGTATATATATTGTAGGTACTGTATGTGCATGCGTACCTACTTGTGTAAGTTTCAGGGTGCCTGTACGTGTGACTGGTTATTCCAGCACAGAAGGAAACAGGTGTAGAATATTATCTTGTTTATTTGTACACGTTATCGCTCAACACACTTTAGAATCGCTCAGACAGGCCACTCCACTATGGACAAACTAATCATAGATAAGATAACTTGGTCTGCAACCCAAATGACACCCTATTACCTAATAGTGCACTATTTTTGTCCAGGCCCTGGTCTAAAGTAGTGCACTAGGTAATAGGGTGTCATTTGGGACGTAGACATTCATCTGGATTCAATGGCACAAATAAAGCACACCTTAAGTGTTTGTTCAGTCAAATAGGAAATTAATTTAGATGAATGCTGGTCAATATTTCTGAAGAGTAGAAGACTTGTATTACAGGCTGTTATAGTGTATGGCTGGTTTCCCACTAAAAAGCCTGGTCCTGGACTAAAAAGTCATTTCCATTGAAGTAACTTTTTTGTTCAGGACTAGGCTTAATCTGTGTCCAGGAAACCGGCCCTGTAAATTATTGTTTGACTCTGAATCATTAGTAAAGTGAATTGCTGACGTTTTGGATGCAATCATCAGCAAAATGAACTGTAATATACCATTTCCATACACCATCACACAACAGGTTGAAGTCAAGAGGGGTTTCTTTGACATCAATCAATTCCCAAACACAAACAGAAATAGACGGCACCCACATCGCCATAAAAGCTCCATCGCAAAACGAGTTAAACTATGTCATCAGAAAAGGCTTCCACTCTTATGTGCAGCTGATAGGTTATGTGATCTGCTAAAAACGCTGCTGAATCTGGTGGTCTGCAGATCAGCCTATACGCCTACAGGAGGGAGCTGTTGAGGATGCATGGCTTATTGGTGAGTGTTGCCTACTCATTTGAAATATATTTGCCATTGCTAAAGCAAATTGAATTGTCCTAATGGTCTTCTCTTTGTAGCTATGTTTTCATTTTTACTTGTCAAACCACAACTGGGCGAGCCAAATTAAAACTTTCCCAAAAAAAATGTTTTATTAACTTATTTTGGTTGGGCAGTTGTAGACTATTTCATGATACAGCGTTGTATATTCCCCACAGGCTTTAAAGGGATGATTTTGACAAACTATGGTTAACCTCTAAAAGTCTATGCCTTTGGGGGGGTACAAAAAAATAAATAATTATGATTATTTGATAAAATATAGAATTTGGCCTTTACTCCTATAACCCATAGGAATGCATTGAATAACACATTGAGAAATGGCATAAAGAATAGTCATAAAATGTATAATAAGGAATAAGGTTTTGAAGTGTCTGTCCTACACTACATGACCAAAAGTATGTGGACACCTGCTAGTCGAACATCTCATTTCAAAATCATGGGTATTAATATGGAGTTGGTCCCCCCTTTGCTGCTATAACAGCCTCCACTCTTCTGGGAAGGCTTTCCACTAGATGTTGGAACATTGCTGCAGGGACTTGCTTCCATTCAGCCACAAGAGCATTAGTGAGGTTGGGCACTGATGTTGGGCGATTAGACCTGGCTCACAGTCGGCGTTCCAATTCATCCCAAAGGTGTTTGATGGGGTTGAGGTCAGGGTTCTGTGCAGGCTAGTCAAGTTCTTCCACACTGATCTCGACAAACCATTTCTGTATGGATCTCGCTTTGTGCAAGTGGGCACTGTCATGCTGAAACAGGAAAGGACCTTCCCCAAACTGTTGCCACAAAGTTGGAAGCACAGAATCGTCTAGAATGTCATTGTATGCTGTAGCGTTAAGATTTTCCTTCACTGGAACTAAGGGGCCAACCCCGAACCATGAAAAACAGCCCCAGACTATTATTCCTCCACCACCAAACTGTACAATTGGCACTATGCATTGGGGCAGGTAGTATTCTCCTGGCATCAAACCCAGATTCGTCTGTCGGACTGACAGATGGTGAAGCGTGATTCATCACTCCAGAGAACGCGTTACCACTTTTCCAGAGTCCAATGGCCACGAGATTTACATCACTCCAGCCAACGCTTGGTATTGCGCATGGTGATCTTAGGCTTGTGAGGCTGCTCGGAAATGGAAACTCATTTCATGAAGCTCCCAACGAACAGTTATTATGCTGACGTTGGTTCCAGTGGCCGTTTGGAACTTGGTAGTGAGTGTTGCAACTGAGGACTGACAATTTTTACGCGTTACTCGCTTCAGCACATGGCAGTCCTGTTCTGTGAGCTTGTGTGGACTACCACTTCACAGCTGAGCCGTTGATGCTCCTAGAAATTTTCCAATTCACAATAACAGCACATACAGTTGACCAGGGCAGCTCTAGCAGGGCAGACATTTGACGAACTGACTTGTTGGAAAGGTGGCATCCTATGACAGTGCCATGTTGAAAGTCACTGAGCTTTTCAGTAAGGCCATTCTTCTGCCAATGTTTGTCTATGAAGATTGCATGGCTGTGTTCTCGGTTTTATACACCTGTCAGCAACTGGTGTGGCTGAAATAGCTGAATCCACTAATTTGAAGGGGTGTCCACATACTTTTTTATATATATTGTAGGTACTGTATGTGCATGCGTACCTACTTGTGTAAGTTTCAGGGTGCCTGTACGTGTGACTGGTTATTCCAGCACAGAAGGAAACAGGTGTAGAATATTATCTTGTTTATTTGTACACGTTATCGCTCAACACACTTTAGAATCGCTCAGACAGGCCACTCCACTATGGACAAACTAATCATAGATAAGATAACTTGGTCTGCAACCCAAATGACACCCTATTACCTAATAGTGCACTATTTTTGTCCAGGCCCTGGTCTAAAGTAGTGCACTAGGTAATAGGGTGTCATTTGGGACGTAGACATTCATCTGGATTCAATGGCACAAATAAAGCACACCTTAAGTGTTTGTTCAGTCAAATAGGAAATTAATTTAGATGAATGCTGGTCAATATTTCTGAAGAGTAGAAGACTTGTATTACAGGCTGTTATAGTGTATGGCTGGTTTCCCACTAAAAAGCCTGGTCCTGGACTAAAAAGTCATTTCCATTGAAGTAACTTTTTTGTTCAGGACTAGGCTTAATCTGTGTCCAGGAAACCGGCCCTGTAAATTATTGTTTGACTCTGAATCATTAGTAAAGTGAATTGCTGACGTTTTGGATGCAATCATCAGCAAAATGAACTGTAATATACCATTTCCATACACCATCACACAACAGGTTGAAGTCAAGAGGGGTTTCTTTGACATCAATCAATTCCCAAACACAAACAGAAATAGACGGCACCCACATCGCCATAAAAGCTCCATCGCAAAACGAGTTAAACTATGTCATCAGAAAAGGCTTCCACTCTTATGTGCAGCTGATAGGTTATGTGATCTGCTAAAAACGCTGCTGAATCTGGTGGTCTGCAGATCAGCCTATACGCCTACAGGAGGGAGCTGTTGAGGATGCATGGCTTATTGGTGAGTGTTGCCTACTCATTTGAAATATATTTGCCATTGCTAAAGCAAATTGAATTGTCCTAATGGTCTTCTCTTTGTAGCTATGTTTTCATTTTTACTTGTCAAACCACAACTGGGCGAGCCAAATTAAAACTTTCCCAAAAAAAATGTTTTATTAACTTATTTTGGTTGGGCAGTTGTAGACTATTTCATGATACAGCGTTGTATATTCCCCACAGGCTTTAAAGGGATGATTTTGACAAACTATGGTTAACCTCTAAAAGTCTATGCCTTTGGGGGGGTACAAAAAAATAAATAATTATGATTATTTGATAAAATATAGAATTTGGCCTTTACTCCTATAACCCATAGGAATGCATTGAATAACACATTGAGAAATGGCATAAAGAATAGTCATAAAATGTATAATAAGGAATAAGGTTTTGAAGTGTCTGTCCTACACTACATGACCAAAAGTATGTGGACACCTGCTAGTCGAACATCTCATTTCAAAATCATGGGTATTAATATGGAGTTGGTCCCCCCTTTGCTGCTATAACAGCCTCCACTCTTCTGGGAAGGCTTTCCACTAGATGTTGGAACATTGCTGCAGGGACTTGCTTCCATTCAGCCACAAGAGCATTAGTGAGGTTGGGCACTGATGTTGGGCGATTAGACCTGGCTCACAGTCGGCGTTCCAATTCATCCCAAAGGTGTTTGATGGGGTTGAGGTCAGGGTTCTGTGCAGGCTAGTCAAGTTCTTCCACACTGATCTCGACAAACCATTTCTGTATGGATCTCGCTTTGTGCAAGTGGGCACTGTCATGCTGAAACAGGAAAGGACCTTCCCCAAACTGTTGCCACAAAGTTGGAAGCACAGAATCGTCTAGAATGTCATTGTATGCTGTAGCGTTAAGATTTTCCTTCACTGGAACTAAGGGGCCAACCCCGAACCATGAAAAACAGCCCCAGACTATTATTCCTCCACCACCAAACTGTACAATTGGCACTATGCATTGGGGCAGGTAGTATTCTCCTGGCATCAAACCCAGATTCGTCTGTCGGACTGACAGATGGTGAAGCGTGATTCATCACTCCAGAGAACGCGTTACCACTTTTCCAGAGTCCAATGGCCACGAGATTTACATCACTCCAGCCAACGCTTGGTATTGCGCATGGTGATCTTAGGCTTGTGAGGCTGCTCGGAAATGGAAACTCATTTCATGAAGCTCCCAACGAACAGTTATTATGCTGACGTTGGTTCCAGTGGCCGTTTGGAACTTGGTAGTGAGTGTTGCAACTGAGGACTGACAATTTTTACGCGTTACTCGCTTCAGCACATGGCAGTCCTGTTCTGTGAGCTTGTGTGGACTACCACTTCACAGCTGAGCCGTTGATGCTCCTAGAAATTTTCCAATTCACAATAACAGCACATACAGTTGACCAGGGCAGCTCTAGCAGGGCAGACATTTGACGAACTGACTTGTTGGAAAGGTGGCATCCTATGACAGTGCCATGTTGAAAGTCACTGAGCTTTTCAGTAAGGCCATTCTTCTGCCAATGTTTGTCTATGAAGATTGCATGGCTGTGTTCTCGGTTTTATACACCTGTCAGCAACTGGTGTGGCTGAAATAGCTGAATCCACTAATTTGAAGGGGTGTCCACATACTTTTTTATATATATTGTAGGTACTGTATGTGCATGCGTACCTACTTGTGTAAGTTTCAGGGTGCCTGTACGTGTGACTGGTTATTCCAGCACAGAAGGAAACAGGTGTAGAATATTATCTTGTTTATTTGTACACGTTATCGCTCAACACACTTTAGAATCGCTCAGACAGGCCACTCTACTATGGACAAACTAATCATAGATAAGATAACTTGTTCTGCAACCCAAATGACACCCTATTACCTAATAGTGCACTATTTTTGTCCAGGTCCTGGTCTAAAGTAGTGCACTAGGTAATAGGGTGTCATTTGGGACGTAGACATTCATCTGGATTCAATGGCACAAATAAAGCACACCTTAAGTGTTTGTTCAGTCAAATAGGAAATTATTTTAGATGAATGCTGGTCAATATTTCTGAAGAGTAGAAGACTTGTATTACAGGCTGTTATAGTGTATGGCTGGTTTCCCACTAAAAAGCCTGGTCCTGGACTAAAAAGTCATTTCCATTGAAGTAACTTTTTTGTTCAGGACTAGGCTTAATCTGTGTCCAGGAAACCGGCCCTGTAAATTATTGTTTGACTCTGAATCATTAGTAAAGTGAATTGCTGACGTTTTGGATGCAATCATCAGCAAAATGAACTGTAATATACCATTTCCATACACCATCACACAACAGGTTGAAGTCAAGAGGGGTTTCTTTGACATCAATCAATTCCCAAACACAAACAGAAATAGACGGCACCCACATCGCCATAAAAGCTCCATCGCAAAACGAGTTAAACTATGTCATCAGAAAAGGCTTCCACTCTTATGTGCAGCTGATAGGTTATGTGATCTGCTAAAAACGCTGCTGAATCTGGTGGTCTGCAGATCAGCCTATACGCCTACAGGAGGGAGCTGTTGAGGATGCATGGCTTATTGGTGAGTGTTGCCTACTCATTTGAAATATATTTGCCATTGCTAAAGCAAATTGAATTGTCCTAATGGTCTTCTCTTTGTAGCTATGTTTTCATTTTTACTTGTCAAACCACAACTGGGCGAGCCAAATTAAAACTTTCCAAAAAAATTTTTTTTATTAACTTATTTTGGTTGGGCAGTTGTAGACTATTTCATGATACAGCGTTGTATATTCCCCACAGGGTTTAAAGGGATGATTTTGACAATATATGGTTAACCTCTAAAAGTCTATGCCTTTGGGGGGGTACAAAAAAATAAATAATTATGATTATTTGATAAAATATAGAATTTGGCCTTTACTCCTATAACCCATAGCAATGCATTGAATAACACATTGAGAAATGGCATAAAGAATAGTCATAAAATGTATAATAAGGAATAAGGTTTTGAAGTGTCTGTCCTACACTACATGACCAAAAGTATGTGGACACCTGCTAGTCGAACATCTCATTTCAAAATCATGGGTATTAATATGGAATTGGTGCCCCCCTTTGCTGCTATAACAGCCTCCACTCTTCTGGGAAGGCTTTCCACTAGATGTTGGAACATTGCTGCAGGGACTTGCTTCCATTCAGCCACAAGAGCATTAGTGAGGTTGGGCACTGATGTTGGGCGATTAGACCTGGCTCACAGTCGGCGTTCCAATTCATCCCAAAGGTGTTTGATGGGGTTGAGGTCAGGGTTCTGTGCAGGCCAGTCAAGTTCTTCCACACTGATCTTGACAAACCATTTCTGTATGGATCTCGCTTTGTGCAAGTGGGCACTGTCATGCTGAAACAGGAAAGGACCTTCCCCAAACTGTTGCCACAAAGTTGGAAGCACAGAATCGTCTAGAATGTCATTGTATGCTGTAGCGTTAAGATTTTCCTTCACTGGAACTAAGGGGCCAACCCCGAACCATGAAAAACAGCCCCAGACTATTATTCCTCCACCACCAAACTGTACAATTGGCACTATGCATTGGGGCAGGTAGTATTCTCCTGGCATCAAACCCAGATTCGTCTGTCGGACTGACAGATGGTGAAGCGTGATTCATCGCTCCAGAGAACGCGTTACCACTTTTCCAGAGTCCAATGGCCACGAGATTTACATCACTCCAGCCAACGCTTGGTATTGCGCATGGTGATCTTAGGTTTGTGAGGCTGCTCGGACATGGAAACTCATTTCATGAAGCTCCCAACGAACAGTTATTGTGCTGACGTTGGTTCCAGAGGCCGTTTGGAACTTGGTAGTGAGTGTTGCAACTGAGGACAGACAGTTTTTACGCGTTACTCGCTTCAGCACATGGCAGTCCTGTTCTGTGAGCTTGTGTGGACTACCACTTCACAGCTGAGCCGTTGATGCTCCTAGACATTTCCACTTCACAATAACAGCACATACAGTTGACCAGGGCAGCTCTAGCAGGGCAGACATTTGACGAACTGACTTATTGGAAAGGTGGCATCCTATGACAGTGCCATGTTGAAAGTCACTGAGCTTTTCAGTAAGGCCATTCTTCTGCCAATGTTTGTCTATGAAGATTGCATGGCTGTGTTCTCGATTTTATACACCTGTCAGCAACTGGTGTGGCTGAAATAGCTGAATCCACTAATTTGAAGGGGTGTCCACATACTTTTGTATATATATTGTAGGTACTGTATGTGCATGCGTACCTACTTGTGTAAGTTTCAGGGTGCCTGTACGTTTGACTGGTTATTCCAGCACAGAAGGTAACAGGTGTAGAATATTATCTTGTTTATTTGTACACGTTATCGCTCAACACACTTTAGAATCGCTCAGACAGGCCACTCCACTATGGACAAACTAATCATAGATAAGATAACTTGGTCTGCATCCCAAATGACACCCTATTACCTAATAGTGCACTATTTTTGTCCAGGCCCTGGTCTAAAGTAGTGCACTAGGTAATAGGGTGTCATTTGGGACGTAGACATTCATCTGGATTCAATGGTACAAATAAAGCACACCTTAAGTGTTTGTTCAGTCAAATAGGAAATTATTTTAGATGAATGCTGGTCAATACTTCTGAAGAGTAGAAGACTTGTATTACAGGCTGTTATAGTGTATGGCTGGTTTCCACACTAAAAAGCCTGGTCCTGGACAAAAAAATAATTTCCATTGAAGTAACTTTTTTGTTCAGGACTAGGCTTAATCTGTGTCCAGGAAACCGACCCTGTAAATTATTGTTTGACTCTGAATCATTAGTAAAGTGAATTGCTGATGACCTGGACCGCATGCATGCATGCATGCATAACAGAATTCCGTCACACTTTATTTGGATAGACTGGATTGTCCATCTGTTGATCTGTCCATTTACAGATGTTGATAAGCAACTGCTTGCTAAGGTTATGGTTAGGTTTAGAGTAAGGGTAAGGGTTAAGGTTCGGGTTAAGGTAAGGGTTAAATGTAGGGTTAGGATAAGGGTTGGGCTAGGGTTACCAGATAGTTAGTTAAAAGGTTAAGGTTTATAGTCTCTAGAGCATCTACAGATGGACTATCAAAATAAGGTGTTACCCAGAATTTTGCACCCAAAAAATTAACTAGATGTGCAGTACAGGCTTTTTTTCTAGCCCAGCACTAACACAGTTGATTTAATTAATTAATCAAGGTCCACACAGAGGTACATGATTAGTTGATTGTTTGGCACAAAGTGTGTACCAAAAAAGGGTTTCTATGCCATGAAAGGCCTGAGAGTTACATTTTGAGTGAAGATGACACTTTCCTCCTGAAAGGCCTAGTGTACACAATCAATGTTAGGAGACATGGGTCCTGTCTGAAACCTAAATCTATTGAAACACAGCCAACCGTACCATGTTACTAATCCAACACTTCTACTCCTTCCCTCCCCTGTAGGGAGTTTCAGTCAGCCACAGATCTCTCTCTCACTCCCCCCCCCCCCCCCCCCCCCCCCTCTCAATTTCTCTCTCGTTCTCTCACTATGTCTCTCTCTTTCTCTCTCTCTGGAGATTGTTAAACGAGTTTCAGTTGGCAGAGGGATTATCGTGACTCTCTGTCCGTGTTCCGCTTGCTTGCTTGTAAGCTTCCCCGAACCTGAAATAGAGCAGAGGTCATCCTTTGTTCTAGCGGGAGCAGCAGGCAAATAGGAAGCTGTGTGTGTGTGTGTGTGTGTGTGTGTGTGTGTGTGTGTGTGTGTGTGTGTGTGTGTGTGTGTGTGTGTGTGTGTGTGTGTGTGTGTGTGTGTGTGTGTGTGTGTGTGTGTGTGTGTGTGTGTGTGTGTGTGTTGGTGTGTACGTGTGCGTGGTGTGTGTGTGATTGAGTGCATGTGTGTGTGAGTGAGTGAGTGACTGAGTGAGTGACTGAGTGATTATGTAAATGTGTGTGCATGTGTGAGAGAGTGAGTGCATGTGCATGCTTGTGTGTTTCTGTGGGCTATGTGTGCCTACTGGCATGTAGACAAGCAGGCATAACTGTCCATGACAGTAGTCTAGCAGGTCACTAGTTGGCGCTGCTGCACTGTGTGTAGACTTGTAGATGCTCAGTCAGAGAGCTGTTTGGTAACCTCCAGCAGGGTGGATGGTTGCATCCCAAATGACACCCTACTTCCCTACATATTGCACTTCTTGTGACCAGGCCCATTGGACTCAAAAGTAGTGCACTATATAGGGAATAGGGTGCCATTCAGGACACCCATGTTGTCTCTACTGTCTTGTTAGATACAGTGCATTCGGAAAGTATTCAGACCCATTCACTTTTTCCACATTTTGTTACGTTACAGCCTTCTTCTAAAATGTATTAAATAAATAAAAAATACTCATCAATCCCCATAAAGAAAAAAACAGGTTTTTAAAAATGTTTGCAAATGTATTACAAATTAAAAACAGAAATACATTATTTACATACTGTACCTGTCAAAAGTGTGGACACACCTACTAATTCCAGGATTTTTCAATTTTCTACATTGTAGAATAATAGTGAAGACATCAAATCTATGAAATAGCACACATGGAATCATGTAGTATCCAAAAAAGTGTTAAACAAATCAAAATATATTTTATATTTGAGATTCTTCAAAATAGCCACCATTTGCCTTGATGACAGCTTTGCACACGCTTGGCGTTCTCTCAACTAGCTTCATGAGGTAGTCACCTGGAATGCAGTTCAATTAACAGGTGTGCCTTCTAAAAAAGTTAATTTGTGGAATTTCTTTCCTTCTTCATGCGTTTGAGCCAATCAGTTGTGTTGTGACATGGTAGGGGTGGTATACAGAAGATAGCCCTAGTTGGTAAAAGACCAAGTCCATATTATGTCAAGAACAGCTCAAATAAGCAAAGAGAAACGACAGTGCATCATTACTTTAAGACATGAAGGTCAGTCAATACGGAACATTTAAAGAACTTTCAAGGTTTCTTCAAGTGCAGTCGCTATGATGAAACTGGCTCTCATGAGGACCGCCACAGGAAAGGAAGACCCAGATTACCTCTGCTGCTGAGGTTAAGTTCATTGGAGTTACCAGCCTCAGAAATTGCAGCCCAAATAAATGCTTCACAGAGTTCAATTAGCAGACACATCTCAACATCAACTGTTCAGAGGAGAATGCGTGAATCAGGCCTTCATGCTGCAAAGAAACCACTACTAAAGGACACCAATAAGAAGAAGAGACTTGCTTGGGCCACGAAACGCTGATTGGCTATTGGCAAACAAACTGCGTCAACCATAAACTGAAGTACAGCTATCATGCTCGTAACATATTATAGTGTTCAAAAACCACATTAATATATAGTTTTTTTATGAATAATGTTTTGTTGTTGCATTTAAGAAAATGCTGTTATCGAGGTCATTTCCTTAAGCTGGTTGGACACTACACAGCTTTTAAAGTGAAACATCGCTGAACCTCACGTTAAACGACCATCTATCCTGTAGTTATTTGTCTCGCCGCACTAAACGATCTGTCACAGATAGGACTGTGGGGGTCATGAAATTTAGTCAGCCAGTTATTGTCATGCAGTCGGTTATTGTCATGCAAAAGACTGCCGGTCTCACGGTAATTGACCGTTAATTAACATAAACACTTTAGCATCAGCAGGCCTCCACACATATAAGCTGCTGATGTGAGCCTTTGGAACATCTACATTTTAAAAAGGCTAATAAATCAATTTAATATACACCATCACAATAAATCCATTATTTATTTTAGTCAGGTCTAAAGAAACATTATGATATGAAGAAAATGTATTTTAGAAGAACAGAATATGAGTTGGCCTACTCAAGGCCAATGTTATCTGGCTATGCTCCATGGCATAGACTGTAGGCTTGTTCATTTAGCTGACAATATATGCTTATAAGTCCCTTGCCATTATTTTATTTTATGTGATTTTATAGTAAGAAGAATATAATTGAATTTAGCTGAATAAAAAATAATGTATATTTTTCCCATTACAGAGCGAGTGCACAAATAAAGTGGCTATGTTGAGCATAAAAGTGATCATTTGAAATAGGCCCTATATGCTAGACTCAGAGATATTTTGCAACTTTAGTTGTGAATGATACAAACCTTAGAATGTCTTAGAAATCAAAACATAATGTATATGGGCTGCATGGTACGACTATAGGCAATTGATGATTTGAGAGAAAGTAGCAAAAAAAGCTTGTGCTCTGTTCTTTGCCTCAGGCTGCACAGCTGTTCTCTCATCAAGTTATCATATTTTCACCCATCAGACTATTCTCAATTTAATCTTGTCTTTACTAATATGTAAAATTATTTTTGATTTAGAATGGCCCATTATCAAATGGGCAGGAACAGGGGCAGGGGGAAAAAGACGTAATCTGCACTCAAATAGTCGAATGGAGGCAGCTTGCTTTCCTACCCGTCTGTTTTGTAGGCTACTTCGGTTTTATAGCTGAGCATGTGCTTAATATGAGCAGATCAGAAATAAATATAAGAACACTTACTTCATTCCCTGCATCAACCACTGTTTGAGGAGCATGCTCTCGCTGCCCGACAGGTGATATTCCGCCCAAGTGTTCTCCAACCTTGTTCCTGCAGCTACCCAGTGCTTAGTTTGGAGAACCAAATGAAATCTGTTTGGGAACATCGATAGTAACATGTTTTCGCAACTAAACATATTTCACTAAACTGTTGACAGCCCGTCTGTGTGCTGGAGAACGGAATGAAGGAGAGAGAGGAGGAGATGGAAACACATGGTGGTGAGATATTTTGGATAGTTAAAGGTAATGTGTCACCCAATTATACTGAACAAAAATATAAACGCAACATGCAACAATTTCAAAGATTTTACTGAGTTACAGTTCATATAAGGAAATCAGTCATTTGAAATGAATTTATTAGGCCCTAATCTATGGATTTCACATGACTGGGAATACAGATATGCATCTGTTGGTCACAGATACCGTAAAAAAAAAGGTGTTGATTGTGGCCTGTGGAATGTTGTCCCACTCATCTTCAATGGCTGTGCGAAGTTGTTGGATATTGGCGGGAACTGGAACACACTGTTGTCCACGTCGATCCAGAGCATCTCAAACATGCTCAATGGGTGACATGTCTGGTGAATATGCAGGATATGGAAGAACTGGGACATTTTCAGCTTCCAGGAATTGTGTACAGATGCTTGTGACATGGGCTGTGCATTTTTATGCTGAAACATAAGGTGATGGTGGCGGATACCCAGCAGATATATCTCACTGGTCATCCCCAAAGCCAACACCTCCTTTGGTCGCCATACCTTCCAGTTCTCTGCTGCCAATGACTGGAACGAACTGCAAAAATCTCTGAAGCTGGAGACTCTTATCTCCCTCACTAACTTTAAGCATCAGTTGTCAGAGCACCTGTACACAGCCCATCTGAAATTAGCCCAACCAACTACCTCATCCCCATATTGTTATTTATTTTGCTCATTTGCACCCCAGTATCTCTATTTGCACATCATCTCTTGCACATCTATCATTCCAGTGTTAATAATAATTGTAATTATTTTGCACTATGGCCTATTTATTGCCTTACCTCCATAACTTGCTATATTTGCACACACTGTATATATATTTTCTATTTTCTGTTGTATTTTTGACTTTATGTTTTGTTTTACCCCATATGTAAATCTGTGTTGTTGTTTTTATCGCACTGCTTTGCTTTATCTTGGCCAGGTCGCAGTTGTAAATGAGAACTTGTTCTCAACTGGCTTACCTGGTTAAATAAAGGTTAAATAAATAAATAAATAAAAAATGAATGGCATGACAATGGGCCTCAGGATCTCATCAAGGTATCTCTCGGTTATGACGCCGAACTGCAGTCAGGTCAAGACCCTGGTGAGGACGACGAGCATGCAGATGAGCTTGCCTGAGAGAGTTTCTGACAGTTTGTGCAGAAATTCTTCAGTTGTACAAACCCACAGTTGCATCAGCTGTCCAGGTGGCTGGCTGTGGAAGTCCTGGGCTGGTGTGGTTACAAGTGGTCTGCGGTTGTGAGGTCAGTTGGACATACTGCCAAATTCTCTAAAACGACATTGGAGATGAGGCTTATGGTAGAGAAATTAACATTAAATTATCTGGCAAACAGCTCTGGTGGACATTCCTGCAGTCAGCATGCCAATTGCATGCTCCCTCAAAACTTGAGACATCTGTGGCATTGTGTTTTGTGACAAAACTGCACATTTTAGAGTGGCCATTTATTGTCACCAGCACAAGGTGCACCTGTGTAATGATCATGCTGTTTAATCAGCTTCTTCATATGCCACACCTGTCAGGTGGATGGATTATCTTGGCAAAGGAGAAATGCTCACTAACAGGGATGTAAACAAATGTGTGCACAACATTAGAGAGAAATAAGCTTTTTGTGAGTATGGAACATTTCTGGGATCTTTTATTTCAGCTCATTAAAATTGGGACCAACACCTTACATGTTGCGTTTACATTTTTGTTCAGTGTAATTATGAAAATATAAGCAATTCCCTTTTACTAGGCTATTCAAAGTCAAATACAAATTCTCTAATTGTAGGCTAACTGTAAGCCGCCCTGCACAATCAATGAACCAACAGCATCGCCTAGGGCTATATATTTTCTCCCAGACTCATGGATAGACATGTTTGAGCGTAGCATAAGGTAACCAGTCCATCCAGTATGCATACTAATCCAGTCCACACTCAAAGGCGATTACTAAAATGTGTTTAATTTTGGAGTATAAGCTAGACCAATTATGTACCAAAGACATATTAAATGCGTAATATGAGGCAGACTATGTATTGTATAAGGGCACAATCATCATTTTAATTCAGTTTTTTTTTTCAGGCTTGGGCTCATACACCTATGCATATACATAAACTCTAATATGCATATAGGTGTTTTTAATTAATCATCACCTTAGAAAGCGCTGTCCATTTCGTTATGTTAGGCTTTGAAACAACATCCACAACAACCATGTTTTACACTGTTTCAACCCCAGGAGGTTGGTGGCAACTTAATTGGGGAGAACAGGCTCGTGGCAATGGCTGGAGCGGAATTAGTGGAATGGTATCAAATACATCAAACACATGGTTTCCAGGTGTTTGATGCCATTCCATTTGCGCCGTTCCGGCCATTATTATGAGCCGTCCAGCAGTCTCCTGTGGTTTCAACCTGCTGTTGAACTTCTTTCTTCAAACTGATCATCACAGTGAGGTGAGTTTTAAAAGTATGATAGGCCTTCTGTTTTGATGATAAGTGTTTGTTATGATTTTCGATTGCATTCGCATTGATGTCAGAGTGGTTAGAGGGACAATAGAGCCCTGAGTACCAGGCCATTAGGACCTGATGGTCGTTAGCAAGTTGGGTACTACCAAAGCATGTCCAGAGTGCATAAGAGGAGATTACTGTGGTCATGACTCTTGATTGCCAGTGTGGCGGTCACCACAAGAGGCCTAGTCACAGACGGGGTGTCACACACTAACTACAAGATTTTTCACTTGGTCGTGAGGATTCTCGATACCACGCTGTCGCGCGAAAACTAAATGGGAGTTTGTCACGAGCCGGAACAAAAGATGCAAAACAAAGATAGAGCTCGATAGTGAAAAGCAGCTGGCCGCACACAGGGTCGTTGTCCTGTTGGAAGGTGAACCTTAGCCCCCAGTCTGAGGTCCTGAGCGCTCTGAAGAAAATTCCCACAGCATGATGCTGCCATGACCATGTTTCAACGTAGGGATGGTGCCAGGTTTCCTCCAGATGTGACGCTTGGCATTCAGGCCAGAGAGAATCTTGTTTCTCACGCCAGCCCAGGACCTCTACACCACATCCGGCTTCTTCACCTGGGGGATTGTCTGAGACCAGTCACCCGGACAGCTGATTAAACTATTTCTGTCTATATAAAGCCCTTTTGTGGGGAAAAACTCATTCTGATTGGCTGTCATGTGAAATCCATAGATTAGGGCTTCATTTATTTATTACAATTGACTGATTTCCTTCTTTGAACTGTAACTCAGTAAAATCATTGAAATTGTTGCATGTTGCATCTATATTTTTGCTCAGTTATATTTTGATATGCATTTTACATACAAGCATACCACACCACGGTTAATTCCATGTATGTACTCAACACACAGCCCCTTTAGAGCAAACTGTTTTTAATTGTCCCTAGGTTCCACTAAGACCCTCCATTTATGAACACACACACTCTCTCGCATACACAGTCACTGATTGCCTCAATCTGTTGTCTGACAAATGTTTTAATTTGTGAAGCCACATTCCTACCGAGTACCTGCAATACAGCATTGTGATTACAATTCTAAAACCGTGACATGTAAAGTGACGCACACAGAAACACACACCTCCCAAAATGTCAATGTAATGGGTACGTGACCATATTAGGTGTTTGTCAGAGGGACTAGTATTTGGAGAAGAATGACTCACTAACTGTCATTTGGTGACAACCCCTCCCCCTCCCCTCCTCCCTCCCCCTCCCCTCCTCCCCCTCCCCCTCCCGTCACTGAACTAAAACAAGAGAGGGGGAAGGGAGAGGTAGAGAGAAAAGGAAGAGGGAGAGGGAGTGTAGTGTTACCCATAGGCGCCATTAGACCTGGGCTTCCGAGGCTACAGCCCCGAATGTTTTTGGTCCAGCCCTGAACTTTTTGATGGTCAGAGAATTGAGACATTTCAGGCTGTACGTCTGATAGTTTGCATATTGATGCATCACCATACACGCTAAGAAGTATGCCATAGAGAAAAACTGAGCACAGCTTCGTGAGCGTCATGGTTTCACCGTTACTTTACTGAAAACGTGTGTATCTAACCCAAACCATTGAAGTTTCAAGTTTTATTAGTCGTATGTACGGGATACACATGGTATAAGCACATCGAAACGAAATGCTTACTTGCAGGTTCCTTCTCGACAATGCACCAACATTAAGAAATAGTAAAAAAATAAGCAAGATATATTATACATTTACCAGACGCTCTTATCCAGAGCGACTTACAGTTAGTGCATATATCATTTTTTCATACTGGCCCCCCGTGGGAATCAAACCCACAACCCTGGCTACACGGGATATTACCGGAGGTATATCGTTTTTTTCTATCACGAATTGGTGGGAATCATTTGATAAATGAAGCACTGTATACCATGCCATGCTCTCAGCCTCCAGTACCCCCTGCCAATGGGGACCCAGACCTGAACGGGATCGAGAACAATCATACCCGAACCCGAATGGACCTGAGGACAACCCGACCTAGACCCGACAAATTATTTATATATACACTAGATGAACTTGATACTGTAGAATTCCATTAATTCCTACGGAGGACTGTTCTACTGGGGAGTGCCAATATGGCCGACCGGTGGCTTCAAAGCCTCTCAATGGCCAATACATAGCATCAGCAATCCAGGGTTTATATACATCATTGGACCCGACCCATACCATAACAGACCCTATTGAACACGAGTGACAAAAAATCATGTTTATCAGTCAAGTTGCTCTTCTAGTTAACAAATACGGATTCATATGTTGGCTAGGCCTTCTATGAGTCAATACATTTACCTTATTAAAATAAATATGTTATAAGCTTTGCAGAGCAGGTCCATTGGGGTCTACTGGGGTCTATCCGCTGTAGTTACATAGACCCGAGACCCGATGACAATCAATCAGGACCCGACCCAGACCAAAGTGTCAACTACTGAATTTTAGACCCAACCGTGGGACCTCTAAGTAAAGACCTTTAAGAGAGATAGGGAGAGTGAAAGAGTGAGAGATAGAGAGACCTGATTTCAAGCCCGGCCCCTCCCCTCCCCTCCCCTCCCCTCCCCTCCCCTCCCCTCCCTCCCTCCCTCCCTCCCTCCCTCCCTCCCTACCTGTTCTACTGGTAGTCCTCCCCCACTTGGGACTCAGACCTAGAGCAGCACACACAGAAACACAACCACCCGCTGTATTCAGATTACACTGAGAGAAGAGAAAGAACCTCTACATCACACAGAAAGACAGGAGACACAAAGGAAGACAAAAGGCTGTCCAGTTTCACTCAGACCCACAGACAAACAGAGAAAGCAACGCCAACCGGATCTAAGATGGTGTCGGCTGGGCTACAGATGCTGGGCACGGCCCTGGGGATCATAGGCTGGATTGGGACCATCATTGTTTGTGCCATGCCCATGTGGAGGGTCACCGCCTTCATCGGCAGCAATATAGTCACCTCGCAGACCTCCTGGGAGGGTATCTGGATGAGCTGCGTGGTCCAGAGCACGGGCCAGATGCAGTGTAAGGTCTACGACTCCATGCTGGCCTTGAGCTCCGACCTGCAGGCCGCCAGAGCTCTCACCATCATTGCCATCCTCGCCGGCATTATCGCCATCCTGCTGGCCATAGCCGGGGGCAAGTGCACCAACTGTGTGGACAACGAGGCATCCAAGGCTAAAGTGGGTGTGGCATCCGGGGTAGTGTTCATCATTGCCGGGGTTCTGTGCCTGATCCCTGTCTGCTGGACGGCCCACAGCGTCATCCAGGACTTCTACAACCCACTCCTGGTAAGCGCTCAGAAGAGGGAGCTGGGGGGCGCGCTGTACGTGGGCTGGGGGTCCGCTGCCCTGCTGCTGATTGGAGGGGGCTTGCTCTGCTGCAACTGCCCGAAGAAGGATGAGCGTTCCTACACCGCCAGGTACAACAAGGCTCCTCCATCCGAGACCTCAGCAACGGCCACTGGAAAGGACTTTGTCTGAGTGAGGAAGAGAGAGAAGAGAGGGCGGGAGAGACGTCTGTCTGCCATGAGAGACTGTCTGATCCAGCTGTGTATATATGTTTTCTGTATTCTGGGTCACTATGGTGCTTCTGTATTCCGAATGTTTGAGGACGATACTTAATGGTGATGAGCGAAGAAAAGAACCACGGTGACTAAAGATTCCATGTAAGTTACCGTTGAAAGAGAACCACACCCAAAGAAGGAACTGAATTCCTTTAAACCATCCCCATGCAGTCTGCAGCTTTGTTCTGGGCTGGTTTGGCTGTGTGTTTTTTATGCATGTTTGTGTAAATATGTGTGTGTGTGTGTGTGCCTTTACACCTTTTGGCAGTGTGTTTTGTTAATTGTTTTATCAGAGCTGTGTTTGTTACCATTGTACATGGGCTCCTGAGTGGCGCTGCGGTCTAAGGCACTGCATCTCAGTGCTTGAGGTGTCACTACAGACTCCCTGGTTCGATTCCAGGCTGTATCGCAACCGGCCGTGATTGGGAGTCCCATAGGGCGGCGCACAATTGGCCCATTGTCGTCCAGGTTTGGCCGGTGTAGGCCGTCATTGAAAATAAGAATTTGTTCTTAACTGACTTGCCTAGTTAAATAAAGGTAAAATAATTTTGTATATGTTGTTGTTAAAGGGATACTTTGGGCCCTTTATCTACCTCCCCGGAGTCAGAACTTGTCTCTGTGTGCGGTTTGAAGGAAGTTGCTAACCAGTGCTAGCGCAATTGCTAACTAGCTTTAGCGCAATGACTGGAAGTCTATGAGTATCTGCTAGCATGCTAGCAGATACCCACAGACTTCCATTAATTGTGCTAACACTAGTTATTATTGGCTTGTGAAACCTATAACTTCCTTCATACACAGAGACATAAAATGGTATCCTTGATTTCATCTGACTCTGGAGAAGTAGATGAAGGGCCTCATTGCCAAAATACCAAAGCATCCCTTTAATATTGTCATTTGTATTCATCTTTTTTAAAACATGTATGAGTTACAGTACATGTAAATAAATATTTTTCAAATGCATTTGATTTTATGTTTCGATGGCATTTCATTCATCAACACCACATTCAACATGAAAACTTATTTTAGCACTATTTCTATTAGATACATGTAACTAACAAGTAAATATTAAACTATGTCTGAAAAACAACATACACTGAGTGTAAAAAACATTAGCACCCCCTTTTGCCCTCAGAACAGCCTCAATTCATGGGTGGATGTCCTTTGGGTGGTGGACCATTTTTGATACACACAGGAAACTGTTGAGCGTGAAAAATCCAGCATGTTGTAGTTCTTGACACACTCAAACCGGTGCGCCTGGCACCTACTACCATACTCTGTTCAAAGGCACTTCAATCTTTTGTCTTCCAATTCACCCTCTGAATGGTACACATAAACAATCCATGTCTCAAGGCTTAAAAATCCTTCTTTAACCTGTTTCCTCCCCTTCATCTATACTGATTAAAGTGGATTTAACAAGTGACATCAATAAGGGATTCACCTGGATTCAACTGGTCAGTCTATGCCATGGAAAGAGCATGTTTTGTACACTCAGTGTATTTCTCCAGTCTTTTTCATGCGATTTACTATCTAAATGACTGGCTATTAGTCATAACCTAAGGGAAGTTGCTTTGCATGGGTATCAACTAACAGTATTTCCCTAGTCAAATAGCAGAGCAGGATTTTTGGAAACCATTTTGAACAAAGCCTGAAGAACACGAAACACACATTATTATCAATCTTGAATTCAAATTGTTTGGAGTATTCAAGATTACCCAACCAGTGTGTTGTAGTTTCGTCTTTTTGATATATACTATTTTTCCTCCATGCACCTGGCAATACCTTAGGGCAGCAGGTAGCTTAGTGGTTAAAAGTGTTGTGCCAGTAACCAGAAGGTTGCTGGTTCTAATACCTGCGCTGACTAGGTGAAAAATGTGCCCTTGAGCAAGGCACTTAACCCTAATTGCTCCTGTAAGTTGCTCTGGATAAGAATGATGTAAATGAAGGACTCTTTTTTTTAAAGTGAACAAAGCCTGTTTTCAATAGAAGAGAACTTGAGAAGGATCCATTGTCTTGACTCACCCATCAGGTCTAGGTGTGGCACAGCAAAGGAGCCTGGGAACATGTGGTACTGATAGTTCCAAATTAATTCTTTGTTCAAATAGGGAGCTTTAACTGCAAACAGGACAGGGGGTTGGAGTCAATATTGAAATGACAGGTGATGTTGTCATGGTAAAGAGAGAGAGAGAGAGAGAGAGAGAGGTGGGTCGGTGGCTTGAGTGGAGTCAATTGTAATGAATATGTGAATACAACCAGTGTATTTTTAGCAGAGTAAAAGTGAGTGCTGCAGTCCTATTCAAAGTTAATTGGTATTAAAATCCGTAAGAGTCTATTGACACACCGGTGCATCAATCTAAGTAGCATAATAAAAAAATCCCCATCAAAATCCATCAGTTTGGGGCCTCCCGAGTGGCGCAGCAGTCTAAGGCACTGCATTGCAGTGCTAGAGGCATTACTACAGACCTGTGCCACAACCGGCCTTGGCTGGGAGTCCCATAGGACAGCGCACAATTGGCCCAGGGCCGTCCAGGTTAGGGGATGGTTTGGCCGGTGGTGCTTTACTTGGATCATTGTGCTCAAGTGACTCCTTGTGGCGGGCCAGGTGCCTGCAGGCTGACCTCGGTCGCCAGTTGAACAGTGTTTCCTCCGACACATTGGTGCGGCTGGCTTCCGGGTTAAGCTGGCGGTGATAAGGAGCGCGGTTAGGCGGGTCATGTTTCGGAAGATGCATGACTCCACCTTCGCCTCTCCCGTTGGGGAGTTGCAGTGATGAGACAAGATCAAAAAAAAATTGGGGAGAAAAAGGGGGCAAAATACAACAACAAAAAATCTGTCAGTTCAAGCTAGAGATATTCTGTTTCTTTTGCATGGGCTGCGTCTCAATCCACCACATCCGCCTTCCGCATCTGCGGTGGAAGGTGTCCGAGCTACAGCGATGTTTGTCAGACCATGAGATACCCCGAAAATCGGTTCTCACAAAAACATCTGTAGCGTCAGAACGGTTTGGCCTACAAACTATTATGACCACTCTATGGAAAGGGGAGACTCTCAACCCCCACAAGTGTCAGGTAACCCATACAAATGAATGGAAGTATGGAGGTAGTTTTGTGCCAACAAAAATAAGGATAAAAAATATGTCCCCCCCAAAAAAATATATATATATATTTCCTGAGCTTTCTTATATCTCCTAGATATAGGACAGACACTTCAAACCTTATTCCTTATGATATCTTTTTGGACTGTCTTTTTTCTCCATTTATGAATGTGTCATTCAGTGCGTTTCTATGGCCTGTAGTAGTAAAGGCCAAATTCAATATTTTATCAAATATAGATAAAAAAAAATTATACCTAAAGGGGTCCTAAAATTCTAAATCAAATAAATGATCCATGGTATGACCATCTTAAAACAATTTCATATGTTAGCTTAGTTAGCTTGAACCCAGTATCTCAGTGATGAAATACACCTGAGCTGCATTCGAATACTCATACTAACCGTACTATTTGTGACGTAAATTGAGTATGTAGTATGCTTATTGGTTATAGTATAGATATAGTTAGTATGCCAAAAGTTCCCGGATGTCGTGCTAAATTCGCCAAAATGACAAGTATACAAGCAGTGGACACTATTTCCATGCTTTTAGGGCACATAATGCAATTCTTCAGAAAAAGGGCATGGCTTCACAACGTTTTCAGAGAAGGGCAATGTGGGATCAGTTTCAGGAGCTGAGTAAGCAGGTGATGGCTCGGGTGGATGTGGATAGTATGAATAACTGGGTGAGAACAGCGTTAGTGGGGGCAGCTGCTGCGGTTCAGGGAGGAGGAGGAAAGCAGTCCCATGGTGGACGGAGGAATGTGCGGCAATGGTGCGGAGTAGGAACAGGGCATTTAGAGTACTGAAAAGGACGCATAACTTCCAACATCTGATTCAGTATAAACACACCCAGGCCATGGTGAGGAGAACTATACGTTAGGCAAAGAGGTCATGTTGGCATCGGTTCTGTGACACCATTGGAAGGGAGACACCTGTGGGAGAAGTGTGGGGGATGATTAAGAGGATGAGTGGGGTCATTACATTTACATTTTGCAGATGCTCTTATCCAGAGCGACTTACAGGAGCAATTAGGGGATAAGTGCCTTGCTCAAGGGCACATCGACAGATTTTTCACCTAGTCGGCTCAGGGATTAGAACCAGTGACCTTTTGGTTACTGGCACAACGCTCTTAACCACTAAGCTACCTGCTGCCAGAAGAGAGTGGGATTATCCAGTGTTGATGAGTAGGGAGGATGTGGCCGTAACAAATGAGGAGAAAGCAGAGATGATGGCTAAAGCATTTGTCCAAGTGCATAGCTCCGCAAATCTGTCAGAGGAGGGGCAGAGGGGGAGAGAGAACACGAGAGAGGAGCATCCTGGAGTGCTGGATAGGAGGGAGGATGTAAATGATGCATTGAATGTGCCATTTACCATGGCAGAGGTGAAAAAAGCAATAGGTAAGGCTGGGTTAACTTCACCTGGGTAAGATGAGGTGTGCTATGTTATGTTGGCCCATCTTAGTGATGAGGCACTGGATAAGGTATTGGTGTTGTACAACAGAGTGTGGGAGGAGGGGACTCTACCAGGCAGTTGGAAGGAGGCAGTAGTGGTACCAATCCGGAAGCCCGGGAAGGATCCAACGAGGCCAACAAGCTATCGGCCAATAGCTTTAACATCACATGTATGTAAGATTATGGAACATATGATTACGGAGAGGCTAACTTACTTCCTGGAGAGCAGAGGGCTAGTAACGTCACATCAGAGTGGGTTCAGGAAGGGTAGGGGAACTATGGATCCAGTGCTCTGCTTAGAAGCAGAGGTCAGGATGGCTCAGGTGAACAAGGAGACTGTTTTAGCTGTCTTTTTTGATGTGGAGAAGGTATATGATATGATGTGGAAGGATGGGTTGTTATTCAAGCTTGATGTTATGGGGGTAGGAGGAAGAACGTACAACTGGATAAAGGACTTCCTGTTTGGAAGGTCTATCCAGGTGAGGGTGGGGAAATCTTTATCAGGCATCTACTTGGTGTATAATGGTACACCATAGGGGAGCGTGATTAGTCCTCTGTTGTTCTCAATCATGATCAGGGATGTTTACTCTCAGGTACAGCAGGATATAGGGAGGTCTTTATTTGCAGATGATGGGGCCTTATGGAAGAGCAGAAGAAATGTGCCATACATAGTCAGGAAGGTACTGCGAGTGGCGCAGTGGTCTAAGGCACTGCATCGCTGTGCCACTAGAGATCCTGGTTCGTATCCAGGCTCTGTCGTAGCTGGCCGCGACCGGGAGACCCATGGGGCGGCGCACAATTGGCCCAGCGTCGTCCAGGGTAGGGGAGGGAATGGCCGGCAGGGATGTAGCTCAGTTGGTAGAGCATGGCGTTTGCAACGCCAGGGTTGTGGGTTCGTAAGTTGCTCTGGATAAGGGCGTCTGCTAAATGACTAAAAATGTTAAAATGTAAGCAATTGATGAGGTAGAGTGGTGGGCATTAATGTGGGGATTCAGGTTCTCTGTAGAGAAAACTCAAACAGTGTTCTTTACCAGGAGGAAGGTGGGAGATGAGGTATGCTTGAAGTTATATGGGAGAAACCTGGAGAGGGTGGGGGCCTTCAGGTTCCTTGGGGTATACTTTGACACTAGACTGACCTGGGCAGAACACATTGAGAGAGTGGTGGGAAAGTGTAAGAAGGTGCTAAATGTGATGCACTGTCTGATGGGGAAGGAGTGGGGGGCTGGGCGTTCCTCATTGAAGACCATGTATGTTGCATTGATCCGATCTGTAATAGACTGTGGCAGTATAGCATATGGTTTGGCAGCCCGGACCTCACTGGAAAGGCTAGATGTCATACAGGGGCAAGGACTCAGAATATGTAGTGGGGCATTTCGGACGTCCCCAGTGGCTGCATTACAGGTGGAGATGGGGGATATGCCATTGCAGATTAGGAGACAGCAGCTGGCAATTAATTATTGGGTCAACCTACAAGGACATGGGGTGTCTCATCCTGCGAAAGGGATTTTACAGGCATGCTGGGAACATGAACGAAGACAGAACACGAGCTTTGGGTGGGTGGGTAGGTAATACCCAGGCGAAGGAGATGGGACTGTATGGAAGGGAGTTTAGTCCAATGGTAGTTATCCCTGTAAACTACCATGGCTACTCCCACCTCCAGTAGTTGATCTAGAAGTGTTGGAGAGACTACAGAAAGATAGGGAGGGTGTTGATCCATCTGATTTATTTAAGAGACGTATGGAAACTGTGTATCAGGATTTTGTGTCCATTTACACAGATAGTTCAAAAGATCCAAGGACAGGACGTACTGGGTCAGCATTTATAGTGCAGGAATGTGGGGTAGAAGCCAGGAAACGTATTACAGATAATCTGGCTGTATATACAGCGGAGCTGATGGCCATACTGTTGGCCTTGCAGTTGGTGGAGGAAGTCAAACAAGACAGAGTAGTTATTTGCTCTGATTCATGTGCAGTGTTAATGAGTCTCCAGTCCTTTAGCTCACGTAGCAGACAAGACCTGCTTGACGAGGTGCTATGGCAGGTAAACAGATGGGTATTCAGATTAGATTTACTTGGGTCCCAGCCCATGTGGGGGTGGAGGGGAACGAGGCAGTAGATGAACAGGCTAAACAAGCACTTAGTAGTGGGGCTGTTGATGTTGAAGTTTCAGTGACCAAGGCAGAGGCAAAAAGACTGATATATACAGTGATGGTGCAGAGATGGCAGGAGTAGTGGAATAGAGATAATAAGGGAAGGCATTTATTTCAAGTACAGAGGAAAGTCGGGGAGGGGAGGACGGCAGGAATGGACAGAAGAGAGGAGGCTATTTTTACAAGATTAAGAATGGGACACAGCCAGTTGAATAAGACATTAAATGTGATAGGAAAGCATCCAACAGGAAAGTGTAATTATTGTCAGGACACAGAGACCTTGGAGCATGTATCGCTACAGTGTGGGCAGTATCAGATGGAAAGAGAGAGGATGAGATCTAGTATGAGGGAGAAGGGGATACAGGAAATTAGTTTAAAGAGTATATTGAGTAGAACGTCATTAGATTTAGTCTAAAATATTTTTGTATCTTTTTTAAGAGCAACGGGGCTGGCAGGTAGGATTTAGTTTCTCCCTGTCTCAGGCCCACACTCCAGTACAGTAGGTGGCGGTAATGCACCATAACGTTGGATGTAACCGCCGATAAACTCCACTGAAGAAGAAGAACGTTTTCAGATTTGAAGAAAATGGCGGAAAATATGCAACCGAAGTCTAACGAGATCGGATACAAATAAATTGCTTTAACTAATTATGACAAATGTTAAGTAATATAATAAAGTAATGACTTTTCAAATAAGTTACGTTACACGTTATGTTGGCTGACCATTTGTTAACTACTCTATCCTTACGAACCATTACAGCAGTATTTACCAGTATGTTACTAACGTTAGTTGGCGACTAATACATCGAATTTGCCAGGCAGTATATTAACTATATGCTATGTAACTAACTACCCAACGTTTATTGACTTGATTATTCACGTCATTCTTCTCGTCTGAGTGTGCCAGAGCGCAGAATAACTGATGAATTTACGAACCCTCAACACCCATTGAATATGGCCGGTGTCAGTAAACGTCGGCAAAAAAAAGCCTAATTAAATTGTTGCCAGCAGCACATTTAGCTACAGTCACCAAAATGGTCAGCGTGAGGTCTCATTTGTGTCTGGAAGTAGCCAGTTAGCTTAGCTGCTTGACTGCCGTTGTGAGGTCAGAACGCTCGGATCAACCCTACTCCTCGGCCAGAGCGTCCAGTGTGTGCTCTGAATTTACGAACCGATAATCTGACAACGCTCTGGATTTACGAACGCCCAGACCACACTCTGTTTGCACTCTGGCACTCCAGATTGAATTTACGAACACACCCGAAATCGTAAAATGTCTAGTTAGTAATTTGTTATGCTAACAAGCTAGTAAGAGGTTGCATAGCAACAGCGTCAACTTCCGGGAGAGATAATACGCTTAACTGAAAGGATACCTTTGTTTACATTATACTAAAATGTACTTATAGTATGTAGTATACCATATGTTAGTATGGGTATTCAAACACAGCTCTGGTTACACCAGTAATTATAGTTTGTGACAGTCTGTTGGTCTTGTCCTTTCGTTATTCTTGACCCAAAGAAGCAGACAGGTGTAAACGTGTAGACAGGTGTGAACAGGTGTATTTCCTCTGAAGGTAAAAACACTAAAGTGTAGCTATTCATCAGGCTTTATATCACAGGTGGTATAAATCTCTTGTCCCATGAGGGTGTACTCAATACATTTATATTGGGCTTTTTTGGGTTTCTTTGAAAGTGTTTCCCAAAAGTAGGGTTGCTGTTGAGTGGAGAAATATAATTTGTTTATTTTATCTTGAGAAAATGTGAATGTGCGCTTAGGGGCTGTGTTGTCTTGCTTAATCATGCTATGTTTTTCAGCAACATAAAAGCTGAAAGCATTTATCTTTCAACCACATAAAATATGCAACCAAGACGAACTGAAATACTATCAGAAACATGTTGGATCGTTAATTTGCTTAAAACCCGTCAACAAGCTGATGTCATTTGGACATTTATCGTGCAACTCTACTCATTTTGCCATGGGGCAGAGAGAAAGTTTCACAGTTTTACAGCTAATATCCTGCAATTCTACACATTTTGCCATGGGGTGGAGAGACATTTTGCGGTTTTAAAGCTAATTTCTTGCAATTCCACACATTTTGCCATGACTTATGCCATGTTAATGATATCTGAGTGAGAGTGACTAACAAAATCAATGGGGGCCCCATCGAGGGTAGGGCCCCATCGAGGGTAGGGCCCCTGGGCACGTTCCCTGTGTGCCCAGGCAATATTCAGCCATGATTACTACAAGTTTATATAATTAGCTAGACTAACAATCAATTTTTTCCCCGCTGATCTCATCCTGTAGACTAGCCTACCCGCACTGTATCTGCCAGCTGTTGGCTAGAGCGCACATACCAAGAACAGATTAGGCACATTTGCCATTTAACGCAACAGTTTTTGTGACAAAACTATCGGTAGAGTTGAAAATGCGATGGAAACACATTGAAAACTTCAGCGAAAAAATACATTTTGTGTGCATTACGTCATCACTCACTGATTTTTATCTGCAACAAGTCCGTTTGGTGGAAACACACAACTGGTGGGAAAATGTGCATAGTTTCTTTATAGAGAGTTTAGAATATTACCATGAACATCTGTCGCCAATTGGATGGAAACCTAGCTTGTGACTAGCAAAACAAGAGAAAAACTGCTGATGCACAACTAAGTTTCAAACTTGCACCTAGTGTATTCTACTGTTCTAACTCTCAACAGTAAGTTGAGACCCCAACTGAGTTCCTAAAACTAATAATAATAATTTATTTATTTTGGTTAGGGGCCCCCTAGTGGCCGGGGGCCCTAAACGTCCACTTATGTCGCTTATGCCTGGAGTCGATCTTGCAAGTTGTCTCCTCCTCCTCATCCATAGTCTGGATCATACACTATCAAAGTATAGCATCCACCTGGGTAGCAGAAAAGACCACCACACCTCGACAGTAGTCTGGAACAGTCCCCTACGAGGTGAGCCTCTGCCATTCCCTCACACCGCAGTCCACATCCTTCCAGGAACCGGAATGCATCATTCAAATACCATATGCCAGCTAACTAGCGAGCTAGCTATCAAAGCCAAATAAACAGATACATAATTCAAATATGTTAAAAAATCTATACATCCTTCTTAAAAAACTGAAACACCAATATTTTTCTATATTACTTTAAACTGTGTTCACCACACCTTATATTTAACTACATTTAAATGTCAAACCCATTATTCTATGTGTGTACCGTTCACCACGCTTGCCTAGTACATGGTCTTGAATAACTCATTTCTTATACCCAATGAACTTAAAAGAAGTCAGGGCAACCTGAGTCCATAAACATCTTAATTGGTTACACAATTTAATTGCAGTATTAATTCATAAAATAATTAAGTGACAGTCAAAATATAACTCTTCAATATGGATCAAGAAATATACTTCAAAATAAAGCAATGAGTATGGCATCATGCTCAAGCAATATACTTAAAAAATACATAGCAACAACTTATTGTCATTCACCATCAAGTAAAAAACATACACATTCAATAACATTCAATAACAGTCAATAACCGGTTGCAACCTTATACAAAGGTGGGCATATAGTGATACAGAGAGGGTTCAGATCTTCAGTCTCAATTCACTTACATGCTCCAAATACCTGTTTACGGCTGTCACTGACAGAATAAAACTTGAGCATATTGTTTTCCTATCTATGGTATCCAGCTTCTCCTGGTGGATATGACAGACAGCAGAGATGTTCACAAGTCTTTGAGGTAGAGTCCAAGTCAAGTCTCAAGTCTTTTAGGGCCAAGTCTAAGTCAAGTCTCAAGTATTTTAGGGCCAAGTCTAGGTCAAGTCTCTAAGTATTTTAGGGCCAAGTCTAAGTCAAGTCTCAAGTCCCTTTTGGCAATGGCTTTCTGCCTGCTGTGGGTTAGGTCTATAAACCCTGTATATTATTTGAAGAGACTCCCTTGTTCATTAGTCCATACCTGTATGAAAGAAAGCACATCAGGCATTATTTAAATCAAAATACATTTCCTTTTAAAATGTAGGCAGTTTACATTAATAATAGTAACTGTACCAGATATGAAAAAAGCAAACAACATTTTAAAGTGCATGGTATTTTGTGGCAGACATTGTCTATATTTCACTTCATTCTGTCACACAAACAGAACATCTGTAGGTGAGGGAAGATAAATGACAAATATAAATGTAAACTAAAATGACGGACAACTGTTCAATAACTGCACTACTAAAGTGTTCTACAGTGGGGAAAATAGTATTTAGTCAGCCACCAATTGTGCAAGTTCTCCCACTTAAAAAGATGAGAGAGGCCTGTCCCCGCCAGGGACTCAAATCCTGCAGTGCCAGACGTGTCCCCCTGCTTAAGCCAGTACATGTCCAGGCCCGTCTGAAGTTTGCTAGAGTGCATTTGGATGATCCAGAAGAGGATTGGGAGAATGTCATATGGTCAGATATAACTTTTTGGTAAAAACTCAACTCATCGTGTTTGGAGGACAAAGAATGCTGAGTTGCATCCAAAGAACACCATACCTACAGTGATGCATGGGGGTGGAAACATCATGCTTTGGGGCTGTTTTTCTGCAAAGGGACCAGGACGACTGATCCGTGTAAAGGAAAGAATGAATGGGGCCATGTATCGTGAGATTTTGAGTGAAAACCTCCTTCCATCAGCAAGGGCATTGAAGATGAAACGTGGCTGGGTCTTTCAGCATGACAATGATCCCAAACACACCGCCCGGGCAACGAAGGAGTGGCTTCGTAAGAAGCATTTCAAGGTCCTGGAGTGGCCTAGCCAGTCTCCAGATCTCAACCCCATAGAACATCTTTGGAGGGAGTTGAAAGTCTGTGTTGCCCAGCGACAGCCCCAAAACATCACTGCTCTAGAGGAGATCTGCATGGAGGAATGGGCCAAAATACCATCAACAGTGTGTGAAAACCTTGTGAATACTTACAGAAAACGTTTGACCTGTGTCATTGCCAACAAAGGGTATATAACAAAGTATTGAGAAACTTTTGTTATTGACCAAATACTTATTTTCCACCATCATTTGCAAATAAATTCATAAAAAATCCTTCAATGTGATTTTCTGGAATTTCTTTCTCATTTTGTCTGTCATAGTTGACGTGTACATATGATGAAAATTACAGGCCTCTCTCATCTTTTTAAGTGGGAGAACTTGCACAATTGGTGGCTGACTAAATACTTTTTTCCCCCACTGTATATACTTAAAATATACTTACTGACCTGGACACTTAACAACAGAAACATCATTTAATGTAAGAAGTAGCAAATGACGTCCTGTGCCCTAAAACAGAGAACATTTCTGTTGCAGACAGGTTACATTTCAGAAAGATCAAGTTTGTCAGCGTTCTTGCGCTGAGCCTGGCATGTTGAGGGCGCATGATGATTCCTCCATGACTAAACACTCTCTCTACTGGGACACTGGTGGCAGGCACAGCCAACACTGTCATTGCTACCTGCTTGAGCCTTGGAAAGTATTTTGCATGGATTCTCCAAAAATCCAAGCAATCAACGTCATTTTCATCAGAAGATATTTGAATGTAGCGAATAATCTCTGCTCTGACAGATGACTTTATGTCTCCTTTCTTCTTGCTGATCTTGTTGCGGTAGCCAGAGAACAATCTGGAGGTTTTGGCAGGTGGTTGTTCTTCTTCTTCTCCACTACTGCTCTCCGTAACAGTGACTTTCCATGCCTCAGCCAAAACAAGGTCTGAATTTGTTTTTTTCATGATGTCTATAATCAAGAACATAACAGTATACATTATACATGAAAACAAACCATTATTATTTGAATGCAAGTGACATAGAAAACGTTGCATGTTGCAATGCATTGTACCTGCCATGGATAGCTTCAACATCAGCATTGTACTCCTCACCAAATTCTACCCATAGGCTGGGGTTATCCACATCATCATCATCATCATCATCATTGCTTGCTTTCGGGAAACAAACTGTGAAGGCCTTTTTCATATTTGCAGCGTTATCACATATGATATAATCTAATTTATGTTTTATGCCAGAATTATCACATATTACTTCAAATGTATCACTGATTCTTTCCCAAATTTGTGACCCTGTGAATCTATCACAGCTCAACAGAACTGACTCCAGTCTGGGAGTTTTTTTCTCTTCCATGGCCATGTAATGGGCCGTTACTCCCATGAAACCCCTCATGGTCCTGTCAGTCCAGATATCTACAGTGACAGACACTGATTCTGTCTTCTCTAGGGCAATTTTGATTGTAGCCTCTTTGCTCAGTGTTAATTCATGCAGGCGCCTGGTCAACGTGGGCCTACTTACTGGTCTATATTTGTCATCTACCACTGACATGAAATGCCTAAAGTGAGGGTTGTCCACTAAGGACATAGGCAGGTTGGAGGAAATGATCAGGTCTTGCAGTAAAGCCTCTGTTATGGCCTTCTGCCTGGGGTGGCCCTGGCTGTACACATGGACACCTGTGGTGGTCAAGAATGAGTCAATGCTGCTCTGTCCTTCTGTCCCTGCACTGGCCACCTTTGCTTTGCAGAATTCAGTGAACCTGCAGATGAACAACATGATGGATAGTTGTTGCTGACTTTAGATGGAAGTACAACAACACAAACAAATATACAGTGGCTTGCGAAAGTACTCACCCCCCATGGCATTTTTCCTATTTTCCTATTTTTACAACCTGGAATTAAAATAGATTTTTGGGGGTTTGTATCATTTGATTTACACAACATGCCTATCACTTTGAAGATGCAAAATATTTTTTTGGGTGAAACAAACAAGAAATAAGACAAATTAAACAGAAAACTTGAGCGTGCATTACTATTCACCCCGCGCCTAGGCTAGAAGACTGAAACAGGTTTCCCTCAAGAATTTCCCTGTATTTAGCGCCATCCATCATTCCTTCAATTCTGACCAGTTTCCCAGTCCCTGCCGATGAAAAACATCCCCACAGCATGATGCTGCCACCACCATGCTTCCCTTTGGGGATGGTGTTCTCGGGGTGATGAGAGGTGTTGGTTTGCGCCAGACATAACGTTTTCCTTGATGGCCAAAAAGCTCAATTTTAGTCTCATCTGACCAGAGTACCTTCTTCCATATGTTTGGGGAGTCTCCCACATGCCCATCGAACATCAAACGTGTTTGCTTATTTTTTTCTTTAAGCAATGGCTTTTTTCTGGCCACTCTTCTGTAAAGCCCAGGTCTGTGGAGTGTACGGCTTAAAGTGGTCCTATGGACAGATACTCCAATCTCCACTGTGGAGCTTTGCAGCTCCTTCAGGGTTATCTTTGGTCTCTTTGTTGCCTCGCTGATTTTGACTCTTGGCAGGTTTGTTGTGGTGCCATATTCTTTCAATTTTTTTATAATAGTTGTAATGGTGCTCTGGAGACATTTATTCACTAACTGTAAGTCGCTCTGGATAAGAACGTCTGCTAAATGACTTCAATGTAAATCTGCCAACTCCTTGTCAGGTGGAAATAAATGTCCAAACGAAAAGTTTTTTCCCCCAACCACTTTCCCTCCAGACTGCTTTCTGATTTTTTTTTTTTTTTTTATGTGCTGAGTGAGACTAATTATTCAGTTCTCACCATTCGTTGAAATATCTTTATTTAGGAAAAAAATCTAAACATTAAATTACAACACTGTACGAGTAAATAGTAAGTGCCTTTAGTTTTCTCAAGTTCTTCTGTTGCCAATGTCCATGCATTTTTTACGGAAAGTAATGTCCAAGTAATTCCAAAAAGTAAAATCCCAAACAACACAATATTGGTCAGTTCGAGCAACTCCCAAAGTCAAGTAACCATTATTATTCAAAAACTCTCCTGATGTGATAGATAGCCATTCAGAATGTGTAAGCTAAATCAAAGGCAAAATATAGACCAAATCTAAAGTGAACCAGGCTATATTACAATGAGTCAGGAACACATCTCTTTTGAAATAGATGTTCCAAAAGGAGTTATGAAATTAGTAGACCTATTACTATGCATGACAAACAATTTACAAAAACAAACAAAACATTTTTTCGACATTGACCAATACAATGTTAAAATTAATTCAATTTTTTCCCCATCTTTTTCTCTTCTATTTTGTTTTACAAACTAATATCAGAGGACTTGTGCGTGGTGTACTTCGCTCCATACTTAGCTGTTGCCCCTCGACAGGCACTGACAGCACAGAAGAGCACCCCCGATCAGGAGTAGTCCTGAAGCGCCCCAGCCAATGTACAAGGACGCGCCTAGCTCCCTCCTCTGCGAGTCAGGTCCCAGGGGGTTGTAGAAGTCCTTTATGTCTGCGTTAGCAGGCAGGCACACAGTGACCAGACACAGCGCCCCGGCCACAAGGAAGAACACCCCTGCAGTAATGGCCACCCAGTCCTTGGCCGGCTTGTCCCCGACGCAGGTGGTGCATTTCCCCCCAACCACCGAGAGCAGGAGCCCGAACAGGGCCAGCAGGATGGCGATGACCACCATGGCCCGGGCCGCTTGTAGATCCGGGGGCAAGGCCAGGAGGGAGTCGTAGACCTTACACTGCATCTGTCCTGTGTTCTGCACCATGCACGTCATCCACAGGCCCTCCCAGATGGCCACCACAATGTTGTTTCTGATGAAGGCCGAGACTTTCCACATGAGAAGGATGCAGATGATGATGTTCTCCACCCAGCCCAGCAACGCCAGCCCGACGCCCAGAATCTCCAGCCCCAAAGATACCATCGTTGCCGGCTACTGCTACTGCTGATCATCTCTGGTTCTCCCTCTTCTCACCGAGTGGGATAAGGTTATATAGAGAGCCCCCGAGCCCCCTCCATCCTCGGGGTGGGCTTTGGCTCCGTTATTAAGAGATCCACACATCTGTTTTTCTGGAGTTCATGAATTGTCCTTCCACACAGGGGAGCCCGTCAATGTGCCCAGTGCACAATATCCTGGAAGGATACATTGGAATGTGCTGTGGGTTGCCAAGATATAGGCATATGCACCACATTTGAATTCTGATCGTTTCGATGCAACAAAAAAAATATACACCCCCAATCTGCAAAAGTAGCTACCAGTAAATGATAAAATAAAGTTGTTGTTGCAGCTTTTGTTATTCAAGTATGTGGGGAGATGTTTCTCCAGTTTTGCACTGACTATCCCGATGCCACAGGGGAAGAGGTGAGAGAGATAAAGAGAGGGTTGTTGTGGGTCAAAGGCCAATACACAGACTTCCCCTTCTGAGTGTTATCTTAGAGCACAGTGCTTAAAGAATAAAAAGACATTGCAAGTAAAATAAGACTTTTTACTGATCATTTGTTTAGTTTTTTCACTACTGCACAAATTATGGTTTCAGATTAGATTCCAATAGAGGATTTTTCTTTTTACATCCAAACCATGAATGTAATTTCTTGAATATAAAAGGAAACTGATTGCATAACGTTGGAGCTAGGCCAGATGGTTGAAAGCATGCAGCAAAGGCCATTATCAGGATACAGTATAAAGTATAGTAAACAATAGGCCTTCCCAAATAAATAGTAAACAAAATAGGAATTCAAAATCAGAAAAAACAGTATATGTTAAACCTTATGTCATTTCTCAGAAAATCACTAGAAAAAATCATTGCTTTGTAGGTCTATGGCCTACTATGGCCTACTTTGCTTTTAAAAATCCGTGCTTTTCTCCAGTCTCATTAAATATCAAAGGAAAAAAAAGGAGGTAAGGAAGGAAATAATTAAGAAAATAAGGGACAAGTATGCATATGAAAAGTATTCTAACAGGGCCATACGCTAACATGCATACTTGCAGGAATGTGATTTCGGTTGTCGGATGTTAAGTGGTTATAATCTACCACTGAAACCAACCTCTCATTCACCAGCAAGAAGCAGCCCAGTTGAGGCGCACCTTCACTAATCTCCAAACTGAGGCACAGGTTTTACGCACAGAAAGCTTGACCGTTCAGGTGATTTGGAAATCAGTGGATAAAACTGCGTTTAGATAACACGCTGTCCATTAATGAGCTTGGACTATTAAACTCACAGCTGGTGTCAATGATGGTTAATTGTGAACGATACTACAGGCAGACTGGACACGTTTATTAGTTTGGTGGGTGTGTATCGGCCAATAAACATCCACAGGTGCTTTCAATCGGCTCAATTAGTGACTATACCCTGGCAGGTGGGTAAATAGGTTGGGGTCTATTTCCTCACCACAACACTGCTAAACACGGGTCCTTCTAGGTTTACGCAAGGCTTGCCCGAGTACAGAAAGCGATAGCGATGGCCTCCGTCGGTCTCCAGATTCTGGGCATCTTCCTGGCTCTTATCGGTTGGATCGGTGACATTGTCATCTGCGCGCTCCCCATGTGGAAGGTGACTGCATTCATAGGCAACAACATCGTGACTGCGCAGACCTTCTGGGAAGGCCTGTGGATGAACTGCGTGATGCAGAGCACGGGCCAGATGCAGTGTAAAGTCTACGACTCCATGCTAGCTCTCCCCCAGGACCTTCAGGCCGCCAGAGCTCTGGTGATCATCTCCATCCTCGTGGCCGTGATCGGCGTCCTACTCTCTGTGGCCGGGGGGAAGTGCACCAACTGCATTGAGGACGAGGAGGCCAAGTCCAAGGTGGCCATCGCATCCGGCGTGTTCTTCCTGGTCTCCGGCGTCCTATGCCTGATCCCCGTGTCCTGGTCCGCCAACACCGTTATCAGGGACTTTTACAACCCGCTGCTCATGGACACGCAGAGGCGAGAGCTGGGCGCTTCGCTCTTCATCGGATGGGGCTCTGCTGGCCTGATGCTCATCGGAGGCGCGCTTCTCTGCTGCCAGTGCCCCAAACGCGAGGAGAGTAGGTACTCCGCCAAATATTCTGCCCCTCGCTCCACTGCCTACGTCTGACAGATCAACACTGAAGTTTTGATATGGACGTTTTGTGCAGAATGAACGAGGGTACATCTGTTTCACTTCGGTGCACCAGGACATTTGACAAGGGCCATTTGAATAATTTTTAATTAAATGTTTTATCTTAATGGATTTATTTGCTTTAATAAATATTTTAATGCTTATCATTCGTTTTTTAATTGTAACATTTGAAGCGTTTTTAGTTTCAAGAAGGCTAGGTCATGGTGTAGGCAACTTGAGTGTTCACTGACCATCTGCTCATGGTCAGGTCTAATTGGCTAAAATATACTAATCCCCTAAAGTAGGCTAACTAATTTTAATGGTTCTCTGGGGATTTATTTGTTGTGCAGTCTTGACAGAACCATAACGGTGACAACCTTTCTGCATTAAACTTCTCTGTAGCGTTATTGGATGAGCACAGTACTTAAGTCATTGCAAGTCAAATAACGTGCACAAGACAAGTTGTCTGTATAAGTTATTTCAAGTAAAAGTGAAGAAATCACATTTTGCAGTCTAACGTGACGAAAAGACAGGGATGGTTAACACGTTCTGCATTTGTGACTCTCTCAGATTGAGCTACATTCAATGTGATAAGAACAATACATCTGTCTGCTACAAAATGGTATAGGTGTTCTCTAAATCCAACGGACAGGCTGTGACTGTCTTGAATACAAGGAGTGAACTGTTACAATGTACCCCAACTCCTGGGTCAGTAACAAGGCTTTGGGTGACATGTAAGTTTGAGAATTAATAAACTGTGAAATTGAACAACATTGCCATGTTTAACATTTTGTGGCAGAATTAAAATGTTTTTTTTTAGGCTCCATTAACTGGCCCTTCATCTGAACTAAATGTTTGTTAGTGAGAGACTGCAGTGTGAGTGACACAGTTGCGTGTTATGGTAGTCCCATAATTTGCATTCCTAGTCTGCACCCAGATGACCTTGGGCTTGTTACAACTAACCCTGACCATTAGCTAGCTTACATTTTAGCAACAACTTTAGCATTGCTAACTTAAATCATATCTACACACAGGTTTTAAACCTGAAATGTTTGTAACTACAAAGCAGGTGATGCCATTACAAAAACAAATTTGGACATTACTTCTCAATCGTTTGTGCAATCAGATCAGGGTCTCGCATCTTCACATGAAGGTTGCGGACTAAACAGCATGTGCACAGTGAGTCTATGATTCTAGCTTGTTCCTGATTGGAGATATTTAGTGTTACAACTATCCCCGGTTCGGACACATCTTAAGTGTATTTTTACTACCGGGGTGGTTCTGTCTCCCTGATGTGATGTCCCTGCTAGAGCATTTCTACTGTACTGCACTTGATTGGAGCCAGGCCATATGGGGTCGTCACTAGTTAACAGCCACAAAGTAAAACCACTCCTATTTCTCAATCGGATTTTTAAACCTAACCTTAACCACACTAACGTTACGTCTATCCTTAAATTAAGACAAAAGCACATTTTTGTTTCCATAAATTTTTGGCATATACAGCAGCGCATTTTGACTTGGAGGATGTGTAATCTTGTGGAAGCCAGATGGTCGAAATCCAGCAAAGGCCCTTATCAGGATAGTGTAAAGTACAGGAAAACATGTTATCAAATAATGTAGGCCTAGTATGCAAACTCTGAAACAACCAAAGTCTCAAACAAATCAATATTCACATTTTATTTGAGAACTAGAAAATCGTTGCTTTGTAGGTCTACTTTGCTTTTGAAAATCCTAATGTGATTTCGGTTGTCAGATGCTAAATGGATAATCTACCAAGGAGGGGATTCGATTATCTGGCCCTGGTGGGAGGAGTTTGCACCGGGTGAAAAGGGATTGCTTTGGTGAGCCATGTGTCCCGCTCTGGCCGATGGCAAAGTCCAGTCAAAACAAAAGTGTCATAGGTTAAGCACATGTAGTAATGAGTAGCATTCTGTAATTTCACATGCAAAAAGTGATTGCTTTTGAAAAAACACTATCTGCCTTCCCACTGAAAATTAGTTTGAAAATTCAAACATATATTTTATGTAAAAAAAACATTGTTGTAGGCCTATGTTCTGAACGATGCACCATGCTGCCTTGTTGACAACATGACCAAGCAGCGCAGATTACTGTACACCGTGGTTCAGCTTAATCGAACTCCCTCACTGAAACCTACAGCCCATTGACAATCATCAATAAGAAGCAGCCCAGGCACACTGGCCTTCACTAATCTCCAAACTGACGTACAGGTTTTACGCACAGAAAGCTTGGCCATTCAGGTGATTTGGAGATCATTTAGGGGATTCATTCAGATAAATTGGAGATCATTGAGGGGATTTGATTATCTGGCCTGGGTTGTCCCTGTGGGAGTAGTTTGCACCGGGTGAAACGTGATTGCATTAGTTTTGGAACCGGGTTGTCTCCTGGGCGTGCAACTATGGAGCCAGGTGCCCTGCTCTGGTCGATGGCGTAGTTGTTTAAAACAAAATTTACATAGGTTAAGCACGTGGAGTAATAAGTAGCATTATGTGTTTTCTAATGCAAAAGTGATTGCTTTTAATAGAAATGCTTTATCTTCCTTCCCAATGAACACTAGTTTGAAAATTCTAACATATATTTTATGGAAAAGAGATGTATGTCTCTGAACGATGCACCATGCTGCCTTGTTGACAACATCACAGAGCGGCGCAGGTTACTGTCTGATTTGGAATGGGCGCTCCTCCCTCACCGCTTTTGCCCCGTTCACGTCACGGGCCATAGACTGGTGCACTGCGGGTCAGCTTAATCAAACTTCCTCAGTGGATACAACTGCCTGTGTTTAGTTGACATGCTGAAAATGAATGAGCTTGGACTATTAGCCTCACAGCTGGTATCAATAATGGTTAATTATGTAGGCTACATGCCACAGGTGGCGGCGAAAATCGGACTGATACTATAGGCAGACTGGTCAATTAATTAGTTATGTGGGTGTGTATTGGCCGATAAACATCCACAGGTGCTTTCAATCGGCTTAATTAGTGACCACACCCTGGTAGGTGGGAATATAGGTTGGGGTCTGTAGCCTCACCACTTCAGCAAGTGTTCCTACTGCTAAACACTGGTCCTTCAGGTTTTATGTGAATCTTGTCTGACTACAGAGAGCGCAAGTTATGGCATCCACTGGTCTCCAGATTCTGGGCATCTTCCTGGCTATTATTGGTTGCCTTGGGGACGTTGTCATCTGTGCGCTCCCCATGTGGAAGGTGACGGCTTTCATAGGCAACAACATCGTGACTGCGCAGACCTTCTGGGAAGGCCTGTGGATGAACTGCGTGATGCAGAGCACGGGCCAGATGCAGTGTAAAGTCTACGACTCCATGCTAGCTCTCCCCCAGGACCTGCAGTCCGCCAGAGCTCTGGTGATCATCTCCATCCTCGTGGCCATGATCGGCATCCTACTCTCCGTGGCTGGGGGGAAGTGCACCAACTGCATTGAGGACGAGGAGGCCAAGTCCAAGGTGGCCATCGCATCTGGCGTGTTCTTCCTGGTCTCCGGCGTCCTTTGCCTGATCCCAGTGTCCTGGTCCGCCAACACTGTTATCAGGGACTTTTACAACCCGCTGCTCACTGATGCGCAGAGGAGAGAGCTGGGAGCTTCGCTGTTCATCGGATGGGGCTCTGCTGGCCTAATGCTCATTGGGGGTGCGCTTCTCTGCTGCCGGTGCCCCTTGCGCGAAGAGAGGGGGTACTCTGCCAAATATTCCGCCCCCAATGGAGGGGCCTACGTCTGACAAGATGAAGACTTGTTTTACATGGCGGCCCTCTGTAGCTCAGCTGGTAGAGCACGGCGCTTGTAACGCCAAGGTAGTGGGTTCGATCCCCGGGACCACCCATACACAAAAATGTATGCACGCATGACTGTAAGTCGCTTTGGATAAAAGCGTCTGCTAAATGGCATATTATTTATTATTATTATTTGGTGCAGGTGTCAGTGCACCTGGACATTTGACAAAGGCAAATCTTTTTTTTTTTTTTTATCAAGTTTTGATTTATTGCTTTAATACATATTTTAATTCCTTATTTGTTCTTGAATTGCAACATTAAATGTTTTTTGTTTCAAGTAGGTGGGGTCTCATGGTCTAGACAAGGTTTTAAAACTTGTTTTCACTCACAATCTAATCATGATCCCTTTAAGCAGACAAATATTTAAGTAGGCAAACTAATTTCAATGTTTCTCTATGGGGTTGTGTGAACAGAATGACAACCAGACCTTTACTTCCACTAACAACTTAAATGGTTTTAACTTTACTCAAAGTAGTTTAGGAAATACAAGCTAGTTGAGGTAAACCTCAGATCCAGCAAGATAATGGCAACAAATGTCCAGAACCCCCTTGTGGACACTTTAAACTATTAGTGAGGAACAATGGGTTGACAGATCATGGCCTTCATCGGGTTCCTGGGGACCATCATGATCTGTGCCCTGCCCATGTGGAAGGTCCCTGCCATTGTCGGAGCCAACAATGTAACCACCCAGGTGTTCTGGGAGTGGTTATGAGTGAACTGTGTGATCCAGACCATAGGCCACATGCAGAGCAGAGTCTACAGTTTTCTCCTGGCCTTACCCCAGGACACGAAGGCCTCCCGGGCTCTCTGTCTCCATCGGGTTCAGTGTGCTCTCCATCGGCCTGACCGTGGTCGGTGCGCGCTGCACCAACTTCCGAGACTACTGCTTGGCATTGCGGTGGGCGCAGTGTTATCCTTGTCAGCTGATCGGCACACACCATCATCCAGGGGTTCTGCCACCCAGGAGAGGAGAGCTGGGGGTGTCCATCTATGTAGGCTGGGTGGCTGGAGCTCAGCTCATCATTGGAGGGAGGAGAAGGACATTAGTTATGGATGACAAAAAAGAGAGGATCTCAAAAGCTGTCCTTGTCCTGTATTGATAAGGGGAGAAAGGAGATGAAAGGATATCACATTTTCTCTTCCCTCAAAGACATGGCTAAGTCTGGGGCCGTATCCACTGTCTCAGAGTATACAATTGGTCATAGGTGCTGAGAATAGAGACATTTTACTCCTAGAAGCTATGTATGAAGCCACTTTAGTCATAATAGTCCCACCTAGTCGACAAATATTTAGGAGACCTCAAGCTGTCCTAACCAGTTAGGAGTTACCAGCAGGTGTCTTGATAATAGAAAAAGGTAGCGAATCAGTTCCTGTGCGATAGACAGGCAATTGCTTTGGAGTTGTTGAAAGAATGTTTTGATATTTCTATATGATCAACCCATAAATAATCTAGACCTACAAGCAACCGTATCGCTTGTGCCTTTGACAATTATTTCACAAGGCATGGTACAGTGCCTTGGGAGAGTATTCAACCCACTTGACTTTTTCCATGTTTTGTTGCATTACAAAATTGAATTAAAATGGATTTAATTGTAATTATTTTGTCAACAATCTACACAAAATACTATCTGTAATGTCAAAGAGGAAGAACAATTAACATTTTTCTAAATTAATGAAAAATAAAACACTATCTTGATTAGATAAGTATGCAAACCCCTGAGTCCATACATGTTAGAAACACCTTTGGCAGTGATTACAGCTGTGAGTCTTTTTGGGTAGTCTCAAAAGCTTTGTTCACACTGAAGGCCTTAATGCTCAAATCGGTTTTGTTTTTTAAATCGGTTTTGGAATTCTGACCGTTCAAACAGTATTTCCAAGTGACCAAATCAGATGTGTGCATTTAGACAGTGTAGTCTTAAACTGACATGGTTACGCTAGTTGTCATAGCAACGACAGGACCGTGTGCAGTGGTGTAGGATAGGGGCTTTCAAACCTCTCCTCAGGGACCCTGAGCCATTACATGTATTTTAACTATTATTTTAACTATTCCACAGTTGACACACCTGATTCAACTTGTTAACTAATCATCAAGCCATTGAATAGGTGAATAAGGTAAGCTAGTTCAGACCTACAACACAATTGTGAAAGGTCTGGGGTCCTAGAGGAGAGGTTTGAAAACCACTGCTGATTGGTGGTCGTGCTCGTGCATCCTGTTGTGGGTGACAACAATGCCTGAAGTTTTGCAGTTGCTTGCCCTTTTCCTCTTCATGAGAATCATGGCTGGTTGCAGTCAGAAATGCATTCGGCTAACTTTAATGTACATACGGCGTCAATGACAGAGGAGGGTGAGATATTACATTTACATTTACATTTTCGTCATTTAGCAGAAGCTCTTATCCAGAGCGACTTACAAATAGGTGCATTCACCTTATAGCCAGTGGGATAACCACTTTACAAATTTTTTTTTTTTTTGGAGGGGGTTGGGGTAAGGGGGGGGGTAGAAGGATTACTTTATCCTATCCCAGGTATTCCTTAAAGAGGTGGGGTTTCAAATGTCTCCGGAAGGTGGTGAGTGACTCCGCTGTCCTGGCGTCGTGAGGGAGCTTGTTCCACCATTGGGGTGCCAGAGCAGCGAACAGTTTTGACTGGGCTGAGCGGGAACTATGCTTCCGCAGAGGTAGGGGAGCCAGCAGGCCAGAGGTGGATGAACGCAGTGCCCTCGTTTGGGTGTAGGGTCTGATCAGAGCCTGAAGGTACGGAGGTGCCGTTCCCCTCACAGCTCCGTAGGCAAGCACCATGGTCTTGTAGCAGATGCTAGCTTCAACTGGAAGCCAGTGGAGTGTGCAGAGGAGCGGGGTGACGTGAGAGAACTTGGGAAGGTTGAACACCAGACGGGCTACGGCATTCTGGATGAGTTGTAGGGGTTTAATGGCACAGGCAGGTAGCCCAGCCAACAGCGAGTTGCAGTAATCCAGACGGGAGATGACAAGTGCCTGGATTAGGACCTGTGCCGCTTCCTGTGTAAGGCAGGGTCGTACTCTCCGAATGTTGTAGAGCATGAACCTACAGGATCGGGTCACCGCCTTGATGTTAGCGGAGAACGACAGGGTGTTGTCCAGGGTCACGCCAAGGCTCTTCGCACTCTGGGAGGAGGACACAACGGAGTTGTCAACCGTGATGGCGAGATCATGGATCAGGCAGTCCTTCCCCGGGAGGAAGAGCAGCTCCGTCTTGCCAAGGTTCAGCTTGAGGTGGTGATCCGTCATCCATACTGATATGTCTGCCAGACATGCAGAGATGCGATTCGCCACCTGGTTATCAGAAGGGGGAATATGATATGCCCTACTGTTTGCAGCTGCTGTCACTGCCACTACAGTGGAGTGGGGGATGTATAACATTTGCGAGCATAGAGGTTAGTCTACGTTAGCTAGCTAGCTACTTACTTCTTCACCATCATTGTCAACATCAGCCAAGTGATCTATCACATGCAAAGGCTGAATGCTTGGCTTGTCCCCAAGAATAGCATTGAGCTGTTCGTAGAATGGACAAGTCGTTCGCCCTGTCCAGCTTTTGTTGTTCTGGTCTTTAGTCTCCTTGTATTTGTTCTTTACGTTTTTTATTTTGTGCTGGCACTGTAACCCTGACCGGTTGAACCGACTTTCAGCCATACCCTGTGACATTTCCTCATATGTAGCTTTATTCCTATAGGATCCCTCAAGTTTCGCTTGCACTGAGTCATTCGCCCACAGTGACAGAAAGCAACACACCTCTTCGGCACTCCACAAACTCTTGTCCTCCATGCTTGTTTGTTGTTTGTGTCACGAAGTGATGATGTCAGACAACACTGCATCACATAGGGAGTGATGAAAAAAACACTTCTGTGCAAATGAATCAGATTTGGCCGTTCAGACACAAGTCGCATGGCCAGGAATCGGATTTGACTTCAAACCACCTACGAAGGTGTGGTTTGAAATGTGGCTTGAAATATCAGATTCCATGTGCTTTTTGGCTGTTCAGAATGCAGGAAAAAGAACAGATTCTAGTCGGATATGCAAAAATGTCTAACTTGAGTTACTTCAACCTGCCAATGTGAACATGACTTAAGAGCTTTGCACACCTGGATTGTACAATATTTGCCCATCATTCTTTTTTTTATTCTTCAATCTCTGTCGACTTTGTTGTTGATCATTGCTAGACAGACATTTTAAAGTCTTGCCATAGATTCTCAAGCCAATTTAAGTAAAATCTGTAACAACGCCACTCAGGAACATTTAATGTCGTCTTACTAAGCAACTCCAGTGTAGATTTGGCCTTGTGTTTTAGGTTGTTGTCCTGCTGAAAGGTGAATTAGTCTTCCAGTGTCTGTTGGAAAGCAGACTGAACCAGGTTTTCCTCTAGGATAAAAAAAAATGAATGGAAGTATATATGGAAACAGTTTATTGCCTAAAAGAAGGGGTTAAATACATGTAAAAAATGTTTCTTGATCATTCTTATATATATATATATCTTTTTTTTTGTGATACAATTGACATTTTAGTCATTTAGCAGACGCTCTTATCCAGAGCGACTTACAATTAGTGAGTGCATACATTTTTCATACTGGCCCCCCGTGGGAAACGAACCCACAACCCTTGCGTTGCTGAGCTACAGGAGGGCCAGTATGAATTATATTATGTATGTAATGTAATACAGTATGTATTATATCTCTCAGATATAGGACAGACACTTCAGAACAAACTAACTTTAGATTTTTTTGGGAGACTATCTGTTGTTCCATGTAGTGAATCTGTTATTAATTCCGTTTGAATGGGCTAATATAAGTAAGGCCAAATAAAAATGTTCATCAAATCATTGTTTTATATATTTTGGGGATACTTTAAGGGGTCTTAAAATCAAATAGCAAAATGATCCTTGGTATCCTTGGTAACTAAGCCCCCTCTTACCAATGACTTTGACTACATCTATTACACACTCCACCACCTCCCTCCTCTTGCGAACCTGCTCTCTGTGAGCAGACATCTGACCGTCACTGAGCAGAGTTTCAACGTCTGCTTTGGAGGTATGCCTCAGAACTACTTCTGTGCATGTTGCTCTTCTCATGCTCTTCTACTCTTTGGTGAATATGTTTCCAATCTGTCATTCCACTCATGGAAATACTGCTGTCAGTGGGCTTGGCAAATGCCGTACAAATTGAACAGTATAAAGCATGGCTTTCTTCACTGTATTACAGCCCCTTCTGATTGGTGCCATCTTTAAAACAGAAAACCTTCTGCACCACAGTTTTTTTATTTATTCTGTTGAGGGTGGAAAGTAAAACGCATGTTTAGGTCGTCTGACTTGAAATACTCAAAAGTTGGGCTCGTATCCTGGCTCTCGCTGACTCTCTCTTCCACTGCAGCTGAATTGGGACTATCATCAACCTGGATATGAATGAATTAATAAACTAAATAATTATAGAGGCCCAATATTTTGACAAAATACAAACAACACAGCAGCAGCCCCACCATTTGATCAAATGATTGAATAATAATAATAATAATAATAATAATAATTAACCTTTATTTGTATAACATGAATGGGGCTGGAGACATGTAGCTTAGCACTAAAATGCAGTTGTAACTCATAGTTGTTTTAGCTACAGATTATAAATATAGCAACATCGTGGAAACAGTAGCTTTATGGTCAGGCTGAATCATCATGCTGTGTCAAAGACTGACTAATGTAAATAATAGGGCTTCAAACAAACATTAACATGTTGAATGTAATGTAGAAATATAGATTTCTGTCTATATAGACATCCCCAAAAGTATGTATTTATCATGAGAGGGCCATAAACAATAACTAGTATTGCTGCATACTCCAAGAAAGATTAGAATCTCACTTTTCTGGTAAAAATATACTGACCAAAAATATAAACACAACATGCAACAATTTCAAAGATTTTACTGAGTTCATATAAGGAAATCAGTCAATTGAAATCAATAAATTAGGCCCTAATCTATGGATTTCACATGGCTGGGCAGGGTTGCAGCCATGGGTGGGCCTGGGAGGGTATAGACCCACCCACTTGGCAGCCAGGCCCACCCACTGGGGAGCCAGGCCCAGCCAATCAGAATGAGTTTTCCCCACAAAAGGGCTTTATTACAGAAATACTCCTCAGTTTCATCAGCTGTCCAGATGGCTGGTCTCAGATGATCCCGCAGGTGAAGAAGCCGGATGTGGAGGTCCTGGGCTGGCGTGGTTACACGTGGTCTGCAGTTGTGTGGCCGGTTGGACGTACTGACAAATTCTCTAAACGACGTTGGAGCCAGCTTATGGTCGAGAAATTAACATTTAATTATCTGGAAACAGCTCTGGTGGACATTTCTGCAGTCAGCATGCCAATTGCACGCTCCCTCAAAACTTGAGACATCTGTGGCATTGTGTTGGGTGACAAAACTACACATTTTAGAGTGGTGTTTTATTGTCAGCACAAGATGCACCTGTGTAATAATCATGCTGTTTAATCAGCTTCTTGATATGCCACACCTGTCAGGTGGATGGATTATCTTGGCAAAGGAGAAATGCTCACTAACAGGGATATAAACAAATTTGTGCACCAAATTTGAGAGACATTTCTGGGATTTTTATTCCAGCTCATGAAACATGTTGTGTTTATATATGTGTTCGGTGTCAATTACTGAGGTGTACTCACATTTGAGGACACAAGCTCAAGCACATAGTAAAAATATGATTACAATATGAAATATCATATATGATGTAGTTCCTATTCAACAAAAGTTGAGGAATAGGGCTTGAAATGACTGACATGGCTGGCATGTACATTAATCAACAAACTGGCTGGCATCATGTTACTGGTACAGTTAGTTAGCTAGCCCAATATTAATTTTGTGTAATCTATGTCTCCCTCCCTGCCCTGGCTTCCCATTGCCTACCACTTCAGCTGCACTGACTTTGCTTGTGCTAGGCTCACAATCATTGGCTGTCGCTGTCCTCTTCTTCTGCTAGTACTCTTTGACCCGGGGCTGTGGCATCCTCCTCAGCATGGGCTACATGCACGTTGAGGTTAGCATTGGCACTGGCACTAGCACTAGTAGCAGCACTACCGAATAAGTCGATTAATTTCCTACATTTGGCTGCATCTGACTCAAGGGACTTTACTTTTTTTGTTCCTTAACTTTTCAGCCCCACCTTTGCGTTTTTTAATGTGTTGTTGCTTTTCCATGTTGATTTGGGATTTTGCCTAAGCAGACTTCTCTTGATAGCTACATCAACGTCTCGTGGCTATGTCACTGTCAGTGTGTGTGTGAGGGAAGAGGGTGGGGCTAATGGCTGCAGCCACTGCACAGAGGGAAGAATGGCCCAAAGGGCCAGGGTGGGGGGGAGAGATGGACCAGTGGGCCATTCCGCTTCGCTCATCTTTCTAGCCCCCCCATAATTTTGACCATTAGGCTGGCCCAGTTGCAAAATGTTATTTTTATTTTTCTGTGTGATTATTAAGATACACTACATGATCTTATGGTTGATTGTGGAGTAAAGGGGTTGAGTGTGTTAGAGTATGTGCGTGTGTGTTTATCCCACATCTGTTGCAAGGGGGTAAGGATGCTAGGGAGAATATAGGATGAACCACAATAATTGTTTGCTAAGATAATAATTGCTTGTCAAAAATGTAATGTAATACAATGGCAATCCGGGTTATAAGTTAAAATCCTACGCATGAACTGCCGAAATTATTACGCATATTAATTGATAATGATGGAAAATAAGATATGCAAGATATTTGAATAGATATATATTTTTAAATAGCTATATATATATATATATATTGAGGTGTGAGCATTGGAAATGCTTTTGGCGGTTGACCTGCTTCTGTTTTGTGGGTGGCACTGTGTGCTGTTTTCGATGGATGGGTCCTGGCCTCTCGGGGGCCTAGGGATCCGGGGGGATGGGGGTGGTATGCCGATCACTGGGATGACAACCCAACTTGGGATGGGGAGGGGCTTTAGCGGGGGAATTAGTGGAGAACAATTGGAGGGTTACTTAGTAGCAATGCAAATATCATGGTACGGCTGTATACATTTGACATTTTAGTCATTTAGCAGACGCTCTTATCCAGAGCGACTTACAGTTAGTGAATATTATTATTATTTTATTTTTTTCATACTGGTCCCCCGTGGGAATCAAACCCACAACCCTGGTGTTGCAAACGCCATGCTCTATCAACTGAGCTACATCCCTGCCGGCCATTCCCTACCCTGGACGACGCTGGGCCAATTGTGCGCCGCCCATGAGTCTCCCGGTCGCGGCCGGCTGCGACAGAGCCATTATATATGGACACTCAATCACTATGGTATTTTTTATTGGTAATTTTACAAGCATATATAATGATAAATAGATTTGAAACTTGTATCTCATTATGGTATGTGGTGAAATAAGTATAGCCAGTTATAATTGTAATGGCTTAGCAGATAATAACAAAAGAAGAACAATATTTACATGGCTCAAAGAGAAGGTATATAATATATATTGTTTACAGGAAACAGTTGCATGGAAAAATATACTTCTCCCATGGGCAAATAAACTCAAAAGGGGTGATGATGGAGGTAGATGGATTATTTTAAATATGTTATTGGACCATAAACAGATATGGCTCATTTAACCTTTACGGACCAAATAATGATGATCCACACTTCTTTGACGATATATATAATAAATTATCAACCCTGCAAGCAATTCAAGACTCTATTATTATGGTGGGAGATTATAATACCATTTTAAATAGCTCAATGGACCGTAAAGGAAATCACTCTACAAACAATCACCCTCATGCTCTTAAGGAAATCGTGAATGTCATGGATACATTAGAACTAGTAGATATATGGAGGCTTAAATATCCTGATCTAGTGAGATATACATGGCGGAGACTCAATCAAGCTAGTCGTCTTGACTTCTTTCTTATGTCATTCTCGTTGGCACCAAAAGTTTAAAAAGTGTTGATAGGGGACCGAATGCGGTCGGACCATCATATAATTGGCATATACATTACTCTTACTGAATTTCCACGTGGGCGAGGAAATTGGAAATGTAATCAAAGCCTATTGGATGATAACTTGTTTTTAACTAGGACAGAGTGTCAAGGGCTGAGGTAAATGTGGTGTGGGAGTCAGGCGCAGGACACCGAAGCTTAGTCCAACAAAGTTTACTAGTGCAACACAAGGCAAAATACAATCAACGGCCTCAACATAAAACAGAGGCGAGCGATTACGCAAACTGTGCGTAAACTACAAAACAACAAACAGAGAAAACACGCAGCACTAACGGACAGGCGAATAACAACACACAAAGTAACCAACACAAGACAGGCAACTTATAGGACACATAATCAGACACAAACGGACACAGGTGCAATAGACAGACAAAAGCAATCAAACATCGAAACATTTAACGGTGGCAGCTAGTACTCCGGGGACGGCGAACGCCGAAGCCTGCCCGAGCAAGGAGGAGGAGCAGCCTCGGCAGAATCCGTGACAGTACCCCCCCCTTGACGCGCGGCTCCAGCCGTGCGCCGACCCCGGCCTCGGGGACGACCAGGAGGACGCGGAGCCGGGCGCGTGGGATGACCACGGTGGAACTCAGTCAGGAGAGATGGATCTAGGATATCCCTCCTAGGCACCCAGCACCGTTCCTCCGGACCGTACCCCTCCCACTCCACGAGATACTGGAGACCCCCCGTCCGACGTCTCGAGTCCAAGATGGTCCTGACCGTGTACGCCGGAGCTCCCTCGATGTCCAGAGGGGGCGGAGGGGTCTCTCCTATCTCACCTTCCTGGAGTGGACCAGCTACCACCGGCCTGAGAAGAGACACATGGAACGAGGGGTTAATATTCTTATAATCAATAGGCAGTTGTAACCTGTAACACACCTCGTTCAATCTCCTCAGGACTTTAAAAGGCCCCACAAACCGCCAACCCAGCTTCCGGCAGGGCAGGCGGAGGGGCAGGTTTCGAGTCGAGAGCCAGACTCGATCTCCCGGAGCGTACACCGGACCCTCACTGCAGTGGCGATCGGCGCTCGCCTTCTGTCGACGGATGGCCCGCTGCAGATGGACATGAGCAGCGTTCCACGTCTCCTCCGAGCGCCGAATCCATTCGTCCACCGCAGGGGCCTCGATCCGGCTCTCGTGCCATGGTGCCAGAACCGGCTGATACCCCAACACACACTGGAAAGGGGTTAGATTAGTGGAGGAGTGGCGGAGAGAGTTCTGTGCCATCTCTGCCCAGGGGATATACCTTGACCACTCCTCCGACCGGCCCTGGAAATAGGACCTCAGAAACCTACCCACATCCTGGTTGACTCGTTCTACCTGCCCATTGCTCTCTGGGTGGTAACCCGAGGTAAGGCTCACCGAGACCCCCAAGCGTTCCATGAACGCCCCCCAGACTCTGGAGGTGAACTGGGGACCTCGGTCAGACACTATATCCTCGGGCACCCCATAGTGCCGGAAAACGTGGGTAAATAGGGCCTCAGCGGTCTGTAGGGCAGTAGGGAGACCCGGCATTGGGAGGAGACGACAGGCCTTGGAAAACCGATCCACAACGACCAAAATAGTGGTATTCCCCTGGGAGGGGGGAAGGTCTGTCACAAAATCCACCGAGAGGTGGGACCATGGTCGTTGTAGAACGGGCAGGGGATGTAACTTTCCCCTGGGCAAATGTCTAGGCGCCTTACACTGGGCGCACACTGAGCAGGAGGAGACATAAACCCTCACATCCCTAGCTAACGTTGGCCACCAGTATTTCACGCTAAGGCAGTGCACTGTCCGGCCAATACCTGGATGTCCAGAGGAGGGTGATGTATGAGCCCAATAAATAAGGCGGTCACAAACCTCGATCGGAACGTACGTCCGCCCCACCGGACACTCTGGGGGAGTAGGGTCGGTACGCAGTGCCCGCTCGATCTCCGCATCGACCTCCCACACCACCGGAGCCACCAGACAAGACTCCGGCAGTATGGGAGTAGGCTCAATGGACCTCTCCTCTGTGTCATACCGCCGGGACAGGGCGTCTGCCTTACCGTTCTGGGACCCTGGGATGTATGTGATCTTAAAAACAAACCGGGTCAGGAACATGTTCCACCTAGCCTGACGAGGGTTCAATCTCCTAGCTGCCCGGATGTACTCCAGGTTACGGTGGTCAGTCAGAATGAGGAAAGGGTGTTGAGCCCCCTCAAGCCAATGCCTCCACACCTTTAGGGCCTGGACTACAGCTAACAGCTCCCTGTCCCCTACGTCATAATTACGCTCCGCCGAGCTGAGCTTCTTAGAATAGAACGCACAGGGGCGGAGTTTAGGTGGCGTGCCGGACCGTTGCGACAGGACTGCCCCAATACCGGCCTCGGACGCGTCTACCTCAACTTGGAATGGTAAAGCGGGGTCCGGATGCGCCAGCACCGGAGCCGAAGTGAACAGGTTCTTCAGTTTAACAAATGCCCTGTCCGCCTCAGCTGACCACTGCAAACGCACCGGACCCCCCTTTAGCAGGGACGTAATGGGAGCTGCCACCTGTCCAAAGCCCCGGATAAACCTCCGGTAGTAATTAGCAAAACCCAAAAACTGCTGCACCTCTTTTACAGTGGTTGGAGTTTGCCAATTACGCACGGCCGACACACGGTCAACCTCTATCTTCACACCAGACGCGGACAACCGATAACCCAAAAAGGAGACGGACTCCTGGAAGAACAAGCATTTCTCTGCCTTGACATACAAGTCATGCTCCAACAGCCTCCTCAACACTCGGCGCACCAGGGCTACATGCTCGGCTCGTGTAGAAGAGTACACTAGGATGTCGTCGATGTATACTACCACACCCTGCCCATGCATGTCCCAGAAAATCTCGTCAACAAAGGATTGGAAGACTGAAGGAGCATTCATTAACCCGTATGGCATGACGAGATACTCGTAATGACCCGAGGTGGTGCTAAATGCTGTTTTCCATTCATCCCCCTCCCTAATGCGCACCAGATTGTACGCGCTCCTGAGATCCAACTTTGTGAAGAACCGCGCTCCGCGTAATGACTCCGTCATAGTCGCAATCAGAGGAAGAGGGCAACTGTACTTAATCGTGATCTGATTGAGACTACGGTAATCAATACACGGGCGCAAACCCCCGTCCTTCTTCTTCACAAAGAAGAAACTCGAGGAAACCGGGGAAGTGGAGGACCGTATGTATCCCTGTGCCAAGGACTCGGCTATGTACGTCTCCATAGCCGCTGTCTCCTCTTGAGACAGGGGATACACACGGCTCCGCGGAAGTGCCGCTCCTGTTTGGAGATCTATCGCACAATCCCCCTGTCTATGAGGTGGCAGCCGTGTTGCCCTAGTTTTGCTGAACACAAGTGCTAAATCCTCATATTCAGGGGGAATGCGCATTGCGGGCACTTGGTTCGGACTCTCCACCGAGGTCGCCCCTAAGGAAACACCTAGACATCTCCCTACACACTGGGCAGACCACTCCATAAGAGCCCTCTGTTGCCACACAATGGTAGGATCATGGGCGCTTAACCAGGGAAGCCCCAGCACCACGGGATACGCAGGAGAGTCGATCAAATAAAACTGAATGATCTCCTCATGACCCCCCTGCGTCGTCATCTTAAGTGGTGCTGTGACTTCTCTGATCAACCCCGACCCCAGCGGCCGGCTGTCTAGGGCATGAACAGGAAAGGGGGCTTCTACCGGCCGAAGGGGAATTCCTAACCTATAACAAAATTCACGATCAACAAAATTCCCAGCTGCGCCTGAATCTACTAGCGCCTTATGCTGGGAATGAGGTGCCACCTGTGGAAATCTCACAGGTATACACAGGTGACCAACAGAGAGCTCTGGGTAAGTGGGGCGCCTACTCACCTGAAATGACTCCCCAGTGCGTGACCTGTTGTCCCCTCTCCCAGGAGACCCTCCCCAGCACCTAGCCGCAGTGTGTCCTCCACGGCCACAGTTGGTGCAGGGGACGGCCCCCCTCGGGTTCTCTCTCCTCCTCTCCCTAGCGCCAGCACCCCCGAGCTCCATGGGAATCGGCTCGGAGGTGCTGGAGGGTGGAATGGACGACCCCCACTCGGGACGTCCGCGGGTAGCCAGCAGGGTGTCGAGACGGATGGAAATGTCCACCAACTGGTCGAAGGATAGGTTGGTGTCCCTGCAGGCCAGCTCACGACGAACGTCCTCTCGTAGGCTACACCGGTAATGGTCGATGAGGGCCCTCTCATTCCACCCCGCATCCGCCGCTAGAGTCCGGAACACCAGGGCGAACTCCTGTGCACTCCTCTTCCCCTGTCGGAGGTGGAACAGACGCTCCCCCGCCGCCTTCCCCTCAGGTGGATGATCGAACACAGCCCTGAAGCGGCGGGAGAACTCCGCGTAGGTGATGGTGGCGGCGTCTATTCCCCTCCATTCGGCGTTGGCCCACTCCAACGCCTTGCCGGATAGACAGGAGATAAGGGCGGAGACGCTCTCGTATCCCGAGGGCGCCGGGTGTATGGTGGCCAGGTAGAGTTCCACCTGCAGGAGGAACCCCTGACACCCGGCTGCAGAACCATCATATGCCCTCGGGAGCGAGAGCCGAATGCCACTGGGTTCCGGTGCTGGGAGAGGAGGACTGGCCGATGGTGATGGTAAGGTGTGCGAAGGTGTGGGCACCTCTCCCGTAACCAACCGGCGCAGAGTGTTGGACACCTCGTTCATGGCGGCCCCAAGTTGCCGGATCATGGTGTCTTGGTCGCTGATCCGATCCTCCAGCGACTTGGGTGCCGCCGCTGCTCCTGCTGACTCCATATGGTGTGTTGTTCTGTCAAGGGCTGAGGTAAATGTGGTGTTGGAGTCAGGCGCAGGACACCGAAGCTTAGTCCAACAAAGTTTACTAGTGCAACACAAGACAAAATACAATCAACGGCCTCAACATAAAACAGAGGCGAGCGATTACGCAAACTGTGCGTAAACTACAAAACAACAAACAGAGAAAACACGCAGCACTAACGGACAGGCGAATAACAACACACAAACTAACCAACACAAGACAGGCAACTTATAGGACACATAATCAGACACAAACGGACACAGGTGCAATAGACAGACAAAAGCAATCAAACATCGAAACATCTAACGGTGGCAGCTAGTACTCCGGGGACGGCGAACGCCGAAGCCTGCCCGAGCAAGGAGGAGGAGCAGCCTCGGCAGAATCCGTGACACAGAGGAATTTATAAATAATTTTTTCCGGCATAACATAGGTACAGCAAATCCCCTTATTGTATGGGACACCTTTAAATGTGCCTTTAGAGGCCTTGCAATTCAGTACTCATCTCGAAAACAAAAGCAATTTAGGTCAAAAGAGTCCATACTAACGAAGGAAATAGAAGGTCTAACAGAACAGATAGATAGCAATAAAAACTGTAACATAGAGGCTCAGAATAAATGAGAGGAAAACCAAAAATAAATGGAGAAACTTATTCAAGAAAGATCAAGTGTAATATCTTATAAAAATAAAGCAAACTGGATGGAATATGGGGAAATGACTGCCTCGCCTGGTTCACCAACTACTTCTCAGATAGAGTTCAATATGTCAAATCGGAGGGCCTATTGTCTGGACCTCTGGCCATCTCTATGGGGGTGCCACAGGGTTCAAATCTCGGGCCAACTCTATTCTCTGTATATATCAATGATGTTGCTCTTGCTGCTGGTGAAGCTCGGATCCACCTCTATGCAGACGACACCATTTTGTATGCATCTGGCCCTTCATTGGACACTGTGTTAACAAACCTCCAAACGAGCTTCAACGCCATACAACACTCCTTCCGTAGCCTCCAACTGCTCTTAAACACTAGTAAAACTAAATGCATGCTCTTCAACCGAATGCTGCTTGCACCCGCCCACCCGACTAGAATCACTACTCTCGGCGGGTCTGACCTAGAGTATGTGGAGAACTACAAATACCTAGGTGTCTGGTTAGACTGTAAACTCTCCTTCCAGACTCACATTAAGCATCTCCAATCAAAAGTTAGATCTAGAAACGGCTTCCTATTTCGCAACAAAGCCTCCTTCACTCATGCTGCCAAACATGCCCTCGTAAAACTGACTATCCTACCGATCCTTGACTTCGGCGATGTCATTTACAAAATAGCCTCCAACACTCTACTCAGCAAATTGGATGTAGTCTATCACAGTGCCATCCATTTTGTCACCAAAGCCCCATATACTACCCACCATTGTGACATGTACGCTCTTGTTGGCTGGCCCTCACTACATATTCGTCGCCAAACCCACTGGCTCCAGGTCATCTATAAATCACTGCTAGGCAAATCCATGTCTTACCTTAGCTCACTGGTCACCATAGCAACACCCACCCGTAGTCTGCGCTCCAGCAGGTATATCTCACTGGTCATCCCAAAAGCCAACACCTCCTTTGGCCGCCATTCCTTTCAGTTCTCTGCTGCCAATGACTGGAACGAACTGCAAAAATCTCTGAAGCTGGAGACTCTTATCTCCCTCACTAAATGTAAGTGTCAGTTGTCAGAGCACCTTACCGATCACTGCACCTGTACACAGCCCATCTGAAATCAGCCCACCCAACTACCCCATCCCCATATTGTTATTTATTTTGCTAATTTGCACCCCAGTATCTCTATTTGCACATCATCTTTTGCACATCTATCATTCCAGTGTTATTACGAAATTGTAACTATTTTGCACTATGGCCTATTTATTGCCTTACCTCCATAACTTACTACATTCGCACACACTGTATATATATTTTTTCTGTTTGTATTTTTGACTTTGTTTTGTTTACCCCATATGTAACTCTGTGTTGTTGTTTTTATCGCATTGCTTTGCTTTATCTTGGCCAGGTCGCAGTTGTAAATGAGAACTTGTTCTCAACTGGCTTACCTGGTTAAATAAAGGTTAAATAAAAAAAATTATGAATAAAAAAATGCACCAAATTATTTTTTACTCTTCAACATAGGAATGCTACTAAAAATAATTTACTGAAACTGGTTAGAAATGACGGAGTCACCCATGATTCACCAAATTATATTTGAAGGAGGAAACAAAGTACTTTAAGCATATGTTTTCATTTCAGTCGCCTCCATCTCCTCTAGCTAATTGTAGAGATTGTATTTCTATTGATAATGTAAAATTAACAGCCATACAGAAAGAATGTGAAGGTGAAATTACAGAGGAGGAACAATGCCGATTTTGCAGGTTTTCCTACTTACAAAGCATGTAGAGGTCTGTAATTTTTATCATAGGTACACTTCAACTGTGAGAGACGGAATCTAAAACAAAAATCCAGAAAATCACATTAATAAAATGCAAATTAATTACTTAAAAATCATACAATGTCATTTTCAGGATTTTTGTTTTAGATTCCGTCTCTCACAGTTGAAGTGTACCTATGATAAAAAATTACAGACCGCTACATGCTTTGTAAGTAGGAAAACCTGCAAAATCGTCAGTGTATCAAATACTTGTTCTCCCCACTGTAATTAAAAAAACAGTTCGCTAGGCATAGGCAAGACCATATTGGAATTTGAAGTGATGCAGACAATTACATTGATTGAAGTTACAATCTATCTGCAATATTAAAGCTGATCCAACAACCCCTCCCCCCAAAAAAAAAAAAAAACAACAACAACGTTATAATAAAAATAGATACACTACATGACTAAAAGTATGTGGACACCTGCTAGCCGAACATCTCATTCCAAAATCATAGCCGTTACTATGGAGTTAGTCCCAACCTGCTATAACAGCCTCCACTCTTCTGGGAAGGCTTTCCACTAGATGTTGGAACATTGCTGTGGGGACTTGCTTCCATTCAGCCACAAGAGCATTAGTGAGGTCGGGCACGGATGTTGGGCGATTAGGCCTGGCTCGCAGTCAGCGTTCCAATTCATCCCAAAGGTGTTCGATGGGGTTGATGTCAGGGCTCTGTGCAGGCCAGTCAAGTTCTTCCACACCGATCTCGACAAACCATTTCTGTATGGACCTCGCTTTGTGCACGGGGGCATTGTCATGCTGAAACAGGAAAGGGCCTTCCCCAAACTGTTGCCGCAACGTTGGAAGCACAGAATTGTCTAGAATGTCATTGTATGCTGTAGGGTTAAGATTTCCCTTCACTGGAACTAAGGGGCCGAGCCTGAACCATGAATAACAGCCCCAGCCTCCTCCACCACCAAACTATACATTGGGGCAGGTAGAGTTCTCCTGGCAACCGACAAACCCAGATTCGTCCGTCGTACTGCCAGATGGTGAAGCGTGATTCATCACTCCAGAGAACGCATTTCCACTGCTCCAGAGTCCAATGGCGGTGAGCTTTACACCATTCTGGCCGACGCTTGGCATTGCACATGGTGAACTTAGGCTTGTGTGTGGCTGCTCGACCATGGAAACCCATTTCATGAAGCTCCCGACGTACAGTTATTGTGCTGACGTTGCTTCCAGAGGCAGTTTGGAATTCGGTAGTGAGTATTGCAACCGAGGACAGACGATTTGTACGCGCTATGCGCTTCAGCACTCGCCGGTCCCGTTCTGTGAGCTTATGTGGCCTACCACTTCGCACTGAGCATTGTTGCTCCTAGATGTTTCCACTTCACAATAACAGCACTTACAGTTGACCGGGGCAGCTCTAGCAGGGTAGAAATTTGACGAACTAACTTGTTGGAAAGGTGGCATCCTATGACAGTGCCATGTTGTAAGTCACTGAGCTCTTGAGTAAGGCCATTCTACTGCCAATGTTTGTCTATGGATATTGCATGGCTGTGTACTAGATTTTATTAACCTGTCAGCAACGGGTGTGGCTGAAATAGCCGAATCCTCTAATTTGAAGGGGTGTCCACATACTTTTGAATATATAGTGTATTTCTGTCAATTAAAGTCAGTGTTGACAATCAATAGCTAAACATAGAACATAGTTACACATTGTCATGACATTATCCAACATCTGACAATGACGTTTAGCTTTTTACGTGATTTGATTGGTGTGATGCCAAATCCAAACTGTCATCCCTTGGGGCGTGTTGCTGCACCAGGACCACCCACAGTTGAGCTCTGCTCAACGCTGATTGGCAAATTATTTTATGTATATTTTTATTAACGGAGGCCAAATGCTCGCGGGCATCAATCAATCAAATGCTACGGCGACAACATGTCATACTCTTTTTGTCCAGACAGCATCAGATAATGGGCAAGCGGCGCTGTTTCCCCTGTTCGGATGATTTCTCCGGTGAGATTCAGCCACTTGCGAATTTAAGGAAATGTATGAAAACACAGAGAGAGACGAAAGATACATTTATTTTATTATTTTTATTGGTCAAATGTTCTATATTATTATACTACAACATCAGTCTAACTGAATTTGGGTGTTGTGTTGGCTGAATGGTCCAGGCAGGGTCCTGAATGTCCACATACTGAGACCGAGGTGTGCTGTTTCTCTCGCTCAGATGATTTTTCTGGTGAGATAGATGCAGCCAATTGCGAATTTAAGGAAAATTATGAAAACACAGAGACGAAATATAAATAGTTTTATCATTTATATTTCTTTATTGCTTACATTTTGGGGAAGCCTGGCTTCCCTTGGCATCCACGAAAACATGGCACTGCTGTACAGGCCAATGATTATAATGCAGATTTTGATCTAACCATAAATTAATATATTGTACCACTGGCCTGAGATGATTGATGTTCAATATGTAGCCATAGATGTAGCCTGGTAGGCTCGCGTTAACTAGCTAGCTAACTTAGCTGGTTCATTGTTGCCAAGGCGAGGAAGTTAGGCTAGCAAGCGTTTTAGGCAGGTAGCCTATTACAACAAAAACTAAAAGTGTGTACTACTGTATGACAGAGTCATACACCATTTTGCCAACATGAAAGAGAGGAGGATGGCGTTGGTGTTCAACTAGTTTACATGTAGGGTGAGTCACATGTTTTTCTACTTGTGCACACACACACACACACACAGATAAATCATTACCATGGACAGCCACATGTTATTTAGCTACTTTGATTGAACAAAATTATTTTTGTTAGCTTTAAGTTTGTTTTTACTGTATTAATCAAATATAGCCTATTTTATTTGATGATGTTTAAATGTTTAAGTTGAAATGGTGCTCGAATAGTGGAGGCAGTGCTCCTGTTGTCTTTGTGCTGACTTGCTGTAAGTCTCTGTGGTTCTAAATAAGTAGTTGTTTAGTAAACTGTCGGAAACATTAACTTGCTTGACCATGTTGTAGGTCATGTAACTGTTTGTTACATGCAATATTTGCTTTGTGGACTTCACAGGACAGATGATGATCTCCGATTTTGTGATGAAACAAACATATTTACATTTTAGTCATTTAGCTGACGCTCTTATCCAGAGCGACTTACAGTTAGTGAGTGCATACATTTTTCATACTGGCCCCCGTGGGAATCGAACCCACAACCCTGGCGTTGCAAACGCCATGCTCTACCAACTGAGCTACATCCCTGCCAGCCATTCCCTCCCCTACCCTGGACGACGCTGGGCCAATTGTGCGCCGCCCCACGGGTCTCCCGGTTGCGGCCGGCTACGACAGAGCCTGGATTCGAACCAGGATCTCTAGTGGCACAGCTAGCACTGCAATGCAGTGCCTTAGACCACTGCACCACTCGGGAGGCTATGTGTGGTTGAATTTATTCTACCACTGTGTGACTGTTGTTTTTTTGTTGTCTCGGCCTTATTGTATGTCATGGTGGCGTATGAACGAATGGGTTATAGAGCAAACAATGCAATTATCACAACATAGGTTGTAATATGTTTTTATTTCCTGGCTTGGCTTCCCCAGTGATTGTACCAATGCACCGCTACTGCTGTATAAAGACTTAAGTCAAAACCACAAGTCCAAATTTCCATCTCCATCCATGGCTTAGGAGAGGGCCGATTTAGCTACAGTGCCTTGAGAAAGTATTCATACCCCTTGACTTGTTCCACATTTTGTTGTGTTACAGCCTAAATTCAAATTGATTAAATATATGTTTTTCTCAACCATCTACACAAAATACCCCATAATGACAAAGAGAATACATATTCTTAGAAATTACATTTACATACTCTAAGTATTCACAACCCTGAGTCAATACTTTGTAGCAGCACCATCAGCAGCGATTACAGCTGTGAGTCTTTCTAAGTCTCTAAGAGCTTTCCAAACCTGGATTGTGCAACATTTGCCCATTATTCTTCTCAAAATTGTTCAAGCCCTGTCAAACTGGTTCTTGCCATAGATTCTCAAGTAGATTTAAGTCAAAACTGTAACTCGGCCACTCAGGAACATTCACTGTCTTCTTGGTAAGCAACTCAAGTGTAGATTTGGCTTTGTGTTTTAGGTTATTGTCCTGCTGAAAGGTGAATTCATCTCCCAGTGTCTGGTGGAAAGCAGAATGAACCAGGTTTTCCTCTAGGATTTTGCCTGTGCTTAACTTCATTCTGTTTATTTTCTATCCTGAAACCCCCCCCAGTCCTTAACGATTACAAGCATACTCTTAACATGATACAGCCACCACTATGCTTGAAAATATGGAGAGTGGCACTCAGTAATGTGTTGGATTGGATTTGCCCCAAACAAAACACTTTGTATTCAGGTCAGTTAATTGCGTTGCCACATTTTCTGCAGTATTACTTTAGTCTCTTGTTGCAAACCGGATGCATGTTTTGGAATACTTTTATTCTGTACAAGCGTCCATCTTTTCACTCTGTCAATTCGGTTAGTATTGTGGAGTAACTACAATGTTGTTAATCCATCCTCAGTTTTCTCCTATCATAGCCATTAATTAAACTCTGTAACAGTTTTAAAGTCACCATTGGCCTCATGGTGAAATCCCTCTCTGGCAACTGAGTTAGGAAGGACACCTGTATCTTTGTAGTGACTGCGTGTATTGATACACCATCTAAAGTGTAATTAATAACTTGACCATGCTCAAAAGGATATTCAGTATCTGCTTTTTTCCCCCCATCTACCAATAGGTGCCCTTCTTTGCGAGGCATTGGAAAACCTCCCTGGCCTTTGTCGTTGAATCTCTGTTTGAAATTCACTGCTCGACTGATGGAACTTACATATAATTGTATGTGTGGGGTACAGAGATAAGGTAGTCATTTAAAATCATGTTAAACACTATTATTGCACACAGAGTGAGTCCATGTAAATTATTATGTGACTTGTTAAGCAAACAAACAATCCCTTCAACCTCATGTCTTGGTTATTGCTCTGACATGCACTGTCAACTGTTGGACCTTATTGAGACAGGTGTGTGCCTTTTCGCTTTGTCAATATGAGGTATTGTGTGTAGATTGATGAGGGACATTTTTTATTGAATCCATTTTAGAATTAGGCTGTAACATAACAAAATGTGGAAAAAGGGAGGGGTCTGGATACTTTCCTAATGCACTGTATATTGACAGTTGGGTTTCTTTCTAAATCATGTCCAAGCAATTTAATTAGCAAAGGGGAGTGAATACCTATGTAAATGAGATATTTCTGTATTTTATTTTCAATACATTTTGCAAAAATGTATAAAACATGTTTTCACTTTGTTCTTATGGGGTATTGTATGTTGATTGGTGAGAAAAAATATATTTAATCCATTTTGAATTCCGGCTGCAACAAAATGTGGAATAAATCAAGGGGTATGAATACTTTATGAAGGCAATGTACAGAGCAAAATACTTGAAATAGCTTATCTATTTACTAAAGCGAAGTAGGTCCAATTAAATTAGAGATGGGACGAATTGTATCCTATTTTGTTGTATAGGCTACTTCAGGAATATGAAACCATCACAGTCAGAAAAGGTGAGGAAGTTATTCTGCAATGATGATGGAAATAAAATAATCAGGAAATAGATTCCTTTTTTTTTTTGCAAGCGGACTAGCCTATAGCCTGTGTTCTCTTCAGTTCAAAAAGGAGTGTGGGAAGATGAGGAGGACCGGAGGTCAACTTTGATAGATTGCTACTACTATAATTGATTTGATTAAAAACAATATGTTTATTGCCCATGATGTATCAGAAATATTGACCCACAATAAGCTAGATTCAAGTAACTTACATTGTGGTGCTGAAACTTGAAGCAGCAGCCGCGGCACAATCAATCGGAAATGGACAGCTCATTGTGCTGAAAGTAGGCAAATTTGAGTAGGCATAATTAATTTCAACGTCTTCGTTTAAATTAGACTCTACTAACAACAAGAGGGCTTTGTGTTGGAGCCTATTTCTTCCTATTTAAGAAATAAGAGGTAGGCCTACCTGTTTGACAGATGAAATTAGGCTATAGGCTGCTATATCCTTCTCAGTGGGCAAAACCTGGCTGAAAATAAGTTAGTATGATGTCTTTTTATGACTTCTTATTCTGGTCACAAACTGAAATATGACTTATTTTTCTGACCACCATATGACCAGCTGGTCATAATTCTAACCACTATATTATGTGTTATATTATGTACTGGTCATAGTTAAGACCTCATCTTAACCTGGTAATGACCACCTGACTACAGCTTATTACCTACACTCTTAGAAGAAAGGGTTCCAAAAGGGTTCTTCGGCTGTACCCATAGGAGAACCCTATTTGGTTCCAGGGAGAAGCCTTTTTGGTACCACGTAGAACCCTTTTGGGTTCCATGTAGAACCAAAGGGTCCTACATAGAACCCAAAAGAGTTCTACCTGGAACCAAAAAGGGTTCTTCAAAGGGTTCTACTATGGGGACAGCCGGATTACCTATTTTTCTGTAAAAACTATTGCAGAGGATAAAGTTGGATATTGAAAACATTGTTTGTTACATTTCTATTTGTTTCCATAGTCACCAATTAAAATTAATCTGCAACATATTCTTACATTTAAAATAGATCAAGCAATGGCAAAAACAAATCTAAATAAACGTTTTTCGCACATCTGCAAACAGTGATTGTTTCATAATTCACCAACAGACATTACATGCATAGAAAGACTGGGACACAGAGTATATAAAGGCCCATTGTTTTATTTGAGTAATGATTAATACGAGTGGTGTGATGGGGTAGATCCTCATAACGGACCTCTGAGCACAGAAGGCAATCTGGAGCATACTGGCCCTCTCAAAGAGTCGTGTGATGGGTCAGATCTGCAGTGAAGAGAATCAGCGCATTACAACTTTAGCAGATTTTAAAAGAACTAGAAAAGGACATCCTTGAAGAAACTTTGTGAACTCGTGTCTAGTACCATGGAAAAAGTATTTAGTGAATTTTGTGGCAGTTAGAGATTTCTTCAAAAAAGAGCAACTTGCTCATACATACTTTGCGTCCTTCTCCAACACGGCAGTCAGGGGCATATTTTAGGACTTTCCAGAGGACCCACAACATATCAACCTCCTGGGTTTTCTGGCTTTTCAAAATAAATTAACCCCCTAAGGTCCGTGCTTCCTGAAGCACCTCCCACAAGTTGGATTGGCTTAATGGGCACTTCTTACGTACCATATGGTCAAGCTGCTCCCACAACAGCTCAATAGGGTTGAGATCCGGTGACTGTGCTGGCCACTCCATTATATACAGAAAACCAGCTGACTTCTTCTTCCCTAAATAGTTATTGCATAGTTTGGAGCTGTGCTTTGGGTAATTGTCCTGTTGTAGGAGGAAATTGGCTCCAATCAAGCGCCGTCCACAGGGTATGGCATGGCATTGCAAAATGGAGTGATAGTCTTCCTTCTTCAAGATCCCTTTTACCCTGTACAAATCTCCCACTTTACCACCACCAAAGCACCCCCAGACCATCACATTGCCTCCACAATGCTTGAAAGATGGCATCAAGCACTCCTCCAGCATCTTTTCATTTGGTCTGCGTCTCACAAATGTTCTTCTTTGTGATCCGAACACCTCAAACTTCGATTCGTCTGTCCATAACACTTTTTTCCAATCTTCCTCTGTCCAGTGTCTGTGTTCTTTTGCCCATCTTAATCTTTTCTTTTTATTGGCCAGACTGAGATATGGCTTTTTCTTGGCAACTCTGCCTAGAAGGTCAGCATCCCAGAGTCGCCTCTTCACTGTTGATGTTGAGACTGGTGTTTTGCGGGTACTATTTAATGAAGCTGCCAGTTGAGGACCTGTGAGGCGTCTGTTTCTCAAACTAGACACTCTAATGTATTTGTCCTCTTGCTCAGTTGTGCACCGGGGCCTCCCACTCCTCTTTCTATTCTGGTTAGAGACAGTTTAAGCTGTTCTGTGAAGGGAATAGTACACAGCGTTGTACGAGATCTTCAGTTTCTTGGCAATTTCTCGCATGGAATAGCCTTAATTTCTCAGAACAAGAATAGACTGACGAGTTTCAGAAGAAAGTTATTTGTTTCTGGCCATTTTGAGCCTGTAATCGAACCCACAATTGCTGATGCTCCAGATACTCAACTAGTCTCAAGAAGGCCAGTTTTATTGCTTCTTTAATCAGCACAACAGTTTTCAGCTGTGCAAACATAATTGCAAAAAAAGGGTTTTCTAATGATCAATTAGCCTTTTAAAATGATAAACTTGGATTAGCAAACACAACGTGCCATTGGAACACAGGACTGATGGTTGCTGATAATGGGCCTCTGTACGCCTATGTAGATATTCCATTACAAATCAGCCGTTTCCAGCTACAATAGCCATTTACAACATTAACAATGTCTACACTGAATTTCTGATCAATTTGATGTTATTTTAATGAACAAAAAAATTGCTTTTCTTTCGAAAACAAGGACATTTCTAAGTGACCCCAAACTTTTGAACGGTAGTGTATGTAAATGTGGTGTTTCAGTTTATATTGTTATTTTTTTGGGCAAAAATGTCTAAAAACCTGTTTTTGCTTTGTCATTATGGGGTATTATGTTTAGATTAATGAGGGGGGAAAAAAACTATTTAAGCAATTTTAGAATAAGGCTGTAACGTAACAAAATGTGGAAAAAGTCAAGGGCTCTGAATACTTTCCGAATGCACTGTATATATGGTGACTGTTTAGTTCCAAAAATAAGCGGTTAGGACAGACACTTCAGACTATCACTTTTTGGCACTATCTGTTGTTCCATGTAGTACATCTGTTATTCAATGTGTTTGTATGGCTAATAGCAGTAAGGCCCCCCAAAAGAAATCATCCATTCTTTTTTTATATGTATATTTTTATACTTCAAGGGGTCTTAAAATTCTAAATCAAATAGCAAAATGATCCTTGATATGACCTTCTTAAAACAATTATATATAGCTTAGTAGAACCCCACTCTCAGCTTAGACAGGGCTTAGACTCTTATGGGTTAATGATTGGCATAATGTGGGCGTGCAGGATATGATAGAACAGTAACACACAGTAAAATATCAGTCCCGCTTTAAATGACGTTCAGCTTATAAAGGCTTCATAAACCCTTCATAAGCACTACATAATGTGTTACAAAGCATCTATAACCATATGGCATGCTTTATGAAGGGTTCATTAATGTGGCAAAACTGTGTGACAATCACTAATGTCAAATGTGACATAACCCACTATGTCAAATATGATATAAACGTGTGACATGTTGTGCTGAAGCTCTAAAGTGATATCATGTGCACGGAAGGTCTGGTGTACCAACGCATCAAACTTGGCCTTCATTAGTTAGGGTTAGGTTTAAAATCTAAATTTAAGGAGATAAATTGTGGAAATGGGCAGGGTTTAGCCATAATTATGACTTTTTGACTGTGTTAAGTAGTGACGATGACAAATACTTTACTCAGTAAAAGTGTAAAGAGGCAAAAAAGAGACAATAAAATATTATCTTGTTCAAAAGTTGTGTCCGTCATATCATTCCTGCATCAAACATTGTTAGAAATGGGTGTAATTGGTAACTCTTCCTCTTCTCTGCAACTGCATATGTGTGTGAGTTTGAGCGAGCGACAGGGAGAATGAGCAAGAGAGAAGTGGGAGAAACTTTCCATGACTCACCAAGGGAGGTGTCTGTTGAATCAGGACACAAGGGTTTTGCACGTGAAAAAAAAGGTGAGTTAAAATAGTATTTTATTTGCTTTACAATCTTATATTATTAGAAGTGGTTCTATTTCTATTGGATCTACTTACACTACACTCTTAGATTTTTTTTCTCCAAAAGGGTTCTTCGGCTGTCCCCATAGGAGAACCCTTTTGGTTCCAGGTAGAGCCCTCTGTGGAAAGGGTTCTACATGGAACCCAAAATAGTTCTACCTGGAACCAAAGGGTTCTTCAAAGTGTTCCTACGGGGACAGCCGATTAACCCTTTTAGGTTCTAGATACCACCTTTTTTCCTAAAAGTGTAAGATCAGACAATCATGGGCAGCTGAATAGCATGTCTTTTTTGGGGAAATCCAGTCTCAGTGAAACCTGATGCAGAGAAAAAACATTCATGATCATCAGCATAGCTAGTACAAACCTAGCTCTTACAAAGCTGGTAAGTAAGGAATCAATACACATTGAAGATCAGAGTATCAAGCAGAAAGAAAAAAAACATTTTGCACACAACTTACTGTCAATGACTATGGATTTAAGGAGGGGTGTTTCTTCTCTCTCCTGGCAGAGTAAGTCACTGGTAACTGAGTGGGTGGCCAAGCACTGCTGTAGAGGCCATGCATCAGGTTATTGACATGTTTCAGGAACTGTAAAGACAGAGACGAGTCATGATTAACAATTACCTAAGGTCTAGAAAGTACACTGACTGTGTTGCCTCTCAGCAATCTGGCGGAGAGAGATGGACAGCAAAACATAGGCTATTTACATTTCTTAGTCATCAGGCTGGATAACGTCTGTACACCTTTGCTTTGTTCCCTCCTCCATCCTTCCATCCAAGCTGGAAGATTCCTGCAAAAAAAGAAAATCAAGAATTGAAAAAGGTATAAGAGAGGCTAATTAACCAACAGACAGTGTTAGAGATGATAACAGTAACAGTAACGAGGGAACTTCCTCTATGCATTGATAAACCCCTCTGGCTTCTGGTGATGTCACGACTTCCGCCGAGGCTGCCCCCCCTCCTGGTTCGGGCAGGCTTTGGGGTTCGTCGTCACCGGAGTACTAGCTACTGCCGATCCCATTCTCATCACTCCACTTGTCATGTCTTGTCAATCACACACACCTGGTGCTCATTCCCCTAATTAGTATGTGTATAAGTGTTCCCTCTGTTCCCCTTGTCTTTGTGAGTGATTGTTTGTTGTAAGAGCGTGTAGCTCGGTTGAGCTACTATTCACTGTGCCAAGGTGGATGTTTTCCCTTGTAATGGTTTCGTTTGACGCTTGGGGCGTTTGATTTATGCAAACGCCCCAAGCGTTTACAATAATAATAATAATAAATTGTTATTTATTTTGCTCTTTTGCACCCCAGTATCTCTATTTGCACATAATCTCTTGCACATCTAGCATTCCAGTGTTAATACTAATTGTAATTATTTTGAACTATAGCCTATTTATTGCCTTACCTCCATAACTTGCTACATTTGCACACACTGTATATATATTTTCTGTTGTATTTTTTGACTTTATGTTTTTTTACCCCATATGTAACTCTGTGTTGTTGTTTTTATCGCACTGCTTTGCTTTATCTTGGCCAGGTCGCAGTTGTAAATGAGAACTTGTTCTCAACTGGCTTACCTGGTTAAATAACGGTTAAATAAAAAAAAAAAAAACAGAATGTAAACGGAATAAACTCTGGACTTCAGTATTTTACCTCCTGCGCCTGACTCCTTCATTCACCTCGTCACAGGTGAACATGCTGTTAGACCTGGTTTGTCTCTTTCTATGTCAATCAGCGACTCTTGTTGATCTGGACCTGTCTCAGAGTAGGAGTGCTGATCCAGGATTAGTTTAGCTTTTTAAATCATAATCATTAAGAGGGGGGACCTGATCGTATGTCAGCACTTCTACTCTGAGAAGCTTTATGAATACGGCCCTGAGGATATTATGTTTAGACAAAGTTGCTGCTTTTGGATGTGTGTGTGTGTGTGTGTGTTAGGAGAGTAATCTGGTCAGGTGAGATGGCTTAGGAAACGAGTTTCACCCGAGTGAGTGAGTGAGAGAGAGAGAGAGAGAGAGAGAGAGAGAGAGAGAGAGAGAGAGAGAGAGAGAGAGAGAGAGAGAGAGAGAGAGAGAGAGAGAGATGACAAAACTCCTCCCCTGTTCTGTCCCTTTTTCACAGTAAACCTGATAAGTCAGAGACGTAGAGGAAGTGAGTTTGTCATTGTCAAACTCTCCACTGTACACGCTATACTCTCCTGTCACCCTCTATATCTCTCCCTCCATCAGTTCAATCAGTCCATACTACCAGGGCTCCATCAGGATGGTGTCGGCTGGACTACAGATGCTGGGCATTGCCCTGGCAATCACTGGCTGGCTGGGAAGCATCATCATCTGTATTCTGCCCATGTGGAAGGTGACAGCCTTCATCGGAGCCAACATCATCACCGCTCAGGTCATCTGGGAAGGCTTATGGATGAACTGTGTAACCCAGAGTACGGGCCAGATGCAGTGTAAGGTCTACGACTCCCTCCTGGCCTTGCCCCAGGATCTGCAGGCCGCCAGGGCTCTCATCATCATTGCCGTCATCGCCGGCGTGTTCGCCATCCTGCTGGGCATCGGAGGGGGGAAGTGCACCAACTTTGTGGACGATGAGAGCTTAAAAGCTAAAGTCGCTATCGCTAGCGGGGTTATCTTCCTCATCGCTTCCCTCCTGGTCCTGGTTCCTGTCTGCTGGTCAGCCCAAACCATCATCCAAGACTTCTACAACCCCCTTTTGATCGAGGCCCAGAGGAGGGAGCTGGGGGCCTCGCTCTACATCGGCTGGGGCTCCGCAGGGCTGATGATCCTGGGCGGGGCACTCCTCTGCAGCTCCTGCCCACCCAGCGATGAGAACAACTACGATGTCAAGTACTCCAAGGCTGCTGCCAGCAGCAAGGCCTACGTCTAGATGTTTAGACACACCACAGACCAGACCACCACAGACCAGACCACCACAGACCACCACAGACCAGACCACCACAGACCAGACCACCCAGAGCCTGTGGATGAGGGGACTGAAGGGGTGTTGAAAATGGGACTTTCAAGGTTGTTCACTGTGCTATTTTATTGTTTTTACCACATTCCTTGCACTGATGTAGTTTCTCCCCATTGTGAATTTGCTGATAGAGTTTTTTTGCTTTTACTGTCATGTTCGACTGTGGTACCACAGTGAAATTGAAGTGTCAATGTATGTGTGAGTTGACAGAGTGTTGGCTAAAGTATGTGCTTTCTAGTTAGTGTAAAATGTGATGTCAGTTACTATGAAAATCATTTAGTCAAATGTTGAAGAGTCCCTCTCTAGGGTCTCAGAGAAAAAGTATACAACCAAGTATCATAAAAACAGAATTCCACTCACTCTTGAACACACCGTTATCATTCTTGAAATATGTTATTGGACTCTTTCTAGAATTTAAGTTGTAAAACGTCTGGCACGGTTCATGAATTGGGCAAGGTTGAATTTAACTGTTCTATTAAAATTGTTTAATGTGTTTGTATGTCGCCTTCCTACTGTCACATGGATTTGTTTTGTCGTGTTGTATTACGCTCAGTACTATACTATATTATTATTAATATTATTCTATATTATTTGCATCCTAAGATGTATTTTAAACCAAAATATTAAGTATTCTATTATTCACCCATAAAATAATTAAGTCAGACCATTAATTTCTGTTTTAAAAAGTGGATCCTTTAAAAAAAAACTTTAACTCATAATGACTGTGTCTTTTCCTGAAGGGAATAGCTCAATGTGTATGTATAGTGAGGGAAAAAAAGTATTTGATCCCCTGCTGATATTGTACGTTTGCCCACTGACAAAGAAATGATCAGTCTATAATTTTAACAAAAAAATCCAGAAAAACGCATGTCAAAAATGTTATAAATTGATTTGCATTTTAATGAGGGAAATAGTATTTGACCCCCTCTCAATCAGAAAGATTTCTGGCTCCCAGGTGTCTTTTATACAGGTAACGAGCTGAGATTAGGAGCACACTCTTAAAGGGAGTGCTCCTAATCTCAGCTTGTTACCTTTATAAAAGACACCTGTCCACAGAAGCAATCAATCAATCAGATTCCAAACTCTCCACCATGGCCAAGACCAAAGAACTCTCCAAGGATGTCAGGGACAAGATTGTAGACCTACACAAGGCTGGAATGGGCTTACAAGACCATCGCCAAGCAGCTTGGTGAGAAGGTGACAACAGTTGGTGCGATTATTCGCAAATGGAAGAAACACAAAAGAACTGTCAATCTCCATCGGCCTGGGGCTCCATGCAAGATCTCACCTCGTGGAGTTGCAATGATCATGAGAACAGTGAGGAATCAGCCCAGAACTACACGGGAGGATCTTGTCAATGATCTCAAGGCAGCTGGGACCATAGTCACCAAGAAAACAATTGGTAACACACTACGCCGTGAAGGACTGAAATCCTGCAGCGCCCGCAAGGTCCCCCTGCTCAAGAAAGCACATATACATGCCCGACTGAAGTTTGCCAATGAACATCTGAATGATTCAGAGGAGAACTGGGTGAAAGTGTTGTGGTCAGATGAGACCAAAATTGAGCTCTTTGGCATCAACTCAACTCGCCGTGTTTGGAAGAGGAGGAATGCTGCCTATGACCCCAAGAACACCATCCCCACTGTCAAACATGGAGGTGGAAACATTATGCTTTGGGGGTGTTTTTCTGCTAAGTGGACAGGACAACTTCACCGCATCAAAGGGACTATGGACGGGGTCAAGTTCCCTCAGCCAGGGCATTGAAAATGGGTCGTGGATGGGTATTCCAGCATGACAATGACCCAAAACACACGGCCAAGGCAACAAAGGAGTGGCTCAAGAAGAAGCACATTAAGGTCCTGGAGTGGCCTAGCCAGTCTCCAGACCTTAATCCCATAGAAAATCTGTGGAGGGAGCTGAAGGTTAGAGTTGCCAAACGTCAGCCTCGAAACCTTAATGACTTGGAGAAGATCTGCAAAGAGGAGTGGGACAAAATCCCTCCTGAGATGTGTGCAAACCTGGTGGCCAACTACAAGAAACATCTGACCTCTGCGATTGCCAACAAGGGTTTTGCCACCAAGTACTAAGTCATGTTTTGCAGAGGGGTCAAATACTTATTTCCCTCATTAAAATGCAAATCAATTTATAACAATTTTGACATGCGTTTTTCTGGATTTTTTGGTTGTTATTCTGTCTCTCACTGTTCAAATAAACCTACCATTAAAATTATAGACTGATCATTTCTTTGTCAGTGGGCAAACGTACAAAATCAGCAGGGGATCAAATACTTTTTTCCCTCACTGTATATGTGTGACACACACCAAAATAACTTGTTGGGCAGTGTTGCACTCAGCTCAAGTAATTTTGTACATAAAGGAATCTGTGCAAACAGGTTGTGTTACTAAGAGATGTGACAATGTGGACTACTTCAGAGAGAATGCTACAGATCAACACACAGAGGGGAGGGGGGGAGAGGGAAGAGAGATAGAGACAGAGAGGGGGAGGGGGAGAGGAAGAAGAAGAACTGGTAGAAACAGAGAGGAGGAGAGGGAGACGGCGAGGCAGAGTCAGAAAGGGGATAGGGAGACTGTGAGGTAGAGACGAGAGGGGAGAGGGAGACTGAGAGGTAGAGACAGAGAAGGGAGAGGGAGACTGAGAGGTAGAGACAGAGAGGGGAGAGGGAGACTGAGAGGTCGAGAGACGGAGGAGCAGAACTTTTGAGTGTGTGTGCGTTCATGCATGCGTCCGTATATGTAAGTGTGTTAAGAGGTTTCAAGTGGTGTTGGCAGCCCTGATAAAAACACACAACAAACCTCCTCTTGGGATTCTGGCTTGCACAGTTGAGCCATACCTTTAATGGTACTTCACAATCACACAAGTCATTCATTCATTCATTCATTCATTTACTCTACATTCAGTCCAGTGTACTGTGTTGACGTCAGATAGGGGAGGTTAAGACAGTTCACGATTGCATAATGCTCGTCACTTGAGACGAATGTTGGGAATAGTTACTTGGTATCACATATTACTCGTTACATTTAACAAAAGTAACACATTATTTAAAAATATTACTCTGTGTGGAAAGCAACACATTATATTAATACTTGTATTACTTTGCGTTACTTTCAAGAAAATAATCAAAAAATCTCACAGTTTGTTTGACTGAGGGAGCAAGGCAAGCCGTGCGCGGTCTACCAAAGATATGCTACTTACTCAGGTTTGATCACTAGGTTCTCCTTTCATTTGTGGCACTGCTTTCCAGTGCTAGTTTACAAGTGCTGCACTATATATGGGCAGCTTAATTATCCATATATACTGTAAGACAAACATCTGTACAGATTTCCTATCTTTTCATTCAAAATCTTTCTCTCCAGCCAGTTCTATAGAGCCCCACAGTGGAGGTGTCATAAGACCCATAAAACCTACCGATCAAACAGGGAAATGGTTCCAATTATTTTTCCACCATTAATGGTTCCCATAGGGAATTTTAGAAATACTTAAAAGAAGGGCTGTGTTTCATGTAGGCTTACCTTGGCGTGACGTTTTGATAACCATGTAAATCTCTTTCGGACAAGGTGACTTGTATCAATATATTCGGCTCTATTTACTCTCAGATTTGAAAATGCTAATTAGCATCAAAGTAGACATCATGTAAGACTACAAATCCCTGCAAGCTCCTGAACGTCATCTCTAGCTGACATCTTTGCTAACAGGTATTGTGTCAATTTAAAACTTGCACAAGACAGTTCACAGAATTGTCAATTGAAAGAAAGGCAGCCAATTTATTCATTGCTAAATTTAGATAACATTATACAGATAATCCAGAGATTCTTACCTTTGCCTCAATTTAAAAGTCTCGTCAGATCATCATGGCATTTGTAGTTCTTTATGATAGCTACAGTGGGGGAAAAAAATATTTAGTCAGTCACCAATTGTGCAAGTTCTCCCACTTAAAAAGATGAGAGAGGCCTGTAATTTTCATCATATGTACACGTAAACTATAACAGACAAATAGAGAAAAAAAATCCAGAAAATCACATTGTAGGATTTTTTATGAATTTATTTGCAAATTATGGTGGAAAATAAGTATTTGGTGACCTACAAACAAGCAAGATTTCTGGCTCTCACACACCTGTAACTTCTTCTTTAAGAGGCTCCTCTGTCCTCCACTCGTTACCTGTATTAATGGCACCTGTTTGAACTTGTTATCAGTATAAAAGACACCTGTCCACAACCTCAAACAGTCACACTCCAAACTCCACTATGGCCAAGACCAAAGAGCTGTCAAAGGACACCAGAAACAAAATTGTAGACCTGCACCAGGCTGGGAAGACTGAATCTGCAATAGGTAAGCAGCTTGGTTTGAAGAAATCAACTGTGGGAGCAATTATTAGGAAATGGAAGACATACAAGACCACTGATAATCTCCCTCGATCTGGGGCTCCACGCAAGATCTCACCCCGTGGGGTCAAAATGATCACAAGAACGGTGAGCAAAAATCCCAGAACCACACAGGGGGACCTAGTGAATGACCTGCAGAGAGCTGGGACCAAAGTAACAAAGCCTACCATCAGTAACACACTACGCCGCCAGGGACTCAAATCCTGCAGTGCCAGACATGTCCCCCTGCATAAGCCAGTACATGTCCAGGCCCGTCTGAAGTTTGCTAGAGTGCATTTGGATGATCCAGAAGAGGATTGGGAGAATGTCATATGGTCAGATGAAACCAAAATAGAACTTTTTGGTAAAAACTCAACTCGTCGTGTTTGGAGGACAAAAAATGCTGAGTTGCATCCAAAGAACACCATACCTACTGTGAAGCATGGGGGTGGAAACATCATGCTTTGGGGCTGTTTTTCTGCAAAGGGACCAGGACGACTGATCCGTGTAAAGGAAAGAATGAATGGGGCCATGTATCGTGAGATTTTGAGTGAAAACCTCCTTCCATCAGCAAGGGCATTGAAGATGAAACGTGGCTGGGTCTTTCAGCATGACAATGATCCCAAACACACCGCCCGGGCAACGAAGGAGTGGCTTCGTAAGAAGCATTTCAAGGTCCTGGAGTGGCCTAGCCAGTCTCCAGATCTCAACCCCATAGAAAATCTTTGGAGGGAGTTGAAAGTCCGTGTTGCCCAGCGACAGCCCCAAAACATCACTGCTCTAGAGGAGATCTGCATGGAGGAATGGGACAAAATACCAGCAACAGTGTGTGAAAACCTTGTGAAGACTTACAGAAAACGTTTGACCTGTGTCATTGCCAACAAAGGGTATATAACAAAGTATTGAGAAACTTTTGTTATTGACCAAATACATATTTTCCACCATAATTTGCAAATAAATTCATTAAAAATCCTACAATGTGATTTTCTGGATTTTGTTTTCTCCTTTTGTCTGTCATAGTTGACGTGTACCTATGATGAAAATTACAGGCCTCTCTCATCTTTTTAAGTGGGAGAACTTGCACAATTGGTGGCTGACTAAATACTTTTTTTTCCCCACTGTACATTAGCAGCTAATTAGCATTTCATTTTTGTGGGGTAAATTGTGGAAAAGCGATTGGAACCATTGCCTTGTTTGAACACTAGGTTTTATGGGTATTATGACTCATACTGTGGTACTCTATTGACCACACGTACACAGACCCATTAGATGTATAGAGGGCACTCTTGCCACTAGACGGGAAAGCCACATATGAGCTTTGCTACCACAGAATCAATGGCAAAGATCAGACGTGTGCCCTCTTGACAGCAGCTGTCATGACATTTCTCCAAACAGCCTTTCTCCGCTCGCTTGAGAACTAAATGAGGAAACAAGTCGAGATCCGATCATGGAAACACGCGACCGGTAGAGATATTATTCTGAAAGTAACGCACATGTTGTTTGACAAAGTAGCTGTAATAATATTACCCAAACTGCAAAAAGTAACCCGTTACTGATAAAAGTTATTTGATTACGTAACGCAATACTTTTGTAACGCGTTACCCCCAACACTGCAATCAAAACCAAGTCAAACATAAAATTGTTATCACACAGCCAGAATGCGTTTTGAATAAATGTTTGTTTATTTTTCAGAATGACCCCCATCCCTGTGTTTGTATCTCTGAGGCCCTCTGTTGTTGGTTATCAGTGTAATACCAGAAGTAGCAGCAGCACCATATACACTGCTCAAAAAAATAAAGGGAACACTTAAACAACACAATGTAACTCCAAGTCAATCACACTTCTGTGAAATCAAACTGTCCCATTAGGAAGCAACACTGATTGACAATAAATGTCAAATGCTGTTGTGCAAATTGGATAGACAACAGGTGTAAATTATAGGCATTTAGCAAGACACCCCCAATAAAGACTGGTTTTGCAGGTGGTGACCACAGACCACTTCTCAGTTCCTATGCTTCCTGGCTGATGTTTTGGTCACTTTTGAATGCTGGCGGTGCTTTCACTCTAGTGGTAGCATGAGACGGAGTCTACAACCCACACAAGTGGCTCAGGTAGTGCAGCTCATCCAGGATGGCACATCAATGCGAGCTGTGGCAAGAAGGTTTGCTGTGTCTGTCAGCGTAGTGTCCAGAGCATGGAGGCGCTACCAGGAGACAGGCCAGTACATCAGGAGACGTGGAGGAGGCCGTAGGAGGGCAACAACCCAGCAGCAGGACTGCTACCTCCGCCTTTGTGCAAGGAGGAGCAGGTGGAGCACTGCCAGAGCCCTGCAAAATGACCTCCAGCAGGCCACAAATGTGCATGTGTCTGCTCAAACGGTCAGAAACCGACTCCATGAGGGTGGTATGAGGGCCCGACGTCCACAGGTGGGGGTTGTGCTTACAGCCCAACACCATGCGCCCTGTGCTCTTCACAGATGAAAGCAGGTTCACACTGAGCACATGTGACAGACGTGACAGAGTCTGGAGACGCCGTGGAGAACGTTCTGCTGCCTGCAACATCCTCCAGCATGACCGGTTTGGCGGTGGGTCAGTCATGGTGTGGGGTGGCATTTCTTTGGGGGGCCGCACAGCCCTCCATGTGCTCGCCAGAGGTAGCCTGACTGCCATTAGGTACCGAGATGAGATCCTCAGACCCCTTGTGAGACCATATGCTGGTGTGGTTGGCCCTGGGTTCCTCTTAATGCAAGACAATGCTAGACCTCATGTGGCTGGAGTGTGTCAGCAGTTCCTGCAAGAGGAAGGCATTGATGCTATGGACTGGCCCGCCCGTTCCCCAGACCTGAATCCAATTGAGCACATCTGGGACATCATGTCTCGCTCCATCCACCAACGCCACGTTGCACCACAGACTGTCCAGGAGTTGGCGGATGCTTTAGTCCAGGTCTGGGAGGTGATCCCTCAGGAGACCATCCGCCACCTCATCAGGAGCATGCCCAGGCGTTGTAGGGAGGTCATACAGGCACGTGGAGGCCACACACACTACTGAGCCTCATTTTGACTTGTTTTAAGGACATTACATCAAAGTTGGATCAGCCTGTAGTGTGGTTTTCCACTTTAATTTTGAGGGTGACTCCAAATCCAGACCTCCATGGGTTGATACATTTGATTTCCATTGATAATTTTTGTGTGATTTTGTTGTCAGCACATTCAACTATGTAAAGAAAAAAATATTTAATAAGATTATTTAATTCATTCAGATCTAGGATGTGTTGTTTAAGTGTTCCCTTTATTTTTTTGAGCAGTGTAGTTACTGAACCACACCCCAGTGTTTGTGTGTAGGTAAAATACAAATGTGCCGTCTGGACACAAGATGGTTATCGCTGTCTGAAGAGTTACAGTTGACTCTGTTTACGTTACACTGGCAACAAGCAAGCTGTTTTCAGATTTATCAGATAAGGGCACACACACACATGCATGCACGCGCACACACACACATTTAAAAACACTTACACACTGTCTGAATCACCATCACCAGCAGTCAGATTATTTGCACCATAACACTTGAAATTACTGTAATTCACAGTCCCAGTCCCTATAATATGTAGGTGGTCCTTCATAATCTTTTAATTGACAGCATGGACTCTAAACCACCCCCTGGCCACACAAAGCCTCCTTCACAACTTCACACGAAGCGTGAGATAAAATAACGAAATATAAATGTCTACGAGTGGGGGAGTATGGTTTCAAACTGGTTATTCTGAACACCATCTTTTGTTGTAATAAAAAGCCTTTTCTCTCAGTTGATCCTGTTAGATGTCCCTCCTCCCCCTGTCACACTCTGCTCAATGTGTCCCTTCAAACACACATGCAAACACTTTACACATGCAACATCTGACACACATTCTCTCTATCCCCCCCCCCCCCCCCCCCACAATGTAATAACTGTGCTCAACTGAAACCAAAATTAAGACATCAAAAAGTGTGGCAAAATCATGAAGGTCCAATGAGTAAGATGTTCATGAAGGCATCAACTAAGGCACATTGCCTGAATAAAGTACTATCTTACCTCCTTTCCAGTATTTTCCACAACCCATAATGCCTTGCATCATGCTCCGCCCTCATTGCCCAGAGAAGAACCTGACAGGCTAGAAGATGATGTCACTATTGTCACAGGCACCTCCACACCTCTCCCACTCAGTCACTCAGTCACTCAGTCATCCCCAGAGGGAGGTGTGGTATATACACCTGCTCACTGTCACCCAGGTGGATACTCAAGAGAGAGCGAGAGAAGACAACACTGAGGCCGCTGCTCAAAGAGAGAGAAAGAAAGAGAAGAGAGAGAGAGAGAGAGAGAGAGAGAGAGAGAGAGAGAGAGAGAGAGAGAGAGAGAGAGAGAGAGATTTTAAAAGGAAATGTAGTGGAAGACACAGATACACCTGGAGGCAGGCAGGTAGGTAGCAGAAGCAGCAGAGAGCTGGGTCTATAGGCCAGTAACAGGTAGACAGGGCAGCGAGCTGGGATCTCTGACATCTCTGTTGACTCACTATTCATAACAACAGCTTAGCAGAGAGATAGAAGAGGCTGGAACTGAAGAAAGGTCAGCTGAAAAAGCCATTAAAGGACTGAGAAGCAGGAGGACGTGACTAAATAATGTTTCACTTCAGGTCTCAGAAGGACACACGCTAGATACACTAAGACCCTGAAGGATCCAACTTTCTAAGGACTCTGACTGACAAACAGCAACCAGCTGGGGAGCCAGTGTGTCGTCTCCTCTGCCTCCTCCACCATGGCCTCTTTGGGGATGCAGATGTTGGCCAGCGCCCTGAGCCTGCTGGGCTGGATGGGGGTCATCGTGACCTGCGTCCTGCCCATGTGGAGGGTCACGGCCTTCATTGGCGCCACCATCATCACCTCTCAGACTATCTGGGAGGGTATCTGGATGAGCTGTGTGGCCGAGAGTACAGGACAGATCCAGTGTAAGCCCTATGACTCCCTCTTGGCCCTGAGCTCCGACCTCCAAGCTGCAAGAGCGCTCACCGTCCTCGCCATCGCCACAGGCGCCACCGGGCTCCTACTAGCCTTCGTCGGGGGGAAGTGCACCCGGTTTCTGGACGAGCAAGGGGGTGGGGTCAAAGGCCGGGTTGCCGTGGCAGCGGGCACGGTGTTGATCGCCACGGGGGTTCTGTGCCTGATCCCCACGTCATGGGCCGCTGGGGCAGTGGTGCAGGGGTTCTACAGCTCCACCACCGACGCCCAGCGGAGGGAGATCGGGGCGTGTCTCTACATCGGCTGGGGGGCGTCCATCCTGCTCATCCTGGGAGGGGGGCTGTTCATCAGCTCCTCCTGCCCCCTCCAGGCCCACGACGAGGATAAGAGCCCCTCAGTCCGCTACCTGGTGGTCCGCTCCTCCAACGGGGCTGCGTCCAGCCAGGCAGCATCTTTCCAGCGCAGCAGGGGACCGTCCGCAAAGTCCCAGTCCAATGGCCCGGTCATCACCAGGTCCCACAGCAGACAGGCAGCGTCTGCAATGTCTCAGCCCAGGGAAGTGGTGAACACCAGGCCTCCCTGGGAGGAGGATGATGGGCTGACTGTGGTGGAGCAGAACTACAGGCTGGGTTCTGGGGGGTCCGAGGGGAGTAAGGCACCGTCTACAACGTTTCAGCTGAGACTGGAACCTGCCATGTCCGAGGAGAGCGAGGGAGCGTCTTCGAAGTATCAGATGAAGAGACTGGAGTCTCAGGAGAGTTTAGCAGAATCAGACAAGCCTCAACACAGTGAGGACGCATCCTCAAATCCAACAAAGATCTATATCTGAGAACACACAGCATCATCACTCGAGTCGAATGATTGTCCTCCATAGTGTCTTCTATTTGTGAGTCTACAGATTACTTTAGAGGCCGATCCGGGAGCATACATATTTTGGTGCAGTGTGGGCAGGGGCCTTCCTGGTTATGGTTGGTGCTTGAGCCTTCCTGGTGTTGAGTCTCTCCTTGCATAGCTGCCCCTTGTACTCTGCGGTACGGTGGAGATCTTTTTTGTTTAGTGCAGCTCCCTCTTGAATCTTTTTTCTCAAGCTGTGTCTATTTAGTGTAATGTCTTCCCTGTTGTTAGAGGTGATGTCGAAGTTCTTCAGGTATGTTTTCATGTTGTCTTTGTAGCTGACCTTCCTTTAACTGGAAGTACATTATCTGTTTTGGGAGGCGTGAGTTGGGCATCCAGAAGACACGGCCTGTCCATCGGAGTTGGTGTTGCATTATGGTAATGGTGAAGCTGTTTATGTTGGCCTCCTCCAGAACGCTGGTGCTAACCCTCAGGTTTTTCTCTAAGGATCTTTGGTGGTGTTGTTCCAGTGCTTTCAGGTGCCTACTGTAGATGGTCCATGTTTTGGCTCCATATAGCAGTGTGGGGAGGAAAACAGCTTTGTAGTATGGACATAATGAACATATTGCATATGTGTACATGTGACATAATGAACGTAATGCATATGTGCACAAGTTTACTTGTTTATTTGTTTTGTGTGTATGGTGATATTATAAATTGGTCAGTACAGGTGCATCAAAGCTGGGACCAAGAGAATGAAAAACAGCTTCTATCTCAAGGCCATCAGTCTGTCAAATAGCCATCACTAGCACATTAGAGGCTGCTGCTGCCTATTGAAATCACTGGCCACTTAAAAAAATGGAACACTAGTCACTTTAATAATGTTTACATATCTTGCACTACTCATCTCATATGTATATACTGCTTTCTATTCTATAATATTATACTGTATCTTAGTCCATGCGGCTCTGTCATTGCTTGTCCATATATGTATATATTCTTAAATTCCATTCCTTACTAGTTTTGTGTGTATTGGGTATATGTTGTGAAATTGTTAGATATTACTTGTTAGATATTACTGCACTGTCGGAGCTAGAAGCACAAGCATTTCGCTACACCCGCTATAACATCTGCTAAACATGTGTATGTGACAAATAAAATGTGATTTGTAATAGGATATGACTGTCACTGAAAGTTAGGTTTGTTTTTTATTAGTTGGGTTTGTTCATGAAGTTAAAACATGTTTACTTGTTTTGTTACTGTAATAATGTATCTAAAGCATGCACAGAGTCTACTTCCATCTATGTGAATATGAATTCAGTACCTTCAGTACATTTCACTGCACCAATCCGATGTATGTGACAATAAAACATTTTTGAACAATAATCATACATTATTTACAGTAAGACTATGGATTTGTGTTTATATGGTGCTTCTTGGTTCTGCTACAATAAATCTTATAATAATTTACATTAGCTACAGCTTGAGTTCGTTTCATAGCTTCATTTGGATACATTTGAAATAAAATGCCAAGAATTTGATCCTCTTTATGTAGCACTTTCACATGCAACACTCAAAGTAAATTCAATATGACTTATATGTGAATTCAGAAATGTTTTGCCTTGGGATTTCAAAATGGACACAGCAAGTCATGCACTGCCAAAATGGGCACTGTTTCCTCAGAATAAGGTTTCTGTGTAGACTGCAGATGGCTGCAAGCCTGCTCCCAGATCTCTTTGTGTTGTCTTGCCACAGCACAAACAGATCAGTGACCAGGCTAGATAGCTGCTTCTGCTACAGTGTCCTTCCTCTATTCTAGGAACCCCCCCACTCCCACCCTGTGTGACTCCAGCCACAGCTCTCCTATGGAAAGCCCCGGCCGGAACAAACCAGTTTGACAGAGAGTGAGCTAAGGCTGAGCTCACACCAATGGTTTGCATTGTGATGGGGAAGAGAAACACCAAGGTTGCGTCCCTAATGGCATACTATTCCCTATATAGTGCACTACTTTTGCCAGGGCCTATGATGTGTTTGTGAAGGATTCAAATGTGAGTTTCACCAGATCATGTACACATGACATACATGTGACGTCTAGGTTTTGTTTATTCAAATATGTATGTTTTCCTGTTTACCATGAACATCATATCTGTATTATGAGGTGGGGATCAAATGTACTGTGGGCCTACATGCTTATAAAATGTACTATGTATTGTAGCGACCATGTGTTTATAAGCGCGGGTATCTACTTTGCCACATGAGCATGCTACGGGCCAGAAGGTTAGGATTCAAGCCGTTTTATTACAGTATGTTACAAACACAAGCTCTAAATTAGTTAACATGATCTACTTCTGTAAATGTCACATTTGAACGGCATCTATTGTTTTTGAACAGCTGCTCATCACTCTTGATGAAGCCATGTTATTTGTTTTCTCCAAACACCACATAATGGCAGGTTTACATAATTGACCACATGCATTTAACTGTTTATAGACTGAACACCACATTAGAACCAATGAACACGTTTTAATCTTATGTTAGATACACTCACATGATTTGACTTTTGCTGTAGGTCTACTGCAGATTACTGTCAGATTCTAGTATTGGAGAGTGTGAGAATCAGGGTATGAGTCAGCTTACTGCTGCACATCTTTTGGTTGTACTAGTAACTTTATAGTAGTGATGACATAGAATAATAGTGTCTATACATGTTAGCAAAAATATATATATGTTTGAGAATGGGAATTTATCAGATCTCTGTCAAATTAAAGACCATAGATCTTTGAACACCGTGCAAAGATCACGCTGTACTGGTCTGTTATCCTATTCTGTACTGCCATCTAGTGGGGGAACATACACACACAAATCACATTTGATTGGTCACATGCGTCGAATACAAAAGGTGTAGACTTTACCCTGAAATGCTTACTTACGAGCCCATTCCCAACAATGCAGAGTTAAAAAGTAAGACAAATATTTGCTAAAGAAAAAAGAAAGTAGAAACACAATAAAATACCAATAACTAGGCTATATACAAGGAGTCCCAGTACCTAGTCAATGTGCAGGGGTACAAGGTAGTTGAGGTAATTGAGGATGACATATTATTGGAATCTGTGTGTGTAGCCTGACAGGTAGGATGACTGACAATAGTGAAGGTGAACGGGTGGTCAGGTCAGGGGTCAGGTGACTGAGAGGAATGGAGACTGAGGCAGGAATTATTTTAACCACAAAGTGGTATATTTACTGGATAGTTTTGTGTGCTGCATAACAAAGGAAACAGAATAACATGTATCAAATCAAATCATTCTCATGAAGTAATTCAGCAATTCAGTTCAATATGAATTAAATATGAAGCATGATTGAGTCATTTAGGATCATAACCGTTCATAATCATGATAATGCCAAATAAATCGATCAGTTATCAATTATTCGATCTATGATCTCAATCAGTTTTATCTCAGGATGATCAAGTTTGTCTTCATATGTACATTTCATGTCGTTACATTTTAACCATATTTGTCCCGTGATGATCTGTAGGACCGTGATCATTGTCCATTGATATAACACAATAGGTTTGAAGCGTGCGCTCCAAGCCGCGCTCTGTGGTAATAACTATAAACAATAACTGATGGCCCACTCTCCTGAGGGCAACAGATAGTTCAGATGAAAGATAACAGATTCGGTGGACTTATGTTGATTTGTGGACGCACACAATGTCTGGATTAGACGGAGTTGGGGAGAGAAAGCGGCGAGGTCGGGCGGTGGCGATTTCCTCCTTTTAATGAGTTGAGATCTGTCTGACGTTTCCACCTGACCTAATTAAAGTTATCTGGCCCAGCTGCGCAAGTGGCCATGAATTAAAGGGTGATTCCACCAACTCCATGGGTCTTTTCCACAGAGGTAATACAGTATGTGCATGTAGGTAGGGGAAAAGTGACTAGGCAATCAAGATATATAATAAACAGAGTAGAAAAGCTTCATGGTGGGTGTTGAATCACTATTCTTTTAGGTGTTGCTGTGTTAATCTATTGTAGTCTACAGGTGTGTTGCCTGGAATCTATGCTGCAATGGACTATGTGGGGGGGGGGGGCTAGGATCAGTCTGTCTTATCTGGTGTCCTGTGTGAACTTAAGTATGCTCCCTCTAATTCTCCCATCTCTCTCTCTCCCCTCCAGGAGGACCTGAGCCCTAGGACCATGCCTCAGGACTACCTAGCCTGATGACTCCTGGCTGTCCCTGTCCCCAGTCCACCTGATCGTGCTGCTGATCCAGTTTCTGCTGTTTTGCCTGTGGCTATGGAACCCTGACCTGTTCACCGGACGTGCTACCTTGTCATGCTGCTGCTCCAGTTTCAACTGTTCTGCCTGCGGCTATGGAACCCTGACCTGTTCACCGGACATTCTACCTTGTCCCGGACCTGCTGTATTCGACCCTCTCTCTCCCTCATGGGAGACGGTCTTCCACATTTATAAAGCCCTTTTTACATCAGCAGATGTCACAAAGTGCTTATACAGAAACCCAGCCTAAAACCCAAAAGAGCAAGAAATGCAGATGTAGAAGCACGATGGCTAGGAAAAACTGCCTAGAAAGGCTGGAACCTAGGAAGAAACCTAGAGAGGAACCAGGCTCTAAGGAGTGGCCAGTCCTCTTCTGGCTGTGCCAGGTGGAGATTATAAGAGTAGATGGCCATTAAGACCAGATTGTTCTTCAAGATGTTCAAACGTTCCTAGATGACCAGCAGGGTTAACCTCTACGGGATCAGTGTCACGTATACGGGACGGTTGAGCTAACATGCGCTAATATGATTAGCATGACTGTTGTAAGTAACAGCAAACTTTCCAGGACATAGACATGTCTTATATGGGCAGAAAGCTTAAATTCTTGTTAATCTAACTGCACTGTCCAATTTACAGTTGCTATTACACTGAAAAAATACCATACTATTTTTTGAGGAGAGCGCACAACAACAAAAAACGTATCACGGCAACTGGTTTGATACATTCACCTCTGAAGGTAAATAATGTACTTACATTCAGTAATCTTGTTCTGATTTGTCATCCTAAGGGTCCCAGAGATAAAATGTAGCATAGTTTTGTTTGATAAAATCCATTTTTATATTCAAATGTAGGTACTGTGTTCTACAGTTTGAACCCCTGCTGTCTCTGGCTCCACACCCACCCTGCCTGGCCATCTAGATGTGTGAAAGTTAGTATATAAGCTACTGATCCATCATTTATGACATTCCTGGGAGTTTTAAACTTACATTTTGTATTACCATATCATTTTTGTATGTTGTCTATAGTTATGTACTTGAAAATGTATCAATTGACCATTTCGGCACATTTGGGCAGACTTGATACAAAATAGTCCAGTATTGCAATGCTTCACTGGATCAATCTGAAATGTTGCACACACACTGCTGCCTTCTAGTGGCCAAAATCTAATTTGCGCCTAAACTGCAATATTATATTGTGGCCTTTCTCTTGCATTTCAAAGATGATAAAAAAAAAAAAAAGGAAAACGCATATTTTTTGTTTTTATTATCTTTTACCAGATCCAATGTGTTATATTCTGCTACATTCATTTCACATTTCCACAAACTTCAAAGTTTTTCCTTTCAAATGGTATCAAAAATATGCATATCCTTGCTTCAGGTCCTGAGCTACAGGCAGTTAGATTTGGGTACGTCATTTTAGGCGAAAATTGAAGGTGCAACAGGTCAGCACCTCAGGAGTAAATGTCAGTTGGCTTTCCATAGCCAAACATTCAGAGGTCGAGACAGCAGGTGCGGTAGAGAGAGAGAAAGAGAGTGAGAGAGATGGGAGAATTAGAGGGAGCATACTTAAGTTCACACAGGACACCAGATAAGACAGGAGAATTTCACCAGATAGGACAGACTGGCCCTGGCCCCCCGGCACATAGACTATTGCAGCATAGATACTGGAGGCTGAGACGGGGGGGGGGTCGGGGGACACTGTGGCCCTGTCCGACGATACCCCTGGACAGGGCCAACCAGGCAGGATATAACACTTTGCCAAAGCACTGCCCCCACACCACTAAAGGGATATCAACAGACCACCAACTTACTACCCTGAGACAAGGCTAAATATAGCCCACAAAGATCTCTAAGCTGCACAAGCCCGAGGGGGCGCAAAACCGGACAGGAAGATCACGTCAGTGACTCAACCCACTCAAGGCGAGTATAGCGGGGAAAAGCCTGTTACGGCGTGACGCACCCCTCCTAGGGACAGCATGGAAGAGCACTAGTAAGCCAGTGACTCAGCCCCCATAATAGGGTCAGAGGCAGAGAATCCCAGTGGAGAGAGGGGAGCTGGCCAGGCAGACAGCAGTGGGGTACGTCACTCCAGTGCCTTGCGATTCACCTTCACACCCTTGGGCTAGACTACACTCAATCATAGGACCTACTGAAGAGATGAGTCTTCAGTAAAGACTGAAAGGTTGAGACCGAGTCTGCATCTCTCATATGGCTAGGCAGACCATTCCATAAAAATTGAGCTCTATAGGAGAAAGCCCTGCCTCCAGCTGTTTGCTTGGAAATTCTAGGGACAATAAGGAGGCCTGCATGTTGTGACCTTAGCGTACCTGTAGGTATGTACGGCAGGACCAAATTAGAGAGCTAGGTAGGAGCAAGTCCATGTAATGCTTTGTAGGTTTGCAGGCCTTAACAGGAAGCCAGTGTAGAGAGGCTAGCACTGGAGTAATTTGATAGCTTTTTTGGTTCTAGTCAAGATTCTAGCAGCCGTATTTAGCACTAACTGAAGTTTATTTAGTGCCTTATCAGGATAGCTGGAGAGGAGAGCATTGCAGTAGTCTAATATAGAAGTGACAAAAGCATGGATTAGCTTTTCTGCACAATTTTTGGACAAAAAGTTTACGTTTTTTTCAATGTTACAAGATGGAAAAAAACGGCCCTTGAAATATTCTTGATATGTTCATCAAAAGAGAGATCAGGGTCCAGAGTAACACTGAGGTCCTTCAGTTTTATTTGAGACAACTGTACAACCATCAAGATTAATTTTCAGATCAAACAGCAGATCTCTTTGTTTCTTGGGACCTAGAACTAGCATCTCTGTTTTGTCCGCTTCCAGGGTAGAACATTTTGGGGCTTCATCATGTTTCATTGAAATGTACAGCTATATGTCATCCGCATAGCAGTGAAAGTTGACATTGTGTTTCCGAATGACATCACCAAGAGGTAGAATATATAGTGAAAACAATAGTGGTCCTAAAACGGAACCTTGAGGCACACCGGTACTTACCATCAAAGGACAAACTATCCACAGAGACAAACTGATATCTTTCCGGCAGATAAGATATAAACCAGGCAAGAACTTGTCCGTGTAGACCAATTAGGGTTTCCAATCTCTCCAAAAGAATGTGGTGATGTCAAAAGCGGCACTAAGGTCTAGGAGCACGAGGACAGATGCAGAGCCTTGGTCTGACGCCATTAAAATGTAATTTACCACCTTCACGAGTGCAGTCTCAGTACTAGGATGGGGTCTAAAACCAGACTAGAGTGTTTCGTATACATTACTTGTCTTCAGGAAGGCAGTGAGTTGCTGTGCACCAGGTGGTGAAGGTAGGCAACATTACCTCCTCGACACCTCACAAGGGTGCGTCCTCAGTCCCCTCCGGTATTCTCTGTATACCCACGACTACGTGGCCTCACACAGTTCCAACTCCATCATCAAATTCGCTGACGACACAACGGTAGTAGGCCTGATTACCGACAACGACGAGAGGAGGTCGTAGGCACTCTGACGGCATGGTGCCAGGTAAACAACCTCTCCCTCAACGTTAGCAAAACAAAGCAGCTGATTGTGGACTTCAGGAGGAAACCCCCGCAATAACTTCAAATTCCTCGGCGTACACGGACACCTTAGTGAAGAAGGCACGACAGCGACTGTTCAACCTCATGATGCTGAAGAAATTCGGCCTTTCCCCGAGGGCCCTCACAGTGTTCTACAGCTTAAATATAGATTGTTTAATACCTTTATCGATCTGATATTTTGTTTACTACTACTTGGTATTGCTGTTTTGTTCTGTTCGCATTCACAGTTGTCGTATTCTAAGCCAAACTGCTATTCAGTATTTCCCTTTCAGCAGGACAATAACCTAAAACACAAGCCAAATCTACACTTGAGTTATGTACAAAGAACACAGTGAATGTTCCTGAGTGGCCAAGTTACAGTTCAGACTTAAATCTACTTGAAAATATATGCCAAGACCTGAAAATGGTTGTCTAGTAATGATCAACAACCAATTTGACGGAGCTTGAAGAATTTAGAAAAGAATAATAGGCAAATGTTGCACAATCCAAGTGTGGAAATCTCTTAGAGACTCACAGCTGTAATCGCTGCCAAACGTGCTTCTACAAAGTATTGACTAAGGGGTGTGAATACATGTTTTCACTTTGTCATTATGAGGTATTGTGTGTAGATGGGTGAGAAGAAAAAAAATCCATTTTGAATTCAGGCTGTAACACAACAAAATGTGGAATAAGTCAAGGGGTATGAATACTTTCTGAAGGCACTGTACTAGTACTTTAGTACGTACGTTAGTCACACGCGATATCTCAGACACCACTGGCCCGATTTTGACGAAACTTGGGTGAGTGATGCATCTCGCCATAGAGATCCGGCATTTACAAAGTACGCTGATTGTCCCAAGTGGGGCGCTATAGTAATGAACTGAAATTCCAAACTTGAAACAAACCTACAGCATCTCGTTTAGACTTTTTGTCCATCACCAAACTTTGAACAAGGATATCTCCTGTCCCTTGAGCTAGTCATGACATTTTGTACATACAGTGAGGGAAAAAAGTATTTGATCCCCTGCTGATTTTATACGTTTGCCCAATGACAAAGACATGATCAGTCTATAATTTTAATGGTAGGTTTATTTGAACAGTGAGAGACAGAATAACAATAAAACATCCAGAAAAACGGATGTCAAAAATGTTAGAAATTGATTTGCATTTTAATGAGGGAAATAAGTATTTGACCCCTCTGCAAAACATGACTTAGTACTTGGTGGTAAAACCCTTGTTGGCAATCACAGAGGTCAGACGTTTCTTGTAGTTGGCCACCAGGTTTGCACACATCTCAGGAGGGATTTTGTTCCACTCCTCTTTGCAGATCTTCTCCAAGTCATTAAGGTTTCGAGGCTGACGTTTGGCAACTTGAACCTTCAGCTCCCTCCACAGATTTTCTATGGGATTAAGGTCTGGAGACTGGCTAGGCCACTCCAGGACAATAATGTGCTTCTTCTTGAGCCACTCCTTTGTTGCCTTGGCCGTGTGTTTGGGTCATTGTCATGCTGGAATTCCCATCCACGACCCATTTTCAATGCCCTGGCTGAGGGAAGGAGGTTCTCACCCAAGACTTGACGGTACATGGCCCTGTCCATCGTCCCTTTGATGCGGTGAAGTTGTCCTGTCCCCTTAGCAGAACCCCCCCCCCCCCCCCCCCCCCCAAAGCATAATGTTTCCACCTCTATGTTTGACGATGGGGATGGTGTTCTTGGGGTCATAGGCAGCATTCCTCCTCCTCCAAACACGGCGAGTTGAGTTGATGGCAAAGAGCTCGATTTTGGTCTCATCTGACCACAACACTTTCACCCAGTTCTCCTCTGAATCATTCAGATGTTCATTGGCAAACTTCAGACGGGCATGTACAGTGAGCTCCATAATTCATTGGACAGTGACAATTTTTTTGTTATTTTGGTTCTGTACTCTAGCACTTTGAGTTTGAAAGGATACAATGACAATGAGGGTGAAGTGCAGACTGTCAGCTTTAATTTGAGGGTATATTCATACATATCGGATGAACCGTTTAGAAATTATAGAAGCTTTTGTACATGGTCCCCCCCTTTTTCGGGCATCAAAAAACATTGGACAGTTTAACATAATGTAGAAGAAAGTAATCATTGTTAATATTTGGTCGCATATCCTTTGCATGCAATGACTGCTTGAAGTCTGCGATGCATTGACATCACCAGACGCTGGGTATCTTCCCTGGTGATGCTCTGCCAGGCCTGTACTGCAGCCATCTTCAGTTCCTTCTTATTTTGGGGACTTATTGCCTTCAGTCTCCTCTTCAGCATGTAAAATGCATGTTCAATTGGATTCAGATCCGGTGATTGACTCGGCCAGTCAAGGATTTTCCACTTTTTGGCCATCAAAAACCCCTTTGTTGCTCTAGCAGTATGTTTAGGGTCATTGTCTTGTTGCATGATGAAGTGCCGTCCAATGAGTTTGGAGGCATTTGGTTTTATCTGAGCAGATAAAATATTTCTGTAGACTTCAGAATTCATTGTTCTACTTCTGTCTGCAGTCACATCATCGATGAAGACAAGTGAGCCTGTTCCACTGGCAGCCATACAGGCCCAAGCCATAACACCCCCTCCACCATGTTTCACGGATGAGGTGGTATGCTTTGGATCATGGGCATTTCTTTTTTTTCTCCACACTTTCCTCTTTCCATCACTCTGGTACATGTTAATCTTTGTCTCATCTGTCCACAATACTTTTTTCCAGAACTCTTGGGGCTCTTTTAGGTGCTTTTTAGCAAACTGTAATCTCGCCTTTCTGTTCTTCAGGCTTATCAGTGGTTTGCATCTTGTAGTGTACCCTCTGTAGTCCTGCTGGTGTAGTCTTCTACGTATGGTAGACTTGACACATCTACACCTGCATCCAGGAGAGTGTTTTTGATCTGTTGGGCTGTTGTCAGGGGGGTTTTCTTCACCATAGAGAGTATTCTCCGGTCATCCACTACAGTGGTCTTCCTCGGTCTACCGGGTCTTTTGACATAATTGAGTTCACCGGTTGTTTTTTTCTTGTTAATGATGAACCAAACTGTTGACTTGGGCATGGCCAGGGTTTTTGCAATGTTCCTGATTGATTGATTTTCATTTCTGAGCCTTATGACGGCCAGCTTCATTTGCATCGACACTGCTGTCTTCCTCATGTTGTCACACCACAACAACAACCTCCAAAGGCAATAGCAAAGTCTAGAATCAATGCTATTCATCAACAGCTCTCCTGCATTCACTAACGACACAAATGAATACACCTGCCTAACGACACACATCTGTGTAGCCAATTTAACAAATACTTGTAGTACCTTAAAATGGGGGGACCATGTATAAAAGGTGCTATCATTTCTAAACAGTTCATCCGATATATATGAAAATACCCTCAAATTAAAGCTGACAGTCTGCACTTCACCCTCATTGTCATTGTATCCTTTCAAACTCAAAGTGCTAGAGTACAGAACCAAAACAACAACAAAATTGTCACTGTCCAATGAATTATGGAGCTCACTGTATATGTGCTTTTTTGAGCAGGGGGACCTTGCGGACGCTGCAGGATTTCAGTCCTTTACGGCGTAGTGTGTTACCAATAGTTTTCTTGGTGACTATGGTCCCAGCTGCCTTGAGATCATTGACAAGATCCTCCCGTGTAGTTCTGGGCTGATTCCTCACCATTCTCATGATCATTGCAACTCCACGAGGTGAGATCTTGCATGGAGCCCCAGGCCGAGGGAGATTTACAGTTCTTTTGTGTTTCTAACTGTTGTCACCTTCTTACCAAGCTGCTTGGCGATGGTCTTGTAGCCCATTACAGCCTTGTGTAGGTCTACAATCTTGTCCCTGACATCCTTGGAAAGCTCTTTGGTCTTGGCCATGGTGGAGAGTTTGGAATCTGATTGATTGATTGCTTCTGTGGACAGGTGTCTTTTATACAGGTAACAAACTGAGATTAGGAGCACTCCCTTTAAGAGTGTGCTCCTAATCTCAGCTCGTTACCTGTATAAAAGACACCTGGGAGCCAGAAATCTTTCTGATTGAGAGGGGGTCAAATACTTATTTCCCTCATTAAAATTCAAATCAATTTATAACATTTTTGACATGCGTTTTTCTGGATATTTTTGTTGTTATTCTGTCTCTCACTTTTCAAATAAACCTACCATTAAAATTATAGACTGATCATGTCTTTGTCAGTGGGCAAACGTACAAAATCAGCAGGGGATCAAATACTTTTTTCCCTCACTGTATATCCATCTCCTCATGAGAAACAAGTTTCCCATAAGGATTTATAAGCGCCCATTCACAAAGGGTTAACATTTTGAAAAGGTGTATAGACTATCTATAGGCACTGTAATTCCATACAGATACAGTTGACAATTAATAATGTTGGTAATGTAAAAAAATAAAATAATTAAGAGGATTAAGTAAGGGATAAATACCTACGCTCTGTGCATTACCTTGGAAGTAATGGACTACGCAGTGGGAAGAGGCTGCTTGTAGCGTCATACCCAAGAAGACTAGGCTATAATCGCTGCCAAAGATGCTTCAACAATGTACTGAATAAAGGGTCTGAATTCTTATGTAAATGTTCTATTTAATTTTTTCATTTTTTATACATTTGCAAATATTTCTAAAAACCTGTTTTTGCGTTGTCATTATGGGGTATTGTGTGTAGATTGATGAGGGGAAAAAACAATGTAATACATTTTAGAATCAGGCTCTAACGTAACAAAATGTGGAAAAAGTCAAGGGGTCTGTGTACTTTCCGAATATAATGTATATTATGGGACCAATTTCATGCCATGTGTATTGAATTTAAAATTAAATAAATCGTAAACATGAAAAATAAAGTTGAAAATGTAAAGGACGGGTGAAATAATCTATGTTGAAATCAAAAACCAAACAATTGAAAGCAAAATGTATAGAATTGTAAACAAAAAATATGACTTCAAAAGCAAAACCCAAAAACTTGCAAGCAAATCATTTTAAAGCGAGAGCAAAACTCTATGACAAATTATTGAAAATAATATTTGAAAAGGAATGCAAAAAACGTTTTCGGTTAAACTTTCCCAGCAACATTTTACATTTTAGTCATTTAGCAGACGCTCTTATCCAGAGCGACTTACAGTTAGTTAGTGCATAATTTTTTTTTTCATACAACCAATCCTGTTGAATATATTTTGCCTACGCTCTTACCTGCATTTACTACCTTTTGGTTACGTTACTCATATCTTTGCTTTCGATGTCTGTTTCCTTGCTTTCACTGCCAGTTTTTTTCAATTGCGAGTTTTGGCATTCTTTTTCCGTGAAGGGTTTAGAGGGAGGCGTAGACAATGAGTGTCCGTTGGTCCGCTAGTTATGGAGTGACGGTTCATCTAAAAGCTTTTTTTCTATTAGCTACTTAAATAGACGGTCTGACGTCACTATGCGCCAAATCTTTCCCCCTGTGCCTGCATGTACTGAACATGGCGAACCAGTTACCAACACCTGCGCCAAACTTTGGGCAACAGGTAATTCAGTTTACTTAAGTAGTTTGATGGTTTGTCATTAAATGTATTAGATAGACACGCTTATGATATCCATACATTATTTACCCGTGACTAACAATTGTGAATGACTTTAGCTGAGTTGGCTGGCTTTGGTGTCGGACTAGCTAGCAAGATTAATTGCAAGACTGCATGCCTGTAACGTTATAGCTAGCCACTGCCAGCCGCATTGAAGTGTGTGTGTGTGTGTGTGTGTGTGTGTGTGTGTGTGTGTGTGAGAGAGAGAGAGAGAGAGAGAGAGAGAGAGAGATAAAACAGCTAAAACCCTAAATAGCTTTTCCCATAATACATGAAGCCTAGACTCAATCTTGCCTGAAATGTATTGTATTAAGAGACGCTAAATATAAATACATATGAATCGCAAGACACTGCATGCCTGTAACTAGTCGCTGCCAGCCTGTAGCTAACCACAGCCAGCAGTAGGGTTGTCCGTATGTTTTTATTAAACCAAGTCACGTCGAAATAGGCCATTGTGATTTTAGACCATTACGAGTGTCTCCAGTTAGCTAGCTAGGTAACGTTACATGTATCCAGCATGACCCGACGACACTCTTACATCATGAGAATGAAATCATATGTTGCCCTTTATGGACAGCTACTTGGTTTACGGAAAGCATACCTTCAAACTAGTCATACGTATCTGATTGTATCTGAATTACCCTTAGCAAAATGTTCTGGACTAGCTGGCTATTTAAGCTAGAGACATTCAAATTTGGTCACGTCGGATAATGCTTTTCCCCTATTTCCAGCTAATGTTCACTTTGTGTTCAGCAGAGAGAGTATTCAGAGGTGGTTTCAGCTGCACACAGCCTCATCTCTGTGCTGACCCAGACTATTAATCAGGGTCAGAGTCCAGTGCCACCGCATCAGCAAGCTCAGGTGCATCAATTGCATGGTCAGGGGCATCATCAGCAGACAGAGGTGCAGGGACAGACCCAGAGACAGTTGCATTCCTCCAGTAACCAGGAGATGGCCAGGTGGATATCAATGGTCCCGGACAGCTGCATTCCTCCAGTAACCAGGAGATGGCCAGGTGGATATCAATGGTCCCGGACAGCTGCATTCCTCCAATAACCAGGAGATTGCCAGGTGGATATCAATGGTCCCAGACAGCTGCATTCCTCCAGTAACCAGGAGATGGCCAGGTGAATATCAATGGTCCCAGAAAACAGGAAATGTCATTTTGCTGTCTATACCCAACCCATCATACGGTTGGGTATAGACATTTTGTTTGGATGATTAATCAATTCAGCCAATAATCTGTAAATGATGTAAATGATGTATTACTTTTCTCATTATCATATCACTCTCTCTCTCACACACACACACACACACACTTTGAAACTGTTATGCATCCAAAGTTGGTGGTTCTTAGTTTGGTGCTTTACACATTTACCAGACACAATATAAGATTAATAAACATGCTCTCTCTCTGATACATAATGACACACACTTAAATCTTTCTCTTTCTGACACATAGTGTGTCATGATCGTCGAACACAGTGGACCAATGCGCAGCGTGATAAGTGAACATACTTTTATTTAGATTCACCACACGAACAAAACAACAAAACGATAACGTGACGTCCTTGGTTACAATACAAAACCACTGTGGAAAACAGTGGAAAAAACTGTGGAAAACTGTGGAAAACAGGCTGCCTAAGTATGGTTCCCAATCAGAGACAACAAGCAACAGCTGATTCACGTTGCCTCTGATTGAGAACCACACCGGCCAACATAGAAACAAATGAACTAGATAAACAACCTAGCACACAAAACACATAGAAACAACACACCCTGGCTCAACATAACAGAGTCCCAGAGCCAGGGCGTGACATAGTGACACACACTTAAAACTATCTCATATGCCTCTTTTCCACTTCTCTACACTGTTTCTCATTACAATTTTGAAATAAAATAAACTAAAACGTAGACTTATCAATGTGAATTCCCTCCCTTTTACTTGCAGGTCCTTTCCGAACCTCTTCAGGAGGCAGGCTGCCTCTGGAAAAAGAAGATTAAACCCTTCTTCCAGGACACCAGGCAAGAATACAAAGGCCTGGAAACGTTTGATTTTCAGTGTATACCTCCTAAATAAAAACACAGACAGTACCCCCTCACCTGCAGAGGAACTTGACCTTATTCAAGCAGGACTTGGAAAAATAACAATGACCATGTCAGAGGATGTGAGTCATTCAGAGGTAAGGTTTATGGGACATTCTAGGTAAATCTACCTCCAACACTTGTGTTTTTTTATCTATGTGTAATTGAGTTCTCTAGAGACCTCTTCCCTGATGTCAAATTACATTATGTACTGATGTACTGTATATGCCATTGTCACAGAATAATGTAATAAAAAAATGCATCCCATAATTTGTAATCATACTACAATTATACAACATATTCAGAAGTACAGCCAAAGGTGGCACTATTCCTTGTTGTTCTGTTTGATCTATTGGGCAGACACCTGTATTTTAGCTTCAAATGAAAATACATATCCTGCTAATTAACTTGTCTACCTAGTTCTCCAGCCAGCTGTATGCAGAGTTCCCAAAAATGGAGGGTTTGACTGGAGGATGGCTTCTTCATAAGGCATTGGGTGAAATTGTTTTCAAAGTATTATCACAGAAGATGGACAATTTTTGTTCAACTCATGTTAATGTTATTTTGTTTTCAGGGGGAAATGGTCAAAGACATCTCACTGTGATTCCCCCGGATTCAGAAGGATACACAGGATCCCAGATCAAGACTGCCACAGGGGCTGGGAAAACAGTCCTATATATTGTTCCTTTACAGGAGGAACTATATATTAATCCTCTTCCTGCAGATGCCAGAGAATTTGAAAAAATGCCTAAAGCGACATGTCAAATGTGCAACCAAAGCATGCCATTACAAGTGCTCTCCATATTCAGGCCTGCGAGAATGGATGTACATCTCTGGATGAAAGTTACTTGCATACATACAAATCACTATACATATAAGTTATTTAGGTCAGATAGGCGTTGTAGTAATTTTGCATTTTACTTGAGTAAATTTGAGATGTGAAATAGTTGGATTTTATTACTCACTAGTTCACATCCAGGGTCTGGAAAGCATTCATGGAACGTCTGGGGGTCTCGGTCAGCCTTACCTCTGGGTTTCACCCCGAGTCTAATGGGCAGGTGGAATGGGTGAATCAAGATGTGGGTAGGTTCCTGCGGTCCTACTGCCAGGACTGGCCAGGGGAGTGGTTAGTATTCTTGCCATGGGCTGAATATGCCCAGAACTCTCTCCGCTACTCCTCCACTAACCTATCACCATTTCAATGTGTTTTAGGTTATCAGCCGGTTCTGGCACCGTGGCATCAGAGCCAGACCGAAGCCCCTGCGGTGGATGACTGGTTTCGGCGTGCAGAGGAAACGTGGAACACTGCTCACGTCCACCTCCAGCGCGCCATGCGTCACCAGAAGGCCAACGCTGACCGCCACCGCAGTGAGGCCCCGGTCTTTGTACCGGGTGATCGGGTCTGGCTCTTGACCCGGAATCTGCCCCTCCGCCTTCCCTGCCGGAAGCTGAGCCCACGATTTGTGGGGCCGTTCAAAGTCCTGAGGAGAATAAACGAGGTTACCTATAGGTTACTACTCCCTCCAGATAACCGTATTAACCCCTCGTTTCATGTGTCTCTCCTCAGGCCGGTGGTGGCTGGTCCGCTCCAGGAGTCTGAGGTGCGGGAGGTCCCTCCGACCCCTCTGGACATCGAGGGGGCCCCGGCGTACTCCGTCCGTTCCATCCTGGATTCGAGGCGTCGGGTGGGGGGGCCCTCAGTACCTCGTGGATTGGGAGGGGTATGGTCAAGAGGAGCGGTACTGGGTCCTTGTGAGGGATATCCTCGATCTCTCCCTGTTGTGGGATTTCCACCGTCGCCATCCGGCTCGCCCTGCACCGCGTCCTCCTGGCCATCCCCGAGGCCAGTGTCGGCGCACTGCTGGAGCTGCGTGTCAGGGGGAGGGGGGGGTATACTGTCACGACTTTCTCCAAAGCTGCCTCCTCTCCTTGTTCGGGCAGGCTTCGGCGGTCGTCGTCACCGGTCTTCTAGCCACTGCCGCACCGCACCTCATCTCATCATTCCATTGGTTTTGTCTTGTTTATTACACACACCTGGTTCATATCCCCTCCTCTCTACCTGTATACAGTGGGGAAAAAAAGTATTTAGTCAGCCACCAATTGTGCAAGTTCTCCCACTTAAAAAGATGAAAGAGGCCTGTCATTTTCATCATAGGTACACGTCAACTATGACAGACAAATTTAGAATTTTTTTCTCCAGAAAATCACATTGTAGGATTTTTAATGAATTTATTTGCAAATTATGGTGGAAAATAAGTATTTGGTCACCTACAAACAAGCAAGATTTCTGTCTCTCACAGACCTGTAACTTCTTCTTTAAGAGGCTCCTCTGTCCTCCACTCGTTACCTGTATTAATGGCACCTGTTTGAACTTGTTATCAGTATAAAAGACACCTGTCCACAACCTCAAACAGTCACACTCCAAACTCCACTATGGCCAAGACCAAAGAGCTGTCAAAGGACACCAGAAACACAATTGTAGACCTGCACCAGGCTGGGAAGACTGAATCTGCAATAGGTAAGCAGCTTGGTTTGAAGAAATCAACTGTGGGAGCAATTATTAGGAAATGGAAGACATACAAGACCACTGATAATCTCCCTTGATCTGGGCTCCACGCAAGATCTCACCCCGTGGGGTCAAAATGATCACAAGAACGGTGAGCAAAAATCCCAGAACCACACGGGGGGACCTAGTGAATGACCTGCAGAGAGCTGGGACCAAAGTTACAAAGCCTACCATCAGTAACACACTACGCCGCCAGGGACTCAAATCCTGCAGTGCAAGACGTGTCCCCCTGCTTAAGCCAGTACATGTCCAGGCCCGTCTGAAGTTTGCTAGAGTGCATTTGGATGATCCAGAAGAGGATTGGGAGAATGTCATATGGTCAGATGAAACCAAAATAGAACTTTTTGGTAAAAACTCAACTCGTCTTGTTTGGAGGACAAAGAATGCTTAGTTGCATCCAAAGAACACCATACCTACTGTGAAGCATGGGGGTGGAAACATCATGCTTTGGGGCTGTTTTTCTGCAAAGGGACCAGGACAACTGATCCGTGTAAAGGAAAGAATGAATGGGGCCATGTATCGTGACATTTTGAGTGAAAACCTCCTTCCATCAGCAAGGGCATTGAAGATGAAACGTGGCTGGATCTTTCAGCATGACAATGATCCCAAACACACCGCCCGGGCAACGAAGGAGTGGCTTCGTAAGAAGCATTTCAAGGTCCTGGAGTGGCCTAGCCAGTCTCCAGATCTCAACCCCATAGAAAATCTTTGGAGGGAGTTGAAAGTCCGTGTTGCCCAGCGACAGCCCTAAAACATCACTGCTCTAGAGGAGATCTGCATGGAGGAATGGGCCAAAATACCAGCAACAGTGTGTGAAAACCTTGTGAAGACTTACAGAAAACGTTTGACCTGTGTCATTGCCAACAAAGGGTATATAACAAAGTATTGAGAAACTTTTATTATTGACCAAATACTTATTTTCCACCATAATTTGCAAATAAATTCATTAAAAATCCTACAATGTGATTTTCTGGATTTATTTTCCTCAATTTGTCTGTCATAGTTGACGTGTACCTATGATGAAAATTACAGGCCTCTCTCATCTTTTTAAGTGGGAGAACTTGCACAATTGGTGACTGACTAAATACTTTTTTTCCCCACTGTAAGTGTTCCCTCTGCCCCCTTGTCTTTGTGTGTGATTGTTTATTGTGGAGGACAGTTAAGCTCGGTGGAGCGCTGTGTACTTTGTATCGCCAGGATATTTCCCCATGTGCCTTGTATTTTCCAGTGCGCCTATTTTGCGCACTGGAATGTTTTTTGACGCATTGCTGCGTAACTCTGTATTTGTGGAATAAAGCCGGTTATTCTGTGATTTACCCTCCTGCGCCTGACTCATCACACATAGAGTTTTGCTCTCGCTTTAAAATTAAAATTATTTGCTTGCAAGTTTTTGGGTTTTGCTTTTGAAGTCATTTTTGTTTACAATTCTATACATTTTGCTTTCAATTGTTTGGTTTTTGATTTCAACATCCATTATTTCACCCATCCTCTAAAATATAATGTTTACATTTACAACTTTATTTTTCATGTTTCGATTTATTTTATTTTAAATTCAATACATATGGTGTGAAATTGGCCCCATAGTATATAAGCAAATTCATACTTTCCTCATCTTTTGGTTGCTAGAGACTCGACCCAGTTGTTCGTTCGATTAGTTCGATATTTAGGTACTCGACCCAGGCAACGTTCTTATCCCTTGCTTGCTAGCTAGCCAGCTTGCTACGGTTAACATAGTCACAAACCTTGCAGCCAGAATAACAGCAACGTAGCTGTTTTCTATTGACATTCATTTGGATACATCCATAACAGTGAACTGATAATGCCAGATTTTGCCTGGCATAGCTAGAAAAGTTTGCCTTCTCGTCAGGACACTCGTCAACACTGACTGTTAATTATGATGAGATTGTATTGGATCAGAATCACCGTTATAATCATTGGTCAGTGTGGAGAATGAAGTAAAACCACAAGCCCAAATCCCTATCTCCATCCCTAGCTAATTTAGGAAAGGGATGATTTTAGCTAGCTAGCTAGCCAGCCACCGGAGGACAGAGATGCAACAATTCAAGTTTTTTTCTGTCAATAATGACGTTTGGCTTGTGATGTGATTGATCTGAAGCCAAATCCAAACTGGCTTCCCTTGACACTTTTTTTGGTGCGCCAGGACCATTCACAGCTGAGCTCACTCGGTTTAGCTCAACGCTGATTGGCTATTATTTATTTATTTATTTTTATCAAGGGAGGCCAAATGCTTGCTGGCTTCCCTTGCATTCAAAGCTACGGGTGACAACAATGTCATACTCTTTCTGACCAGACAGATATCAGATAGATGCACTACACATACTGAGACAGCGATTTCGTTCGCTCTGATGCTTTCTCTGATGAGATACATTCAGCCTCTTGCAAATTGAAGGACATTTATGAAACACAGAGAGACGACAGACACATTATTTTCTATGTTTTCTGTCCCTTTTTCTTCCCTTGGTCACTTTTTTGGGGAAACCTGGCTTCCCTTGGCATCCATGAATACACGCCACTGGTTGAAGCCAAATTCAAACTGGCTTCCCTTGAGACATTTCTTTGGTGCACCAGGACCATTCACAGCTGAGATCACTCAGTTTAGCTCAACGCTGATTGGCTATTATTTTTATTTTTTTATGTCATACTCTTTCTGACCAGACAGCATCAGATAGATGGACTACACATACAGAGACAGAGGGGCGCTGTTTCGTTCGCTTGGATGCTTTCTCCGGTGAGATACAATACATTCAGCCTCGAAATGAATGACATTTATGAGGGAAGCCTAGCTTCCCATGAATACACACCACTGTTTTGATTACATAATGAAAAAAGTTTGACTGCAGAATGGATTAATGATGCTGTTGGTCTGATCGAGGCATAACACACAGACCCACACATATGTTTACAGCTACTGTTGTTTATTTGTAATTTTTTTACAGTCTATGGTTTGCACTGACCAGAATTAGGCCTACTTAACTACACTAGACAACTGGAATGACTTTCGGGTGGCACAGCAGTAATGTGTATGCAAACAGGAGTAAAATCACTGGCCCACGTTCAGTTGCAAAACGTTCTATAACGTTGTAGATAGAAATTGCATGAATAGAGACGATGTGATTCCTTTTTCTATGTCGGAGGCATGTACTGTATGTTCTACATAGCAAATTTATATCTGAACGTTCCAAAACGTTGCGTCCTGCTGAACGTGCCCCATCGAGGAATCAGTCGGAAATGGCGGCAAGTAATGAGGACGAAATGGAGAATATGGAGAAACAGTTGGTGAAGCAACAGCTGTGCTGGAACGCGAACAATATGGATGTCAGTTCTGATGGTATGGAGGATGAGGGTCAAGGACCGGAATGAAGAGGAAGAAGAAGAGAGATCATGATACAGAAAGCAGTGGTGTCTAGTAAAGAAAGCATAAAGAGGGCTAAGGTAGAAAGCAATAGTAAAAATGTGTTGGAGTGGAAAGTGGTGATAGTGTTTGATGAGGCCACAGGGCCTATCCGACTAGACTAACTAATGCCGAAGAGAAAGAGGTAGGTGAAGTCAAATTAGCTTGGTTCATTGGAAATGTTAGATTGTTAATATTTTGTTGTACCCAGGCTCAGCAAGTGAAGATTCTGAAAATGGAAAAGCTTAATGGGAAGAAGATTAAAAGCCATATATCTCTGGTGCTTATGCTAGATTGATGGGACTCATCGCTGGGGTCCCAATATCTATGTCTACAGATGATATTAAAGAAAATGTGAAGGGAGGAAGAGTGATTGAGGCCAAAAGGTTGATCAGTAGGAAAGAAGGTTAAAGAAGTGAAAGCCTATCAGTGCTGCTGAGGTTTGAGAAGGTTATGCCTGGGAAAGTACAGATAGGATGCCTTAGTTTCAATGTCAGAGAATTTGTCCCATCCCCATTGCACTGTTTTAAATGCCAAAGAATAGGACATGTAGCTGTTCAATGTAAAGGAAGGAAAAGATGTGCCAAGTGTGGAGGGGAACATGATTACGGTGAATGTGGGAGCAACGTGAAAGTTAAGTGTTGTAATTGTGTTGGGGAACATAGTGCAGAATTTGGTGGATGTCAGGTACAGAGAGAGGCTAGACAGGCTCAGAGATATAGACATGGTGTATCGTACAGTGCCTTGCAAAAGTATTCATCCCCCTTGGCATTTTTCCTATTTTGTTGCATTACAACCTGTAATTTAAATTGATTTTTATTTGGATTTCATGTAATGGACATACACAAAATAGTCCAAATTGGTGAAGTGAAATGAAAAAAATAACTTGTTTCAAAGAATTTTAAAACATAAATAACAGAAAAGTGATGCGTGCATATGTACCCCTAATGAAGCCCGTAAATAAGATCTGGTGCAACCAATTACCTTCAGAAGTCACATAATTAGTTAAATAAAGTCCACCTGTGTGCAATCTAAGTGTCACATGATCTGTCACATGATCTCAGTATATATGCACCTGTTCTGAAAGGCCCCAGAGTCTGCAACACCACTAAGCAAGGAGCACCACCAAGCAAGCAGCACCATGAAGACAAAAGGAGCTCTCCAAACAGGTCAGGGACAAAGATGTGGAGAAGTACAGATCATGGTTGGGTTATCAATCAAAAAATATATCAGAAACTTTGAACATCCCACGGAGCACCATTAAATCCATTATTAAAAAATGGAAAGAATATGGCACCACAACAAACCTGCCAAGAGAGGGCCGCCCACCAAAACTCACGGACCAGGCAAGGAGGGCATTCATCAGAGATGCAACAAAGAGACCAAAGATAACCCTGAAGGAGCTGCAAAGCTTCACAGCGGAGATTGGAGTATCTGTCCATAGGACCACTTTAAGCCGTACACTCCACAGAGCTGGGCTTTACGGAAGAGTGGCCAGAAAAAAGCCATTGCTTAAAGAAAAAAATAAGCAAACACGTTTGGTGTTCGCCAAAAGGCATGTTGGAGACTCCCTAAACATATGGAAGAAGGTAAAATTGAGCTTTTTGGCCATCAAGGAAAACGCTATGTCTGGCGCAAACACAACACCTCTCATCACCCCGAGAACAGCATCCCCACAGTGAAGCATGGTGGTGGCAGCATCATGCTGTGGGGATGTTTTTCATCGGCAGGGACTGGGAAACTGGTCAGAATTGTAGGAATGATTGATGGCGCTAAATAAAGGGAAAATCTTGAGGGAAACCTGTTTCAGTCTTCCAGAGATTTGAGACTGGGACGGAGGTTCACCTTCCAGCAGGACACTGACCCTAAGCATACTGCTAAAGCAACACTCGAGTTGGTTAGGTCCTGTGTAGGTAGAGCATGGCGTTTGCAATGTCAGGGTTGTGGGTTCGATTCCCACGGGGGGCCAGTATGAAAATGTATGCACTCACTAACTGTAAGTCGCTCTGGATAAGAGCGTCTGCTAAAATGTTTAAGGGGAAATGTTTAAATGTCTTGGAATGGCCTAGTCAAAGCCCAGACCTCAATCCAATTGAGAATATGTGGTATGATTTAAAGATTGCTGTACACCAGCGGAACCCATTCAACTTGAAGAAGCTGGAGCAGTTTTGCCTTGAAGAATGGGCAAAAATCCCAGTGGCTAGATGTGCCAAGCTTATAGAGATATACCCCAAGAGACTTGCAGCTGTAATTGCTGCAAAAGGTGGCTCTACAAAGTTTTCTGTTTTTTTGTCTTATTTGTTGTTTGTATCACAAGAAAAAAATATTTTGCATCTTCAAAGTGGTAGGCATGTTGTGTAAATCAAATGATACAAACCCCCAAAAAATCAATTTTAATTTCAGGTTGTAAAGCAACAAAATAGGAAGAATGCCAAGGGGGGTGAATACTTTCGCAAGCCCCGCTATGCAGAGGCTGTAAGACAGATTGGTGGAACTACAGTGTGGAATGATAGAGGTTCCATGGCTACTCCTGTCCTAAGTGGACCTAATGTCGGAGCTGATATTTCTGCTGGTCCTGGCATGGTTTGGAGGCCTGTTCAGAAATCTTGCTCTCATGAATGTGCAGTGTCAAATGACTTCATAGCTTTTATTGGTAAGGTTATCAATACAACTCAGGTTGTGGAAAGCAGAAATGCCAGGTTGAAGGTTATTGTGGAGACGGCAACAGAGATATTGGGGGAAACAGATGTTACTGTTGAAATGGTGATTGACATGCTGAACAATCCTAAAGGTGGAGTGTTTCAACATGATATAGATGAAGTTTAATGGGGTAGGGGGGTTGGGGAGGGTTTTTTGTCTTCAGAATTGGGCAGATCTTGATTGATCGTACATTCCAGCACAGTAGGTGGCAGCATGCACTGAAACGATTGTTTGCGGACCACCATGTTATCAGAAGAAGAAGAAAGTGCCCCATCAAATGCGAAAGGGAATTCCTAATTACGTTGTTTTTCACGTTCCCACCTGTAGAGTGAGAGTCAAAACAATAGCTTCTAGAAAGACCCATATTTTGAGGATTTAGTTAGCTAGTTAGTGGTTTATCATTCCTTTGTAAAAGCCCCTTCTGTACAAAGTTATCATATTGGCAGTTTTTGAATTGTTTTGTCACTATGGATGTTTAGAAAGTTTCGCAACTTGTTTTGGTCCGTTTCCGTGTCGTAAAACTTGTTTGTGTTATGTAGCCTAGCTTAGCATACGTCAGTGGCTTTCCCGGCCAAATTTCATTCTCATTCTCAGATTTGTTAACTCTTGGACGACAGGAGTTGAAAACTTTATCCCAGGGTCTCGGCGTAGTCAAGTAGTGACTTTAAGGTAAGTTAAAGTCCCACATGTATTTCTTAAGTTAGAAGCTATAACACGTTTCTTCTAGCCTAGGCAGCCAATAGTTGCCACGCTAGATCTGCACTATCTACAGTGGGGAAAACAAGTATTTAGTCAGCCACCAATTGTGCAAGTTCTCCCACTTAAAAAGATGAGAGAGGCCGGTAATTTTCATCATAGGTACACGTCAACTATGACAGTCCCTGGCGGCGTAGTGTGTTACTGATGGTAGGCTTTGTTACTTTGGTCCCAGCTCTCTGCAGGTCATTCACTAGGTCCCCCTGTGTGGTTCTGGGATTTTTGCTCATCGTTCTTGTGATCATTTTGACCCCACGGGGTGAGATCTTGCGTGGAGCCCCAGATCGAGGGAGATTATCAGTGGTCTTGTATGTCTTCCATTTCCTAATAATTGCTCCCACAGTTGATTTCTTCAAACCAAGCTGCTTACCTATTGCAGATTCAGTCTTCCCAGCCTGGTGCAGGTCTACAATTTTGTTTCTGGTGTCCTTTGACAACTATTTGGTCTTGGCCATAGTGGAGTTTGGAGTGTGACTGTTTGAGGTTGTGGACAGGTGTCTTTTATACTGATAACAAGTTCAAACAGGTGCCATTAATACAGGTAACGAGTGGAGGACAGAGGAGCCTCTTAAAGAAGAAGTTACAGGTCTGTGAGAGCCAGAAATCTTGCTTGTTTGTAGGTGACCAAATACTTATTTTCCACCATAATTTGCAAATAAATTCATAAAAATTCCTACAATGTGATTTTCAGGAGAAAAAAAATCTCAATTTGTCTGTCATAGTTGACGTGTACCTATGATGAAGATTACAGGCCTCTCTCATCTTTTTAAGTGGGAGAACTTGCACAATTGGTGGCTGACTAAATACTTTTTTCCCCCACTGTAGGATTGATGACGTTAATTCCCAGTAATGCACTAGTGTTGCCCCCCGTGGATCGGCTTGTACGTAAAGCATCATCCATTCAGGCTGCAAAGGCATAATTTCCCTCCACTGGAAAAAAAAACAATAAAAATGTGTACTGTCTTATAAATAAAGAAAATCAAAAATGTTGGTGCAAAATTGTTTTATTAAAGGGATACTTCGGGATTTTGGCATGGAGGCACTTTATCTACTTCCCCAGTCAGATGAACTCGTGAATACCATTTTTGTCTCTGTGTCCAGTTTGAATAAAGGAAGTTAGAGGTAGTTTCGTGAGCCAAAGCTATCTAAAATCCCAAAGTATTCCTGTAGCCCTTTCCTGCAATCAAATGACCAAATCGTCCTCTAGTGGCTTCATTGGGTGGAATAAACATTATTTTTTTTAAACGCAGAAAATCTGGTCTTCCTATGTCAGACAGTTTTGTTATATTTCAGTCTTCTGTGATGTATATGAAGTGTAATATTGGAATGCAAACTCATTTGAATACATTTCAACTTTATATCTGACATGGTACAGGTGTCTTCTTTTTTTAAGCCCATAACCATGTGTGTGAGGTGTATACTTTTGTTTCATAGTAGATTTGTTTGACTACCAAGAAACAGTCTGTGTGACCCTGATTTTAGCCCACTGCAGTAAAATTATTTATTAAGACAGTACACATATTTTCCCCGTTTTTTTCCCGGCGGCTTGCCATTAAAGCTAGTTAAGGAGGAAAATGATGCCTTTGCAGCCTGAATGTATTAGCTGGTCCATGGGGGGACACAAGTGTATTAGCGGGAAGGCACATCAATAACTGACCTGACTAGTAAAAAAATGAAAATAATAATCCAGCCTAGACGATAAACCCTTCTCGCTAGATCTACAGACCGCGTTTAATACATGTTGCGCCCACTAGTACATGCCGTGCCCACTACGCGTCACTTACCATTGAGGCTGCTAGCTATGACCCCGGCACAGTGTCCTACGCCCACGCCTGCAAAGCACTGCTTTCCCACAGTTATTTTAATGTTACGGCGAGGGTAATCACTACCCGGTAGTGCTACACGAGAGTTGGGTTAGCTACACTAGCTAGCTACTTTCCTCACCGTATCATTAACGGAACTGCGGGAAAGCAGTGCTCGGCAGGTGGGGTGAAGGACACTGTGTACCGGTGTCCCCTAGCTAGCTAGCAGCCTCCTTCGTTGGGGTTTTATGGCGGTTGGCATCCAATGTTGGTGCATTACTGCCACCTACTGTGCTGGAGAGTGGGCCAGAGACAGCGCTAGCAGCCTCAATGGCAGTGGCCATATGGTGTCAAATCCGATTAAAAAGTAGAACGGGCACAGGTCAGTGTAGTGCACACAAATTAAACTTGAGAACTTGCAAGTGTGACTTTGAACGAGCAGAACTGCATTTCTGCACGCAGCAAAGTAATTTGAGAGCAGAGATTTTTGTTTGCCTGAAGAAATACTTAGTACATGTCAAGACATGTCAAATTACTGCACTCTCGCAAATACGCCGCGTCCCCACACAGATGTCTTTAATCCCTCTCACACTAATTTCCAGTTTTCTCTCCAAAATCAATTTTACTCTCGCAACTCCTTACTATAATTTTATAACGGCGAAATTCTAGCCAATGAACATAGCCTGTAGCAGTATACTGAAACACCATTGACCATAGAGATGAAATGGGAAGGTGAAAGGTGAACGATGGCTGACAATAATAAAGAGGTAAGTTAAATTGTTTTTCAGTGGAGAAACAAGCTAATCAACTATGATTTCAATAATGAAATTAAAGTAGGTAGTTATTTGGTTGTCTGTTATTAAAGCAGGCAATTGATGAGGCAAGCTAAGTTAACATCAGCTAGCTAGGAAGCTAACTAGCTAACTTTAGCTAGCTAACTTTTAACCATATGTTTTAACCAAAGCCAAGGTGGTTTGGTTTTCTATTCCGTTTCTGGTTTAACTAAGGACATTGCACCTAAGTTGAGGAGGGGTTTAATAGAGGAGGAGGAGGACTTGGAAGACCAGCATGACTGGGTGGCAGAAGAGGGGAGAGAGGCAGGGTGAGAACAGACAGGGAAAACCCTCACTGGGGAAGAGGTCAGTGATTAAATTCTTTTTTCCCTCATCAATCTACACATAATACCCCATAATGACAAAGCAAAAACTGGTTTTTAGAAAGTTTTGCTAATTTATTAAAACATTTAAAAATGAAATATGACATTTACATAAGTATTCAGACCCTTTACTCAGTACTTTGCTGAAGCACCTTTGGCAGCGATTACAGCATCGAGTCTTTTTGGATATGACGCTATAAGCTTGGCACACCTGTATTTGGATCCTCTCAAACTCTGTCAGGTTGGGTGGGGAGTGTTGCTGCATAGCTATTTCCAGGTCTCTACAGAGATGTTTGATCATGTTCAAGTCCGGGCTCTGGCTGGGCCACTCAAAGACATTCAGAGACTTGTCCCGATGCCACTCCTGCGTTGTCTTGGCTGTGTGTTTAAGGTCGTTGTTCTGTTGGAAGGTGAACCTTCGCCCCAGTCTGACGTCCTGGGCGCTCTGGAGCATGTTTTCATCAAGGATCTCTCTGTACTTTGCTATGTTCATCTTTCCCTTGATCCTGACTAGTCTCCCAGTCCCTGACGCTGAAAAACATCCCCACAGCATGATGCTGCCACCACCGTGCTTCACTGTAGGGATGGTGCCAGGTTTCCTCCAGACATGACGTTTGGTATTCAGGCCAAAGAGTTCAATCTTGGATTCAGACCAGAAAATGTTGTTTCTCATGGTCTGAGAGTCCCTTAGGTGCCTTTTGGCAAACTCCAAGCGGGCTGTCATGTGCCTTTTACTGAGGAGTGGCTTCCGTCTTTGCACTTTACCATAAAGACCTGAATGGTGGAGTGCTGCAGAGATGGATTGTGTTTCTGGAAGGTTCTTCCATCTCCACAGAGGAACTCTGGAGCTCTTTCAGATTTACCATCTGGTTCTTGGTCACCTATCTGAACAAGGCCCTTAAACCCTGATTGCTCAGATTGGCCAGGCGGCCAGCTCTAGGAAGAGTCTTGGTGGTTCCAAACTTATTCCATTTAAGAATGATGGAGGCCACTGTGTTCTTGGGGACCTTCAATGATGCATAATTGTTTTGGTACCCTTCCCCAGATCTGTGCCTTAACACAATCCTGTCTCAGAGCTCTACGGGCAATTCCTTTGACCTCATGGCTTGGTTTTTGCTCTGACATAAACTTTCTCCAGGGTTTTTCTTTATTTTTACTATTCTCTACATTGTAGAATAATAGTGAAGACATCAAAACTATGAAATAACACATCATGTAATACCTAAAAAAGTGTTAAACAAATCAAAATATATTTTATATTTAAGATTCTTCAAATAGACACCCTTTGCCTTGATGACAGCTTTGCACACTCTTGGCATTCTCTCAACCAGCTTCATGAGGTAGTCACCTGGAATCCATTTCAATTAACAGGTGTGCCTTCTTAAAAATTAATTTGTGGAATTTCTTTCCTTCTGAATGCGTTTGAGCCAATCAGTTTTGTTGTGACAAGGTGGGAGGGTATACAGAAGATATCTCTATTTGGTAAAAGACCAAGTCCATATTATGGCAAGAACAGCTCAAATAAGCAAAGAGAAACAACAGTTCATCATTACTTTAAGACATGAAGGTCAGTGTATACAGAACATTTAGAGAACTTTGAAAGTTTCTTCAAGTGCAGTCGCAAAAACCATCAAGCGCTATGATGAAACTGGCTCTCATGAGGACCGCCACAGGAATGGAAGACCCAGAGTTACCTCTGCTGCAGAGGATAAGTTCATTAGAGTTATCAGCCTCAGAAATTGCAGCCCAAATAAATGCTTCATAGAGTTAAAGTAACAGACACATTACAACATCAACTGTTCAGACGAGACTGTGTGAATCAGGCCTTCATGGTCGACTTGCTGCAAAGAAACCACTACTGAAGGACAACAATAATAAGAAGAGACTTGCTTGGGCCAAGAAACATGAGTAATGGACATTAGACCGGTGGAAATGTGTCCTTTGGTCTGGAGTCCAAATTTGAGATATTTGGTTCCAACCGCCATGGCTTTGTGAGATGCGATGTGGGTGAATGGATGATCTCCACATGTTTATTTCCCCACGTGAAGCACGTAGGAGGAGGTGTTATGGTGTGGGGGTGCTTTGTTGGTGACACTGTCAGTGATTTATTTAGAATTCAAGGCACACTTAACCAGCATGGCTACCACACAATTCTGCAGTGATACGCCATCCCATCTGGTTTGGGCTTAGTGGGACTATCATTTGTTTTTCAACAGGACAATGACCCAACACCTCCAGGCTGTGTAAGGGCTATTTTACCAAGAAGAAGAGCAATGAAGTGCTGCATCAGATGACCTGGCCTCCACAATTTTCCGACCTCAACACAATTGAGATGGTTTGGGATGAGTCGGACCGCAGAGTGAAGGAAAAGCAGCCAACAAGTGCTCAGCATATGTGGGAACTCCTTCAAGACTGTTGGAAAAGCATTCCAGGTGAAGCTGGTTGAGAGAATACAAAGAGTGTGCAAAGCTGTCATCAAGGCAAAGTGTGTCTACTTTGAAGAATATAAAATATACTTTGATTTGTTTAACACTTTTTTGGTTACTACATGATTCCATATGTGTTATTGCATGGTTTTGATGTATTCACTATTATTCTACAATGTAGAAAATACTAAAAATGAAGAAAAACCCTGGAATGAGTAGCTGTGTCAACATTTGACTGGTAATGAATGTAAATAAGGTATTTAAAAAAAAAATACATTTGCTAACATTTCTAAAAACCTGTTTTCACTATGTCATCATGGGGTATTGTGTGTAGATTGATGATGCAAAAAAAACAATTCAATCAATTTTAGAATAAGGCTGTAACGTAACAAAATGTGGAAAAAGTGAAGAGGTCTGAATTCTTTCCGAATGCACTATATACTGAAGGAAAATATAAACGCAACATGTAAAGTGTTAGGCCCATGTTTCTTGAGCTGAAATAAAAGATCCCTGAAAATGTTTTTGCCACACATTTGTTTACATCCCTGTTAGTGAGCATTTGTCCTTTGCCAAGATAATCCATGCACCTGACAGGTGTGGCAGATCGAGAAGCTGATTAAACATCATGATTATTACACAGGTGCACCTTGTACTGGGTACAATAAAAGGCCACTCTAAAATGTGCAGTTTTGTCACACAACACAATGCCACAGATGTCTCAAGTTTTGAGGGAGCGTGCAATTGGCATGCTGACTGCAGGAATGTCCACCAGAGCTGTTGCCAGTTAATTGTATCTTAATTTCTCTACCATAAGCCACCTTCAACGTTGTTTTAGAGAATTTTGCAGTACGTCCACCTGGCCTCACAACCGCAGACCACGTGCAACCAAGCCAGCCCAGGACCTCCACATCTGGCTTCTACACCTGCAGTATCGTCTGAGACCAGCCACCCGGACAGCTGATGAAACTGAGGAGTATTTCTGTCTGTAATAAAGTCCTTTTGTGGGGAAAAACTCATTCTGATTGGCTGGGCCTGGCTCCCCAGTGCGTGGGCCTATGCCCTCTCAGGTCCACCCATGACTGCACCCCTGCCCATTCATGTGAAATCCATAGATTAGGGCCTAATGAATTTATTGCAATTGACTGATTTCCTTATATGAACTGTAACTCAGGTAAAATCTTGCATGTTGTTTTTATATTTTTGTTTGGTATATGTACATTCATTTTTTAAACTAGTACCGGGGGACCTTCAGACATGTCTTGTGAGCCCTGTGGGCGTCCTAGAGCAAAACATGTACGTGTGCAGTACTAGTCAAATATTGGACACACCTACTCACTCAAGGGTTTTTCTTTCTTTTTAGTATTTTCTACATTGTAGAATAATAGTGAAGACATCAAAACTATGAAATAACACATATGGAATCATGTAGTAACCAAAAAAGTGTTAAACCAATCAAAATATATTTTAGATTTTAGATTCTTCAAAGTATGGCCAAGACCAAAGAAATCTCCAAGGATGTCAGGGACAAGATTGTAGACCTACACAAGGCTGGAATGGACTACAAGACCATCGCCAACTGGTTGAAAGTGTTGTGGTCAGATGAGACCAAAATGGAGCTCTTTGGCATCAACTCAACTCGTCGTGTTTGGAGGAGGAGGAATGCTGCCTATGACCTCAAGAACACCATCCCCACCGTCAAACATGGAGGTGGAAACATTATGCTTTAGGGGTGTTTTTCTGCTAAGGGGACAGGACATCTTCAATGCATCAAAGGGACGATGAAAGGGGCTATGTACCGTCAAATCTTGGGTGAGAACCTCCTTCCCTCAGCCAGGGCATTGAAAATGGGTTGTGGATGGGTATTCCAGCTTGACAATGACCCAAAACACACGGCCAAGGCAACAAAGGAGTAGCTCAAGAAGAAGCACATTAAGGTCCTGGAGTGGCCTAGCCTGTCTCCAGACCTTAATCCCATAGAAAATCTGTGGAGGGAGCTGAAGGTTCGAGTTGCCAAACGTCAGCCTCGAAACCTTAATGACTTGGAGAAGATCTGCAAAGAGGAGTGGGACAAAATTCCTCCTGAGATGTGTGCAAACCTGGTGGCCAACTACAAGAAACGTCTGACCTCTGTGATTGCCAACAAGGGTTTTGTCACCAAGTACTAAGTCATGTTTTGCAGAGGGGTCAAATACTTATTTCCCTCATTAAAATGCAAATCAATTTATAACATTTTTGACATGCGTTCTTCTGGATTTTTTTGTTGTTATTCTGTCTCTCACTGTTCAAATAAACCTACCATTAAAATTATAGACTGATAATTTCTTTGTCAGTGGGCAAACGTACAGAATTAGCAGGGGATCAAATACTTTTTCCGTCACTGTAGGTCGGGTGATTGTGGAGGCCAGGTCATCTGATGCAGCACTCCATCACTCTCCTTGGTCAAACAGCCCTTACACAGCCTGGAGGAGTGTTTGGGGTCATTGTCCTGTTGAAAAACAAGCACAAACCAGATGGGATGGCGTATCGCTGCACAATGCTGTGGTAGCCATGCTGGTTAAGTGTGTCTTGATTTCTAAATAAATCACAGACAATGTTACCAGCAAAACACCCCCACACCATCACACCTTCTCCTCCATGCTTCACGGTGGGAACCACACATGTGGAGATCATCTGTTCACCTACTCTGCGTCTCACAAAGACATGGCGGTTGGAACCAAAAATCTCAAATTTAGACTCATCTGACCAAAGGACAGATTTCCACCGTTCCAATGTCCATTGTTCATGTTTCTTGGCCCAAGCAAGTCTCTTCCTATTATTGGTGTCCTTTATTAGTGGTTTCTTTGCAGCAATTCGACCATGAAAGCCTGATTCACGCAGTCTCCTCTGAACAGTTGATGTTGAGATGTGTCTGTTACTTGAACTCTGTGAAGCATTTATTTGGGCTGCAATCTGAGGTGCAATTAACTCTAATGAACTTATCATCTGCAGCATAGGTAACTCTGAGTCTTCCTTTCCTGTGGCGGTCCTCATGAGAGCCAGTTTCATCATAGCGCTTGATGTTTTTTGCGACTGCACACAATTTTCCAGATTGACTGACCAAGTTTCTCTTTGCCTATTTGAGCTGTTCTTGCCATAATATGGACTTGGTCTTTTACCAAATAGGACTATCTTCTGTATACCACCCCTACCTTGTCACAACACAACTGGCTCAAATGCATTAAGAAGGAAAGAAATTCCACAAATTAACTTTGAACAAGGCACACCTGTTAATTGAAATGCATTCCAGGTGACTACCTCGTGAAGCTGGTTGAGAGAATACCAAGAGTGTGCAAAGCCGTCATCAAGGCAAAGGGTGGCTACTTTGAAAAATCTCAAATATAAAATATATTTTGATTTGTTTAACACTTTTTTGGGTACTACATGATTCCATATGTGTTATTTCATAGTTTTGATGTCTTCACTATTATTCTACAACGTAGAAAATAGTAAAAATAAAGAAAAACCCAGGAATGAGTAGGTGTATCCAAACTTTTGACTGGTACTGTATGTGTTCATGAGAGTCTCATCTCATCTTTCCATGGAGGGGTCATAATAGTTTTATAGGCCAAACCATTCGGACGCTACGGATGATTTTGTGAGAAGACCGATTTTCGGGATGTCTCATCGTCTGACAAAGACCGCTCTAGCTCTGTCATCTTTCACCACGGTTGCTGAAGTGCTTTATAGGCGGATTAGGTGGATTGAGACGCATCCAATGCTAATAAACAGATATCTCTTGCTTTAATTTACAGATTATTTGGGGTGTTTTGTATTATGCTAATTTAATTAATGTGGTGGGTGTGAACATCGACCTTATTAAGCAGTGATAACTTGTTTCCTCTGCTAGAAGGGACAGAAACAGAGCCAGACTGTACAGAGAAACAGAGGCGGAGTGCATTCTGTCAATAATAAGCAGCAGTAAATCACTTCAAATACTTCATATTCTGCTTGAGTGAGCTTGCCTGCTTTAATGGACCAATAGAATGGTCCTAAAACTGTAAAGCCACCAGTCTGGCAATCTAGGCACTAGAAAGCTAGCGCAAAAATATTTCAAATACCCAGGTCTGGTGCGTGTGTGTGTACCCTCTGTGCTTTATACTGAGTGGTAATGATAACGTGTATTGAACTGAAGATGGCTGCCCTTCTGGCCCTGTGTGAATAGCACTATCAGCCAGAGCAGGAAATCACTAAGAACGCACATATCCCCACCGAGACACAGTGGCCACTAGGATGCTGACGCATGAAGAGGCTCTGTGTTGCTGTGTGTATGTTTGTGTGTGTGCCCTAATCCAAGTGTGTGTGTGTGTGAGTGTGAAATTGTGTGTGAGAATACTGTGAGAGAGAGAGAATATTGTGTGTCTGACAATGAGTCTGCCTGTGTATGTGTGCCTGTGTGCATGTATATATTCCTGTCAGAGTGGGTTGCCTGTACTTAAGCATGCGTGATAGCACCTGTGTGTTTGTGTGTGTGTGTGTTTGTTTGCCCTAGTCTTAGTGTGTGTGTGTGAGAGAATGAGATTGTGAGAGAGAGAATAATGTGTGAGAGAACGAGAGAGATAAAATTGTCTGTATAACATCAGTCTGTGCCTGTGTATGTGTGCATTTATGCCTGCCTGTACTTAAGCATGCGTGTCAGCGCCTGTGTGTGTTTGTGTGTGTGTGTGTGTGTGTGCGTGCATGCGTACCTACGTGCTCATAAATGTACAGGTAACTGCCAAAATAATGGAAACACTTGAGTAAAGTTGAGCCACCCTTGTTTCTAGGAAACCATACCCCAAATTAATAATTTGACCAAATATTTAGGAAGAGGTCATCATTTCAATGAGTCTGCAAAGGAAGAAACCATATGGAAAAAGTGGGTAAGTTAGATCCAAAAAACGGATGAATTTGTGTTAGGTTTCATGATGCTCGTATATAAACCAAAGTAAATACTTTTAAGATTGTTCTATACTTCAGCTGGGGGTCTCTATAAGCTTCAATATGAGCTCCTAAATCTAGCATGAAAGTGCATCCCTGTAGCGTTGTGGGCTAATACAGTGCCTTCGGAAAGTGTCGCTGAAAAACATCCCCACAGTATGATGCTGCCACCACCATGCTTTACCGTAGGGATGGTGCCAGGTTTCCTCCAGATGTGACGCCTGGCATTCAGGCCAAAGAGTTCAATCTTGGTTTCATCACACCAGAGAATCTTGTTTCTCATGGTGTGAGAGTCTGTAGGTGCCTTTTGGCAAACTCCAAGCAGCCTGGCATATGCCTTTTATTGAGGAGTGGCTTCTGTCTGGCCACTCTACCATAAAGGCCTGATTGTTGGAGTGCTGCAGCGATGGTTGTCCTTCTGGAAGGTTTTCCAATCTCCACAGAGGAACTCTAGAGCTCTGTCAGAGTGACCATCAGGGGCCGGATTCACAAAACCTTCTTAAGAAGAAATGTATTCTTAACTGTCATTTTTTCCTTAACTATAGACTTAAGAAGAAAGTAAAGCAAAGTTGCTATTCCTCAATAAAGTTATTGGAAATGTTCTTACGTTTTTTCCTATGTTTCTTCCTAAGAAAAAAGTTAAGAAGAAATGGGATTCTTGAAAATAATGCTTTAGGATTTCTTCTTTGAAATGTACTTAACTTTAGGTCAGCTAAACCCTTGTCTTGTGCAGACTGGGCCTACGAGGTGAGCATTTAAAAACAACAACATTATAACTAAAAACATCAATGTAAACCTTAATTTGAAAAGCTTTTAATTACATATTTGACTAAATAATTAATATAATAATAATAATTTTTGTTGAAATGGTCATATAAAATCAAATGATGACAAAGCTAAATGTTTTGATTAGAAAAGTAATTAAAATAACAATAGTCAAAAACAGAATAATCAATCAGGAATATTTAGTGATTCAAAGCTTACTATGATACTGTACAATAAAGGAGGGAAGTTCTTTGGGTAGCTGCTAGAGAGAGGGAGAACCCACAGAGGCCCCTCAGAGATCGGATGGATCCTCTACATATCCCTGACCATGTTCTACTGAGGCAATATCGACTACCACGACACTCTATCATGTACATGGCTGACCTTCTAAATGAAAACTTAAAAAGAAAGACCATGAGATCAAAAATCAAATCAAATTTTATTTGTCACATACACGTGTTTAGCAGATGTTATTGCGGGTGTACCGAAATGCTTGTGCTTCTAGCTCCGACAGTGCAGTAATTTCTAACAATTTCACAACATATACCCAATACACACAAATCTAGTAAGGAATGGAATTTAAGAATATATACATATATGGACAAGCAATGACAGAGCGGCATGGACTAAGATACAGTAGAATATTATAGAATAGAATACTGTATATACATATGAGATGAGTAGTGCAAGATATGTAAACATTGTTAAAGTGACTAGTGTTCCATTTCTTAAAGTGGCCAGTGATTTCAATAGGCAGCAGCAGCCTCAATAGGCAGATTATGCCCTCATCCAATCATTCTACAAATCATGATAGCCCTGAGATTCCTAGCATCGGGATCCTTTCAAGCCTTGCTTGCAGGGACAGTGGGAGTTAGTCAGTCCTCTGTGAGTCGGTTGGTTAGTGCAGTGTGTGATGTACTGTGTCGTCATGTGTAAAGATTCATCAAGTTCCCATCAACTGCAGCTGAACAAATAAGCACCAAACAAAAGTATTGTGAGGTGGCTAACGTCCCCAATGTCCTTGGTGCAGTGGATCGGACCCATGTGGCAATAAAGGTCAGTGACGATGACAAGCTTCTGTCAAATCATGTTTACATAAGTAGAGTTTGCACCCCACCAAAATGTATTATTTCAGTAGGCCTTATAAGTATCTGATGTAGTCTTACCATTTATCCTGATAGGGTCCACGTGATGAGGAGGAAATTAATGTTAATCAAAATAACTTCCACTCTATCAATGTGCAAGTAGTCTGCAATGGCACACTAGCCTTCACAAATGTTGTTGCCAAATGGCCCGGGAGCACACATGAATCCTTCATTGTATCAAATTCAGGCCTGGGAATCAAATTTGAGGAAGGTCACATTCCTGATGGATGGCTATTAGGTAAAGAAATCAGAAATCACTAACCCTTTCTTTTCTTTACCTGATACCTGTTACCTGTGTAATTGTTTTGTGGTCCACAGCACACTTAAAATAGTGTTGCTTCTTATGATATCAATTTACTACTTTGTATGTTTGGGGTTTTGGTGATAGTGGCTATGGACAAAAAACATGGCTCATGACACCAATCCTACATACTAACATCAATGCGGAAGAGAACTACAACCATGCTCAGATGAAAACGAGGAGTTTAGTAGAGAGATCTATCGGAGTCCTAAAATCCAGATTCGGATGCGTTGACTGCTCTGGGGGAGTTCTTTTATACAGCCCAGAAAAACATGAACGATCATAACCTCAGCATTTATCTTGCACAACAAAACAGGATGCCACATCCCAATATACCTGACATTCCATCAGCTGTACCTGACAAGGATGTTGCCGCTGACCACAATGCAGCTGGTAGATTCAATACTGGCCTACAAGCAAGAAATGACCTCATAAGGAGGAGATTCACATGACAAAAAATAAGGTTTGTATGATATCGAAACAGATTTATTTTAGAATATTAATCTTCAAGTCTTCTTCGCTTCTCCATGACAAACTTCTCCTTCTCCAGGGCTAATCTCTCACCTTCCACCTTCAGCAGCTCCTTCTGCACCCTGCGCAGGGCTGTGACCTCCCCCAGGAGCGTCCTCTGGACAGCCACCATCTCCTCCACACCAGCAAGCCTCCTTGCCTGAGGTGGCACTGGCTCGTGCATTGGTGTTACAGGAGTGGGTCGCAGTTCCGGAGCGACCCACTAGGTGTCATCCTCCGACAACCTTAGGCACCTCCTCACTCACAGTCAGGACTAATCATCTTCCTGTTGCTGTCACCTGTGTCTATCTGATTCACCGGTGTATTTATGCCCTCACTTCCCTGTGTTCCCTTGCTCAGTTTTCTCTGCATGTTTCACTATGCCAAGCAGTACTAATCAGTGTCTGATCGTGGGACGTATGGACAGGTACGTGAGAAGTGTTCTCACTGTTTATTTTTTATTTCAGTCATAGTTAGTATTTTGTATTTTTGGCTGTCTGCCTGTTTTTTGGAGTCTTATTTGCTCCGCCTTTCTTTTTCGTGTAAAGTCCGTTATTTTGTATCCTGGCTTCGGGACCATCAGTAAAGTTCCTTGTTTCACCATCTCTGCTTACTGTCTAACCTGCACTGCACCTGTGTCACACCTCACACCAACCCTTACACATTGGGGTGTCATGATGGATAAGGATCTGAGACAGGCGCATCTCCTCTGTGTCTTCAGTGATGATCTGTTGAGAAACTACAATGAATCTGTTATGGGAATGATATGTGTTGTAGGCCTATTATAGAATAATAATAATAATAATAATAATAATAATAATAATAATAATAATAATACAATTATTAAATGAGAAATCAAACACATCCGGGCAAGGGGGCATATGGATGAGATCGAGTCTTATTCTGGACAGTCAAACACATTGTGTCAGCATAACAACAACGTTTCAAGAGCTGTAGGTTCGATATGATGAGAGAAGTAAACAAGTGTAACGTTAGCTGCACGACTGGATACTTTTGTAACTATGAACGTTTTCTTGCGCCACTGCCACAGACACAGATGGCTACCAGACATAGAAAACGAATTAAACATGCATTATCTAGCTAGCTAGTAATTAACAATATATTACAATATTCTAGAAGTGTTATATAGCTAGAGTTAGCTCGTCAATTTGCAAAGAAGAACTTGGCTAACTTAGCTAACGTTAACGTTAATGTTGTTACGCATTAGCTAGCTAGCTAGCTAACTTACCGGTCGCGCAGTCCGAGTCGATACCTGACCGCAGTCCCTCTACCACCTTCTCTCCTATCATGGACAACACCTTCTCCTCCAGCTGGTCCACATGAATGGTTGATACCCCCCTCCAGTCTTCTTCAACTCCCTGCTTCTCTCAGTTCCCTTCTTCTTAGCAGCACTTATGATGCCGGACCACTTATTTTTTACGGGGTCACTGTCCCTTGCCATACCCCAACAGCAGTGACAGACTTGGCCACTGTCGCCCATCCTCTCTTTTTGGTCTCTGCAGTGACCCCGCAGTTATCGAGTCAACCTTTTTCTTGCTGCTATTTCCTCCACTTCCAGCCCTTGTTTGCTGAAGTTTTTATTGTGCTTTCCTTGGTTATCCATTTTTGGTTTTGATATAGGTAGTCTGATGGCTATATTATGTGAACATTTTTGTTTTTTGTGTGAGTGTATAAAGGGTTTGCGAGCCAACTAAAAATGTTTTATTCTGGAGACATAAAGCAAAAAAATCAACACTTTATTATAGTGGGCCAAATCCTATCATCCCTGTCACATAGGCTTATTTATTGGTTTCAAGCACGTCAGTTCCTAAGAAAATGATGAATTCCTAAGAACATTTTGAGGAATTGCACTTACGAACTATTTTATGAACTTCGTACTTTTTTTCTTATGAAACTTCTTACGTTTTTTCGTAAGTAGTGTTTTGTGACTCCGGCCCCAGGTTCTTGGTCACCTCCCTGACCAAGGCCCTTCTCCCCCGATTGCTCAGTTTGGCCGGGCAGCCAGCTCTAAGAAGAGTCTTGGTGGTTCCAAACATCTTCCATTTAAGAATGATGGAGGCCACTGTGTTCTTGGGGACCTTCAATGCTGCAGACATTTTTTGGTACCCTTCCCCAGATCTGTGCCGCGACACAATCCTGTCTCGGAGCGCTACGGACAATTCCTTCGACCTCATGGCTTGATTTTGCTCTGACATGCACTGTCAACCATGGGACCTTATTGAGACAGGCGTGTGCCTTTCCAAATCATGTCCAATCAATTGAATTTACTACAGGTGAACTCCAATCAAGTTGTAGAAAAATCTCAAGGATGATCAATGGAAACAGGATGCACCTGAGCTCAATTTCAAGTCTCTTAGCAAAGGGGCTGAATACTTACGTAAATAAAGGTATTTCAGTTCTTTATTTTTAATACATTTGCAAAAATTTCTAAAAAACGGTTTTCGCTTTGTCATTATGAGGTATTGTGTGTAGATTGCTGAGGGAAAACATATATTTAGACAATTTTAGAATAAGGCTGTAATGTAACAAAATGTGGAAAAGGTCAAGGGGTCTGAATACTTTCCGAAGGCACTGTATAGTAAAAATAAATTGCCTTGGAGTAAGTGGAGCCAATGGCCATGCGGTAAGTTGAGCCATTCTAATTATTTCCAGGGATACACAACATCCTGAAATATATTTTTTATATTTTTTTATTTAACCTTTATTTAACTAGGCAAGTCAGTTAAGAATAAATTATTATTTACAATGACGGCCTACACCGACCAAACCCGGATGACGCTGGGCCAATTGTGCGCTGCCCTATGGAACTCCCAATCACGGCCGGTTGTGATACAGCCTGGAATCGAACCAGGGGGTCTGTAGTGACGCCTCAAGCACTGAGATGCAGTGCCTTAGACCGCTGCTTGACTTACTGCACACTCCCCCATATTGAAAGCACGTGCTTCCACACAGGTGTGGTTCCTGAGTTAATTAAGCAATACATCCCATTATGCTTAGAGTCATGTACAGTGAGGGAAAAAAAGTATTTGATCCCCTGCTTATTTTGTACGTTTGCCCACTGACAAAGAAATGATCAGTCTATACTTTTAATGGTAGGTTTATTTGAACAGTGAGAGACAGAATAACAACAAAAAAATCCAGAAGAACACATGTCAAAAATGTTATAAATTTGTTTGCATTTTAATGAGGGAAATAAGTATTTGACCCCTCTGCAAAACATGACTTAGTACTTGGTGGCAAAACCCTTGTTGGCAATCACAGAGGTCAGACGTTTCTTGTAGTTGGCCACCAGGTTTGCACACATCTCAGGAGGGATTTTGTCCCACTCCTCTTTGCAGATCTTCTCCAAGTCATTAAGGTTTCAAGGCTGACGTTTGGCAACTTGAACCTTCAGCTCCCTCCACAGATTTTCTATGGGATTAAGGTCTGGAGACTGGCTAGGCCACTCCAGTCCCTTAATGTGCTTCTACTTGAGTCACTCCTTTCATGCTGGAATACCCATCCACGACCCATTTTCAATGCCCTGACTGAGGGAAGGTACATTTGATTTGACGGTACATGGCCCCGTCCGTCGTCCCTTTGATGCGGTGAAGTTGTCCTGTCCCCTTAGCAGAAAAACACCCCCAAAGCATAATGTTTCCACCTCCATGTTTGACGGTGGGGATGGTGTTCTTGGGGTCATAGGCAGCATTCCTCTTCCTCCAAACACGGCAAGTTGAGTTGATGCCAAAGAGCTCCATTTTGGTCTCATCTGACCACAATACTTTCACCCAGTTCTCGTCTGAATCATTCAGATGTTCATTGGCAAACTTCAGACAGGCATGTATATGTGCTTTCTTGAGCAGGGGGACCTTGTGGGCGCTGCAGGATTTCAGTCCTTCACGGCGTAGTGTGTTACCAATTGTTTTCTTGGTGACTATGGTCCCAGCCTCCTTGAGATTATTGACAAGATCCTCCCGTGTAGTTCTGGGCTGATTCTTCACCGTTCTCATGATCATTACAACTCCACAAGGTGAGATCTTGCATGGAGCCCCAGGCCGAGGGAGATTGACAGTTCTTTTGTGTTTCTTCCATTTGCGAACAATCGCACCAACTGTTGTAACCTTCTCACCAAGCTGCTTGGCGATGGTCTTGTAGGCCATTCCAGCCTTGTGTAGGTCTACAATCTTGTCCCTGACATCCTTGGAGAGCTCTTTGGTCTTGGCCATGGTGGAGAGTTTGGAATCTGATTGATTGATTGCTTCTGTGGACTTTATACAAGTAACAAGCTGAGATTAGGAGCACTCCCTTTAAGAGTGTGCTCCTAATCTCAGCTCGTTACCTGTATAAAAGACACCTGGGAGCCAGAAATCTTTCTGGTTGAGAGGGGGTCAAATGCTTATTTCCCTCATTAAAATGCAAATCAATTTATAACATTTTTGACATATGTTTTTCTGGATTTCTTTTGTTGTTATTCTGTCTCTCACTGTTCAAATAAACCTACCATTCAAATTATAGACTGATCATTTCTTTGTCAGTGGGCAAACGTACAAAATCAACAGGGGGTCAAATACTTTTTTCCCTCACTGTATAATAAGCTACACAAGCGATCAGCAACCTTTTCCATTTGGAGTGTCAATTTATCTTACCATTTCCACCAATCTGCGTGCCAGTTCTGATTTTCATTGCACATTTTCGTGAAACAGTTACATTTAATTTATAATAGTCTTTGTATCTCAAAATCATTGTCTGTGGTTAATCTACAGTCTATCTAAATGAAAATTATACAAATGTAAAAGCAACTTTTATTGCCATTGCCAACTATGTAAAAATATCCTACATAAAAGCCAACATATAAAAACATTGCAGCCTGTAGGCAGAAAATATCCTGATAAAAATAAATATCCTATAAATCACATTGGCTACGCATGGCCTGTCTGCAACGAACTTGAAACATTGTATCAACTATCAATTGGGTCACCCAGAAACTTGCGCTAGCAAACTTGAAACATTGTATAAAATATTCTGGGCCCTCTGAGTTTCCAGTGAACTCGGGACAGACACAGCTGTAGGCTATGTGTGCAAGGGATAAGAAGTAATCAGGTATTTTAAGATGTATCCACTGGGCATTTCCACAGAGCGTAACATTTTCCCCTTTCATGCCATGTGGTTATCAAAATGGAGAGAGCTGGAAATATTGTTCAAATACTTTGAGGAACTATTGTCATTCTCAATTGATTCTAAAAACAGACTTTGTTTACTTGCTGTTTGAGGCAAATAAAAGCTCCACAGCTCATTAGTGGTGGTGAGTTAAGACAATCAAAAATACTATCAGACATCCCAAATGGGCACCTTTATAGGCCTACATTTGCACGCAGGTCAGGTAGACTAGTCTTACTTCTATATGCCTAATCAGGTAAAGTTCACCTCAGCGGTCACAAACTGGTCTTCCTTGGCTACCTGACCCTGCTGAGACCCCTGTCTCCATCTGATCCTACTCAGATGAGGCATGACAAAGAATAACCTTGGTGTACATTTATACACTATATTATCCAAGAATAGAATCAATGGTTCAATAATTGAAAATACCATTATTCCCAGATCTCAGACTGTAGCCTACCCATCAACTCAAGTTGTTACTTTGTATCAATTCACTGATTGTTATAATATCCTCTACGGGATCGGTGTCCCTGTACCGGAACTGTTGCTGCTCAATATGCGATATGACAAACAACGCCAACTTTCCGGGACATAGACATGTCTTATATGGACAGAAAGCTTAAATTCTTGTTAATCTAACTGTAGTGTCCAATTTACAGTAGCTATTACAGCAAAAAATACCATGCTATTGTTTGAGGATAGTGCACAACAACAAAACACTTTTGTCACGGCAACTGGTTTGATACATTCACCTCTGAAGGTAAATAATGGATTTATATTCAGTAATCTTGCTCTGATGTGCCATCCTGAGGGTCCCAGAGATAAAATGTAGCATAGTTTTGTTTGATCAAATCAATGCTTATATTCAAATGTAGGAACTGGGTTCTACAGTTTGACCCCCTGGTGTCTCTGGCTCCTAGATTCCTACAGTGCCTTGCAAAAGTATTCACTTCAAAGTGTTTCCTTTCAAATGGTACTGTAGTGTCTGAAGGTCTATGATTTTGCTGACATTTGCAAATGGTGTAATGGATGAACTCTACTCTGCTTTGCTGAAACATCTGGAAAGCATTACTACATAGGCTTCTTGGAATAGAGGACATTTGGAGATATGTGGAAGCCGGGGATTGGTCTGTCAAAAACCACCCATCTTATGTTACATAGGATAAATACCATATTTTGAACAAAGGACGGGGAGAAATAACATATCAGAGATTTGGGTCCGGTTATTCTCCAGATATCTGCAGATGTCTGTAAATTGACGCTGGAATCCTTTGAAATAATACATCTTTATAATCAAAGTACAGCGTAAGCGGAATTCTTATCATCACAGCATAAATCGGCATCGTTGTCTTGGACACCACAGAATGGCGACGAGGAACCTTTGGGACATATTACGTATTTTCTCAGCATTCCATTCATGGGCTGCGAAGTGACTCCCGCTCAAGACGCCGGCTGATAAGGTGAGATTTCTCACAGCTTTGGGCGCTGGTCGGTTCGTGTGCTTGTGTATGTGTGTGCGTTTAAGGAAGCCCTCAAACGAGGTGATCATTAAGATGGGCCATAAATCCTAGGAGAGTCATTAGATTGACTGTCGGGTCAGTTCTGGGAACTGTGAGTTTGTGGAAGATACATTCAATTGCACGTTACCTCTCGAAATATAGTTGACGAAGTATATGTTCGAAGTAACCTCTCATTGAATAATCTGCAACTCGAGGTAGCACAAATTTAGGAAGGAACAATGAGAAATAAGGAGCGACGGTAGCATGCTTAGTGTATTGTATGAACGGATGCAGTCCTCTTGAATTGTGTGTGTGTGAGAGGAAGAGAGCCTATGTCTGTGTGTGTGTGGGAGAGAGAAAAATAATAAAATAAAGACGTCTCTGTTGTGTTTAAACTGTGTGTCGACTCATGTTAGGATAAGATTTATGTTAGAGATATATACATATATATGTTTTGGTTGAGAACAGGGGTTTTTGTTTTCATAAGGAAATATGTAAGTTAAGGTTAAAAAATCTTATGAGTCTCCGTTGGTGAGAACGTTAATAATTGTTAACTATATATGAGCCCCCTGGAAGGACGTTAAGGTTAAAGATCTCATGAGTCTCTATAAATAGAGAACATTTACTAACTATTAGAATATCATGAGCCTACAGGGCGGACTTTTTAAGAGTGTATAGAGATGTTTTGTAATGGACAAGAAAATAACTATACATCTGCAGATTACAATAAGTGAAGATAAGAATTATTAATTATAAATTATTAAGAAACTTCGAAGTAGGATTTGTGTTCTATGTTCTGTGTTGGTTTGTGAGTTTTGTTAAGTGTTACTGTTTGTCTGTGTTGGAGGTGGAGAGACGGCTGCTCTGTCTACTTTCTGTTGTTTAGGCTGGGAGAGAGCTGCTTGGGAGAGCTCCTTTCACTCTGAAATCGCACTGGTGAATGAACTACGCACGCGTGGGATTTTATGAGTTTAGAGTTACGTAGAGCAAATATGCCACTCCCCTGCCTGCACTGAGTTGCTGGGAGACGCAGACTCAGAGCAGACAGAGAGGGCGGGAGAGACTTACATACGATTAAAGTATTCTGTTTGTTAAATCGGCTGTTGTTTAACTATGAAACTATTTGATTGAATTGATAAATGAGAGATATGTTGACGGATTAAAAAATAATTACATTAATAAATTAAATTAAATGTTATTGCGCTATTTATAAATTCCTGAGTTAAGCTGTTTGCTTATTTCTTAGCGCCAATGTGAACATAGGTATGCATAAAATACTAAATTGTTGTCTGTTTCCTTTGTTCTTCTGTCATGTGAGAGAAGGAGGAGACAGAGAGAGAGAGAGAGGGGAGGTGCTGACGAGTACATCAAGCGACAGGGTGTGCTGCAACGGATCAAGTCGGATTAAGGCCAGTACTGTTCTATCCACACAACCTACTTTCCCTTACAGGATATAATAGATACATTGTGTATGCATAGAATATTTCATGTTGTGACCATTTCACAGGAACTTGGCAACAGACTGATGAATTGATGTAATTGATAATTCCACATTAGGGTTTTTGTGAATGAGTTGTTTTGATTAGAGTTGTGTTGGAAATCCAGCACTGACATTATTCTGTAAAATTAAGGTAATTGGGTGATTATTAAGCAATTGGTTTGTGAGTGCTGTAGTGTTGCTGGATTACAGGTCTTTCTTTTTTGGATTGCTCTGAAGTTTACTACTTTCCTTTACTTTTCCTGACCGGATGTGGTAAGATTGCCACTAATAAATAATTTGGTAAAATAACATTTTATAAAATAAATGGATATATTGATTAATTAATTAAAATAAAAAATAAAAAATAATAAAAGGAGGGAAACATATAAAAGAGTCGTTACAATGGGGAAAAAGAACATAAAAACTACAAAAGTAATTACTCCTGTTGATGTAGTACAAAATAGTAATCCTCTAGTTAATGGTATTGCAAGGTTATCTGGAAAATGGAATAAACGTTGGCCTGACATTGAACAACCATGGCCAGTGGAAGGGACTTTTAACCCAGACGTCATCAAGATAATGCAAGTGCTTGTATCCACGTATAAGGCAGATCAAAAGAAGGGGAAAAAAGGGGAACAACGTAAAGAAAAGAGACAAAGAGAGCTGGGTGTTCTTAAGCTGTTTGAAAATGAAGGACAAAAACTGATAAAAGATAGAAAAGATAAAAGAGACAGAGGTATTGTCACGATCGTATACGGATGAGACGGCCCAAGGCGCAGCGTGATAAGCGTACATGTTTATTAATGTACTGACACACGACCAAACAACAAAACAAACGATACATGAAGTCCTAGGTTACACAAAACAAAGCTTTACGGAACAAGATCCCACACCGACTAGTGCCAAACAGGCTGCATAAGTATGGTCCCCAATCAGAGACAACGAGATACAGCTGCCTCTGATTGGGAACCACCCTGGCCAACATAGATCCACACGATCTAGAAACTAACATAGAAAATATAACATAGAAACTCCACACCCTGGCTCAACATTTAAGAGTCCCCAGAGCCAGGGCGTGACAGTACCCCCCTCCCAAAGGCGCGGACTGCGACCGCGCCACACAAACACAACAGGGTAGGGGCCGGGTGGGCATTCCGCCTCGGAGGCGGATCCGGCTCCGGGCGTGACCACCACTTTCTCTCCACCTCCCCGTTGCGCCCCTGGTCTGGTCTGGCACCGCTGACTGGAGCTGGACCCGACGACGGTGGATCAAACCGTACAGGCTCCGGACTGGAGCCGCTGGCCGGAGCTGGACTGGACACTGGTGGAGCGGATTGCTCTGGCTCCGGAGTGGATCCGCTGACTGGAGTTGGACCGGACACCGATGGAGCGGATTGCTCTGGCTCCGGAGTGGAGCAGCTGACCGGTGCCGGACCAGACACCGGTGGAACAGGCACGGGCCGTGCCAGACTGGACACACGCACCACTGGCTTGGTGCGGGGAGCAGGAACGGGCCGGACCGGGCTGACGACGCGCACCACTGGCTTGGTGCGGGGAGCAGGCACGGGCTGTACCGGGCTGACGACGCGCACCACTGGCTTAGTGCGGGGAGCAGGAACGGGCCGGACCGGGCTGACGACGCGCACCACTGGCTTGGTGCGGGGAGCAGGAACGGGCCGGACCGGGCTGACGACGCGCACCACTGGCTTGGTGCGAGGGGCAGGAACAGGCCGGACCGGGCTGGCGACGCGCACCTCTGGCTTGGTGGAGTGGATTGCTCTGGCTCCGGAGTGGATCCGCTGACTGGAGTTGGACCGGACACCGATGGAGCGGATTGCTCTGGCTCCGGAGTGGAGCAGCTGACCGGTGCCGGACCAGACACCGGTGGAACAGGCACGGGCCGTGCCGGACTGGACACACGCACCACTGGCTTGGTGCGGGGAGCAGGAACGGGCCATACCGGGCTGACGACGCGCACCACTGGCTTGGTGCGGGGAGCAGGTACGGGCCGTACCGGGCTGACGACGCGCACTACTGGCTTAGTGCGGGGAGCAGGAACGGGCCGGACCGGGCTGACGACGCGCACCACTGGCTTGGTGCGGGGAGCAGGAACAGGCCGTACCGGGCTGACGATGCGCACCACTGGCTTAGTGCAGGGAGCAGGAACGGGCCGGACCGGGCTGACGACGCGCACCACTGGCTTGGTGCAGGGAGCAGGAACGGGCCGGACCGGGCTGACGACGCGCACCACTGGCTTGGTGCGGGGAGCAGGAACGGGCCGTACCGGACTGGCGACGTGCACCACTGGCTTGGTGCGAGGGGCAGGAACAGGCCGGACCGGGCTGGCGACGCGCACCTCTGGCTTGGTGCGAGGGGCAGGAACAAGCCGGCCCGGGCTGGCAACGCGCACCACTGGCTTGGTCCGGGGAGCTGGAATGGGCCGGACCGGACTGGCGACACACACCACTTGCTTGGTGCGAGGAGCAGGACTGGGTTCCCTTATAAACCTCCGCTCCATCTGCTGCCTAACCAGCTCCTCTCGCCGTGCCCCTACACTCTCCTTCTCCCTTGTCGCCTCCTGTAGCCTCGTTGTCCACGGCGTGAGCCCCCCCCTTAAAGAATTCTGGGCTTGTCTCTCCCCCGTGATCATGGCCTCCATCCCTCTATCAAGACTCTCTCTCATCTCCTCCCAAGTCCATCCTCTCTCCTCGTCAAGCTGCTTGATCCAGGCTTGGTGGGATCTTCTGTCACGATCGTATACGAATGAGACGGACCAAGGCGCAGCGTGATAAGCGTACATGTTTATTAATGTACTGACACACGACCAAACAACAAAACAAACGATACGTGAAGTCCTAGGTTACACAAAACAAACCTTTACGGAACAAGATCCCACACCGACTAGTGCCAAACAGGCTGCCTAAGTATGGTCCCCAATCAGAGACAACGAGATACAGCTGCCTCTGATTGGGAACCACCCTGGCCAACATAGATCCACACCCTGGCTCAACATTTAAGAGTCCCCAGAGCCAGGGCGTGACAGGTATAGAGAAAATTGCAAAAGAGGTGAAGGTAACAGAAAAACTAATGGCAGAAGTCAATACACCTTTCTCACATATGGATTCAGCAAAAAGACCCACACCTTACGAGGAAGAAGTAGAGTTTAAGGACGTCTATCCTCAGCTTCCAGTGATCATTCAGGAGGGTGATTATTGCATCAGAGATGAAGATGAACGAATAATAGAGAGAGGACAAGCAGAAACGACCATAAAGATGAATCCAAACTCCAAAAGTAAGAAGAAAACGAGATGTCTGGAAACTAAGGGTGGAGTGAGGTTCAGGAGGATGGACTTTGAAGATGATGATGATGATGATCAGAGTGATTCAGAAGAGATCATGGGTGGATATGACCCTGTGATCAGACAGAGGTTGGCCAGAGCGGAAAGAAGGGGTGATGGAAGTTGGAAGAAGAAGAATACAAGAGATTCGAGTTCTGATGAAAGTGAAGATGGAGACAGCGATGAAGACTTGGAGATTAAAGGTGCTTCATATTCACGAGGATTTTATCCTACAATGACTAGCACAGAAGAAATAGAACAAGATATAGATTGATGCATATCATGCCTGAATAAGGCCAATAATTTAGAAGAAGTAAGAGAACTGGAAGAACAACTCAAGAAGCTGAAGATACAGAAGAAAAAACTGCTGAAAAAAGGATCCCAAGAATTGGAGAAGAAGTATACATTGAGGCCAAGACAAGGGAGCACAAGTAAGAAGATGATGCCAGTGATCATTCGAGGACAAAACCTGGAGTATAAGCCTTTGCAGAATACCGATATGTCAGATATACTTGAGAAGCTGCCTACTCTTCAAGATGGAGCATATCCTTGGATTTCAAAATTGGAAGAAATTACAGTGGGAACACAGTCTGCCATAGGAGACATTAAAATACTTTTGGCTAATCTCCTTGGGATTCCAGGTATGGAAGACATTTTTCAGAGAGCTGGACTTCATAGATATGTGGGGACTGCAGTGAATGACCCTGAATTGTTGGCTGCAAGTAGAAATCGGCTGTGGAGAGCACTGAAAGATACGTTTCCAACAAATGTGCATCCTGACAACATTCTGATTGACCCACTAGGACAACAAGAAAATCAGAGTCAAGAGTTCATCAAGTGTGGAGAAATATTACCGGAAATGAGTCAAATTGAACAGTCAATTTTGAGAGCTAAACTACAGATGGGACTGCCCTCACCAGTAAGGAGCAAACTGGCAGAGGTGGTTGGACTTGGAAGCATGACAAAAGGTGTCTATACAGATCATATAGCCCATCAAGTGGATCTGTACCAGAAAAAGGAACACAACCTGAAAGAACAGGACCAAGAAACTCTCAGAAAACTCAATCAAATACAACTGGTGGAGAATAAGAAGGAGAAGAAACAAGCTTTGGTTATGCAGAATCAGTGTGCACCAAATCAACAATCACTGCCATAGCTTCAACCGAACCAGTTCCAACCGCAATTGTACCAGCCACCAATAGCGGTATCAGTTGTTTCATATCCACAGCCAGTTTCTGGACAGAGACAGAATTGGAGAGGAAGAGGACGAGAAGGCTGAGGAAGATACAGGGGCCAGTCAAGATCATCTGGAGGACCGGTGAACCCTTATAGGGTTTAGGATTCTAGAGGTGCCCAGCAGATCCGAAAGGGGGGTGTCAGCTGGTAGCATCAGGACCGGAAAAAGATCCAACAATTGAGGTGAAAGTAAACAAACGACCATTGGAAGTGATGGCGGATAGCGGAGCTGCTTTTACCTGTGTTCGGCCTGAAGATGCTACACATCTCCCTATGTCCAATCAACTAATTAGGACAATCGGATTTGAGGGAGTGAAACAGCTGATTCCTCTTACGGAACCAATTGAGCTCTGCTATGAAAATCAGAAAATTACAATACCCATACTGGTATCAGAACATACACCTATCGCATTGTTGGGAAGAGATGCATTGTGTAAATTGAACTGTACAATAAAATGTACACCAGACGGCTGTCTGGTAGAAGTGCCAAAGGAAAAGGTTTACCAATTGTTGATGACGACAGAGATGGATTCTTCTTCAGTATTCTGGATTGGAAATCTCAGTGAAGATTTTTTTAAGCAGGCTAAGATATGGGAGAAATTAATTGTGACAAACATGCCAGATGCGAGGCTTCCGGAATATCCATTTAATTGTACGCTCAAGTATTTCAAGAATGCTGTCCAATCGGATTCAGAGGAATGGTTGAGTCATCAACCAAAGAAAGTTCAACTCAGCTCATGTTGCATAATTTTAGGACCACAAGGAGCAGCTATAAAGATAAACACAGACGATTATCTGGATAAAGAATTTGAGATTGAGAAGAGTGTGCCACATGTGACCTTGTTGGTTTCTGAAGGCTATGAGCAGAAGCAAATAGGAGAAATGATGACAGAAGCAGAGAAAGCTGTTTTCGTACCGATGAAAGAGAATTTGGCGATTTGGAGGAGTGAAGATCAGCGATTTCTCAAAATCATGATTTCGGCTCAAGGACAAGGAGAGCCACAAGCTGTACGGATGACACATTAATCTATTTGCAGTGCGAAGATGGATTCAGACTCTATGAAAGAGGAGATGTTGCAACAAGTTCCAGAATGTTTGTGGTCTCAACACAGTACCGATATTGGACTTGTGAAATCAGCCCAACCGGTGAAAGTTGAACTTCGACCAGGAGCCAGACCTCCTTGGAAGAATCAGTATCCATTGAAAGATGAAGCAATCCAAGAGATCGAACCACAAATTGAAGAACTTTTGAAAGCAGGTGTTTTAAGGACAACAACAAATCCTCAGAGTAACACACCTTTGTTGCCTGTGAAAAAACCAGATGGAACTTATCGTGTGGTTCATGATTTGAGAGTGGTGAATGAGGTAGTGATGGACTTTCCAGTGGAAGTGCCAGACCTGCATACCTTGTTAGCCCAAATTCCTCCTGATGCGACACATTTTACGGTGTTAGACTTATGTGGTGCATTTTTTAGTGTTCCACTTAGTGTAGAAAGTCAGGGTTTATTTGGGTTCACATATAAGGGACAGTTCTATGAGTACAGTCGTTTGCCACAGGGGTACAGGCATAGCCCCCACCTTTTCAATAAAGTACTGAAGGATGATTTGGTAGGGATAGATCAGATATTGCAAAGCACTGTCATTCAGTACGTAGATGATATAATTATCTGCTCACAGAATAAGGAAACGTCATAGAGACTCAATTAAATTGCTACAGGTATTGGCAGAAAAGGGGCATAAGGTTTCACAGAAAAAGTTGCAATATTGCCAGGAGAAGGTTGTTTATTTGGGTCAGAAAATAACGCATGGACACAGAAGCATTTTGGATAGTCAATTGGAAGCTATTCATACGGCTCCGAAGCCTAGAACTGTCAGAGAGATGATGACATTTCTTGGTATTGCTGGTTATTCTTCAGCTTGGGTTGAGAGCTATGCTAGTTTGACGGGACCTTTGAGAGCTATGGTTAAGGATACTGGAAGTGGTCAACTCCATAGCAATCTTTCCTGGACACAGGAAGGCCTTGTGGCATTTGAAACGATCAAACAGAGGTTGCAGGAGGCACCTGCACTCACACTACCAGACTACTCTAAGAATTTTTTGCTATATGTGTCTACTTCTACTGGAGGTAAATATGCATGTGCAGTTCTTTGTCAGCCGACAGGCACAGGGACTAATCCTCAGCCTATTTCCTACTATTCTACTGCCTATTCAGAAGTAGAACTAGGGCTACCACTGTGCTACAGAGCAATGGTGGGAGTATATTCAATGTATGACAAAGCATAATCTGTTACGATGGGTTACCCAGTAACAATTCTTACCCATCATAGTCTCAGAAATCTTCTGAACTTTGGAAAATATACATTGACTATGCCTAGGCTCAGAGACTATCATAGGCTCTTAGAGCAGGAAGATGTCACCCTAGTGAGGTGTGATACGGTGAATCCAGCCGAGAATTTGCCAACTTCAGAGGATGGTGAGCCACATGATTGTGTCCAAGAAGCAGAGAAATACTCGAGGCTTAGATCAGATTTGCAAGCCTTTCCATTACGTGAGGCAGACCTGGAGTATTGGACTGATGGGTCTTGTTATCGTGTGGGAGATAAATTGTGTGCTGGCTATGCAGTAGTTAAAGCCCAAGGAACTGGATTTGTTGTTGAAAAGGCTGAAGTAATACCACAGCCTGTGTCTGCACAACTTGCTGAACTTGTGGGGCTAACAGAAGCATGTTTGTTAGCAGAAGGAAAGCGAGTGACGAAATACACTGATTCAGCATATGCACATAGTGTATGTCATCTGTTTGGAGCAGTGTGGAAAGGTCGAGGGTTTAAGAAAACGGATGGTTCTCCGATACAACATCATGCGCAAATAATGAAACTGTTGCATGCTATGATGAAGCCTAAAGAGATAGCGATAGCTAAGTGTGCAGCTCATAAAACAGATGTGTCAAAAGTCACACAAGGGAACAAAGCTGCTGATGAAGCTGCAAAAGCCGTCACAGGAGCGGACAAATTGGGCAAAGTTTTTCTGGTCACTCATGGAGTGGACTTGGAAGACAAAATTACGCTTAAGGATGTGATTTTGATGCATGAAGCTGATTCTACTATCGACAAACAATTATGGCTAGACCGAGGTGCCGTCAAAGATGCTACTGGTCTTTGGAGAAACCATGAGGGGTTGATAGTAGTGCCTCTAGACCTATTAGGTCTGATGATTCAGGAAGCACATGGGTTAGCTCATGTTGCAAGGGGGGAGGTTAGGAGAAAGATCACAAAGGAGTATGGTTTTTTGGAATCATATTTGCTTGAATAGATTGACTCTGTCATAGGCAGGTGCACAATCTGTCTGAAAAATAATGTTTGCAGGGGTGTGACTGTTATTCTTGGTTACATTCCTACACCAAGAGGTGCATAAGATGTTCAACTAAGCTAAAAGATGCTCAGTCGGTTGCAAAGTTCTTGTGTAAATAAGTCATAAGCAGGTGGGGACTTCCCGATTTAATATCCTCAGAAAATGGGAAAGAATTTGTGGATAAATCAATGAAATGGTTTTTGAAAAATTAGGAACAAAAAAAAAAGTCAGACTGAAAAGTTATGAAAACTAGGGTTGAAATAACTCTAGGAAATTTTGAATATCTGATTGTGGGATAATTATATTATTGTGATATTTAGTATTTTCTTATGAATCAAAGGGGGGAAATGGAATGTGATTCATTTTATATATCATTCTTATATTATTGTTGATATTGATGTTTTAATTTGCACGTGTGGTTTTGCAAAAGACACTGGTTGGTGTTTTCTTTTCTTCCAGAAGTATATGGGAATGTGTAGAGGGGATTCAAATACTCAAACATGGACAATATGAATGGACTGGAGGAAGTGGAACAAGGAAGGTGTGGAAATGTTCAGATTCCATCATCGACATTTCATTGGAAGTCGACACTGCTGAGGAGATGAAGTGTAGTGGACTACATTCCAGTGTCTGCAATGATATATAGACATATTTGCATGTGTAATACATAATTTGTGTTGTATTCTTTCTGTATTAATTTTTTGAAGAATTATGTTTTCTGTTGTTGGGTACATGTGGGGACCTCAGATGTTTTTGTTTATTTCGTTGAAGCTTAGGGATATTGGGTCTAGGCAGGGACAGAGAGAATCCACAGGAGGGTCCGATGGGTCGACCAGCCTGAATGTGGACATTTTTGATTGTATTTTGTTTGCTGAGGTTTTCATGTGTATTCAATTGCATCATAGCTTAAAATGCATTGATAAAGATTTATAAATTGATCTGGAGTACTTAGGTGGTCGCCTGGGGCAGAGGGGCCGTGAGAGAATTTTCCTGTCTTGATTGATTGACAGACTTGTGGAGGTCTACAAAAAAATTTTCTGAAGTCTTGGCTGATTTCTTTTCATTTTCCCATGATGTCAAGCAAAGAGGCACTGAGTTTGAAGGTAGGCCTTGAAATACATCCACAGGTACACCTCCAATTGACTCAAATTATGTCAATTAGCCTGTCAGAAGCTTCTAAACCCATGACATCATTTTCTGGAATTTTCCAAGCTGTTTAAAGGCACAGTCAACTTAGTGTATGTAAACTTCTGACCCACTGGAATTGTGATACAGTGAATTGCGGTGGTTTGCGCTTTCAGTTTTGCGCGAATGCTGCCATCTATCCACGGTTTCTGGTTAGGGTAGGTGATACAGTGAATTATAAGTGAAATAATCTGTCTGTAAACAATTGTTGGAAAAATTACTTGTGTCATGCACAAAGTAGATGTCCTAAACGACTTGCCAAAACAATAGTTTGTTAAGAAAACATTTGTGGAGTGGTTGAAAAACGAGTTTTAATGAATTCCAACCTAAGTGTATGTAAACTTCCGACTTCAACTGTAGCTAGAGCTGAACTGGCTGTGGTAGCTACTAGCAATTTCAGAATGTGGGGGGGTCATGTCCCCGCCGTCCCCAGTGAAAGTTGCATATGTGCTGCGTGTTCACTCGCCCACACCCACCCCCACCCACCCACAGACAGACTCCATCCTTCTCTCCAGTCTCCTGAGTGAGTTCTGGCAGACGAGAGGTGTGTGAAGCAGGAAGAGAAAAGCAGCAGGGAGAGAAAATATGGTGCTTTTATTTTGAGTAACTGATATATATATTTTATTCTGAATATTATTTTATTTTTTGCCTGATTTATGAAGGTTAACAACCATTTGTTTATTTTAGTTTGTGAGCGCTTTGCTTTTTCCTATGGGGATGGATGACAAAGGGATTTTACATGCCTGTTACCTCATTTTTATACCCCATTGAAACAGGAAGCCATGGACGGCCACAATACAGTTAAAAAAAGTAGAATGTTAATGCAGATTTAATTTTGTTTGATTTTATGTATAAGAATCTTTAGGGTTGGCAATACTTTTGACACTTATCTTTTTGAGAGAAAAAAATATTACTTCTTAGACAAAATCTCTCTGAGCAATTGTTTTAGTGTAAAATAATATTATTTCCCCTTTTTTGCATACAATATAGCACAGCATTTGTATTATTTATTTTATATATCGTTTTTGAGCATCTTTATCAAGGGTGTCAATACATTTGGAGCTGTGAGTGAGTGAGTGAGCGTGTGTGTGTGTGTATTCTGTCTGTCTGTCTGTGTGTGTGTCTGTGTCCTGTTTTTTTTTCATAGAGTTTTTGAGGTTTTTACCGGAGGTTCTTTTTCAATATTGTTTATTGTATTATTTTACTGCAAGCAGACCTTCAGAGAGGGGGGTGTAGAGGGGTGTCTATGGGGACTGTATGGGGATGGGGTTTCTGTTGAAGTCAGGCAGAATGCAGCAGAATCTCTGGCAGAGACACTTTGTCATTGAGATGCAAATCCAGCACAGAGAGATTAACACACCCACACTGAACTGAGCTGAGACGCACACACACACAGAAAGAGAGAGAGAGACACAGAGACACAGTCATTGGAGTTGGAGGTCACATATTTTGCTGCACTGGGCAGATCTGATGAAGGTGGTGGGAATGTCAAATTATATATTGATCTCACCTGTGTGTTTGAGTGTGTAGTATGTGCTGAATCTGGAGGAAGCGGTACTCGCTAAGCATGCAAGTAGCATGACGTCCATTACACCAGGGCCGGATTAAGAAATCTGTCCCTTCCCCCCGCCTAACCACCCACTATGGATTATACATTTACATTTTAGTCATTTAGCAGACGCTCTTATCCAGAGCGACTTACATGAGCAATTAGGGTTAAGTGCCTTGCACAAGGGCACATCGACAGATGTTTCACCTAGTCGGCTCGGGGATTAGAACCAGCGACCTTTCAGTTACTGGCACAACGCTCTTAACCAATAAGCTACCTACCGCCCCATTATATGTTTATGGACACAATGCAACAAGCTGTAGCCTATATTTGCTGCCCAAACTGTGGCATTCCCAACTGTAGGCATACATGTAACTGCCAAAATAAAGGAAACACTTGAGTAAACAATGGATACAAAGTATATGTTAGGGTGTGGGGTGCATTTTCCTGGCATGGTTTAGGTCCACTTGTAGAATCTATGCCAAGGGTCATTGAAGCTATTTTGGCAGCTCGTGGTGGTGCAACACCCTTTTAAGACACTTTATGTTGGTGTTTCCTTAATTTTGCCAGATACCTGTATGTGCATGTGATAAAACTTAATCCACAGTTATTTTTTTATAAACTATTGATCCTCTTTGGCTAAATTATGCTCTCCACACAGCTCCTGAGGACGGATAAAAAATTAAAATAAAGAAATACATAATATTTTATTATAATTTGTTTTGGCTCTTGGGCCCCCTACAGGCTTTGGCCCACTCACACAATTGACTATTCACATGTATTTATTATACAGTTTATATTTTTCATTTTTTTATTAATCAGTTACCCAATTACGGCATGGCCCCCCAGTTACCCAAGTGTGCCCCCTACCTCCTCTCATCCCTCCAATCTGATGATTAGCACAGCGGCAGCAGGCAGCAGCAGGCTGTCTACACTAATTGAGAGTGGGCTCCTGTGGTTGGCGGTTACAATAAAAAATATATAAAATATATACTACATATATACTGTACACTGTTTATAATATGTGCAGTATATATTTCCTTACTATGATTTTTTTTTAAACTTGTTTTGTTCTTTTATTTCTTTAGATTTTTTTGCTGCCTCTTGGGCCCCCCACGGGCCTGGGCCCAGAGGCTTCAGCCCCAGTAAGCCCCTGCATTAATCCGACCCTGCGTTACGCATGCATGTAAGTGTGTGTGTGTCCTTGTGTGTTCTTGTATAAGTGTGTGTTTCCCTCACAGTTTACATACACTTAGGTTGGAGTTATTAAAATTCGCTTTTCAACCACTCCACAAATTTATTGTTAACAACCTATAGTTTTGGCAAGTCGGTTAGGACATCTACTTTGTGCATGACACAAGTACTTTTTCCAACAATTGTTTACAGACAGATTATTTCACTTTTAATTCACTGTATCACAATTCCAGTGGGTCAGAAGTTCACATACACTAAGTTGACTGTGCCTTTAAACAGCTTGGAAAATTCCAGGAAATGATGTCATGGCTTTAGAAGCTTCTGATAGCCTAATTGACATCATTTGAGTCAACTGGAGGTGTACCTGTGGATGTATTTCAAGGCCTACCTAAAACAATTGCTCAGAGAGATTTTGTCTAAGAAGTTATATTTTTTTCTCTCAAAAAGATAAGTGTCAAAAGTATTGCCAACCCTAAAGATTCTTATACATAAAATCAAACAAAATTAAATCTGCATTAACATTCTACTTTTTTTAACTGTATTGTGGCCGTCCATGGCTTCCTGTTTCAATGGGGTATAAAAATGAGGTAACAGGCATGTAAAATCCCTTTGTCATCCATCCCCATGGGAAAAGGCAAAGAGCTCACAAACTAAAATAAACAAATGGTTGTTAACCTTCATAAATCAGGCAAAAAATAAAATAATATTCAGAATAAAATATATATCAGTTACTCAAAATAAAAGCACCATATTTTCTCTCCCTGCTGCTTTTCTCTTCCTGCTTCACACACCTCTCGTCTGCCAGAACTCACTCAGGAGACTGGAGAGAAGGATGGAGTCTGTCTGTGGGTGGGTGGGTGGGTGTGGGCGAGTGTACACGCAGCACATATGCAACTTTCACTGGGGACGGCGGGGACATGACCCCCCCACATTCTGAAATTGCTAGTAGCTACCACAGCCAGTTCAGCTCTAGCTACAGTTGAAGTCGGAAGTTTACATACACTTAGGTTGGAATTCATTAAAACTTGTTTTTCAACCACTCCACAAATGTTTTCTTAACAAACTATTGTTTTGGCAAGTCGGTTAGGACATCTACTTTGTGCATGACACAAGTAATTTTTCCAACAATTGTTTACAGACAGATTATTTCACTTATAATTCACTGTATCACCTACCCTAACCAGAAACCGTGGATAGATGGCAGCATTCGCGCAAAACTGAAAGCGCAAACCACCGCAATTCACTGTATCACAATTCCAGTGGGTCAGAAGTTTACATACACTAAGTTGACTGTGCCTTTAAACAGCTTGGAAAATTCCAGAAAATGATGTCATGGGTTTAGAAGCTTCTGATAGGCTAATTGACATAATTTGAGTCAATTGGAGGTGTACCTGTGGATGTATTTCAAGGCCTACCTTCAAACTCAGTGCCTCTTTGCTTGACATCATGGGAAAATCAAAAGAAATCAGACAACACCTCAGAAAAAGAATGTGTAGACCTCCACAAGTCTGGTTCATCCTTGGGAGCAATTTCCAAACGCCTGAAAGTACCGCGTTCATCTGTACAAACAATAGTACGTAAGTATAAACACCATGGGACCACGCAGCCGTCATACCGCTCAGGAAGGAGATGCGTTCTGTCTTCTAGAGATGAACGTACTTTGGTGCGAAAAGTGCAAATCAATCCCAGAACAACAGCAAAGGACCTTGTGAAGATCCTGGAGGAAACAGGTACAAAAGTATCTATATCCACAGTAAAACGAGTCCTATATCGACATAACCCGAACGGCTGCTCAGCAAGGAAGAAGCCACTGCTCCAAAACCGCCATAAAAAAGCCAGACTACGGTTTGCAACTGCACATGGGGACAAAGATCGTACTTTTTGGAGAAATGTCCTCTGGTCTGATGAAACTAAAATAGAACTGTTTGGCCATAATGACCATCGTTATGTTTGGAGGAAAAAGGGGAACGCTTGCAAGCCAAAGAACACCATCCCAACCGTGAAGCATGGGGGTGGCAGCATCATGCTGTGGGGGTGCTTTGATGCAAGAGGGACTGGTGCACTTCACAAAATAGATGGCATCATGAAGAAGGAAAATTATGTGGATATATTGAAGCAACATCTCAAGACATCAGTCAGGAAGTTAAAGCTTGGTCGCAAATGGGTCTTCCAAATGGACAATGACCCCAAGCATACTTCCAAAGTTGTGGCAAAATGGCTTAAGGACAACAAAATCAAGGTATTAAAGTGGCCATCACAAACCCCTGACCTCAATCCTATAGAACATTTGTGGGCAGAAATGAAAAAGTGTGTGCGAGCAAGGAGGCCTACAAACCTGACTCAGTTACACCAGCTCTGTCAGGAGGAATGGGCCACAATTCACCCAACTTATTGTGGGAAGCTTGTGAAAGGCTACCCGAAACGTTTGACCCAAGTTAAACAATTTAAAGGCAATGCTACCAAGTACTACTTGAGTGTATGTAAACTTCTGACCCACTGGGAATTTGATGAAAGAAATAAAAGCTGAAATAAATAATTCTCTCTACTATTATTCTGACATTTCACATTCTTAAAATAAAGTGGTGATCCTAACTGACCTAAAACAGGGAATATTTACTAGGATTAAATGTCAGGAATTGTGAAAAACTGAGTTTAAAATGTATTTGGCTAAGGTGTATGTAAACTTCCGACTTCAACTGTATAGAATGTTCCTGAGTGGCCTAGTTACAGTTTTGACTTAAATTGTTTGGAAATCTGTGGCAAGACTTGAAAATGGCTGTCTAGCACTGATCAACAACCAACTTGACAGAGCTTGAAGAATTTTTAAATAATAATGTGAAAATATTGTACAATCCAGTTGTGTAAAGCTCTTAGAGACTTACCCAGAAAGGCTGACAGCTGTAATTGCTGCCAAAGGTGATTCTAACATGTTTGTGTATGTGTGTGAGAGAGTATCTCTGTGTTCACTTTCTTTGTTGTTGTTCTTTGGCTCAATCCTGTAAATCCTCGTGCAGCTCTTCTTATCATTGGAGATTTGGCAGCTTCAGTGTGTGTGTGTTTCTCCGTCCTTGTGCTGCAAGTCCACAGGAGCCAACTGATGACATACACACACACACAAACACACACACATGCACACACTCCTAACCCAGCGCTGTATTCCTGGGGACCCTCTCTGACCACGGCCTACTTCCTCATTGGTCATGTGACCAGCAGAAGGCATCACAGTGATTAAATGGAAGAATCACAAGTCCCATGACATAAAGGCAGACCCCTTGACTTTTTCCACATTTTGTTACGTTACGGCCTTAATCTAAAATGGATTAAATAGTTTTTTTCCTTCATCAATCTACACACAATAACCCATAATGACAAAGAAAAAACAGGTTTTTAGAAATGTTTGCAAATGTATAAAAAACCCAACTGAAATATCACATTTAGATAAGTATTCAGACCCTTTACTCAGTACTTTGATGAAGTGATTACAGCCTCAAAGTCTTCTTGGGTATGACGCTACAAGCTTCGCACACCTGTATTTGGGGAGTTTCTCCCATTCTTCTCTGCAGATCCTCTCAAGCTCTGTCAGGTTGGATGGGGAGCGTTGCTAAACATCTATTTTCAGTTCCCTACCAGAGATGTTTGATCGGGTTCAAGTCCGGGTTCAAGTTGGGGCTCTGGCTGGGCCACTAAAGGACATTCAGAGACTTGTCCCAAAGCCACTCCTGCGTTGTCTTGGCTGTGTGCTCAGGGTCCTTGTCCTGTTGGAAGGTGAACCTTCGCCCCAGTCTGACGTCCTGAGCGCTCTGGAGCAGGTTTTCATCAAGGATCTCTCTGTACTTTGCTCCGTTCATCTTTCCCACAATCCTGACTAGTCTCCCAGTCCCTGCCGCTGAAAAACATTCCCACAGCATGATGCTGCCACCACCATGCTTTACCGTAGGGATGGTGCCAGGTTTCCTCCAGACGTGACGCTTGGCATTCAGGCCAAAGAGTTCAATCTTGGTTTCATCACACCAGAGAATCTTGTTTCTCATGGTCTGAGAGTCATTTATGTACCCTTTGGCAAACTCCAAGCCAGCTGTCATGTCCCTTTTACTAAGGAGTGGCTTCCGTCTGGTCACTCTACCATAAAGGCCTGATTGGTGGAGTAATGCAAAGATGGTTGTCCTTCTAGAAGGTTCTCCCATTTCCACAGAGGAAATCTGGAGCTCTGTCAGTGGCCATGAGGTTCTTGGTCACCTCCCTTACCAAGTCCCTTCTCCCACGATTGCTCAGTTTGGCCGGGCAGCCAGCTCTAGGAGAGTCTTGGTGGTTCCAAACTTCTTCCATTTAAGAATGATAGAGGCCACTGTGTTCTTGGGGACCTTCAATGCTGCAGAAATGTTTGGGTACCCCTTCCCCGGATCTGTGCCTCGACACAATCCTGTCTCGGAGCTCTACGGACAATTCCTCAGACTTCATGGCTTGGTTTTTGCTCTATTATGCAGTGTCAACTGTGGGACCTTATATAGACAGGTGTGTGCCTTTCCAACTCATGTCCAATCAATTGAATTGAACCAATCAAGTTCTAGAAACATCTCAAGGGTGATCAATAGAAACAGGATGCACCTGAACTCAATTTCGAGTCTCATAGCAAAGGGTCTGAATACTATCTACTAACCCTAGCTCTAACCCTAACCTTAGCCCTTATCCTTACCATAAACTTAACCCTTACCTTAACCTTAACCCTTACCCTAACCCTTGTTCTAAACCTAGCCCTAACCCTATCCATAACCTTAGCAAGCAGTTGCTTATCAACAGATAGTTTGTTGATAGTATGACCATCTGTAGAGCATCTAAAGACGGACAATCCGGACTATCCAAATTAAGTGTGACCAACCATTCTTAATTTGTTTACATGCAAAGTTTATGTTCCCTTCCATCACGCGACAATACATTGTCAAGTTTATTTTCCCTGTCTCCTAGCTCACGCAAACATGGCTAACGTAACAGGAGAAATATAAAGAAAGGTTATGATGGTCAAACACCATCGTGGAAACAGGTGCTGCGCGCGTGAAATTCCCGGTTTGGAAGGATTTTGGAGTCATTGTGGACAAGGAGGACATTAGGACAACAACCTGGTAGATGGATACACAGCCATTAAAAGTGCAAGCAGTTATTTGTTTATGATAATTCAGTTAATTTGTGGGACTTGCAACAGCAAACGTCCAACTCTAAATCTTTATCATACTTCATATTCGATGGGGTTGTGATCAGGGCTCTGTGCAAGCCAGTCAACTTCTTCCACACCGATCTCGACAAACCATTTCTGTATGGACCTCGCATTGGTCACGGAGGCATTGTCATTGTATGCTGTAGCGTTAAGATTTCCTTTCACTGGAACTAAGGGGCCTACCCAAACCATGAAAAACAGCCCCAGACCATTATACCTCCTTCACCAAACTTTACAGTTGGCACTATGCATTCGGGCAGGTAGCGTTCTCCTGGCATCCCCCAAACCCATATTAGTTTGTTGGACTGCCAGATGGTGAAGCGTGATTCATCACTCCAGAGTCTAATGGCGGCGTGATTTACACCACTCCAGCCGATGCTTGGCATTGCGCATGGTGATCTTAGGCTTGTGTGCGGCTGCTCGGCCATCAAAACCAATTCATGAAGCTCCCTACGAACAGTTCTTGTGCTGACGTTGCTTCCAGAGGTAGTTTGGAACTCGGTAGTGAGTGTTGCAACTGAGGATAGACTATTTTTACGAGCTACGCGCTTTAGCACTCGGCGGTCCCATTCTGTGAGCTTGTGTGGCCTACCACATCGCGGCTGAGCCGTTGTTGCTCCTAGATGTTTCCACTTCACAAAAACAGCACTTACAGTTGACCGGGGCAGCTCTAGCAGGGCAGAAATCTGAAGAACTGACTTGTTAGAAACAGTGCTACGTTGAAAGTCACTGAGCTCTTCAGTAAGGCCATTCTTTGGAGATTGCATGGCCGTGTGCTTGATTGTATACACCTGTCAGCAACGGGTGTGGCTGAAATAGCCGAATCCACTAATTTGAAGGGGTGTCCATATACTTTTGTATATATTGTGTAAATGGCAAACTACCTTCATTAGATACATTTCAATTTCAAAACTATAAGTCCTACAAACACATGCTTAGTACTGTTAAAAAGGTAAGAACTGTGGGATGCTGATACAGATGTACAGCAACAATGTGACTATTACAGAGCCAGAGCAACAGCAGGCAAAGAAAATCACATTTTCCCCATGTTGGGGAATAAGAGATTTTAAAGTCTAGGTTTCAAATAAATTACGTCACCAATTACCATTACAAAAATATTTATTGTTGTATAACACAATAACATTTTTGTCATATCTTTTGACCATCATAATGATATAAGCCAGATAGGCCGATAATGTCATGCCCTTATGTCAGTCATTAGTCAAAAAGAGGGTGTGTTATCCTGCTCCTGAAATCTGCTCCTGCATTCATGCCAGTCATCAGCAACAGAGCATTGGGGTAGTTGCATGTCTGACATCAATGTGTGCACAATTATAATGATAATTTAATGAGGTCAATAAAATAAAAATATATATCATGCAAAATATAGCCCTATTTGGTAAAAGACCAAGTCCATATTATGGCAAGAACAGCTCAAATAATAAATAACGACAGTCTTTCATTACTTAAGACATGAAGGTCAGTCAATCCGGAAAATGTCAAGAACTTTGAAAGTTTCTTCAAGTGCAAGCGCTATGATGAAACTGGCTCTCATGAGGACCGCCACAGGAAAGCAAGACCCAGAGTAACCTTTGCTGCAGAGGATAAATTCATTGGAGTTACCAGCCTCAGAAATTGCAGCCCAAATATGTTCTTCACAGAGTTCAAGTAACAGACACATCTCAACATCAACTGTTCAGAGGAGACTGCGTGAATCAGTCCTTCATGGTCTAATTGCTGCAAAGAAACCACTACTAAAGGACACCAATAATTAGAGACTTGCTTGGGCCAAGAAACACGAGCAATGGACATTAGACCAGTGGAAGTCTGTCCTTTGGTCTGATGAGTCCAAATTTGAGATTTTTGGTTCCAACCGCTGTGTCTTTGTGAGACGCAATGTAGGTGAACGGATTATCTCCGCATGTGTAGTTCCCACCGTGAAGCATGGAGGAGGAGGTGTTATGGTGTGGGGGTGCTTTGCTGATGACACTGTCAGTGATTTATTTAGAATTCAAGGCACACTTAACCAGCATGGTAACCACAGCATTCTGCAGCGGTAAGCCATCCCATCTGGTTTGGGCTTGGTGGGACAATTATTTGTTTTTCAACAGGACAATGACCCAACACACCTCCAGGCTGTGTAAGGGCTATTTGACCAAGAAGGAGAGTGATGGAGTGCTGCATCAAATGACCTCGCCTTCACAATCACCCGACCTCAACCCAATTGAGATGGTTTGGGATGAGTTGGACCACAGAGTGAAGGAAAAGCAGCCAACAAGTGCTCAGCATATGTGGGAACTCCTTCAAGACTGTTGCAAAAGCATTCCAGGTGAAGCTGGTTGAAAGAATGCCAAGAGTGTGCAAAGCTGTCATCAAGGCAAAAGGTGGCTACTTTGAAGAATCTTAAATATAAAATATATTTTGATTTGTTTAACACTTTTTTTGGTTACTACATGATTCCATGTGTGTTATTTCATAGTTTTGATGTCTTCACTATTATAGATAAATAGAGAAAAACCCTTGAATGAGTAGGTGTGTCTAAACTTTTGACTGGTACTGTAAGTGTTCGTGAGAGTCTCACCTTTACACAGTGGTCACATTAGTGTTTGGACGCTACAGACAAAAGTTGGCAGACCGGCTGTACCGACTTCAGACGAGTCCCAAGGCGCTTTTGGGGGTCGCAAAACGGAGAAGACCATCGTGTTCGGGAGAGTCTCATCTTTCCATAGAGGGGTCATAATAGTTTGTAGGCCAAACCGTTCGGACACTATAAATGATTTGGTGAGAAGACATAATGGCACTTACGCCACACAGTGCATAAAGTATTCAGACCCCTTGACTTTTTCCACATTTTGCTATGTTACAGACTTATTCTAAAATGGATTAAATTAGACATTTCCCACATCAATCTACACACAATACCACACAATGACAAAGAGAAAACAGGTTTTTAGAAATGTTTGCAAATGTATAAAAAAAAAAGAAAAAACAGCAATACCTTATTTACATACCATCTTGAACCATCTTGAACCTGATCGAACATCTCTGGAGATACCTGAAAATTGCTGTGCAGCGACGCTTCCCATCCAATCTGACAGAGCTTGAGAGGATCTGCAGAGAAGAATGGGAGAAACTCCCCAAACACAGGTGTGCCAAACATGTAGCGTCATACCCAAGAAGACTCAAGGCTGTAATCGCTGCCAAAGGTGCTTCAACAAAGTACTGAGTAAAGAGTCTGAATATTTTTTGCTAAACATTCTAAAAACCAGTTTATGCTTTGTCACTATGGGGCATTATGTGTAGATTAATGAGGAAAATAAATAAATAATAAATTTTAGAATAAGGCTGTAACGTAACAAAATGTGGAAAAAGTCAAGGGGTCAGAATACTTTTCGAATGCACTGTAGCTACATAGCTGACTACGTTTTTAAGAGAGAGCTTTTCAATTGGCATCTCTCCCACTGTTTTCAGTCACAGGTGGGGACTGGATTAGGTGTGAGCAGTACAGGAGGTGGGCTCATGTTTGACTGGGGATAGCTTTAATTGTGACCTATGCACAAATTAGAATTGTGCAATAGCAGAGCATAAGAGAGTTGCCACATCAATGTTACACTGAATTAATTAGTTAAGTTTGTGTTATTAAATGTTCAGTTCCAATGTTATTCAATGTTATTAGTTGTATTCCATTCCAATATTATATTCCAATGAATATTTTTTTTATGGATTAATAACAACTATTGAAAAACTTTTGCTCCTCATTTTAAAGACTACTGAGATTTTAAATCTTGCATTGTTCAAATCATATTTAGTGCAATTGTACATAATGAATTGTATGAAAAAGTAACAATTAAGAAAAAAACTAAGAAAATTAATGTGCAGGTGAGTTAAAAAGAGGGACTTTACATCAAATCTCCTCATAGTGCAGATATTAATGCTGACATGTGCAACACCATTTCCCCCCCATATTTTATTAAAATAATTAAAATAAGACAACTAGACTTAGCTTTTAAGGATTACTTACTAAAGAAGTTCTAAATAAAACTGATTAAATGGATTTTAACACACTTGTGTGAAACCCTATTCCATAATCTTCTACCCGGGTAACTGGCACCCCCGGGGGCCAGTTACCCCGGTACTTAAATAAAGTTCACCTATGTGCAATCTAAGTGTCACATGATCTTTCACATGATCTCAGTATATATACACCTGTTCTGAAAGGCCCCAGAGTCTGCAACACCACTAAGCAAGGGTCACCACCAAGCAAGCGGCACCATGAAGACCAAGGTTGGGTTATAAAAAAATATCAGAAACTTTGAACATCCCACAGAGCACCATTAAATCCATTATTAAAAAATGGAAAGAATATGGCCCCACAACAAACCTGCCAAGAGAGGGCCACCCACCAAAACTCACGGACCAGGCAAGGAGGGCATTAATCAGAGGCAACAAAGAGACCAAAGATAACCCTGAAGGAGCTGCAAAGCTCCACAGCGGAGATTGGAGTATCTGTCCATAGGACCACTTTAAGCCGTACACTCCACAAAGCTGGGCTTTACGGAAGAGTGGCCAGAAAAAAGCCATTGCTTAATGAAAAAAATAAGCAAAACGTTTGGTGTTCGCCAAAAGCATGTTGGAGACTCCCCAAACATATGGAAAAAGGTACTCTGGTCAGATGAGACTAAAATTTAGCTTTTTGGCCATCAAGGAAAACGCTATGTCTGGCACAAACCCAACACCTCTCATCACCCCGAGAACACCATCCCCACAGTGAAGCATGGTGGTGGCAGATGCTGTGGGGATGTTTTTCATCGGCAGGGACTGGGAAACTGGTCAGAATTGAAGGAATGATGGATGGCGCTAAATACAGGGAAATTCTTGAAGGAAACCTGTTTCAGTCTTCCAGAGATTTGAGACTGGGACGGAGGTTCACCTTCCAGCAGGACAATGACCCTAAGCATACTGCTAAGGCAACACTTGAGTGGTTTAAGGGGAAATATTTACATGTCTTGGAATGGCCTAGTCAAAGCCCAGACCTCAATCCAATTGTGAATCTGTGGTATGACTTAAAGATTGCTGTACACCAGCGGAACCCATCCAACTTGAAGCTGGAGCAGTTTTGCCCAGTGGCTAGATGTGACAAGCTTATAGAGACATACCCCAAGATACTTGCAGCTGTAATTGCTGCAAAAGGTGGCTCTACAAAGCATTGACTTGGGGGGGGGGGGGATGAATAGCTATGCACGCTCAAGTGTTCTGTTTCACAATAAAACTTATTTTTCATCTTCAAAGTGGTAGGCATGTTGTATAAATCAAATGATACAAACCCCCCAAAAATCCATTTTAATTCCAGGTTGTAAGGCAACAAAATAGGAAAAATGCCAAGGTGGGTGAATACTTTCGCAAGCCACTGTATGCAGGACACAGGTAGCCTTCACACACACCTGAATTCCCCCATGAGACAGTCCCAGATGGCCCTGGTCACACTCGCAATGCACCCAACTGTGCAGTGCCCTACACGGTAACTGTAGGCAATCGTTTTGAAAGACTCTAGTTGCAAGGTATTTGTTGGAATATGGAAGATAATGTATTTATTATACTTTTACATCATCAGCTCATTGTGGATTTTTTTATGTTTTCATGTTTTTCATTTTTGGGGGGAGGGTAGATCAGCTTTAATATTGCAGATAGATTGTTACTTCCATCAATGTAATTGTCTGCATCACTTCCAATCCCCATATAATTTTTTTCTCTAGCAAATATATATACATATACATATCCTTTAAAAAAATATATTTCACTTTATTACTTTCCAACACCTCCACCCCTTCCCTAATTGGAGTAAACTAGTGAACAGCAATGCTTAGGCCTCTACTTCCAGCGTATACAGTTGAAGTCGGATGTTTACATACAGTGGGGGAAAAAAGTATTTAGTCAGCCACCAATTGTGCAAGTTCTCCCACTTAAAAAGATGAGAGAGGCCTGTACTTTTCATCATAGGTACACGTCATCTATGACAGACAAATTGAGAATTCTTTTCTCCCGAAAATCACATTGTAGGATTTTTTATGAATTTATTTGCAAATTATGGTGGAAAATAAGTATTTGGTCACCTACAAACACGCAAGATTTCCGTCTCTCACAGACCTGTAACTTCTTCTTTAAGAGGCTCCTCTGTCCTCCACTCGTTACCTGTATTAATGGCACCTGTTTGAACTTGTTATCAGTATAAAAGACACCTGTCCACAACCTCAAACAGTCACACTCCAAACTCCACTATGGCCAAGACCAAAGAGCTGTCAAAGGACACCAGAAACAAAATTGTAGACCTGCACCAGGCTGGGAAGACTGCAACTGCAATAGGTAAGCAGCTTGGTTTGAAGAAATCAACTGTGGGAGCAATTATTAGGAAATGGAAGACATACAAGACCACTGATAATCTCCCTCGATCTGGGGCTCCACGCAAGATCTCACCCCGTGGGGTCAAAATGATCACAAGAACGGTGAGCAAAAATCCCAGAACCACACAGGGGGACCTAGTGAATGACCTGCAGAGAGCTGGGACCAAAGTAACAAAGCCTACCATCAGTAACACACTACGCCGCCAGGGACTCAAATCCTGCAGTGCCAGACGTGTCCCCCTGCTTAAGCCAGTACATGTCCAGGCCCGTCTGAAGTTTGCTAGAGTGCATTTGGATGATCCAGAAGAGGATTGGGAGAATGTCATATGGTCAGATGAAACCAAAATAGAACTTTTTGGTAAAAACTCAACTCGTCGTGTTTGGAGGACAAAGAATGCTGAGTTGCGTCCAAAGAACACCATACCTACTGTGAAGCATGGGGGTGGAAACATCATGCTTTGGGGCTGTTTTTCTGCAAAGGGACCAGGACGACTGATCCGTGTAAAGGAAAGAATGAATGGGGCCATGTATCGTGAGATTTTGAGTGAAAACCTCCTTCCATCAGCAAGGGCATTGAAGATGAAACGTGGCTGTGTCTTTCAGCATGACAATGATCCCAAACACACCGCACGGGCAACGAAGGAGTGGCTTCGTAAGAAGCATTTCAAGGTCCTGGAGTGGCCTAGCCAGTCTCCAGATCTCAACCCCATAGAAAATCTTTGGAGGGAGTTGAAAGTCCGTGTTGCCCAGCGATAGCCCCAAAACATCACTGCTCTAGAGGAGATCTGCATGGAGGAATGGGCCAAAATACCAGCAACAGTGTGTGAAAACCTTGAAGACTTACAGAAAACGTTTGACCTGTGTCATTGCCAACAAAGGGTATATAACAAAGTATTGAGAAACTTTTGTTATTGACCAAATACTTATTTTCCACCATAATTTGCAAATAAATTCATTAAAAATCCTACAATGTGATTTTCTGGATTTTTTTTCTCATTTTGTCTGTCATAGTTGACGTGTACCTATGATGAAAATTACAGGCCTCTCTCATCTTTTTAAGTGGGAGAACTTGCACAATTGGTGGCTGACTAAATACTTTTTTTCCCCACTATACACCTTAGCCAAATACATTTAAACTCAGTTTTTCACAATTCCTGACATTTAATCCTAGTAAAAAGTTCCTGTTTTAGGTCAGTTAGGATCACCACTTTATTTTAAGAATGTGAAATATCAGAATAATAGTAGAGAGAATGATTTATTTCAGCTTTTATTTCTTTCATCACATTCCCAGCGGGTCAATTAGTATTGGGTAGCATTGCTTCCCATAATAGTTGGGTGAATTTTGGCCCATTCCTCCAGACAGAGCTGGTGTAACTGAGTCAGGTTTGTAGGCCTCCAGCATCATGCTGTGGGGGTGCTTTGCTGCAGGAGGGACTGGTGCACTTCACAAAATAGATCATGGCATCATGAGGAAGGAAAATTATGTGGCTATATTGAAGCAACATCTCAAGACATCAGTCAGGAAGTTAAAGCTTGGTCGCAAATGGGTCTTCCAAATGGACAATGACCCCAAGCATACTTCCAAAGTTGTGGCAAAATGGCTTAAGGACAACAAAGTCAAGGTATTGGAGTGGCCATCACAAAGCCCTGACCTCAACCCTATAGAACATTTGTGGGCAGAACTGAAAAGCGTTTGCGAGCAAGGCCTACAAACCTGACTCAGTTATACCTGCTCTGTCAGGAGGAATGGGCCAAAATTCACCCAAATTATTGTGGGATGCTTGTGGAAGGCTACCCAAAACGTTTGACCCAAGTTAAACAATTTTAAAGCAATGCTATCCAATACTAATTGAGTGTATGTAAACTTCTGACCCACTGGGAATGTGATGAAAGAAATAAAAGCTGAAATAAATCATTCTCTCTACTATTATTCTGACATTTCACATTCTTAAAATAAAGTGGTGATCCTAAGACAGGGAAGTTTTACTAGGATTACATTTCAGGAATTGTGAAAAACTCTAAATGTTTTTGGCTAAGGTGTATGTAAACTTCCGACTGATTGATTGATTGCTTCTGTGGACAGGTGTCTTTTATACAGGTAACAAGCTGAGATTAGGAGCACTCCCTTTAAGAGTGTGCTCCTAATCTCAGCTCATTACCTGTATAAAAGACACCTGGGAGCCAGAAATCTTTCTGATTGAGAGGGGGACAAATACTTATTTCCCTCATTAAAATGCAAATCAATTTATAACGTTTTTGACATGCGTTTTTCTGGATTTTGTTGTTGTTATTCTGTCTCTCACTGTTCAAATAAACCTATCATTAAAATTATAGACTGATCATGTCTTTGTCAGTGGGCAAACTTACAAAATCAGCAGGGGATCAAATACTTTTTTCCTCACTGTACTTATTATGGACACAGTATGCTTACATTATTAGTTATCTTGTTATTAGTTGTTGTTAGTTGTTATTAGTCCCATCCTTCAACTCCATTCAACACCACCCATCTATCTCTTAACACCATCCATATTGGATTTCTATTTGCCATATTTTTTTCAACTGTACTGTGATGTTTTACTAAAGTTCTGAACCTTTCTATTCTCATTGTTTCTACAGATTGTAAATTGAAATTAAACATTTTTGCTAAAAGTATTATATTATTTATCGATTGACTATGTATTTTCAGATCACCCAGTAATGCTATCTGCAGGGTTAGCTCCAGGTAAATATTGCAATCCTTTAGCCATTCCTGGACCTGTGTCCAAAAACAAGCTACAAATGGACAGTACCAAAACAAATGATCTAATGATTCTGTCTCTTCGTAGCAAAATCTGCAGAGCTGGGAAGATTGTATCCCCCATATAAATCACATTCTATTGGTAGCAAGAATTTTGTATAATAATTTAAATTGAAAAATTCTAAGTTTTGAATCCGGCGTCGTTTTGCGTATCAGTTCATAAACACTATGCCATGGAATTGTCACGCTCTGGCTCCGGGACTTTGTATGTTGAGCCAGGGTGTGTTCGTTTCGTTGTGTTTTGTTTGGTTGGGTTGTCATGTGGTTGTGTTTCCTTGTTTGTATTGAGTGACTCCCAATCAGAGGTAACGAGTGTCAGCTGTCGGCTCGTTATCTCTGATTGGGAGCCATATTTAAACTGTCAGTGTTCACCTTAGTGTTGTGGGTTTTTGTTCCTTGTCAGTCATTGTTACTGTGGACTTTACGAATCGTCTATTGTTTTGGTTTTGGCACTTTAATAAATAAAGTCAATCATGTTCGCTCAACACGCTGCGTATTGGTCTACTCCTTTGGAAGACGCTCGTGACAGAAAAACCCACCGTACCAGGACCAAGCAGCGTGTCCAGGAGCCAAGGGTCTGGACATGGGAGGAGATTTTGGATGGAAAAGGGTCTTGGACTTGGGAGGAGATCCTGGATGGGATGGATCGCCGGCCATGGAGTAAAACAGTGGAGAGGCGACTGAGAGAGGAGCAACGGCGTCAGCAGGGCCATCGTCGGAAGGACGAGAGGCAACCCCAAAAAGTTTTTTGGGGGGGGCACATGGCTTGGGCGGCTGGGCAGCAGGAGGCTGCCACAGGGAGACGTGGAGAGAAGGCTACCGGATTACGGGAGCCATTGGCGAGTAGAGGGAGGGAAGTAGTTGAGGCACGGCGTGAGAGACTGAGGTGTGTTACCAGTCCGGTCCGGCCCGTTCCTGATCCCCGGTTAAGGCCAGTGGTGTGTGTTCCCAGTACGGACCGGCCTGTTCCTGCTCCACGTACCAGGTCTACGGTGTGCGTCGCCAGCCCAGCCCGGCCTGTTCCTACCTCTCGCACCAAACCTACGGTGTGCGTCGCCAGCCCTGCCCGGCCGGTTCCTGCTCCTCGCACTAAGCCTACGGTGTGCGTCGCCAGCCCAGTTCGGCCTGTGCCTGCTCCACGCACAAAACCTACGGTGTGCGTCGCCAGCCCAGCCCGGCCTGTTCCTGCTCCACGCACAAAACCTACGGTGTGCGTCGCCAGCCCAGCCCGGCCTGTTCCTGCTCAACGCACAAAGCCTACGGTGTGCGTCGCCAGCCCAGCCCGGCCTGTTCCTGCTCCACGCACAAAACCTACGGTGTGCGTCGCCAGCCCAGCCCGGCCTGTTCCTGCTCCACGCACAAAACCTACGGTGTGCGTCGCCAGCCCAGCCCGGCCTGTTCCTGCTCCACGCACAAAACCTACGGTGTGCGTCGCCAGCCCGGTCCGGCCTGTTCCTGCCACGCGCACCAAGTCTACGGTGCGCGTCGCCAGCCCGACCCGGCCTGTTCCTGCTCAACGCACAAAGCCTACGGTGTGCGTCGCCAGCCCGGCCCGGCCTGTTCCTGCTCCACGCACAGAACCTACGGTGTGCGTCGCCAGCCCAGCCCGGCCTGTTCCTGCTACTCGCACCAAGCCAAGGGTGCGAGTCGTCAGCCTGGCCCAGCCCGTTCCTGCTACTCGCACCAAGCCAGGGGTACGAGTCGTCGGCCTGGTCCCGCCCGTTCCTGCTACTCGCACCAAGCCAAGGGTGCGAGTCGTCAGCCTGGTCCAGCCCGTTCCTGCTACTCGCACCAAGCCAAGGGTGCGAGTCGTCAGCCTGGTTCAGCTCGTCCCTGCTACTCGCACCAAGCCAAGGGTGCGAGCCGTCAGCCTGATCCAGCCCATTCCTACTACTCGCACCAAGCCAGGGATGCGAGTCGTCAGCCTGGTCCAGCCCGTTCCTGCTACTCGCACCAAGCCAAGGGTGCGAGTCGTCAGCCTGGTTCAGCTCGTCCCTGCTACTCGCACCAAGCCAAGGGTGCGAGCCGTCAGCCTGATCCAGCCCATTCCTACTACTCGCACCAAGCCAGGGATGCGAGTCGTCAGTCTGGTGAGGCCCGTTTCGGTTCCACGCATCAAGCCTAGGGTGCGTATCGTCAGCCAGGTCCGGTCCGTTCCTGCCTCACGCGCCAAGCCAGGGGTGCGCGTCGTCAGTCCAGATCCTACCAGCTGGGTCAGATCGGACCGGGGGCGCTACGGGGGGGTTGAAGAAGGGTGGTGGTCAAGCCCGGAGCCGGAGCCGCCTCCGAGGAGTAATGCCCACCCAGCCCTCCCCTGTTTGGGGTTTTTGAGGCGCGGTCGCAGTCCGCGCCTTTAGGGGGGGGTACTGTCACGCTCTGGCTCCGGGACTTTGTATGTTGAGCCAGGGTGTGTTCGTTTCGTTGTGTTTTGTTTGGTTGGGTTGTCATGTGGTTGTGTTTCCTTGTTTGTATTGAGTGACTCCCAATCAGAGGTAACGAGTGTCAGCTGTCGGCTCGTTATCTCTGATTGGGAGCCATATTTAAACTGTCAGTGTTCACCTTAGTGTTGTGGGTTTTTGTTCCTTGTCAGTCATTGTTACTGTGGACTTTACGAATCGTCTATTGTTTTGGTTTTGGCACTTTAATAAATAAAGTCAATCATGTTCGCTCAACACGCTGCATATTGGTCTACTCCTTTGGAAGACGCTCGTGACAGGAATCGGTACGTCAAAAATCTCTTCCCAACTATTTTGCAATCTATATGGGACGGCTGTCAATCCTTTGGTCCTTAAATGAAACTGGTATACTTTTTTATTTATCACAGTTTTCTTTAACCAATGATGTTCTTTAATGCAAGGCCGACAGACAAGTTCCTTACTTTTTCCACCTTCCACTTTCCTCTAACATTTTTGCGGTAATGCTGAAATTATTTGGTTGTAATTTTGGGTAGAGCAGACATTTCCATATGTTTTTGTTAGCTGCATGTGCGACATAACTCCACCAGTCCTACCGATGATATCATTTACGAAGACTATACCTTTTTTAAACATTTTGTCAAAATAAAAGGTTTTTTATAAATTCGTATATTTGAGTTTAACCACAATATTTGTTACATTATTTGTTCTGTTGTTTCTGGAGGATTAATAATTGCAACCAACTTTCTATGGCTTGTTTTAGAAATAGTGATATTTGGGAGATTATTTCCTTTTCCAATAACTGAAAGTGAGAGGTTGTAATCTGAATAAAGGGAAAAAGGCCATTCTTGAACATTGGGTGAGACAATCTTACTAATTTGCTAGAGAACCAGTTCAGATTTAAGTATAACTTTTGTATGACTGAGGCTTTTAGTGATAGGTCTAATGCTTTAATATTTAACCATTTCTGTCCTCCGAATTTATATTCATTATATAAATAGCTCATTGTGGATTCCTAAAGTATAATACATCTCTTATAACAAATCTTGATAACATTGGATAGATAGATGCATGTGCACACAAGTGCATAAGTAGCATGTGACAACATATCAAGGATAGCATCAAAAATTAATACATAAATACCAGTTGAAGCTTGATGATGAGTTGATCATTTGAATCAGCTGTGTAGTGCTAAGGCAAAAACAAAAATGTGTACCCCTGTCACGATCGTCGAAAGGAGGAGACCAAAGCGCAGCGTGTTGAGCGAACATCGTAGACTTTATTAATAAGAAACCACGATCAAAAACAACAAACCAAATAGGACGAAAGTGAAGTCCAATACTGATATAGACTAACAGCAACAAGGAAACAAAAACCCACAAAACCCAGGTGAAACCACACAGTATAAATATGGCTCCCAATCAGAGATAACGAGCCGACAGCTGACACTCGTTACCTCCGATTGGGAGTCATATGACTAATAAAGAACAATTAACCCAAACATAGAAATGCACAACCAGAAATCCCCAACATAGAAATACACCCAAACAAAGAAAATGAACAACCCTGGCTCAATCATAAAGTCCATGGAGCCAGAGTGTCACAGTACCCCCCCCTAAAGGTGCGCACTCCGGGCGCACCAGCATACAGTCTAGGGGAGGGTCTGGGTGGGCGTCTGTCCATGGTGGCGGTTCTGGTCCAGGTCGTGGTCCCCACCCCACCTTAGTCACTTTCCGCTTCCGTAGCCCCTTCCACATGACCACCCCCCAACTAAACCCCACTGGATTAAGGGGCGGCACCGGACTAAGGGGCAGCACCGGACTAAGGAGCAGCACCGGGCTAAGGGACAGTACCTGACTGAGGGGCAGCACCGGACTGAATGGCGGATCCTGGCTGGCTGGCTCTGGCGGATCCTGGCTGGACGGCTCTGGCGGATCCTGGCTGGACGGCTCTGGCGGATCCTGGCTGGACGGCTCTGGCGGATCCTGGCTGGCGGAAGGCTCTGGCTGATCCTGTCTGGCAGAAGGCTCTGGCTGATCCTGTCTGGCAGAAGGCTCTGGCTGATCCTGTCTGGCAGAAGGCTCTGGCTGATCCTGTCTGGCAGAAGGCTCTGGCTGATCCTGTCTGGCGGAAGGCTCTGGCTGATCCTGTCTGGCGGAAGGCTCTGGCTGATCCTGTCTGGCGGAAGGCTCTGGCTGCTCCTGTCTGGCGGAAGGCTCTGGCTGATCCTGTCTGGCGGAAGGCTCTGGCTGCTCCTGTCTGGCGGAGAGCTCTAGCGGCTCCGGTCTGGCGGACGGCTCTGAAGGCTCATGGCAGACGGGCGGCTTTGCAGGCTCAGTACCGACGGGCAGCTCCTGCGGCGCTTGGCAGACGGACAGTTCAGACGGCGTTGGGCAGACGGGCAGTTCAGGCGCCGTTGGGCAGACGGGCAGTTCAGACGGCGTTGGGCAGACGGACAGTTCAGGCCCCGTTGGGCAGACGGCAGACTCTGGCCGTCTGAGGCGCATCGTAGGCCTGGTGCGTGGTGCCGGAACAGGAGGTACCGGGCTGAGGACACGCATCTCAGGGCTAGTGCGGGGAGAAGCAACAGGGCATGCTTGGCCCTGGGGACGCACCGTAGGCCTGATGCGTGGTGCCGGAACTGGAGGTACCGGGCTGAGGACACGCATCTCAGGGCTAGTGCGGGAAGCAGCAACAGGGCATGCTTGGCCCTGGGGACGCACATAAGGCCTAGTGCGGAGAGCAGCAACAGGGCATGCTGGACCCTGGGGACGCACATGAGGCCTAGTGCGGAGAGCAGGAACAGGCCGGGCTGGGCTGGCGACGCGCACCGTATCTCTGGTGCGAGAGGCCGGAACAGGCCGGGCCGGGCTGGCGAAGCGCACCGTATCCCTGGTGCGTGGAGTAGGAACAGGCCGGGCTGGGCTGGCGACGCGCACCGTATCCCTGGTGCGAGTGGCCGGAACAGGCCGGGCTGGGCTGGCGAAGCGCACCGTATCCCTGGTGCGGGGAGTAGGAACAGGCCGGGCTGGGCTGGCGACGCGCACCGTAGGCTTCGTATGAGGCTCAGGAACAGGCCGGGCTGGGCTGGCGACGCGCACTGTACACTTGGTGCGGGTGGCAGGAACAGGCCGAACCGGGCTGGCGACGCGCACCGTACACTTAGTGCGAGGGGCCGGAACAGGCCGTACCGTACGGGGAACACACACTACTGGCTGTACCTCGGGATTAGGAACGGGCCGGACCGGACTGGTTACACACCCCAGTACCTCTCGCCGAGCCTCTACACCTTCCTTCCCTGCTTTACCCAGTAGCCCCCTTAACCTGGTAGCCTCCTGAATCCGTCCCTTCTCTGCCTCCGTCAGCCCCCTTAACCTGGTAGCCTTCTGCATCTGCCTTGTGGCAGCCTCCTGCTGCTCAGTCGCCCAAGCCATGTGCCCCCCCCCAAAAACTTCTTGGGGTTGCCTCTCGTCCTTCCGACGTCGGCTCTGCCGACGCCGTTGCTCCTCTCGCCGTCGCCTCTCCACCGTCTCGCTCCATGGACGGCGATCCATACCCTCCAGGATCTCCTCCCAAGTCCAGGACCCTTTACCGTCCAACAGTTCCTTCCATGTCCAGACCCTTGGCTCCTGGACGCGCTGCTTGGTCCTTTCACGGTGGGTTTTTCTGTCACGATCGTCGAAAGGAGGAGACCAAAGCGCAGCGTGTTGAGCGAACATCGTAGACTTTATTAATAAGAAACCACGATCAAAAACAACAAACCAAATAGGACGAAAGTGAAGTCCAATACTGATATAGACTAACAGCAACAAGGAAACAAAAACCCACAAAACCCAGGTGAAACCACACAGTATAAATATGGCTCCCAATCAGAGATAACGAGCCGACAGCTGACACTCGTTACCTCCGATTGGGAGTCATATGACTAATAAAGAACAATTAACCCAAACATAGAAATGCACAACCAGAAATCCCCAACATAGAAATACGCCCAAACAAAGAAAATGAACAACCCTGGCTCAATCATAAAGTCCATGGAGCCAGAGTGTCACAACCCCTTTGAGACCCAGGACCAGGACTGAGAATCACTGCTCTTCCTCTGCAGACAGGCTTTCACATCTCTCTGTATCTGAGGACAGAAAACGTCACAAGAAACAGGCTTCATTATAGTCATATTAGACAACACTGAATATTATGTTGCTATAATCTCTGTCCTCAGTTTTTCTTTCTAGGGACTGGAACTACACAAAAGTACCTGCACTATCCAGAATAGCCTACTCTCTCCCTTTTTTTGTCAGATGGAGCTGCTATCCTTTCACCCTCTTCCATGGCTGTTAGCTAGCTACCTACAAATGCATTTGGAGTTTGTTTTTCATTTACAATGATAAATACATCAAGATAGCTAGCTAATTTGAAGTTAGGTAGCTGTTGATATTTAATTAACTTAGCTGGCTATCTATATAGTATGTAAAGTTGGCTAGCTAGCTAAGTTAGCAGCTCATTTGAGTTAGCCTGCACTGTAGCTAGCAAATTTCCGGCGTACTAATTTACACGAGCCATTATATCATTGTCACACTCTGGCTCCGGGACTGTGTAATTAGAGCCAGGGTTGTATTTCTTTTGGTGGTGTTGGGTATGGGTGTGTTTCATTTGTTTGTGTTTTGTGGTAATTGGTCTGGTGACTCCCAATCGGAGGTAACGAGTGTCAGCTGTCGGCTCGTTATCTCTGATTGGGAGCCATATTTATACTGTGTGTTTTTCACCTTGTGTTTGTGGGTTTTTGTTCCTGTTGTTGCTGTGTTCCATTGTTCTATGTTACGTGTTCCTGTTCAGTTGTAGTCACTGAGGACGTTACGATCGTGTTTTGTTTCGTTTTCGTGTGTGCGCTTTTCATAATAAAGTATGTACGCTTATCACGCTGCGCCTTGGTCCGCTCATTTTGAAGACGATCGTGACAGAAAAACCCACCATCAAAGGACCAAGCGGCGTGTCAAGCGGCAACAGTATCCACCTGTAAAGGATTCATGGACATGGGAGGAGATACTGGCTGGAGAGGGTCCTTGGGCACAACCGGGAGAATATCGCCGCCCTCGTGAAGAGCTGGAGGCAGCCAAAGCCGAGAGGAGGTGGTATGAGGAGGCAGCACGGAGGCGAGGCTGGAAGCCCGTGGACGAGAGGCAACCCCAAGAAATTTTTGGGGGGGGCACATGACTTGGGCGGCTGGGCAGCAGGAGGCTGCCACAGGTAGACGTGGAGAGAAGGCTACCGGAGTACGGGAGCCATTGGCGAGTAGAGGGAGGGAAGTTGTTGTGGCACGGCGTGAGAGACTGAGGTGTGTTACCAGTCCGGTCCGGCCCGTTCCTGAGCCCCGGTTAAGGCCAATGGTGTGTGTTCCCAGTACGGACCGGCCTGTTGTTACTCCACGCATCAAGCCCACGGTGTGCGTCGCCAGCCCAGCCCGGCCTGTTCCTGCGCCACGTAGGAAACCTACGGTGTGCGTCGCCAGCCCAGCCCGGCCGGTTCCTGTGCCACGTACGAAGCCTACGGTATGCGTCGCCAGCCCGGCCCGGCCTGTTCCTGCCACTCGCACCAAACCAGGGGTGCGAGTCGCCAGCCTGGTCCAGCCCGTTCCTGCTATTCGCACCAAGCCTCCTGTGTGTCCCCAGAGTCCTGTGCGTCCTGTTGCTGCTCCCCGCACTAGCCCTGAGATGCGTGTCCTCAGCCAGGGACCACCAGTTCCGGCACCACGTACTAGGCCGTATGTGCGTCCCCAGGGTCCAGCATGCCCTGTTGCTACTCCCCGCACTAGCCCTGAGATGCGTGTCCTCAGCCCGGGACCACCAGTTCCGGCACCACGCACTAGGCCGTATGTGCGTCCCCAGGGTCCAGCATGCCCTGTTGCTTCTCCCCGCACTAGCCCTGAGATGCGTGTCCTCAGCCCGGTACCTCCAGTTCCGGCACCACGCACCAGGCCTACGGTGCGCCTCAGACGGCCAGAGTCTGCCGTCTGCCCAACGGGGCCTGAACTGCCCGTCTGCCCAAAGCCTGCAAAGCCGCCCGTCTGCCATGAGCCATCAGAGCCGTCCGCCAGACCGGAGCCGCTAGAGCCTTCCGCCAGACAGGATCAGCCAGAGCCTTCTGCCAGACAGGATCAGCCAGAGCCTTCTGCCAGACAGGATCAGCCAGAGCCTTCTGCCAGACAGGATCAGCCAGAGCCTTCTGCCAGACAGGATCAGCCAGAGCCTTCCGCCAGACAGGATCAGCCAGAGCCTTCCGCCAGCCATGAGCAGCCAGATCCGTCAGCCAGCCATGAGCAGCCAGATCCGTCAGCCAGCCATGAGCAGCCAGATCCGTCAGCCAGCCATGAGCAGCCAGATCCGTCAGCCGGCCATGAGCAGCCAGATCCGTCAGTCGGCCATGAGCAGCCAGATCCGTCAGCCGGCCATGAGCAGCCAGATCCGTCAGCCAGCCATGAGCAGCCAGATCCGTCAGCCAGCCATGAGCAGCCAGATCCGTCAGCCAGCCATGAGCAGCCAGATCCGTCAGCCAGCCATGAGCAGCCAGATCCGCCAGCCAGCCATGAGCAGCCAGATCCGTCAGCCAGCCATGAGCAGCCAGATCCGTCAGCCAGCCATGAGCCGTCCAGCCAGGATCCGCCAGAGCCGTCCAGCCGGGATCCGCCAGAGCCGTCCAGCCGGGATCCGCCAGAGCCGTCCAGCCGGGATCCGCCAGAGCCGTCCAGCCGGGATCCGCCAGAGCCGTCCAGCCGGGATCCGCCAGAGCCGTCCAGCCGGGATCCGCCAGAGCCGTCCAGCCAGGATCTGCCAGAGCCAGCCAGCCAGGATCCGCCATTTAGTCCGGTGCTGCCCCTTAGCTCGGTGTTGCTCCTTATCCTGGTGCTGTCCCTTATCCTGGTGCTGCCCCTTAGTCCGGTGCTGCCCCTTAGCTCGGTGCTGCTTCTTATCCTGGTGCTGTCCCTTAGTCCGGTGCTGCCCCTTAGTCCGGTGCTGCCTCTTAGTCCGGTGCTGCCCCTTAATCCAGGTGGGTTAGGATGTAGGGTGGTCAATTGGAGGAGGCTACTTAAGTGGGTAGTGACTATGGTGGGGTGGGGACCACGACCAGTGCCAGAGCCGCCTCCGTGGAGCAACACCCACCCAGCCCTCCCCATTTTTTGGGTTAGGCGCGGTCGGAGTCCGCGCCTTTGGGGGGGGGTACTGTCACACTCTGGCTCCGGGACTGTGTAATTAGAGCCAGGGTTGTATTTCTTTTGGTGGTGTTGGGTATGGGTGTGTTTCATTTGTTTGTGTTTTGTGGTAATTGGTCTGGTGACTCCCAATCGGAGGTAACGAGTGTCAGCTGTCGGCTCGTTATCTCTGATTGGGAGCCATATTTATACTGTGTGTTTTTCACCTTGTGTTTGTGGGTTTTTGTTCCTGTTGTTGCTGTGTTCCATTGTTCTATGTTACGTGTTCCTGTTCAGTTGTAGTCACTGAGGACGTTACGATCGTGTTTTGTTTCGTTTTCGTGTGTGCGCTTTTCATAATAAAGTATGTACGCTTATCACGCTGCGCCTTGGTCCGCTCATTTTGAAGACGATCGTGACAATCATATTTACATCCTAGAAAGAAGTAAGTATTGAGGTTTAGGTAATGTTTGTAGAGTTGACAGCCAGTTTCCTCTCCTCCCTCCACTCCATCTTTCCTCTCACCTATCACTTCTCCCTCCCATCTCCCCTCTTCTCCCTCCCTCCCTCCCTCCCTCCCTCCCTCCCTCCCTCCCTCCCTCCCTCCCTCCCTCCCATCACCCTTTACTCTACACCCTCTGACCCCCTTCACTTCCCATCTCTCCTCCCACATCTCTCCTCCATCTCCCCCTCTCCAATTCTCCTCATTCCCAATCCCTCCTCTCACATCTCTCCCCCTCTACCATCTCCTCTGACCCCTGTCTCCAGCCATCCCCCCCTCCATCCGTCTGCTCCTCTGTAAAGTTTTATTAACTCTAATTTAATTTAACATTAGTTAATTTAGAGCAACGTAATTCAGGACGACTCTGCTGGGATTACACCCTTACACATTAGTTATTTTGCAGTTTCACATATGAAAACCGCATTGAGCTTAAATTTCACACGTGAAACCATATTTTCACATGTATTAAATTGAGAGTTCACGTTATCACCTTTTCACATGTGAGGAGAATACGTTTTCACCTCACATGTGAATTGCAGTTTCACCTGTGAAATTTGAGGTTTCACATGTTAAAAACATTCACATTAGATTTTCACATTAGAGTTTTACATGTGATTGTTGTTTTTTTGTGAGTGAAAATCAAATGAGCAGTTTCACATTTAAGAAAACTCCACATTTACTCCAATGTTTGTAAACAAAGTAAATGTAAACAAACACTGCATAGCCAAAAAATATGGTTAAACTATCATTTTTATATCATGGATGGTCAGTCCTTGCATTCATAGTGTAGTCGGTGGATTTGAGAGTGGATGTATTTCTCTAGCCCCATCCCTCAGTTTTTTACCGAAACTGTGGTGGGGAGAACACTTTAATGTTTCAATTAAGGATTGTCCCTTTAAACACCTTTAATAGAGTAATAGTGTTATTATATGGTGCAATCCTCTAGTGAGTGAGTTACTTTTGTACCATTACTATCAAGCAAAACTTCTTAAGTCAAGAACAAATGTCTTAATATTGCAAACTAAAATAATGATATTGAACGCAAAACATAAACCCAAAAGTATAGATGGCAAAACAAAATATTGCATGGAAATAATTTTTACATACGAGATCAAATGAATTGTAAATGGATGCACCCAAAAAAAAGACATGTGAAAAAAAAATTATGATAACGCAAATAAATAAAACGCCTCCCTCTTTCCTGTAATTTTCCCTGTCTTTGGTTATGTTACCCTGGCCTTTATTTCACTGCCTTTTTTCCAGTTGCATGTTTTGGCACATTCATTCCAGCAACATAGCACCCTGCATCCCATTGCTGGTTTGTTTCTGAAGCTAAGCAGGGTTGGTCCTGGTCAGTCCCTGGATGGGAAACCAGATGTAGCTGGAAGTAGTAAAACTAATCATGTGCAAAATGTACGTGAAAAGAAATGTCACATGTGGGGAACAGTTTTTTCACATGAGGGAAAAACACGTGAAAAATGTGAAACCGAAAACCACGTCTCTGATAAATTCCATGTGATTTTTTTGTGTGTGTGTGTGTGTGTGTATGCAAATGTTCGCGTGCACATGTGTGCGTGTCTGTCTGTGAGTTTCTGCCTGTCGGAAGTGCTGATTAATTTTTTTCTCCACAGTCTGTGTTTGTCTTTCCTCTCCGTCTCAAATAAACAAACAAACTGCAGGTTGTGGCAGACGGTCATCTCTAATTTACACTGCCTAGGAATAAGAGAGAGAGGAGGAGAAGGAAGGGAGGAAGAGAGGAGGGAGGAAGACTAGAGAAAACAGTGGAATGAAGGAGCGAAAAGAGGGAGGAGGAGAGGTGATGGGAGGTGGGTGGATGTGTGAAATTGGTAGCTGGAGGAAAGGGAGGAGGAAGGGAGGGAATATGATGGGAAGACAGAAGAGAGGGAGGAGGATGAAGAAGAGAAGGAGAAAACGGTGAAAGCAGAAGAAGAAGCTTACATTATTGATTATTGCATTCCGAGGATGATTGTTAGTCTGAGTCTCCTCATCTCTTTGGCTATTCTGATAGTATGCCACCATATATGTAGGCCTAAACCAACCCCTAGACCCCATGCCCTGTGCACTTGTGGAGATCTAAGAGGATTTGACAGGTGTAAGCGATATGGGAATAGCTCCATCTTTCACCATATTGCTTATACCAATCTAATCCTCTCACATCTCCACAAGTGTACAGGGTCTAGGGGTTTATTCGGGATTGGGCCATATAGTGATAATGATTAGGAAGCATGTCCAATTCCAAATAGACCTCTAGTCTCTAAAGCTTTAGTCTGTAGGTGAGTATTGATCTGAAATGATTGGATTCTACCGTGCCCCTCAGAGGACAATATGGTATTTTCAACTCAGAGGACAATTTGCTATTTCCAACTCAGAGGACAATTTGCTGTTTCCAACTCAGAGGACCATATGCTTTTTTCCAACTCAGAGGACCATATGCTATTTCCAACTCAGAGGACCATATGCTATTTCCAACTCAGAGGACCATATGCTATTTCCAACTCAGAGGACCATATGCTTTTTTCCAACTCAGAGGACCATATGCTCTTTCCAACTCAGAGGACCATATGCTTTTTTCCAACTCAGAGGACCATATGCTTTTTTCCAACTCAGATGACCATATGCTCTTTCCAGCTCAGAGGACCATATGGTTTTTTCCAACTCAGAGGACCATATGCTCTTTCCAGCTCAGAGGACCATATGGTTTTTTCCAACTCAGAGGACCATATGTTTTTTTCCAACTCAGAGGACCATATGCTGTTTCCAACTCAGAGGACCATATGCTATTTCCAACTCAGAGGACCATATGCTATTTCCAACTCAGAGGACCATATGCTATTTCCAACTCAGAGGACCATATGCTATTTACAACTCAGAGGACCATATGCTGTTTCCAACTCAGAGGACCATATGCTTTTTTCCAACTCAGAGGACCATATGCTCTTTCCAGCTCAGAGGACCATATGGTTTTTTCCAACTCAGAGGACCATATGTTTTTTTCCAACTCAGAGGACCATATGCTGTTTGCAACTCAGAGGACCATATGCTATTTCCAACTCAGAGGACCATATGCTATTTCCAACTCAGAGGACCATATGCTGTTTCCAACTCAGAGGACCATATGCTATTTCCAACTCAGAGGACCATATGCTATTTCCAACTCAGAGGACCATATGCTGTTTCCAACTCAGAGGACCATATGCTTTTTTCCAACTCAGAGGACCATATGCTCTTTCCAGCTCAGAGGACCATATGGTTTTTTCCAACTCAGAGGACCATATGTTTTTTTCCAACTCAGAGGACCGTATGCTGTTTCCAAGTCAGAGGACCATATGCTATTTCCAACTCAGAGGACCATATGCTGTTTCCAACTCAGAGGACCATATGCTGTTTCCAACTCAGAGGACCAAATGCTATTTCCAACTCAGAGGACCATATGCTGTTTCCAACTCAGAGGACCATATGCTATTTCCAACTCAGAGGACCATATGCTATTTCCAACTCAGAGGACCATATGCTATTTCCAACTTAGAGGACCATATGCTATTTCCAACTCAGAGGACCATATGCTATTTCCAACTCAGAGGACCATATGCTGTTTCCAACTCAGAGGACCACATGCTGTTTCCAACTCAGAGGACCATATGCTGTTTCCAATCGCCTCAGCTGTCCACTTTTTTCTCATCCCTTCCTTCCACCCTCCTTTGTCCTCTCTCTTTCCTGGACTGTGTAAAGAGGTAATGACAGTCTTGGTGCATTGGAATTTATTTGTGCTGTTTTGCCCGATGCTTTATTTAGTTGTCAATCGTTCTCAGCTAATATGCAAAAGAGTTGGAGAGAGTGTAGATATAGTTTTTTGTTCATGGACTGAAGTTCTGAAATCCATCCAACACATCATAAGGGGCTAAAACCCACCACAGGTGTGCATGTGAGACGTGCGTGCGATTTATTAGAACGCTAGCGTCGCTCTCTCTCCAGCGTCCCGGTGAACAGCAGCGAAAGTGACACAAGCAGAAATGTGCGTATAATTACGACATGTTGTGTTTTAATTACCCTGCTCTGTGGGTTCTGTTACCCCCAGGAGGTGATGTGGCAGAGTGAGGAGGATAGAGTAAGAAGGGTGACACGGTAAAATGACTCCTAGATCTTTTAAACTTTCCTTCCAGAGGGGTAGATGGCGTGGCCCGCAGCAGAGACCCCTAGCTCAGCGGTTTCAGCACCGCCAGTCGGTCAGCGCCTACAACAGTTTCACTATTAAATTCACCTCACATTGCCGAGTTCCAAGATGAGACTTTCCTGTGTGGCTCTATTTTATCTATTTCAAATCAAATCAAATTTTATTGGTCACATGCGCCGAATACAACAGGTGCAGACATTACAGTGAAATGCTTACTGACAGCCCTTAACCAACAGTGCATAAAAAATAATTTAAAAAAAGTATAAATAATAAAATAAAAAAATAAATAATAATTTTAAAAAAGCGTTGAGAAAAGAAAGAGCAGAAGTAAAATAAAGTGACAGTAGGGAGGCTATATATACAGGGGGGACCGTTGCATAGTCAATGTGCGGGGGAACCGGCTAGTTGAGGTAGTTGAGGTAATATGTACATGTGGTAGATAAAGTGACTATGCATAAATACTTAACAGAGTAGCAGCAGCGTAAAAAGGATGGGGTGGGGGGGGCAGTGCAAATAGTCCGGGTAGCCATGATTAGCTGTTCAGGAGTCTTATGGCTTGGGGGTAGAAGCTGTTGAGAAGTCTTTTGGACCTAGACTTGGCACTCCGGTACCGCTTGCCGTGCGGTAGCAGAGAGAACAGTCTATGACTAGGGTGGCTGGAGTCTTTGACAATTTTGAGGGCCTTCCTCTGACACCGCCTGGTATAGAGGTCCTGGATGGCAGGAAGCTTTTCCCCAGTGATGTACTGGGCCGTACGCACTACCCTCTGTAGTGCCTTGCGGTCGGAGGCCAAGCAGTTGCCATACCAGGCGGTGATGCAACCAGTCAGGATGCTCTCGATGGTGCAGCTGTAGAATTTTTTGAGGATCTGAGGACCCATGCCAAATCTT